>NW_017617116.1:5367500-7767500 GCF_001879475.1 Ipomoea nil
TTTTTTTTTTAAGTACAAAATGTGGGATAATATAAATTTATTTTCAATAAAACTAATATGAACTACTATAATAATGGTGGACAAAACCTCAGTAGATTAGCAAAGATGGAGATCACATATTGATATTCTTTTAGAGTATTTTGTTGAATATATAAACTCTAAATAAGAAGATATTGAAATGAATCTTTACTTTTAACCTTAACAATTAAGGTTTGATAGTATTTTCTTAGATATGATATGGGTGTTGCTATTTGCACCACCCTTTGACCAAAAGTGAGTATAAAGTATTTTGAAAGTATAAAAAGGTAAAAACTTTTATTAATTAATAAGTGGTGTAAATAGCTAAATGGGGGTACATTTTGCTATTTGCATCACCTGGTCAAACTTGCAATTAATAATTCGTTAATTCCAAATTTAATTAATTAAAACATTAAAAAAAAAACATCACATTTTCCGGTGAGAAGGTGACCCAGGTAGATTTCTACCTGAGTTGCCTTCTCCGATGAGAAGGCAATCTAGGTAGTTTCTACCTGGGTCGCCTTCTCCGATGAGAAGGCAGCCCCTCGCCCTCTCACCGAAGAAGGTGACGGGATTTTTTTTTTTCTTTTTTAAACTAGGCTGCCTTCTCGGGTGAGAAGGCAGCCCAGTGGGTCGCCTTCTCTCCGGAGAACGCGACCCAACTGCCTTCTCTGGTGAGAAGGCAATCAATCGCCTTATCACTGGAGAAAGTGACAAATTTATCTCTTTTTTTTTTATTAATATTTTGATGGTTACAAAAATGAATAATAAATATTAATATTTGACCACATTTAATGATGGTTGACTTTTCTATTTGCACAATCTATAAAACAATTACACCTATTAAATAGGTTATGTAAATAGCAAATTGAATTGTGCAAATAGAATTACCCTATAACATATGATTTTAGGTCAATTCTTCATCTATGCTTGAGTCATGAAATTACTCCCAACCTTCGTATTTCGGACTGGGTTATGACTTAATGAGATTTGAATATTTTACCTTCAAAAAAAATCTAACTGTAGTCAAATGACTAAAGAAGCAAATTAACTTATGGATCAAATTACTTTGTTTTTTCTTGATTACATTATCTATTTTGATATTTAAAAAAAAAACAAAAAAAAAAAAACAAAAAAAAAAAAAAAACAAAACAAATTCCACTAAACTCAAACACGACAAGAGGTTAAGCACGTGCGCAAAGATTCCCCCTATGAGGCTAGGAATCCTATAAAAACTTTATTTCATTTTTGCCAATCTATGGAAATATTCAACCCAAATAATTATAATTATTAGTATAAAAATTGCTATTACCTCTTCACATATTTATTCCTAAACTTTATGTATTTATCAATTACTCGTAAATTAGTTGATCTAACTACAAGTTTAAAAAAATAATAAATGTACTTATTAAAAAATGAATCCAATAATATCACATTATTAAAAAAAAAAAACACTAAATATTTTAAGATAAACTTAATAGAGAAATATAACATCAGCATTAAAATTATCATATAAATAAAACTTATGTGAAGACACAAAGACAATGTGTAAGAGCCCATTGTCATAAACTGTTGTTAATTATTCATTACAAGAATAAACAAGTAAACAGCCCCTTCAAACCCACATCTTAATCATCAATAAAGTATATCGTAAATAAATTTAAAAAGAAAATAAATAAATAATTTTTAATTAAACCACATTTTGAGCTTGTGCCGACTGAATTGATAAGAATCGTTTATTTTGAGATATTAGTGACCGATTTATAAATAATATCATAAAATCGACCGTGAGAAATGATTAAAATAAAAATAGTTGTAAATCAGGAGCACATTAATAGTTAAATTGACCTTATATCTTTCAACAATCATCACAAACTCCGTAAATCTTATACACCTTCAAGTCAAGCAGACTGGCACCCCGATAACCGACCTAACCTAATAAAAATGTCAAGATTAAAAAAAATAAAAATAAAAATAAACCTCGACTCTAAACTATAATAATATTCTCCCATCTAATCTAAAATATATAAATGCCAAAATAAAACTAAAAGGGAAAATGGCACTTTTTCCCCCTATGTTATATACTTATAGCATTTTTTCCCCCTCAATTATTTAAGTGGCTCTTTTTTCCCCTGAAATGTTAAATGGACATATTTACCCTTAAAATAAATATTTCATTTATTTTTATTCTCCAATAAATTATTACTATAATTTGGTTCAAACCAGATACTATAGTAACCAAACCAAAATATTTCAATTACAATTTATAATCAAAACGCGATATTTAGAGTTTATTAAAATCGCGAACTGGAATGGCCGGTTCATGTTCCGAACTGGAAAAATAAAATACATTTATTGTTGAATTTAAACTATTTTAAAATAAAAAATAAAATTTTAAAATATAGACAGTTCAAAATCGCGAACGGGATCCGGAACCGCCGGTTCATGATCCAATTTTTTTTTTATTCTTAAATTTAATAAATTGAAATCCAAATATTGGGTTCTAGATCTGAATCATAACTGAAAACTTTTAATTCGATTGCTATAGTGTCTGGTTCAGTTCGAACCGAACCGTGGTAATAGCTACATATACGCAATAATTTGTTGGAGAAGTAAAATAAATAAAATGTTTACTTTAAGGGTAGAAATGTCAATTTAATATATTAGGGGGGAAAACTACCACTTTTAAAATAATTGAGGGAGCTAATGTGCTTACATAAATAATTGAGGGGGAAAAAGTGCTATAAGTATATAACATAGGGGGAAAAAGTGCCATTTTCCCAAACTAAAAAACAAATTGGGGTTGTGGGCCAGACATAGGGTGCCAACCAAGTCATAACCTCGTAGCACATGCCGAGTTGAGGATTCCACATTGCAACACAGTGAAGTTGAATTGTATTAGTAATTGATTATTATTGTTTTTTTTTTTTTTTTTTTTTTTTTTTTTTTGATGTGAGAAACACCGGCTCACAAGCCTACGTGGTAATTGATTATTGTTAATTACTCTTAAAATCTTAATTAACAATTTTATACCAAAATGTCTCTACTGAAGACTTGACCAAGAAAATGGGAGAAAGAAGAATGGAGTGGCTGCCACTGTTAGACCCGTGAGAAACTTTGATTTGGAGTTGGTTTTGCATTCAAATCCTATGACAAATGTTCTTCCTTGAGTTCATGTGAATAATAATAATAATAATAATAATTATTATTATTATTATTATTATTATTATTATTATTATTATTATTATTATTATTATAAAATTATTATTATTATTATTGATGGTTTTGTCGGGATCGGGTCCATCATAAATTGGTTTTGTCAGGATCGGGTCCACTATAAATTGAGTATACAGGTATAGGACAGGGTAGAAAAAGAGTAGTATTATTGTTCCAGCGATGGCTCAAAATAGTATATACAAAGTATGAGATAACGATGGCCCAAATAATAAATGACTAATACAAGCTATAGGGCAATTTATATCGTGGACCAGGTCCACATAGCATTGTGAACCATGGATCAAAACGACTTCGTTTGATGTTTAAACTTTAATGGCCCATTTTTTGGGGTTCACGGAATAGGCCGGGAATAACATATCATTCCCAGTAATAGGCCTATTCCTTTGTTTGGTAACCATTTTTATTACCAGGAATAATATTCCTGGTAATAGCCTATTACCTCAAATGAGGTAATAGCTATTACTAGGGCCCCCCTGGTATTAGCCTATTACTGAACGCTCAGGAATAAATTTTAGAATCTATTTCCTTTTTTACCCCTTTCTTTAACCTAATTTTTTTATCCTATATATAAATTTATCCTATTTCACTACCGTCGTCACCACCACCACCATCACCGTCGTCGCCACCACCACCACCACCATCAGCACCACCGTCATCAACATCGCCGCCACCAGAACCACCACCTAGCAGCACCACCGCCACCACCATCACCGCCACAACCGTCGCCGCCCCCACCACCACTGCCACAACCGTCACCGTCACCACCACCACTGCCACCGCCACCACCACCATTACCACCCCAGCACCACCACCACCGTCACCATCGCCGCCACCACCACCACCAACATCGCCACCATCACATATTCTTATAAGGGTATTTATGTCTTTTAAAACATATTTCATTTCTATTCCTTAAATCAACCAAACACTGTAATATAATTCCTAAAGTCTATTCCTTCCGCGAATCAAACAATAGAATACAATTCATATTCTATTCATTATGGAATAGCATTCCTATTACCTCAAAATTCATTCCGTGAACCAAACGTGCTGTAATAGACTCCATAACTTCTCGTTTTTCATGTATCAACACAATTTTTAATTTATTTTAGGTACAAAATCCTTAAGCTTAATGTACAAAATTGCATAACATGATGTACAGAAACGCTTAACACGAGATACATACACATGTTTTCTATTTTACTTATTCTCAAAAATTTTATTTATGTAAATAATTCATGTCCTATAGACACATAATTTCATAATACAAAACATAAATTCGTAAAATAAGACACACAATATGTTTTGTGTTATACAACTACTAATCAATTTCAGATACAAAATTCTTACGCTTAATGTACAGAATTGCATAACATGATGTACCGAAAAGCATAACACGATATACATTATACATACACATGTTTTCTATTTTACTACGAAATACATACACATGCTCTCTATTTTACTTATTCTCAGATCTTATTTATGTAAATAATTTATGTCATATAGGCACATAATTTCATAATACAAGACTTAAATTCGTAAATTAAGACACATAATATGTTGTGTTATACAACTATTAATCAATTTAAGGTATAGAATCCTTACGCTTAATGTACAGAATTGCATAACATGATGTACAGAAACGCATAACATGATATACATACACATGCTTTACAATTAAAAAAAAAAATCTTATGTAATGCTGGTCCACCGTATAACGATAGAAGCTATAGACCAAATAGTGGACTATAAATAAGGGTTAAGACCACAAACCACTGGACTATAAGGAGGTTTGAGTAAACAAAGGGATGATGTCTTAAAGAGAGGGAATGATGCCTTATATAGTGTAGAGGGCATTGCATATGGTATCAACCAGCCTTCAAAATCTTGGTTATACACGTGTCTCCTCACTACCTGGATGTTAGCGATCTTCATACGAGTAAATAAAGCATCTTGCCTTTTAATATATAAGAGATAGAATGACTTGGTGGTTTGGAGTGTGTGTTGTTATGTTGGAGGTTATGAGTTTGAATCTTATTGGTAGTACTTCATCTTTTAATATTTTGCTTTAAGCTTACCTATCTCCTATCAATAAAAATGAACACCTCACTTGGATCAAGACTTTCCCAATAAAATGATCTCCGGCTCTCATGTCATCATCAATTATTAATGATGTGCTATGTAAAGAGCTCTAGCGGAGCTTTTCTCCCGACGAAGAATCAAACTCTATGCACATAACTCCAAGTCCCAAACTAAATCTGAATTAATCTCATATTGATGGAATACCAAATGTTGTATAGACTAAAAAAGAAGAGAACCTTAGAAAATTGATCACTTATTCAATTAATCCAGCTCCCCCCATTCCAAATAGTCTTTTCCCTTGCAAGAATAATAGCTATTTTTAAGAATAAAATAATTTACCAAACAACACCCTCTACGACATATGAAGAGAGGGAACAGTGACACGAAACCGCAGCATCCAACTCAGATCAACACATGTCAAGATTCACGAGGTATCTTATTCTTATCAATCCACATCCAGACAAATTCCATGAAGATCCCCATGTGTATTGTAAGCTATCCATCTAGCTTTTGCTTGCCTTTTTTTGTTTTTCATTTCTCATTTACTCGACTAACAATTACACACCAAAATTAATTAAAACTCAAAATCCAAAATTTATAATTAAACTAGAAGGAATTTATTCGAGTAGCTTATAGCTTTTGTAGTACTCCTAAATGAGAAGTCATAGATTTAAACGCCAATAAAAAAATAACTTATTATACTATAATAAGTTTAAGGGAGCGTTTGGTTCACGGAATCTTGAATTACCCCAGGTAATAGGATTACCTCCTGAAAGGTAATGTGAGATTTTGGGAATGTAAGATTATCTTGTGTGTTTGGTTTGGATGGTGTAATATAATATTACCTTGTTTGGTTCAGGGTTATATTTTAGGTTACATGGATCAATTTACAATAATGCCCTCAATAATATATATATATATATATATATATATATATATATATATATATATATATATATATATATGTGTGTGTGTGTGTGTGTGTGTGTGTGTGTGTGTGTGTGTGTGTATTTTTTTAATTTATATCTATGAACGTATATATCAAAACTTAAATATTAAAAAAACTAAATATATAAATATACACATATGTATATTTAATTATATAAACATATATTAATTTCATTATTATTATTATTATTATTATTATTATTATTATTATTATTATTATTATTATTATTATTAGTTGACAAGGGCAAAGTTGGAATAATTCAAGGTAATCTAAAATTATCTAAAAAAATGGAGGTAATCACATTACCTTGAAACATTACCGCCACATCAGCTTTCAGATAATATAACATTACCTGGTAATTTCATAACTTGAACCAAACAAGGTAATATAACATTACCAGACTCAGATGATCTATTTTAATATAAAATGACCTGAACCAAACGCCCCCTAAAAAGTATGTATAAACAAATACAAATTAGAAGAAAGTTATATTCGGCCCTGATTCCACATCCCGACTTGACCCGACCCAATTTTATAGCCAATCTGTCATCCCCACGATCGTTTTCTCGAGTGTTAAAACGCAACTTTCTTTACGCAAACAATTCTCTGCGAATGTGCGCACGAAAAATAATGGTTTTTGGGGTAGTGCGGTCAATATGACCGTTTCCATTTCGTCTATATTTTAAATATTAATTAAAAATGTTAGAAAAATACTACTCCGTATTTTTTATTTAATAATCAACGGTAACATTAATAATATTTAATATTATTGATTTTTCAATTTTCACGATGCGGTGGTTTAGGATTTTTTTTTTTTTTTTTTTTTTTTTCAATTTTGACAACTTTAGTTCCTAACACACTAATATGCTAGAATTGTAAATTACAATTTTATTCTTATATTGATTAACAATTCTGGATACTATTTAGATTATACTCCGTATTTAGCAAAGAGATAAGTTAGCAAAATATTATATAAAAAAAATTAATTAATTTAGGTTGTTTGTATTTGACATTATAGTACATTAAGACCTTACATAAAGTCTGCAACTACTATATAAAAGTGTATATTAAGTGAAGTTCACATTGTGATTTTAGCTGGCAAATGACTATAAAGAAGTAAACTAACTTAGAAGACATAGAAGACACCATAGAAGACATACGTTAAGACTTTATATATAATGCTCCGCAATTACTATCTAGTACTAAGTGAAGCTCGCCTTGTAACTAACTCTAATAGGCAAATGATCATAAACTAGTCTTTGTTGTTTGTATTTGACACTAAGAAAAGAACGGTTAAGCCCCTACATAAGTTCGCAGTTGCTAGGTAAAAGCGTGCACTGGGTGAAACCCACATTGTAAGCCAAATCGATAAAAAAGTGTAAGGACGCAAACTCACGTAAAAATTTGTTGACCAATTTGACTGAGGTCACACTTAGAAACAATTCTCTGACCAACTTCTCCCGAAATGTTGAATCCCTAACCCTAAGGGCTCTTCACACTGTAGCTCGGCAAAACATTTGGGAGGATGTGAATAAAGATGACTCAATGGATCAAACATGGCCAAATACCAGTTGAATTTGCTCACTTTGAACATAATCTGTACACTATCGCTACCAGTGTTTAAACATAATAAAATTCGAACATTGATCTTGATCTCAAATATTGAGTTAAGTCCGTGCGGACAAGAATTCTATGTTAGTGGTGAGTTGGAGCCCAAAGGTGCATTTATATTGATGCAATAAATTTCCATAATGAGAAGTAAACGGGACCAAACTCCGTTAATAATATAGGCAAGTCAGGTTTCCACGTGCTCCTGGGGACTACCATCTCTCATCTCTGCCTGTGCTTGATGGATTCTTCAATGCCATCTTGTTTTCATTCCACCCTTCATTTAACACTTCCTTTGACTATTTGTTTCCCCCACTCTCTTCTTCCCACTCCGCCATTGAAGCCCAATATATGCTAGCCTGCTGTATAAATTAAAGTAACAAACTTTACATACATTATTCTGCATTTGTACGGTGGCGCGTGGGTGGAAATATGGTGATAATGGAAGGGATTCAGGAAGACATGGGCGATGGTAGCATGCAGTGTGCGAATCATCCGTACAAGAACAGCAGCCCGGGAGGGGTTTGTGCGCTTTGTCTTCAAGAAAAGCTTGGGAAGTTGGTTTCTTCCTCTTTCCCTTCAGCCATTTTCCCCTCTTCTTCTTCTTCCTCTTCCACCCCTTCTGTTAGATCTGAGCTTGGCGGCGGAATGGCCGCCGGCGGCGGCGGCGGTGCTACTGCTTCATCTCAGCCTGTTCAGACGGCCAACAAGGCCGGTGAGGGTGATCATCATCATCAGTTTGAGTCTGCTGCCAGGAAACCCAGAATACCCTTTCAGAGGAGGAAGAAGAAGAGCAATAACAATGGCGAGTCTTCTTCTTCTGCTACTGTGTTCAAGAGAAGCAAGTCTGCAACCACTCCAAGAAACAGGATGGGTTTCTTGGAAGGAGATGAGAATGATAATGGAGATGATATTAGCCCTAGGAAAAGGGGTTTCTGGTCATTCCTCTACTACTCAGCATCCAAGAAAATTGAGAAGCCTGCAAGCATTAAAGATGCCAGCTTTCCCTCATCATCTGCCTCTGGGAATGGTTCAATGGTGGTGAGAGACAAGAAAAGAGAGAGCTTTGCAGTGGTGGAGGAGAATGAGAGGTCTGATCAGAGTAGCCATGAGAGAAAGGTGTCAAGGTCCAGATCTGTTGGGTGTGGGAGCAGGAGCTTCTCAGGGGAGTTCTTTGAGAGAATCTCAACTGGTTTTGGGGACTGCACTCTAAGAAGAGTTGAGTCTCAGAGAGAAGGGAAGCCCAAAGCTCCCCCTTCTGTTCAACACAGGAACAGTGGGGCTTCTGGCCAAGATTGCATCAGGGAAAGAGTGAAATGTGGAGGGATTTTCAGTGGCTTCATGATCATTGCATCTTCTTCATCTTCCTCATCAGATTGGGTTTCTTCTGAAGAGAATAAGGCCACAAATAATCCTACAATCCCACCTGCATCTGTGGATCATCATGGAAGGAGCAAGAACTGGGGATGGGCACTTGCAAGTCCAATCAGAGCTTTTACCAGCAAGCCATCTACTGGGAAAACAGAAGCTTCAAACAAGAACACAACTCCCAACTTGGCTGCCATTCCTTCTTTGTTGACTGTCAGAAGCTAGAACAATGGCTTTGCCCCAATGGAGTAAATCACTATAGAAATTTTTTAAAATTTAATCCTCTTCTTTAAAATGTGTTTATTATTATTATTATCCTTGTTTGACAATGTTCAGTAACCTTTCCCTCCCTCCCTAAGTTGATATTTATGTCTATTTCATCTTTCTTTTACTGTCAACACTGGGTTTGGATTCCATTCATGGAGTTCATGTCTGTTTCCATAACCACCTGATTCTTGGATGTGATGATCCAATCCAGTTATGTAATTTGCTCATAGCAACATTATCATCAATAAGAATAATTGTTCATTTTGCCAATGACAATGTTGCTTTAATTTGACCTTGAATTATGGATGGCTATTTTCGAATGCTACTGACTCTATTACAATGTAGTGTCTGTTCATAACTACTTTCTCAATCTACTGAAGCACAAATTTTCAATAACGCCTCCACTGAGGCTCGAACTCACAACCTCTCTTGTAGGAGTCCAACCCAGGTGTCATCCAAGCACAAGGTGCTTAGCAATTTTTTTTATTGTATAAACCTAAGGAATCCTAAAAGGTTTGCACCTCAAACTCGACCGGCCTCATTTCTCCTCAAGTCTTTACAAAGGAGTAAATCGTGAAATTACTGAAATATGTCTCACCGTCGGCTTCAATTCCTAAAATACTTGTAGACCAGTACCCACAATGAAACATATTCGTAACACTCTTTTCGGTAGAATTTGAACTTGCACACTACGATTGCCAGCAAAGGTGTCAACCAGTTAAGCTGTGCCCGAGTCAACCTTATAAGGGGTTGTTGGATTCATAATTGAGTTGGTATGTTTCATGGTTTTGTGCATGGGCATTAATTTGTAGTAGTAGTAGTAGAAGAGTACTAAAATTAAAGATGTAGTGGATCCCTTCACATCCTCATGTCTCTATCTAGGGGTATCTCTAATGGCTGTGCCACACTTTTAGCTGGCCAAAAGCCAAAACAAATCATAAAGAAAGAGCCCTCAGCTCATGTGCAAGGATGATGCACATACAATTAAATATTATTATTAAAACTAAAAATGAAAATTTTAGTGGCAAAGAGCAAAAGGAAACAAATGGTGAGCAGTTTGAGTGAAATGTCAAAGCACATGTTTGGTAGAGAGGTCAAGATCAAGGGTGCAAATAAGCCAAAGATAGTGTGATGGAAAGCTAGCTTTTGCTTAACTAGCATTTTCATGCTTTTTTTTTTTGGGTTCCAAACTCACATCTGTTCCTTTTTGTCAACACCTAGATGGGAAATTGTTCCTTTCTGCATCTCAGATCTATCTGTCATTAAAATTTGATAATCACTTATATTAATCTCTTTCTGTGTGTGAAATGGGCAAACTGATGCATGGGCTTGGGATTCTCTGGTGATTGCTGTAAACTGCATGGGAGATGACTATGATGGCCACACCTGTCATTATTGATGCTACACTACACCAACTCAACATGCTAGTTAGCCTCTAATAGTATAATCACTAATGTTATGGAGGCCAAAAACTCAAAAATCTCAAGTTTATGCGGTCGAGTGGCATAGTTGTGGCATAGTTTACACTAGGAATGGTAAAAAAAAAAAAAAAAAAAAAAAAAAACTAAGGGTATGTTTTTTTTTTTTTTTTTTGGAGTGTTCAGTGGTCTAATTGCATTTAGTGGTAAATTCGAACCTTATTCCAAAAATAAAAAAAATTAAAAAAAAATCTAAGGGTGTGCGGGTGTGCTTGTTCTATGAGTTTACACACTAGGAATGATTCAAAAAAAAAAAAAAACAAATTAAATTTATTATTCTCCGAACGAGATAGATCCCACATTGATATCACTAATTCACTATTTGATTGGCTCTTTGCATTCGGGTATGGTGCCATGTTAGAGCAAGCTCATTAGTTTACATTTTTTCTTAATTTTTGTAAGTCAAGTAGGAGAGAAAAAAGGGAAGGAGAAGAGAAAAAAGAAAAGCAAAAAAAAAAAAAAAAAAAAAGTCTCACACGCCATGCTGGGCGCATAAGTGTTGGCGTGTTGCCAACGTGGAAACTTGACTTATTTCTCTCTTCTATACTCTCTTTCCTTCACATCATCTTAGGCTCCACAAAAAATCAATAAAAACAACTAAATGGGGATGCTTCAATTGTTATACCATGGAGGCATGGACTATACAAAAATTATGTACCTTTAATTAATACATTATGTACTTATCGTTAACAGTTTTTGTATATGTAAACAAATAACTTGATACTTGTTGACACATAATATAATAGTTACAGGTACATAAACTATCAATTGCATGTACATAATATGTCAACTATAAATGTAAAATCTAAATTGATAATTGCTGACACATAATATGATAGTTACAAGTACATAAACTATCAACTATAGGTACAAAATGTGTCAATTATAGATATAGAGCCTGAAGGTCATTTTTGAACTAGAGTTTACAATGTAAGGTAGACCCTGGTCCATGATATAATTTGTTGGGATGCTCTTATTGGTTGTAGCTAAAATTTGGAGCATCCCATTTGATTATTTGAGCTTACAACTAGTTAAATAGTGACACCTCAAGTGGATATTTCACTATTTCTCGCAAATCCTGCTTAAAGGCTTACCTAGTAAAGCTATTCAATATCAAATCTTCAACTAAAAAACCGAGTGTCATTTCAAGTGAGATTTACAACTTGGGGGTGAAAAAAAAAAGAAATACAATTTCCTATTACAATTACCTTGTGTTCAGATGGCATGTAGTGACCTCTCTTATATGGGATGTCATGAGATTGAGTTTCAGTGGAGGCGTTGTTAACTCTGTGTGTTTCATTAGGTTGAGAAAGTATGTTTGAACAGATACTACAATGTAATAGAGTCACTAAAAAAAAAAAGTAATAAAAATTAGAGATTGTGTGTGTGAGAGAGATTACATGAGAAAGAGACGTATGATTGCGAAGAGGACCCCAACAAGTAACAACACAAGGAGAGAGGGTGTGCTGATTGCTGACTGCTGAGTAACAGTAAGTTTAGGTGACGGATAGGAAATCTAATGCAAACTCAACTCCATCATAAAGGACACTCTACTTTTTAAATGCCACCAAAAAGCTTTTTGGAAATTTGCTTATTAAATACCTGTTTTGGGACCACATACAAAGCCTCAGTCGGTGCACAACCCACTCATCCTTTTACCTAATGGTTAAAATTATCGTGATTTATCTTCTTTTTTTTTTTTGAAATGATTTATCATTTTACTATTTTGTCGAACTAAAGTACAAGGGGCAAGTTATAAATTATTATACTATTCTGTCGAACTAAAGTACAATGAGCAAATTATAAATTTACTTCTGGAAATTATAAAATTTTTGATAACTTGAAAGTGATCTTAAATCAAGTCAAAAGCCTTGTTCTGATCACTTTTGGAATTCGGAAAAACCTTTGTTGTTATTTCCGGTCACTTTTTGCTTTCGACTTGATTTAAGATCACTTTTAGGTGGTCGAAAATTCCATAATTTTCAGTGGTGATTGTTATACCATGGACCAGGGTTCATATTGACATATTGTATTGTGAAATTTGGTCCAAAAATCAATACATTTTGTATATGCAGTTAATAATTTATGTACATGTAAACAAATTAAAAGCACATAATATAATAATTACATGCATATAACACGTTAACTACAAATACATAAATTGTTAACTGCAAACACAGAATATGTTGGTTAACATGTTATGTGTCTACACTTTAACATATTTTATGTTTGTGTTAGCATGTGATATGTCTGAGGGCAAGGACATGAAAGGGTTCAGTGGGAAGTTGATAAAACGGTGCAACCACTTTCAACACTTCCCAATATCCATATTTGGTTCACACTCAAAGAGCATGTGATTGTATCTCCGACAGGCGACAGGATACACTCCCGCAAGGAGGAGGTGCAATCCCACATGTTAAGGCCAAAATCAAAACATGACACAGTTTTGTTAAACTTAAACATTAAAACTGTAATCACATTAGTTTTCACAATAAGTGACCATAAACAACTGTGTTATCAACATATATAAAACCAAGCAACCTCAGTACGTATATAATATTATAATCAAATCAAAATGGAGGTAAACGGACATTGCTTCAATATGATGAAATTGACATCCACAAAAGACTAATGAATTACAACATACAGAACACTCCAACAAGGCAAATATGTTGAGTAGAAAAAGAAAAATATAATTGGGAAAAAACAACACAGACAATATAGTGTGATTTAGTATTCAAAATTCAAAATGATCAATATCTCCTCTACCGACTTTTCTTTTTTTGTTGTTTCCAACAGAGTTTCTTGTCCTCCCATGTTTTAATCTCTCAAGTCTTTTGTAGATTCACAAGTTCTCCAAAAATGTTGACTTACATCACTCGAATGGGGCAGAGGGGACATCAAGAGTAATTCCGGCTTGAATTTGGCCCCAACCAATAAGTCGCCAATGCTTCTCAATTCTCCGACTGAGAGCAATTTTCTCACCTTTGCTGGTGCACACAGGAGATGTCAACTGAAGTTTTGCAAACACATTCTTGACAGCAACGACACGGGCCCCAGTTGACATAGATCCTATATTCAACATTAGTATTTCTCCCTTTGTCAACTTGGTCACCTTGCCCTGCTTTTCTGTGTCTTTTGTTCTGACACCCAAAAGGCGTCGCAACAGAAAGAAATTCACCTGCAGTAAAGGAGACAAAAATATATTGGTAAATGAGGGTGAAGGTAAAAAACACATATTGGGTTCGACGCCAAACCAAGTGAACTTAGAAAACAACTGATACAAGTATAGGAAAAACATTGCAAGGAACTACCCTTTACCTCTAGCTCACTATAAATGTCTGGAAGTGACCCAACCTCACCAAGGACTTGTCCCACCAATCGATCAGCACGTGTCAGTGTGGGGTCCATGGTTGTGCCAACTCCAATTAAGCCTCCAGGCACAGCAAACTGGAGTTCATTCTGCTCAGCATACAATGAAACTATCCTAGAGTATATAGGTGTGCATTTGATGTTTCCATTCTCATCCTTGACAACGATACCAGGACGAACCTCAATTTTTTGATTAACCTTCAAAACACCCTGCACAATGAATTGAATATCCTTGAATCACTAATCCAGTATAATTCCCATGGAAATCCAACATGTCTATAAATTAGTCAAGACCATTAGTAACTACAGTGAGAACACCAAATAACAGAAAGGAAAGTCAGATTCTTAATCAGTGATTACTTCACAAATCTACAACTTACTTAAAGACTTCAAAATAACAAGCATACCTTCAAGATACTGCCACCAGCTACGCCACCTCTGATTTCATCAACTTCAAAACCAGGTTTATTAACATCAAAAGAACGGATAACAATCATGTTTGGTGCTGAAGTGAAGTTCCGTTCTGGAATGGGGATTTTCTTCACAATATATTCGCACACAACATCAATGTTATACTTCAATTGAGCAGATATAGGTACCACTGGTGCACCATCAGCAACTGTGCCCTGAAAAATACAATTAATATGGTTTGGTACTCCTGAATATGATCTAGTAGAGGAACCTAGACGACCTCAGTTAAACCCACTAACCTTAATGAAATTCTGAATGGCCTCATGCTGGTTGATGGCAACATTTTCCTGCACTAGATCAACCTTGTTCTGAAGAATGATTATATGTTGGAGGCGCATAATTTCAACAGCAGCTAAGTGTTCCGAAGTCTGAGGCTGAGGACAGCTCTCATTGGCAGCAATTAGAAGTAAAGCTCCATCCATGATTGCCGCTCCATTAAGCATAGTAGCCATGAGAATATCATGGCCCTACAAGAAAGGAAGAAAAAGAAAGATTGTCATTTTATATCTGATAATGCATTGTGATGGATGAAACACTTGATGTAGAAAAGCAGGCACAACTGTTGAAAGGACAAACAAATATTGACACTTCCTTAGTTTCATGCAATGGACGTTGATTGAAAATTCATGCTCTATTTCGGACATATGTTAGGGATCAGACCAAAGAAAATGATTTGCATTAAAAGATTGACAGATAAGAATACTTAATTAGCAAAGTTAAAGGGTACAAGGTTGTGGAGCAATGAGGCAATTGGATAATGATGAAAAACCAATTATAAAAAGAAAGAATCCCATGGGATATTCTGTTAGGAGCTTACTGGGCAATCAACGAATGACACATGCCTCAGCAACTTCATCCTGCAGTTCTCAAAACCAGGCACATCGCACATAGGACTATCTTCTTTTCCACTTCCATATGCCCTACAAAATGATATTGTATGTAACAGTGAAACTACTAGACTGAATCAACAAGACGGCCTACCTTCCCATTCAGAAACTTACTTGTAGCACATAGGTCTAGGGCAACGGTCCTCTTCACATTTATATATCTTTGCATTGGCATATCCAAGCTTAATTGTAATATTACGTTCAAGCTCATTTTTAAAACGAACAGTCTGCAAAAACAAGCTATATTACCAAAATTTTCAACTATCTTTTCTAACAACTATTCTTTCTATATAAAACTACTACATCATTAACAAAGAATATGAAAAAATTGAAGTCAGTCCAACGAGCAAGTATAGATTTGCTTCAGATGAGACAACTCAGCACACACAAGCATTGCATATACACTGAAATAACCATTCTAAAACGCTTTTTTCCCAACATAATAGAAGTTTTATATGTATATATTAATCATTCTCCTAGGGAACTACATTTTTATGGCTTCAAACAGAAAGACTAGCAGCACTACTTGGTTATTCTTTAACCAAGCTTCATACTTAATTGTATCCAAGTAAGAGTGACTACAGACTACACAGAAAATAAGGCTTCTCAAAGCCAAACTGCCTAAGCACTTATATGTACAAACTCAACATATTGTGACAAACCTGGACACCGGATATGGCTTTTACAACTGTTGACTTCCCATGGGCCACATGACCAATGGTGCCTGAAAATAGAAAATTGAACTTAGTATTGAATGCATGACAATAGCAAGCGCTTGCCTGCTTGCAAAATATACACATAACTATGTATGCAGGGCAATATGATGCTTGCAGTTTCAAACTGCAATGAACTTACCAATGTTTATTGTTGCCTGACGAGAGATCACCTCAGGTGATAGTGGATGTAGCTGTGTTACATCTAACTTACTTAGATCCTGCTCCATCAATCCTTTTCTAGACATTTTGCTGCCCTTTACTTCAGTATCCACTCAAATTTCAATCCTGGAATTGTGAGATGTGAGACAAAGAACATCATTCTAAGAACAAATTTTAATTTCCATAATCCATAGAATCTTGCATTTACATGTAGGTCCATGATCATTCAAAGAAAATCAATAAACCTAGTGTACATATCACCCACAAAAGCACAAAAACATATGGCGCAACTTCTTCATCCTAAAGGCCCCATTACATAAGAAGGGAACCAATAACATAACTAAGATGCTTGGATCCCTCATCATAATCTCCAAAAGAGACTAATTTCCCCTCGGACTGGGGAGAGCCATACTTTGCTCCATCTGGTCCAACATCCCAACTTCTTCGATGACTAAGATTTGTTGAATATACAGTCAAGTAATCCAATCCAGCACATATGCAGTTCAGGTTTCCCATTAAACAGGGTGAATTCAAAGCAGAGAAACACACTCAGTCAGCTAGAAACCACACAAAATTTACATAAATACAGCTGAGTTCTAGGTTAGGCACGCCCACTCTAGCATTCAAAGGCGTTCTCAACTCTCTAAATCCCAATTCACCATATTCATGTTTACATTGCGAGTTCGCTCTCACAACAAATCAGGGGTTATAGAACAGCGACATGGCTAAAAAATAACACCAACTAATTTCCAATAATGACGAGCTTAAACACCGCCCCCAAAAAACCTAATCCCCTGACCTCATTTCACATATGTAAAAATTTTCATTTCAACAAACCGAGAGAAAGAGGTAATAAGTGTGTGTGCGCGCGCGCGGACTCACCGGAGAAAAGGCGTTTGCGCCGGCCGTCGAGAGTGCAGTGGGGTTTTCAAGGGTTGAGCAAAGCGAGAGAGACGACGCAATGAGAGTGGGTCAAGTAGGCCTGTAGCTGAAGGAACACATTCGTTAAAGTGGAATTGGGAATAAATAAAATGTGTGAAGAAAAATACTCTACTTTCCTATCCGGCATTCAGATGGCCCAATAAAGACTGGCCCAGTGATTACTAAAGAGTGGCCCAATATTTATTTTTTAATAATGGCCCAATATTTATGTTCCCTCAAACCCAATTATCATCTTTGGGCAAATTACGTTGTGCATCCATGTGAACCATGCATGGTGCACACGGAACGTTATGGTGTGCATCTGTGTACACCGTGCATGGTGCATACGGATGTTAAAACGACGTCGTTTTGACTAAAAATGTGCGTCCCATTTGAAAAAAATTAGTTTCGATTCTCCTCAACAGCATTATGTTGTTCATTCATTCTGGATTTTTAGTTCATAGATTCTGGATTTTTAGTTCATTGATTCTGGATATTTAGACGTAAATTGAAACTGATTTTTTTTTTCATTCATGCTGGATATTTAGTTCATTCATTATGGATATTTAGTTCATTCGTTCTGTATTTTTAGTTCATAGATTCTGGATTTTTAGTTCATTGATTCTGGAATTTTAGTTCATTGATTATGGATATATAGTTCAAATTATGCACAACATAATGCTGTTGCTGGGAATCGAAACTGATTTTTTTTAAAAAAGTGGGACGTGCGTTTTTAATAAAACGACGTCATTTTTGCATCCGTATGCACCATGCATGGTGCACACGGATGCACAACATAATTTGTCGGTGCACACGGATGCAAAAACAGTGTCGTTTTACTTAAATAATTTTTTTTTTTTTAAAAAAACATTTTTAATTGCTGTTAGTTACGTAAACATATGTTCATAATTTTATAATTTCACATTCTGGATTTATAGTTATGAAACTATGGATGTGTAGTATGCAATTCTGGATTTATAGTTATGAAGTTATGGATGTGTAATTATGCATGTAATTCTGAATGTATTCTTATGAAGTTATAATTTCTGAATGTATAGTTATGAAGTTATGGACGTGTAGTTATGCAATTCTAAATGTATAGTTATGAAGTTATGGATGTGTAATTCTGCATGCAATCCTGAATGTATAGTTATAAAGTTATGGATGTGTTGTTATGCAATTCTGGATTTATAGTTATGAAGTTATGGATGTGTAGTTATGCAATTCTGAATGTATAGTTATGAAGTTATGGATGTATAGTTATGCAATTCTGGATTTATAATTATGAAGTTATGGATGTGTAGTTATGCAATTCTGGATTTATAGTTATGAAGTTATGGATGTGTAGTTATGCAATGCTGGATGTATAGTTATGAAGTTATGGATGTGTAGTTATGCAATTCTGATTTTTGTTTTTAAGTCGGACGTCAAAACGACGTCGTTTTTACAACCATGTGCACTATGCATGGTGCACACGGTTGCACAGCATAACGCTCCGTAATTATTGATCTAGGTTACTTTGTTACACATTTCTGAAGTTTCCTACATCCTTCTAGAATCTAGACTTATTTTGAATTTTGTCATAACTTCTTATAGTTTATAAAATTTTCTAGAAACATATATATAACACTAGTAGTTGTAGAGATGTATGGAATATTCTATAACTTTAGAGTTGTGTGGAGATTTAGGGAGGTTCTAGATATGATTTTTAACCATAGGATCTAGTGGATCTCAAACATCTATTAAGGAGGTGGAATGGTATAAAAGGCTCATTTGCAAACAACCCCTAGAATCCAAAAGTTCAAGTATCCAAGTTCATATGTGTTATTTCTTAAATCTTTTTTGAAAGGTTCTTGCTTTTCTTAGTCATCCAATCATACCTTCGAGGGTCAAGTCACGCTAACTTAGCTATTGCACGAGACGTCATTAGGGAAGGAGTCTGTGACATTAAGCTATCATTATCCCTTCAAGTGTATCTGACTTTCAAAACTAGGTCCAACATCTACATTATCAAATTTAAAATTACTTCACTATTTTTCCCACGTCCCTTCAATACTCAGTCAATTTCAAAAATAGTCTCACATTCACATTACAATTATAAATTCATATATTTTCCAATAAATAAATACATATAATATGACAGCAAAAGCTGCCATTTGACAATAAAAATAGTGCGTTAAAAGCTTGCTAAATTAGATGAACATGGTTACATGTTCTTGTATCACTCAAAATAAATTAATGATATCATTAGACATTTCATCAAATTTCTTCAATAGTTGAAAATTGAGGTAAAGACCTTGTTCGGTCAAATAGTTAGCTTATTAGCCAATTTTGATTTATTTAACTTGATTAAAAAATCAATATAAGTGTTTAGTTTTTTGTAATTTCAAAATGCTAAAATTAAAAAAATTTTCCCAAGTAACTTTTTCAATTAGTTTTTTTTATAAAAAATATTATAATAAATTATATCAAACAGCTATCAGCTAACAACTAATATCAGTATATTATCAACTAGTTATACCCTCTAATATTAACTAACATCTATTTACCAAACGGGCCAAAATGTAACTATAATTGGAATAGAACATTGAAGAAAAGAAAACAACAAGACAAATAAAAAGAGGAATGTATACATTTTTAAATTTTCTTTACTTGATAAATAGTTGTTTCATGATACATGTTTTTGTATCATTCGAAATAAATTACATGACTAGTATACTAAAATTATACAATATATTTTACTCTGTGAAGACATTATTCTCGAGCACTAAATACAATTTTACCAACAAAAAAAAAAAAAAAAAGAAGCTAAACTCATTCTAATGACTATTTTCCAATTTTTTGCCTTATTATTACCACCTCTCTACATCTTTTTCTTATTTCATTTAATGATGAGACAAACGAAGCTTTATATTACTGAGTGTCGACGCCGGAGACGAACTTCTCGTCGCCGAATATCCGTTTCCGGAAGTCGGAAACCATGAGCGGAAGCCCCTCCCGGAGGGAGATTGTGGGCTCCCATCCAAGGAGTTGTTTGGCTCTTGTGATGTCTGGCTTTCTCTTGTGAGGGTCGTCTTCCGTGTTTGGCCTGAACTCTATCTCCGCACTTGGTTCAATTGTGTCTTGCACAACCTGCATATTAAATTAACCTCAATTTATTGATTACAAATATTATAAGGTTAACCCCAAATTTAAGATTTTCTCACCTGTTCGGGAGACTATGTAAGTTTTTGGTAAAGATGTATGTTAAATTGTGCATTAGCTTATTGGTTAGTGTAAATGACCATTATATTAAAGATTAAGTATGAGTGGCCGTGAATTCTCATCTCAAGAGGTCGGGAGTTCCAACTCACTCTCGTATGAAAAAATCAATCTAGCTAGCACTTTGTCTCTTAATTGGATCAATTCGGTACAAACAAATTTAGTGTCATTTTCATTATTAATAATACCATTATGAAAATTGAAACTATAGGTGCACCGCTTTTGTGATGAAATCCTATTGAATTTTGTCATATGATTTGTGAATGATCAAAATTTACAATTTTTTACAATAATATGTGAATGGACAAGTTTGCCCATACATTTTAGTCACCCAACTCGATAGAATCTACTAGAATTTCAATCATCATATTTTACCCAAAACACCAAAATCATAAAAAAATAAAAAAAGCATGCACTTATTAAGGCATCCTCAATAAGGATTGGTTACGAATTTTTGTGTGAGGTGGATGAGAGACGGTAAGAAAGAGTCTATATGAGTATATTACAGCATGGGAGTTTTTTGGACTTATGATGGATCTCACCGAAGAAAAAGCGATGATGGTGTGTGTTTCACACACCAGTAGCACCCATCGAGTTCGTTTTATGGCTTTTCTGACTTTTCTTGTTTCTTTTTATCTTTTTTCCCCTCTTTATCTTTCCTCTCTCAATCTCTCTCTCAATTGACAAGAAAAAATTCGATAAGAGACCTCAAATGTTGGGGTTGTTCTAAATGGACTTGATATAATAAAATTTAATGAGATTTTACTGAAATGAAAAAGATAAAAATCGTGGAACTAAAAGTAGTGATGAAACTAATCCATAATAAATGTACCTTTGCCAATTCAAGCATTGTAAATTCACCAGGATTCCCAAGATTGAATGGACCAACATGATCACCTTCCATCAATCTGATTAGGCCTTCTACCTGTTCATTAAACACAATACAAACCAAGATTCATACTCATCAAAAACATATATTAATCTTGGGTATTTAATCTAATCTACTATGTGTTGATTCACACAAGTTTAAATACAAAAATACTTTAATTTACAAAAGCACATTTCGCGCCTGCGTCTATAGCAGTACAAATACATATTATCCGCTACTAAAAACTTACCAAATCAGAAACATACTGGAAACTCCTAGTCTGCTTCCCATCTCCATACACAGTCATAGCTTCCTTTCTTAATGCCTGCACAAACAATCACATCAAACTTGGATATCAAAGAACAAGCCAATGAGAGAAAGCATTGTGAAAAAATAATAATAATAAAGTAAAAAGTGAGAGTACATGTAATATTATTTCAACAGAATATGTTACGTTCATAACTAAGTTGGGTTACAAACCTGAGCAACAAAATTGCTAACAACACGGCCATCATCAAGGCACATACGCGGTCCATATGTGTTAAAGATTCTAGCAATTCTTACCTGCAGATCAAAACAACATTATACCCACAACATTTTTTATCCTTACTTTTGTAGTTTGTTTGTGGTACACAAGGAGATCAGACAACCTCAATGTTGAGTCCTCTATGGTAATCCATCGTTAATGTCTCAGCTGTACGTTTTCCCTCATCATAACAACTCCTAACACCTGTGGTTTAACGTAACAAAGAAATTGCCAGAACGGGCAACTCAGTTGATTTCTGGGTAGATAAGAGGCAATGTAATGAAGAAATTAATATTATAATGTTGAGCTTACCAATGGGGTTGACATTGCCCCAGTAAGTCTCGGTCTGTGGGTGCTCCAAAGGGTCACCATACACCTCACTGGTACTTGTCAGCAAGAACCTAGCACCAACCCTCTTTGCTAAACCCAACATGTTTAATGTTCCCATCACATTTGTCTTGTGATCAGGCCACTTTAAGTCAAGGAAAAAACACTTCTCCAATTCATAATCATATATATATGTACCCATCAAACAAATTTATTAAAACATGAAAATTCGGGAGCAACCAAGTCCAAATTCATCAGACAGTTGACTTAATAATAAGTATGAGGTTACAAATTTGGGGCCTATTGGCCTTCTTGATCTGAACCGATCAGCTATGACAACCTAAGTTGGTTTACTTAGCGTACACTTTTGGATGATCTATTGGCCTTCTTTGTCTGAATCGGTCAGCTATGGTAACCTAAGCTGGTTTACCTAGCGTACACTTTTGGATGACCTATTAACATTTTTGGTCTGAACAGGTTAGTTATGACAACCTAAACTGATTTACCTAGCGTACACTTTTGGATAATGATTACGGGTTTCCCTCGGGACTCAAAAAAATAATTTAAAACATGAAAATTTGGGAGCAACCACGTCCAAGTTCATCTTAACTTAGTAATCTAATCCAAGGTTACAAATTTGACTCCCAGTAGGAGCGGTCTATTGG
The DNA here is from genome assembly GCF_001879475.1 of Ipomoea nil. Lineage (NCBI taxonomy): Eukaryota > Viridiplantae > Streptophyta > Magnoliopsida > Solanales > Convolvulaceae > Ipomoea > Ipomoea nil. The sequence continues at coordinate 5,390,684 of NW_017617116.1, forward strand.
CCTTCTTAGTCTGAACCGATCAGCTATGGCAACCTTAGCTGGTTTACCTAGGGTATGCTTTTGGATAATGATTACGGGTTTCTCTAGGGACTCGAAAAATAATTAAAAACATGCATGAAAATTCAGGAAACAGATAGATGCATGTGAGGATATGATGGTCTTGACAGGGTTGTACTTGTAATAGACAGGGGAGGCAGGGCAAGCCAAATGGTAGATCTGGTCTACTTCCAACAAGATGGGCTCGACGACGTCGTGGCGGATGAGCTCGAACCGGGGGTTTCCGAAATGCTGTATCAGGTTTTCTTTCCGGCCGGTGAAGAAGTTATCGATCACTATTACACTGTCGCCCCGAGCGATCAACCGGTCCACCAAATGGCTCCCCACGAACCCGGCTCCCCCGGTCACCAATATCCTCAGCCCTTTTCTCTTGAACCCCATCGAAATTCTTCCACCTGAATTATTGTTCATAAATTCTCACTCTTTGCATTGTGTATTTACTATTTAGTTTTACTTTGGATTATGCATGTCATTTCAACTCAACTTTTAATTCTTTCTCCCAGGTTGAATCCAACCTAATGACCCCAACACTCCGATCCTATAGAGTATTTGAAATGATGTAAATTAATATTGACTCACCGACACAACAGACAGGGTCAAATGTCCTGTGATCACAAAAAATCTAACCACTTTGAGCATAGAGCATAATCACACACTATGGCTGCTGAAGTTCGAACTTTAGTCTCTCATCTCAACAAGATCAACTTTTGCTTATTGTTAGATGTTCCCGAAACATTTTCATTAATATAACTAGAGGTATGATCATGTGAGAACAGGTGTTCAGGTACCACCGAAAAATTGTACGGCACAAATTATAAAGTACAGGTAATGATATGTAAAAGTGCATTTAGAAAACATGCAAACTCTAAAAAAAACACACATCACACAGAATCACAAAATATATATATTCTTGAATTTCATTTTTACATATTGTAAAATTGTAGAGTGTACACTCCTATATATACACTTTATAATTTTACGTGATAAACGTTCACATATTTGCACATAAACATATGTCTTATATATCTTTACTGACATATAACTACTGGTGCTAAAAGACATCTTTAAATAAAGAAATATCGTACTTAAACTTCTTATATATACATTTGTATACATGTTAAATCATCTTTAGTGAAAGATCATGTGACACTAGCTAGGCGTGCCATTTGGGGAGATCAAATAGTCAAAATAGTAACTACCTCCCCGTTAAACATCATTTTCTTTCACATGCCACTCCTGATTATATTCCCTCCATCTTTCATATATATATATATATATATATATATATATATATATATATATATATATATATATTTATATTCTACAAATTAAGCAGAGATATATACATAAATAAATTTTACAATGTTGTATGCTTTATAAAATTGACATAGATACAAACACCCAAATAAATTTCACAATATTATGTGCTTTATAAAGTTGTATTTTATACTTGACAAGTTGTACATTCACCTATACTATGCAAAACACGCATCATTGGATGTAACCCATGACATTATAATTTTTTATATATATATTTTTATAATACTATAATAATATTACTATTTAATATAATACGGAGTATTAGTATATATATATATATATATATATATATATATATATATATATATATAGTTAGCAGATTATGCACAATTAGTATAAATGAATATGCACTACCTAATACATAATTTGGGCTCATAAGTCCACGATACCATAGACAGTACATTATGGACTCTGATCCAAAATAATTTTCAGATTATGTGTTGTAGTTGACATATACACAATATGTTACTGCAAACACATAATATGTTGTTAACATGTTATGTACTATACTGTTAATTGTATGTATAAAATATGTCAACTGCTGACATATAATTTGTATATCGACATACCGTGTTTACAATGTAAGATGGACTCTGGTGTATAACAATTGTATTAGGACAAAAACATGCTGGGTGTGAAGAAGATTTCTTCGTGAAGGCCCAAAATTAAGGAAACAAATCATTGCCATGGATATGCATGCTTTTAATTACTGCAAATAATATTAATGAAAAAATAACGTAACAGAAAAGTGATGGAGACTTCATGCCTGCGTTCACGGCGTTTAGCGAGGTCTGAGACGTCTCGTACATCACCCTCCGAGGAATGATCGGAGGCGCCGACTGGGCCGAGCCAGCCGCCGCGATCCCGGCGCCGTGCGATGGGCCGAACGCGAAGATAATCGTCGACAGGCCGACGCCGATGAGAAGGCAGAGCACGCGTTGTTCTCGGAGGACGTAATGCACGGCGGACGATGGCGAGAGACGCCTGCTGCGGCGAGGAGGCTGTGTGCGGTTGTGTGTGTGGATGATGTCAGCCATCGGAGAATTGGAAGATCAATGGCGATTTGAATTGATCGAGAAAATATTGGCCTGGGAAGATCGGAGATAAAAGGAAGGAAGAAGAAAGATGGGCGGTTGGTTTAATTTGGGTGAGAATTGAAAGACCTAAAAGATGGCGAGGAGGAATGGATGCTTTTGCATGAATTTTGGGAGTGATGAGAGAAAGATCGATGAAGCTAAGGATTGGATTGGAGGTAGTGCCCTGTGCGTGAGCGTGCAGTGCTCACCGCTGCCTTTACACTTTCATCTTCATCATACAATTAAACACCATTTTGGGTATTTTTTTATTAATAATAATAAAAATAATATACAAATGTTCAAATTTCTTTTTGTTTTTTTTTTTTTGTTTTTTTTTTGTTTCAATATAATCTTTTAAAAAATTACATTAATTTTATTGGAACAACTCAATAAATTTAGTTGAACTGTTGATGGATCAATTTATTAGTCTTTTTAACTGATTTATTTTCTTGTAGTCCTTTGCCCACTAAAGTACAATGCAGAGTTTACTCAATATACTTACTAGATAATGGTTGCAGATTTTCCTCATCATTCAAAAAATATATATATAACTTTATGTTTTTAGAATAAAATATTATTTTCAAAATAATAGACATAAAGCTAATATGAATATTTTGTTAGGGTAATTTCTTATATTTTCTAATTTTTTGTATGTTACTGACTCTATTACAATGTAGTATCTGTTCATTAACTACTTTTTCAACCTGACTCTAATTTAGTCATCCACTAATAATTTAATGTAATTTTGTTATCAACTTTGGTAGTTAACTGGTGGCCCAATTTCATCCTCTGTTTATATTTTCGTATCATTTCACAATCTACAAAAGAAGAAATAGTAATTAATAATTTACGACAACCGTTAAAATAATGTGTATATGGAAAAAATATACACATAAATAATTTAATAAAAAGATAAAAGATTGAGTGTCGTGCTTAAAAGAGTTAAATCTAGTTAGCTGATCAGAGCAAACCAGGTAACTGCTAAATATTAACTTTAATAAATTTTTGCACGTTATTGACAAGATAATTAATATTTTACATTTTAACACCCCAATAAAACAAGATACGTAACAAAAGATTAAATAGTAATACTAATAATGTAAATAATTAAATTACAAAAACTCTTCTCACAAAAGATTGAATTCTCAATTTCAATGACCCCACACTCTTACCTGACAGAATATTTGAGAGGGTATAAATCATAGTAACACAATGATTCAACCATATATCCATGTGTACAAGATATTTGTCCACTTTGAACATAATTCTAATATTGTCGTTGGCGATTATTTAAATTTTGATCTCTTATCTCAAATACTGTCTATGTTTATTGAACTATTGAGCTAAGCCCAAGCAGAAAAAGAATTCTTTGGACAACTAATCCATCGATTGCAGTGCAACGGTGGGGGTTGTGTACTTGGTGAAAATTATTTTTTACTTCTTCTTGGAGAATGGAGATAGCGACAATGCAATGAAAGTGTACGTAGATGGAGTGAAATTTAGCACATCTATTAAAGTCATGATAAAAATATAAAATTAAGTCAATTTATTAGTTGAGGACCGTGGATAAATGAGCAAATTATATTTTTAGTTATCAGCATTGTGGCATTTAATTTTATTACGGTGTATTTAAATTTGAACAAATACCAATTTTAATCTCATAAGTATTAACAAAATAATAATTTTAGTTTATATGTTTAATTCTTATCAATTTTTATGACGGTTGTTAAAGACTATTGCTTTAGTGGCAAAATTAATCATGCGGTCACCTCATTCGTTTAAAACATGCCGAAATATGAAATTATTAAGTTCATTTTTGTTATTTGCAAATTAAGATCACAATTTGAACATGAATAAAAGAATTTAAGCCATAAGACGATCACAATTTGTAATTTTCATTCTCAATAGTAAAAGTCTCTTTTGACCCAAAACATAGAAAACTAAACCCAAAACGCGTCCCAACTCTTCGTTTTATAGCCTCTCCTCTCCATCTTGCCTACCACTTCAGACCTTTTCTCCCAACACCACCACCCCCCCCCCCCCCCCCCCCCCACCACTCTCACGCTCCTCCGATTCAAAACCATGATAGTAGAAGACCAACACCGCGGACCGCCGCACGGCATCTTGCTCGCGGTGGTGGTGGCGGTGGTGCTGTTCGTTCCCACCATGCTCGGCGAAAACGGCGAGGCTATAACGGAGTTCATCTCCGAGCTGCTCAGCCCCGCGGGGATGCTGCTCCTCCCCATTATCCTCCTCCTCGCCATCCAGTTCCTCTCCTCCGACACCGGCGGCTCCTTCGTCTCCGCCATCTTCTCCACCGGCGAGCCCAACACCATCCACCGCGTCAGCGGCTCCCCCGTCGGCGTCGCCCTCCTCCTCGTCCTCATCCTCTTCCTCCTCTACAACAAGGTCTCCATCTTCGGCGGCGATGATGATTCCGGCGACTAAACCGTAAATAAGGGTTTGTTTGGTTTAGATCTCAGCTTTTTTTTTTCTTTTTTATTTATTATTTTTATTAGTACAAACGTATAGTATTGTGTGCACGTAGGAAGGTTGTATCATGAAAAAGATCTTTCGTTGTATGATGGGGTTTGATGATTGTAGTTTTACATAAATACCCCAGGGAGACAAAGACAAGCCAATGGGCAATGTGAGAGATTTTTGAGGGCATTTATGTCATTAGAAAATTCTACTTTGAAGTTTTATTCAAGCAAAAAGTAAATATATATATATAACAAAATTTGATCAAATGTCACACTCATAATTTATTAATCTTGAATTTTTAACCAATTAAATTAAATTGAAAGTTTTACTTTTATGGTCTTATTCAAACAATAAGGAAATTATAACAAAATTGAAACACATGTCACACTCATATCATAATGTCTTATATAGTACAATATTATTAGGAAAAATAACAATTTTAGTTCATTTTAGTTCTTAGATTAAATTCGTGAGATTCTAATATGAGAATCATGTTTCAGATCTCTCTATGATTGCTCAATAATAACTAAATAATTGAGTAACAAAATACACACTTTAATTATAGATGCTAAAAATCATCATTTTTTATATTATAAAATATATGATATTATAACTGTAATTTATATTATTGGAAAATATATTTGGAATCTTAAAATTCGAGTCCAAACAAAATTTGTCCAACACAAAAAAATAGGTAATACGGAGTATTAGTCTTCTTCAAATTTGTCTGTTGTTGAAATCTATATGGTGGAAGGCCTCTTTCATGCTGATCTATGCACTCTTTGCTCGTGGCTACTTCTTATTTGTGGACCCTATGATTTTACATTTTAATATATATATATATATATATATAAACTATTAAAATAAAAATGTGGATGATTTTTTGTTGCAAAAGTCAATGAAATGAAGAGTGGATGAAACTACAACGACTCAAATATCACTTTCATTCGATTATAGAGAAGAGAAAGACTCGTCAAGCACCTTGTATGGAGGTTGTGAGTTCCCGGTTGAGAAAGTAGTTATGAACAGATATTACATTGTAATAAAGTCAGTAATATTCAAAAAAAAAAAAATACAGAAGAAAAAGACTCAAAAATTCAGAGAAAGAATTCACAACCCAACTAATGAGTTTTATCCATCTTACAAGGCGTGGTTGTCGTTTTTACATACTTTTTCTTTGAACAATTTCATCTAACTCCCTTGGTTAGATTTTACCAAAATAATTTGAATCAAATTTTGTTAATGGAGAGTACTACACAAATGGACGAATCAAGTAAGTTGTATAAATGTTGTTTATCCTTTTTTAATCCATTGACTAGCCAAAAGAACAAAAATTTTTAAAACTTAAAAAGAGAATACAAGATCCCATCTGTCTCTGAACTGACTACTGACACAAGCACTCCATCCAAATGAATTTGATTTTTTTTTTTTTGAAAAAATGAATTTGATTTAAAAAGTGTGAAATTAATGAAATTGTTCCAAGTCATTTTTTCAACGTATTCTCACATCAAATTTTATTATCTCCAACTCATTACACCAAAACACAATTTCTACACCAAATATTATCCTACACTAAAATAACTTGATTTTTCAAAATTTAAAACTTTATTAGCTTGAATTTAATAAGTTCAATATAAAATAGAATATGTGATGTAAGTAATAATGTTTTTGTTATGTTTGATGTATTTTAATTTTTAATTAATATATATTAATATTAGTCTTATTTTAATAGCCTCAATGAGATTAATAGAAGGGAATAATATAATTTACTTTTAATAATACAAATTCAAAATTTAAATATTTAACAAAATAAAAAACACATATAAAACATATATATAAAAGATACATTTGAAATTGTATAAATAAACAGGGGTAGAAAAGTTAAATCTCTACTCTCACATTTGCCATATGTGAAGAGGACAACACCATATATGACACGACACTGTTCACTTCCGTAAAAAAAATAATGACGTTTGCCATTCAATTGACACTGGGTAGGAGCAGGAACAAATGGCGGGATGATAATTTGGCATTTTACCCATCCCTTAGAAATGCTCAAGGGTACATTTTAATCAAAGTAATATTACAAGATTTTAATAAAAAAAAATTAATTAATGTTATATATTTTAATAGATTAATAAAAATTTGTAACATGAAACGAGAATTACCGACGCTTTTTTTAAAAAAATATTTTCTTATAAGTTTTAAATTGAAATTAATTTGTAGTCTTCCAAAAAAGTATATAAATTGTACGGAGTATCTTGTATATACTAACACAAAATTAAATAGCAAAGAATTACAGTTTATTTTGGTAGGGAAGCTTCACATGGTCATCTGACAAGTGACAACTGACCATACTAAAAATTTTCAGCTTTATTTATACAAAAGACTGACAGCAAGATTCCAGTTTCCACAATGGCAACGTGGAGCGTTAGATCAACCTCATTTTCCCAGGGAGATCTGGATCTGAGTGAGTGTGAGTACCTTCACTTCTGATTCCCCCAATAATTCTTCCTTTCCCTTTCTTTAAAAAAAAAAAAAAAAAAAAAAAAAACTCTGGAGAAATGTTTTTATTTTTTTTTATTTTACTGAGAGTTAACTCTCACCCCACCCTCAAAAGACAGAGTCCCTCATCTCTAAAGCCTTCATATCTCAATCCGATAAGATTATGGAGAGATAAATCACAGTAATCTTTTAAGTGGGAGGACAAGTGTCTAGTGCCCACAAAGAACCACCACACTGGGCGAAACTTCTGAGAAAACAACTTCCTTCCTCCAGAGATATCTTGCAAAGCAGTACAACAATGGCACAAGAATATCTAGAAGAGCTCAAAGAATAGTTTAGGAACCGAATAAGTTCAGGTTGAAAAGAAGAACCAAGTAAAAATGTAGAAACCTGAGTACCATCATACTAATGCTTCACATAAACTCGGGAGACATGCCTTCTGCTGTCAATTGCACAATCAAATATGGCAAAAGGCGCAAAATGTCTCCCGAGACATGTACATTGTGCTTCATGCAAATCAGCTGAGTTCAAAATCCCTAAGCTTATTCTGTCATAAACTGCAGCCTCATTTTTTATGACTACACCTAATTCAGGAAGGTCCAAGGCATTTGATACATCTATGCAAATATAATAATAATGGTAATAAAAACAAGATTATAGTTCCAAAATGAAATACTATGCAAATAAGCTGCATCCATGGGCTACATGTGCCGTTTGAGAGTGGCCAGATCAATGATCAGAATGGCAAGATACCTGGTTACCATTGTGAACTACTTGTCTGCAAAGTCTCTTCATTCATATCAAGTAATGCGTAACGCTGTTACCACCTCAGACCTCTCTAATCCGCGAGAAAGACCTGCTCAATCACATAAACCAAGCCTAGTAGTCTTATTTGTAGTAGTAATTAAAATTTAAAACTTAGGGTTTGGTGATATTCGAGGACAACAGGCAATGAATTACAGGTTGGCAGGCAGCAAATATCTTCATATGCATACATAACAAAGAACCCTCGAAAGCTACAAGCTTTTTGTGAAGCAGTACAAGGGCAAATGATCCACAGTTCCACACTGACATGTAATTCAATAGTATCATATAGACAGGTGCAAACAATCAATTTCAGTTTTAATCCCATGACTACAAGCCTACAAGTGGGGGTTCACTTTTAGCCTTTTAGGGTGTGTTTGGTTGATGGGTTTTGTCTATAGGAATGGGTATGAAAGTGATTGTTATTGTTTGGTTGATAGGTTTTTAGAACACAACTATGGGTTTCGAATACCCCATCAATTGAAAAACCCATACCCAAATAAAATAAGGGTTTCATTCCCTTATTCATTCTCAAGAACTACTATTAGTAACCATTCCCATTCCACCCTACTACCAAACATGTTAAATACTTTCACCAAAACCCATTACCATTACCAAGTATTTGATACCCATTCCGATTCCGATTCCAATTTGCGAACCAAACACACCCTTAGTGTCCAAATATAGGGGTGGTCACCCAACTACTGAATACAAGACAACAATGGCCATGGCTCATTTCAAAACAGCATTTGTCCAGTTGTCCAGATTTCAGTAGTTGGGTGACCACTCCCTTCCATGGAGACTACAATGGAATTTTATTAGTACTAGAGGCCATAATGGAATTATCTTGATACTAAAATAGAGAACAACAACCACATGTTCCATGCCAATGTACAAAACAACCTTCAAGGACACAGAGAAGAAGAATATAATGAAGCTTCAAATAATTAGTTGTAAAATATTAGACCGAAAACTGTTTGAAAGAAAATCTTTAAACATAAAAATTCAGACTCCTGGGATTTAGGTCTCCAATGGATTTGAAATAGAAAGTTGGGTTTCTACAAAAATATAAAAAGAAAAGTAGCTTGTATATGTGGATTGTACTCAATTTGATCTCATCAGCCTTAGCCTCAAGCACAAACTGCTCAACTAGTTGTTTCAAACACGGAGCTTATAATCAGTTTTCACAAATGGACAGTTGCTTTGAAAATTAAGGATTAGGTAATTAAATTATTAGAAGCCCAGGTATCTGGAGGGCATTACTCCACAAAGAAAGTTACAGTGTAACTTGAATACATTGAGACAGCACGCTTGTTAGTTTCAAAGCTTATTCTGAGAGAGCATGTGATTGTAGCAGCTAAAGAGTCTTACATGAATTGAGGCAGTGTGGTTATGGATAAGAGGGGATGAGATTAGGGTGATCTCTGCCTCCACTTCACCTTCCAATTGGTAAGTACAGGTGGGGGCAGAGGCAGGAGTGAAAGGCTATGCCTTAATTATCCTTTTGGTGATGCATTAAAAACCTCACCAAATGAAAGTCATGTACTTAAGATTGCCACTAACCGTACATTTGTGCCCGACATAAGTTGCAGACATACACCAAGTCGAAGACATGTAATAGGTATGGATAGCATATTTGAGGGACAACCCACAAACCAAAAATATCAAGGGCTTCAGAAGAATTCAGTCTGTTTTAAAGATGATTAATTTCCTTCGTAGTTCAGTACTTCAGTATCGTGTAAAATTTATAATCAACACCGTCATCACTAAACACAGCAGTCATATTAAAAAAAGAAAAAAAAAACTATTTTATGGAGAAAAGAAAGTGATGGACAGAGCAATTGAGCAAGGAAAAGCCTGCGCAAACAACTAACCTTCATGCCACTGCAAAATTTTGTAGTCTGTCACAATGAGGAGTTGGGTAGTTCCGATTCCACTGCCGCCTTTGGAGTTCTATATGACAGTAACGACCAAGCACATTCTTGTAATCCCTAATAACATGTTCTTCAATTTTATCGCGACCAGGACTACCAAGAGGGTAATCCTGATCAAATTCAGCTGATTTAACAAAGTACTCTACTCCATGTTTCTCTGTCATCTTCTTAAACTGATAGGAGTAACCCTTCTGCAAAGAATACTCAGGCTCTGAAAACGGGAGATAAGCAAGCAAGATGATCAGCAAAAATGGCAACATTTGAAGAATGAGTATAAAGCTAGGTCCAGATGCACCCAAATCTTCTCTTTGGTGGGCACCAGCCCCACCATGAGCTCTAGCCCGGTAAGCTTGAGTTGTCCTAAACATGTCTGACTGACCAAAGAAAGCCCTAAAGATCTCATCAGGATCGAACTCATCATCAAAAAAGTCATTGCCAGTTCTTCTCCTCCTGCGCCTAACATTATGCTGTTCATTATACTCAAATTGATCAACTAAACCAGTAAGATCATACTGCTTCCTCGACTCATCATCACTCAAACACTTAAATGCCTTGGAAACTTTCTTAAACGCCTCCTCAGAGCCTGGAGCCTTATTCTTGTCAGGATGAACTTTCAATGATAACTTCCTGTAAGCTTTTCTAATCTCCTCAACCGAACAACTCTTCTCCACACCGAGGACTGCATAATAGTCCTTTTTACTCTTAATATGCCTAATCAATTGCACGTTTTCGTCCGTGTAATTCCTAGTGCCAGTTGAAGCCTCATCCAGCTTATCTTTATCCCTCTTATCCTCCACATCACGAACATCTTTCTCATTCCTGGAAGGACCTGGACCCGAGGAATCAATATTTTCACAAGCAGCCAGAAGATCATCCACTGCCAAATTCTGGTTCAGACGACGCGCAATTTTAATAAACTTCAAAGCTTTTCCCTTATTCCCAGATGCAATTGCTTCTTTAGCAATAGCAACGCACCTTAAAGCCTCGTCCTTGTTACTCTCCATCCTAGCAAATTCACACCGACTCTAAACAAATTCAATTACAAACCCTAACTTCCATTTCCAAAACTTAAACCCTTCAATCCCTCAAACGATGCCAGCCAACGAAACCCACATCACCCAACGATCCAGGGTTTTTTGTTCGATTAATCTAAACAACAAAATTGAAAGCAATTAAACTTGCAACAATACATAGAATCTCTAAGCAGTCGGAGTGTCTAAAAGCTTCTAAATTACACTCCGTATACGATTAAAAAAAAAAAAAAACAAAAACAAAAATTAAGCAAATTCAGAAATCGTGATTGAAATTAATGACGAATACTTCGCTGTAAATTTTACCTGAAACGAAATCGAATCTGAAGGCCGACAAAGACAACATAGGTTAAAGTCGACACAACTGCAAGTCTGCAATGAGATTGTTCAGATGATTTGAGATTTTGTGAATTTGACGACTACTTACATAGATTGGTAAATTCGTGATTTTACCGATTTCCATTTGCGCCCCTGTATTTTATTTTTATTTTACGTTTATACTTTATACGTCTATTGATTTTATATATTTTAAATCGGAATTTCCTATTTACTAGTAATGATTAAGGTTTAAGTTAAATAAATTTATTTATTTTTTTTTTTTGAAAACCAAGCCAATGCGACATATATTAGAGATAGGTTGTAATAGAGTTAGCGGGACGGAGTCTCAATACAAAGCAGTATTCTGATTAAAAGTTAACGAAGGTATGAGCCAATAAATTATCCGCTCTAGGAATAAAACTGAAAGAACAATTATCAAAATAAGATATGTGAGATCTGCAACTATCAATAACATAACCAATGTACGAACGAAACTTAGTAGACGTAGAGGATAGATATTGCTGCAAAGTTAAATAATTCGTGAATAGCTTATAGACCACTCCTCATGGTCTCTAAAGACTTCTTTGCATGCGTATGCCTTGACCATGAGGGGTGAGAAACAATTCGGGAGCATAGCACTGAAAGCCGAGACATAGGTTCCATCCCCATCGAGGAGTACCGCCCCAACCGTGGCTCTGCTTGTGGAATGATCATACCCCGCGTCGAAACAGCATAGTCGCGACAGTGAGGCAGCTGCATTGTTTACCGTTGTTGGACTGTCCACAACAGCTTCGACAGTGTCCGTATGACAGTAAGGATCGGCAGGCTGATGAATACTGGTGTTTGAGTGTACAACGCACCAAGCATGCAGCGCGCCAGTAGCAGCGGCCAGAAGTTTCCTTGGCGTCGGCATACAAGTATCCCATACCGCTCCATTTATGGCCTTCCAACGATAATATAAGATTCCAGCTGCGTACATAATCCTATTAGCGTATAGAATATTCATAACTTCATCAAACCAAACATGAAAAACATTTGTGACAATATTAAAAATTGGAAGGTGAGATTCACTCCAAATGGTGCTTGTAAAATTGCACAACACCAAAGAATGCATAATATTCTCATGAAAGATACCACACATGACACAAGTAGGATCAACCTCCACACTCTTTATAAGCAAATTGTTGATAGTGGGAAGGATATCACACAAAACTCTCAATAGAAAGGTTTTCCATTTTGAGAATTTTAAGTTTCCAAATAGTGAGTCATTTATCAAACGGACCCTCATTAGTAACATAATTTCCAACAATGAGTGTAGCCACGAAATTTAAATAATTTTCATAAAATTTAAAATCGAATCATTTGTACGGTTAATTACTTGAATGTTCGGTACTGTTTAGTTCGGGAAAACCAAATTGAATTGCCCACTCCTAAAGTTAATTACTGAAATGGTCCTTGACTATAAAAAAAATTATCAATTTGGTCCCAAGTTAACGGAAGTCTAACGACAAAACTAACGGAGGACCAAATTGATTAATATTTTTAAAATTAAGGACTTAATTGGTCAAATAAAATAGTCGAAAATCAAATTAGTAATTTTACTATAGTTAAGAGATCATTTTGGTAATTAGATCTTGAATAGTTATGCTGTGCATCTGTATGCACCATGCATGGTGCATATAGATACAAAAACGACGTCGTTTTATTAAAAACGCGCGTCTTCCATTTTAAAAAATTCAGGTTCGATTCCTAGTAACAACATTATTTTGTTCATTCATTATGGAATTTTAGTTCATGGATTATGGAATTATAGTTCATCGATTATGGAACTATAGTTCATCGATTATGGAACTATAGTTCAACAATTCTGAAATTTTTAGTTCATAGATTAGATTATGAAATTATAGTTCATCAATTATGGAAATATAGTTCATCAATTATGGAATTATAGTTCATCGATTATGGAATTATAGTTTTGAACTTGTTTTTTTTTTTTTTTTACAGGAGACGCGCGTTTTATTAAAACGACGTCGTTTTTGCATCAGTATGCACAATGCTTGGTGCATACCGATGCACAACATAATTTGCCTTAGATCTTTATTAGAGATCATTTTGGACTTTTGATAATTAAATCTTTATTTGACTAGGGGAAGAGTATTGGGCCATTGGGCTTAATGACAAAATTGCAATAAAGTAAATAAGGAGTCCTTTTTTTCCCAAGGTTGAGCTCTTATAGCCTTCTCCTACTCGACCTCATATTCCTAAAGCCCAAACCCTCGCCCTATATATTTGGCCTTTCCGTATCCTTAGTATCAATCGTCTCAGCTCTCTCCTCCGCCGGATCACATCAAGCAACCTGCTAAGAGCTCGCCGCCACTCGAAATCATGTTGGTTTATCAGGATTTGCTCACAGGTAATTATATTCATATAATCTGAATTTGTGTTTAGGCTGCTATTTGCCTCCTGAGTGTTAGGGATTTTGTTTATTTGTTTATTTTACTGCTAGAACTTTTGTTGATTTCGTCTGTACTTTGTTTTTGCTGGGTTTTATGTAAATATTAGAATTTTAGATCTCTTGATTGTGTTTGTTTTAGTTATTGGTTGCTGATTTATGATAAGCATATATTGTCGGTGAAGTTTAAATCTTGTTTGGATGAGCTATTTGTTGCTTATTTATCATGTATGGGTCGGATAAAAATCGAGTCTTTTTGCTGATAATTAGCTCTCTGTTAATGTTTTTGGTAAAATCAATTATTTCTTTCTCAGTTTGCAGCTCTAAATTCTTGATGTATTAATTTTTGTTGTGCTTTGAGACATATGGAGGGCTAATTTGAAGAGTTTACATCGTTTGATTTTAGGGTGGCATGTGTGGGCAGATTCAGAAAGATAGTGTCTATTTGCAAATTGCATAAGATCTTTTAGTTATCTTAGATTTTTGGTTGAATGGTGTTTTGCTTTGATGTTGTGCTAGGTGACGAGCTTCTCTCAGACTCCTTTCCCTACAAGGAACTTGAGAATGGGGTACTCTGGGAAGTTGAAGGAAAGGTTAGTAGTATCTATTGTTAATGCTATGATGAAGTTATTTATTTACATGCTAGGATTATTGACAGAGACCCCTACCATTTTTGAAATTGCAGTGGGTTGTTCAGGGTGCTGTTGATGTAGATATTGGTGCAAATCCTTCTGCAGAAGGATGTGAAGACGATGAGGGTGTTGATGACCAAGCTGTCAAAGTGGTTGACATTGTTGACACGTTCAGACTCCAGGTATAAGATTTGCCATAGCCCATATTACTTGTTTTGTCATGTTGTCTTAGTATGAGTTTTCTTATTTACTTTGAATGCCATCGGTTCTAGGAACAACCTCCTTTTGATAAGAAGACATTCGTTGCATACATCAAGAAGTACATCAAGTTGTTGACACCCAAGTTAGATGCTGAGAAGCAGGAGGTCTTTAAGAAGAACATTGAAGGAGCTACAAAGTTCCTTCTCTCAAAGCTGGGTGACCTCCAATTGTAAGCTCTATCATGACATTGCTATCTTGCATTATATCCTTGCTATACGAAAATGGAAGCTTTTTAGTTTGTTGTGCTAATGGGTGTTCTCTTTGCAGTTTCGTGGGGGAGGGCATGGGTGATGACAGCACCCTGGTTTTTGCTTACTACAAGGATGGTGCCACCGACCCAACATTCTTATACTTCGCCCATGGTCTCAAGGAGGTCAAGTGCTAGAAGATTGAACTAGGTGTCTCAATGAGCTTTGGTGGTGTTTTTTTGTAGTTGTATTACTTAAAATACTTAGTTTCGGTTTTCGTGCATTGATACTCTTCAAGTGATTTGCCAATTGTGTTGTTACTGGATTTTATACCTACAAAGAATGTTTATTTGTGGCTTAAATGGTGATTTATCTATTGATCTGATTTGCTTTGCTTATCTTAATCCTAAAGGTACTTGTAGTTGCTCTTAGAAAAAAGTGTTTGATTGTGATAGTGGGTGGTGAGTTATTGTGGGATTCTTTTGGAATAAGGCATATCCAAAGGCATCTTTGAAATCAATGATGGAAAAGAGCCATCTTTTTGGCTGGCACTCCACTGTCCGCTGTACAGTCAGTGCCACTTGACTTTGGATGTGATTGCAGTGTGCAAAGTGTATACTAATCTTTTTTTTTTTTTTTGAAAACAAGTGCATACTAATCTAGCAACTAAAAAGCTAAGAATTTACAAATTGGGAGGGGTTTCTCCATTCCCGACGGAGCGTCCCTAGGCGGAGAATTACATACATTTCTTGTCTTTGTTCTCATTCTCTAAAATCAGACGGGACAAATTGTCATCTCTAGTCAAGAAAGACATCGGTTGGCTGTTAGTTTATAGTTGATAACATTAGCTGATTGTTAGTTTATAGTTGATAACATTAGCTGATTGTAGAATAGTTGATAACATTAGCTGATTGTAGAAAAGTGTTTGGTAAATTAGCTGATAGTTGTTTGGTATAATTTTTTTTTTTTCAAAAAGCTAATTGAAAAAATTGTTTGGAGTAGCATTTTGAATTTTAACCTTTTGAAGTTGCAAAAAACTAATTAACCAAACATTTATATTGATATTTTAACTAAATCAAACAATTAATAGTGGTCAAATAAGCCAAAATTGACCAATATGCCAATATTTTACCAAACACGGCCATCATCTTATTTGGGTTGGGATGAACTTTTAACGGTGACAAAACACTCCAACTAATTCGAAATAATACTATGCTGCCAAGCACAAATTGTAGGCCTAGGTGTTTGGCAAAGTATTCTATGGATCTGGGTCTAAAATACACACCTTACATATTGAATGTTTATAATTTTATAAAAAGTAAATTGTAAACATTTATAATGTAAATTGTGTATTTTAAATTTAGATCCACCTTACAAAGTGGACCTTAATCCGTGGTATAACTTTTGTAGCTCTTTGCCTTGGGCTTCTTCTCAACCATATCACAGAACAATTTGCATAGCGAGTGCAGTAGTCACTGGCACAGCCCAAAACATTCCGCCTGAAAACTAACGAAGTTATCATGTTTTGCCAATTCATGATGTCCTTTAATTTTTTTAAAGGTTTAAAAAAATGAATTTCTTCTATCAAAGTACCGAGTAAGGAGTCAAATATCAGGTTGGGGCATTCAGTAGTTATATAATGATGTGTGTTTTGATAAACGTCGCAATTTATTAATTGCCTGTGAAAATTATAGCTTCTTCACAAAGTAAAATATGTCATTTGTGACAAGATTTAAACCAGTAATGTGTTGATTGACTTAAAACATAGAAAGTGATGTGAATTTTGATAAATGGCACAATTCATTAGTTACATGTGAAAATTCCCATTCTCATTACAAAGTAAAACATATAATTTTTGATAAGATTTAATTAGGTAACATTACATTCACGCTGATTGATGTAAACTAGATCTAGTGATGTGAGTTTTAATAATCGTCACAATTTATTAGGTAAGCGTGAAAATTCTCATATCATCACAAGGTAAAACATATCATTTATGGTAAGATTTAGATATGTAATGCTGGTTGATATAAAACAAATCAAATGATGCGCATTATGATAAACATCACAATTGATTAGTTGATTTGAAATAGATCAAGTGATGTGAGTTCTTATAAACATCACCATTCATTAGTTACATGGTGTGAAAATTCAAGAAAGCTTTAGTTAGGCTTCCTCTATCACAAATTATATTGTAAATTAGGGTTTACTATATATATATATATATATATATATATATATATATATATATATATATATATATATATATATATTTTTTTTTTTTTTGATATACCTCGAGTTTGGACACAGTAACTAATCTCCTCACTGAATTATATGCACCTTTTTTGAGTGGGACAACGGGCCTGGAGAGCTCAATTCTCAAAAAGGATTGAACCCTTGACATTTGGTTAAAGATGGATGAGTCCCTTCCACTCAATCACACACTTGACCTTTGGTTAAGCAACTGTAATTAGGGTTTACTATGCTCATTGCAAACCTTAGTCCTAATTATAACAATCAAATTATGTACATGTACTAGGCAAAAGATATATACAGAATTGGGTATTTGTGAATATTAATATATAAATATTTTTTAAGAATCGAAAGATGCATGTCACGATTTATCTTTTGTCGCAAGACTACATGACAAGAACATATACAACCCCATAGAGTTTGGTGCAATCTTTGAAAATGTGACACTACTTTATGATGCATCATACTACAAAGGGCCAAATTAAAGCAAGTACAAAATGGTATATTCACCTTTTGTGGTGAGGAATCATCAACGCTGCCAAAAGGTTATGTTTGGTTGCTTTTTCCTTTCCGATGAGTCTGTGAAAAATGATAAAACCTTGAGCTTGGTTGGTTAAGGATTATATATTGTTCGGATCATAAAGAACATAATTATTATTGTAATCTCTCTTATAATCTCTCTTATATAATACTTCGTAATTTGTAAATTATATATGTAAATTGTATTAAAAAAAATTTAAGTACTCCATAATAAATTAACGTAATTGAAAAGATATTGATAAGAATCGAATTCGTGATCCTTTAGTAGGAATGATTATTGTTACCTGCACATGTCGGTGAAGGGATTTTTGAGCAAGACGAGGATACAGTTGCAATGGGCAGTGGAACATTCAAGACTTAATTCATGTGACATAACGTCATAACCAATCATGTGGGGATATTTAAAGTATATTGTATCTATGAACAAATAAATTAAAATAGAAACATTTATTTAATGTAGTCATCATGTTCATCAGTCTAAGAAGATTATTTATTCTTATTAATTAGTGTGTTTACTTTATGAGTTTAGAGTCCAAAAATTGAAATAGAATACTACAACAAACATTTTTAAAAAATTAATCAAAAATTTGTTGATAAATTACTGATAAAGAAATGTTGCCATTATTTTCAAATGCATTTCTTTTATTTGTTAAACAAACAACGCGAACATTACTGCCTATTTAATTGCTAAGGAAGCTAGTTCTAAGTCGGTTTGTATGGAGACATGGAGTGGTTAGATCACCCTCTTTTTATTTATCAAGCTTTAATTTGTATTCAAACTTTTTAAAAACAAAAATGAAAGTTTAGTTTTTTTTTTTTTTTTTTTTTTTTTTCCAAAAAAAAAGTACCATCTTTTGAATTGACCATGCATTGACTTTTTTGGTTGTGATTTATAGGGGTATTCTCACACACTAATTTCAATTCATTCCCAAAGTATTCATGACAGGTGACCTACTAGTGCAGGGCTAGCAAAGGCATTAGGCATGCATCCAAATCAAAGTTCTTGGTTGGGTTGGTGAGATTCACCCTTCTTTAATGCTGGGGTGTTAATTAAGACAGCTCATAATAAGTATACATGGATATCGATCAGGAGCTAAGGGTATGGTAGATAGAATATAATGAAGATAAGTGATGTGATGATAAAAGTAGATTTCTAATGCTTAATTGGTTGGACCTCTACCTCACATGCATGCTTTCACCTAAAGTAAGCTTTTTAATTCAATCTACATGCAGTGGGTACACAAACATTAGGCCTTCATCGAAAATCGAAAATCGAAAATTTTGTAATTTAAGTTGTACACAACGATATCAATATATATTATATTAGAACATATATATGTGTCTAGATGTATACATAGGAACATGATCAAATGATCGAGAATTACTGCTCTGATCGTGTGAATATTAAAACTGTGCGCATAATCAAACATTACAAGATGTACAATTGTAAAATTACAAGATGCATAATTCAAAATACAAAAGTTATTATAAAAAAAACGTATTTTTTAGAATGTACAATCATTTATCCGGAAATATATAGTCAGATATTACAAGTTGTATAAAAGGTACTTCACACATTCGCACGAGAAATATGTATATATATATTAGGGTTCAAAGGAGAACATGGTGGTAAAAAGTGACGACTGATCACAGTTGCTTATCAGGGTTCACTAATTATTGAAGGTTTTAGTAAAAAAAAAAAAGATCAATTTTATAATTATTGCAAACTTTTAAGTTTGTAATATTTATAAAACTTACTCCGCTCATTTTTCTTTTATTTTTCAGCAATCTTCAACTGTTAATTTTTCCAAATAGATTGACCATATTAGTCTTCACTTTTTATATGTGAGTTTGTTCTCACTTGCAACCTCTCATACACACACACAAAGATTATGTGAGAATTTGTAGTCCCGTAAAAATGCACAGACTAATCTTATATGTCCATCTAAGATGATTAAGGGCTTGAAATTAAGGAAAAAATGTGATGACATTTCCATAATTATGACAGTGCACTTGAAAACATTGTATAGTGTATACGTGGATAACTGATAGTGTACTAAGGATCTATAATAATGCACTAACGTGTGTGCACTATTAGTTTTCCGTAGATGCACTTTCAAATGTTTTCAAATACACTGTCATAATTACAAAAATGACACCATATATTTTTTTTTCACTTTTTTTCCTTAATTTTCAGTAATTAATCATCATAGATGAACATATGATATTAGTCTGTGCATTCTCACAGAGCTACTAGTTCTCATTTGAACTTAATTCTATTTATATGTACATGTGTGCGTGCACGTACGCGTGTTATACATGCCTCATTGAAATTACACTTGGTGGATCTTTTTTAATCATTAAATTATGAAGTGACTAAAATTTTCTTAACACGCGTGTATAGTGAATAATAGAGTGGAAGGATTTCCAATCACATAAGTATTTATGAGTTTAAATTTTTATGACTTTTTTTTTTTTTGAAGAAGAAGAAGAAGAAGAAGAAAAATATGACTTATTTGTATTTTATTTTTTGAATGCTACTAACTCTATTATTATATTGTAGTACCTGTTCAAACTTCAAACATACTTTCTCAACCAAATATATTTTCTCAACCAAATGAAGCACAAAGAGTCAACAACACCTTCACTGAGGCTCGATCTCATGACATCATATCCCATATAAGAGAGATCACTTTGTCTTTATTGGCATATATTTACAAGTTATACATTAAATTTACGTAAGAATGTGAGGCAAATTCTAAGGTTTTAGATTTTTTATTCTGCTATGAACTTTAATTTGTGTTTTTAACGAAATTCTTATTCTTGTGATGCTCATCCCTTCTTAATTAGTTCTCATTACAGGTTTTGCTTCCATTGAAATTTGTTACAAAAATTGTACTTGAAAAGTTTCCTTATAAGGTTCTTAGATAGGTCTAGTGTGAAACCATACCAATTCGTGTCAAAACAACAATACCCCATACTAATATATTGATTGGTAATTTATTTATTTTTTCCCTTTTAATGAATTAATATTGAACATGTGACTATAATATTCTAAAAAAATACAAATACTATTTTTTTTTTTTTATAAGGGAGGGGATACCCTACATACACACTATTTGTCTCGAATGAGGTTTGAACCCTACACCTCCCACTTAGGGGAGCAACCCGATACTAGCAGACTACAAGCCACTTGATTTTTTTTCTACATTTACAATATACTGTTAATCTTTTTTTTTTTTTTTTTTCCAGGTCGGCCATATATTGTAATGGCACAAAACAAACACATAAATCTGAGCATTAATTTTATTTATTTATTTATATTATGGTTTGTTTAGGTCAACATACAAACCATTTGGCAAGAGACTCTTGCTTTGTGACATGTGATTGAAAAATATATAAAATTTGCAATTTTGTTTGACAGACCATTTCACGTGCATGCTAATATATATATATATATATATATATATATATATATATATATATATATATATATATACGGAGTATATTTTATTATTATTATTATTATTATTAAAACACCCCCAAAGCTTAAGCAGAGATGCTGATGATCATAATAACCATGTTCAGAGGCTACCCTACAAGGGGACAAGGCCCCTCCCCTACCAATACAAATACTTATTATAGACTAGTGTGAAACCAAATTATGGTTTCATTATATTTTAAGTATATTTTCATTATTTGACTTTACAAAAAAGTATTATATCCACACATCAATTCATAATTATGGCCACAAAATGGATCCAATAATAATAATAATAATAATAATAATAATAATAATAATAATAATAATTATTATTATTATTATTATTATTATTATTATTATTATTATTGTTATTGTTGTTGTTGTTGTTGTTGTTATTGTTGTCGTCGTCGTTGTTATTGTTATTGTTATTGTTATTGTTATTGTTATTGTTATTGTTATTGTTATTGTTATTATTATTATTATTATTATTATTATTATTATTATTATTATTATGGAAAATAAGACTCTCCAATTTGATATTCTAAAATAGTTTGTTATTACTTTTACTACTAAAGAAATAAAATCAAAATAATAACAATTTTGATATCGACAAGAAAAATATTTATCAATAGATTACAAAATCATAGACAAATTTAATGTTAGAAAATTTCGTTCTTAAACAAGATATAGTTGCCGATATGTTTGACGTGTGGTGTCTTTGTCTCATATTTTCTTACATTCTTATTGTTCGATAGTCAAATTATATTATTTCATCACTAGTAGCTTCATTTCTTTGGTACTTGTGTGTGTGTGTGTGTTTTAAATGTGTGTTCAAGAGGGTTATTAAAGTAGTTTCTTAATATATAAAAATTTAACTTTTAAATTTTGCATTAAATATTGGCCCGTATTAATTGTGAATTAAAAATAGATTGAGCCAATCCTAGTTATGAAAAACAAATAACTACTATAAAATAAATAGAAGATTACACAATAAAAATCTTGTCTATATAATAAATACACAAATTCAGACTTTCAGAGGTTCATGTACATAATTTTCAAACAAAAGAGGGGGGTGTGTTTTGCATGTTTCTAAACCTCAAGGGGTTCTAAGTGAAATTATCTCTAATTTGAAATTTACAAATTTAACAATGGGCATGTGGCAAGTCCTTTTATTATGCTTTTTGTTTTTCCATAAATACAAGTGAGATTTCAGAACAATGTTACTACTATTTCTTCTTCTTCTTTTTTTTTTTTTTTTTTTTTATATTAAAAAATTTGTATACATTTTGTATACTTTTATTTGATTAATTTGTAATAATTTGATTATTAATTGATTCGCAAGTAGATGATGAATATAATATAAATGTAATTATGATGTGTTACAAATTTTATTAAAGTGTATAAATTCAATGTCATTCACTGATTCATTTCACGCTTTAATACAATGTTGTATTCAAATAATATATTTTTAAGGTCCATTTGGTTCAAGTTAAGAGCCTTTTATATTTTATATTCTTAAAAATATCACATTTTAAAAAAAAAAAATTATTATTAAAAATTATTTTAAAATGTCAACTCCTCATCCACGTAAGCAGGCAACCTGATGAACTAAATGGTAACATGATATCAGATGAAATTACATATATTTAGAGTGTTTAATGACCTAATTACACCTTCACATGGCATTTGGTTGGAGGGGGGAATTATGTGGGAAAGGAATTGTAATTCCATGGGAGTTGAATTACTGGGAATAAAGTGGGAATTTAAATTCCAGTGTTTGGTTGACGGGAATAGAATTACTGGGAATTTCAATTCCAATGTTTGGTATACATGGGAATTGAAAGAGAATAAGTAGTATAAAGTCAAAAATGTTCATTATTGTTGTTAGACATTAATTTTAGGTTAAAAAAAAAGGGGTAATTTTGACTCATCATTGTCTTTTTTTCCCAGGAATTAAAATACCAGGGGGACATGGGATTTTAATTCCATGAAAATGGGGGAATTGCAATTCCCTCCAACCAAACTACGGAATTTAATGGCTTTTGGAGTTATGTGGGAATTAAGTGGGAAGGAAATTTAAAATCCCTCCAACCAAACGCCCTATCAGATTACGTTTAGTAGTCAATTTGAACCTTACCACTTTAAATAATAATACTTCTAATTCCTAAACACTATCCAAATTTATATACTTAAACACCATTATGTTATACGACAAGGAACAATCCAATTATTGTCAGAATAGAGATTCAGTTGCAGGCAAACAATACGAAAATGGAAAAAAGGAAACAAAGAAAGCAAGAAGGAAAGCCAGCCTGCAGTATTGCCCTCGTGACCATGTTCTATTCCTTGTATGCACTTGACCATGTTACCCTTCAATTCGTTTCAGAAGTTTGAACCCGAAGTAACGTAATTATGAACTTATGTTGAATTAATTGATCGATCATTTAATTTATGTTTCGGGACTTTAATTCATTTCATGATAATAACTCCCGGCCTTAAATTGACAAGTACCAGATTAATCCTTGTTCGCATCGACCCAATTCAAATTCTACACTTTTGCGTACAAAGAGTTCATCTTGAATCCAAATCCTCAATAATGTTTATGAAAAGGATCTAACCACACCATACCGCTATAAACACACCAAGACTATGTGGTCTAATGGTACCCGAGTTGGACTTCCATTTGGAAGGCTATGAGAAAATATATGAACAGATAGTACAATATATAGTAATAGAGTCAGTAGCATTCAAAAAAACAAAAATACCACTAAGTCAGCTAAGTGATGATTCTCATCCACTAATACCATATTAGTATAAAAACCCCATAATTTCTCCAACTTAATCCCTCGTTTTCTAAATCACCTTTCTGCCTATCATAGTAATTCTCTAGTTGTAAAGCAATTTGAACTTTTTTGCTTCCTTT
Organism: Ipomoea nil; assembly: GCF_001879475.1. NCBI lineage: Eukaryota > Viridiplantae > Streptophyta > Magnoliopsida > Solanales > Convolvulaceae > Ipomoea > Ipomoea nil. The sequence goes on from NW_017617116.1 coordinate 5,414,946, forward strand.
AATCAAATGAAAGATTTTGTGTCAAAATTAGACCTACTTAATTTGACAACTCACTAACAAATCCCACTATATCAATTATCAAATTTCAAACATTAATTACAAAAGAAATTAAATGACTCCCTTTTCATGCTGTCCTGCTGTAGTCGTCTCTCTTTCACACTCTTCTCTTTAGTTGCTGATTCAAAACCACACTCACCAACAAGGTTAGATAATGTATATAGAGTTGCCCCCAGGGTAACTTACCTGGTCACAAAGATAAAATTTGTCACAAAAGATCAAAGATTGAGTCTTATCAACAGTAGTGTAGAGCAACCTCCCAAAATAAGCAGGACTCTTTGTGCGTAATGAGCAAAAGTCTAGTCTCTGTTGACCAGTTGAGGTGTCAGGACGTCTGGAGTGGGCGATTCTACCTTTTGAAGGTTCAATTCCTATCACGAACATTGGAGGTTTAATTTGAGTTTTAGTTTGGATCATTGTGCGCAAAAGTGTTACATCCTCGTGGTCTTGGGGCGCTGACTTGAGGTCTGGAATAGTTTGGCGAAGCTTGAAACCTGGGTTAACAAATAAAAAAAAAAAAGGTTAGATAATCTTCTTCTTCTTCTTCTTCTTTTTTTTTTTTTTTTTTTTTTTTTTTTTTTTTTTATATATATAATTTTTTTTATTGCATATTGGTTAGTGTTGCAATATAATTATCAATTTAAATTCCTTTCAAAAAAATTATCAATTTAATTTTTTAATTGAGATGAAACACATCATTTAATTTGATATAATGGTCAAATCCAGATTAAAGATAAGAGTAATTGATTTAAACACGTAAAGTGCATGTTAAGCACTCTATGTGTGTGTGTTGTCTAACTATTAATTTAACTTTTTAGTTGAATCGAAACGCATATTCAATTCTAAAAGTTATTCCCATTTACATATCAAGTAGTTCTTCATCTTCTTATTCGTAATGAAATTTAATGATTGAAGTCCAATTCATGCATTACACATGATATTATATTTAAAAGTATCTATCTATCTTTTCCTTTTTTCCTATTTGTTATTTTAAATTAATAACGATGACATTTTAACTCTAATTGAATAATCGTGTAAGACTACATTTTTCTCATTGTTTTTAAATTATGTCTCTCTTATTAGGTCCAAATCGTCGAATTTTAATATCTCATCACTTAATTTTAACACCAACTTTAAATTGATGGTATAAATTTAAATTTGTAGTATTATTTGGTGAATTAGAAAATTTATTTGTGGATTAATTATTTAAAAAAAAAAAATAATGAGTGAAGTTTAATTCACTCTTCGCCTCTTCGGCGGGCAGTCGGGCACCTAAAAAGTTAGCTTCGAATCGAAGGGTATTTCGGTCCATTCATATATTCAAATTTAGCCGTTCGGTACTTTGAAAATAAATGTATACCTGTCAACAAATTAAGATAACTAAATAAAAAAAAAAGGGAAAAAAAAAAGAGAATGATTATTTGTATTCACCACCTATAGATACAGATACAATTTGTCTGTCAGGAGAAGGTTAAAATTACTCCCTCCATTATCTTCATCTTCTCATCCACAACAATTCCATTAGTTTTTAACAGTTTTTTGGGGGAAATTCTTTCAATAAATTAGGGTTTTGCTTTCTCATTTACCCGTCTGATCTGTCTCCGAAGACTGGATTCAATTCAATTCTGAATGAATATTTGTATGTATTTTGTATATTTGGTTTGTGTTTATATGTGTTAGGTTTTTGGTGTTTGATGTGTTCCGCATCCTAACATGCATTGCGTATATTTGAAGGATGTTTTTGCGGTTCATTTCGGGGATTGCGATCGGGATTTATTGGTTTCCGGATTCAATTGAGTTGGATTGAATTCGCGCGTGAATGCGTGGATTTGATTTCGATTTTCGCCGCCCCCTTGTACGTTGCGTTTCTTTACAGATCAGGCCGTGAACGGTGATCTGAATCTGATTTGTTTGTTTGTTTGTTTGTTTTGAAATTTATTGGCGAACAGGGAATAACAGATCTTGAAATTGGCTCCCCAACGCCGGTCGCAGCGCCACATGGGTGGCCAGATGCAGCAGAGCAATTCGGCGGCGACTGCTCTGTATGATCACCAAGGCAATGCCGGCCCCGCGGGCGATGCGGGAGACGCTGTCATGGCGCGCTGGCTTCAGTCTGCCGGGTTGCAGCATCTGGCCTCTCCTTTGGCCTCCACTGGTGTCGATAACCGCCTACTTCCCAACATCCTTATGCAGGTAATGATCTATGTTGAATCTATTTTCATTTTCCATATAATTGGTATTGGTTGATTAAATCTGGACTGGGGAATTTGTCTCGATGTTCGATGATTCTTAAAATCATTGCTTTAGTATAGTTTTTATTTATTATTTTTTTTATTGGACCATGATAGTTACATCCTGTGGTGCAATCCTTTGACATTTTGTCCTCCCAATAATTTTTTTTTTCCTGGGGCATGCACGGATTTTTATATTAATCTTGCCGGCAGTCTAGATTTTCCTTTTCAATATTTCTTTCTCAAGCATATCTTCTCTGCTAATTCATGTGGGGGATTTACTAACATCAGTTTGGTGACAATTATGGGTGTTGAATGCATGTTCCTATAATGTTGGGTGTGGTTGCAGCATGTTGACATTTTGGCAGTTTTTTAGTAGTGTTTAAGCTTTGCATAATGTTTCAGGGGTATGGAGCACAGTCTGTAGAAGAGAAACAAAGGCTTTTAAGATTAATGAGAAACCTCAATTTTAATGGTGAATCTGGTTCTGAACCATATACCCCAACTGCCCAAAATTCAGGAGGTATTCCTGTATCAGAAGGACTTTATTCTCCAGAATTCAGGGGAGATTTTGGAGCCGGACTTTTGGATCTGCATGCTATGGATGATACAGATCTCTTATCCGATGTATGGAACTTGTGCACTCAAAGTAGTTTTTAATTATGGGTTATTAGGTTCCTTCTCTACTATAAATAGACATTATTGAGCTAGGAATCACTACTGAGCAAGCCATCTTATTGATAAGACCCAAACTGGGCATATATTACAGGATTGAGTTTATGTTTTGTATTTATGACCATTAGTGGCCCTCTGCAGTCTGCCCCCACCCCTCCTTTCCTCTCTATCCCTCTCCCTCAACCTTATGTCTGACTAATAGCTTGTTGCTTTCATTTCCTCTTCAGAATGTCATTTCTGAGCCATTTGAGCCATCGCCTTTCATGCCTGCTGTAAACAAAGCATTTGATAATGACTTTGATGTGCCGAACAGTCTGCCACAGAAGTCACAGATAGATTCAGATGCTTCAACTAGTGTACCAGGAAGTGAAAAAGAAAACAATTCAAGGGAAAACAATGTGGCGAAAATCAAAGTAGTGGTATGTCTATTGGTTTGTAAACCCCTTGTCCACCTCCATGTGGAGCTATTTTGGTTTATTTTCCTATTTGATTGATGACTACTCACTTCATTTACTTCTGTTACCTCCTTATTGTGTTTATATTGTTTCCTTTTTATTAAACTGATGATATTTCTTGCAGGTGCGCAAAAGACCTTTAAACAAGAAGGAAGTTTCTCGTAAAGAAGATGATATTGTCACCGTATCATCAGACAATAGTTGTCTCGCTGTGCATGAACCCAAACTTAAGGTTTGGTTCCTATTTGAAACTTGCAATAGATACTTATGTCATATGCTGTGTGGATTGTGCTACTGAGCTGCTCATTTTAACTAAGTTTCGTTTTTATCGCACCAGGTCGACTTGACTGCTTATGTGGAGAAGCATGAATTCTGCTTTGATGCTGTGCTGGATGAACATGTAACAAATGATGAGGTATTTTTTTCATTGTCAATGTGGAGTGGAAGATCTGCCAGCATATTTTGAACTATTTTTGACCCCATGGTTTTGAATATAGTTGGAATTGCAATACATTGTGCAGTTTCCCTGTCCTAATAACTCTATATTTCCTGTCTTCTGGGGATTAATGTGCTTGGTTCTACTTATGTTTGCATAAGTTTTAAATTGCTTCTTATACATTTCTTGACAGGTTTATCGTGTCACGGTGGAACCAATTATTCCTATTATTTTTCAGCGTACAAAAGCAACATGCTTTGCCTATGGTCAGACAGGTATGTTGAATTCTTGTTAACCACTGCTTGCTGCACATGAGTTGTAGATTCTTAACTTATTTATTCAATGACTTCACGTAACCCCCTGCCCCTTATTATGGCACAGGGAGTGGTAAGACATTTACAATGCAACCGCTACCTCTTAGAGCTGCAGAAGACCTTGTTAGATTGTTGCACCATCCACTCTATCGTAATCAGAGATTCAAGTTGTGGCTTAGCTATTTTGAAATATATGGTGGAAAACTTTTTGATCTGCTCAGTGATCGGAAGTTAGTATCTTTACTGATTGTTTTTTTCTGTAATGTGCTCTTTCCATTCTCAAGACATATTACAGATGAAATGTGACTATTCAGCATGTGAAGTTCACTTGATCATTATGTTACATTACTTGGTAAAAGTTGTTCTTTTGTCTTCTGCATGAATGGCTTCCTATCATTATGTTAGTCTCCCTGAAATGTGCTTAAAATTATGTGTGAGAAAGCATGAGAAAAGGAATGAAGAGCATCATCTAGCAGACATGGGGGTCCTTTTCAGTAGAAGTCTTTGATAGTGTGGTGTGTAAATCAATATGATGGTTGGGTGCATAATTTCTTGCTTATACAAGTGCATGTTGATGTTTGAAGAACTACTTGTTAGTGCATGTATAATTGTGGCTTGAAAGCGAACTTAATGATTAAAGTTGAAATGTGGAGATGCACAACTCACCAATTACTTTAATTGTATATAGGAAACTTTGTATGAGAGAGGATGGGCGGCAACAGGTTTGCATTGTTGGACTGCAAGAGTTTGAAGTTTCTGATGTGCAGATAGTAAAAGAGTTTATTGAAAAGGGAAATGCTGCAAGAAGTACAGGGTCCACTGGTGCTAATGAGGAATCATCAAGATCACATGCTATACTACAGCTTGTTGTCAAGAAACACAATGAGGTAAAAGAATCTCGTCGAAATAATGATGGAAATGAATCCAAGAGTGGAAAGGTGGTTGGGAAGCTTTCTTTCATTGATCTTGCTGGTAGTGAAAGAGGTGCTGATACAACTGATAATGACCGACAAACAAGGTCAGAGTTCATGCTTCATATATAGCTGCAGTAGTTCATTTTCCATTTTGGTATTTTAATACTGGTGGTGGAAAAGTAATAAAGGATCTGCATGTACTGTTTGTCTTTATTATTTTTCTGCTACTTTGCTAGCTGCCTGCCCTAGCACAATCAAAATATGAGATTTGAATGAGTATGCAAAAGATAAATCCAAATTATTTTGTAATGAAGAAGGGATGCCAATATGTAAAGTTAATACTTCCTATAACAAATTTCTAGCATTTCTCTCAGGTTGGTTTGAATTATTTGTGCTTTGGATGAAATACTTCTTATCTTCTGCCACCTTTCTTCCCTGCTATTCTAGACAGAGTGTTACTCTTCCTTATGGGCTTTATTTCCCTGTGTTATTTATGCATCACCATATTCCAGGATTGATATATCAACCTTCAAATCTACATCTCACCATGAGAAGTTTATTTTGGTATGTTTCAGGATTGAAGGAGCAGAAATTAACAAGAGTTTGTTAGCTCTTAAAGAGTGTATCCGTGCTCTTGACAATGACCAGATTCATATTCCATTTCGAGGGAGCAAACTAACTGAGGTGCTTCGTGACTCATTTGTTGGTAATTCAAGGACTGTCATGATCTCCTGCATTTCTCCAAATGCTGGTTCATGTGAACACACACTTAATACATTAAGATATGCTGATAGGTAGGTGTGTCATCTTTTAGGATAATTTCAATATTTTATTACTTTTGTTAGATGCCTTTAGCTAATGGCATTTGAATAACAGGGTTAAAAGTCTCTCGAAGAGTGGAAACACAAAAAAGGAGCCAAGCACAAGCACAAGCACATTACCTTCTCTAAACAAGGAAATTTCTTCAGCACCATCTTTGGCCATTTCTGCGGAGGAAGAAGATCTCATTGAGCAGCTCCAAGAATCTAAAATACCCTTTATAAGTAGAAAGGTTGCGGAGAAAGAAAGTTCATCTTACAATATCTCTAATGGATCTGATAGACAACCTACCAGTTTTCCATCAAATTATACTTTCAATGGACAGGAGGAAGGTGGGGCAACTTCTGGTGTTAACGGGAGTGATAGGCTTGAAGCTAAGAATGCTTATGGTGGCCCTTCTAGTACAGAAGAGAGGGTGCAAAAGGTGTCTCCCCCTCGAAGGAAAGCTAATAGGGATGAAAAAACTGAAATGCCTGAAAGGCCAGGAAATTCATTGAAAAAAGATGCAAGCAACCTTGATATATCCAGTAAAGGTTATAAAGAACTGAACTTAAGCAGCCTTAATATAAGAAGTATTGGATCAAAACAGGATTCACCTTCACAAGATGATAATGTCAATGAAATACTAGAGGTTAGTAATAAATATGCTGCTGCATTTTGCTCATCTCTGTATTAATATGCGAGCTTTGCTCAGTTGATGTGGATTTAATTTTGATGTTCTCTATTTAATTATAAAGGAAGAGGAGGCTTTGATTGCTGCCCATAGAAGAGAAATTGAAGACACCATGGAGATTGTCCGTGAAGTGAGTTAGCTTCCAAACTTCTTTGTGAATCTTGCAAAGAGTTTTTTTCCGCTTTTGGTCCTTTGAATTTGTAGTATTTTTACCTACCTATAGTCCTCGGCTATTATTTTTTCCACTATTAGTCTCTCTGACTTTGAATTTCTTACCACCTTTAACCCTTTGGACAAGTTTTCTATACAAACATCACTTGTGTCACATGCATATGTTTGATTGGAAAACTCGCCAAAATGACTAAAAGTGGTAAGAGATTCAAAGTTGGGGGACTAATAATGAAATATATGATAGTCTAACACTATAGATGAAAATGCCACAAAAATCGAGATACTAAAAGTTGATAGTAAAACTCATCATGTGATATATATGTATCTGTGTCTAAGATGTGTTTGGTATTATTCAATTTTTCTGTGCTATCTATCAGGAAATGAAGCTACTGGCTGAAGTTGATCAGCCCGGGAGTCTTATTGACAACTACGTGACCCAATTGAACTTCGTGCTGTCACGAAAAGCGGCAAGTTTGGTCAGCCTTCAAGCCCGTCTTGCAAGGTTCCAGCATCGACTTAAAGAACATGAAATCCTGAGTAGGAAGAGGCAGCCACCCCGCTAGGCGATGATGCTTACAGCAAGAGGCGGCATTGCTCTTTTTGCCATGCAATATCACATATAAACTTTGTTGATTTGTAATATTTTTCAAGATAGGTTTTAAGTTTCTGTACTCAAAGAAAAATGTGCAATTTAGATCCTTGTACTATTAAATATATAATGATCTGAGTAAAATTATTAACAGCTTTTGATGAAGTGCTCTTGCATTCAAGATTCGAGAGATAATTGGTTTTAATTCCTTGCAATTGCAATTTAATTAAATTAATGACAGCAATTATACACTGACCTCAGGCAGAGTTTCTTTGGTGCACCTTGACCTCGAGGAAGAGTTGTTTCTTCCTTGACTCATTATTTTTTGAGCTTTATTTTTTGCTCAAAATAGGGATTAGTTAGTTGCCACTATGCCTTATCTTTGAAAGATCTCAAATGTTTTAGCCCTATCCATGGACCATGATGCCATTTTAACAGATTTATCTGGTAAATTACCAAAAGTCAATTTTTAATTATGTTTTATAAAGTAAAAATAAAAAGGTATTTTAAACATATAATTTCTCACCAACAGAACTTATAAGCAGTAAACCGCTAGTCTGAATAAGGTGCCAAGTAAGAGAGAAAAGCATTAAAAAAGAAAAATAAACATTAAAAAAGAAAAATCATTATTGTAGTTATGTACTCGTTTTGTGTGCAACACACACTACTACTTTTTTTTTTTTTTTTTTTTTTTAAACTAAAAAACCCGAAGAAGAAAATAGAAGACTTTAGTTGTAAAACCTAATCTTTTTCTCTCTCCTTCCATTTATCCTCAACATCTGCATCGAGCTGACTCAATTAAGAGGTAAAGTGTTGATCACTTGATCATATTGATTTTTTTCATAATACGAGAATGAATTTTGAATTTTGAACTCCCGGTTCCTCCGCATCATCTTTTAATTCTAAACTTCCGAGTATAAACTAATAACAAGGCATGAATTTACAAGAAACAATCCTCATTTACTCAGAAAACTAAGGACAAAGCAGCAATCAGATTTAATCTTCACAAGGCATATAGACTTGTGCCTAAATAGAGGTCAAAATTCTGTAGGAAGAAAAAGCTAACCATCAACACTTGGATAGGATCCCTAGAAATTCATGTACAAGGACAAACCATGGCTTACCAGGTTTTTACAAACAAAACAATACACCTCACTCAATCGAAAGTAACTGCAAAACTGGCATCCACTGGCTAGAGCTATAGTGCGTAATTTTGAATGGAGAGAAGAAACATCATATCATATCTGCACACTAATCAATTATCTGTTGATTGTTTTGTAAGATTCATTATCGGTAATTAGAACGCGGGAGAGCGTGTTCAAGCTTGATCAGTCTGCTTTCAACCTCAAAATCTCCTTTGCAGTCCTCAACCGAAAATACTGCATGTGTTCCTACCAGGGAAATGGAACATAGTTCAGACATTTTAAGTTCTTGTGGTTTGTTAAACTTGCAGAAAACCAAAAGTAAAAAACGAAAAATCAATTTAAAACTATGAATAAAAATACAATAAAGAATAACATTTCATGGCAGATAATTTAACTGAGATTCTTGACCGCTCTACCTACAACACCCTTTTCCCCCCTCAACAAGTAATAAACTAGAAAGCTAGCAACTGCAATACAGATAAAAATGTACAAAAAGAAACGGAATAAAACTGAGTTTTTTTTTGCTCATTTCTGCAACAAAACAAAACAAAACATGCTACCCAGGAACTCAAAATCTAGCCTGAACTTTCCCCATCCAGTATAATACATTTAAAACACAATAAATTAATTAATAATTAGGCAGAGAGAGAGAGAGAGAGAGAGAACAGATTTTTTTTTTCCCACAGTTTCAATGGGATAACAGGGTGGGAGGACTGGAATCAAGTAGAAAGTGCCATACATGCAGCTTACCTGGTTAAAACAGAGCCCTATATTTCTGCTGTAGAAATCAGCATACTTAATCATGAACATTCCACAGTCAAACCTGATTAGAAATGAAAAATTACCAAATATGCTGATCAGATTAAGGAAATTCCAATAAAAGGAAAGAAAATGGAGACTTGACTGAAACAGGTACTGCTGAATCAACTGAAAACATCTAAAGAACAAAGAAAAAATTTAGTAAAGTCAATGTGGCAAAGACAACCACCCCCTAGCGAAAGAAAAGGGGGAAATAGAAGAGATGCTAATTCCCTCCCACTTGCACCCACAATACAAAAATGGCAGTGAACAAGAAAAGAAAAGTACACATGATATTGAGGAACTAGTTTTGCAGTGTCAAGGAGATAGCCAGATAGGTACATCAGCAAACATGTCAGAGACAGAAGTTAAGAAACATTTAAATGCGGATGAATTTTATACTTTGGAATGAACATGTATCTAAACATATTTCAGGACATTAAAAACCACTATACAACCATTTTGAAAAAGTCAAAAGAAATACTAGCTCCATCTACAATACTAGTCCGCAGAATATAAGAATACTCTGTTGGAGTATTTGTACCAAGGTTATCAAGGCGGACTTTCTAGGCGAGATGCCACCGACTGCCTAGTCGACTAGGCGACCGCCTAGGCGATGACTAGGCAATGAGTATTGAATAAATAAAAAGTATATATATTGAAAATATCTTGTCTTGGGCAGCCTTTTTGCTGGCCTATTTACTTGAAGTACATGAATAGTTTTTCCTAGGATAGTGAGAAGTCAAATATTTATTGTATATTGAAAATATCTTGTCTTGGGAAGCCCAATTTACTTCAAGTTGTCTTGAGAAGATGAATAGTTTTTCCTAGGGTGGTGAGAAGTCTAGTATTTATTGATAACATGCCAGAGTGAGGTAGTGGGCTTTGCTCGGAACAGGAGGACGACGCTGGAACTTTAACCGCGCCGCCATCAGAGCCTCCACGCGCCGCCGCTGAGCCGTTGCTCCGACGCCACGCACCGGCGCGTGAGGCAGATTCCGGCGACTTCTCCGGCTGAAAATTACACCGGTCAACTCGCTAAGTGTGTAGGTTCAGCCCATGTATGTTTTGTGGAGTTTTGGGTTGTATTCTGCACTTAGGTGAGGCGAGCACATTAGGCATTCGGTCTCGACCGACCGGACGCCTAGGCGTCGCCTTGATAACACTGATTTGTACAATGTTTCATCTAGGGACACATGCAAATGTCCAATGTTCATACAACAATAAACTAATTTTCAATGAAAAACCATTGCCAGTTTGGCACCAACTGGAAGTTAATCAGTAATCCTAGTGGTATTACGGAGACAGATACCATGTCAACCTAAGCACAGAAATACAGTAGCCCTTGTTTATCTAGAAATTAAGGAACCAGTTTTGCAAGAAAACAGACAATATGCCAAAACCCCCAAAAATGATGTAAACAAATACTCCATATGAATTTTCTTTTGCAACAATGTGATAAGGAAGAAATTAAGTAGTATTTGACAACTAATTTAAGCATACACACCCATTTTCTTGCTCAGGAAGGTCTTCAACAAATTCTTGTTCCCATGAACTAACATCAATGGCTTCACCACTCTTGTCCTTCACTTCATCAGCATAGTACCTAGCCTGCATATGAATGCATATATAGTTGGTTTCCTTGGGTGTGACATATTTTAGAAAAAAATCCGAACCCTCAATCCACAATAAGTACAGTTTTCTCTCTCCTTTGTGCTCATGACACATTATGTATGACCAAGGACTAACAGAGAGAGAGAGAGAGAGAGAGAGAAGGAAAATATGTTTTTTATTCATTCCTTTACAATAACTTACCAATGCTTTCAGAACTTTAGAATCTCTTCCCCTTAGAGAATCAAGATACTGGAACTTTTCATCCTTCTTGTTGATGACAGCTAAACACCAATGTATTTCTTTGTGAATGGGGACAAAAATCTGTGTAATTAGTTCAATATTAATTCACTTGAAATTTTCAAATAACATTAGGAAAAGGAAACTAAACAATCATGAAAATTTACTTTGTCACATTCAAATAGGCAGTATCCTAATTTCCGGTGAGAAGTCCATCTTCGCACAGATTGATAATTGTAGCCAGTCCTCCCGTTTATTAACTGAGCACCAAAAGTAACCAAATTAAGATGTAATGACCAGATTAAGCCATATCTTTAAAAATTTAGAGACAAATTAATGTGTGACTACAAGCATTGATATCAAATATATATAATGGTCAACAAAATACTACTCAATGAAAATAAGAATCTCATCTATGAGAAACTTCAATGATATGATGCATTTTGGAGCAGCTAGTACTAAATACATCACACTAGAAGAAAAAAAGCAGGTCATTCAAAATAGGTGGTAGTCAGGAATCAAATCAGAGGATAGGAATACCCTAGATGCATTGAAGACTAAGAAAAAAGTCGGTGCATGAGTCTTTACCATTTAGCAATATAAACAAAAATCTAGGATTAAGGTACTAGGTAGTAATTTTTTCAGCAAAAAAAGTGAGGTTGATGAGATTACCTTCTTGTAGAAGAATGTGTTAAAGAAATGACACTTCAAGAACTTTTGGGGCTCCCTTTTCTCTCTCTCTTTTAACAACTCTAGATACACATTAATAACCTGCAAATGAAGAGATCCCATGGAAACAACTAGATTGAGAACTTGTTACCCCTTTTCACTGTTATTTAAGAAATGAAAAAAAAAAAAAAAAATCAATCTTCAAGTATCTGCAACTAATAGCATCACCTCATCATTGAGCCATTTCCCTGGCCCCAAACACTGCAACACCTTCCCAGTAATATCAATATTAGAGTTCATATGAGTTACCAAAACTCTCCCCCTACAGAAAACGAAGTGGCAATAATTTAAATCTCACTCTGCAAATAAATTGTAACAAATAGAGGATGCACCACTCATACCAATTTGAATTAGAAAAGGCACTAGCAACTTCAGCTTCTTCCTTCTCAGTAAGTGGGATAAAGGGTTCCTTAGGGATAAAAGGTTCCTTAGAGACAAAAGGTTCTGGAATCACATCCTGCAAGTCAAGAAAATGGAAATATGGATACAAAGACTACATGCATAAGCATAACATGTCCAAAGAAGCAAGATGAGGAACACTACCTCGATCAACTCCACAGGTTTCTTCTGTGGCCGCAACAACTGATATGTTTTGAGACGTCTCTCATGATAATCTATCTGAAAATTTAGCTGTTTGAAATTATCGTCTGCGTATTTCTTCTCGACAGTATCAAGCAATTTCTTGTACAAAGGGAGGCCCAAGTTATCAAATTCGTCGCAGGTTGGTGCCAAATCAAGTGTCTTAACTGGACTCTCCACCTTCATAACTGCATCATTCAACTCTGCAACCCCTGAAGAACTTGTAGGCTGAAATTTCCTCCCAACATCATTCTTTTCGAAATTGTCTAACATTTCAACATCCCCATGGCCATCCTTTGGAGCAGATACTATTCTTGCCTTCTCCACCACCTCAACCTCCTCCACAGTCGAATCCTCAGAAGCATCCTCTTTCCTAGTATCACTATCAATCTCAATCACCTCCTTCCCATACCTCGAGCTCTCAAGTCCCCTCGCTTTCTCCTTCTTGGACGGCCTACCGAACAAATTCCCCATTTCACTACCGAACTTCTCTCTAAAATCACCGCTGCTCGATGAATTCCTCGAATTCGCAGAAAAACCGAATCTGCTCTGTCTACAAGGAGCGTGAACTTCTCTTCTTATAGGGGCAACCACTTCCGGGTAACGGAAAAGCCTCGAAACTATGGACTTCGCCGAGACGGGTCGAGCCAAATCAGGACCTTGTTGTACGACGGAAGGCGAAAGCCTGGGTTTTTTCGAAACGTGATCGAAATTGGGCACCGGGGTTCTGTGATTCACTGCGAAATAATCCTCGCCGCGTTTCCGATTGATCGTTAATGCTCCCATTGCAGAAACTCAAAAACCCGACGGAACCCTAGAATGAATCGCCGTCGATACATGGAGCACTCGACTCTCCGACTAAAACAAGCACCAAACCAAGTACTTCACAAGTATCACCAAAATTTGAACCAGAGATTTTAAAGCCTGATCTCCACAAGTGCATACATGATTTGCTCACTACAATATTTCATAAATTTTACGATTTTTTAAAAAAATTTATATTTGACGACGAAGATTGAGGAGACTCATGGCATGATGACAATACGGTCAATACCTCCGTAACTTTTAATTAATTTATTTATTAATATATTAAGTATTTAAGTATCACAGCTTATACTAGAGTGGCACTGACAGAATTGATCCACGACTATTGAACCTTGCAATTTTAGTCCACGACTATTGATTTTTTTGCAAAAATGGTCCTTCCGGCCACTTTTCCGTCAAAATTTCACCGGAAAAAAAAAATCTCCATTTTTAGCCGGGTTAAAATTGACATTTTACTTATCTCAAAAAAATAAAAGAAAAAATTGATATTTGACTACATACAATATTACTGGGCTACATCTGTCGCCTAGGACAGTAGTATGTAGCTCAGTAATATTGTATGTAGTCAAATATCAATTTTTTTTCTTTTAATTTTTTGAGATAAGTAAAATGTCAATTTTAACCCGGCTAAAAGTAGAGAATTTTTTTTTTCGGTGAAATTTTGACGGAAAAGTGACCGGAAGGACCATTTTTACAAAAAAATCAATAGTCGTGGACTAAAATTGCAAGGTTCAAAAGTCGTGGATCAATTCTACCAGTGTCACTATAATCGTGGGACTAAAAGTGCAAAAAATTCGCTTATACTACAATTCTAAGCTGATTCCAACTCTGCACATCTTATATGTTTAATTTTTTTTTTAAAGATGTATTAAATGCTTATACTAAAATTGCAAGGTTCAAAAGTCGTGGATCAATTCTACCAGTGTCACTATAATCGTGGGACTAAAAGTGCAAAAAATTCGCTTATACTACAATTCTAAGCTGATTCCAACTCTGCACATCTTATATGTTTAATTTTTTTTTTAAAGATGTATTAAATGCTTATACTACAATTCTAAGCTGATTCCAACTCTGCACATCTTATATGTTTAATTTTTTTTTAAAGATGTATTAAAATAATTATAATAATAAAATTATTAAAATGACCAATTATCATATAGAGTGATGAGATCTCAGTTACTATTTTAAATGGATGGTGCAGCGTTGACAATTTTAATGAGGTTGTTTTCAACATTTAATCAAATAACACATCCAAATAAATGAATTATTTAATCAAATGAATTAATGATAATTCATAAGTCATAACATCAAAACAATGGTTTTCAAAAAAAAACATTAAAACAATATTAAAAATTAAAAATACTCAAATACTTCAATCATCCAAAGATTCAAAGTATCAAACTAGTCTACGAGTATATATGTCATATTATATATATGTATGCGCGCGCGCACACGCACACACACATATATATAATAAAAAAATAGACCGAGCCAATCGGGTTAACCCAACCGAAATGGACGAGTTAACTCGACTAACTTAGACGCTAGGCGGCCAAATCGGCCGAGTTAGATGCTAGGCGGACGCCTAGGCGGCCGGTAACCTAGGCGGGCGCCTAGGGGGGAAATCACTACGGTCTAGAGGCACCTAGCGTCTAGGCGGATGCCTAGACTGATTTTTACAACCCTGAATAATAGTAAAGAAAGTTCTAAATAGCAAAATTGTCCTAATTTTTCATAACAAATTTTTTCCATGAAAAAACAAAATACGTAGGGGAAGAGTGGAATTTTTTTCCTTATTCTTAAAGAAAACATTTTAAAGTGAAAAAAGTTTTTCATGAACCAAATAAAAGAAAGTCTCTAATTTTAGTCAAATTTAAGGAAAACTTTTTTCTTGGAACAAGTTTTTCATCTAACCAAACACCCTTCATCTAACCAAACACCCTCTAAAATCATGATTATATTATTCTGAAAGGATTGGCTAAGTGAGTAAAACATTATTTTTGTATTAAAGATTACAAAGTAATTTATTGTCAAGAGTCTCTTGGTCGATCACATTGCGAGAACATTTATAGTATAGTTAATCATACATATGATCGAGTACCCGAGAGTACATAACTGAAATAAGCACAATTATAGACTGATGGATTGTGCAATCGTTGATTACAAATATTTCTAAAATTGACTAATTATTCATGCATACTATACATCATGGTCATAGGGGTGAAGTTCGGAAAGAACGATTAGGGATCAAGTCTCACCAGCGATAGTGTGGGAGGGACTTCTTGTACGCAGTAAGTAAAGTCTGGCCTCCGTGATTCAGTTGAGTTACCATGAATTACATCCTTCCAAAGTTTCTTCAACCTTTTGGAAGAATAAATATCAATAGCATGTGATTCAAATGAAAGAAGTTTGATTTCCCTTGATTAATGCTTTTCAAGTTCAAAACTTGTGAGTTGATCAACAAGGATCATTTCAAGTGAATGAAGCAACATACTTTGAAAGAGCCGGGTTCCCTCCAATAACACAAAAGTATCTGATAACATTACATTGTATCACAAGGTCTATAAATTTATCGTATCGCAGTATAAATATATTACTAACCTAAGTGATACAATATGGACAATATGGGCAAACTTTATCCTATATAGGATAGAATTGGAGGAACATATGGAAGAAAAAATATACATTGCAGTTCTTATTGAGCTATCATTATTCACCCACCAAAATGTTTGAACAAAAATTGTGGGTAAGAAGAGGAAACAGTAGAGGCTGCAGGCCTAAAGATTTTGAACTAATCAAAGTCTCTCATCAGATCAACTCTAACAGTGAACTAAGAAAGTGGTTTATACTCCAGATGATCTAATTGAGTATTCTTGAACCAATGCTCCAAACAACGATGGCCGCTCCATCAGCTTCACTGGCGCATCAAACTCCTTCGCCAACCCTACAAATAAAACACAACAAAAAACACGATTTTGAAATGAACATCACTGTCTGCATTTATGTCAGCCAGCATGAATGTATAACGTGGTTAAGTTGCAAACAAAAATGGTGATCAGTAAAACAAGCATCATCGTCTGCATTAATGTCAGCCAGCCTAGCACGAATGTATAATAACGTTTTTTCTTTTTATTTTTCTGATCAGACCACGAGGTGTCCTGAGTAGGCACTAACTGTAGGAGGCACTTTTAAGCCAGTACCATACTCAAACTAATCCCCGTTCGCACCAGGCCGGCCCAATTAAGGGGCAAAGTGCTGGCCAGATTGGTTTTTCCATACGAGAGAGGGAAAACCAATCTGGCCAATACTTTGCCCCTTAAGTTGTTAAGTTGCAAAAAAATGGTGATCAGTAAAACAAGCATCATCATTTATGTCAGCCAGCCTAGCACGAATGTATAATAACGTTGTTAAGTTGCAGAAAAATGGTGGTCAGTAAAAACAAGCATCATTGTAGGGATTTATGCCAGCCAGCACGAATGTGTAATAAAGCGGTTAAGTTTGCAGAAAAACGGAGATCAGTAAAACGAGATACCAACTCACCATCATCCAGGACTAACACCTTGTTGCAGTCTATGACAGTGGGAATTCTGTGAGCAATGGTGATAATTGTGCAGTTCAAGAAGTCCTCCCGGATGACTTTTTGGATGACGCTGTCTGTCTGAGAATCGACGGAGGCTGTTGCTTCATCCATGAAGAGAATTCTGCTGTTCTTCAGCATGACTCTCCCCAAGCAGAGAAGCTGCCTTTGGCCCATGCTCCAGTTGTCTCCCGAGGAAACCACTAAGCAAATTTAAAGCCGTCAGCAACTAAAAAGTCTAAGCTGATAGTTGGACTACACACGTTTGTATTTTATGTTATATGCTCAACAAATGAGATAGTACAAAAATCAGACAGCAATATAGGTATAGCTACCTGAAGCATCGAGTTGTCCAGTCTTCTCAGACACCACTTCTTTCAACTGACAGCGTTCGAGACTCTGAGAACAGAAAATAGAAAACGGAGTTGTTAGTTTAACAGGAATGGAGTTGAAATGGGATGATTATTTAGGAGGAATATAGTATAGTACCCTCCATATTTCATCATCGGAGTATAACCCAAGTGGATCGATATTGCTTCTGATGGTCCCTTCAAAAAGAACAGGCTCCTGAGGGATGATGCCAAAGCGCGATCTCAGATCATGAAGGCCTAGCTTGCAAATGTCAACCCCGTCAATTACTATCTTGCCTCCACAAGGCTCCACCAGGCGGAAAAAAACTTGTATCAGAGTTGACTTCCCACTCCCAGTTCTTCCAACAACGCCAATCTTTTCGCCGCCATGGATGCTAAAGGAAATCCCTTTCAGAACAAGAGGAGTGTTGTGCCGATACCTAACCTGCTCAGAGTTTCACATGATGCCATCTGTTTAACCAAATACTTGAAATGCAAGATAGTCCCATCGATAATAAGTTTTTCTCGAGGGATTTAATTGGTTCAAGATAAACAAGTTTATGTCAATGCTGCAAAAAATCTTGCAAGTACAATTGTCGAGACTTAACGAGGCTAAAGAAGAATAACAGAAGAATGTGATTACCTTCAAGTCTTTGATCTCAATGTCACCATGATGGGGCCAAGTTGGAGGTGGGGCACAGCCTGGTGTCTTCCATGCTGCTTCTGGTGGGATGTTTATGAATTGCTTTATTCTTTCAATTGCAACCATTTTATTCTCCATGACACAGGTCAAATAGACGCAGTAGAAGATAACACTATTCAGCGAGAGACCATAAGATAGAGCCATGCCAATGTACTCTAGTAGCAAACAAAAAGCACAAGTCAGTCATTTACAAAAAATGATAATAATTAGCAAACATGGTGTGTGGTTCGGTTAATAATATAAATGGCACCTGATCCAATAATGTTTTTTGGTAGCATAACCATGAAAAGGGTGGATGCGCAGAGGAGAAAGCTTCCAAGAAACTCGAGGCGGAAACCCATCCACTCATTTGCCCCGTTGTTGTTGAAATCCATCCTCAGATTCTTATTCACTCTGTCAATGTTCCCCTGGAATGACACGCCTTGCTTCCTGAAGCTACGTATGGTCATAACTCCAGAAATAGTCTCGGAGAAGTGGTGGAGGATTGGGGCTTTAGTAATTGAATCCATTCGGGTCAATTGACGCGACGATGGAATAAAGTATTTCTGCATACAAGTATAGAGTTAAAGATCTTCTCAAATGTAAAGTTTTGATAAGCAGAAACAAAAAGAATGGCATTGCAGTAGAAATCTCTCGTTACCCGATACCAGGCATTAAGCCAAAACATAGGGATGAGGAGGAATATTGTTGGCCAGGCACTCTGACATATGACAACCAATATGCCAAATAATGTGAAAAACGATTGCAGTGCAGTACTCACAAACACTGGGATCACAATATCAACTGAGGCTTGATCAATTGTTACCTGAAAGGTAAATTTATAAATTAGTTCAGGTGGTATTGGAATAAAAATGCATTGAATCTGAATCATAAACGAGTAGAACTCACCCGACTTAATATTCTTCCTGATGGAGTAGTGTCAAAGAATGACATTGGAGCATGCAGGATGCTGTCGATGATTTCAGTAAAATAGCCTTGACTTGTTTTCAGACATAAACCTACGAGAAGAAATGATCTGGCGCCCACGAGTATGCACGAAATGCCTCCTATGATTGCGTAAACATTAATGAACCTAGAAGGTTTAAAAACGGTTGAACTTGAAGTCTCATATGCAAGCCAGTAATCATTTGCAGTAAGAGCTAATTGCCACAGCAGCGACATAACTATCACAGCCACTACTCCCCACCATCCATACGCCTTGGTGCAATACTCCTTATAGACTGAACAGTTTACATGCCCAGATTCCCTCTCCTCGTCTTCAATGAGCTTCGAGTCAGCACTAGCCTCGGGTTGGTCTTTGGGTTTCCCTTGGCCCTCGAGTTTAATAGGCGAATTGGGAGCTTGTTGGTGGGGCGATTTGGGTGTTTGCGGATGGTTTTCATCAGAAACGGTGGTGCTCATTTCCACTAGCTCCATAGAGTTCTCATGAGCAGCAACAAGAGCACCAAAATCCATGCCGGATTCAAGAAGCTCCCCATACTTTCCAGATTGGACGATCTTCCCTTCTCGCATCACCTGATAATCGAGTTATCGAGATCAACTCAAAATATGAGAGAAGAAACCACAAGTACTGGAATGCCTAAATGAGAATAGAAGTCACTACTGGCTTGTGATGAAGCCAATATTCAAATAGTATAGAATTTATATAAACATAATTGCACTTGCAAATGAATATTCTTTAAATACCAGTATAAGATCCGCATTGTGCAGGAAATCAACTTGGTGGGTCACGAGAAGAATTGTTTTATCTTTCAAAGCTCCTCTCACACATCCCTACAAAAACAATGAATAATTTAACTTATGCATAGCGAAAATAACTACAGTATCATGCAAACAAGCAATTTTACTCGAGAAATGATGCGTAATTTGCAGACACCTTAAATATTTCAGATCCAGTTTGAGCATCAACAGCACTAAATACGTCGTCAAGAAGATAGATATCACAATCCTGATATACTGCTCTAGCCAGTTGTACCCTTTGCTTCTGACCACCACTGAGGTTGATTCCTCGTTCTCCAATCTCTGTTTGGTCGCCATGTTCTAGAACCTCCAAATCTTTCTCTAAGGAGCAAACTCGTATTGCATTATTGTATCTGTCCCTGTCCATTGGCAAACCAAACAAGATATTGTCTTGAATAGTTGCGTGTTGTATCCATGAGGATTGTGCCACATAGGCAGTAGTACCACAAACTCTGACCTGTAATACAACTTGATAACGTAACCATCACAAGAACTAGTGTTATAAAATCAGAGATAAAGGATTGCTATTCTGGAATAACGATCCTTGTTAAGTATAGAACAAGAAAAACTGGGATCCAGAAAGCAAATGAAAGTTTCAACTGTTAAGAACCAAGTCAGGTATCAGTAATTGTTCGGGAAAAGACAACTAATTCTACAAATTCATGCTGTCTATATGAAAGAAAAAAAATCAGAAAGATTGACCCGTCATGTTGACAAGGATAATAAACTCCATACCTCTCCTGATGATTTTTGAAGTTCACCAAGAATTGAAGCCAATAAGGAAGACTTTCCTGATCCAACTGTTCCAACAATTGCAGCAAGCTCCCCCTTTCTGATTCTGAAATTTATATCTTTCAACACGTTTTTCTCATCATTATCGTCCCAAGTAAAATTCCCATTTTTCACCTCCACTGCAATTGCACCACCATAATCACGATCTTCTCTTTGGACTAAATCACTTTCCAATTCATGGCTTAACATATAGGTATTCAACCTCCTCAAACAAATGATGGTTTGTGACAAAAAGACCAGAACCTGGGGGAAGGTTCGGATAGGATCCTGTAAAATTTTCAGAACTGTCATTACCGTGAATACTTTCCCAGTATCAAGATTGACTTTCATCCAAATCGCCAAACCAAATGTAAGCAAGGAAATGATGTTTGGGACACTCCAAAGAATCGACCCATTTATACTCGTCATACACATGATCTTCGTTAACCAGCTGAACTCAACTCCACGCAACGATTGTATTTTCTTACTGAAGTGTTCTTCCCATGCTTGAAACTTGATGACACGCATATTGCCCAGCAATTCGTTTATAGCTTTTATCCTTAAATCCCGATTCATCATCACTCTCAACTGGTAAAAATTGCTCAGAAGTGTCAATCCAAATGTTAGAATGATTAGTAAAACAACTAGAGCCACTGATGCAACCACGGGTGCACCAATATAAATATATAGGAGGACTATAGCTGCCACAAGTTGCATTGGCATCATCCACACGGTGTGCAACTGCGGTACCATGTCGGATATTAACTGTGTATCAACAGCCATGTAATTCACGATGTGTCCCACTCCGTGTGTCTGTCTAGCAGAGCAAGACAGCCTTAGGCCTTTCTTGTACAAAGTAGAAATGAGACTGCATCGCATTAGCATCCCGAGTTTTGTGGTGTGGAAATTATAGTGATGTGAACTCAGGACTTCGATCACTTTTGCAAGAAAGAGGATGACCACTAGATAGTATCCCTTAAAGGGGTTGCTCCTATCCCCAGAAGAATAATCAACAAAACTATCAATTAGGAGGGGGCCAATATACATGACAGCTAACTTCACAACCGCAAGGAAACCCGTGAAAGCAAGATCCTTCCAGAAGCAACGTACTAATGCTTTCAATACTGGCTGCGATGTACCCTCGTCTGGCTTGGGCCAATTCTTTTCCAGGAGTTCTGACATTTTCTCTGCGCGAAACTCTGGCGGGAGTGAAGGCACTTCGTCTTCTGTTAAAGGGGACTTGTATCCCTTAGTCAATAATGGATTCATCCATTTCCACACTGCCTTAGAGAACAAAGAAGCAGTAGCATAGCCACTGACTTTAGAATCCACCTCAACAGAACCATTACCATTTGCATCATCTCCCCCACCACCCACACTAACAATTCCAGTTGATCCTCGAATGGTGACAACAAAGAGATAAACAGACAAAGGGAAACAAGCAAAGGAAAACAAATCATCAACTCTCATTGTTGTCGAACCCTTTTTGTATCCACCATTATTGACTAAGCGAATGACTGCAGAAGCCACAAATAGGCATACGCCTAACAAGTTTCCAGCCCAATAGGCTCGAATGGGCACAGAATGACGAGCAGCTCCAAATTTTTTCTCGTGCACGATAAGAACAAAAACCATGACATGAGTCACAGCTTGGAATGACCTGAATATGGCTTCTACCACATCCCATTTTGAATCAACCCCCTTAATGAAAGTGAATATGCAAAGACCGGCATAAGCTAAGGCTAAGAGAGCTGTCACAACCAGAGATACATAGAACCAAGGGGTGACTCTGAAGCCCTGTGTCTCTCTTTCAATGAGAGGTCTATTGACAGAGGAGCTCTTCTTTTTCTTGCTTCTTATGAACCTAATGACACCTAACACTACTAGGGTAAGAAGGAAAATGAGATCAATGGATGAGAAAAGGATCCTCTGGGGACATGGTGACAGAAAAATGAACCTCAACCATTGGATTGCAATTGAGGTTAAGGATGAATCACCAGAAGAGTTGATGATAGATGATGAACACTCAAGAGAAGAGTACCATGAAGCTGATGAAGAAGACATGACTAAACCCCAACTGGAAAAGCTTTGCCTATCACCAATCTCCTAAAAATACAAGCAAGAAATACACAAGATATATAGGAGTCAAATGAAGAAGCAAAACTTCATCCTAGTACACAATCAAAAAATTTGGCCCTGTTTGGTAAAAAATTGGCCTATAGGCCAATTTTGGCTTATTTGACCACTATTAATTGTTTGATTTAGTTAAAATATCAATATAAGTGTTTGATTAATTAACTTTTTGCAACTCTAAAATGCTAAAATTCAAAAAGCTACTCCAAGCAACTTTTTCAAAAAAAAAAAAAGTATACCAAAAAGCTATCAGCTAACCGCTAATTTACCAAACACTTTTCTACAAGAGCTAATGTTATCAACTAGTTATATCCTCTAATTAACACAATCAGCTAACAGCCATTTAACAAACAGGGCCAAAAAAATGCAAGAAACACAAATATAAATCAGCTAAAGAAATAATAAAAGTTAAAAGTGAATATATACAATTAAAAAAAAAATAAAAATAAAAAATTACCTGTCATGGAATCAGAAACTGGACCAGTGAAGTTGAATGAGCTGAGGGTTTGTGAATCACTACACCACATACTATTACCTAAAAGCTACCAAGCAGCAAGTCAAGAACATAAGAGGTTAAGTAAAACTACAAAGGGGTTTATCAAATGAGAGGCTTTAAATTAAAGTCTGCAAAATTGCAATGGAAGCACGGAGGCTATATATGATTTCTGGGTTTTAAAAATGCAGCAGCTGAGGGAGTAGTTGGGATCATTTCACCTAAGAAAATGCAGGCAATTCAAGCAACCATTACTGTTTGGTGAAATGCCTGTACTTAGATTTCCTCAAAATGGAAATCTGGCGGGAATATCAAGGGTTTTAGAATCTGAAATGAACCACTGAACTTACACGACTATTATATAAACGAAGGTACTAGTAGGCGAGGCACAAGGTTCATGCAGTCACCGTTGTTGTACGGAAATGAATATTTGATTTGATTCGAGTATGACGAGCATATATATATATAAAAGAAAAATACTACGTGTACTCTCATTTCTTATCATCAACTTCTACTCTGCTCATTAAAAAGTAGATATTTTTTTGAGATTTACATGATAAACATATCTAGAGTAAAAATGAAGGAGTATAATTTGGAAATACATAAATAAAACTCGTTATAAAAATGAAAAAATGATAAAATTTCGAGAGTAATATTACATCTAACTCTAAACTCCAGCAGTGGTGTCACGCTTTGATTGATTATGAATGTCACGTTTTGTTATTTCTTTCACTTTTTTTTCCTAATAAAATTTAAACACAGTGACAAATGTTATGTTTCATATCCCCACATCTATAATTTTCAAAAAAAAAATATCACATAACAATTATAATATATCAAATCAAATAAAACGAATTTCTTTAAATACTACGTACATATAAATTCGAATTTTTAATTTTATGTTACTCAAATATCTTTCACTTGAATTAACACATTTTGCTAAATCAAATGATATTTTTACCACCAAAATACGTGTGGTATTATTGTACTTTATAAATAATTATTACTTTGAAATCAATAAAATTTTGTAGGAGAGATAACATTTTTTTATTTAAGAAAATATCACTACTATTGTCACTTTAAAAAATTAAAAATCTCTCAATGGCCTGCGAAATACTTTTTTTTTTTTTAATTTTACTTTTAACTCACTCGCCCATGAAGTGGTTTTATTGACAGAACCGAAATACGTAATCCAAATTCTTCTTCTTCTTCTTCTTTTTTTATTATAAATAATAAATAAGTAATACAAATTAATTTAATCTCACAAAATCAATCTGCGTACATACTACGGAGGAATTATTCAAATGTTTTTATTTATATATTTATTTATTTATTATATTAAATCGGGGGTTGCAAGTTTTTTCTTTAAAAAATATATAATTTTTAGTTTGTTAAAAACAATTTTTTTTTAATTGTTTGCCGTTTTCCAACTGTTTGTAAATGAGTAAGTGCAAATCATGTGGGATTTCTTTTGTCTCCACGTTTCTGCTGTGGAGTTGTTAATTCATGATCAATCTCAACAACATTATATTACGACATGTTTGGTTTGAAGAAGGAAGAATGTGTTTTTTATTCTCCTATTTGATTCGTGAAATAATTTGTAAAAAAAAAATGTATTTAGGTCTCAATATAAGTGGTGGAGTATGATTCTTGAATTCAATTTTTGATAGCATTTTCTCATTGAAATCCGTCACACAAGAAATAGGTGGCGGGCTTCCCTCATCTCTCAAAAAAAATTATTTATTAAGGTTCAAAAGATTGAGAAATGTATATCAATCTTATATATCTTTATATATATATATATATATATATATATATATATATATATGTAAAATTAACAATATTGTAATTTATAATACAGAATGTTTTGTAAATTATAATCTTCTTTTATAGAGTTAATACCCAAAATCGTCCTCGACTATAGTGGTTTTTCTCAATTTCGTCCTAAACGACTTTAGTGACCTAATATCGTCCCAGACTTTTGTGTTTCGCTCAATTTAGTCCTAGACTTTTGTGTTTTTGCTCAATTTAGTCCTTCATTTGTTATTCTGTCCATTTGGTGTTAAATAAATAGACAATTCAGTAATTTTAATATTGCCATCTCTTTACTCATAGACATGTGAACTGCGAAATCTTTTTTTTTTTTACGAATTACTCCCAGAATTACTCCTAAAACTGCGAATATAAAATTTGATTTGCAGGTCCGGGAGTAATTCTGGGTGTAATTCGTACAAGAAAGAGGAATTTCGCACTTCACAAGTTGAAAGTAAAGAGAGATCAATATTGACATACTGAATTGTCCCTTTATTTAACACCAATTTGACGGAATAACAAATGGAGGACTAAATTGAGAGAAACACAAAAGTGTGGGACGATATTAAGTCACCAAAGTCGTTTAGGACGAAATTGAGAAAAACCACTATAGTCGAGGACGATTTTGGGTATTAACTCTTCTTTTATATATAAGATACAACTTTACAAAACTCAGAAATTTGTAACCAATTGCATTTAATTTTTTTAACTATTTATTATTATTATTATTATTATTATTATTATTATTATTATTCCCTATTATTATTATTATTATTATTATTATTATTATTATTATTATTATTGTTGTTATTATTATTATATTATTAAATGATTTCAACTTAGATATTTAAAACAAAAACTAATCATGATACATTAGTAATTACATTGTAAGATGAGCACTAATACATATTCATTTTTAATATATTATAAGTTCATTTTTAGGTAACATATTAAAATAGACATGTAATCTAAATAAAAACATAATATATGCCAATACAAGTTATGTCCTTGATTTTTGTCCATTTTTTATATGCTGATAAATATATACATTTTGCTTTAATTGTTGTACATTTCATTTGTATTGGACAAAATCACCCTTACACCGTTAATATTTATTATGTCCACCAATCTGACCATACACCTACATCTATCATATCTTTTTCCTATTTTTAATTATCATTTTATTAAAATTATCATATAATAAATAAATTAATTATAAATTATATTTTAATTAAATATTTATATGAATGTTAAATTATATATTCTTCCAAAAGGCTGAACCCCAACCCTAAGGGCCCCCCACACTCCGGAATGTTAAATTATATATATGTATATATGTGGGTGTTAGCTTAGTATTATTTGTAAATTATTATTATATAAAAATATAATTTTTTTGTTTTGATCACTATATTATTCAAATATACGATAATTCAAAAGTATCATCAATTGGAATACATAAGTTTAACTAATTTTTTAAATTTATTCACCAATTTTGTTGCCACTTTAAAGAATATCATAATTTTTTTAATATTGGGCATAGATTTTCGAGCATCGCACATGCAAAATGCTAGTAATATAATAAAAATGAGTATATATATCAGTGGTCTACCTTACAATCTGGATCATGATCCACTGTATAACGGTTGCCCATTTAAGTGTATTCTCTTGAATGTTTTTCTATTTAAGACCTATTTCGTGATAACCAAATGCCGTGGTATTAGTGTTTGAAATTTTCGACTTTTATTCTTATCAAAATATTATACCGAAATATTATATCAGATGACAAAATGGGTGTTTGGTAAATAAATGTTAGCTGATAGTTGTTAGCTGATTGAGTTAGTGAGTTTGACTAGTTGATAACATTAGCTAATTGTATAAAAATGTTTGGTAAATTAGTTGTTAACTGATACCTGATTGCATGCAAAATGATTTTCTAAAAAAGTGAGTAGTTTTTTGAATTTTACCATTTTTGAGTAATAAATTGTTACAAAAAGCTAATTAATTAAACACTCATATTAATTGTTTAACCAAATCAAACAGTTAATAGTGATCAAATAAATTAAAATTGACTGATAAACTAACTATGTTACCAAACAGGACCAATTTTTTATTTTTTGCATGCAAGAAAATAAAAATTAACCCCACACCATCTTATATAAAATTTTACATTTATGACATTGAATCATAAAATTATCGATACGAAATAGGTTTTCTGTTCTAATTAAAATTAAAAAAAAAATCCAATTAAACGTGGGACAAAAAACAAATGTAGTATCGATCAAATCTAGGAAACAAAAAATATATACTATTCCGTATATAAATGAAGATATGAGTCTGAAGAAGGAGTCTTCTGAGCAGGATCCAAGATTCACGTCGTAAACGTAAATGCAATTATAAAATTAGCAACGTGATTAGGCAACTAAAATAAAATACATAGCAACGTGATTTGCGCGCAAATTAATTAACTCACCCATCTCCAAACCCTAAACCCTAAATCCATCCATATAAATATATAATAGAAGATGACTAAATGGGTCTAGCTCACACTCAAATATATAATAGAAGATGACTAAATGGGTCTAGCTCACACTCAAATGTGTCAAATCTTTCTTCTCTCAAAAGGTTGAATCCCCAACTCCAATGGCCCTCACACCCCGATGCACAAAAGAGATCTGTCCAATGTTGTCGAGGTTCGAACATTGGTCTCTTCTCTCAAATACTGCCTACTGAATCATTTAGTTAAACCTGTGTAAATGTGTAAAATCCTAATTAACATTAGATGTAGTCCTTCATTTAAGGATTTTCTTTTAAATTTAATTATCAACAAATAATTTAATCATATTTTAGTATGGCCAATAGTAAATTTAGTATTCCATCAATAATCCGGTTAAATTGTTAATGTTGGACTTTAATTGGTAAAACAATAATTTTCACTCACTCATCTATATTTTATCATTGATTAGTATTACATTTTTATATTAACTCGACCCGTTTCATGTTTATAAGGATAATCACCCGTAGAGTTTTTGTTATGTGAAAATTAATAACTTAAAAAAAAAAAATTAAATTGTCATTGAAAAGGTCAGGAGGTGTTTGCTTTCACGTGAACTGAAATTACCTTTTCGTTCTTGTTGGAGATAATGGGCTTGTTTGGTTATCAGCGGTTAGCGGTCAGCGGTTAGCGGTCAGCGGTAGCGGGTTGTGTTAGCGGTTATCAGATAGCGGATTGTATTAGCAGGTTTGACCAGCAGATTGTATTAGCGGTTTATAAAAAAATGTTTGGTAAAATTAGCTGTTTAGATTAGCGGTTAACATGTAAAATGACCATAAGGGTATACATTATAATTTATAATTCATAATAATAATAATAATTAAAAAAAAAAAAAAAAAAAAAAAAAAAAAGAACGAAAGAAGGGAGCAGCATAAGCTGCTCCCCTCTTGTATTCCCACTTTTCCCACCGTCCCACATCGGTGGGAAAAGTGGGAATGGAGCTTCAAGGCTCCACAAATTTGTTGCCCATCCCAGATGGGCAACATTGAGGAGCCGTTTTGGCTCCTCAAATTAAGGAGCCGATTCGGCTCCTCAATAAGTTTTAAGTTTTTTTTTTTTTTTAAATATAAACAGGGGCGTTTTGGGAAAAATGTAATTTTCCCCAAAACGCCAACCGCAAACGTTGCAAAGTGCAGCGTTTGCAAAAACAGCGGTTTGGAGCAAACCGCTGCTAACCAAACGGTTTTTTTGGCGGTTTGACCATGTCAAACCGCCAAAAAATGACGGATCCGCCAATAACCAAACATGGCCAATAGTTAAACGACATTTGGTTTTTAAAAAACATCAAATTCTTAAGAATATGATTTTATACCATCAATCTATGTTCACATGAATGATTTTACGATAACTCAATTAGTTCATGCGTGACAAATTATACTCAATGACACAAAATCAAATCGCTACACTCATTTTTAATTTTAGTCGCTGACCTTTAAAACTATCAAATTCAGTCATTAAATATTAAATTATTTCCAATTTTGATACACCATTAGGCTGTCCCCAACCTTGCAAATATCACATTTGCTAAATGACATGGATGATGACATGGAATAAATAATATTGTTTTCCTTTTTTTTAACGCCAACTGTATTGCAAACTTGCATTTCTAGCAAGTTTGCAAAGGACAACAATGTCAGCCTTTGTTGTACTTTGGTATTGCAAGGCTGTCGTTGCATTTGTCCTTTTCTTTACTTTTTTATTATTTTATTATTATATATATAATATAAAATGAAAGTGGGATCTATTTTTAAAAGTGAGAGAGATTTGCAGGGATGTAATGTGAATAGTAGATGATTTGCAAATGGGATGATGTGAAAGTGGGACCCATTTTTGAGAGTGTAAGATGTTTGCAGGAATAAGGACAG
Organism: Ipomoea nil; assembly: GCF_001879475.1. NCBI lineage: Eukaryota > Viridiplantae > Streptophyta > Magnoliopsida > Solanales > Convolvulaceae > Ipomoea > Ipomoea nil. The sequence goes on from NW_017617116.1 coordinate 5,444,202, forward strand.
CCTTAGTTTTTTCCGAGTGAATCATTAAACATTAAAAGCAACCACATCAATATATTTTAAGAGTTTTTTTTTTTTTTTTTTTTTTTTTTTTTTTTTGTGAGGCCCTAGCTTATGTGTAGAAAAAAATGAAAGAGAAAATAGTTTTTTTTTTTTTGAAAAAGAGAAAATAGAGTTACTATTGTTTTTTTTTTTTTTTTTTTTTTTTTTTTTGTGAGGCCCTAGCTTATGTGTAGAAAAAAATGAAAGAGAAAATAGTTTTTTTTTTTTTTTTTTTGAAAAAGAGAAAATAGAGTTACTCTTGTGCAAATGCAAGTTTTACTAATGCTACACGAACTTGTTAAAATCAATTTTTTTTTTTTGATATATTTTACAAATAAAATATCTAGACTAAAGAAGGCTATAATTAAAGCAGAAGAAATATTAAAAAGTACTAAAATACACATGTACTAAGTAATATTTTAATAGAATTTAATAATTTTGTTGCTCAATGGGGTTAAAACTATAACTTTTTTGAAGAATTAGAGGTGTACATTGCAACCGTAAAAAATTAAGGACTAAAAGGGCTAACAAAGAACATTTGAAAGACTAAAAATGTATTTTTTTCCCTAATAATATTTATTATTGATAATCATGTTCATTGAGGGAAAAAGACAGAAATGTGAAGGTGAAACATGCAATTCCCCAAAATATGAAAAAAAAAAAAAAAAAAAAAAAAGTTGGACAAAAATATGAAAACACATTTAGGAAATACGTTTTATCATATTTCAGGTCAAACTTAAAATGCAACACTTGCGCTTCTTGAGAATCGCAAATCCCACCTACGTTTCTCGAGAAACGCAATTTATTTTTTTTTAAATTTTGGTTTCTCCGGCAAAGGAGCCGGAGAAGCCGGCGACCAAAATTGGGCGCTGGTTTCTCCGGCAAAGAAGGCGACCAGTTTGGTCACTGGTTGCCTTCTCCTTCGCCGGAGAAACCAATTTTTTTTTAAAAAAATGTGTTTCTCGAGAAACACGAGTGGGATTTGCATTTCTCGAAAAACGCAAGCCTCACTTTCTTTTTAAGTTTGACCGGAAATATGATAAAACGCATTTCCCAAATGTGTTTTTCATATTTTCGTCCAACTTTTGTTTTTGTCATATTTCAGGGAATTGCATGTTTAACCTTCACATTTCTGTCTTTTCCCCTGTTCATTGATGTGGTAATCAATTGTATTGTAAAACACATCACAATTTCAAACCTACTATCTTTACCACACAGAGGACCACATTCATAGCATCTAAACTAAAGGACAGCATTGCAGAAAAAACAACATATTGTTGCAAAACATGTATTCTGAGAATTCAAATTAAAGACAAGTAGCTCAAACGTACACAGAACAGGTAATATTTTACTCAGAACTTATGCTGCAAGTATTCAATTTGACAAGGACTGTTTTAGCTTCCTTGCTACACAGCTACATATAACTGGGATAACTATACACAACATTACAACAGTATGCAAATAAGGGCAACATCATTTAGCCACGAGAGTGTTAAAGCGGGAAATTAATGGCTTGAATACCTTGAAAATTTGACAGGCGTCAGTTTTGCAAAAGTATAATTTAGCTGTAATTCCGTATGAACACGTCAAAATCTTGAGAGTATGTTTTTAGTAAGTGTTTGGTGTTGCATGTTATTTACCTAGAGCATCAGATTAGCTGTACAACGGCAGCCACTCGTAGTGCACCGTTTTGGAGAAGATCCGCGAGTTCGTCGAACAACAAGGCTGAACGCCAGCCCCATCCCTTGGGAGCTTTTGGGAGAAGAGTTCCCGTCTGTTTGAAGCTTCCAAACACCATCACTTCTCTCTTGGATGGACAAATCAACTGGAGCATGAAGGTATTTAAAAGCAGGCTGCACACTTAGTATTCTTGCACACAAATACTAAATATATGGAAAGAGAACATTGATATGGTGATTCACCTGATACCGAGCAGTGACCTTTTCACGAGAATCAACATACACGTGCACCTGGAATAGGAAAAAAGGGTATTGAAAGTGAGCCAAATCTAACACTTTCTGATCAAGGGGAGAAAAGAGATAAAGAATGCAAATTCAATTGATTTTTTTTTTTTTTTGGAGTGTAAACCACGAGGTGTTCCGGGTCTATCTCCATCCGTCTTACGGTCCGGGTCCACCCGACTAATCACTGTTGAGAGGCACAGGAGCTAGCCCAATGGGGAATTATCACTTATGGGAATCGAACCTAGGTTATCCCGAGGATCGTCCCCATAAAGAAGCCCATTTGCCACTTGAGCTACCCCTTTGTTAATAAATTGAAAAAATTACTTAGGAGCAGCTTGATGGTAAAAGACTAAAATTCATGAATAGCTTTGATGAGGAATATTCGCCCTAAAATAGAAAGTAACTTCTCTTCAGAATTCATCAAGGTCCTTCCATGTTATACCCATGCAAGAAAAGGCTCACCTTTCTAGCTGGATCAGTTATTTCTGCCTTTCGTCGATGAAGAAAAAGCCCTGAGAAATAAATAATTCTTTTTAGAAAATGGCAAAATTGCTTTTCAATTTGCAGAATGAGTCAATGGTTCATAAAGATTACCAAGAGTCCGGCGTCCCTGTGGGTCTTCATCACTAAAGGCCTGGACACTGACCTATAAAATTCAAGTCAAAATAAAACAACTACAAAATCAGCATATACAATAATGTGCATCCTAATAAAATCATCAGATGGATAAAGAGCGAAAGTTACTGGATAGTAATAATATATACCTTCCACAAAGAACCAGCATAAAAAAACTCAGGTGAATGCTTGACTTGACCATCATTGAGCCTGAGCACATCTTGAAATTCAACCCTGTTCCACATTTGAAGACTGTCAGAAACTACTGAAAGAAACTTCAATCTCAAAAAGGGTGAATACTGAGCTCAAGAGGATAAACATCTCAATTTCTTGCCATTTGATCTATCAAGTCCTGAGATGCAAAAATTTGCTAACATTTACTAATACCAGTGTCACAACAGTGAAATCCATTTCATGTCATAAAAGACACAAAAATAAAATGTTTCACCTTCCAGGAAGTCTTGAACTGAGATCTTTTACTGTGTACTAAACATCAACTGATAAAAGTATCTTCATACATATAGCTATTCAATTGCTTAGAAGTCGACAATATGCCAAAGAATATAACTTACCCAAACCGAAAAGGAGGAAAATGACTTAAGGGTGTCTTCATATCCAATGATATAGAACTATTGTCATTCTCCCACTCAATTCCAACAGTACGCCCAGAATCTAACATTTGTGAGGAAATACTACTACTAACATTAGGTACAGATATTGATGATCCTACCATCCTGCTCTGAAGATCCACATCATAACCCCTTTCTAACTGCTCCCCACAAATAGTAGCCATATTACTTCCCTCCTGGCTGAGACCAACCAAAGCTGTCAAGCCATCCCCAGCAAGGTCTGCATTGTGGTCCCCTCTATTTTCTGGGTCATCATTACCAACAGACTGCTGACAATTACGATTACCCATCCCAAATGGTACACGAGAGAAGACAAAACGTGTTGGGGGCCATGCAGCTGCAGGAACAAATGTATTTCCACGCCCAATTCCAGCCAGCCCATCAATAGGCCCCCTAACATGAACACGTACGGGCCTAAAGAGACCATTTCCTTCACGATGGACAGAATCATTGACATACACATTACCAGCATTGGTAGGTGGATTGCCTTGATCATGCTCTGTCATGTAATATCCAGTAGCTGCAACATTGCGTGAATATCCAAAAGGCTGTCTACAGGCACATGCCATACTCACAAGACAGCAACTTTTGCATGTATCTGCACCAATTTCTTGCACTCGCTGGCTCAAGAGCATCTACAAGATATGTAAAAAAAGATCCATGTCACAAAGAAATCCATCAATAAAAGTTAAACAAGAAGAAAAAGAAAGACCACAGGGCTATTCCAAACAGTAGCTTTAGTTGGGTAAAAAATGCATCCAGATTTGTTGTGCTATTTGATGTACAGAAAAGTAGTTTCAAAGAATCAAAGATATAATAATGCTAGTTTTGTATCACTATTGCCACAATACAGTACCATTTCTTTTTCTTTTTCATCAACTGAAAAACTCCAGAGAAAAGTAATATTTTGAATGTTGAATGACTTTAATGTTTTCAGGCATTTCCATACCAATGACCCTATATGTTGGAAACAAACACAAAGTATGTTAGTATTTTCTCTGTTTAATTTTTTTTATCTCCTTTGAGTTCTGTTCAGTGAAAATAATCTTAAATATATATTTTTAAAGATTTCTAAATAGTTTGCATTAATGCACATGTTACTTTCAAAGACGTTAGAAAAGATAAGAAAATTATTCAAACTCTATAAGACAATTATCCAACCTCTCCAAACTATATGTTTCTGAGTATGCATTCAGAGATGACCAAATGAAAATGTACACTTGCAAAGTATCTTGATTTTAGAATCTCTGGGAGATTTTTATTTTTTATTTTTGTTAATTAAATTAAAGAGTGTGCACAGCTTGGACTTGCCAACATTCTCTCATGCATCATGCACAAAATCAAATAACAGTTCTAGACCTGCAGCCAAGACAAAATTAAATAACAGTTCTAGACCTGCAGCCAAGGCCCATCATTCACAGCTTTGCAAGGGAATCCCAATTCTTCCAGCTTCTTTCTCACAGTTAGAAGTGCCTCAAAAGACATGTTACAATACAATAGAGATCCTCCCTCAAAAATATTGACAAAGGCATCATAATCATCTCTGTTAATTCCGCAATGTCCATTTAAGCAAGTTTTCACCTCTCTTCGTCCCACGGTCCTACCACCCCAAGATAGGGAGGGCATGTTGCATCTTCCCCAATCACTGGGTATAAGCACATCACCAGATGAACTCATTGGTGCGCAGTTGCTTTGGTCTGCAGACAGCCAAGATGTATTGTTTAATTGATAGCATGGATCTTCTTCTGATGGCCCTTCCATAGACATACCATTGCTCCCTAGCCTACTTGCTCCACCACTTATTGGCATTTCAATAAAAGAACATGAGGATCCAACTTCACCAGTGTATAAAAATGAGTTACTTGATGAAGCTTGTCCTATGTTACATCCATATCTAGATTCCAAGTTGGTTTGAACGCAAACCGCTTCTTGCAACGGTTGTTTGTTATGTACCTCGGTGACAGAATCAACAACACAGTCTGCAAGCTCAACTAGAATATTATGAGCAGTATTATGACTTTCTCCTTGTCCATCTTTTAAGCTTAGATTCCTCAATTCAGATTCCATCAGTTTATCAGTGCTGCCATCACACAAGTTCTTAGCCTTCACTCTGGAAGCATCTGAATAGGTACTTGTTCCTGAATCAGTGCAAGAACTGCAACTTCCCCGCTCATGATGCACCGTGTTGCACATAGCACCTCTAGCAAGAAGACTATATAAAGCCAGTTCAAATCTACAAAGGCAGCAAAGCAGAAGGAAAATGCTTGTAAGATTCCTGAGCATGTCAAAAAAACAGCCCAGACACAAAAAAATCATGTGTCTTCTCACCGTTTCTCTTCACTTGGTACCCACAATTCATCAGAGGTTAGCAGAGCATGCAATGTTTGAGATGAGAGCTTAGGAAGGACCTGATATTGATGGGATACAGAATCAACAATTAAACAAACAACCAGTTATAGCCCTAAGAACTAATATAAAAGAGTAGATATTTTCTCCAAAGTTGGATGAAACTTGGAGCCTTTTTCAAGAATAAGAGGGAGCTATAAGATGGAAATGACTCTATAACAGCAGTAACAGCAGGCACTAACCATTTAAAGTTCTTTGTCCAACAAGTAGAAGTGTCAAGCAAAGTAACTACTTTTTATAAATAATTTTTTAAAAAAAATTATAATTAAAAGAAGAACCTAAAGGCATTGGAAGAGGAGAATCAACAACAAATTTCCTTATCAAACAAGTCTAAATAGAACCACAGACCTTCATCAATCCTTTCATTCATCATAATGCAAGGTATCTCCTATCACTTTTTGAAAAAAGGTTTTACCCCGAAAGCTCTAATGAAAAGCAACAGGTTGTTGCTCAAACTTGTCAGAGAGAAACAAAGTTGAAGCTGACATGTCTAGATACATTTATATACATTCAAAGAAGTGCTGATAATCATCATCCTTAGGAGGAGAAGAAAATACCCCGTATTTAAACTAAAACCCAAGTTGAATGTTGTACAATATAACTTGCCTCTTTCAACTCCATGGCACCACTTTGACAAAGGTATCCCCAACAAGCATTTCTAACTCGCTCTCCATGTATTCCATAATCTTGGCTCTCTGCAAACACCTATAACATAGTATTACCTGGTTAATTATAGAAGTAGAAAATAAAAAGCTGATAAACCAATAATCAGTCTTAAATGCAGTTTGAACCTGGTACGTTAAGAAGTTTGATGTCCATAGCTCTGAAATGATGAAGTCCGTGCATATTGCACATAAATCCTGCATGCAAAATGAGACCATCAGCTAAATAAAGGATAATGTTTCAGGTTCACCAGAAGCTCTTGAGAATACTAGAATATTGGAATCAATGTCAATTACACCTGTTGCACCTCAACCTTCATTATTCTTCCTGTACTAAACTTTCCATTTTAACAAGTTGGAAATCAGCATGGAAAGACTTAATCGTTGAAATTTGAAAATATAAGATATGAGTATATGACTGAAAAAACAGACCAACAAAGAAGATAGATACCCTTATTCCTTAGTGCTGTTTGCAATCTTGAAGATAGATATCCTTATTTCTAGTAGGTGTGGGCTTAGTTTCCTATTCGCAGTAGAGGTGACTTAGCCCAATGTTCCTATAAATATAGCGTCTCTATATAGTTCGATACACAAAAACATAGAGAGACAATCTATGGGGACCTATTAGTATTAATTCAATCATAAATTCTCTCTACGCTCTCTTTGGTTTCTCACATAATTTGCTCCCGCTAACCAGGTGGTGGCCTATTTGACAAGTGTCAGGCATTTCAATCCCTCAATTTCAACATGGTATCACAGCCTAGTGTCCTAGGCCATCTTTTCAAATTACCAAGGCAGATGATGGACTCTTTTATTGGGTAAGAGAACAGTTCAACAAACTTATTCACTTACCAACATACCATAAAATCCAACAAAGTTCTGTAAGAATTGAATTCATCAAACTCTGATATGCAGAATTCCTCCATCTTAAACTTCCTTATTATATTAATAAATTTCCTTTTTACCAAAATATATATGTTTCTGCTCCACCATTAAAGGCTAGTTTCAGGCATATACAACAATTAGGCTTTCATATGAATAGCGCAACAACTATGTAAAATTCTTTGTGGTTTGGATTGTATGCCTGAAGGTCAAGAAAGGATGCAGCGGCAAGAACTCGAAATGCATTATTATCACTGAGCTTGGGGTGGTGTCCATAAAGATAAGCCAAAGCTAGTTCAATAGCCTCCCCATTGACATTATTATCATCCACATTCAAGGTCAAAACCTGAGCACTTGCTTCTTTCCAAGGTCCCTGCAACATGTTCCTGCAAAACAAATCATGACACCAAAAATTAAAATAATCACGAATTAATTAATAAATTAACCACAAAAACACAGACACATATCACAACATAATAATAACAACAACAACAACAACTTTGAATGAATTAACAACTGAAACATACGCACACGGCACAACACGAAACGAGCACATAATTCTGCTTAGGCTGGTGAGGATAGTGGTTTAAAATGATAGACGGTCTGATACCTGAAGTAAGAGCTTCGGGAGAGGATAAGGCGGTGGAGGTGGTAGGTGGAACCCATGGCTTGAACGACAATATCGGAGAAGGAGCCATTGTTGAAGCCCTCCAATTGGATGTGATCGCAGAGGGAAGTAAGGTTGCAATCCAGTGCGCGTAGCTCACTGCTGCTACGGTCGTTATCGGAGATTTGAAGCTGAGATTGCGACAGCTGAGGTGGTTGCCTCGTCGCCGTCATTTCCATCGGGCTCGGACCTCCCCCTCCGCCACCGTACGCCCTGTGATGATGATGATGCTGCCTATTTGCATAGGGTTTTGGTTCCATTCGTGTGTAGTTAGTGCTGTATGGAAATGCTCCAATTAGACGTATTGAAGGCGGATCCACACCATTTTTCGAAGGTTTGGGGAATTGATTAATGGAAATGGGATGAAAGTTGAAACACTGATGAAGGGAGAAGGGAGTGGGGAGTCGAGTAGTATTTGAGAACTTTTGTGTGGTTACTTTGTAATTAGGAAATAAAAAGGCACTCGCCACTCCAATACTCCATCAATCTCGTTCTAACTAACCTGATTAGGAAAACAAAAACAGTTGTTAAGGGCTTTTTATAACTCAATCTAGTCTCAATAGTTGCAATATGAGAGTAATTTTTCAAAGTGATAAGGGCTTTTTATGTGCGGTAAGTGGTGAGTGGCAAGCGGATCAAGATCCTTAAGTGATCCTTCACGGAGATTGCGTCGGCTCCCATCAGCCTCGGAGATGAGGCCATGTTGGAGGGTGTTGACACCGATTGGATGGACAAAAAGTGCGACGTGGAACCGGAGATGGAGACAAAGGATGTGAGAGAGGGAATCCCATCGAAAGAGTTTCGATCAATTCCGGACAGTGCGAAAACGAGTCAGGCGGTGGGGTCGAGCATGCATGTGTTCTACGCGTGAGGGAGGCAGTATCCAAACTCCATTGTCTCGCACCGGTTCTCAATGATTGTGCTGTCCTGGAACTGCCGGGGTGTTGGCAATCGGGAAACAATTCGCCATGCAAAATTCCTTATTTCGAACAAGGACGCGGGGGGGCGATATGCTTCTTGGAAACCAATTCCGACAAGCTCCTTAAGACGGTAGGTAAGTTGGATTTTGATAACTCCTTTGTGGTTAATCCCCTTGCTTTTGTGGGGGGGGGGGGGGGGGGGGGGGGGGGGGCTTCTCTTAGTTTGGAAAAAAAGATATATTGAATATGGAGATAATTGGGAACAACTCCCAAACTATTCATTGCAAAATCCATGGAAGGGGTACTACCCTCACCTTCTTGTCTTTTGCGTATGTGAGGCCGAATCCGAGGGCCAAGGAAATTTTTTGGTCAAATCCGAGGGCCAAGACTTTCACTGATTCCATACAAAAGCCATGGATTATGCTTGGTGACTTTAATGACGTGGCCAATATCAATGACCACTGGGGGAATGATCAAGTTAATATGAATAACATCAGTAGATTCTGTGAAGCATATGGAAACTGCGGTCTTATGGAGGTGAACTCTTTTAGGCCAAAATTCACGTGGAGTAGGCAAGTAGGTGGCCGAACGATAATCAAAAGGAAATCGTATCGGGTGTTCTGGAATCTGGATGCCTAAGACAGTTATCCTGAAGCTACGGCAAGGGTTCTCACTATAACTCATTCTGATCATCACCCCATATCTTTTGTTAGTGTGGTGGGGACGGCGCCAAATAGGGAAAGTAGACATTTCTGGTTCGAGGCAGCATGGCTCACCTGCAATGATTACAAAGAAGTTTAGAAACAAGCGTGAGTAAACAGAGATAATGATGTGGTAGGGCGATTGAAGCCATGACTAGCCTCAGCAAGAAATAAAATAATGAAGTTTTTGGTAATATCTTCAAAGGAAAAAGGCGGCTATTAGCTAGAATTCATGGCATTCAGTCATCCCCCTAGAATAACAACTCATGGTGGTTGCAAGTTCTAGAACGAAAGCTAATGGCATATCTCAACCACACGCTAGAACAAGAGGAATGATTTTGGTTCCAAAAATCAAGAAAAGCTTGGATCCAAGATGGGGACAAAAACACTAATTTTTACCATCGCTCGACTGTTGTTCGTAGAAGTAGGGGGAGAATTTGTGCTCTCAAGCTTAACAGGGAATGGAGCTCGGACCCCAAGACTCTTAAAAATCATGTCACTCATTTTTTTCTCTAACTTATTTGACAGGGTAGAGCACGGCGATAGGGAAACTCTGGACCCCCACGTAGGCAGAAGACTCTCGATAAGAGAAGCCGAGGGGCTGATCAGAATTGCCAGCAGTGACGAGGTGAGGAAGGTCGTATTTTCGGGATGAAACGGTGGGGCAGTCAAGGGCCGGATGGGATCTAGGCGGCGTTCTATCAAGATCATTGGGAAGAGGTAGGTGCCAGTATAACTCACCAAAAATCTTTGCATTGCGAAGTTTGTGGATGAAGTTGAAGATGAACTTTTTTGGCCTTCTAGTTGATTATCTTACATTTTGATTGCAGATTTAGGAGAGCAAAAACCTAATTTGAAGAAATATGTGCACAAATTGCTAAAAGGAATCACAAATTGCTTTAAATTGGAGTGCACAACCTAAATTTCCAGTTTTACCCTTCATTTTAACACCAACTTAACGCCAAAGCTAACGGAGAACCATTTTGGCTTAAAATTCAAAAGTCGGATGACCACTTTGAGAAAATTAAAAGTCAAGGGACCAATTTGAGAAAATGTCATATTCGGATGACCATTTTGGGAATTAACTCTTTTTTTTTTTTATGACAAGGAAAATTCATAATCACTAAGTATTGACCACTTGAAAGTTAAATTTAAATATTGTAATTATCAAGTCAACAATCTGACCAACTTATTCAAAGTTTCTCCATAGACATTGTTTTTAATACATATATAGTACTCGCCAAGCACCTTGTGCTCAAATGACACCTTTGTGACTCTTTGAGCTGCAATAGTTAAAAAAAATATAAAACATATACTACCTTGTAATATACAATACTATTCAAAAAATATGTGGTACTCCAAAGAGATCAAAGAAATGTGACCGTTAGGTAAAAGGTTTCATGACTTTATCCCTTTACGGCTTTATCTCCCCTTCCTTCTTTTACTCAAAATTCAAATTCAAAAGTGACCGTTATCCCTGCACTATTGACTTTCCATTCCAGCCAAAGGACACTACAAGAGTTACCATCTCCCCCATTGATTCTTCTCACATCCTTGAACTCATCATCTCTCTTCTTCCTCTTCCAATCGAAACAACAGCTCGCAATCGCAATGGCTTTGAGACCTCTGGATAATGCTCTCCCAGTGATTTCAGAAAGGCCCAAAAAGCTAGCCAAAATTGCAGCCCCGACAAAGAACCCCAATCAGAAACACCCCGATTTGCTGAGTGTGAAGAATGATGAAAACATGGCTCCTGTTCCGCCGCCCGGAGATGCCGCCGTGGATTATATCCCTTCTGAGAATCTCGAAGCTGTGGCTGACCCGGATGCCAAAATCCAAGTTAGACTCTAGTCCTTCTAATTCCCAATCATTGTTTTTCCTTGAATCTACTTATGCAGATTTTTGTATCGTGTCAATTAATCTCAGGACCTCGTTGGAGGGTTAGAATCGAAGGACTGGTTGAAGGTTTGTGAATCGCTGAATGATGTTAGGCGCTTTGCACTCTTTCATCCCACTCTATTGGACCCGATCCTGTGAGAATCCTGTCTTCCTTTTCATTTCTTTCTTAAATTTCTATAATGAATAGAGATATGAATCAAATAGACCCTCCAACGGTATACCAAAGGACTCTCGAACTATAAAAAAAAATTCCCATTTGACCTATAATAGTATGTTATCCCAAGTTATCTGTCACACAAGATGCCTGGTAGATTAATATTTTTTTATTAGGACAGGTTATTTACCTTAGATATTCAAACATGCAGGGATAAGGTAATCTTGATTATGGTGAAAGCAATGAAGAATCCCAGAAGTGCTCTTTGCAAGACCTCCATCATGGCTTCATCTGATATCTTCAATGCATTTGGTGATAAGTTGATTGAACCTGCAACATCTGATGCATTTGACCATGTGGTACATTTCACCTATCTTGCTTGATTATATCTCATGATGCATCTGAGTGTTATTTTTTTTTGGGTGACTGAGGAAAATCCGCAGCCACTACTTGAGGGGTAAACCCCGCCTTTTGATGCCTTGTGATCATAGCCGTCAAATGACCACAAGGAGGTAAACCAGCCTAGGTTGTTACCTATAGCTGATCGGCTCAAACCAAGAAGGCCAATAGGCTGCTCCTGTTGGGAGTTGAACTTATCAGTTGAGTGTTATTTGATGATCTTGTTTATTGAAAATGGGATTTTTTAATTTTTTTTTTGGGGATGTTTGTTGCAGCTTTTGCAGCTACTGCTGAAAGCCTCTCAAGACAAGAAATTTGTGTGTGAAGAAGCAGACAGGACACTCAAGGTAATGGTGGAATCCATGACTCCTCTCCCTCTGCTCCAAAAGCTCCAAGCTTATGTGAAGCATTTCAACCTCAGAGTCAGGGCCAAAGCTGCAATCTCAATCGCAGAATGTTTCTCAAAGATGGTATCCACTCCCTTTCTATTTGGACTCAAATTTGCTTTTTATTTCTTGAAAGATTACTGAATCATATGTATGTATAGGAGCTGGAAGGAATGAAGGAATTCGGGTTGGTTCCATTGATCCAAACTGCAGTGAATCTGCTGAACGACAGGCTTCCAGAGGCACGAGAAGCAGCACGAAGCATTGTTGTTTCGTTGTATGAAGCACTAACCGCAAATGAAGAGCAGAAACAGGAGGCATGGCAAAGCTTTTGCCAGTCTAATCTGCCAGCAATTCATGCACAATCCTTGATGAAACTGGTTTCTTCTTAGTGAAACTAGCAGGCTTACAGGGAATCAGTTTGTAGTGGTGAAATCTCTATGCCTGATACATTATTGTAGTATGGTAATTTGGTTATGAAATAATTAATTTTTTTAAAAGAATTTTCTGTCAAATTATTGCATCAGTTTTGGCCAACAATGGCATGCCAAACCCCCTTGACAACAGAGTAGTGAGTAGTAATCAAGCATCACAATTAAACCAAGGAATATATGTGATTATGTGAACATTATTTCTTCAATATATAAAAAAAAGGATCATAAATCGCGCAAGAAAAGGGTACAACAATCAAGTACCTCCAACATCTAAGTATCTAACGATTTTCATAAACAATTTACCAAAGAAAAACATGAATCTATAGTATCTTCCGGTCCACATCCATCTGATGTTCTCAAATCTCCAGCTTTTTAACAGTATTCAAACATCTGTTTAAGTGGCTAAAAAATATCCAGTTTCCCTTTGGCCGTAATGGCATTTCAAATCTGTGCAGCAAATGAGCGCAAGGTCGTCTCAACATCAACAAGTGGTTGGCCTGCATAAAGCTTCAGTTGTCCTTTCCTGACAACAATTGCATTTTCCATACTTGATTTTACTGATTCATCGTGTTCCTGGAAAAATGTTTTTTCATCCATGGTTACAATGTATTTCTGTGCAACAAGTGCAAATGAATGAAAACTACTCGTTTTTTAGTTACTTTATCTATTTAGTTTTGCTTAATATCAATTAAGGATTCTCACATTGAATGATAATAACACGATTTCAGTGCTGAAGTCTTCCAAATCTTCAAAGTAGGACTGCAAAATATAACAGAAATTGGCAGCATCACTACGATCTTCAAAAGCAACAATATGAGACAAATCCCCGGAGCTACTTTTTAAGGAGTATAGTCTTTGTTGTACTTTACCATCATGACTGATATGCATGCGTACAACCTGCAACAGAAGGGGTAATTAGCGACAAAGCATGAAGATTAAGTTTGAAATGTTTGGAAAGAGCAACAATATGAATATGAAGACGTATTAAGGTACAGATAGTTTTATCGTACTCATTTACCAAATGATATTTTGTAAGCAATAACATGATGAACCTACCCCCAATAGCGTAAGGTTGAATCATTTAATCCCCTATTCTCAAACTACTTCAGAACTAAAATCATAATTGACAGAACACATGCCATCAGGGAAAAAAAAAAAAAAAAAAAAAAAAAAAACTAGACCTTTTGTATATGTCTTGTATCTCTTCTCAATGATCAACTCAACTTAACTTCGACCAAGATTTTAAGACACATTTATTTACAATATTTGAGTTTTCAATTCTTGAGTCAAGTTGTGTTTTGTGTGTGTGTAGCCTCATTATATCTAATTGGTGTCCTCAAACCTTGAATTTGTTAGTGTAAAACCTTCAAGTCAGAATGACTCAAAAATTAGTGCACATGGCACATAAAAATGGGATAGAGAGTAATTTTACGATATTTTATACAGCTGCTGGAAGGGTCTACTATCTTAGAATCTATAAAACAACTTCATATCACACGTCACATAGGTGTTACTAAACTACATTAACAACACTAGTAAACAAGCTTAGAAAGAAAAAAAGCTGAAAAAGGAAACCAATTAGCAAGCAGTAAGTGGATTGTATTACATACTAGAATGTAAGGGAGACTCAACCACCAGAAGTTGGTTTCTTTTTCAAAATTTGTACTCCCAGCTTTCTTGGCTGATTGTTTCTCTGTACCTTTTTTCCCCTTTGAACTAAGATTTCTATTTGACCTATTCCTTTTGTTGGAAACCACAGTAGTCTGCGGAATGCTAGGTTCATTGTTATTCGGAGCTTCAACCAATATACTCTGGTTACTTCCATCCTGAACACCACCTACTAGAAAAAGAAGAAAAACAACAAAAACATTTAGCTTAAGCATGAAGCAATTCTTGATTAATTGTTTACATGTACTGTCGTATAAGGTAGTGTAAAAATAGGCGATTTCAGGTAAAAGATAACTAGTCAAAAGGATTTAAGGATATTACTAGTTCCGTGTACAGATTTTGCAACCTCTTGTCTCTCTCCTTCCGAATTCTTCTCCCTTTCTTCCACTGAGGTCTTTCCTACACCATGAGAAACATTACTACGTTTTCCTTGCTCAGATGTTTGGACATGTCTTCTCTGTCCATGTTCTTCCCCATTGGGTTTTACTGGAGCCGTAAAACCAGTAGGTTTATCACTTGGTTTACCAGAAAAGCTTCGATACTTATGCTTTTTCTTAAACAACAATGCAGCATTCATTTCTTTTTCATCAAAACCACCAGTTTTCGCCCTGCCTTTCCTTTCACCATTTCTCATCAGGTAACCAACCAAAGATCCTGGCAGCTTCCCAATTGCATTACTAACAGAGCTATCATCATCTTCGTAGCCATCGCCAGAATCACTTGCACTACTCTTTGCAGCCTCAATCCTTTCCATTGCTCTAGCCTCCCTTGCCATCATCTTAACTTCCTCAATATTCCTCTCCATTTCAGCCTCATCCACAAGTCCAGTCCAGCCATTTTCACTTCCATTCGAGAAAAGTTTCAGCTTGGACTTACTGTTCCCAACCCCACCAATTTCCAAGATCTCATCTTTTTCATTTTTCCTACCAAAGTTCCCCTTTTTACTATCAAAACCAGCTGACCCGAACACCCTAACATAAATGGTAGGAACAATAACGGCCGCAACTAGCCATGAAAAAAGTTTCAAGGCAGAACTTTTACCGTGGTTTACTAAGCGAGGTTCAGAAACTTGAGCCACTTGTACTTCTTGTACTTCCGACTCCTTGGGCTCCTCACCGGCGACTTCAACGGAAGGGTATACTGGAATTCGCTCCAATGGGGATTCAGAGGGTGCTAAGGGGTCTATGGTGGGGGGTGTTTCAATGGGAACGGGAAGGGGAAAATTGGGGTGAGGTTTTGTAAGGGTTTTGAGAATCTTTTCGCGAAGATAATTCTTTCTCTTGGTGGGTTTTCTCTGGTTTGAGGCTGACAGCGAGGATTTTAGCGAAAGATGTTTTCTTGAAATGGGAGTGGAAGGAAGGAGAAGAGAAAGAGAGGTGCCCAGGGCACCCGCCATAGCTCTTCAGCTCTACAAGGGAGGCTCAGAGAGCATGTTTTACTTAATTTCTTGGCTTTTTTTTTTTCTTTTCAAGAAGTAATTAAATGTAAAATAGGTCAATGATTTATTTCTTTTGTATAATTGGCTCATTGAATTAAAAAATGTACCATTAAACTATCTAATAAGTAATATATATAAAATGCTTTTCATCTCACTAATATAATAGAGAATATAGACTCTTAGTATATACAATACAAGTAAAATGATAAGATTTTAGGGTCTGTTTGGAAACCCAGAAAATGACTTCTGAAAATTATTTTCCGGATTTTTGGTGTTTGGGAATGCTGAAAATGAAATAGTTAAAGGAAAATGCTAGCTAGTCAATGGAAAATGAGGGTTAAAATCCAAAAAATGACTTCCCTTTTTTTTTTTTTTTTGCGGAAGTCATTTTCCATCTTTCAATCAACACATGCAGACACGCTAAGCCTCTCCCTTCACTGCTTCTTCTCCCACTTCACCTCCTCCTTCAACATTCAACAGAGAACTACCAACACATTTCTTCCAACAATCCACAACCACAAAAGCTTCACTAATACTGGAAAAGTTCCACATCATTTTTTTTTTGATTTTTTTTTTCCAAATATTATGGCTGGGAAACCAGTGAGTCTTATTTTCCGCATCGGAAACCAGATCTGATTTTCGATGCGGAAAACCAGTCACTGGTTTCCGATCGGAAACCACTCGGAAACCAGTGCAATCACTGGTTTCCGATTGGGAACCAGTGACTGCACTGGTTTCCGAATGGTTTTCCGCATCGGAAACCAGATCTGGTTTCCGATGCGGAAACCAGTTGCATTTTTTTTTTTTATGTATGTTTTGTAGTTGGTTGGTTATGTTGGATCTTAGTACTTGTTATATTGGATCCTAACACTTTGTGGACTTTAATTTTCAAGACTTGATTATTTATGCGACTATGTTGTTTCTAACATGTAACTGTGATTTCAAATTGTCATATTGTGACAATAGTTTTAGTACTAGAAAGATAGAGAGCAATGACATTAGAATTAAATACAATCAAAATTTATGTTGCATATAATTTGTAATAAAAATTGTTATATTCTACAAATAAAAATAAAAATTTATTATTCGATATATAATAATTAAAATGTTTAAGTATGTCATTCTGTTCATTTTCTGGAAAATGAACCAAACACCAAAGACAATTTTCCATCATTTTCTTGAAAATGAACCAAACATCAAAATACAGTTTTCCATTGTGCAGCCAAACACAGGAAAGGAAAATGACTTATGGAAAATGACTCATTTTTCAGAAGTCATTTTCCGGGTTTCCAAACAGACCCTTATAAGAAAATGGGATAAGGGTCAAATAAGCCCTCAAACTATATTAAAATGTGCAATTAAACCCTTGAATTTTAAAAAGCTCCAATTAACCCCTTGAACTCACAAAAATCAAGCAATCAACCCCTTCTTACCTGTTTTTACAAGTTAATTGCAGGTTAATGCCATGTCATATTTTATTATTATTATTATTGTTTTTTATTATTATTATCGTGCGTGTGTATCTCCGGCGAGCAGCAAGGGGAGAAGAACCAACCGGCGACGGCAGAGCATCGGCTGGAAAGATTGACGATGGTGGCTGGTGTCTACTCCTTCGGCGTATTCCAGCAGCGACGGCGGCGGAGTTGGCAGTCGGCGTCTACGAGCGGTGTTCCTCCCTTCTCGTCAATGAGAATCGGCAGCGGTGGTTCCCCTGTTCTTCCGGCGAAGCAGTCTGGTGGTAGCAGCAGTTGTCTCCCCTCCGGAAGTAGCGGCGTAACGGCAGTATGCGTTAGTGCCGCCGTCGTTGCTCCATTTGTTTGCCATCCTCGCTGCTTTCTGGAAGAAGGCAATATAAAAAGAAAAGCACCACAGTCTCCATTTGTTTGCCGTCCCCGCCCAGGACCTTAGAAACACACTCACCAATCAATTTCTTCTTCAAGTTCTCACAATACATAAGCACCACACTCTCCACATACACCTCCATGTCATCGCAATCCAGGATTTCCACCGAGTGCGACCCATTCCGCCGCAGCTTCTCCGCGAAGAATCTGTTCCGTCCGGCCATCACCCTCGGATGAACGTCCATAGAAACCTCCGGCCACCCATCACGCGCTGCAATCATCAGCTTAACATCACCACCACCCCCAGAACCATCAACAAAACTACCATCAGTGAGGCTCGGGCTTTTGAAATTAAAGGTGCATGGGCCAAAACCCGGGAGGTTCGCTCCTGGACTCGGGGGATTGCTTGAAGTTGCGAGACTGCTCCTTGGACATCATCTTGAAGAAGGCCGAGCTCTGGTTGGGCGGAGGCGAAGCAGGGCTGTACGCAGCGGCGGAAAAACGGCGGTGGCGGCGAGTTTAACGACAGGAAAGAAATGAAGCCTTATTAATTAAAAATTAAATTTAATATAATATATTATTTTTTTAAATAAAAATATGTGGAAGCCACGTCAACTCGCCAAATCAGCTTAAAAAAATCCAATCACCAAGTAGTTGACCAGTAACCTGAAGACAACCTGCTAATAGTGCTAATTGCACTTTTTTTGTAAGTTTGAGGTTCTTATTGGAGCTTTGTGGAGTTGGAGGGTCTAATTGCACAAATCAATATAGTATAAGGGCTTATTTGACCCTTATCCCTAAGAAAATTAAAATGTTTCAACTGTTTTTTTTTTTTTTTTTTTTTTTTTTTTTGTGTGTGACCGTGCACTTATCTTTTAGGAGAGATCAATTGATCAGCATTTTATAATACAGACGTAGCCTGCATGGGTAGCTCAACTGGTCATAGAGGTGAAACTTTGGAAGAATGACCAGGGATCGAGTTCCTTATGCGCAGTGAGCACCTGTCTAGCCTCTATGGTTCATTGTTGTGACCTGCTTAGAACACCTCATGATCCGACCAAAAGAATTATTAATTTTACTTATTTAATAATATCATTTAATGATTTATTTGACACTCTTTCTTTGATTCTACTTATTTAATAATATCATTTAATGATTTATTTGACATTCTTTCTTTGATTCTTTCTTTCATTTTTCCCCAAACATTTTGGCTTTTGCCAATGAAGGATACGGCGGCGTTTTATTGTCATAAAAATTTCCCCAAACATTTTAGGGTTTTTCTTCGTTGCCACCGGCGAAGATTGAGTTGCTGATTTGCTTGAAAGATTTCACAGTCTATTTTTTTGTTCACTTTTTTCCATGTGGGTCTATTCTTTCCTTTCAAATGGTCTTATACGAATCAAATGTTCAATTTCATTTGTAAGACATTTCCCCATTTGAGGGCTTCTGCGAGATCTTCATTCACTACTTACAAATCCTATAGAACAAAATCTGGCGTTGAATCCCCAAACCAAGCCAAGAAACACTCATATGTAGTTAATTATCTCGTTAATACATGTGGGTTTGCTCCAGAAAAAGCTCTTTCAGCTTCCAAATATATGAAATTTGCAGCCCCAGATAAACCAGACTCAGTTCTTTCTTTCCTGGAAAATCATGGGTTCACTAAATCCCAGGTTTCAACCGTTGTTCAAAGGAACCCTCCCGTCCTGTTATGTGATCCTCAGAACACCCTTCTGCCCAATATTGAATTTTTCAGGTCCTTAGGGTTCCCAGAAAAAGAATTCACTCGAATACTCTGTGTAGTTCCTGTCATTTTGAAGAGAAGCTTGGAGAATCAGCTCTTGCCAACTGTAGATTTCCTTAAAAATTTTCTATCTTCACCTGAGGAAATCAGAATTTCCATTAAAAGGTGCCCCCAGATTTTTTTCCTAGATCGTCAGGCTTTTATGGAGGATAATGTTCAGGTTTTGAGGGAAATGGGAGTGCCTGAGTTGAGAATTGCACGTTATTTTCGATACCAGCCTTGTTTGTTCATTAGGGAAAAGGATAAGTTTAGAAAGATGCTTGAGGAGATCAAGGGAATGGGGTTTGAGCCAACTCGAAGAATATTTATGGCTGCAGTTCATGTATTGTCTTCCATGACTAAATTGACTTGGGAAAAGAAGATATGCATTTATAAGAAGTGGGGGCTTTCAGAGGATGAAATTCTTGAAGGTTTTAGCCGGTATCCTATGTTCATGAGTTTCTCCGAAGAGAATATTATGGGGACGATGGATTTTCTTGTGAACAGAATGGGTTTCACAACTTCTGATGTCATGAAATACCATTTGATCATTTCGAATAGTTTGAAGGAGAGGATTATTCCTAGATGTTTTGTTTATCAAACGTTGTCGGCAATGGGCTTGTTGCCTGCAAACGACATCACTGTACTTGTTAAGATTTTGAAAGTTTCTGAAGAAAAGTTTCTAACCAAGTTTGTGGAGCGCTATGGGAAAGAAGTTCCCGAGCTGCCAAGTCTATATCAGTTGTCTTGCTTGAGCGACTCGGCTGAGCTGAGCAAGGTAACCGGGGACTCTTGTGAGCAATGTTGAAAAAATCGTTAGGCGCCTGCCTGGGGACCGCCTAGGAGGCCTACCTCCTTAGAGTGCCTAGGAGGCCTACCGCTTAGAGTGCCTAGGCGGGTGCCTACCGCTTAGAGTGCCTAGGCGGGCGCCTAGGAGGCCTACCGCTTAGAGCGCCTAAGCAGGCGCCTAGGAGGGTGTGTTTGGTTGGTGGGTTTTGCTCATAGGAATGAGTATAAAGTGATTGTTGTTGTTTGGTTGATAGGTTTTTAGAACACTACTATGGGTTTCGAATACCCCATCAATTGAAAAACTCATACCAAATAAAATAACGGTTTCATTCCCTTATTTATTATCAAACACTACTATTAATAACCATTCTCATTCCACCCTACTACCAAACATGTTAAATACTTTCACCAAAATCCATTATCATTACCAAGTATTTGATACCCATTCACTTTTGGTCCTGTGAGTATTAGGGTACTGACAATTTGAGTACGTGACTTTCAAAACTCCCAATTTAAACCTTTAACTATGCATTTTTTGGCACATTTGGTCCTCCGGGCCAAATTGCCGGCCAATTTTGGCCGGAAAAAGATATAATCCTTCGAATTAATTTCTGATGAGGGTAAAAACGTCATTGAGTGAATGTATTTGGGGGGAAAACACCTTCCGGTCAGTTAGTCAACAACATCACTTGCAAATTGGGGGGAAAGCAACGAATTGGGGGAGAAAATCCAAAGAACTTCATCTTCGACTACTGGAAGCTCGAACAAAAGCATCTTCGACTAGTCATCTTCTGGAGCATCGATTGTGTCAAGTGGTCTGGAGCATCGATTGTGGACATCATCTTCTAGGTTTGGAGAGGGCGAGCTTCATCATCTGCGACTGGAATGGGTCTACAACTAAGTAAGAAAACTTTTGTTCGGAGTTTAAATTTGAAGAAATTGATAGTGTCTGAGCATATTTGTTGTTTGGGTTGCCTATTTTGGGTGTGTGTGGAGTTGAATGACAGTGTGTACATATCTAGGGTTTTGTCCTGGCTTTTAATATGCATAGAATATATTATGCAGTGTTGTTTTGTTCTGCGGGGACCATTTATGGGCAAGTATTTTTAACATTTCGTCTTATTGTGTTGTGTTGTGTTGTGTTGTGTGGGCACCACCACTATACTAATACTTTTGTCAAGCATGCCATGTGCATAAACTGGGAGTAGGAACAATTTCTGTATACCTTTATTGCTTTGTGGTCTGTGGGGTCCAATATGTTGACTATTGCATGTGTTAATGGTTTCTTTACAGGGGATGGAGTTGGTCCTTTTTCTGTTTTCCTTTTCCATAATGGAGTAATAAATAGGGTAGGTGAGGTTAAATATATGGGTGGTGATGTAGAAGTTTATGACAGAATGGAAGCTAGGGAAATTTGTTTACAAGTGTTGAAGGATATGATTAAAAATTTAGGGTATTGTGAAGTAGGAGCACTAATATATTGCCTTTCCAATGATGGTTTGAAGTTGCTACAATCTGACATGGATGTAATAAAAATATTGAATGAGGAGAACCCAGGCAATATGTTGGAGTTTTGGGTTGAAACAATGGATGAGGTGGACTTGATTGATGCTGAAATGGAAGTACTGGAGACAGAAAGTGATTGGGAAAATGCAATTGAGGTAGAGTGTTTGAAGGTAGAAGAGTAGGTTGCAGAACAACAGAAGGTTGCAGAACACCAGAAGGCTACAAATTTAGCAGAAGAAGCTAGAACTGTGGATGATGCTTGTGTGGAAATTAGGGAAAAAAAATGTAAGACAAATGATGAGGTGGAAATTAAGTTTTCAGATGAGGAGTCAATTGTTGATTCTGATAGTGATGTTGAGGGTAAGTGGCCTATATTTAGAGCTACAAAAGACATGAAGGATCCCCAGTTTAGCTTAGGAATGACTTTTGCATCTAAACAACAGTTTAGAGAGGCTGTGCAAAATTATGCTTTCAATAATGGCAAAGAGATTAAAACTCTGAAAAATGACAAGGAGATGGTGATTGTTAAATGTACACAGGAGGGGTGTCCTTGGAGAATAGGGTTGAGGAAAGTACTTGGTTCAAGTTCATGGAGGATTTTGAATATGACAGATGAACATGAAGGGTGTTCTTGGGTATGGGAAAATGGTATGGTTAAGTCTTCTGTGGTGGCTAAAAGGTGGTCAACTCAATTGCAAGACCATCCTAATTGGTTGATGAGGAAGTTCAAGGACAAGGTGTGCAGTCAGGAGGGTTTTTATGTTAGCAATTCACAAGCCTATAGGGCTATTTGGAAGGCAAAGAAGCTAAGGCAAGGTAAAGTGGAAGATACATTTAAGAAGATATGGAGTTATAAGGCAGAAATAGAAAGAACAAACCCCAAGACAACCTGTCCTGTGAAACTCAGTGACTTAAGTGATGAAAGTGGCAATTCCAGGTTTTTGAGAATGTATGTGTGTTGGGAAGCTAGCAAGCAAGGATTCAAGCACTGTAGAAGAATAATAGGTTTAGATGGCTGTCACCTTAGAACTGAAACTGGTGGGATGCTACTAACAGCTGTTAGTATTGATGGGAATGATAGTATATTTCCACTTGCATATGCTATTGTGGAAGGGGAGAAAAAGGAATCTTGGACATGGTTTCTAGAACTTCTGAAAACTGATTTGGAAATAAATAGAGGTGTTGAGGATGAATATTGCTTCATTAGTGATAAACAGAAAGGGTTGATTCCTGCATTTGAGAGTGAGCTACCTGGTGTGGAGAATAGATTCTGTGTGAGGCACCTTCATGCAAATATGAAGGTTACAGGTTTCCAAGGAAAGGCCCTTAAGGACTGCCTGTGGGCTTGTGCTAGGGCAACCACTTTGAATGCATTCAATGTTGAGTTAAGTAAACTTAGGGGCTTAGATGAAGATGCATACCAATGGCTTGGTGATAAGAGTCCAACAGAGTGGTCTAGATCTCACTTTTCTACACACTCTCACTGTGACATGTTGGTTAATAACATCTGTGAGTCATGGAATGGATTATAAGGGATGCAAGGGACAAACCAATTATTGAATGTCTTGAAACACTTAGGAAAATGTTGATGGGCAAATTCTTTGAGAAAAAACAAAAAGCAGTAGAGTGGAAAGCTTTGCTATGTCCTGCAATTGTGAGAAAGCTGAAGAAAATTGAGAAGGATGCAGCAAAATACCTTGCAACACAATGTGATTTCCATAAGTTTGAAGTAAGCCATTTATATGGGGATCAACAAGAAGTTGATCTGGAGGCAAAAAAGTGTTCTTGTAGGGTTTGGGACCTAACTGGCATTCCATGCAAACATGTCATTTGTGCTATATGGAAAAAGTATGGAAAGGGTTCAGTTACTGACTTTGTCCATCCCTGCTACTCCAAAGAGACATACTTGAAGGTATATGCTGGTTGTATCAACCCTATGACAGGTCCAGATGAATGGCCACAATGTGACAGAACCCCACCATTGCCTCCTTTGTATACTGCCAAGGTATATATGCATTTCCTAGTCATTAATGATTATTCTATTCACTTTTACTTGACTAAATTGCTTTGCAGGTTGGGAGGCCCAAAAAGCTAAGGGCAAGGTCAGCTGGTGAATTGACAATAGATGGAAAGTATGTGTCAAGACAACACATTCAGTTACATTGTGGCCTGTGCAGGCAACCTGGCCACAATGCAAGAAAATGTCCAACAAATCCAAATAAAAAGGTTTACTTTGTGGCCTCTCATTACATATTCAACTACATTTCCTAGTTTTGGTGTATTATGCCTGAGTTTACTTATCATGTTTGTTTGTTTTGTCCCAGTTGAAGCCAAAAAAAGAGTCATTTATACTGCCAGACAAATCCCCATCCACCTTCCTTCAGGGCACAACCAGCCTCATGAGGCTGTATCTGGACAGCATCCACCTGAGACAGAAGAGCACATTCCCTCTGATGACCAGCAGCAGCAGGAGCTAGATGACCTACCAGCAGCACAGCAGCTAGATGAGCAGGACCATAGCCAATCCAAGGACAGTAAAGGAAAAAGGAAATTGAGGCCCTCCAATAGGAAAAAACCCTATTATACCAGGAGCAAGACCACCTTCAAATCCAAGTTCTTTGGAAATAAGGGTGAACCAATTGACCTTGAGTGATTGCAAACTAGGTGCTTGTTAGGTTGGCTTATGACTGTGTTTTGAAAACATGATGGATAAGTTAAGGTCTTAGCTGTTTTGTATGTATTGTTTAAAACAGTCCAGTTAGTCTCTTTTGGGTTGTCTTAGCTGTTTTGTATCAAACTACTCAATGTACACTGGTTTTTGTGAATGGTAATGCAGCAGGGATCTTTCATGCTTTTGTCCAACATATGTATCCAATAAATTCATTACCAAAAGCAAGTCTGGAATTCATACAGTACCAAAACATATATATCCAAAAACCAAGCCTAATTCATTAATGACCAAAACCAACCATAATTCATACATTACCATAATACATTACCAAAACCAACCAAACTACAGACATTACACAACACCATAACTTGGAAATTTCATTACCAAACCCTACTACCAACTACTGCTACAAATATCACAATCAATACTACTAACACCTTGTTGATGGACTTCAAACCTTGTTCACTTCTCAGTTTCGAATTCAATTTTCGTATCTCTTCATCTTGTCGGTTGATGCGTTTTAGCAATCCTGGAATTATTCGCTTTGAACGATAGCACATTGGAGTATCATACCAATCAATAAAACCACATCCCACCTTCCTCTGCAATAATAAACAAATTGCCAAAAAAAAAGATTTAAAATAATTCCTAAAACAGAAAATATCTGAAAATTTGATGTTAATAAATTAGGGTTTGAAACTAATTTAAACAAAACAAAAAAAAAACCCTACCAAATTGAGCCTTTCGTAGGTATTTCATAAAACAAAACTGTGCTTAAAAATTAACTTACATTACCACCCGAGCATTGCCAAAATCTACGACCTGGGTTCTCAGCTGTCCATGAAGTGCGTATCTTCAGTTGCTCACCACACCGACAATGGACAATTGGAAACCTTTCCCCAAATTCATAAAACTCGTTGGCATGATTAGAAGAAGACGATGAATACGAATTAGCCATTGATTGCAAGCGGAGGAGGTCGAGCAGCAGTGCAGACGCCGTCGAGGAAGCTGGTCGGAAGGTGGAGATTTTGCCGTCGAGCAGCAGTGCAGTGGTGAAGTCAATCTCCGGAAAGAAATGTGGAGATTTGGCCGTTTTTTTAGCCTAGCACGAGATTTTAATTCGAAGGATACACTCGCAATGACGTTTTTACCCTCGCAATGACGTTTTTACCCTCATCAGAAATTAATTCGAAGGATTATATCTTTTTCCGGCCAAAATTGGCCGGCAATTTGGCCCGGAGAACCAAATGTGCCAAAAAATGCATAGTTAAAAGTTTAAATTGGGAGTTTTGAAAGTCACGTACTCAAATTGTCAGTACCCTAATACTCACAGGACCAAAAGTGCAATTTGTTCTTTTTTGTAGGGCAAGCAAGTTACTAACCAAGTTACCTTTATTACTGCGGTTACCCTTTCTTAGGTCACCTTTACGGTTACAAAGTTTCTATCTTTGTAGCTTATCTTTCTGTATAGCTATGCGCTTATTTTGCTGGGGATGCCCTGACCTTGAGTATGATGTACACAACATTTTTTGTTGTTAATATATTTACCTTTTAAAGTTTGAAGCAAATCTGCAGAATGTAAGAGAAGGAAGTATTCAAGCTGCTGAAAGTTAAACAATTTGTGTGCATTAAAGTTCATGTTTTATAAGTAAAGATCTTGAATTGAAACTGAAGTCTGTAATATTTGTTGTGTTTATTAAGATATATATATACAACAAAGAAATTTTTTACAATTTTAGTAATAAAAAACATAGGATTTTAGGGAACATCAGTACATCATGAAGATCTAAATTGTATGGAACATCAGTAACATGATGTTTGTGTTCAAATACTGGGGTGAGAATAAATTAAGGGTGTGTTTGGTTGGTGGGTTTTGCTCATAGGAATGGGTATAAAGTGATTGTTGTTGTTTGGTTGATAGGTTTTTAGAACACTATTATGAGTTTCGAATACCCCATCAATTGAAAAACTCATACCAAATAAAATAACGGTTTCATTCCTTTATTTATTATCAAACACTACTATTAATAACCATTCTCATTCCACCCTACTACCAAACATGTTAAATACTTTCACCAAAATCCATTATCATTACCAAGTATTTGATACCCATTCCGATTCCTATGTGCGAACTGAACACACCCTAAATTAAGTCCAAAAGATGAATGAGAATCACATATTACAATGAGACAAATCTAATCTTGTGGTGTGGTTGAATGGAAAGGACTTATTCATCTTCAGGTCCGCTGTCCCACCCAAATGAGGATGAGGTGCTTACAATTCAGCAAAGGAATTAGTCACTTTATCCGACGATGGAACCCCTGGGTATACCAAAAAAAAAAAAAAGTTTTTTGAATTCAAATATTAAGTTTTGTATTAGCCAAGTATTATGTAATGTGATTTGTGACATATTTATTATTCTCAAATTTTATTTCTGTGACTAACTGAGCTGTTTATACCGGCTGATGATGTATTATTATCATTATAAGTGGATAGTCACATGATCGAACTCTCGTGAATGAAAAATTGAGTGGAAGATGTTTTCTTGAAATAGAAGTGAAAGGGCAGACTTCGCGCCTTTTTTCAAAATTTTATTTTTGATTCCCCATTTTCTTTACACATATGAATAGAAACTACGTCGTTCTCCTGGCATAAAAACTGTCCCTCAAATTAGGGTTTTTTCACTTCTTCTTCATTAACACCGGGCGAAGACTGTCGCGTAAGCTGCTTCGCTTCAAAGATTTTACGAGTATTTGTATATTCAGATATCCAGGTGAGTCTTTTCTTCTCTTTGGTTCGATCTTGCATAAATCAAATGTTGGGTTTCGTTTGTAAGAAATTTCCGCATTTGAGGTCCGCTGCTAGATCTTCCGTCACTATTTATAAATTTTATGGAACAAAAGCGGGAGATGAATCCTTAAACCAAGTGAAGCAAGAATCCTTTGTAGTTTCTTATCTCGTAAATAGATGTGGGTTTGCTCCAGAAAAGGCTCTTTCAGCTTCTAGTTATATAAAGTTTAAAACGACAGATAAACCAGACTCTGTGCTTTCGTTGTTGAAAAGCCATGGATTCTCAGAAACCCAGGTCTTAAAAGTTGTTCAAGGGTGCCCTCCAATCCTGCTAAGTGATCCTCAAAATACCCTTTTGCCAAAGATTGAATTTTTCAAGTCTTTAGGGTTTACGGAGGAAGATTTTACTCAAGTACTATGTAGAGCCCCCAGTATTTTCAAAAGAAGCCTGGAGAATCAGCTCTTGCCAACTATAAATTTCCTTGAAAGATTCATTTCCTCTCCAGAGAAAATAAGAGTTTGTGTGAAACGGGGCACATGGATTTTTTCTCCGTCTTGTCAGCATTTAATGGAAGATAATGTTCAAGTTTTGAGGGAAATGGGAGTGCCCGAATCAAGAATTGCGCATTATGTTCATCACCAGCCTAGGTTGATCACCAAGGACAAGGACAAGTTTAGAAAGGTTCTGGAGGAAGTGAAGGGACTGGGGTTTGAGCCGACGAGGAAAACATTTATGGTGGCGGTTCATGTGTTCTGTTCCATGAGTAAATCGACTTGGGAAAAGAAGATACGTATTTATAAGAAGTGGGGGCTTACAGAGGCTGAGATTCTTGAAACCTTTGGGAAGAATCCTTGGTTCATGTCATGCTCCGAGGAAAAGATTCAAGGGGCGATGGATTTTCTTGTCAACAAAATGGGGTTCAAACCTTCTGATCTTATGAGAAACCCTGTGACCATTACTTTTAGTTTGAAGAAGAGGATTATTCCTCGATGTTTGGTTTATCAAACTTTGTCGGCTGAGGGTTTGCTATTGAAGGACTTGAAATTACTCACTAAGATGTTGTTCGTTTCTGAGGAAAAGTTCCTAATGAAGTTTGTAGAGTGCTACAAGAAAGACGTTCCTGAACTGCTTAAGCTATATCAGTTATCTTGCCTAAAGTAGACTTTCCCTTATAGCTGATTACCAGTTGCTTAGCCATTCAGCTTCATTCATCACAAACGGCCCTGTCAAGTTACTTCTCGAGCAAAATCAGTGAGTCTAGGTCATTACTGCTATGGTATTCTGCATTTCTGATTGAGATTTCCTGCAATTCATGCTATCATTGAAGATCAGACCAAATGGGAACTGGGTGGTTTTCTGGTTCGATTATAATGGTAAGCCATTAAGCTAAGAAGTATACATAGGTAACAGAACTGACATTTCAAGAAAAGCCAACAGTCTGCTGCTACTAAAGCCATTGTTTTAGTTATGCTTCAATTTGATCCAATGTTGTAAAAGGCGCTAGGTGCTGGCGGTCTAAGGTTGTTCCGAGGCAACTCCAAGCAATCACGTTTAACTGTCTAGTCAGCAGCTGCCTAGGCTGAGTTTTACAATGATTTGATTTTGAAATCTTTGTGATTACAATGGACTATAGCAAATAGTTGTCCTTGCATGAATAGTTTATTCATTTTTTAAACAAATATTTAAAGCTTATTTAAAAATAATTTCAGATTTTATTTGTTGCAAAAATCTTTTATTAGCTATTAAAGTTTATTTTGCAGAAAAATGATATATGTACTCTTAAAAAGAAAAGAAAAAAAAAAAAAGACTTGTAATAGATAAAGTGCCTAGGACAGATGTTAAACTACTTTGATTTGCCTCACATTGCTATGCAAGCTGTTATAAACATTCATTTACTCCAATGTTCAAATATAGTATAGATGAAAATACGTATGAACATAATGGGAAATTTTAAAGTGTCAATTTTTGTATTAGATGCAAACCTACATGCATCCACACATTATTAGGGGTGAACATTAGTCAGTTATGGTCTATAATTGACCAATGATCGATATCTATTTTTTAATCTTCATAACCGACCAATAATATAGATTGAATATTTTCAATCAGTTACTTTATATTTTATTGGGTTGGACAAGGCATTGGATTTATGATAGACTAAACTCTAAATACTCCATAACTTCTATATATTATCGGTTATTTGGTGATGATTAATTGAATAAGCAAACTTTTTTTAAACTAATAACCAAAAACCAAAATTTTTGGTCAATTCGATTATCAATTTCGTCGGTTTTTCAGCAATTATGCTCAGGCGGCTCAGCCTTAGACATGAGAGAGAGAGAGGAGTAAAAATATGTAGGAGACTGGTAACTTCACAAATCTATAATACACTATTACACTTGTCTCTTTAGAAGGGTGTGCTATATAAAGCACTTGTATCTTTAGAAATGCATGAGAAAGCATTAAAGGAATACACATTGACCAAAACAGATCAGATCTTCCACTTGATGCTATAACTAAATGCATTGCAATCTCATTAAACATCAGACGAATTGCTTTAGAAACTCGGTAGCAACAAGCCGCCCTCGTGTGTTAACTGATAATTTGAGTTCACTGATCTCCTTATCGATATCCTGACAGTCATAGGAACAACAGTAAATATATCAGTCTAGTCTTTACATAACTATAATACTCCATCAAGAACCACCAAAGCACCAAAAGACAGTAGAATAGTAAAAATAAAAAGGTTAACTTATAAGCCTATGGTAATAAATAAATGCCATCTATCTATCGGAGCTAGACTATGGGCAGTGCAGATAATCTTTACAACCATTCACTGCTAAACCTACATTGCTGCTGCACCAACCATTGTAAGCTCGCCCCTCTGTTTTTACAACTCAGAGGAATGGGGATTGAACCTAAAACCTCTTATTGAGTCTCACGCCCGGACTATAGAGTCCTTGGCAGGTTGTTCTTCTTTTAATGCATTGGATATTTTGCAACATGAAGAGCAAACAATATCTTTTCCTAGATTTAGCATGTGTTATTTTAGTATCTTTTCCAGTTACCAGGACTTTTGACCCCAAAAAGAGGGGAGCGCTACAAAAACATAATAGTGATCTTACCTCCATGAACTGTACTATAAAATCAATAAGTTTCGGCTTCTGCAGCTCCTCACAATGATAATTAGTTATGAGAAAACTAATATCATAGCCCTGAAAGGTTAAGTAGGCACAAATGATGAAAAGTTAGGAATTTCCCTTAATTAAATGTTAATTCAAAAACGTAAGTAAAGCACCAAAGTTGTCAAGATTACGTAGACAGTTATATGAAAGCAATATTGAATATCATCAACTAGAAAAATAGTTAATGTCTCCATCCATAAACAATGACTAGAAAACATAGTTTGATTCTATGAAAGCATTAATGATTGTCACTATCCAAATTTGACAGTTGGACTTTCTCTCACATGCAAAATGATTTCTTTTATAATTCAAAATCTAAAAGACAAAAAAATATGCATTTTAATTCCTATTACATGCAACGATAATATATTCCTTCAGGACTAATAGATGGTTTGATTTTCTAATAAATTGTTTGGAGTGACAACACACAAATGTAGTGCACGTAACTTAGATGGTGTGAAAAAAGCACGGAAACTTTATTGTTAAAATTCAAATGTGTCTGGAGCAGGAAAATTAAGGTTGCTACATAGGAAGAAAGCAACACATACCTGTACTGGCTTCCTCCTAAGTACCTGAAATGCCTCGGCTCTCATTGACAAAAACCTGAGGAACTTTTTTGCTAATATGTTTTCAAGTTCATCTGCCTGCTTTACCTATACAACACGGATAAAATAACATAAGAGGAATTGCAAGTTTTCAGTCATCATTTTCAATTCAATATTTTCTATTTTCTTATACTGCAGAATTTCATCTAAATGCTACAGATACTGAAGAATGGAATAATATTTAATTTGGACCTTTTTTTTCAAGTTAGTATGTATGGGTATTTGGTATTTTGGTTAAGGACTTAAATTTAAACAATTTGAATCTTTAAGTATTGTTTAATGTTTTTAAGTCTTTTGTACTAGTTGTATTTGAGATGATTGGATGTTAGGCTAATGGGATATTTAAATATATAAATTTGTAAATTAATTGTATAATTTAAATAAAATATTATTTTATAGTGTACTACAAAATTTGAAAGTGTATAACAATTTTTTTAAAACCCGGGGAGGGGAATCCCCGCGGAGATGCGGGATAATTCCCCATCCCCGCTGGGGAACGGGGTGGGGTCGGGGAACAGGGGATGAATTTGGGGGCGGGGACGGGGACCCCATTCCTTGCCCCTGCCCCATTGCCATCCTGGAATATGCTATAGAACATTTGTATAGAGAAACAAAAACCAGAATATGCACATTGCTATCAGTACCTTGAGGCTTATCCTCAGTGAATTAATAGATGTTTCTATCAAGCACCTTTCAACTTCATTTCGACAAATCAAAACCTGGCAGATAGTACACACTAATTCAATCTTAGAAAAAACACATGTAACAGTAACATTGTTCAAGAGGTCGTCATAACCCATAGCCACAAAATCAGAAGTCATTATGTTTAGAAGTTACTTAACAGGTTAAATTTCCATAGTAGATTAAGAGAGGCATAAACCAGAAGCACTAAAGCTTCTCCAGTGTACACAAGAAATATGATTTTTTGAATTTTAAAAAATAAAATAAAAATTCTTACAGGATTAAGTAGAAGTTCTGCGCTGGTCCTGAAAATCAGACAACATTTAAGAAATTAACAAATATATAAGGATCAATGAATGGGACATAAAATGGAAAAGCAAAATTATTATTAAAAGAGAGAGAGAGAGAGAGAGAGAGAGAGAGAGAGAGAGAAATATAATTTGTGGTGTGGAGAAAAGAAAAATATTCAAAATTTTAATCACTGCGTAATTTACAAATACCAAGTTACCAACCATATTGAGTATCTAAAAATTCCAAATATATGATTGTATTAAGGGAACTTCACGAACTGATTGCTTGGATTCCAGAGGACATACAAGTTTCCTACTGATCTAAAATTCATCTAGGCAAATTAGGACTTATCCCTTCATAGTTGATCTATTTTCTTTGATAGGTAGAAATTTCTTAGCAGTTAGCACTAGTGCTAAAGGATGGAACAACCCTCATAATGATGAATTAGTACAACCCCAAGTGATAACACATTAAAACACAAACGAAGCAACAATTCATACTTTAGTTCAACCTCTGGTTTGTTATGCCTTTCAACTTCTTGACAAGGGAAGTTCTGCATACAGCACAAGGATAAGAGGATATTTCAGCCACGCCCGAAGTGAATACAATATCATACTTGTACAAACCAAATGGTTAGGAAATAATTTGGAGGAAAACACAACAAGCATGTAGCAGTAGTTCTGTTTCAGATAAGTATTAACGCTGCATTATGAAAAAAGAAAAAAAGACTTGAATCCAAACATGCACAAAAGTCTCTTTCAAAATGCAGTCTCCATGGATCAGGCAAACAAATATTGCTCTGTTGAATTCAATGAAGTAACAGTTACACACAAATACAGAAATAAAAGGAAAAGAATCAGAATGAGAACAATAAATCCATGTAAAAGAAATGTGTCTTATTGAGCATACACTGAAAGAGCATTAGCCAGTAATGGCAAAAGTAAACCAAAGTTAAAGAAATTTAAAAGGTGTTCTAGCTCCGCTGACTTGAATTCTAGTCAATGACATCACAAATGAGGCTATAAGATCACCAGAAATGCAATAACAAATACCTGGAGACACATGGCGGCCTCAAGAGTGTGTCTTATGCACGTCAGATATAAC
The DNA here is from genome assembly GCF_001879475.1 of Ipomoea nil. Taxonomy (NCBI): domain Eukaryota; kingdom Viridiplantae; phylum Streptophyta; class Magnoliopsida; order Solanales; family Convolvulaceae; genus Ipomoea; species Ipomoea nil. The sequence continues at coordinate 5,477,312 of NW_017617116.1, forward strand.
CGCAATGAGTTTGCCTAACAAATAGATCACAAAAATTCAGCACTCGCCAATAGTGTATAGAAATAAGTAAGTTGTCAGAAAATAGTGTCACATGATTAACAAATTAGTTAATTCCAAAATGGCATGTTTGGCTCACGAAATGAAAACAAAAAAAAAAAATAGGAATAGGATTCCACAAAGAATGAAATAGATAAGTAATGGAAAAAGAAATACTATTCCACTGTTTGGTTTATAAAAATACAGAATGAATAATATTCTATAACATGGTTGGCTTAAGAATTGGAAAAGGAAAAAGTCTTCTGCGGAGTCCTACTCCATTGCTTTTAGGACAAACAAATAGGAAAAATTGCAATTACATTGATTATGTGAACCAAACTTGCTCTAATTTACATCAAAGTATGAAACAATCTTGGACTAAGAAGTATATTTATCATTACATTTTCTTTGCTATACTTCTTATTTCTTAACAGTTTCAATTGCATGTAGAATTTTACATAATTGAGTGATACAAGACAAATTCATACATAATAAATTACTGAATCACACCAATGAAAACAAAAATCACATTCTACTCAGTATATAGTTTGCTGCTCCACTTGTTTCCTTGTAAATATTGAAATTTTACATATAGCTACATTATATATCTAATTAAAAAAATATATCAGAGAACAGAAACCTATTAGTTTCAGCTGACATTACATTTTTCAACATTTTCTTGTTAGCTCTGCTGATAAATTTCAGCATACACACGTATACATATAGAGAGAGACGTGAATCTTACCATCGGAAAAAGAAAGATGACCGTCTCGAGGCTGAAAAAGATTTACTTTGATGAGCTGAGTGTGTCCCCGAGTACACGTTAAGAACCGAAGAGAACTGAAAACGAAGGTGAAGACAAAGAGCAAAACCTAATTTATACGTTTTCGCAACTGCAAAATCTGGAAACTAGCAAGCAATTCAGAAGCACCAAACATCAAAATTTCAGATTCTCCGTAAGATCCATTTTGCAAATGTATTGAATTTCAAGGCACACCATTAACGCAGATCAAATAATGTCAGAATTTGAACGCACTAGACACAAAGTTAAACCACTCCAAACATAAAATCCGATCATTCTACCTCAATTCATCAGATCAATAAAATAAATGCTACCTTTGGTCAAGATGCAGTTGTTAATGGTCAAGGTTCTGAGAATACAACGGAGAGAACAGCGGAGGATGGAGGAGCTCAAAGGACGAAAGCGATTGAGAAACTGGCAGTGATTAACAGCGTGAAGGAGGACGGCAGTGGCGGAAGGTGATGAAATTGATGACTTTGTCTCTCGATGATTTTTCTTTTTTCTTACTCCGTATTTGTTAAAGTAATTTCTCACTCTCTATTATTTTTAATTTCTTAAAATATTTTTTAAAACAAGTAAAAAATTCTCTATACTTTGTTATAGGTAACATCAACTATATTTTAACTCGAGTTTAATTTTTTAACTATATATACTTTAACTCATTATAAGTAATATTTAAAAGAAGATATTAATGTTTGAAACTAGTAGTGATAGTGTGAGCTATGCCTAAAATAGACATATTTCTTATGCGTCACATTTTCCTAAATGTTTTTTTGTTACTTGAATTTATTGAACAAATGACACAAGAAGGTTGTTTGTTTCATATTCAATTGTTACACTTATTATAACTTTTAATTATAATTAAATTTGAAAGTTTGTGATTATTAAATCAACTGTTCGATCAATTTGATTATAGAGCATATATAAACCTAATATAGCTAAACATATGTATTATGTGATCATGCTTTAAAACTTTATTGACTTTTGGATGAAATGAATTGGTGTTTATTTGCCAAGCACTCGTGCTCAGATGACATGTAGTAACTTTCATATAGAATGTCATGAGATCGAGCTTCAGTAGGAGCAATGTTGACTCTTTTGTGCTTCAACACGTTAAAAAAGTATAGATGAACAGATACAACAATCTAATAGAGTTAGCAGTACTAAAAAAAAAAATAAAAAAATTGGTGTTTGTTTCATGATTTTGTTAATGGAAATGGCAAATTAGCAATTGAGATTTGTAGAATTGGAAGGTATCACTTCCATTTTTTTTTCTTTTAATTTTATTGATCATCGACCTTCTTCCCCGAGCCTATGCTTCCTCCCAAAACAAACCCGCCATCACCATCATCTCTTCGTCTCTTCTCCCACACACTCACAAGCTTTAATCTAGATTCTAGATCTGTCTCCATTGTTGTCTTGCACCGAATTTGTTTATCATCTTCCAAAAGCACTCTGTCTCGCTCGTTGTCCCGCTCGTCGAACTCGGTCTCTGTTCAGAGTATAACACTTCAACTTCGCACTCTACGACTGTGTATTGCCAGAGATTCCGGATAAGTTCACTCCACAGGCTCCGATCACACAATCGTCGCCGAAAATGCGAAGGTAAATTTGCTTCCATTTGTTTATGGCTATGTTTCAATGCACACTCTCTTCTGTATCTACTGGTGTGTGTGTGTGTGTGTGTGGATCTGATGTTGGATAGTAGCAGGCCGGGGCATCGGCACCAGCTGAAGCAGCAGCTAGGAGTAGGAGTTAAGGGAATGTTTGGAAGGCTCACAGTTGTGGCCGTTGTGGTTGTGATCTGTATGGTCATGCTTTTCTCTGCTCCCATGTCAAGTAACGACAATTCTCCATCTGATGTATGTTTCAGCTCTTCCTCAATGTTCTCGAAGTTTGCAATTCTAGAGTTTGTGTTTGCCAAGTTATCATGCCATTGGATCTTTATCCTATATCTTATTATTCCTCCGTAGTAGCCATGGAAGTGAGGGTTTGATATGCCGAAGATGTATTGGTTATAGATTTGTATAGATGAGGTTCTGTAATGTGAAGTTTGCTTGTAAAAATGTTTGTCCTAATGGAGGGTTTCAGTTAAGAAGATGGTGAGTTAAAGAGGGAAGTGAAGTAATTGTATGGATAGGCAATTAAAAAATTTATTTAGAACAAATGAGTTTCTTAAACTTCTAATTGAAATCTCCCTCTTTCACCCTCTATATCAAAATATCAAAATCTTTCTCCTTTTTTTCCATGTGCTAATTGTGCCTGCATTAAAAACCTTATAAGTTTATCACATTCATCTTTCTCTGGGAGTTCCGGGAATTTATATATGTGTGTATATATACACATGTTTTATGTACTTCTATCTCCTTGTGTTGTGTCCACTCATTATCTGCTTCACATTGTTGCTTATTTATTAGCGTCTTGAATTGTTTTTTAGTTACTCTATCCACACAGCCAATATTAGCAAAAACATTAATTAATCTGAACTTATTTCATGCATTTCATTAGTAAATTTAGTGAGCCTTATCTTAGGTGTTGGTATGTTTACATTATTCATATATCTGAACAAATTGATGTGAAGGCACTTTGGGAAACTGCTGCTTCTGATGGTTGGAGGCCATCATCTGCTCCACGATCTGATTGGCCTCGTATGTAGTTTTTCTATCTTCCAGTTTGGATAAGTGCTTTTTATATGTTCCTACAGGTTTAAACCTCAGGTTTCCTGTTTTTCTCTCGTTTGTTTTCTGCAGCTCCTCCTGTTGAGACCACTGGATATCTGCGTGTTCGCTGCAATGGTGGTCTGAATCAACAACGCAGTGCGGTCCGTAGTCAATTTTACCATTTTAGTGTTGTAGATCTAAATATATTCCTTGAAGATTTTTCTGCCTTGCATTAATATATGTACATTCACTCATGCATAGATGCATATGTGTATGAATGTACTATATAATTTCTAATATGTTTTAGTTGAAAGGTACTTTTCTATCTTTGAAATCCCCCTTTGATGCCCAGTGGATCTTTTGATTAATCGTACTCATTTATAGCAAGACAAATAGGATGTTCTGTTGATAAGTGCAATTATTTTATACCTTCACATTTAGTTTAGACATGTGCTTATGCTAAAAGGGGAGAACCAAGAGTCTGCTGTGTCAGTGCAGAGTGATATAGTCCATTCTGCTTTGAAACAAAAAGAAGATATGTGATTTCTCTTAATTTGCCTGAAATAGTTCCAGTCATGTTTGCAGCTACGTGCTGTAGCTTCCATGTGTTGATGCATTGCTTTGTTGGAATAATTTTTTTCCCTTTGTAATAATCTTGGCATTGCCAAGGTTCACTGCTTTTATTTGCTCAGTCACAACTCACAAGTGTATCATTTAATTATGAGTGTGCATATTTCCACATGCTAAGTGATTTTTAAATGCCTAATATTGTATACCATCCATTCTTAAACGAGTATATGCTGAAAACTATCAATCTATCATCAAACTTGCACATATCTTTTCTGTTGAAGTGGCTTATGAGATATTTATTTTCTACATCAGTTTTGTTGTATAAATTTGAGGAACTTATCTAAGTTGACAAATCCTTGATTTTTAGATTTGTAATGCAGTTCTTGCTGCAAGAATTATGAACGCTACTCTTGTGCTGCCTGAGTTGGATGCAAACTCCTTCTGGCATGATGACAGGTACTTTTTATGGAGGTTTTACAATTTTTTTCCTATAATAGTTTGTGTGCATCATGTTTGCATAATAATAGTAATACACTGAAAACTGATCTTCATATCAATAACAGAAGCCTACACTTCAAATGGTATTTAATTGATTTTATCTTGTTCTCTAAGATGATTTTTAGATTACTGTTTTACAGTACATTCACTTAGCTGCTAATCATTTGTCATTATTTCTGTTGATGGCTAGTGGTTTTCGTGGTATCTATGACGTTGAGCATTTTATCAGCACATTGAGGTTTGATGTAAAAATTGTGGAGAGCATTCCTGAAATTCATAAAAAAGGGAAAACTAAGAAAATAAAAGCTTTTCAGGTAATGATTTATTATGCAGTGGAGTTTGACCGCATGCTGTTTTTACTCTAATAATTGTAAATATTGACCTTTTTGTGATTCAGATTCGGCCACCTAGAGATGCTCCCATCAGTTGGTACACAACAGTTGCTATGGAGAAGATGAAGGAACATGGTGCTATTTATCTTACTCCCTTTTCACATCGTCTGGCAGAAGAGATTGACAATCCAGAGTTCCAGCGGCTGAGGTGTAGGGTTAATTATCATGCCCTTAGGTTTAAGCCACATATTGTGGAACTAAGTACTGCAATAGTCAATAGACTTCGTACACAAGGCCACTTTATGTCAATACATCTTCGGTTTGAGATGGATATGCTGGCATTTGCTGGGTGAGTTGCTTATACTACTGTGCATTGACATAATAATAAGTATTTTATCTCAACTGGTTGTGAGTGAGGAGACAAAAACTTATAGCCCATGTTCTTACACTGTCCTTGAAATGAAAACTAGGAATATAAGCTCCCAAAAACAAAAGAACAGAAAAGAAAGAGGATGGATACCTCTCTCTCTACCTATTTTTGGGAATGCATCTCAGGATCTGAGCTGAAGTCTCATATTAAAATAGAATTGGGATAAATTGACTCTTTTTTGGATGATGGCTATAAGCCTTTATGAATTATGCAAAACTTTCTTTGACGTTGTACTGAAGCCAAGTTTTATAGTGATATAGGTTCAAAGATTTTTTTTTTTTTTTTAATTATTATTATTATTATTTTTTATTTTATTTTTTTTTATCGTGGTGCCTTACTCTGAAGTTTTGTAATCTTTGACTTGAAATTATCCAGGTGCTTAGACATATTTACTCCTGAACAGCAAAAAATCCTGACGAAGTATAGGAAGGAAAATTTTGCAGAGAAGAGACTTGTTTATAGTGAAAGACGGGCAATTGGAAAGTGCCCGCTAACTCCAGAAGAGGTATCTTCTATATCTATAAGGCACAACTCATGCTGGATCTGTAACTATTTCATTTAGAATTCATCTGAGTTCTGAAAACTAAATCGCAAACTAGATCACTATTTTTAAACTGTTGGTGTTTCTGCAGGTTGGTCTGATCCTGCGTGCAATGGGGTTTGACAACTCAACTAGGATATACCTTGCGGCAGGTGATCTATTTGGTGGTGAGAGATTCATGAAACCCTTTAGATCCTTGTTTCCACGCCTGGAGAATCATAGCACAGTGGATACCTCAGGTGAGCTAGCAAAGAACAACAGAGGATTGCTAGGTTCTGCTGTGGATTACATGGTTTGTCTCCTATCCGATGTTTTCATGCCAACCTATGATGGACCAAGCAACTTTGCAAACAACCTCCTCGGGCACAGACTATACTATGGTTTCCGCACAACAATAAGACCAGATAGGAAAGGTCTTGCCCCTATTTTTATTGATCGAGAAAAGGGGCATACGAAGGGGTTTGAAGAAGCAGTTAGGCGCGTCATGTTAAAAACAAATTTTGGTGGGCCTCATAAGCGGATTTCACCTGAATCTTTCTATACAAATTCCTGGCCCGAATGTTTTTGCCAGAAATCAGCTCTGGACCCTGCTCATAAATGCCCACGGGATGATGTTTTGAATGTCCTAGAGAGTAGATTGGAGGGTGAAGGAATCAATTCTGTAGCAGATGCATCAAATCAGACTTCACTGGCAGATAGATAGGCATAGGCTAAGCTTATTTTGAGCTCCCAGATGGAGATTACGGTACACTATGTTGAGAAATGAGTTTGTTTTTGTTATATAGGTTGAATTTACACTATTATTCCATCAATTTACACACTATTATTCCATCACTTGGTAAATTCATTAATCATAGGACAATTTGCATGAGTTAACGTAATATATGCAAGGGACAAGAAATTTCTCATTGTGCACAGAAATGTATAATCGAATGTGAATTTTAACGCTAGACAGGTTTAATTTACCTCCTTAATTCTCATGACTTAGGTATGGATGGGTTCATAGCGCTCAATATTAATCAGCAAAACTGACGTAAGTCAAAAAAAAAAAAAAAAAAAAAAAAAATTAGAGTTGGACGAATCCAGACATTGTGACTTTTACGAGGCATTATTCTCCCGTAATATAAACAGAATTTATTATCTTTGATAGTTCTATGTTACGCTGATGTTTGTTCTCTTTTACAGAATTACCAGACATTGTAGTTCGATAAATTTCACCCACGTCCAGCAATGTAACAAACACGTTGATTCATACAAAGCAACAAATATGCGTAATACAATTCTAATAGTCTGTATTTGTAACTTGCATTAAACTAAACTGAAAATACCAATTTCTGTCATCTCTACTCTGCAAACTAAAGATCAAAAGAATACAAATTGTTGTAAGAAAACAGTCCAAACACAAGGCTATGGATCAAGCAGCTGGAGAACAGAAAAAAAAACAAAACAAAACAAAAATAAAGGAGAGGAAAAAGGTTCCTAAAACTCTCGACTGACATTTACATCCTAAATCTTGTTACAAAACATAGGGTTTTTTTGTTTTGTTTTTCTCAAGCAACTACCAAGGGCGAATAACACAATTTCTGGATGAAAATTTAGCCCTGGATGAAAATTTAGCCAGCTGACTTTGTGCGTAATTTGTTGGCAACATATAGCAAGTGGCTGATATTTGTGGACGGATAGTTTTGGAGAAGTTTCAAATTAGAGGTGAAATCACCAGCAAGTAAACGCCTCCGAATGATGATCAGCATTGCGCAGCAGACTCGGAGCAGGGTTTCCTGTAAGTTTGCAAAAATACAAATTTGGTTATTTCACTGTATGGAACAAATGTACGGTCTCTGCAACAAGTATTTTAACCGTATTGGAAAATAGTAAGCAAAGGAAAAATTGCAATGTAACATTCTCTAGGACCTTGCAATAAAACCATGGTTAGAACATAAAATGATTACGAAATGAATTTTATAGGGCATATCATTTGTGGGACAAAGCTAGATCTAGAGACAGTTCGAAAGTAACTTCCTGAAATCCTGCCTAAACTGGATAAACCTAAAATATTATCAAATTTGCCAGCTCATATGGCCACTGTTGTAAAACTCGGCCTTGGTGCTAGCGCCCCTAAGCCGAAGCCACACAGTAGAAAATCGAAAATCGAAAATCAGAACCACAAATAAAAGATCACAGCACCAAATCGCAAAATCGAAGTCACAGAGTCACCTAATCACCCTTCTCCCCATTCCACAGGGCAGCTGATCTGATAGGGTTGTTGGCAAGGCTGAGACGCCACCAACAGCCAATCATCGCAATTTAGATGCCATTGTTGCAGTTGCTGATGGTGCTGAGATGCGGAGACATTGATAGTTGGTGACAACTCTGAGTCGGTACTCACCGGCTTGCCAGATGCCATCAACAGCCAAACACCACAGTCCAAGTCGCCAGTGGTTTTCAACTTCTCTTTTTGCCTTTAACTCTTCCACACTTCCTTTTGATTTTTGAAATTAAAAGTTAAACCCTAGGCACCTGGGTTTTTACTTTTCCACTTTTCTTTTTGGGACTTGGTTTTACTTTTACACTAGGGCTGTATTGCTACTCACCAGTCACGGATTTTCTTTTCGTGTTGGGCCCGCCTAGGCGCTAGGTACCCATCAACCGCACAATGAACGCTTAGCGCTTTCTACAACATTGCATATGGCAACTAAAGATATTTGTGTAAGACTGACTGGAAGTATTCTAAGGATACAATTAGTATGGTGACCAATGACTTACATCAATGTAGAGTTGTCAACCAAAGAGTGCCAAGTTATGTGATTGCACATCCGTAAAGATGCTAAAGCAGTAAAAAGCCTAAAGGAACTTCAATTCCAATGTCATGTGAGTTCCATAGTTTACTTGGAAAAACCACAAGATCTTCAATTTCAATTTCCCATATCCAGTGCTAACCCAAAAAAAAAATAAAAAATAAAAAAAAGGAAAAAAAAAAAATAGTAACCCCTAGGCCAAACCCAACCTACCATTTTTTTAAAAATTAATTTATTTTATTTTTTTAAAAAAGGCCAAGAACAAGCACTTGCCTGAGGACCTTCAGGGTCACTGAGGAGTGTGTCCCAAATAAGAAGACTGTCTGCGAAATTGAATTCTTGTGTAAGAAGAAGAGTTATCCATCTGAATGCATAAAATTGTGGATTCACCTGTTATGTACAATATCACAGGAAAGATCACAATTAGATGTCAAATTCGAATACAGGAATTTCAGTATAACCAGCCAACCAGATAAATGAGATAATATTGATCATCCAAGTTATGAAATAAAATCATATGCAACTTAATAAGCGAGTCAAACAAGCCAGGGGAACAGGTAAACTATACTCTGTATAAAATTTTACAGACCTCAGCATGTATAATGTTGATAATCATATAATTATGGGAAATTCCTATCCCTCAGATTTTACCTAATCCTTTACTCTTAGGCAATCAGTTTATGTTTAACCCCCACACCTTGGTTCTAAACGGTAACAAAGAGGTATAAAAAATCAGTGGATAATCAGCAGGTTACCATTTATTTGTTTAGTTTGCATAAATAAAGAAGTTGTATCTGATACAGCAGAGCAGGAGAACAGTACAAGGATGCAATGTGCAGAAAGGAAAGAAACAGACAAGGTGGTTGTAAATCTAAGGCAGATCTTGCTCTTGTTATTTTAGAACGAAAAGTATGATTCGAAGAATCAAAATGACAATGTCTTAAATCATATAAGGTCACAAGATTGGAGAAGTGAATTTTTGCCACCCTTTTCAAAATGGGAAACAGGTTTCATAAGATATGTAATGCATCCTCTCTGTGTTATGTCCTTGTTAAGAGGTACAGAATGGCTCATGATTTCCCTACTGTATAGCTGTATGCCTGTATAAGTGCTTTGAAACAATATCGATTCTAGAGTAAAGTGTATTGGTGAAATAGAATATTTTTGGGACTTCTTATGATCTTTAAGAAATGACCTAAATTGTAGTATGATACATCTTTTGTAGCAGTACCCTAATGCATTTTGTATATCCTTTTCACTCTCTATAAACTAAATACTTTTATATAAAAAAAGATTTTATTTAAAAAAAAAAAACACTTTTAGCTAAAATTCCATACCATAAGATCAAGAGTAACTTATTTCCACACATGACTAAGGGCTAAGGCACTGAACCAATCTAACCCTGCCTGGCCTTTAAGACATTTTTTTCCATTACCTGTTTGATTTCAGTTACTAGTCTACTGTAATGTACATTTTCTTAGAATAATATTATTTTGCAAGCAGAATGTATGGGGTATAGTGGAAGAGGTATCTTTAGGTGTTTCCAACTGACACAGAAGAGAAAAATCAGAAATAAGTTCAGACAAAATATATGTTAGCAAGACATGTAAACACATGGATCTTACTTTGGTTGTCACATCTAGATGACGCCATAGTTCTTCATCATGCTCTTTCAGAAGCTGTGACAATTTAGTAATTGTAGACCTGATTCCAACAACACTGTTGTCAAGTTGCTGGCAGAAATGATCCCGAAATCCACTTAGCAGTTCCACGAAGCAGAAGAATGTGTCTGCTTCAGCAGCAGCCTGCATAACTTGCAAGTGGAAATTGATGAGCAAAAGTAACTACAAAGAACAATTAAGCTTCATGCTAGAAACAATGACAGGAGACAAGAAGAGAATATCATCCATTCTACCCCAACATAGAAACCCTACTGTCTCTGAATCAGAAAAAATAACGTAGAAGTGTATGGATTCAACAAGGCCATAATTTCTTTTTTTTTTAACCTTAAAACTACTCAAAAATAGGTTATAAGTCATGTTTACCTATCATATCATTAGCTGTCAATGTTAAGCTTTATTACTTGCATACCATGAGATCAGCATGGTTCAAATTGACTTTTATGAACTGATTTCCTTATTTAAGACAAATCCCAGTAAGCAAAAGTTGTGTAACTGTTCTTGTAGTGATTTAAGATGCCATGTTAGATAATCTGCTCACGTCACTAAAAGACCTTCCTTTTACAATATATGATACACACAAACACGTGTGTGTGCATGTATGTGTATGTAGGTATGTATGCATCTTTCAGTTTATTTATTGTATTAAAATTTGAGGGAAGAAATATGAAATATGATGACACTGCATTTCACACATCTAACTATGTGATTGTAATTCCTCCCCCCTAAAATCATTTCTTCCTGTTAATATAACAAATATGTATATGTAATTATATAGACAAACATCTATGAGACTACCAGGGTATCAAGTTGTCAACCTTTTAGGATTACACCTTGTGAAGGTTCTTTTTTGCTTAAAAATCAGTAGAACTAGAATTCTGAGATCCCTCTACTATGATGTAAAAGATTGTCGACATTGAGGGGTCAGTTTTATCATTCCTTGGTAGGTTTGACTTTTCAGGATACTTAGTTTCAGTAAATATGATGCTTGCATTTATAGGTTTTCCATTTATACTTCTTGTACCACCTTAGACTAGTAGTCTTCTAGCATCTCAAAGCAACAAGGGAAAAAAAGAGTGACAATCAAAAGATGAAGAACCAAGTAAGCAGAAAATGAATAGTAATGATAACAATGAGGAATAATAGTGATGCAAAACAGTACATATTATCATTAAGAAAAGCCACAAACTGCCCATAAAGTAGAGAAATGAAGGGAAAGGAAGATTTGCTGAACAGATATGTTCTTGCAATCTTTAACATAATTCAGGCTTTCTTACTGCGTTTTCCTCATTGGGATCATTTTTGAACACATAGTAAAGTGGAGCCAAGAGCTCATTCATCCCTTGCACGTATCTTATACCGGGATTCAATTTTGCAAATACAATGAGTATATCCTTCAGAGCTTCCTGAAAAGCAGAGACATAATAAGCTAATGGAACAAAGTCAAGACCAATTTTGAGCCTAGCAAACTAAAGCTTACCTGGTTGGATTTTGCAAAGGGTGTATCCCCTGAGAAAAAGTGCAAATCTGGGTGAGTACGCTTGACATCGCGATCAATCTGTTCCATGATCTCTGTGTCCTACAAGAAGAAAATAATTTTACTGGTGATCAGCAGAAGCATCAAATTTTTGGCATTTGCCAGCTGATTATGTAGCATCTTAAAAATAGTTATGAAATAGAGCAGAGATACTAATACATAGATGAAAAATGGCATATACGTGATTAACCACAGATGAAAAATATAATCATGATCAAACTTTTTAAAGCGAAAAAGCGCACCAAAGCGATGAGCCCGGGCTTTGCTTTAAAGCGAAGTGTCGCGATGCTTTTAAAAAAAAACTAATATATATTCAAAATACTCAAATAGTAATGCAAAATAACATAAATAGAAACTCCTAAAGTCACAATATCATAATAATACAAAGTTTAGTCATCAAAATCCAATACTTCAATAGTTCAATTCAACAATCAAGTGAAAAAGTGATCAACAAATCAACAAGACAACAATTGACCAATTATAAATTGTAATTTAAGATTTTAATTATAACTTTATAACTGTATTAGTGTTTATTATAACAATAATAATTAATACATTATCAATAACAATTAACAACTTAATTTAATACTAAATATTAATATTAAAAAAAAAAAAAAAAACAGAGAAACAGAGTTACACTACTGCCAGTCTGCCAGACTCCCACATGACTCAAACCCCAAGCTATTTAACAACACTAGCTAGGTACAGGACTCACAATAATTCCCATCGTATTTATTTCAGTGGGCGGCGACTCGCCTAAAAATAAAGAAAAAAAACTCAGCGAGTCAGCGCCGAGATTTATCTCGGCGTCTGTGACTGGAGGTCTGGAGCTGTTGACTAGAGTGGAGGCAGCAACGGCGCGGTGCAGGAGGCAAGCAGGCTGCAGTCGCAGAGTCGGAAGAGGAGGCGGATGAAGAGCGGAAGTGCGCCGAGCTTTGCCGTCGCAGCGCCGGAAGAGGAAGCTGAACTGAACTCTTAAGTAGTTAAGTGCGGTGAGCTACTGAGCTTTGCGTGGAGTAGTCACCGTTGGAGGCGGAAGTGCGAAACATTAAACCCTCATAAAATTAAAGCTTTCATAATTATTTTTTTACCTTCTTCCGCTGACCAACGTTGACTTGCTGATCGCATGACAAACGCCTTTGCACATCGACAAAACGCGACAAGAAGCGACTGCTTCTTCATGTGGCTGCGCCTTGCCCAGGCACAACAACACACTGTCGCTCTCCTCACTTTTGCGCTAGCGCTTTTAATAAGTTTGATCATGATGGCAGTTATGAGTTATACTTTTTTAAAAAAACACAAGTGATCTAATTCCAACGAAAAGGTCATACTGATGCCAAAAATATTTCAAAGCTTGAAGACCCCAAAAAAGTAGCAAAGCACATGCCCCTTTTTTAGAATACTTAAGAGTGTTCCCAATTTGAAATTAGGATGAACCATGGTCCCCTAAACTCAAGTTAAGAATCTTAGAAGTAGTAGGCATCTAATTGATTACTTTACTTTCCTTGTATATTAGGAGTCCTAGAGATGGAAGGATTTCTAGTTTTCCTATGACGTGGTCCACTGATTTAGTATAAAATCATAAATACCCTTATTATTGTAAGTTATCATACTATTCAATACATTCATTTTCCTCTTATTCTTGGTTCATTATCTTGTTGATTCTGCCTCCCCAGCAGCTGGTGGTTCTATGCCACCTGCCAGACCACCATTTCATTGTCTGATTTTATAAGATCATGAAGTACATGTAATAAATAGAATCTATCTAGAGAATAACAGCAGTAGTTATGAACTGAACCAAACAGTTTTGTAAAAATCGGCCTAGGTGCCGACTAGGCACCCCTAGGCCGAGGGGAATAATGGGAAATTGCTAGTTTCGGCACTTGGTTGACTAATGGACCAACATGGCCAACTAGGCCTAGTCAACAAAATCGTTCTATTTTTATTAGGTTTTGTTTCGCTCAAAACGATGTAGTTTTAAGCAAAATAAAATCTAATCTTCACTAGCACCACAGCAACCCTTTACATTTCGACCACGACTCCATTCGAGCAGACGAGCACATGCTTAGCAGGAACCCTCCGTAGCCTTGACTCCCAACCCTTTGCAGTCTTGATTATCATTTATCAGCCCTTCACATACGAGTACAGCAGCCTCAATTGCAACTGTCAGCCTCAACTCACCCTTCGTAGACGAACACAGCCTCGCATCACGACTCCATTCACACTTCGCAGTAGTCCTTCCACCAGTGCAACAACCTCACATCGCTGCCTCTCTTCTCAGTCTCACCCAGCTAGCCCAACAGTGAACAAGTTCTACACTTTCACTCTAATTTTTTTTATTTTTGGGTATTTCTGATTTTTTGCTACAAGTTTTATACTTTTGTTTGCATAATAGTGTTTAGGCTTCAAATATGAGTCTTATATTTGGGGAAAAAAATGATAGTATATCGATTTTGAGGTTAGTATGTAAAATGCAGTGTACAAAATAGTTGTATTTGCTGTTATTTATTTATTTATTATTTTTTAAATTGGGCACCTACCGATTTTTACAACATTGGAATCAAAACATATATGCAAACAGATTTCAAGTTCTTCCACATAGAATTCACATTCAAGGCAAGCATCTTCAGCATCATATGCATTGAACCATGTCCATAATGCTCCATCATGGTGGTGTTAATGGATAAACTTTCATCCCATTTGTCTTTCTTTTAATTTTTAGTTTTTAGGCCAGGGCAAGCATCTTCAGCATCCAATGAAACACATCCATACTTATTCGTTATGCCATTAGGTTGCTTATTGTTTTGAGTTTTTATTTGTGTGACGGGGTTGCAGACTAGTAGAAAAAAAGAAGACAAAAATGAATAGCATACCTGGAAGAATTGATTCCATATGCTATTTTTTCCAAGACTCAAAGGATGTTCTCCATGAGTGATTTCTGACCTTGAGAGTAAACCCTTCCCTTTACCATTTGATTCATCAATATCAATAGTTGATTTCTCCAACCTTCTTGTAATCTCTGACTGCCTAGCCATGATAACCATCAGAATTTCCAGATAATCGAGAAATTGTATAAGTAATTGAAATTTTAAAATAAAACATTGACTTCAAAAGGATGCACAACCAACCTAGTAACCTATTTGTATAAAAAACATAAAGATCAAAGCACATTGCCTATTTTTCAAGGACACGAGTAACATGAAAAATCCAGGAGCATACTGGTGTTGGTGCAAGGGTTAAAATGATGCATTGGTGACCATAACTTACAGGATTCATCAAAAGGTCCTCTTTAAAATGCTTGTACTGGGACCTTTTCTTAGCCAACTCTGATGGCCATGATGATCTGTCACTTGGAAGATACCCCAACAGTAGCTGCAAAAAGTCATTTAATAATTTTTTTATACTTATAATTATACAGTAACACATGTTAAAGATTTTCTTCTTGCTCAAGTTTTAGAATCTGGAACTGTAAGCATCCCACAAAGAACTAATATACACTCCATCTTTAATTACAATTTGTACCTTCCACACTGTGGCACGAATGCCAGCTCCATCTGGTATTCCTTGCGATGCTAGCTTCCGAACTTCCCCCATATTTATAATCTTTCTTGACAGCTATCAAATGAAGACACTGATAAATACTACACTTCCGCTAAGGAGTAAAAATAGAGGGGAGCAGGGGTAACAAAAACAAGGTTAGGCATTCTGCAGAGAGTAATTCTCGTGCATTCCATGGATAAATAACAGACGCCTAGGGAAATCAAAGAATTACGCCGACTATAAGAAAATCCTGAAAAAAAAAAAAAAAAAAAACATGTAGAGGGAGAAATAAACCTCTTGGCAAAGCTGAGCTTGACGAGAAATATCCTCAGCCGAAGAGCCGCCGGCAGCAAGTGAGGGGGATGTTGTAGAGCTACCGGTGGAGCTCACATTGTCTTCATCACTATTATAATTATAATTATTATTATTATTATTATTATTATTATTATTACTGCTTAATGGATCCCTAATTTCTGCTTTCGTACGCCGCGCCTCGGTTCTAATTGCCGGCGGAGGCACAGGGATCGCCGGACGCTCGACTGCAGATTCAGAACTATAATTTGTGGATTTGGGGGAGGAACGGGAGGGGCGATTGGCAGCATCCTCACCTCGGAGTGTAGACCGCGGAGGAGTTGGTGGCTGTTGTTGCCGCTGCGGCGGCGGCGACTCGATAGGCGGAGGAGAAGCTGGCGAGGACCAGAGGGAGCTGTTGAGCCAATCGGGGACTTGCTTTTTAACCATCTCGATTTCGAAGGGCTTTTCAGCGAAGAAGGAAACGTAAATAAGAGTTGATATAGGCCTTTCGAGAGTAGTGGCGGTGGCTTCGGAAGTCGGAAGTGGAGGCTTCCGGCGCCCTTGCACTAGTCGGAGTCGCCGCGGGAGCACATCGTCGATGATCAGTCGAGAGAGAGAGAGAGAGAGAGAGAGAGAAAGGAGAAATGGACAGGTAGATCAGTATGAAACTCGTTACCTCGCGTGAGGTCACGTGGAAGAAGTGAGGACCATTTGGCATAGGGACTAGTTTTTTCTTCTTTTTTTTAATCATTTTAGCACGGACAATTCTTAATTAGTTGATTACTTGAATAAGGAGTACAAGTCTTATAATTTATTTAGAGTTAATACTGGTCGTTCCACTATGGTTTGTTTTCAAATTGATGTTTTGACTTTTAACTTTTATAAAATGATCCTTCGATTTTTGAATTTTAAGTTAAAATGGTTCTCATGATTAGCTTTAGCGTTAAGTTGGTGTTAAAATGAATGGTAAAATTATAAATTTAAGTTTTGCATTCCAATTTAAAGCAATCTATGATTCCTTTCAACAGTCTGTGCACATATTTCTTCAAATTAAGTTTTTGATCTCCTAAAGTTGCAATTAAAATGTGTGATAATCAACTAGAAGGCCAAAAAGTTCATCTTCAACTTCATCCACAAACTTCCTAAGTCAAAGATTTATAGCCTTCTAGTTGATTATCCCACATTTTGATTGTAGATTTAGGAGAGCAAAAACCTAATTTGAAAAAATATGTGCGCAGATTGCTAAAAGGAATCACATGTTGCTTTAAATTGGAGTGTAAAACCTAAATTTCCAGTTTTACCTTTCATTTTAGCACAAACTTAAGCCAAAACTAACCGATGACCATTTTGACTTAAAATTCAAAAGTCGGAAGACTATTTTGGAGAAATTAAAAGTCAAAGGACCAATTTGATAAAAGATCATAGTCAAAGGAGCATTTTGGAAATTAACTCATTTATTTAAAATTTAATGAAAAAAAAATTCATACCATTATTATACAATAATTGTAGAATTCATCCTTAATTGTTTGTTATGCTCATTTTTCATCCCTAAACTATTATTGACGTTACACTTTTCGACTTTTCGTCATTTTACTAACCAAACATTAGGAACAAAATTTACAAGGTTAATAGAATCTCAAATGGTTGTAAAGCACTCTCTCATGAATTTTAAGATAATTATATGATGGCACAAGTGTCGAATAGGCCCATCTACTACTGCGAAGTGCTCAATTTTCACTACGAACTAAATTAAGTGTCAAATAGGTTCATCTACAAGTTAAATTTGTTCAATTGACTTTTTTTACAAGTTAATAACATGTTACCTATTTAATTATTAAAATAAATAAATAAATAAATAAAATAAAATAAAATAATACAGCCACCGGCTGTCCTTGCCGGACAGCCGGTGGCTGCCATTTCAAAGATAGCTGTGGTTGTTACCTGCAAAAAATGTTAATTGAACAAATTTAGTAGGTAAGTGTGTTTAATTAGCCTTTAATTTAGTTCATGGTGGGAATTGAGCACTTGACAATAATACATGAGCCTATTTGACACTTCTCTCTTATATGATTAATTCAAATGAAATTACATTCTTATACCATTTAATTTAAATTAATTGGATGACCACTTTATTTATTTTTGAGCTAACAAAAGCATTTACTACACTAGATTTATTGAACTTCATCTTGGTACAATCTTATAAAATTTACCATTCATTTTATATGACAATAACTTATTAGTGGTAATTGACAATTTTCTAATAACTATTGTGAAAATAAAATTAGGAGGCAATCATAGAGACCCTCACTTCCATTTATTGATGTCATGAGGGGTTAGTGAATTCGAACTAGAGTTACTTAGGTTGTTATCTTTGACATGTTTTAATGTACGTAAGGAGGTAAATAGTTGTATAAATTAAATGATAATGCATTTTGATATATATATTTTTTTTTTGGTTACAAATAAAATAGCCTTTATTTAATTAAGATCAAAACATAGACTATTTAAAATGATAGCGGATGAAAACTCAAACCAAATCATACATACAAAGAAAAGGCAACATTGATCATTTATGATTTGGTTTCCATATTTTTAAAACTCCTAACATCATTCCCTTGCTTATGGTTGATTCCATTGGTGTGATATGGTAACATTTGTTTTGTATGTAAATGTTTTGATATTTTGTGTTATCTTTTCACACATTGAAAAAAAACAAATAGAAAATCAAAAAGTAGGAGACTTGTAGTGAACTTTTTTAAAATATAAAAAAAATATCAAATAAGAATTCAAACTTTATATGAAAAAATTATATTTAGACCATTAAACTTTTAAAAATTACAATTAAACATATTAACTCGTCGATTTGATATATTTAAATTGATAACTTATTAAATTGTTATAATTAAGTCAATATAGCATGCCAACCTAGGATTAAAACCAGTAAACTTGTTAGACGCGTCATTTTTTTAATACAAAAATGTTTACAAATAATTATGATTGTCTTGTCCGGTGCTTCGCCATCATTTGGATGGAGAAGCCACAGTCGGCTTCTTTATCTATGTTTTAAATTCATTTATTCGAATAAATATTGTCACACTAATATTTTTGCCAGTTACCTTTAGGTTATCGACTATTTAGTTTAATTACACCAAATTAATAAGTTAACGTGTTTAATTATAACTTTTAAAAGTTCAATGATCTAATTATGACTCGAGATCGAGTCTCACGTACTAACGGTAGTGTGAGAGCAACCTCTCAAAGTTAGGAGTTCACTGTGCGCAGTAAGCAAAGGTCTAGCTTCTGTGTTTAGCTGAATTACCATAATTTACATCATTTCATATGCTCTATCGGGCTGATACATGAAGGTCCTTGGGAGTGAAAATTCAACCTTCTCGAAACAAAAATTAAACAATAAATTAAGAAAAGGTTTGTTTATATATGCATCGATAAAGTTGCAGTCAAGGAGGAAAGCACAAAGTTTTACTCCCCAATCAAGATGATTTCTTTAATCATCAACAAATTGTGTTCTTCAAAAATTTATAATTTAATTCATTCATGTATCTAAATTTTGATTTTATATTTTTGGTCTCCTTTTCATAATACGCCACGTACTCTTGGTCTAAAAGTTTTTAACAACTACCCAAGTATTTACTGGAAATAGATGTTGTAGTGATTGTTTGCCTCAAATTTGAGCATATGTTGACATATTGTTAACATAATATATGTATGTACTCGTTAACATTTTTTAATTATAGTAATTAAATTCAACAAAACCATATACTACAAAAGGTATAATGTTTTCTACTATTATATTTAAACCAAACAAACAAACAAAAAAAAAAAAAAGTAATTTTAGTCCCTCAATTATTAATTTAAGAATTAACCATTAAATTTCTTATGAGGTTGGGATTTTGGTCCCCCACTAACCGAGATAGTTAAAATTGGTCACATTTACATTGTACATGTGATCATGTCAATCAATATAAGTACAAAATTGTAGTTTAAAAATTTTAAATAATTCTCCGTTAAGAGTTTCAAGAATCAAAATGGTCAAATTACCATGAAAAGGTGAACCAAAAGTCCAAAACCATTTTGTAAAATTTAAGAGCATCAATAATGCTCATGTTTATAACTTCTATTTATGGGAAAGCTTATCATCATTATCCAAATATGCAATATTGGTGAAACCTATCTTATGACTCTAGCTAGTAAAAAATCACAAGATGGTAAATAAGTTTAGTTGTTTATAGTTAAGCGATTCAAACTAAGTTACTAAATCAATTGCTCAAGCAACTCACATGTTCACTCATGTTTTTTTGTGTGTGTGTGTGTAAATCACGAGATGTTTCGGGTCTTTTTTCGTCTGTCTTTACGGTCCGGATCCACCATATTAATCCTTGTTCGCTTCGAGAGGCATGAGAACTAGCCTAAGAAGAATTATCACTTATACGAATCAAATCCGAGTTATCTCTATAATCATTCTCAAAAAAAAAAAAAAAAAAAAAAAAAAAAAAACTCATTTGCTACTTGAGTTACCATTTGGGTTATTCACTCATATTTATATTTATAACTAATAATGACTAATGAAGTTGAAATTATTATTTGGTATAAATATATAAACCAAAAACGTATGAATTAATTAAAGATTTTGGTAGCATAAGATCTAACTAATCTGTGCTTTTTCCATTAATGATGTGATAATATACATGACATGATGACAATGACTCCCAATTCACAAGCATAAATCAACAATAGTGATAGTTCATGATTGCACTTTTTTTTTTTTTTTTTTAATTGGGTGAGTAAGAAATCACAATTACTACCTAATAGTATATATTAGATAAATTTTGTTTATGGGTAATAGTTCGTAAACTATATAAAAGAGATAAACTACATTATAAAGATCCCATACGACAAAATTAAAAAAATATTAGCGATAATCAAACTCATGACCTTTGCATACGAAAATCATGTTCTCCATGCGACAAACTCAATCAAGAAGATGTTAACGATAATCAAACTCGTGACTTTCGAGTACGAAAATCATGTTCAGCCCACTTAGTCACTTACTGCCTTTGTAGGGGCATGATTGCGATTCCTGCACCAACTGCTATCCATTCTCCGGATAAGAAAGGGGAAAAAGCCACTCCTAATATAATCAACCAATCTACATGTAAACACAAAAGCAAACGACAGGGTTACGCTAAAACACCCACCAAATTCCAACAACATAAGTCTTTTGATTTGCAAGCTGTGCTTTGCATGGGAGTGTTGGATAGATGTCTACATAGGCCCATACTCTGCACATGGAACTAACCTTTTTTGTGAAACAAGCCTCTCATTATATGGTTTTGCACAAGGCAAATGCAAGGTGGGGGGTGGGGAGAGGGAGATGGGGCTCCCCAATTTAGGAAAGTTAGGCAAATTATCAAACTCCAATAAAAAAAAAATACGAGATTTTTATATGGTGTCGATACTAATGTAATTGTGCACCCAATACAATCAGGTATATTATACTTGGTTGTATCGAGTATTGTAGGTACTGGTACAGTACTCGATACAACCAACTATAACAAACTTGATTATATGCAATACTGCCAACTTTGTAGAAAGCTAGATTATGACTTATACACCATCCAGAGTACTGAGAGAAGTGAGAGAAAACTCTTCCTTATTCACGTGATCCCACAACAGCCCCGAGGAACTCCTGTTCATCAGACAAAGGACTCAAGCAATCGACAACGAAGCTATGGTTGGTGGTTAGTACTTTACGATCCCGTATATCACGTATTTGTATTCCTAAGTGATTTATATGCTTACATTACAAGTATGCAGAAATGACTGGACTCTTGATTAGCCAAAACTCAATGTAACTATTAAACACGGGCACAGAGTCTTTGACTTGAAGAACACAAATAGTAGCATGCCCCTAGGAGTTTTATCAAGTTTGATACCTAAAAATGGCTAAAATATGGAGTTAGTGCAATATCCCAAAAAATGGAGAATGAACATATGCTACATAACATTTACTCATTTCATTTAGTAAGAGGGATCTAACTTGCCCTACTTTAGCCAAAAAAAAATCTAGATTTTAAAGCCTGAATAAAGGTCCAAAGTGCAAGGCAAAACATCTAAAATAACCAGAAAAGCTATGTTGGATGCTCTTCCAAGTAGTGCAGACACCATTTCCTCGATGATCAAGCTGGCAGCTCGAGTTTCGAGTTGTTCTTCCAGCTGCAGCAGCCATCATCACAATAAGCAAGTCACGAGAAGATCGACCCAGACAAGGAAACGCCTAATAAGTTTAAACGAACTTTACCTTTGGAAGTAATAATAGAAGAAATCAGCATAAAGCAGTGTCTGAACAAGCCCCGATATCCAAGCTGCAATCAAATTGAATCACCAATAAGAAAACGATGTTATTATATACATGCATGATCGGAGCCACATTGTCCTTGTATGCACAATGGGAACGATGACACTGAAAAGGAAGTATCATAGTGAGGGGTAGGGGGATTGTGGTATGCAAACAATCATACTTATCCAAGAATGGACGTAATATGGCTCAGTGAAGTAGCGATAAATCCAGTTCAGAATGTAGAAGGCACGGTATGCACTGCAATAAAAGAGTGATAAATGTATCAATGTTACTGCTAAAAGAATGTCATCAAGTAAAAACGTCTAAAACGAAACCAATCAAAACATTGAAGAGATAAAAGATGTTATTTGGAACTGTAGTGGTAACATACATGGGCGAAACCACACTAAAAGATTGAATCCAACCAATTAGCTAATCTAACCCATAGCCTTATAAACCCATATGTTCTCCCTTATTTTATCAATGTGGGACTCTTAACAAGCAGTCCATCCACATAGACTAGATAATCAAGATTGTTAATAGAATGTGTTCAAGATTTGAAGCATACCCCAGAAGGAAAACATATTGTCCGGTCAAGTTGTCGATATTTCTAGTCCTCTGCAACAAGACGAGCTGAGGCAGGATGGCAACAGCTTCCAAGTATATAGAGAACGTCCACATGACCTGGTAAAGCGTACAACCGTTATAATCTTGAAATGCTAGAAAATTTCGGAATTCCAATGCCAGAAGCGAATAGCAATAGAAAAATGGATTCAAGAAAGCATATATATAACTGCAGTTGAATGAATGCAGGGGTACCTCTTTGAAGGTAAACTTATCATTTATAACGAGGGCCAAAAGCAGACATGGAATAACAAGGAAAACGTGGCGGAAAGTGTCGTGCTGTTTATCATATGATCTCCGAACAGTTTTGTGATGCCTCATGTACCACACAATTGAGAAGGAGCTTCCCAAGAATATCAACTTCAAAGTGGTATTGTAAATAGAGATAAAGGTCGTGAATAAATCCAAGTAGCGAGTGGCAAAAACAACCGCATACAATTCTTGTGTCTTAAGAGAAACTCCTACACATGACAAAATATTAAACGACAATAAGATTCCAAGAGAATGCAGGATCCCGAACAAATTCCAGAATGCAAGCATAGATAGAATGCTACAAAAGATAGCAGATAATATACTGTCACAAGAACATATGGAAACATAGTGATAAGTTACAACAAAAGAAGTCATATGATGTACAGATAAACACAAAAGATGACAGGCCGACAGCCTATGGTCACCAGTTTGTTTTTGCATCTCTGGGAAAAACCATAGGGAAAAAGAAGCCTGTACACATTCATGGGGAACATCTTACTAAAGCAACTTCTCCCTAATAACCTTATCTACTATTATGCTTTTGGCATTACATATCAGATATGTATATGAAGAAGGTATAGCAAATTCTGTTTCATAACCATTTTTTTAGCTTCCTTGAATGAGATAATAAGTTGTCAGCCTAAGCCATCCAACCTAGGACCTTTCAAATAGTTCTGATATGGCAATAGAAGGATGTTTTTCGTCTTAAGCTCAACAAGAACAAATTAAATGTTAATAAACAATTCAACCTTGAGTGCCCCAACCAAATTGGTCAGGAATAACCTTGGTAACCACAAGGTTACCGGTTCAACTTCCAGCAAGAGCGGCCTAAAGACCTTTTATCTTAGTTTGAGCTGGTCAGCTATGGGCAAGCAGCCTGGTTTACCTCTTTGTTTACCGGGCTAGAGTCACAAGATTGGTTTGAGTTGGTCAGTTATGGGCAACCAGGCCGATTTACTTCCTTTGTACTTTACCAGCTAGAGCCCCAAGATCAGGTTTATCTCATGTACACACTCGAGAATGACACTGAAAATGGAAAACTAGGAATGTAAAACCTTGAGTGCCCCAACCAAATTGGTCAGGAATAACCTTGGTAACCACAAGGTTACCAGTTCAACTTCCATCAAAAGCAACCTAAAGGCCTTTTTCCTCTTGGTTTGAGCCGATCATCTATGGGCAACCAGGCTGGTTTACTTCGTTATTTACGAGGCTAGAGTCACAAGATTGGTTTGAGTCAGTCAGCTATGGGCAACCAAACTGGTTTACTTACTTGTACTTTACCGGCTAGAACCACAAGAATAGGTTTATCCCACCTACACACTCGAGAATGACACTGAAAATGGAAAACTAGGAATGTAAAACCCAGGATTCATTACAAAGAACAGCATTGAGAAACACTATAAACTCACAGCACCAGGAAAGCTCAAAGGTTAAATCTTTGCTCAAAAGGCTCACTGATATAACTAACGAGTAATAACCCATTTCCCACAAGCCCGAATTCATCAAGATGCACACACACACAGACACACATTTCGGATTTTTGGTTTCAGGGTCCGGAAACCGGAAACGGGGCTCCTGAAATCATACCCGCGCAAGATTTGATGGTATGGATCTTGAGGAGCAAAACCAGGACGCTGGCCAAATGGGTCATGTCCCCTGCAAATCTGAATATATTCATCGTAGCGTTTTCTGTCAAAAATCATTTAGTCTAAAACCACATACGAGCTTGGTGGATCACGAGATTAAAAAGGCTTCAGATAACAATATTTACAGAAAGGAAAAGAAGAAACAGAAAACCCCACTCCCCAGTTCATATCATTTCCGGTTAGCATCGTTTGACGGGCAGTCAGGGGTGCGATTTCAGTACGAGGTATTGGGTAGAAAACACATGGCAGCATGCCAGTATGGCCACGTGTTGTTTGAGCTAGAAACCTTAAATTGGGTTAAGAATTAAGATGTTAAAAGGAAAACGGTAAGGGGGCGTTTGGTTCAAGTTATATAACATAACCAAGGGAATGTGACATTTCAAAGCTCAGATTCCTATGTTTAGTTCATATTATCTGAGGGAATCTAATATTCCCAAGGAATGTCACATTCTCTCCACATAGGATTTTAAAGGGAATGTGATTCCCTTCAATTTCTTAGGTTATGTAAGATAACCTTGGTTATGTTAGAGATATTATAATGTGTATAAAAGATAACCCTAAACCAAACATGATTATATAACATACCCCAATTTTAACCAAACACAGGAATCTAAGATTCCCAGTAATCTAACATTCCCTGCAATCTAACATTCCCTAAGGTAATCTGACATTCCGTGAACCAAACGACCCCTAAGCGTATTCCCAATAGGGAGTAACTTTTATTAAGTGTTTAATTTTTATTGTATAAAGAAAAATGAATGAATAAATTCATGATTCATTCATTTTTATTAATTAATCAAAATATGACACATTGACACATTGTATAAAGTAAAAAATAAGAATCTCTTTCCAAGTCTAAAATTGAGTTTCACGATTTTATTTGCTAGCCCAATTGAAAACAAATATTATGTTATTTTAGTAATATTTTTTTTTTTTTTTTTGACGGGAACTCTCATCCTCACCTTAAAGAGAACGAGGAAAAGCAAAAATTTGAAGAACAATTAAAAAAAAAAAAAAAAAAAAAAGAGAATTGTTTACAATTTCTTGTTGGGGACAGGAATACTCTTCATCCTCCTATCCCGTATTGTTTCCAATATTTATAAGGAATAAGGGTCAAATAGGCCATCGAACTGCACACAATAATGCAATTAGGCCATTGAACCTAAAAAAACAACAATTGGGTCCCTAAACTAACCATTTTCATGCAATTAAGCCAATTTACAGGTTTTGCAAGTTAGTAACAGGTCACTCAAATTTTAAAATATATATTTTTTAATTATTATTTAAAAATAATAATTTAAAATTAAAAAAAAAAAAAAAAAACCAAGTTTAACCGTCTACGCCGGAGACGAGTTTCTTCGTCTCCATGGCCGAAGACGAAGAAACTCTTCGTCCCCGGCCAGAGACGAAGAAACTTTCTTCGTCTCCGGCAGAGCGAAGAAACTTTTTTTTTTTTTTTAAATTAATTTATTATTTTTAAATAATAATTTTTTTAAAAAAATATTTTAAAATTTTTGGGTAACCTGTTATTAACCTACAAAGCTTATAAATTAGACTAATTGAATGAATTTTGTTAGTTTAGTGACCTAATTGTTGTTTTTTAAGATTCAGTAGCCTAATTGCATTATTGTGTGCAGTTCAATAGCCTATTTGACCCTTATTCCAATTTATAATACTTCGTTTTTATTTATTTATTACTTTATCATTAAAAATTATATTAATTTCTCACTTTAACTTGAAGGTTAACTAGGGATAGGAATATACTCCCTACCCTACCCTACTTTGTTGCCATCCATGAGATATTCACATAATTTTTTGTTATTTTTTACTTTTAATTGTTCGATTATAATAATATTTAAACTTATAATTTAACTAAATTTATATGTGCGATGTACAAAAGTAAATACACAATATTAGTATTTAATGTTAAAATAAAAGTTATATTAATTTTTTTTTTAAATAATAGCATATAGAGTTTTTTTTTTTAAATCATAAAAATCATAGCTGTATAATTCATATTATATTTAAAAGTATAGATGATAATTTGAGTGATAATTATAGTATGATTAATAATTGTTAAAGTAAGAATTTTTGACATGATAAATGATTAAATATAGTTATGATAGTATTTAATATATACGGAGTACTAAACAAAGTTTAATGGTATAAGACTAATTTTATTTTATATTGCAAAATTAAAAGAGTAAGACTAAATGTAATATGACAAAATTAAAAAAATATGACTAAATATGACATTACCACAATAGTCGATGACTAAAAGTGGAATTTGCTCACCAATGTTATTTTATTATGCAATTAATGCTATTTATTAGATCTATCTACATTTGTCTTGGGCAAAATTGAACAAAGTCATTCAACGACACGAGTTTATTCTTGCTAATGCTCTCTCAGTCAAGCACATTGCATAGATTTTCTTAGTGTGATTTACCTTTCATTTACATTCTCACTAATAATGCACATTGATGGGGTATGGACCCGCAAATTATGCTGTGCAATCGAATGCACCTTGCAAGGCGCATACGGTTGCAAAACGGTGCCGTTTTGGTTAAAAAAACGCGCGTCCCACTTAAAGAAAAAATCAGGTTCGATTCCCGGCAATAGCATTTTTATATATCCAGAAATTCATAACTATATATCCAGAAATTTATAACTATATATCCACAAATTCATAACTATATATCCACAGTGAATGAATGAAGTAAAAATCCACAATGAATGAATGAATGAACTAAATATCCACAATGAATGAACTAAATATCCACAATGATTGAACTAAATATCCATAATGAATGAACTAAATATCTATAAATTCATAACTATATATCCAGAAATTCATAACTATATATCCATAAATTCATAACTATATATCCACAGTGAATGAATGAAGTAAATATTTACAATGAATGAACTAAATATCCACAATGAATGAACTAAATATCCATAAATTCATAACTATATATCCACAAATTTATAACTATATATCCATAAATTCATAACTATATATCCACAATAATGTTATTGCTGAGAATTGAACCTGAATTTTTTTTTTTTAAAGTGAGACGCGCGTTTTTAGTCAAAACGACGTCGTTTTGCATCATATGCACCATGCGCATGATACATTCGGTTGTACGGCATAACTATTGGGTATGGACCCCAGTGGGTTAGAGGCCCAAAAATGAAAAGTAAATGAGTAAGTTGGGCTTCAAGAAGTGGGCCAGAAATAAAGATCCATTTGATTAAGAGAAGGAGCGGGTTAGGTCGAGGACTTGGTCCGGAGACGACCGAGTCCAGACAGTCGACCTCAATAGGAGTCCAGTGCTATAAATAGGACTCCAGAGACATTTGGAGGACATTCGAAAAAATCTAATACACTGAAGCACCATTTTCTGAGTATTCTGAACATTTGTTCTAACTTCTAAGCATTGTATCTTCTCTTCCTTCTTTTTACCTCTATTTTCCGGTGAATCCACCACTCTATTGGTTATGTTGGACCTCCGTGGACCTCCAAAAAATCTTAAAATCAACACACATCATCGGATAATGGTTACGAATTTCATTCGTCATCACCACCCCCCCCCCCCCCCCCCCCCCCCCCAAAAAAAAAAAAAAAAAGAAGAGAAACAAAATAGAACAAACCATTGAACAAGACTAAGGAAATTTACTGTCATCCGGCTATATTGACATTTTTCATCAGTATGTAATATCATCTCTTATGAAATGTGTAATATTTTTTAATTATAATGTAATACTTTTTATAGATTTTATATTAAAAAAATATTATATTTTATTTAAAAAGTATTACACGTCTCACGTGAAATGACATCACACAATACTTAGTTTTTTAGATTTTATGATTAACTTTCAATTCAACCATTATTGGTTATATGACTATCAATTTTGCAAGAGTTAATTCCAGCAATGGTCCTCCGACTATAGTGATTTTCCAAAATTAGTCTCCGACTTTTAATTTGGACACTTTAGGTCCCTTGACTTTCAATTTCTTTCCAATTGAAGTCCTTTCTTTAGAATACGGTTCATTAGACTTTAAATGAAGGGGTAAACTCATCCTTTCACCTGCCTATGTATTATTCTTCGTATTTCTCCCTTCGTATTTCGCTGTTATACCTTGTAAACATCTCAATAATAGAGGAACGCACACACGAGTAGTTAGCAAATGGGGAACGACGAGGAACATTTTAGGGTTTCGACTAAGATTATCTTCATATATATAGCGTATACAATGGATAAATACTAAGAATAATACATAGGCAGGTGAAATGATGAGTTTACCCCTTCATTTAAAATTCAATTAACCGTATTCTGACGAAAGGACCTCAATTGGAAAGAAATTGAAAGTCAAGGGACCTAAAGTGTTCAAATTAAAAGTCAAGGACTAATTTTGGAAAATCAATATAGTCGGAGGACCATTGCTGGAATTAACTCAATTTTGCAATGTAGAAATATTTTTATTTGCTAGAATTATTTTGAGAATTAACTTTAGATGATAATTGATGTGGTAAATTTCGTAAGTCCCACAAACACGTAGAGTACGAGGTCCAATCGTAGACTGGTCAAATAATGGTTTGCTTGTTGGTTTAAGAGTTTAAGTCCGATTGATGACGTAAGGTCAGAGGTCCCCGGGCTTAATAAGACTAGATAGAAATTGTCAAAAATCCCCTCTCCCTGTATTTAATGGACTATTTATAGGAAAATTGAAGGGAAGACATGCCGTAAGATCGGCATGTGTGATGTGTGTTCCTCATGCAGAGATGTATAGGCCAGAGGCCTTGCGGATTTCATCACGTGCTCGAAGATTCTTGAAGTCCGTACTTTTACCGCCGCTGGGCTAGGCTAATATGATTGTTGACCAATTCTCGCACTGGGGGAGGTCGGGTTATTTGCCTCCTTGCCGACCTATTTAGGTCGGAAAAGGATCCAAGTTTCGGGAATTAAGGCAACTTTCTTACCTTGGTCGACACTTTGTTGGAAATCGGTTCAGGTCGCCTCGGGTCGGCTGATGGTCGAGAATGATTGCCCTTAGTGACCTACCCGTAGGTCGAGCAGGTATATGTTACGGTTAGATACGTGTCCGGACGTATATTCCCGATCAATAACTAATTATAAGAATGTAGTAAATGTATAAAATTTTGATCCATTTAATAATAATAATAATAATAATAACAACAACAACAACAACAACAACAACAACAACAACAATAATAATAATAATAATAATAATAATAATAATAAAAACTGAAAAAGGGATCTCAGGAGCATATGCTAAATAAAATTCTCTTAGATAACTTTAAAAATACTTTTTTATAGCGAAAAAAAAAGTGAAAAAGGGATCTCAAGAGAATATGCTAAATAAAATTCTCTGACATAATTAAAGATATTGGTTTTTTTTTTGTGTGTTAATTGATTACCAATTTTAGAAATAGTTTACTCTTTTTTTTTTTAATGTTTAAGATATATCTCAAATAGTCAAAGATCTGATTAAGCAGTATAATTGTGACTTTCTCAAATAAGAGATCATAGGTTCAAATTCCAATGTGGCATGTATTACATTATAATCGAGTATTATGCAAAACGAAAAAAAAACTAAAATTATCCTGAAAAAAGTTACAAATATAAATGGACTAAATCATAATTTCAAGTTCGATTATTGTCAATACTATTTTAATTAAATTACTTCTGCAAATTTGTCAAGCGCGAAAAGGATAGTCACGAAAACGGTTGGGGCGGCGCCTACGTAGCCCATCCTCGTCAGCCAGGAATCATTCACGAACAGAAACGAGGTTTAGTACGATGCACAGACTGACATGCAAAACAGCATTAATTGCCCGTTTGCATAATCCTACACTTTTGTTGCTTGCCTTTTTCACTTTTTTCCAGAAAATAATGGTGCAAAAAGGAGTTAATTAAATTCATAAATTTTTTATATGAAAATTATATTTTTTTATGATGATCGCAATCACTACTTGTGACCTTATATCGCTTGTTATATACGTATATATACATATGTACGCAAACTTGAGTATATTAAAGAATTCAGTTCTCGATACCAGAAAAGTCTTTTGTTTCCATTCGAGTATATTATTTGCTCCTATAATCTCCGGCCCCGGGAATGGATTTGATTTACTAAAATTCCATCTTTTTATGCTGTAAACAAGCGGGTTTAATTTAGTTCTTGAAAGAAGCATGCATTCGATTCCAGTATCTATTGTAGTTGTTCTGAGTTTGAGCTTGCAGCTAGTTCATGGGATTCCGAGCACCCTAGACGGGCCCTCCGAGCCGGTGACTGTGGCATTGGATCAAACATTTAGAGGGCATGCAATCGACTTGCCAGACACTGACCCCAGAGTTCAGAGGAGTGTTAAAGGATGGGAGCCTGAGCAGATCTCTGTTTCACTTTCTTCTGCTCATCATTCTGTTTGGATTTCTTGGATCACTGGTGAGTTTTCTTGATTCAATCCCATCCCATGAGATTTTCAATTTGGGTTTTTCTCACCAGAAAAAAATGAAGCAGGACATCTATGGAGTCTGAGTTGTTAGGTGAACTGTTGTTGTGTGGTTAGCTATCTTTTCTGGCAAGTAGAGAGTTAATTTTTTTTTTTTCTTTTATGGTGATGTCTAGTTAGCTAAACAAATGCCCACCATCCACATAAAAGATTGAATCTTTAGTACTGTTGGGGGGAGGCCCTTGAAGGGCAAGTCCACCATTCCACCAGGTGGCTAGGGACCCTGAGCAAGGCCTGAAGGGTCAAGTTCAACACTTTTCGAAAATGTGGCGGGTGTATAAGAAAATAAAGTTTGGCATTTGCTACGAGCTATAGTTTTAGGTGTAATGATAAGCGCTTGATCGTAGGTGCGGGGAAATTGTTGGGCGGAGGAGGAGGAGGGGCAAGTGGCTATGGATTGTTGGGTAAAGGCGTGAAGGGCCAAGTCTAACATCCTGCTTCTCGAAAATGCGGCAACTAAATATAAGGAAATAATCCAAGGACCTTCTGGTCTAGTGGCACAAGTTACTCTCCCATATGGGAGGTTGTGGGTTCGAGCCTCAGTCGAGGCAGTATTGGCTCTTTGTGCTTCAGTAGGTTGAGAAAGTAGTTATGAACAGATACTGTATTGTAACAGAGTCAGTAGTACCTACTAACAATGAATTATATTAGGTAAACTTTGGAAAATGAGGTCTGTAATCAACAAAGGTGTTTAAATGTGGCATTTTTTTTTGCAGGGGAATTTCAAATTGGTGATAACATCAAACCATATGATCCAAGTAGTGTTGCCAGTGTTGTTCAATATGGGAAAGTTAAATGCAAATTGGATTGCAGTGCAATAGGTGAATCCCTTATTTACAGCCAACTTTATCCCTTTGTTGGCCTTCAGAACTACACCTCTGGAATTATACACCATGTCCAACTCACAGGTATTGATTTGTCTTTGCTAAGGTTCTGTTAAAATTGATTCGAAATTCATAATGATTCATGCTTTTCTTGATAATTTGTGTTTTTCCTATGTTCTGTCTTGCTGTAGCGTTGGAACCAGACACATTATACTATTATCGGTGTGGAGATCCTTCATTAAAGGCAATGAGTAAAATCTATCATTTCAAGACTATGCCGATTTCTAGTCCCGAGAGCTATCCGAAAAGAATAGCTATTGTAGGAGACCTCGGTCTTACATACAATACCACTTCAACTATCGGCCACTTGAGGAGCAACGACCCTGATCTTGTAGTACTGGTTGGAGATGTCACCTATGCTAACTTGTATCTGACCAATGGAACTGGCTCGGATTGCTATTCTTGCTCATTTGCAGATACTCCCATACATGAGACATACCAGCCACGCTGGGATTATTGGGGAAGGTGAAATGATCCAAATCCTAATGTCATTTCTTTAAGGAAAATACTATGTGTACTCCCACACACAAAATTTTGATGTAGACACTTGTATTGGGACCCACATAAAAAAAATAGCTTATCAGAGCCCGCCACATCAGGGAGTAAGATTTGGGAGAACATGTAGTAGAACTCTTTATTTAATATTTGTTCGTATCTGTCTTTCTTATGATATAATGATTAACCGTGTTTCTGAAACTCGATTGTGTTATAACAAGAAGTAAACTTTTCACATATGTAATGGGTTTTATCCTGGTTTTACAGATATATGCAGCCTCTGGTGTCTAAAGTTCCGATCATGGTAGTGGAAGGAAACCACGAGATTGAAGAACAGGCGGAGAACAAAACGTTTGCTGCTTATAGTTCTCGCTTTGCCTTCCCCTCCAAAGAAAGTGGATCTTCGTCCCCGTTCTATTATTCCTTTAATGCCGGAGGCATACATTTTATAATGCTTGGTGGTTATGCTGCTTACAATAAAACATGTATGCTATTGATCACAAGATTCTTCGTGAACTTTTTTTGCATCCTGGCTCGTCTTGATTGATTTATCTTACTTTGTCATTCTGTCTATCCTCGATGTTTCTGTTTCAGCTGATCAATACAAGTGGTTGGAGAGAGATCTGGCTAATGTTGACCGGAAAGTTACGCCTTGGCTTGTCGCCACATGGCATCCGCCTTGGTACTCTTCTTACACTGCACATTACCGAGAAGCTGAATGTATGAAGGTAGCAATGGAAGAGCTGTTGTACAAAGCCGGTGTTGATTTAGTCTTTAATGGACATGTAAGTACCTTAAACAAATATATATGTGAAACCTCTGAACAAGTTTTGGGCTCCAAGCAACACGTGACAGGAGTCTCCTTTTTTATCGGGGGACACGGAGAACCCATGACCTTTAGCATGGCTCTGATACCAAATTGAAGCATGTGCTCCATCTCAACTAATAGGCTAAGTTGATAGTTAGATTGCACATTAATGGTTATATGCTCAACAGGGATAATCATACTAGATTGGTTTCTCAGGTTCATGCGTATGAAAGATCAAACAGAGTATTTAACTACACATTAGATCCTTGTGGACCTGTTTACATAACAATTGGCGATGGTGGCAACAGAGAAAAGATGGCGATTTCGCATGCCGATGAGCCTGGTAATTGTCCCGAACCATCTAGTACACCGGATGAATTTATGGGTGGATTTTGCGCCTATAACTTCACATCAGGTCCAGCAGCCGGTAAGTTCTGCTGGAATCGACAGCCCGAATATAGTGCCTTCAGAGAAAGCAGCTTTGGCCATGGAATATTAGAGGTATACATAGTTATTAGTCCTCAAAAATTCATATCATGGACTTATAGCAATTAGCTATTAATTTGCTCGTAGCATTCGTATAATGTGTTGTGTTGATTGCAGGTGAAGAACGAGACACACGCTCTTTGGACATGGCATCGGAATCAAGACGTGTATAATGAAGCTGGCGATCAGATTTACATCGTGAGACAACCTGAAAAATGTTTGGTTGAACCGAAGGTAACAAAGTGCTCTGACCATTAACCGAAACAAAAAGTTGTTATACAAAAGGAAAACATTAATTCTCTGAGATAGAGAGGCTGCATATTCTGAACAAGAAATCCCAGAGTTTGCAGTTGAGGCATCATCAATGGAGTGTCCTGGCAAGTTATACAAAGAAGATGCAAATGTAGTATAGAAATTGAAGTTTGTAAAAGCCCATCCCTTCAATATAGGCAAATTATGCTGTTCAACCGTGTGCACCGTGAATTCATAATTTCTATACTATAAATTCATAATTTATATACTATAGATTCATAATTATTAAACTCTATATTCACAATTACAAAACTTTATGTTCATATTTCCAATTGTTGAACTCTGTATTCACAAATCATTGAACTATATGTTCATAATTTGATAACTGTACAGTTTAGAAATTATGAATCAATAGTATAAAAATTATGAATCTACAATATAAAAATTATGAACTTATAGTATAAAAATTATGAATCTAATTCCGGTTGCACTTGCATGGTGCACAACATAACACTCCTTCAATGTATACCTCAAATATGCAACACTTGTGACAAAATGATTATTAATTCACAGTAAACTCAAATTGGTAAGAAGTTAATAAATTATATATATATATATAGAAATGGTATGAGTGTAGAACAATTTCTTTTCCTTTCTAAAGAAATACATCTTTAGAGGCTCATTGATCAAACAAAATTTATAAAACAAAACTGGGCAAGAAATACAATGTGAATGCAGTAATACACTTTTCTCTCTCCCTCTCTAGTCTCTACCCCCCTCTCTCATATGGAACACTTTAACCTTTGAATTTTGAAACTTTAAAATAATCAAATAATATCAAGTTGGGTATATATGATGATATTCATTTCAAACTTCTTCATAAAACAAAATGTATGCCTCGGAGCGTAGAACTTCTTCCAAAGAAACCTCGCGCACATAAGCATCACTGGCGTAATACCACACAAAGTCTCCATTCTCAGTTTGCGATGTGTTCTTCTTGCCTCTTAGGTACGCAACGTAATGTCCTCCCCTCATCGTCCCCGAATGTTCCACCACTCCAAGCAATCGGTATTTGTACGCCTCTTTCTCTAAGCGGCTGCCCAATACATAATCGCAAGTTCAGATGGCATAATACTAAGTTAGAAACGCTACAAAGCCAATATAAGGGCATAAAACTGTACACGCAAGCACCTAGGACTAAGAACAGAACATCATGGCCAGTTAAGATCAATTGTATTCGATGTGTATAACAGAAACAGAATTAAAACAAGTTTGCCTCATTAACAAATGTGTTTAAATCGTAAGACAATCCAATTAAAGTGAAACCAGCACAGACCAGTGTTTTCTTTGAAACATCAAGCCCCATTAAGAAAACATATCATTAACCGAATGCTTTAAATCCCAAAAATGCCAAAGCAAGAATCTATTAGACAAGTAGGAGGAGGTGATCAAATTAACAACCTAAATCTTCATTTTGAGCATTAGATACAATACAATCTTCCCAATTTCTTAGTTCATAGATTCAGCTTTTCACATTTATATGATTAAAAGCATCAAACTGGTGGGAGATATTATTTTTTGAAAGTTAACCATACATGAATTGGGCTTTGTTATGTCCTTTTCTTACCATTCTTGCCATGCAAAAACTTTCTACCATGAGTTCTAAATAAATCTATCATACTTCAAAGAAAATTTGAATTCTTAACTTCTGCTTAAGTTCCATTACTGTGTGATTAACAAGTCCAAGGCCTAAATACTTTCAATCAAATAATTTAAAATAATTATTTCAAAAATAATGATTAACATACCTGGGATCTATATATGGTTTAAGATCAATCGTATACTTGAAATCAACATGGCCACTCAATTTACTTAACCGGCCTCGAGCATCTTGGCTGAATCTCTTCAAATGTATAGTCAAGATTGGAGGGGCCTTATTGATGAGGATCCTCTTAGTTGCATCTCTTTTCACTTTGACAATTTCAGAGTCCATCTCCTCGTCCTCGATTTCATCTGATTTAGATTTTCCAGAAGACAGGTCAGTTCCCTCCATAGTTTTAGTATTGTGGCATCCATCACGAGGATCCTCACTACATGTGTCATTGTTTTTGTCACTACAGGCATCTTCTGACTGCGATGATACAGCATCTGCCTCAGCTTTCTGATTAACTTTGTGTACAATGTTGACATGGCCATTACTTTCTCCATTTTGAGACAACGAGCTATGATCAATAGAATCCAATACATTTCCTTCCATATTTCTATTGGCAACTGCAAGCTCTGGAGGGGTATCACTAGAATTTATATCCCCGTACCCATTCACCAAAATCTCACGTCTATGTTTCAGCAACCCCTTCCTCTCTTTCATCTTTTGTTCTTGCAGAATTTTTGAACAATTTTCACACTGCCAGGCATGCTCAGTTTTGGTAAGCTGCTCAGGCTTTGTAAAATAAGCTAAACAACTCTCCACAGACACCGGAGCATCACTATTATCAACCTCATCTGGATCAGAGTCGCTGCTGTTCCCAGCAACAAAACCAGCTTTTCCAAGTTCTTTTGTGTCAGAGGCACCACTATTTGGCAAGGGCTTTACAGAACAACTTGCAGTCTCCTCGGGTTCATCAAATAAGCCTCCAAAGCCATCAAAGTCCACTGCATCTTCTTTGCAACCAGCTACAGATGAAACCTCACATGAAATTGAGGTTTCTTCTGTGTATGGAAGCAACAATATTTCTGAATCCTGTACCTGTAATGGTGCTTCATCTTCCAAACATGGTGTAGAAGAATTGATTCCCATGTTTGACTCTGCAAAGGAAATTTGATTACAGGATTCTGTGTTATTGTGAGTTTGAGTTGCATCCCCGGCTCCAGAATCTCCAAATAGTGCTATTTCATTAAATTTAGAAGCAATATCATGGTTATGCAACACTTTATCTTGTCCCTGATTACTCAAGCTTGCCAAATTGTCTGAAGAAGATGTCTCTAAATTAGGTTCCAAATTCTTCTGCAAGGATACATCCTGCTGAACAGAATTTTCATTCCCACAGCACTTACTTGTTGAAATATTGTCACTTTGTAAAGTTAAATCTTCATAATCTGGCTCAAGATAATCTAACCATGTAAAACTATCTGTGGAGGTTAACGTTTCTGCTCCATCTATTCTATTATTTTCAGATTCCTGAGTGGCAGAGGGTACATGTGAAATTAAACCCATGTTATCGGCCACAGTACTTGCATCAAGGGAATCCATTGGTGCATCTCCGAGAGGAACCACTGCAGGTTCTGGAACAGGTGTACTCAAATGTGATGAACCACAAGATGTCCTGCCATTGTCTGGAACACTCTGAGCAGGTGGAGACATTATAGATTTGCTAGCTTTTGCACTGATCCTTCCACTTCTCTTTGGGGGAGGTTTTGGTTTTTTTGCTCGACTTACCGTTTGAGATTTCTTAGATGGAGGTTTCTTAGTTGGAACTGGCAAAGAGACATCCAAGAATGGTTCATAGACTACCGAGGAGTGTCCACACTCTAGACAACTAACTGTGCTAGAAAGTTGCCCCCCGAAGATGGCATCAACAAAAGTAGGATCTGCACTTGGGGACTTGTCACCTTCCTTGGAAGCATGAATTTTTCTACTTGCAGTAAGTTCTTCAGTACTTAAGCCATCAAGCAAACATCGAAGCAACTCATGGCTATCTTGTTGTTGGTATCCTCGAAATTGAGGGGCCTTCGAACATATTGAACCAAAAAGAGATTTTGGATTTACAACACCCCTCAAGCCAGCTTCAGGGTTTGTCTCGGTGAAGAGCTTCTTCATAGAAGCAGTGAGAGGACCAATCGAACCATCCAACCTAAGAAAGTAGTCCCGCAACTTATTAATGGCAATAAGGTTCTGCATCACTGAATTAAAAAAACAAGTATTCCCTAAATTAATAAATCCTCTGACAGAATAACCGCCTTTCCCATTCAAGCCATCGGATGCAGAATGTTTCGATATGACACCACTTGTGACACTCCCACTCCCACTCCCAGACACCGCATCCTCAGCATCTAAATTAGTACCCTCAGGTTGCGTTCCTTTAATTAGTTTCACTATGTCTTGTATTACCTTTTTATGTTCACCACCGTCATCTACTTTATCGCCTGGAATAAGTGCACTGCAAGAAAAACACCAACGAAGCTGGGGATTTTCAAACTGGACAGCCAGTGCATGATGAAGTTTCTTTGCATGCCGAACAGCATGACTTTGAGGTGTAGTAGGCAAACCAACACCTCCACATGAAAAATGACCACAATCTAAACAAACCCATATAGCTTTATCCACGCCTGCCTTCTTTTTCCCATGTTTATTCTTCCCCTTACCAGGCCGCTTATCACCAGCACCACCCATGCATTCTTCACACGTAATAGATTCTGACGAACCAAGTTTTGCAGAAACTTTCTCAAGATTAACAGCTTTATCAATATGGGGGCATGCTTTTCTCTCTTTAGCAACTACATTTACATCTTCTGGAGCTTCAGTATTTTGTGTACTCTGTTGAGGAGTAGCGGTAGGAGATCCAGCAGCAACCCGTTTCTCCTTGTGACCACTTCTAGCCTTCTTCTTAACCTTTTTCCCCATTTACCCTATTGCCAACATACCAAAATCATAAACACTCAGTGCTAAATATTACCAAAACTAAATGAACTTATTGAAACCAAAGTTGCATCATAACTGAACTAACAAAGATTATGACTATCACACACTCAATGGAATACCTAAACCATCAATACCATGTACTCCATAGCCACTACAAATCATCTAAACACTAGATATACAACAAGAACTCAAACTGTTTCAGTCTAGCAACACATACAGATAGGCAAATATATGTAATTATATATGCAGTTATGTATACAGACAAAAACAGCTTAGATACAACAAACTTAGCAGAACAATCCGAATCCACAATCTGATTATTATACTGGAGAATAGGGAAGTCTAAGAGATATACCAGATGTAAATATGTAATTTCCATTACTCTTAAATAAAGATTCAGAGAAATCCTTAAGGATTATATTAAAAAATAACATAATCCAATGAAAAACGTATATAGATGAAAACATAAGACTGCATCGGACGTTTACCAGAAAAAAGGAAAAAGGAAAAAACTTTGAAATTGCTTCACGAATCTGCTAAGAATCCGCGGTGCAAATGGAGAGTAAAAGAGGGGAGTTTATGAAAGATTAGATGGCGACGGAGAATTTGAGAGAAAAGGTGTGGGGGTGGATGAAGATTGAAGTGGAGGGTTTTTGGTGTTCTTGCCGCACAACCCTGTGAATCTATGGTGCTGCCACTATAACTTGCAGGGTGATTAGCGGCAATGGTGAAAAAATAGGGAGAAGAAAACAATGGTGAAAAGTGAAAATTTGGGAGGGAGAATTGTGTATCCCTATGAATCTATAATCTACTGGGGTAAAAATCCCACTGTATTTACTGTAAATTTTTTTGGAATCTGCTGTTTTACAGGGGGGATTGCCGAGTATACAAGACGAGAGAGGTCTCACCTTTAGAAACTAGGTTTACAGATTATTGGCAATCTACGGTTGAAACAAGTAGATTCTTGCAAGGCATAAGATTCTAAATTCGACTTAAATTCATATTGAATGCATAATAGAATGAGTTTATTATCGAAATGATCCATCGACTATTGCGAAATTATCAATTTAATCTTCGATAATTTTTTGTTCCTAATTAAGTTCTTAACTTTGAAAATGTTAACCAATTTAATTTTTCGTTTATTTTGTCGTTAGACACATCTGTTAACTTGAGATGAAATTAATAATTTCACAATAGTCAATGGATCATTTCGATAATAAATTTTAATATAATTTTAATTATAATTAATCTTGTTGCAAATTAAAACAAAAATATATTTAATAATAATAATAATTAACCAATGTCATGTAGTGAAGTAAATTTATGAGGGTATGTAGTATAAATTACTTTTTATTCAAGTTAAAAAAAAGAAAAACAAAAAAAAAAAAACACCAAATCTTATAGTAATAGTTTTGTTCATGATAGTGAATAATGACAGAATAAATCATCGTTTTACATAGGTAATGGCTTGCAATGAGGTGTCGTCTTAGGCTCTTAAGTGATGGTATA
Organism: Ipomoea nil; assembly: GCF_001879475.1. Classification (NCBI taxonomy): domain Eukaryota; kingdom Viridiplantae; phylum Streptophyta; class Magnoliopsida; order Solanales; family Convolvulaceae; genus Ipomoea; species Ipomoea nil. Next base: position 5,517,521 of record NW_017617116.1, read on the forward strand.
TAAATTGAATCAATTTTTTTTCTTTTTTTTATGAAATCTAGTTGTTTTTTTAACTAATTAAGCATAAATTGGCTCGATTATGACGGATTACATTGATGTTGTGTGTGTTTTTAATATTGTCATCGTTAATCATGTTAAATTATCATTATACCGTAACACATGTTATTGTGCAGATTATAGGTTTTCAATTAGGTTCGGGATATTAGGCTTCCACCGCTCCACTGTATATTTGGGATTTATTTGTTCTTTATTAATGTTATATTTTAGTTTACTTCAATAACTACAACAACAGTAGTGTTATAGAACCAACTACTTTTTATTTATGAGGCAATCCATCAGAGTTAATTATGTTGTTGACTTGGTAACTATGATGTTATCAGTTCGATTTATTGGCTTTATTAATTTAAGCCGATCAATTATTTGCTAACTATAGTCACAATGTGAGATTTGTCATTTCCTGTGTCATTAAAAAATTATTTTATTTTTAAAGAAAAAATAAAATACATATTAAGCTCGTTGGACTAGGCAGGGCATGTCAACAAACCTTCTCTTTGGTGGGCATCTATTTTCGAAACCCACCTCCATACCTAAGTAGGAGGCGGGCGGGCAAAGCGTGTTATGACGGCTCTATATGAAGCTATATATTGAAATGTATGCTAATAATATGTTCAGTGTTGCAAAACTTATAAGTAATACAATGTCAAAAGTTGGTATGAATTTATTTGATGGTCTTGAATACAATTGTGATATGGATATGTTTCAAAAGTTTTAGCATGCATTAAAATATGCTGATGGTTTGACTTATGATGAAATGAAACTTGTTTCGTAAAGCTCACTGATTATCATAATAAAGTGACTTTTTTTATCTGATCATGATCGAAAACAGTGGATAAGAAGATTCCTCGATGGCAGTTCACATTTTACGAACATTACTGCTATCATTTGATTGTTTTGAAATTTATTATTATTATTATTATTATTATTATTATTATTATTATTATTTTGAAACACACATTATTAATAATGTTATGTACATTATTAATAACATTTTATTGTTGTTGAATATTTTGTTGAAAAAAAAAATGTTATTCTTCTTTTGAATATTATTAAATGTTCTTTAATTTTTTTTTATTTATATGAATATTTTGTTTGATAACTTACACATCATGATTATTACTATCATTATATATTTTGTATAGGGATATTTTCGCATTTTAAACATATATTCTTACGGTTAGACCAACCAAACACGAAATGACATTCTTAACGTCTATTTCTTACTTTCTCAAAAAAAAAAGTATATTCCTTATCAAATAATAAAAACAAATCATATTATATTCCTTATGTATTCACTTAAAATTTATTATGTGAACCAAACACGCTAACAATAATAATTTAAGATGTAATTTTAAACTACTTTTTCACAAATATTAAATTAAAAATTTAATATTAATTAAAAATTAAAAATGTGTAAAAAATTAATCAAATAATATCACATACACATGTATAAAAATGTGTCCACATATAACAAAATTCTGCTTCTTTCTATTTACCGAAACAAATCGTAATGTCTTTTTCATACAAATTTCCAGACGATAAAAAATATTAATACAAATGGAAAAAAACAAATGAAGAAGGCACGTTTGATCACGATCGTCGATAACCATAAATTCCCATTCCCTCCCATCGATCTACGGTCCTCAATGAGTCACCACCAAAAGTCAAACCGACAATTAATGTTTTACTCCGTACTATTTTTAAATTCCCGGCCATCTCCTATATATCTATATCAGGAATCCCTCTGCGTATTTTCTCAAATCGTCGCTGTACAGATTCTCTTCCTCCGGAGACTTTTTTCTTGGGTTATCAACAATGACTCATATCCTTTTCCACAACCCTAATTATTATTATTTTTGTTGATTTGATGTTTTTAATTATTTTTTTTTTTTTATGATGTAATTTGGATGATTGTTTATAGATTTTGGGGAATTTAACGTATGTGTTTGTGTATTCCTTGACCCAATCGAACGCGGAAACCAGAGGGAGAAAGACAGGGAAAGAGCTCAGGCTAGGACGGGGAAGGCCGGCAAGGTTAAAGGCAAGGATGATGGTCTGACTCCAGAACAGCGCCGTGAAAGGTATTTGATTTATTGATTTTCCGATCTATTTCTGTTTCGTAGAATCGAACTTGATTTCTGTAAGATTCGGTCTTTGGAATTTGTTTTGCCGCCTCTGTGTGGATTGAGATCTCGTGTGAAGGGTTTATTCGTTGTTTTATTAATTTTGATTTATGGATGGTGTTTCTTCTATGTTGTATGTAAATAGGATCACCTTTAGTTCATAGAATCTTCAGGAGCTGAATTTCATATCAATATCAGATAATTAGCTTTGTAGGAACAGAAGTGATTAGTAATTTTGGAGTATTTGTGATTAAAGTGCAGAAATTGGAAATGGCAGAATAAAGAAGGCAGCTTTTAGAGTAGAGAGGAAGGGGAAGTTGTTATTTATTCAATTTTTTTGAAACAATTGTTATTTCTTAATTAGTCTACTCCTTATTACAGTAACTTGAAGATCTATAGATTATTTATTGCAACATTATGGGAAGTACTCGAAGAGTTTTGTAAGTTTACTGATGGTGTGATTAGTTTTTGTATCATAGTGGACAAACTCTCACTTAAACGAAAGCATTTGGAAGTTCTAAAATCTTCCTTCTTATGGATGACATGATTTCTGTTAGGTGGGACTTGAGAGTAGAATTAAGGAATGCAATCTTGATACGTGGCAAGAAAAATTTAAGTATTTTCTGTGCCCAGCAATAGTTTATATGGACTAATTCTTTATAGTGATCCAGTTAGAATATTAATAATGAGTGAGTGAACTTGAAGTTTTACACTACTTATTTTGACATTTGGTATTACATGTTCTCTCTTGTAACCCTTATGAATTGTTATATGATTTGGAGATCAAGTTTATGGACATTTAAGATATATATATATATATATATATATATATATATATATATATATATATATATATATATATGGTGACATTTGTGTATTATCAACAATCCAAGGTTGCTTTTGACGATAAGTGTAGAGAGCATTTTTAGTGTTCCCTCATTGTGGGATTCATTTGTGCTTTATGGACCAATGTATACTGAACATAGGCATTCAGAAATATATTTTATCATTAATCCAGCTTACAAATAACCATTCTCTCAGAACCCGTATATTGTGGTCTATGCTGTCAGGCTGCTGAACTTGATACTCGATGCTTGTAGGCATTAACGGTTTTTTTTTTTTTTTTTTTTTTTTTTTTTTTTCAATTTTAGGGATGCAAAAGCTCTTCAAGAAAAGGCTGCGAAGAAAGCAGGACAAGCTGCAGGGGGTAGCAGCACTGGGAATAAAGACACGAAGAAGTAGAACTTGTTCGGTGTTATAGGGCCTGTTATCTCGTCAACTTTCTCCATCTGCTAATTCCGTGTAATCCTTGTACTCCTTTTACATTTGTCTTTTGGATATGGTCCTTTTACATTTGTCTTTGGATTAGTTGGATTTGCCCAAGTGAAGATTTGTACAACATGGTTTGAACTTTGAACACTGATGATATTTTGCAACCATTTTGCCTGAGCAGAACTCAGTTGGGATTTCTAAATACAACAAATTTTAGTGTAAAGGTAGAAAACATCAAAACATGCCAACAGTCTTAAAAAACCTTGCAAAAATTGGAGGATTAAATTCAGTTTTTTTTTTTTTTTTTTGAGAAAATAAATGAAATTACAAAAGTTTAGGTTGTTTAGAGGAAACAAAATCTAAAAATTGCCAAGATTTTAGACCATATAAAATAATATTTAAAAATTCACTAGCTTGGGAGTTTGGGGCATTGTGAGTCCTGTTTAGATTATGTATATGCAGTCAATATATTATGTACATTTAGATTATAGATTATTATGTATTGGAAGTAAACTGAAAGTACATAATATATTAATTGTAATATGTACATAATTTGTTAACTGAAAATACGTAATATATATTAATTATAGGGACATAATCTCAACTAGGTCCATAATGCTCATGATTGAGTATAATTTGGGTTATACCATACTAAAGGCAAAACAATGCCTATTTGGGGGCTTTTGGAGGAGGGTGAACTTCAACATTGGCCCATTTGAAACCATTCCTTTAAATCAGTCAATCATGCAATGTTCATTTGGAGTTCAGAAAATTAAGAATAATGTCAAAATCCAAGTTCAATAGTGTAATAGATAATTTTAGGTGTTGATTAAATCTTTATTAAAATGTCAACTCAAGTTAAAGTGGATCAATCTCTTGTTTAACTCCACTTTTTAATGAAGTGAATAATGTGCTTTAGTAGTTATTATACACTGTTTGTACACCATGTATTAGTTCATATTCATATGTATAACAGTATAAGTATGGGTGTTTTTTTTTGAATGCATAAGTATGGGTGTCTAATTTACTTAAAAATAAAAAATCTACAAAGAAGTGCTTTTCGTCTTATTTTTTTTTAAAAAAGAATTATTAGGGTCCGTTTAGGAATTCGAAAAATGACCTCAAAGAAAAATAATAAATTATGGTCAATGAAAGAAATACTAAATTTGACATAAAATGGCTTCCTAATTTTTTAGTTTGAAAACATTTTTCAGATTCGATCTTTATTTTATCGTCCCTTTTCTAGCTAATTTCCGGATAATTATTACCACTACTACCACCGCTATCTCGACTCCCACTACCACTACCATCTCGACCTTCACTATCATACCACCTCGACCTTCACCACCACCACCACTTATTATTATTATTGATGGGGATATTGGGATTGGGCTTCGGACCACTACTGGCATGGGCTGGCTCGTAGAGGAGGTTCGGAACGGGAGTGGTCGCAGGCGTTCAACGGCCATTGGGGGTGCCGGGTGATGCAGCGACTGAGGCACCTCGGCGCGCTTGCACTGTTCATTGCACAACGGAAGCGTCGCTTGCCGTCGGCCAGGTGACGGCGAGCGTGGATGCGGTAGGTGCCGGCTGGCCGGGTGCGCCCTGCCGCATCCTGGTTGCATGGTCGGGCCCCGGGGGTGTGTTAGGTGGTGGGGGTGGTAGGCGACGACATGGGACACGTGGTTGGTGGAGACTGACTTGCGCGGATGGCATGCACGCGGACGGTGCATGTGAGGGGTATGACAGTATAAAAGGAGGGGAATGGTCTGCTTAGGACATGACACAGAACACAGAGACCCTTCTAGTTGAGTGGTCTAGGGCTTTTACCAAAGTCCATTTTCAACAGTATTGCCTTTCGCATCCAGCATATAACGTTGGCTCAGCTACCCTTGTTCGTTTGGGCAGGTAGCTTGCAGCTTGTCTATATTTCCCTTGGCTCAGTGCCTCGACGCGAAAAATTATTGCCTTGCATATATACTCAGTTTATGGTGGACCCAGTCCCAACAAAACCATCAATTATTATTATCTTATAACTAATAATATTTTTATTTTCAAAAAAATGAAACAAACAACTATCAAAAAATGCAATTTCTTAACTTTTACCAAACACAATTTTTTGTTATTTTTTATTTTCAAAAAATGTCATTTTCAAGAAATCAATTTTTAAAAACATTTTCCAAGTTTCTAAATTGACCTTAATGTGATTGATTAGTATTTGGGGGGTTTCCTCACTATTTTAGTTAAAATTCATTGGGTGTGGGAGTTATAACGACCACACATTATTTCATTTGAACATGTTAGTTGCGCCTAAGTAGAAGCTTCAATTCTTGATTGTCTGCCACAAACATTGTTTTTGCCAAATAAGGAAAAAAGCTGACATTTCCACTTAGAGCATCATACTTCATTTTTATTAGGGAAAATTGCACTTTTTCTCCCTGAATTATATACTTATAGCACTTTCTCCCCCTGAATTATTTAAGTGACTCTTTTCCCTCCTAAAATGTTAAATGGACATATTTACCCTTAAAATAAATATTTCATTTATTTTTCTTCTCCAACAAATTATTACTATAATTTGGTTCAAACCAAACGGATACTATAGCAACCAAACCCAAATATTCCAATTACAATTTAGAATCAAAACGCGATATTTAGAGTTTATTAAAATCGCAAATCGAAATGGCCGGTTCATGTTCCGAACTGAAAAAATAAAATACATTTATTGTTGAATTTAAACTATTTTAAAATAAAAAATAAAATAAAATTTAAAATAAAGACGGTTCAAAATTGCGAACTGGATCCGGAACCGCCGGTTCACGGTTCATGATCCAGTTTTTTTTTGTTCATAAATTTAATAAATTAAAATCTAAATATTGGATTCTAGATCTGAATCATAACCGAAAACTTTTAATTCGATTGCTATAGTGTCCGGTTCAGTTCGAACCGAACTATGGTCATTGCTATATATACACAATAATTTGTTGGAGAAGTAAAATAAATAAAATGTTTACTTTAAGGGTAGAAATGTCAATTTAATATATCAGGGGGGAAAAACCACCACTTTTAAAATAATTGAGGGGGCTAATGTGCTTACATAAATAATTGAGAGGGAAAAAGTGCTATAAGTATATAACTTAGGGGGAAAAAGTGCCATTTTTCCTTTTTATTATTATTATTATTATTATTATTATTATTATTATTTTTTTTTTTTTTTTGAGAAAACTTTATTTTAATTATAACCATTATTCTTTCTCATTAATTACTTTCCTTATAATTAATCACCCAAATTTTTATAGTGATAACAATTTTTTTTGGGTGCGCAAACTATACAATACCAGATGAGCGAACAACTCTTACTTTAGATAGTTTGAACAACTCTCTTCTATATGCAGTCATGTCCCGTCACGAACGAGTTCTTAACGAGGACACCAATGATATGAGAATACTAAAACCGTTCAAATTTAAATATCATATTTCAATCTTTTATATAGTTAATGTGGGATCGTATATCACATTTTAAATTCATCTTTTCGTTAAAAAAAACATTTATTGGTGGTTATGGAGGAGCAATTGCATGCTGCACTAAAAAACCTTATCCTAGGTTTTGGCATGTTGATGAGGAATATAATGAATTGAACATTGTATATATTAGGCACCTAGCTAGCTCATCATCATCATCTGTTTTTAAGATTCATTATTCTTTGTCGAATAGTTCATTTTTGTATTTGTGGTCCTTAATCACACCAAATTAAAGCTATCATCAGTGTAAAAAAAAAAATTGATTGATGGTCCATTCATGAGTCATAAGATTGCGACATGTGTAACTGTTCCATTGGCGAGTTAGTCCACAATATTATTTAATTAATAAAGTTAAAAATGTCTTTGTTTTTAGTGAACTTTTATTGTTTTTTTTTTTTTTTTAAAGGCAAGAGGGGTATTTAATAATTACATGTCACTTATTTTTTTCTTCATTTTTAACTAAGTTGGTATGCACAAAATACAAGGTTCTTTACATATTTGATAAAGAGCAATAAAATCAAAAATATTATTGTGAAAAAATTAAACAATTTCTTTTGAATGACGAAGGAAATCCATAATCACTACTCAAATGTGTGCACATGATAACTCCACAAAAAAATTTAATATAAGTATGATAGCTAGGTATAGAAAAGATTAAACTTGGTATTTCTTTCATAGTTAAAAGTTAATCTCATACATGAGAGCAACTCCCAAACAAGTTGGTTGGACCAGTCGTTAGCTTGGTAATCACAAATTTTTAAATTTGACATTTCATATCAGTCTTCTTAATTTGAGCTAATTAACTCTGAACAACCTAGACTGGTTGGCTATAGGTTCCCTATAAATCAAAAGTAGGTTATTGTTCTGCATGCATGTAAGGTTTTTTTATTTATTTATTTATTTATTATTTATTATTTATTTATTTTTTTCCTTTAATATAGATTAGTGTACAAATACAATGTACACACGTTCCATGATAATTGAACTAACACTTCATTTTAATTTTTAAGCCATCGTTATATCTTGGATTATGGTTCACATTGCAGGTAGACCCAAGTTTACTTTTAATATACTGAATGTCTATTTTTAGTATACTTGTACTATTTACAAATAAATTTATAGTACATTAAAAATAAACTTTCAGTACATTAAAAATGAATATTTATGAGTAATACGCAATATATATAATTTGTGAATTTTAAGGTTGAAGCCTTGGGCCCTAGTGCTATTAGATAATAGTAATATAAACTTATGGTTCTAATTAAGTGATAGATCATATGTTGAAGTTAGGCCTCCCACTTACCATTACAGTGACAGTATAAGTAGGTTTATGACACTAGGTAACATGCTATTGGTTCTCTTTTTGCCATTAGGCTAATCGCATAATTAAGCTTATTAACTCGATTCCTACCAAAGATTAAGAAAGGTATGAAATGACATTATTGTAGGCATTAATGTACACATATTTGGAGGCATGTGGGTTAATTAAGGCACATCCTATGATTTACTTTCATTCACCAAGTCTCTAACGCAGGAGCAGTGGGGCCTTTAGAGTTGAGGTGTAAATTCAAATAAAATCACATATATTTAATTCGTTCTCCTCAAATATTTAAAGATTTTTACACCATTCACTAACGAGACTCAAATCAAGTTAGTTAAAAATGCACATATATACGTTAATTATCATAAGAATCGCTAATATTACCCGAGAAGTTTACTCATATTGGATTGGTCTTTTGGGACAAAATCTCATCTTAGACTTTGGTATCTATCATTGGTTCTCGATCTTGTTAAGAGATTTGTTTAAAGTAAGAGATGATTTCCGTTTTTTCTCTCAAAAAAGTTGAATCTCCAATCCCGACGACCCGACAGAGCATTTGGGAGAATGTAAATCAAGGTGACTCAATAGCTCAACAGGCATGATCAAACGATGATGCGCACAAGGGATCTATCCACTTTGGGCATAATTCACACACTGCCGCCGCTGAGGTTCGAACCTTGAACTTTTCTCTCAAATATTATTTACTGAACCAGTGTTTTGTAATGGTTTTTTTTTCCCCTTAGATTTGGGTGCCTTAGCTTTCAACAGCTGTCGGCTAAGGTGAATGCTGTGAACTTAAAGGTCACAGCATATTCAAATTCTCAATTTTGGCTAATTGATGCAAAAAGATGAAAGTAATAATTTTTTTTTTTTTTTTTCTAAAGAAAGAAGCAAACATGGTTTGTGGTCCACATTTTGCCATAATTTTGAAACATTTATTTATGTGGAATATACAAAAAAAAAAGAAGGTTAATGAATCCAAGTCAAATGATGCTTAATTAATTATATATAGGTAATTTAATAAGCTTAGAATTAATTATTTGATAAAAATAATGATAAAGTGCACTAGGTGATGATGTTTGTAGGGTTGTTTAATGAAATGGTGGAAGACATGATGGCGTGTTCATGAGGAGATGGGCAAGTACAACTTAGTTTTCACAGGACAAGATAAGATTTTCTATTCTCACCATTGCTGTTTCTCTAAGTATAATTCAATCTATATCCATTTAGCCACGTATTTATGCAATCACCCATAATATATATATGGGCAGATCAAATGAGAACATGATTTTTCTATAAAAAATGCGTATAAATCTCAACCGTTCATTAGGGAGATTAGAACTAAGTTTCCCCGGAGAACGTGTAGACTAATCTAATGGTCATCTAAGATGATCAAAGGTTAAAAGTTAAGGAACGGTTATATTTTTGTAATTACAATAATTATAAAATTAATCACGTTTTTTTTTTCAATAAAACCCTTCACCATTAATGAATTTGATGTGTGACACACACACACACTTTTTTCTTCACTAAAACCCTTCACCATTAATGAATTTGATGTGTGACACACACACACATTCCAAATAGTAAACATTTATTATTTTTGAGAACTATAATGAGTTAATTATATTTTTTCATGTCAACAAAAATATTATAAAGTCTATTTGTAATAGTATCATCTATATGTATAATGTATAAGAAGATATTTGCAACACACTACTTTACACTCGAAACTTTTCTCGGCCACTATGATGTGTTCTCTCAACGAGAAGAGCGATAATAGATACTAAACCAAAATAAAGCTGATCTCATTCAAAAATAATATGTCAATAGGTAAAGAACCTTTAAGTTTAACTATTACTCTTTAATGGTACATGCAAGTACCAATAATCTCAAGACTTTAATTTTGTATTTATATTATGATTTACACATGATATTAAAGATAATACGGACAAAAGAATACTTGTGTTCACAATCAATAATCTCCAAATGCATAATGATTTTTCACATACATCGAATTTTCACTCCCTCTCTCCTAAGTTTCTCCATAAGTATAGTAGAGAACTAGACACTATATATATTGTACATTAATAGAGGATTAGAGATGGATAGAATTCTTAATTTTATCTTTTTTTTTTTTCCTCTTAACCGGCCACATGCATCTGATCTCCTATCATAACGTGGAATTTTTTGATAGCGGATTAACTTGGTAAAACTTAAATATGTTGGAATTTTTTACATTCCAATATTACAACTGAAATTAAAGTTGATTTAAATATAATTGAGTGTAAAATTATATATTTATTAATTTTATATTTATAGTAAACAAAATGTATTGAAAATAAAATAAAAATTATGACCTGTTGATGAGTTGATGCATGCACATATGTACATAAAGCACACATTACCACACAACATACACACACGAGCATAAGGTTGCAGACCGTGCCAAAACTGCAGAATATATTCTCCAATAATATAAATATATAATTAATTGAAAAGGATGAATGTAGACGTAGATCTGTTAGTTGGTCTCTCCATACACGAACTGCACAACTACGATCTCTCTCTCTCTCTTGAAGATGAACTCATTTTTTATTGGAAAAAAATGTATTTAGCCTTTGAATTATGTAGCATTAGTTGTTTTAGTCCTACCTCTTAATTAATCGTTGCAGAATAGGCTCTTAATAACGACTTTAAAAACAAGTTGCAATTTTGCCCCTCTGCTAAGGAACTGTGAAATTTTGTTACAATTTCTCATATTTCATGTCTGATTAGCATAACCATTTGAATGTGTGTGCGCTAATGGAAATTCATAGTTGTCTCATTGTTTGAGAGTCCAAATACAAAAATTGCAATTTTTTTTTTTTGGTTGTAGAATTAAGGGTGTAATGATGTTAGGATCGGATCCCATTATGTCAAAAATTATAGCAGCGTAGTTATGTTTTAGTGACAGGATACTTGACGTACAACCAATATAATCCCTAATGTAACCCGTGACCTGCTCTGATACAAATTGCTAGGATCACACACTTACAATTATGTCAAAAGTTATAGTTAGTAGCAAAGATATAATTTTATTACTTAATAAATATTTTAATGTAGCATGCCCTCCAAACCACCCTAACACCCAACAAAAGGGGCTAAAATGTAGGGATTAAAACCACAATAATTACATAATTGATAAGCTAAAAATGTACGTGCAGTGTACACATTTTTACACCTTTTTTTTAAAAAAATAAAAAATAAAATCTTTTTACCAAATCAATTATGACCAATAACTACAAATCCTCAAAAAATTCGAGTCAACTAAATTATATATATACACTAAGTATTCTTAAAAGTCTTGGTCTAACTATTAGATCGATCAATAGGCCATTGACAATAAATCACAAAAATTACTTTTAATAATTAACTAACAAGAAGTTTACAACCACGAATACACGAGTTAAAAACCAGGGTCATTTCGCCCGTATAGTCTTAGTTTACTAGATCATTGGATCATATTTACATTCTTAGATACACATGAGAAAGTTTAACTAATTAGTGGGTATATATTGATCAATTACGAGTTTTATATATTGGGTACTGATAAAGTTTGAGTGCGCTTAACTAATTCAGAATTAGTTTAATTTTAATCTCGATCTTTGGATCACATTTACATGCTTAAATACACAAAGAAAAGTTTAACTAATTGATGGGTATTGATTGAGTTTGAGAATGTCTAACTAGTTTAAGATCAGTTTTAATCTCTTTAGATCACATTTATACTTTAAATATACATGAAAAACTTTAACTAATTAATAGATTTTAATCGAGTTAGAGTTTTATATAATAGGTATTAATTAATTGAACCAGATGGAGTTTTATATACACTCATAAAGTTAATTGCGTTTGTAAGCTAATTAATCATCATTATCTTCTCTGATGGGAGCGAGTGACGAGTGAGAGAGGGTTATTAATATGATTTGTCTTTTGTTGTTTGCCTAATTTTATTTATTTTATTTTATTTTGTGTTTTTGTTTTTGTTTTTGATGGGCACATGATTTATGATCATCTCACTGTTTTGGATGGTCAAGCTAAGCAACTTCCACAACTCCACATGAACATGACGACTCTCCATATAATATTTGGTTTTATTTATTTAAGAAATACCAAAAGTAGTAATAATTAACTCTCGGTCAGTAGTTAGGAATAGTTTGTAAACTAATTGTTAATATAACTATAAAGTCAAAGTTTGCGTTAACTTTCTCTAAGAGTTAAATTCTGTCGGTGCAACTCAGACTAAACCCGATTTAGTCTACAATGGTGAGAATAGTGCTAAAAGAGAGGATGTTGTTTATTATGGTATGTTATTGAATTGAGGCCAATCGTATCCATTGCTGGAAATTATGGAATTTCCGACCACCTGAAAGTGATCTGAAATCAAGTTAAAAGCCTTGTTCCAATCACTTTTGGTATCCGAAAAAACATTTGTTACTATTTCACACCACTTTTTACTTTCGACTTGATTCAAGATATTTTCAAGTGGTCGGAAATTCCATAATTTCTAGCAGTGATCCCAGGCAAATTGGTAAAAGACTTAGTAATCATAAGGTTTCAATTTCAAATAATCTCAGTAAGAGTTGTCCGTTGATCTTCTTATTTTGAGTTGATCACACTTTCAGGTAATGATTATGAATTTTTTATAAATCAAAATGGTATGCCATTGAATTGATGTGTTGAGAGGTCCAAATAATGCAGCAAAGAATAAAGAAACCCATGTTTGGTAAGGAAAGAGAAACCTAAAAAAGGGGAAAAGCAACTTTAAACAAACATGGCCTCATGGTTAGCTAGCTTAGTTACTATTTATTAATTTGTTCACTTCTAATAATCATCAATAAAATAACGTAGTAATAATAATGTATCTAAAGTAAAAGGTTTAGTTACAAGTAGGGTTTTGTCATTACCATGTGCTATTCCTTCAAAAATGCAAACAATTCATGCATAGTTCAATCATCCTAGTCACCCAAAAAATAAATAAATAAAAATTAACCACCACCTTATACATGAATCACTACTCGAGTATTGAATAAACTTTGCCAGACAACCTAGCCGGTAAAGAACTACAGGTAAACAACCTAAGTTGTCAACAACTAATCTGCTCGAACTAAGAAGCTAGGTCAATACACTGCTCTTATTAGAATTGAAGTCGAATTTGAAACTTTGTGGTTATCAAGTCAACATCTTTATCAACTTAATTAACAGGGTTCTCCAAACTCCACATTATTAGTATTATATTTCACCTTAGTTGTGCGTGCAAACATGAATGCTAACTAAACGAAAATTCTTAACAAGGAGGCAGTTCAATATAGTATAATTAATTAAAATGAATCATATGCCAATTAAAAAGAAAAAAATTTATAAAAAAAATGAAAACGTTGCAATGATTGTTTGGGGCCGGTTGGAATTGACTCGTTATTGTGTGTTGTGTAGTCGTTAAAAGTTTTGTTGTGTTTGAAGAAATTGGGTGAGTTGGTAAAGTGCCTTAAAACTATTCTCAAAAGACACATACATAACAGACTATAGATACCAAAGGACAGGCCAAATAAGGTATTACTCTTACCCACATATTCTTTAGTTTTTTTTTTTTTTTTTTTCTTTTTTTAGATCTACAAAACACACACACATTATTTCCTCTTTCTTGTCAAGCAAACTCTACTTTTATATTCATAATAATTATAATAATTTATGAAATTTTTTTAAGGTGTCGATATTGATTTTTGAATTGGTATGAATACGTACGATAAGAACAAAAGTTGACGGTACCTATTACAACCCAAAATTATATATAGTTGTACCAAATGTAAATTGTACTAGTATTGATCGGCATTACAACATTTTTCGTAATTTTTATTATATATGTTTTAAGGGAAGACTTTAGTGTCTTTTACCCTAGTATTGTGTTGCAGGGAGGCCATGGGGAAGAGAATTTTAGAAGAAACGAATCACGTACATTTCTCCTTTCTCTTTTCAACTACTTCATATGAACAAGATCATAAGAACGGGTGTGAGACAGATCTCGAATATGTCTTTTAGTTCACTCGAGACTGCCTTACACAAGACTATGCATCTGGAACAAAGGCTGAGGCATGTACAAGATATGAGTACGTAACAGGTTCGATTGAGAGAGTGTTGAAAAGAATTAAATTTGTAATCTTCTGATATAAAAATCATGTTTCACCTACACGGTTACCCCTTTTGGGGCATGTCAAGTATGATTTGATACTGTAAGTGTTGTTGTAAAACTCCCAATAATCTGAATATTATTAATAGCAAAAGATCGATAAGCTAAGGCAGGTTTAGGCAGCTGCAAACACCTGGAAAGTTGAAGCCAAATGATTATGGATGGTCATAATCTTAATTAGACTCAAAAGAGTCAAATTAATGGGGCAATTATTAAACCAATTTAGGGAGAAGATAGAATACAATATAATATGAATATTAATTAATTATTTAATAGATGTAGTTAAACTATGATTTGAAACAGTTTGATAACATGTGAGAAAGTAGAAAAGGGGAAAAAGATCATGTGATTGTTTGAGAAAACCACATGGATCATCGGCCTTAAACAAACCAATCCAAGAATAATGCCAGTAAAGTAAATTAAAGCTAAGCTAGCTAGGGTTTGATGAGGCTGCTTGATCTTGTCTGCACGAGCAGTTCAATTAGTACTCAAGTACGTAATAAATTATCAATAAGAACGCATTATTGAAACTTGACAACCATCCTATCTTGTCAGAATTACACACAATATTGTTCGCACGGGCTTAACTCACTAGTTCAGTATGCAGTATTTGAAAAAGAGACCAATGTTCGAACCTCAGCAGCGACAGTATGGGAATTATGCCCAATGTGAACAGATCTCTTGGACGCATCGGCATTTGACCCTGTTTGCTGAGCCCAATGTGAACAGATCCCTTAAACGCACCGACATTTGACCATGTTTTACATCCTCCTAAATGCTCAATCAGACCAGAGTAAACACTGGTATTCTCACCTAAAATGTCATTAAATCATCAGCTTTACTCCTCCACTATCTTATTAAACAGGACCTTTTGTGAGCAAGGTTGCTTAATCTTAATGCACTCACTCTCAAGAAAGAATAACTAACTAACATGCATTCAGGTAATTTATATTAGTTAACCCCTACAGACAGAACGACAAGAATAATATGTTGTCACATTTTGATTGGTTGTGACGAGGATGATGTTGCTGAGAATGGGAAGCACGAAAGCTGTTTGGAAGAGTCAAGAACTTAAGCCATCATTATGCTCTTTTTCATTTCTTTAATTATATTAAGAGTACTGAAGACTGATGAGGAGTTTTCTTATTTATTGGACTAATTATCGTTGCTGTTCTGATTGATGAGAAGGTGGTATGTAACAAATTGTAGTGAAAAGACTTTGTGCAACAAATTAAAATATAGAAATTTCTATGGATATATAATGATAAGAACATGAGACATTATATTCTTAGAAGAAATGATTTGTCGTTATTTAATTTATACGGTCTCCACTAAAACCACAAGGTCCTGAGCTCTTTAGAAATATTCTTAATCACATATATAAAGGGATTTTTCTTTCTATGGTGTAATACTTTAGCTATGGATTTTTTATTTTAAAAAAAGAGACATTTAGATATTTAGCAGTTATTCTACCTCTCACTAATTTAAAATTAAACTAATATTACTTAACAAAAATACTCTCCATTAACATATTACTCCGTATATATTACACTGGAGTGGTAATGACCATTAACATAGATGTTTATTTTTAGTATCTTAAATGTCTATATTTTAGTATATTATATGTTTATTTTTTTTATATATTACATGTTCATTTTTAGTAGAGTTAATTTCAGGAATGATCTCATTGGTTATTGATATTTACCAATTTTAATTTCTGACTTTTAATTGGACAAATGATCTTTTAACTATCGACCTTTATCAATTTTCATCATTGACTTTAAATTTGATCATAAATGGGTCTTTGACTATTGATTTTGTTTCAAATGTAATCATTCAGATAAATTATATACATTTTTTTTTGAATGCAAATTATATATATTTAGTAAACTATAACTATAACTTTAAGGATGATAATATAAAATTTTGGTTCTTCATATTCTCACTAATGATGAATTCAATGTATTAAGTTTATGAACCCAATTTGATCATCTCAACAACAAACCAATTTTTACATTATCATCTTTAAATTAAATATTTACTAAATGACCGATATTTAACTAGCTAGAAGACCAAATTAAAAAAAAAAATAGTCAAGAGATTATTTATGATCAATTGAAAGTCAATGAAAATTGGTAAATGTCAATAGTCAAGTGACCATTTATGATCCAATTGAAAGTTAAGGATAAAAAATGATAAATGTCAATAGTCAATTGATTATTCCTGAAATTAATCCTTTTTAGTATATTACATAAAAATTAATGAACATGTAACATTAGTGACTCTTTCATATAGAAGGTTATGAGGTCGAGCCTCGAGTTAGTAGCTTCCAAAAAAAAAATTGTACACTAAAAACAACATATTGTAAACTTTCAAATAATGGTTGTGAATTTTTCTATTAAACTAAAAACATATTATTTCATTCATGAAATTAAAATTCGAAGACTTTATTTAAATTACAATTTTTCTACTCGGACCACATATGTATTATATTTGTGGGGAGGTATAGTATATATTAGGGGCTAATATATATATACCATATATAGTGCATGCATTTTCTGCATCATCACTGCCGATCTCCCATCATATATATATATTCTATCATCAAAACCTCAAAGAAATCGATTACTCAAAATCCAGAAAAACCCTTCATGCAGAAAGAAATCCCAGCTTGTTCTAAAGAAATGGCAGCCTCAGGATCACCATTTTTCGCGGCGAGTTCCGGCGGCGTCTTTTGCAGTCCGAATGAGACCGCATATTCGTCGCCGGAGCGTTTCGTTTCGAGTTCAGACTCCAACTCCTCAGCAGATGAGGCTTCCAATAATAATAATTTCTCCGATTTCGCGACGATATCAGATCAGGTGGCGATGAATGAACACGATCACACGCGTTCGACGTTTCCTCATCACGGCGGCCTGAGTTTTTCCGATCAGGCGGCGGCCGGAATCCCATTGAATTTTCTTGAATCTTTCCCGTCACTCAACGCGGCTGCAAATGCTCCGTCTTCTTCGTCGAATTTCCCGAATTTGGGGTTGTTTTTGCAGCAGCCTTCAGTGGTGGAAACGCCCAAAAAACCTTCTTCTTCTTCATCATCGCATTCACAAGTTTCGGACAATTTTTTGTTCCCGGTATCCCAGATTAATGGTGAGTTCCGGCAACCGGCGGAGAGCTGGCTGAGAATGAATCAGACATTGACGAGTTACTCGTCAAAGGGGTTCAGTGATTTCTGGCTTAGCAACACCAGAACTCAGCCGATGAAACACACGGCGGGGAGAAGAACGACGACGGAGAAGTCTTGCTTCTCGGCGGCGCAGGCGTCGCCGGGGAAGCTGTTCCGGGGAGTGCGGCAGAGGCATTGGGGGAAATGGGTGGCGGAGATACGGCTGCCGCGGAACCGGACGAGGGTATGGCTGGGGACGTTCGACACGGCGGAGGAGGCCGCGTTTGCGTACGACACGGCGGCGTATATGCTCCGGGGAGACTACGCCCACCTCAACTTCCCAGATTTGAAGCACCGGCTGAGAGATAACTGCATCAACGGCAACACGGCGGCGCTCCTGGAGGCGAAACTGCGATCGATATCACAAGGGACGGCGGCCGGGGCTACCAAGAAGGCTAATAATAATAATAATAATAAAAATAATGAGATGATGATCAAAGATCCTCCGCCGCCTAATGTGAAACCATTGGTGAATGAAAGTTCAAGTGGAGTGACGTGGACACAAAACCCAGTGACGCCGGCGGCGGAGATCGCGGCGGAGAAGAAGAAGAGGGAGGTGGAAGAGGCGGCGGCGGAGAATGAGGGAGGTTTTCAGCTGAGTAGAATGCCGTCTTTAGATATGGATACCATCTGGGCTGAACTCCTAGTCTCTGATTCATGACTGCAACTTCTCTTTCTCCGTCAATTCTGCAGGATTATCCTTTTTTTTTTTTTTTTTTGAAAATTTTCGTACAAGAAAAGAAAATGTATTTATAATTTTATATCTCTTTGATTTTTTTTTTTTTTTTTTTTTTTTTTTTTTTTTTTTTTTTTTTTTTTTGTTTTCCTTTTGTGTTCTTTGGATCGGAGGGGTTAGCAATTTTTTTTTTAATTTTTTATTATCTCTTAATATTCACTCTTTTATATAGTTACTTGATTAGTGTTTTTTTTTTAAATAAAAAAATTGATTAATAAGTATTTTAAAAACAAAAATTGGGTAAGATAGGTAAATTCACATCATCCCAGGTAACTAATGACTATAAAAAGTTTTTTTTTTTTTTTTTTTTTTTTTTTTTTTTTTTTTTAAATTTTAAGTGGCGAAACTATGACTAAAAAAAGTAACATTTTTAGAAAAGGTTAAAGATTTATCAATTCCAACCAAAATTTCAACCTTACATACTAAATTAAATTTTTTACAATGTCCTTAATTTCTCAATAAAAAAGTGAATTTCAACGAAGAAAAAAAATTCTTAAAATTAATGATTAATATCACAAATTCATGATCAATATGAATTTTGAATATTATAACATGAGAATTTATACGGTAGCAAACAACACCATTGTTGAATTGTATACCATTGACTTAGAAGAAAGCTCATAATCATTACTTAAATGTATATTTTAAGTGAATCTCACTTTGTGATAAGAGAAAGAACCATAAGAAGGTAAATCATTCTAGATTGCATATAGTTGACTAACTTAAATCCAAAAAGTCAATAAACAGCTCTAACAGGAAGTCGGACTTGCTAGCTACCTCGTACAACAATACAAGTGTAGCTGATTGTGCCAAATACAATTAGCAACAACTAACCCCTATACTTATGTATTCGCACTGCACCACGTACAGCTCGCATAGTCAACTGTCACATGGGTGAAATTTAAAAAGAATGACTAGGGGTCGAGTCTCACAATGATTCTTGAGATTGGAGATTCAACTTTTTGGGAAGAATGTATTCGCGCCGCCACATTGGTAATTGATTTCATAACAATTTTGAATTAGCATTAACCCATTCAATTCATAAAGCTTTGGTGGGCAAGAAAGGGTCATAAAGAAAGATAGAGAAGCGTGGGAAGCAAAACATGTTCATCATCATCTATGGGTGTGTTTTGACCAAGCTAAGCTATGGCAACAATGTTATTGTTTCATTAAAATATGCAAAAAGTCAAAATCAAATGCTCCTTCCTACTTATTACTCCCTATGCTTTCATGTTCAACCTCGTGAGGGTTGACTAATTATTTCGTTTTCTTTTTTCATCACTTCATGTTCTTCCATCCTTTTCCCACTTATCCAACCCCCCAAGATCCTCTTTATGTCACTTTTTATTTCTTTCCCTGTCATAAAAATGGATAATATTTAATGTTTTAATTTCTTATGATTGAAAAATTACATTTTTTTTATCATCCAAAATGTGGTATAAATTTTAGATTTTTTTTTTTTTGGAAATAATGATTACTCTTTTTTGGATCCTCAAAGTGGTTAAAAAGTATATTAGAAATTCCATTTTTTAAAATTTGTACGTAAATCTAAGGTTTTTAATCGCTTTTTGATGATTGGGAATATTAAAATTTTCAGCTATTAGGGTAATATAATAAATAGAATTATAGAACGTTAATCTAAAAAAAAAAAAAAAAAAAAGTGAATCACGTACTATTGAACTATATATATATTACTTTTGATTTATGGGAAAACCTTCAACACTTATGTGAAGGTGCACTGTATGTGAAGCCCGCCTTGTGACCATAGCTGATAAATGACCACAACAAGGTAAATCAACCCATGTTATTCATAGATAACAGGGTCAAATCAAGAAAATAGACAACTCCCACAAGAAGTCAAACACGAAATCTTGAAGTATACTACCTTTGTGTTAATTGGGATAGAGGGTTCATGCTCATGTAACTTGAAACGGATTCACTAGTGGTTATGGTACTCAGAAGATTTGTGAGAAGCACAAGGGGAGATCCCCACTTTACCACCCCCTACAAGCAATGCAAGAGTTGCTTTAATTTGACCATTTATATTAAACTAACATATCTATCGAGAGGTAAATAATTGTGCTAATTGATTAGTTTTTAAAAGAATTACGATCATTTTTTTATTACGGACTCAAAATGGGTTAGTTGAATCAAATTTTTTATTTATTTTAATATGTGTATATATATACACACACAAAATAACCTTCCCACTATCCCTAATCCCTTATAATAATTAAGTTCGTATTCACTATGGATTAGTATTTAATTTGTTTTTCTATGGATCAATTTTTACTTTTTAATTTAATTTTAAAATAATAACAATAACTTTTTTCTTAATTAGTATATCGCTCCAATCCAGGATTATAGTAGCATATTTATAATTTGGAAAAGTAATCATAAAATATAGGGAGTAAGTATTAGTTAATGAAGGTGATAATGACGTATAAAAAGTGACACAATATTATAAAATATGGTACTCCGTATTAACTAGGAAGAAGTTAAAGCATATGATATGAAACGTCACAAGTCACATCTACCAATTTGTACTATGATTGGTTGGTCGGTTAACTTTTATAAAAAAAAAAAAAAAAAAAAATTACCGGAAAATTGTGCAATTTATTAAATATTAATTTTTTAATACATCTTTAGATTTGGAAATCTATCCTTAGATTTTTTAGTGTTTTTTTTTTTTTTTGGTGATAAAGAAAACTCGCAACTATTATTTAAAAATTATATTACGCTTTGTTTTTAAGATATTAGAAAAATTCAATATAAAAAAGTTTGATAAAAAAATATTGATAAAAATTGAACTCATAATTTTTCAATATAATTATTATGTTCCACCCGCTTATGCAGATTCAAAGATCTATCTTTAAATTTTTATAGTTTTTATTTATCCAAGGAGAAGAGACTTTACAACAAAGGTTTGCTTCTAAGTTTAAGAGTTGGTGTAAGCATGACAATAAGTTAAAAAAACAATAAAATTCTAGATTAGTTTTAGTCCACTCATTTATGTTTTAATAACTTACAGTCATTGTTACTAATTCTTGAATCAAAATATGATTTTGGAAATATAATAAGGAAATTTTAAAATATTTGATGTAATGAATGGGAAAATTATTTTCACATACAATGTCTTCATTCGATCATGAACAATTCAAAAAGTTTTTTGAATTGTACCTGTAGACACTTAAATTTTGATAAATATTGATTATTTATCAATATTAGTATATTTGAATATATTTGAAATATTTTGGATAATATTGATATTATCTAATTTGTTAATTAGATAATATCAAAAGAGTTTGAGCTTATCAAAACTCTCTATCCTACAGCTATAAATAGGGCATTTTATTTCTATGTAATCACACACATCCTAGGAAAAGTGATGTAAACATCTAGAAAAATATTATTCAGGATCACATAAAAATGTGATACTGAAAGTAGAAGTTCCTCCACCAAAATGATCATGCCTATGCCTATTGATCCAAACCTCCATTGAAGATCAAGCCATTTGAACCCGGAGGCCCTTCAAGAAGAACAAGCTATACAAGCCCTTCTTTGAAGATCAAGCCACTTGAAACCCGGAGGCCCTTCAATGGTGGAGTGTTCAAGGCATTCAAATCGAAGAATCAGAGGACCATTCAGAGACTTGTACCCACCCCGCATTAATATTTGATATGTAAACCAGAACTTTGAATTTCTAAATATTATTCAATTTTCTTTGTTCACAAATTGGCACGCCCAGTGGGACAGCTCTGCCTCTCAACTCATGCCAATGAGCCTTGAAAGATATGAGGCCGTTTAAACTCGTGCCAAGGAGTCTGAATATAAGGCCGTTTAAACTCGTGCCAAGGAGTATCATTTAGCTTCCTCCGTTTCAAATTTCATACAGGGTTTGCCCCCATATCGGTTGAAAGTGCCTATGAAGAGATGAGAGGCAGAGCTGTCCCACTGAGTGTGCCAATTTGTGAACAAAGAAAATTGAATAATATTTAGAAATTCAAAGTTCTGGTTTACATATCAAATATTAATGCGGGGTGGGTACAAGTCTCTGAATGTCCTCTGATTCTTCAATTTGATGCCTTGAACAATCCACCATTGAAGGGCCTCCGGGTTTCAAGTGGCTTGATCTTCAAAGAAGGGCTTGTATATATAGCTTGTTCTTCTTGAAGGGCCTCTGGGTTCAAATGGCTTGATCTTCAATAGAGGTTTGGATCAACATGCATCAACATATGGAGGAGGAAGGACTTTTACTTTCAGGATCACATTTTTATTGTGATCTCTGAATAAGCTTTAGAGTTCTTTCTATGATTTTTCCTAGGATGTCTGTTTACCTAGAAATGAAAGACCCTATTTATAGCTGTAAGATAGAGAGTTTTGATAAGCTCAAACTCTTTTGATATTATCTAATTAACAAATTAGATAATATCAATATTATCCAAAATATTTCAAATATATTCAAATATACTAATATTGATAAATAATCAATATTTATCAAAATTTAAGTGTCTACAGTACCTAATGCAAGAAATTAAATATCGGTGTTGATCGGTAAAATATTTCTCTTTATTGCGTGTGTCTATAAATATACTTGTGAGAATATGTGCTCAAGTAAAAACTGCCAATTGATCTTAGTTGTTGATCTGAAAAAAATGGAATTTGGGAAAAAAATGAGGTGATATCTTTTTAAACATTTCAAACTTTGAAATGCATGTACATAAGTGTAAACTGTAAAGTTTATTTGATGATATGTGAAAATCTTAAATAGGTTTTGATTGAAACTCGATTGAATTAGTCAAATCCTACTAGATACATGTATATAACTGCAATTGTAAGCATATATGATAATATCTAAAAGTTCGAAATAGGGTTTAATTGAAACTCAACTGAATTAGTCACATCCTACTATATAAATGCACATAATTATAAAGTATATATATAAGTCCTAAATAAGGTTTGATTGAAATTCGACTGAGATCGCATGCAAGAATATCCATCTATCATGAATTCAATGAGATCAAATGTTAAAACACAACAAAACTTTGTCATTACAAAGGTGTTTGTACATCAACTTTGTCACACCAATCCCATAACCATTACCAATCACCAAAAATCCAGCAGAGAATCTGTTAAAAAACATGGGCACATGAAGGAGCAAAGAACACAAAATTTGACAGATTAATAATGTTTTCTGCCTTCTGGACTAGACATTGTATGCAATGGCAGTGCAACTACAACAATGCACTTATCGTCGACTGTTTTTTCAATCCCAGCCTCCAGATAATCCACCTCCCGGTAGCTAGCATGCCCGAATTTGAAGCATCGATCATCGACTTCCATGAAACACTGTTTTCAGCCATCTGCAGAATCTGGGATCAGAGAAATTTCATGTTATTCCTCCAGAGCCATTCATAGGACTGCTCTTTATGGCTCAACATAAAACACAATTTTGGTGATCATTAGATTATATAGTATAATTCAAGGTACAATAAGAAATATATATACAAATAGCTACACAGAAAGAGTATAATTCTGCAGAAAGGCAAGCTAAGCTAGCAGAGACAATGATGAATTGTAAGGAAAAGAATAATGTAGCTCGATCTTAGAACATTTTTCGGGTACTAATGATGAGTATATAACCATTAATGTGCAATCCAACTATCAGCTTAGGCTTTTAGTTGAGATGGAGCACATGCTTCAATTTGGTATCAGAGCCAGACCAAAGGTCATGGAGGGGACTTGTTGAGCATATAACCATTAATGTGCAATCCAACAACACATGCTTCAATTACTAATTTCATACCTTCATTGAGTGTAAGCTGTCGAATCTCTTGGAGCTGGCACGCTATATCCTCCAAGAGCTTCAGCTGCACCTTTTCGCCTCCATGGTCAAGATTCTTCAGCTTTTCGTTATCAACTGCAGGCATAGAATACTTTTGTAGATCAGAAATCAACTGCAGGCATATAACCATTACTGTGCAATCTAACTATCAGGTTAGGCTTTTAGTTGAGATGGAGCACATGCTTCAATTATCATTACCAGCAAAGTGTTGATTTCCCAGATAAACCATCTGTCTATAAGCTTCAACTTCCCTTTCCAAAAAGTGCTTCTCAGTTTCCCTCCTCACCAAGATCTCTTTCATAACTTCCATTTCATCTGCTTCATAAGCTGATTTCTCCTCAATTATCCTCTTATATTGCTTAGCTTCCATTTCAATTGACGCCTTCTCGCCCTGCAGGCGAGAAATCATCGCCATTGCCTCATCTGCAGCACTTGCAGCTGCATTCCTCTCCTTCTCAAGCTCGAGGCAAAGCGCATCACGAGCAGCTTTCTCTTCCTCGAGCGCTTTTTCCAAGAATCTTATCGCACTCATGTCATTGGCATTATAGACCTCATCCACTTGAACATTGCCATTAAGATCTTCTCTGATGAATAAATCATTCTCAGAGTGCTCATCATCATCATCATCGTCGGGAAATACATTTTCGTCCAATTTAAAGCTGTCTCTTGGCCCAAATCCTGCATCTGTGGGAGCATACATACACAAATTATAATCAGTTTGGGGATTAGGAACCTGAGTTTTTCTCATAAGAGGAGTGAAACAAGTAGACCCCTAAAGTTGTATCACCACTATCACCATCACAAGAATACTTTCACCTCCGTGGACGTAGACACATTGCCAAACCACGTAAATCTTGTCTTTTTTACTTTCTGTCATTATTATTGTTTCTTGTTCTTATTAATCTCAACAAAACTACATGTATTCAAACACAAAAAAGCAATAGAAGAATGCATAACTCTGTATAACAATACACAATGAGCTTTCACTTTTCAGCTTCACAACACTAAAAATATACATATTCCTCATGAATTGAATAAGAAATTGAAATTCAGTAAAGCTAATAAGTGCTCAACTTTGTCAAGGATGAATGGAACTCACCATTAGAACAAGGATAAGTTCCATTACTGAAAACTTCTTCACTATCTTCACTCATTCCATTCCTTTCGTCGTCGATTCTAGAATGACATTGTTGATCATCCTGCAATTCAACATATTGAGGATCATACCGAGAAGACGAAAACAACCTGCAATGATCAATGGGCATAAATTCCATTCTATCAGCATTTCTTGGCAACCCTCCATCAGAACCTGGGCTAGATTGAGCCTCAACTTCCATTTCAACAAACCCATGGCCATTATGGCTAAGAACATCATCCCTTTCCCCAATCAACCTCAGATTCAAATGGACATTCTGGGCATTATAATGGCATCTCTCTTTGACAGATAGCTTAACATTTGACACTTTCTCAGTGGCCAAACCACTCAGAAGCCTCTGCAATTTCTGAATATCATTTCGGGAAATACCAAACAACCAATTACAGGGGGGATATGGCAAGCCTAACCCACAAAAACCCAGAAATTTAAATGTAAAGAAAGCTGCTGCTGATACACACAGACAGAAAAATGCAATCGCCAGATCAAGAAAAGAACCCGCTAGACTACTCAGACTCCACATATAGTTTGCTTCACTTTCCATGTCTTTTCCACCGAAGATTATAGAGTTTTTGTGCTGAAGATATGATCTTGAAACTAAACAACAAATTGGGCTGTCTGTTTCATGGGAAAACTATGTACGAATGTGAATAAAAATCTTAACTTTACCGGAATAAGAAGACATCTCTGGGCTTTTCTTGAACCATTTCCTGTTATTGGTGTTCTAAGGATACGCAGAAATGGATAAGCAGAAAGCACTAAGAAGGAGACGGTTTCTGAAACTAAGCTGTACGAGGCAGGCAAATGTGGGAATGTTGAATTAAAATTTTTTTTTTTTTATCAAAATTGGGTAACTTTTTAATTTCCTGTTTGGGAACTCTATTGTATGCATGATGACAGCTAATGGGTCGTCTGGAATGTCTATAATTCTATCCTAGTATGGGATTTAATTGCCAGTTTCCTTACGTCAAACGGATGCTTTGTTTGCGCTCATGCATTGTCATTTTTTTTTTATTTTTTTTTGATAGATTAGGTTTCTCGATACTCGATGGATTAATCTCAAGTCTATCTAAATCGTCTCATCAGTCTCCAAGTTCTCACCTTTTACTTGCTCACTCTAAGTCCAAGGGTACTTCATCACCTATGAACGGTCAAGCCTCCCAATGACTCTCAGGTTCCAGTAAGGTTTAAACTCTTACACTGTCGCTAGAGCAAGATTTTAAGATGATAGGTCGAACTAATTGAGATTTTTTGACTTCTTGGACTATACCCCAGACCAGGCCCATGAGGAGGTAAATCAAGTCAATATTGTTTCGAGACTCAACACTAAATTATATACTTCTAGGCACAAGAAGTTTAACTCTAGTGTTAAGTGTTGATATTATATATGTCATTTCTTTGGACACCATTTAAGGAAAAAGAATTCATTTAAATTCGATGTATGAACAAGAGGAAAGATGGTAACAACCGAAGTAATAGAAATGTTGGTTTATCAATATTGGAGCATGATATTTTGCAACAGTTATACCATGGACCTGAGTACACCTTGTAAGGTGGACTCGAGTTCAAAATACATAATTTACATATTTAATGTTCACAATTTATATATTAAATGTTCACAATTCAAATTGTGAACATTTAGTATGTAAAATTGTAAACATTCAGTAGGTAAATTGTGTAATTTTGAACCAGATTTATTTTACAAGGTGGACCCAGGCTGACAAAATAATTTGCCGATATTTTGGATATGAAATGGGCAAATTATGCTGTGCATCCGTATGCACCATGCATGGTGCATACGGATGCAAAAACGACGTCGTTTTAATAAAACGCGCGTCTCCCCTTAAAAAAAAAAAATCAGGTTCGATTCCCAGCAACAACATATAAACTAAAATTCCGTAATCGATGAACTATAATTCCATAATCGATGAACTATAATTCCATAATCTAATCTATGAACTAAAAATTCCAGAATGAATGAACTAAAATTCCATAATCTATAAACTAAAATTTCAGAATCGATGAACTACAATTCCATAATCGATGAACTATAATTCCATAATCAATGAACTATAATTCCATAATCTATGAACTAAAATTCCAGAATGAATGAACAATATAATGTTGTTGCTGGGAATCGAACCTGAATTTTTTTAAAGGGAAGACGCGTGTTTTTTAATAAAACGACGTCGTTTTGGAATCCGTATGCACCATGCATGGTGCATACGGATGCACAGCATAACGATTGGGTTGTGAGTTGGTTTATTAACTTCATTTATGAATTATAAGACAACATTAATCCATTACACCCCTGCTCCAACATTTCATGGTTGGAAGTTGGAAGACATTAGAATGGGATGGGGTTGTGGGGATACCAAAGTAGGTTTGGACTTTGATGGTTTAGGTATAAAATTGTATTTGGATCAAATCATAATTTGGGCTCATTACATGGTAATTCACCACATTTTAAACTAATCTTCCTAATCTATCGTTTCAAACCAATTTTTTTTTTTTTTTTTTTTTAAATAACTAAGTAATACCTCCTTAAAAAAAAAAAAAAAACATGCAATTCACCATATTTTAAACTAATCTTCCTAATCTATCGTTTCAAACCAAAAATAAAAATATAAACTAAGTAATTAATACCTCACCCTTAAAAAAAAAAAAACGAGAGAAACCCATAGTGGCTAATCAAAGATGTGCAGTGGACAAACCCAATTCTTATATGTATAATAGCAATCGTTATATTGTGGACCAAGATTCACAGTGCACATAATTTGACTTTAGAATTTACAGAATTCATGTTTAGAATGTACAGAATTTATATATTCATAATACACATAAACATAAACATAAACATGGTATAATAAATATGAATTCTGTGTATTATGAACATGAATTATGTACATTATGCATATAAATTATGTGTATTATGTTAAGTGTTTATGTGTCTTCATCATTCCTGTGCCTTTTTTCCATACATGTATTTAGTGGAATTTAAACCCTACACTATTGCCTCTAGTCAGGATCTTTATGAAAAAAGAAAAAGAAAAAAAAAAGTAAGAAGTAATTTGTTCACTACTTTTGAATTATGAATTGGATCAAATCATAGGTTCCCTCAATCAAGATAAACTAATACTTTATCTATATATCGAGACTAATTAAATTTATTCATATCAAGTAGAACCTTAAAAGGTGACAAAACACTTCTTTATGAGTTTTATGATAGGTGCATTTTTTTTCAGTTCAAACCCATGATCTTTGGTTAAATTGAAAAAAGCTCACGTAATGTCATTCATACCTCATGAGTTGAATTATGTATATATATATATATATATATATATATATATATATACTAGTAATTGTCCCGTGCGATGCACCAATGTCCATTCATACTTTGGAAACAAAGATTCTGCTTTATATATATAAAGATATATATATTACATTAAATCATAGAACCAACATTAACTAAGATGGAATGAGTAGTATATAAATGAAAATTAATGAACGCCAATATACACATAAAGTCAACCCATTATTTGATCGCCCGCTCTAATTTGATAACCAAAATCAAACAACTTTTTTGGATGCAAATGTCATACACCCTCCACCAATCTCTATTGCCAAAAATAAATAAATAACCCCAAAAGGGGTAATGGATCTGGGTGAATGGAACATTATTCTTGTACCAGACAAATAAAAGAACAAATTGTTGCCAACACTCTCTTGATCAAATTCGTCGCACATAGTCTTTTTAGTGTGATTTACATCTCCCGTATGGTTTACAAATTATTATAAAAAAAAAAAAAAAAAACATAATTTACTTTACACATACCCTCAAGCAGCAGGTTTTCTTCTTGACCTAAAAGAAATAAATAATAAAATAATTGAGAATGAAACCCAAATATTCAACATCTGAAGCCAACCCAGAAAGCATAAAGAAATGGTTACTAGGCTTTCATCCAACTAATTAATTGCCCCTATATCTTATTAGCATCAATATATAATATAATCATTTAACTTCTTCATCCACCTAGTTTGACAATTTCGAGCTTACTTCATTATCAGATGATTAATGAATTGGACCTACAAAGAAAATATCCACCCACCTAATTAACTTCTCCACCATTTTTCAACAAATCATGACTGAAATGCTTGCTATTCAAAGATTGTTTAAACAACTTCTTGAGTTGATGATTGTTACATGTCGCACGTACAATTTCTTACAGAGTTACATTGATGTGGTATCGTATCATCACTGTTCACTTCTTAAAAAGTCAATATTTGTAACGATTAGGCTGCTCTAAACGATTCATACTTCAAAGTTCGAACATACATTTTTTTCTTTAATATTGTGTGTGACATTGAATGAGCATATATGTCTCTCATTTTGGACAATAGGTAGGCTTTTTGGCCTCTTTCTTGTCGTCACACGGTAATGTCTGAGCAAGAGTGTCAATAATCAGTATTCAAGCCAATCAAGCTAATAGTATTAGTTATTTATAAAAATGTATTTGACAAATTTATCTATTTATGGTTAGGTGTTGCCATGTAAAATTATTTATAAGAATATGAATATATTTTATTACGGGTATTTATTTAACTATTCTTAATGTATTTTTTTTCATATCAATTACATTATTTCGAGTTGAAGTTTAAAATTGAATATCGTGAGTTGTTAATGGATTGGGCGCATTATGCATAAAAGTGTACATCTCTATCACTATATGATAAAAGAATATGGTATAACTCATCGGTTTGATAATACTAGTATTGCATAATGTACGTTATGATTTAAAATTAAATAATGATATCGAATTATAATATTTTGGACTGATCAATCAACTACTATGTAATGTGATAGTATTTCTGTTACCGTTCCAAATGGGTGGTCACAAGATCGAACTTTGATTTTTTTAGACTCAAAAATTAAAGTTTGAAAAAGTATATAGAACAAATATTAAATTGTAAAGAATCATAAGTATTTCAAAAAAAAAAATATTTTGGGTCAATTAACAACTCCATTTTACAATTGGTTTTATGCCTTTATTTTTAAACCAAATAATTAAACAATTTTTTCCCACATAAATTAGGTAAGTGAAAATATAATAATGTGAAAATATGTAACCATCCAATAACACAAGTAAAAAGCCGGCAGGGAAAAGAATGTGAACCTGTAACATCATGAAAGGAATGTGAACGCACATAAACAAAAACAATAATACTCCGTATTAAATATTAATCAAAACAACAACAGTAGTAGGCTACCCAACTCAACCTAAACAATCAAACTAATCTTTCTGTCTTTCTGTGCTTTTGGTTGGTAAGATTTCACACATAACTACCTCACTCACTCACAAACTCTTTTTATATATATAGGGTATAGGTAGGATTAAAAAAATAGAGTCATTTGTAAAAAATAGAAATGATCTTAGATGTCTATATCAAGTTCATTAATAATTGAGAGTTTTAGTAAAAAAATACGTGATCATTTTTATAATTATTAAAAAGAATTAAAAGCGGGGCTTCATTTTATTATTATTGCAAACTTAAAAATTTAGTAATGATAAAGATCTTAACCTTTGATTTTTCAAGATGTATTGTATGAATGTGTCTACACTTTTTAGAGATGATGTGTTCTCACTTTAACAATTGAACCTTGTCATATATTGTGGGGCCAATAACTATATTGGGTACAACTACATAAACTCCTTAAGGACAATACTATATGTATTCCCATTCTCTAGCTACTACCAAATTTTACTCCCACTGTGCACTTAAAATTTTGATGTTGACACATTTACAGGAACCCACATGAAGAAAAAATAGCCTATCAAGCGCCCACCGCATCAGAAGTAAATTTGAGGGAGTAAGATTTGAGAGTACATGTAGCAGAACTTAATTCTTAATTATACTTTATACTATATATTGTCATAAATACGTAGATTTGTCAAAACGAACTTTGCATGCCTACCAGCCTTGCTATCATTAGGCTAGCCCACCCACAGGTTTTGGCAAGCTAGGCGTGGTTAGCCGAAATCTAGGCCTGCCAAGTGGCAGGGCTTTGGCATGCCACACCCCATCGGATCACTTTAACCGTTATAGTCATATTGTTAATACTTAATAGTACGTTGTACAGTAAAAAAAAATAGTATAAATGTTTGTAGTCAGCATTATTAATACCATATATATATATATATATATATATATATATATATATATATATATAACTTTTACATTGTTATTTTATACATAATATTAGGATTGTACCAGATATTGTCAACACGTTTTTTGCACAATACCTAATACAACTAAGCATAATTTGTATGATTATATATAGTACCCAAAAAAAAAAAAGATCCCAAATGACACGTTATAAAAGACATACATGCTTATATTTGTCTTCTTTCATTGAAAGATTTTAAAACATAGCAGGATTGGCGCCATTGATGGGTACTCAAAACCATATATAAATGCTAAGTATATAAGTGATAAATTGAGAATATTGACTTTGTAAAAGTCTAGAAGCAGCAGGTGATGACAATGTTGATTTGAAATTTTGGATAATTTTGGTGATTTGATTCCTCAACCACTTGTCAGTTTACTTGTTTTTTCTTATCAATTTCTACTCAAATTCGGTGGTGTTTGACATTCCTCCGCTCTCTTTTCCCATATTTTTATTTTTGTGGGTATAAGATCGAATCTGTTTAATTACGCATCTATCAATTACAAAATGATAAAATTTCTTCCCCCAAGGTCCTCACGCCAGCAAAATGATCGTCGATGTTAGTTGGTCGCCTTCTCCGACGAAGGAAATTGAAGACAGACCAACTGGTCACCTTCTCCTTTGCTGGAAATAGAGATGTCAACGGGACGGGATGGGGCGGAGGACATACCCCCCATCCCCGCCCCCGACTTTCTTCCCATTCATCGTCCCCATTCCATCCCGCCGGGGAAGGGAAAAATCCCCGCGTCCCCAATCCCACGGGGATTATTCGGGGACGGGGAATCCCCACCCCGTTAATAAGTTATAAAAAAATTAAAAATTAAACATTAAAAAATATTTAAATAAATAATGCATATATATTCATCCCCAACTTAAAAATATTTTACAATTAAACATGTTATTTAAATATGCATTTCATAAGCATGACATACAATGACAAGAATGCTTCTAAAATTATATATTCCGTATATTGTATACAAAGTAATACATATGTGTGTTGTGTGGCTATACATACATACATACCGGGGACGGGGACTCCCCATCCCCCGCGGGAAATTTAAAATTGCCCACATCCCTATCCCCAATCCCCTATTTCTGTCCCCATCCCCATCTCTGTAGGGGTGGGGAATCGAGTTCCCCGTCGGGTGCGGGTACAATTGACATCCCTAACTGTAGAAGGTAAATAGTTTGGTCGTCGGAGAAGGCGGTCAGTTTGGACGCCTTCTCTAGCAATTGAAGAAGGCGACCATTTCTGATCGCCTCTTCAAATGGTCACCTATTTGGTCATCTCCAGTCAATCGGCTGTAAATTTAGAAGGCAGTCAATGCAATTACAGTGGTTAACGGTGTAAATTTACTACTAACATGTTAGTTATCGATAAATTAATTAGATCTATTTAACTCATTTTAATGAGTTTGATGATTAATTACAACTTTTAAATATTCATTGATCTAATTACTTTATCGTACAAAGTTCAAGTGTCTAGAAAGAATACAAAAATCAACAACCATAAAATTAAAGAAACTACAAGAAGATGCAATGCATTTATCCAATCAAATTAACGCTTCACAATTTAATAATCAATCAATTATAACAAGTCACGTCCAACACAATTCCTTTTCTAGAAAGTGATTTTATTATTTTCCATGTAGCTACGCATAGCTAGGTGTGGAAATAGATCATAAAACTCTAATAATTTTCCAAGAATCCAACCAATTAAATATTGTTACATTCCCTAGCTTGGTTTCCAACAACGTCGTACGACGACCATATATACAAAACTGGTTTTGCGTCAACCAATTTTCCTTAGCTTCCATGCATGCATTCAAACAAAGCGTGTCGTGCTTCTTTCTAGTAACTTTCCTGTCCCCTTTTTACTATAATTCCATCAATTTCATATTACGTCCACGAGATTATATACGTATTTAGAAAAGGTCCTTTTGGTCGGGCTTTAATTTTCTCCACACACATACACATATATATTGGTCCAAATGACAACTTGTCTACCTATGAAAGCGAGAAGACGCGGACTAATTTTATCCAATCATCTAAGATGATCAAAAAATGAAAATTAAAGAAAAATATAATGCAGTGAAATTACTATAATTACAATTGTACATTTGAGAAATTCACAGATAATTGATAATGATGGATATGGAAACTCTTTTCTAAATACATTGTCAAGTGTTTCCGAATGTACTGTCCACCAATCTAGTAATTTTGAGAAAAAACATAATGGTTCTGTTTGGTAAAAAATTGGTTTATAGGTCAATTTTGATTTATTTGACCACTATTAATTGTTTGATTTAGTTAAAATATCAATATAAATGTTTGGTTAATTAGCTTTTTGCAATTCCAAAAGGCTAAAATTCAAAAAGTTACTCCAAGCAACTTTTTCAATTAGCTTTTTGAGAAAAGAAATTATACCAAACAGCTATCAGCTAACACCTAATTTACCAAACACTTTTCTACAATCAGCTAATGTTATCAACTATTTACACCATCTAATTAACACAATAAGCTAACAGCTAGCAGCCATTTTACCAAACAGGGCCAATAACATTCCGGTAATATTTTTAACTTTAAAAGTGTAATTTTTATATCATATAGAGTACAATTTTTAATGATATAGAATGTATATGTATTGAGCTTAGTCACATTTGATAATTTACTTCCTTTATTAAGATTTTATTATAGAAACAAATACTTTATTTTATACTTAGGTGATCTTAATTTCGTTTGACTAATCCTAAGTTCACATAATCCTGTTCTTAGAACCACTGCAAAAATAAATTGCAAGTCGCGTAATCAGTTCACCAGCTATATTCCTTAATTTTCATACACACAATAAGTCATGACATTAAGTCAGGTGAGAAATTAGTACGTTACATTACGCCCCGAGTGTATAGAGACATATACTTGAGTTTAAGGTTAGGATGTTTTTTTTTTTTTTTTTTTTTAAACAAAAAATAAGAAAGAAAAAGAATGAGTCTTTCTTTAGAGAGCAATGGAACAAGTGGATGACGACATAGCGTGGGTGATGTAACCTTGTAAAGAGATTGATTCGGGCCGGCCAGGCAGGTTTGTAGGAATAAAGGGACCGGACCAGCCGCCCGGCCCGGCGACGCGGCATTCGTTAAATACAAGTCTTACGTGTGAACATCTGAGGGCTGGAAAGTGATCTGATCTGTCATTTTCAACATTCTGGAAATTTGGTTTTTACGTGACACAACAAAAGTTTACACGCACACATGGACGGAAGTAGTGGTGTATTTTTTTCTTTTCTTTTTTAAATGGTATTGATTTTTTACAAAATAAGACTAATAAAAAATATCATTTAAGATTTTTTTTTTCAATTATAAGGTGGGTTCGTTTCTTGTTACAAATATTAAAAGTTTTGATTTGAAATGGACTTTTTGTATATAGAAGTGTACAATTTTAACTTTCGAAGTTAGATTGAATCAATTTATCTTCTTATGGACTTATAAGAGGATTATGAGATTTATGATATAGTCTAACAAAATAAGACTAATTTAATCAGGTATGGAGTATATTCATCTGAATCACACAAGATGAGACTCATTTAGAAATATTCACTTTTGACAATAACCATATACCTGAAGACTAATTCAGTAATATCCACATTTCACGAGATAAATGATTAATTTAGCAATAGAGTTAATTTCACTGTTGGTCCTATGATTATTGGAGTCTTGTTGATTTCAATTCACGACTTTTAAAATTGTCAATTTAGTACCTTAACTATTCAATTTTTATCAATTTTGATCACTCTGGTCAAATTACCGACCAAAATTCACCATAAAAAATATTAATATGTAAAATAATGAGGGTAATTAATCTTTTTACTTCTATTTTCTTTCTTCTTTAAATATTTTACTAAACAAAGTTGTCACGTAATATTTATCAATTAATTTGAATTATGATTGTTGATTTATTAATAATATAATTAAAGATTTTACTAAACAGAGTCGTCATTTATTATTCGTCATTTATTATGATTATGTATTTATTAATAATATAATTAAATATTTTACTAAACATAGTTGATTATAATATAATTAAATATAATCCAATTTATATTTAGTAAAATATATAATTATATTATTAATAAAAATAAAAAATACATAATAATACTGTATCTAATTGGGAACAATTAATAATGTATCTAATAATTAAAAATGTGTAGGAAATTAGATATGTAATAATTAAGTAATAAATATGTTTAGGAAGTATATATATTTTGTTAATTAGAAATAAAAGGAATTTTTTAATAAAATACAAGTCTGAGATATTTTGTAAAAAATAACTTAATTAATATTGACTTTGTTTTTTAATAATGTGACATCTTCTCTTTCAGTGTAGGGTGTATAGCATCAAATATTAATCCAATGTTATTGACTCTACTACAATATGAAGCACCTTAATGAAGCACATAGAACTGAAGCTCAATTTCATGACCTCCCACCTGAGAGAAGTTATTACATGTCATCTGAGTTAATTAATTCAGGTGAATATATAGAAGATAGTTTTGTTTGCTACATAAATACAAGATGGGACTTTTAAGTGTGTATTTACAGAAGGTGGTGGGGTATGGTATTGTTTAATGGGCGGTTTCTACTTTTTGTTGGCAATCCAAATTCAAGCATGCAACCTAACCCTCTTTGAATAAAAGCACCCAGAGATTTATATACAAGATCTTCATAAAGCTTTCATCATAAATTCATAATTATCCATCATGAAACTCACCCTTTCCTCATCCCATTCTTCTACTTCCATTTCACACCATTGATATCAATTCTTCTTCACAGACTCCATACACCTCGCCAAGATGCACATCAAACGCCTCTGTTTCGTCTTCCCAGATGACGATGAAACCGCGCCGGCGCCGGAAAAAGGGGTTGGAGTTGGTGGAACGCGGCACCGGCGATGCGGGGGGCATGTTGTTGAATTTGTCAAGGAATCGCTGCACAGATTCTTGGGTTCTGGGTGGGTTAGCTTTTGCAGCCCGGAGGTCGCCGGGAAGAAGAAGCAGTTTTCCGGGCAGTTTCACGACACGGAGGGTGTTCAGATGGGGGAGGAGAATAAAGTAGGGAGTGATAATCCGAGGATTTTTAGTTATTCCGAGCTCTTTGTCGGGTCTAATGGTTTTAGCGAGAGTGAAATCTTGGGCAGCGGGGGATTCGGGAAGGTATACCGCGCGGTTTTGCCTAGTGATGGCACGGTGGTGGCGGTGAAGTGCCTGGCGGAGAGAGGGGAGCGGTTTGAGAAGACTTTCGCGGCGGAGCTGGTGGCCGTGGCTCATCTCCGTCACCGGAATCTTGTCCGGCTCCGGGGGTGGTGCGTTCACGACAATCAGCTCTTCCTAGTATATGACTACATGCCTAATCGCAGCCTGGACAGAGTTCTGTTCAAAAGATCAGAGAATTTAGGGCCGCCGCCTCTTGACTGGGAGAGAAGAAACAAGATTGTTCATGGACTAGCTGCAGCACTGTTCTATCTCCATGAACAATTAGAGACTCAGATAATTCACAGAGATGTTAAAACCAGCAATGTAATGCTCGATTCGAGCTTCAATGCCCGGCTAGGCGATTTCGGCTTAGCCAGGTGGCTAGAACATGACCTCGTCTACCAGACCAGAACCCCGTCAATGAAGAATCACCAGTTCAGGCTAGCAGAAACCACGAAAATCGGGGGGACAATAGGCTACTTACCCCCCGAGAGCCTCCAGAAACGAGGCGTTGCCACCGCGAAGTCTGATGTTTTTAGCTTCGGGATTGTGGTTCTTGAGGTGGCCTCGGGGAGGCGGGCCGTGGACCTGACGTGCCCGGATGATCAGACCATTCTGCTGGATTGGATGAGGAGGCTTTCTGATGAAGGAATGGTTCTCCAGGGGGGAGATAGCAGGCTTAAAGATGGCTCTTATAAGCTTGCAGAAATGGAGAGATTGATCCACATTGGTCTTCTCTGCACTCTCCATGAGCCTCTCTCCAGGCCTAACATGAAATGGGTTGTGGAGGCGCTTTATGGGGAAATCTATGGCGAATTGCCCGAGCTTCCCTCGTTTAAATCCCACCCGCTTTACATTTCCCTCTCATCATCCTCCAACACTGCCACCATGTCCACAAGAACCACTCTCAGCACCTCAAGCAACACGACAGTTATTGCGCCTTTCAACTCAGACAACAACTTTGTCACGGCTTCTGGTGAAACCGTGTTCTTGTCTGCTGAGTCGAGTAGTAATTCCAGCGTTTCGAGCAGTTTGTCTGGGAACCATTGCAGTACTGCTGGGCTGCAGCCTGGCGGTTTCCCAGTCGTGGATACCCCGAGAGAGTTCACCTTCAAGGAGATCATTGAAGCAACGACGAATTTCTCCGATTCGAGGAGAGTTGCAGAGGTTGATTTCGGGACAGCTTATCTGGGCTTCCTTGATAGCCATCAGCAAATCCTGGTTAAGAGGCTGGGGATGAAGACTTGCCCTGCTTTAAGGGTGAGGTTCTGTAATGAGCTCCAGAATTTAGGAAAGCTAAGACATAGAAACCTAGTACAGCTCCGAGGATGGTGTACCGAGCAAGGGGAAATGCTCGTCGTGTATGACTATTCTGCAAACCATCTTCTAAGTCACCTCCTTTTCCATCACAGAACTTCGGAGACCCTGAAATGGCACCACAGGTACAACATAATCAAGTCACTGGCTTCCGCGATTCGCTATCTCCACGAGGAATGGGACGAGCAGGTCATCCACAGGTGCATCACGTCCTCCGCTGTCATTCTCGACCCCGACATGAACCCGAGGCTCGGTTCCTTCGCCCTGGCTGAATTCTTAGCCAGGAACGAGCACGGTCATCACGTCGTCGTGGATAAGAACAAGTCGGTGAGAGGGATTTTTGGCTACATGTCCCCCGAGTATATGGAATCCGGGGAAGCAACCACAATGGCTGATGTTTACAGCTTCGGGGTAGTGCTGCTGGAGGTCGTCAGTGGACAGATGGCAGTCGATTTTCGCAGGCCCGAAGTCCTCCTGGTTCACAGACTACACGAATTCGAACTGAGGAAACGACCATACGAGGAGCTAGCAGACCCGAGGCTGGATGGCAAGATTAACAAACGAGAGGTGCTCCGAATGGTCAGATTAGGAATGGCGTGCACTCGGTCTGATCCAGCACAGCGCCCGAGCATGAGACAGATAGTGAGCATACTAGACGGGCGGGATCAATGGTTTTTGGAGAATGGACTAAGGAAGGAGAAAAGGGAAGATTGGAGGAAGAGAAATGCTTCTTCTCTGTCACATGTTAGAAGAATTCAAGCTCTTGGCATACATTGATCCTAAAGTCCTAAACTAAAAATCACATCTTTCTTTTGTTTGATTAAATTAATGATGTTTTTAGATGTGTTCCCCTTGTAAAGAATGACAGGCAAAACACCTTTTATATATATACATATCTGCTTTTAAATTATTTCCAAGAAGTTTCAGTTTGCACCATATATATAAATGAATTCAATTAAACAATGCCACAACCACATACTTAAACTTATCTGTTCTTCAGGCTTCAGATTGTC
Organism: Ipomoea nil; assembly: GCF_001879475.1. NCBI lineage: Eukaryota > Viridiplantae > Streptophyta > Magnoliopsida > Solanales > Convolvulaceae > Ipomoea > Ipomoea nil. The sequence continues at coordinate 5,556,800 of NW_017617116.1, forward strand.
TTGTTTCTTCGACCATCTAGATTTCTGCCATGTGGTCCTCGTCGTCACCATCAATGCCAACCCAATCAAGAAACGCGAACAGGAATTTTCTGAAGCTGATTTTGCCACTCCTGTCCCAGTCCATTTCTTCTGCAAATTTGTTCGACACGAGATTATCAGTAGAGGTTGCAGGAAAGACTAAAGTAGAGCAGTGAAAACCAAGAAAGTATGGATAGGCAGTACTAAATCTTGTCCGGGTAACATGAGATGGCGATTTCTCCAAAGGGAAAGCGTCGTTGAAGGCCTTGACCACGTCCTTCTTGTGCAGCTTTCCATCGCCATTTTTGTCGAGAAACAAGAACGCTTCCACTATTGTGTTGAAGGTGGATTCGACGACTGGAGAGCCAATCTTTGATGTCTGGGGAGAGAGTTAACTAACCACAGTGAATATGGATCCATGTAAGGGGAATAGGTTCAAGAGGGAATGAAAGAACTCGAGACATACAGAACCCGAGGAAGGTGCATCCATTAGAAGATAAATCAGACATAGAAGCACTATGAACTCGTTGAATTTAATCTTTTCGTTATCATCCACATCACAAGAACGAAAAAGTTCATCGATTTCCTCTTCTCCAACATGAAACTGCAGCTTCTGCAAACATTTCTTCAGTTCCTCGCGATCAATAGCTCCATTCGAGTCTTCATCTGAAGTAGCAATGGGAAAATGAATCAGTTCATCAAAACAATAAAAAAAAATGAAGTTAAGCAGGAAACTGCCCCTTGGCCCTCACCAAACTGCTCGAACACGGTTCTAATCTCCTTCAACCCCTCTCTGAAGTGAGGAAATTTTAAGATTAGAGCATTGATTGACCTGATACTGAGAGTTGCGGGTGCGTTTCTCTTAACCTCCAGCACTTTCGTTTCGAGCTTAGAATCTAATCTGCTGTACTTGTTTGGTGAACCATGGCAGCACAGTAAGCTCCCAACTTTGTCAGAGACCAATTTGAGACTCAGGCATGGCCGAGATAAACCTTAATGTAGAAGGTTGAGTCAATTCCAGACTCAATCAAATCTGTATTACTACTCAAAGCATTAATGTCCTAAACTGCAAAATGTATTACAGCTTCCTCTTCACAGATGCAATTTTCTCTACAGAAAGTGCTATATTATTGCTGCTATAACCAACATTGTAGTTCAACTCCCAGCAAGAGCAGCCTACTAGTCTTGGCTTGCGCCAGACTATGGGCAATCTAGGCTGATTTACCTCTTGTGGTCCTTTGCCAGCTAGGATCACAAGGCGCAGTTTACGCAATGCACACGATAGTGGTTGTGGTAACCATAAGGTTACAAGTTCAACTCCCAGCAGGAGCAGTCTATTGGCCTTGGCTTGCGCCAGCCGCCAGTCAGCTATGGGCAATCTAGGCTGATTTACGTCTTGTGGTCCTTTAACAGCTAGGGTCACAAGGCGCGGTTTACTCAGTGCACACGATAGTGGCTGTGGGTTTCTCTCGTCACTCAAAACTGAGCAATAAAATGATGACATTAATCTCTATCAGCATAAACCTTGTAAAATCAAACATGCACAGACACATTAGGTTTTTTTGATAAACAATTTCAAGCATGTATGGAGGGAAGCCCTTCAATCTTGATGCAAACCAGAAACCCATATGCTACTCTTCAAGAAATATCTAGAATGCACAATCCAAAATCACATGGAAATGCATTAAACAAGACAAAAAAAAATCTAGGACAGGGCATTGAAAAAGACCCAGACTTGAGACATACCCACTGAGCCTTTCATGGTTTTGAGCCTGGGATTAACTTAGCAATGGTAAATGCTGCTACCCATTTGTTCCTCTTTCATTAACATTTGCGTATATAAAGAAACAACTTGGGAGGGATGAGGAAGAATCTGGGATTATAGGGCAAAGAAGGTGGAGTGGAGAGGAGGGAAGAGGCAAAAGGGGGATCAATGTTTTGGAAAAGTAAAGTAGAAATGCCATGATTCTGTGAAAGGAAAATGGAATTCTCTTTTCTTGAATTCCCTGTCACTAGTGGCAAACAAAAATGCCATCATGGCGTTGACTACAAGTCTCCCAAACCATCCCCTTCTTATGCTACAATCATGAGAACTGTAGACTTAAACATCATCCCCCACTTTGTTCTTTAATGGTTGGCCCCTACCCAACTTTTGTTTGTAGTCTTTTGCCGCTTAGGGTTACAAGACAGATTTCACCCAGAGCATACCTTCGGAAGTGATACTTTGATGGACTCTATTAGTCTTTCTGTTTTGAAATAGTTAGCTATGAACAACCTATTGGTATTCTTGATTTGAACTGGTCAGCTATGGACAATATAGACTAATTTACCTTCTTATAGTCCTTTATCAGCTAAGATTACAAGGTGGGTTTCACCCAGAGCACACATTCGCATAGCAGCAACAATCTTCCCCATAAATCAAAGAAAGATTATGTTTCAACTCAATACTGCATCTTTTGTTCATGAAAAGGTGTTAATATATAGTATGCTTTAAGATACAAACAATGAAAGAGACAGCTCAAAGGATTATGATATAAGTCATCAAGTTGGCACAAGAAACATGGATCTTCAAATTTCAACAAGCAAAAAGATGAGCAGAAAAGAAGCTTTTTTAAAGATCAAGCAAGCTGCCCAGGTGCATTGTTTCCATTGAGAGGCGTTTGAATATCAAACGTAGAGAATATACATAAGATTGTGCAGTTTTGCAACATGTCAGATTGATGAGAAACATTAAAATGATTACATTGTTCACGAGAACCAGAGACAACCTAGTTTTTTACCCGGCATTAGCCAGTGTCCATTCCACCTGCTGCTTCATGTTGCTGTCCAGAGGCAAAGACTCCTCGTTAGTAAACCCCCGAGGTCTCTTCTTCAGTGCAGCTAGCGAACTCATGCTCATTGTGGAAGCGGGAGTTCCATTCGATGTCAAGCAATCTACAGCAATGTCGGGTAACGAAGGGAGGGGAAAGATTGTGTGAGGATCGTTAGCTACCTTTATTGACAGCTCGGAGAGCTCTTCCCGGGCAGCTTCTAATCCATCAGCTGCAACAGCCTGGTGGTTAAGCGTTTTGCAAGCTTTCTCGAGAATCGATTGCAAATATTTGCTTTGAGCTTCTATACGAAGCTGGAGACGACGTTGAACCTAGTTAAGAAAACCATGCCATTAGAATCATAACTCACCAAACATTTCATACGAGTTAGCCCTGTTTGGTAACATAGTTAGTCTACCAGCCAATTTTGGCTTATTTGATCACTATTAGCTGTTTGACTTGGTTAAACAGCCAATATAAGTGTTAGCTTTTCGTAACAGCTTATTGCTGTAAAACACTAAAATTCAAAAAGCTACTCAAAACAGCTTTCCGATTAGCTTTTTGAGAAAGTCATTTTGCATGTAATCAGCTATCTACTAACCGCTAATTTACCAAACATCTTTCTACAATCAGCTAATGCTATCAACTAGTTAAACGCACTAACTCAATCAGCTAACAGCTATTTACCAAACACCCCCCCATTTTCAAGCATAATTACATATCATTTGTGAGACACATGATCCAATCAAGAAAATTCTAGTAAGTCAACACGAGCACCGAGGAATGTGTAGTCATAGCAAGAAAGAGGGGGCGAAGGCAAACCTCTAGCTGCTTGTGCAATTTTCGTTGGACTTCCATCTGAGCTCGTAAAGCCTCGGTAACCTGGTAGCCACTGTTCAGAATATTTGACGGGATTAAATCTAGAGAGCTAACTCCGAGATTTATGGCAGAGAATTGGTAGGGGAAATTAAAGAATTTACTCGTTTAGTTCCTGGGCAATCATTCTAGACGAGCCCGATGTAGGGGAACCAATGTCCTGACTCTCCGCTACACATGATGCTGCAATCACCGAAACAATAAGTAACATGACAACGAGAATATCCGTGCCTAGTCAGAAAACAACATGCCAACTAAGAATTATATCTTCTCGGGCAATTGCAGAAAAAATCAAAATAAAGATCAATATACCATCTTTAGAGTTGTCAGTTGCCTCCTTGGATGATTGCTTCCCGAGACGGTATTTCTGGAAAGAAAAGAAAGATGGTTAGGTTTCAGCGGGTACGCTGTGAACATTTATGGAACGAGACACTTTAAATGAGAGAAACCAAAGCAAAACCTGAAGGTGAGACTTTAAATGATATAAGGTCAGGCCTTTCACCCCCATTGTCCTCATAATTGATTTTGGTGTCGCTTCTGCAAAGTGAAGTGACAAAGGACATGGAAATTAGCACGTAAAAATTTACAAAGAAAATGGTAAAAATTCCTGATTTTTTCCTTCAAACCTGGAGCTCTTGATACCATGTCAAATGGAGAACTCCATATGTTTTTCATATATTTCAGACACAAGAATACACATATTTATACAAGAAGATATATACTAACTAAGGTAAGGATCGGAATTAAATCCCTAAGAATATGCACAGTAATCCCACAAGTAAAAACAGACAGAGATAATAATCATTGCTTATCCTATAGGTCTATCCCACAAGTCTATAGCCTTTTCATGAATCCTATCTCGTTACAGCCTGAAGCCATTGTCGCACTTATATCAGAAAGTTATTATCCCATTATCAAATACCGGCATGTTCTCCCAAATTCAGCTAAGTTAAGTGACACAATACCTCGAACACCCAAACACGCATCTTAGATGAATTATACCCAAAACTATACATATTAGATAGAGAGTCTTTCAAACTATTACGACAATTTTATTATGCTAAACAAAAGAAAACTGCAAAAAGTATCCAAATATTAAAACTTTCACTTAGAGCCTTCATATAACAGAACTATACATGATCTTAAGACCCAAGGTCATCATGTCCCTTCACGACAATCATTTTTAATGAAGATACGAAGTAGATGACTCTACCAAAATGCTTTTACAATTAAAATAAATCATCATTTATTAGCAATAAATGCAGACATATCTCTATCATCAACAGTTATTTTAGAAAGAGTTCTTCGTTTTGGGCTCCTTGTGGGCAGCAGGCATTGGTTTTCCACCTAACGGGCGGCTGAGTCACCGTGACTTACCCCTCCACTACCTGCTGGGCCGGGGGGTGTGGGACCTAACAGGCGGCTGAGTCACCGTGACTTACCCCTCCACTACCTGTCGGGCCGGGGTGTGGGACCTTGGACCAAGAGAATTTCGCCTTTTGTGGGCAAGTTCTTCATTTTCCTACCCATCTCACACCCTCAAAAACTTAATTAATTGACTGGCTAAACATCACTATCAAGCATTAATTTAACCCTCAAATAACAACTATACATCACATTTGCATTTGTTAACCTTTGAGATGGAAAAAGACCCTTCATTTGTACTAAGACTCAAGGTTGTCTATAACTCTTTACCTAATCATATGAAGCAACATCCTTAAACATAAGAAAATAAAATAAACATTCTGGGCAACACAAATCTTTAATTTTTTCTCCTTTTTTTTGGCAAACGTAAAAGAACTTCCTAGACCAATAATTAGAGCCAGAAAGCAAAATTTCAGGAGCAAAGATCCCAGCTTTGAAGAAAAATTCAACAGAAAACACAAGAAAACGAAATCTATAGACTGTCCTGTACAGAACCCTGTAATGCAGAAATTAAAGAAGCAGAGAAAAATGATGCGAAAGAATATATATATATTGAGGAAAAGATGGAAAGGAGGAAATAAGGCACTAACTGTCGGGGCCGCCGAGCTGGGTGACGGCGTCGACGAAGCGCTCGTGGAGCTCGGAGGTCCAGCGGAGGCGAGGCTTGGGATCGGCGGTGAGAACAAGACAAGCATCTCCGGGAAGGTTGGTTCCGTCCAAGGACAGAGCTCCCTGGTGGTTGTGGTGGTTATAGTCGCCGCCGTCTAGCCCCAGACCCCGGAGAGGCACCGCCGAGTACATTTTTTCACGGCAGCCCGCAGTAGCAGACGACAACCCCAGCCGGTTTAAGGTTGTGTTTTTTGTGCTATATGAGGAGGAGCAGAGGAGAGGGAGAAGACAAGACAGCGATGTGTTGTTTTGTAGTGTGGGAGTGTTGTCTTCTCTCTCTCATCTTTCTTTCATTTTATATTATCCAAAACTCACTCTCTATTAATTCACAATCAAACTTTATCAATATCTATTTTTATACGGAGTATTATATATACTTAACCATAGTTAAACTTAAAATCTTACCAGATATTTTTTATTGGTCGATTTTCGATCCTCCAAACAGTCAGCTTAATCCAAATCGAAAAAAATATACAACTCCGAAGAGACACTTTGACACATCAAGTAACCAAGTAGATTTTGACCACGAAGAAACGACACTAATTGCGTACGCCTGAATAAAAAGTTTCGAGCGGCGAGTTTGATGGACACAACTTAAAGTGATGTGTCGTGGAAAGAGATATAGGTGTCGGATGCGGTGGAGAAGAAACCGTCTTAGAAATAGTCCACTTAGTACTGACAGAACTGTCTTGCATAGCTATCAGATTCCAACGTCCTAATGCTGATACCAGATGAACACTGTCTTTCTTATTCTACTACAATAGAATACACAAGATAGATAAATATATACGAGAGACAACTCATAATAGAATTACACAACACATATAACTATAGAGCCCTAACATAGCCCTCGAGTGATTAACCCGCACCACAAAAAAAAAAAAAAAAAAAAAAAAAAAAAAAAACAATCAAAAAAATAAAGTTTTTAAACACGGATTATTATTTATGTCTGAATAAACAAGAATCTTACTACAGCAGCGTCATGTAATTATCCATAATCTTTTTAGTCTTTTCTTTGCTATTTGTGTTAGAAAACATTGGAAAGCATAAAAGCGATATCATTTCTTACCACAAGTCATTATCTCTCAAAGTGATTGCTCAATACGAAAAGATCAATAAAATAATTTATTTAAAAAAAAAAAAACCGAACTTAACATTTTAACATCTATTATTATTTGTGTCTAAAACACAACTTATGTAACACATCTAAGAAAAAATTGTAATTTATGTCCCCGCATAATATATTATATATCAATTATTAATGTCACCCCTAAATTATTATGTGTAAATATTGTCTTTCAATTTTTAAAACGGTACATATATTGCTCATCCCGTACCGTACAGAAGGAAAATTAAGGGACAATATTTACACTATGCGAAAGACAATATATGTACCGTTTTAAAAATTGAAGGACAACATTTATATCACTAATGATTTTTAATTCATATTGATAATTGACATATTACGAAAATGCATAAATTACAATTTTCCCGACATCTAATTTTTGTAGTCTTTTCCCTTCTATATGCACTGCCTGCCTATGCAGAGCACAGTATAACATATCAGTGATATCAGCTGGATTTCTTTTAATTATTATTATATTATTATTGTTATTATTACTATTTTCATTCGTCAGTCTTTTTGAAAAGAAATAAAAAGTCACTTTTTAGACTCACATTTGTATTTGTTAAGTGTATGAAATTTCATATTTGTATTTATTTATTTTAAAGTAATTTTTAAAAATCATATATTCGTTTAAGTGGTAGGGAGCAAGGTGTTGGCTTGTTCATGTGTATGTTTCTCCATCTTTCTCCCCCCTTGTTTTTATTGGGAGTAAGGAGGGACATATGGGCGGAAGAAACACGTGGGTACTGCTGGCATTTCATTTCTTTTATTTAAAAAAAAGTACTATATACACACACTCACTATATATATACATTACCTTATACAAACTGCACTAGAAAAATTAGATGCGACGAATTTAATTCAAATAGTGTTTCTAATCATCTAAGTATGAGAATTAGATTAGGCTCATTTAACTACCCTTTTCTGAGGCAACATAGGAGATGATATTTAGATTTTATAGTGCATGGAGCAAATTATATGATAGATTGATAAAATGATGAAAGTCAATACTGGTATTTACTTATCAATTCATCAATTAAAAACATACACACAATAACAAGATTTAAATAAGTATGAGCTTACTTACACGGACCATCAGTCTATGGGAGCCATACATAAAGTTTCAAGAACCAAGAACCATATATACTACAGACCCTTACATTTATCATTCACAGACCCACAACTACTCTCTTATATGACAATTGCATGTTTGGGTAGTTATTACATATATATTTACAACGTTGCAAAAAACGTTAGGCGCCCCCTAGGCGCCTAGGCGCCGATTTTTTATTTATTATTATTATTTTTATTTTTTTTAATTAAAAAAAATTAAAAATTAAAAATTTAGTACTAAAACATAAGGTTTCCATAGTTATTTCTTAGAAACTATTTACAAAAGTGGTTGTAAAATTGTTCAAAAGATTATTTAAACCATAAACACATAAAAAACTAAAATTAAGAGCTAAAGAAGTATTTTTTGAGAAATTAGTGGACCAAACCGCGTTTGCAGTGTATAGATCTCGAAAAATACGCGATTTGAAAAAAAAAATTGTCCAAACCGGACAATCGAGTCAAAAGTTATGCCTTTCGAAACTTTTTCGACAATTTCAAAAAAAATAAAAAAAAAAAAAAAAATCGCCGAACCGACCGATTAGGCGGTCTAAGCGGCCACCTAGACCGCCTAGCCGGCCAGCCGCTGAAGAGGCCGCCGAGGCCATTCCTCGCGGCGGCCTCCTAGCGCCTAGGCGCGATTTTTACAACATTGCATATTTACAATGTGACATTTTGTCACATTATATATTAAAAATCAGTTATTTATGAGTGACATTTTCCTTATTTCAAATTCAATCATGTTTTTTATCAGGAAACAAAATTGAGTGACAAATTGTTAGGATAAGCGAGCTTTGAGTCAGGAGCGTGGGATAAGAGTTTGGGTTCAACCCACAAGGGAGGCTTTTGAGATGTTAGTGGAGGTCTTGATGTTCCCAGAAACACACCATCTCCGTAATGTAGTTTAATGGGGTTGGCCCCTCCTCTTGATATAAAAATAAAAAATTTAGTCATATTTAAACTTCTATAACAACCAAAACTTTTAATATAGAGAAAACCATCATTTATTTTCATTTTAATGTTAGGTTTGTTGACTCCAAATGATTGGAACATATATCAGTCCTATGTTCGTTAGTTAGGTAAATGATGTGAAAAACTAACAACTTTCCATTCTGGCTCTGAGTTTAGGCAATTCCGATTATGACCACCCAAAAGTGAGAAAGAAAAAGGCCTCATTATTTATTTTTTTCTTTTTTTTTTCTTTTTTTTTTTTTACTTCTACAGAATGGGAGGATAACTTCATGTTATAAAAGCTAGGTTTAATTCTTCCCAACTTTATGCAGAGAACAAAATGGAGCTGCAAATAGATTAGTTGGAGACTTTATGATGTATGTAAAGTGATGAAGTGGATGAAAGAATGAAATGATATATGATGATAGCCATATTATCAATTAATTATTACCTTGGGATTAATAATTAGAGGTATTATTAGTATAATAGTTTAAATAGCCATATTGGTATAGTAAAAGAATATTCAAGTAGGGGAATATCAGTATTGTTATTTTATTCTTTCTTAGTAATTTTATGGAGTTCTTACATGCTTTTAAAGTGTGAATTTGAAATTTGTCAATAATTCAAAAACAATTAGGAAACATAAATACTCGAAATGTTTCTTATTCGTTACAATTAATATAATCCTTATCAAGGAATCGCCAAAGATTCTTTGCGATGTTTTGTGGGAAAAAACAACTTGTGGTCTCTATGGCTCTCTCAAATCGGAGATTACATGTTCGACTCCTAGTGAAAGTATATTTGAATAGATACTACATTCTAATAGTATCAATAGTACTAAACAAATAAAATAAAATCTTATGGCCTCGTATTACTATTGAACTAGGTTCAAGCCTCAGTGAGCTTCAATAGGTTGAGAAAGTATCAACACCATCCATTATAAGTATCCTCTCGAAGGAGCATTCAGATCGCACAAGGTGTCACTAAGAGAGCAGTTAGGATCCTTCTTGTATAAATAGTCCAATTATGTTCTCAGAGAGCGGCCGTTTATCTCATTCTTACACTTCATCTTGTAATCACAAAATTAATTATTGACCAATATTACAAGTTCTTCGCCCTATTTTGAGTATTTCTTTTTATTTTAACTTTTTTTTATCCTTATTTTAAGAATAATTAATTTAAACCCAAGTCAATTTTCTCCAACATTACTGTATTTCCATATGATTGGGCATTATCTGGCGGAAGCTTTTGCAGTGAAGGAAGCCTTATATATCTTGGCTAATGGAAAGGGGACATCACAAAATCATCATCTTCTTAGATTCTCAAATGGTGGTTAAGCTTCTGAATGACATTTCACAGGACTATTCTTATGCGAGTTGTGTTTTACGTGAATGTCATATCTTAAAACGACACTTTGAAATGGTGTCTTTTCAATATGTATCTAGATCAGTGAACAAACTAGCTCATGCTTTGGCTAGAGCTACGCATTCTCAAATTGGTCCTGGTTGTTGACTTTTTTCTATTCCGCCTTGTATTGAATTTATGATTTAATAATATTCATGATTTGGTTTTTCAAAAAAAAAAATAATAATAATAAAAGGCAAAAACTTGTGTGAGACCGTCTCATGGGTCTCAGTCCATAAGACAGGTTGGATCGTTGGTTAATGGGGTCGAATATCCAACCTATTAATCAAAGATCTGACCCGTCTCACGGATTGAGACCCGTGAGAGGCAATCATTATTGTATGGACCATGGTCCACACAAGTTGTGTGGACCATATTTTGTTTACTGTAAAATAATGTACATTCAGTACAAAAATAATATACATTCAAAACAAAAATAATGTACATTGTATTCATGGGATGTACATTATTTTTATTCTTAGTGTACATTATATTGTATAATGTACATTCAGTACAAAAATAATGTACATTCAATATATTAAAAATATATTTTTTGTTATGGTCCACATAACATTGTGTGGACCATGGTCCATACAATAATTTGCCCGTGAGAGGTCTCACACAAATATTAAAAGACCATAAATACTACGGAGTATATCACATGGCACACAATGGCTTAATAGCAATTAAATATCTAGCAAACTAGCACGTCAGTTGTGCAATCGTTATACCGTGAATCCTGATCCTAAACGACGTCGTTTTGAATTTTAATTTTAATGGTGTCCGTTTGTTGTTCAATTCACGTTACATATTTTTTTAAAAAAAAATTTACTTAAAGCAGGTGTATGTGTCTTGGATTATGCGTTTCTGTGTCTCATATTATACAATTTTGTACCTTAAGCTATTCACAGTATCTGAAGATATACACACTTCATTCTTATTTAACAGTTTATAAATCACGTAAAAAAGTAATTTACATTAAAAAAGTTATGTGCGACAGTCTCGAACCTTTGCCCTCATTATTATATAATCTTGTTGGACCAACTTGAAAGCCAATCATAAGCAATGGGGTCTGGGAAGTGATAAAGCAGATGCAATATAATAGTGGAAATAATTAGCTAAGGCAACTAAAATATGTACCAAAATGGTAAGTTGCATCTTGCAAGTTGCAACTTGGTCCGACTGTCAACTATTCATGCATCTGTATGTTAATTATAAAATTGTACGATCCATTTCTTTGGTAGTATATTATAAACTGGTTACGTTACTTAATGATTACAAAATGACATGTGATTATGCAACTAATTGAAATTCGAGAATTTAATAAGCAACTTTCTTGGGTTAGGTTTTATAGGTTTTGAAATAATATATATAAGAATCAATTGTTTATTATATTATTATAATAAAAATTATAATATAGTAAAATCATAATTATATATATATTTTTATATTTGTGTGACACTGGCGTTACGCTTTGATTTTTAAATCTCTGCTCAATAATTAATCGCTATATATAATGAAAACTTTAATCATTTTAATAATAGTATAAATTAGTGATATTAAAAATTGGACTGAAAAGTAGGAGCTCGTGTCTTTCCATTGCTTCATATATATTGAGATGATAGAGAAATGAGAGAGTATGTTTATTTACAATAGAAGAATATCAACGACTATTTACAAGAATGATTGTAAAGAATGTTAGACCGCTTTAATATAAGCGAATGCTTCATCTCAACTAAAAGTCTAAATTAATAGTTGTAGCACTAAGATTCAAACACATGACCTTTGGTTGGACTCTGATACCAAATTGAAGCATGTGCTTCATCTCAACTAAAAGTCTAAGCTAATAATTGGATTGCACATTAATGACTACATGCTCAATAGCAAGAAGTGAGATGAAGATATTTGGATAGCAAAATCACTAGCTATTTATAGTAAACACAATAGTTTGTATCATGATGACAAATTTCAAGTGAGTTAATATGACACTTCTTAGTTGGTATGTGAACATAGTTGTTTAGGTAGATAACATGTCAGTATTGTAAGACAACTATGATGACCTAATTCAACACACGACAAACATAAGTCATCGACCTAGTCTATTTTATTTTTTAATAATTACTATAACACTATTATACAAGGTTTAAGAATTTCTTATAATTGATCATAAAAGAGTGATCGAGTGAATAAAATATGATTCTCGTACCAAAAATTAGTAGTGTTGTAACTTATTGTTGTGCGTGATTTATAACATACTTTTGGATAGTGACTAAACTTCACATTAAGAAAACAATTATATATAAGGTTATGGGCACATTTTACCTATCGTTTTATTAGGGAAAAAAAAAAGGAAAAACAATTGTACACCTAGTCTTAGAAGGACGTTTATTGTTATTAGTTTGCATTTTTAAATGAGAAATTGAGAAGCTTCTAATAATTTTTCAAGATGGGCTTTTGCAGTATTGGAATTAATTTTTGGCAGTTTGGGCTGCAAACTTATGTCCCAAGTCCCAACTCCTAATTGTTATACCTTGAACCAGGGTTCATAATCTCATATTACATTATGAAGCTTCTAATAATTCTTACAGGATGGGCTTTTGTTCTAAAAAAAAAGATATTATGAATTCAGATCTAAAAATTGTGTATACATTTAACATATTTTGTATATGTAATTAAGAATTTTTACACTTGTAAATAAATTGAAAGCACATAAAATGATAGTTACAGACACAAATTGTTAACTACATGTATAAAATATGTTAACTACATATACATAAGATTTTAGTTAACATGTTATGTGTCAGTTAACATATTTTGTACATGTAATTACGTTTTATATGTTTGTAGTTATCATGTTATGTGTCTGTAATTACTATGTGATGTGTGGGGCTTTATTTTGTTTACACGTACAAAAAATAATTAGTAAAAATACACAAAAGTGAAATTCACATAATGAATACACTTATTTAGTATTAGCGGATCTCTCTCATTAAAAAAAATTTACACTGAAATTGTAGGGGAAAAAAAGATAGGACATGATGATAAAACCCTCCTTCAACCCTTACGAAATTGTAGGGGAAAAAATATACAACACTGACGAAAGTCATGAAAGCAAATCTTCGCTCAAGAGCTATGGTTTCTACCTCTTTCTCCTCCAGAAATATCATTTCCCTCTTCAATAGAAATCCCAAAGGTCATCTCTCTCTCTCGCTGTGTGTGGTGTCTGTTTTAATTTCCACTACTTTCTCTCTGATTATTTGAATCTTTTCATCCTCAGTGACACCACTGGACTTCTTCAATCACCGGTATTCAGCTTTCTTCTCCACTCACATTGTTGGGGACTCACCGATTCTCGTACTTTCTAACTTTCTATCACCTTTGTCATATAATTTTATTTATTTATTTTTTGGTTTTCTTAATAAAGTTATGATTTTTTTTGGGGATTTTGATGTGAAGGTTAGAGATTTTATTCACAAGGCACTGTATGATCCCAATCATGGGTACTTCTCTCAGATGCCTGATTCAGTTGGAGTTCTTGACAAAAGCATTAAATTCAATCAACTTGAAGGTTAATCTTGCTCTAATTGTTTTCCTCTTATTTTTATGCTGCCAATTTTATTCATTTATTTTGATTAGTTGAATAAGTAATGTGATTATTACATTTTACTTGTATGATGATAGTGGTTCAAGTTTCTGGAAATAAGATTTCAGTACTATTAGAAGGTTATTGCTGATTTGTTCCATGGGATCATGCTTCAAAGTGCAAATTTTTCACTGCACATTTAGGTTTTAGTGTTTCTTATGAAGCATGGATGAAAAGCTTGGTAACATAGTTAGCTTATCAGCCAATTTTGACTTGTTTGACCATTATTAGCTATTTGACCTGGTTAAACAACAAATATATGAGTGTTTGATTAATTAGCTTTCTGTAATAGCTTATTGGTCGAAAACACTTAAATTCAAAAAGCTTCTCAAAGCAGCTTTTTCTATCAGCTTTTTGAGAAAGTCATTTTGCATGTAATCAACTATCAGTTAACAACTAATTTACCAAACGTCTTTCTACAATCAGCTAATACTATCTACTAGTCAAACCCATTAACCCAATCAGCTAATAGCTATTTACCAAACCCCCTATATATAATTGTTGAATAAAAATCATCCAATTGGAAAAAAATGAGTTTTTTCCCCAAATAGTTGAGGATAATGTGGAAAATATGAAAGTAAGGATGGGAGAAAGGAAATATTTTAAAACTCTTGGAGCATAAACAATTTTCGGCTTTACTAGTGTAAACTCAATATCTGGAACATTTCAGGCAGGAAAGCTTATATGAAGCATTTGGATAGAATTTACAAGCAAAGTGGCATTTCATGGTTTACACCAGTGGAGCTTTTTAAGGTAAAATAAGCACTTAAATGGAGTCCAAGCCCTCAAATTTACTTTGTCTATCAAAAATGAAAAAGCAAAAGGAAGTCACTGCATTTCCATTCTGTTATTTATTTGTTTTTGCTCTGAAATGTTAAATTTACTCAATATTAAAAACAGAAATGCAAACATTAAGTTAATTCAGTTCCCTGTTTTTTGCTACTCAACTTTTCAGGCAGACTTATGTGAATCTTTCTTTTTATAGCCTTGGTATGGTCATGGAATTGCAGAAGCTATTTTGCGAACAACTAATTTATCTGTTCCACTAAAAGTAAGTTCATTAGTTGTGTATGACGTCTTTATGCTTTTATCCTCATTGATAGCTGTCTGTTTTGAAGATTTTAACTTTAGAAAGAAAATAAAATGAAAACTTGCAATTAACTTTTGTTCAGTTTGAGACTAAAAGATATAGTTTCTAGTTATATCAATTTCTTTTCTTTTACCGCTATCAACCCCCTTCCCTTCTTTTGGTATAGATATATGAAATAGGTGGAGGATCAGGCACCTGTGCAAAGGGAATTTTGGATTACATAAAGTTGAATGCGCCTACAAGAGTTTATGAGCATATGACGTACACGTAGGTGATCATCTACTTGTCAATCTAATTACAATTTAGTTATTAGAATAATGCACAATCATTAGCTTATTCAAATAAAATTTGGTTCACTATTGATAAACATGTTAGCTTGGTTGACTATTTTTTAGTTGGTTCAATTAAGCTGTTCCTTCTCAGTTAAAGGTAGAAAGGAGCAATTGATGGGATGGCAAAGAGAGGGTAGTTGAATAAGCAATATTATTACTATTACTATTATAGTATTATTATTATTATTTCATTGGGTGCAGCTCAGTTGAAATTAGTACGGCTCTTGCTGCAAAGCAGATTCAAACTGTTGGAGAAGTTCATAGTCATGCATCCAAGTTCAAAGTCGAGTGTCGTGATGCTGCTGACCGGAGTGGGTGGGGTATATTTTTCTCATCTTTCCAAGTCTTTATTTATCTACCATTTTCCCTATCTATTTCTGGTGTTATTGGGTAAAGCGTTTTGCTACCACCATAAGTATTTTTTTTCATTGCTTGCTAGCTGTTTTGTTTTATGTTTCTCATTTCTTTAGAAACTTGTATGGTGCCACGAACTTGTTGAATCCTTATGTAATTTTCCTGTTGAATCAGGGGAAGTGAACAACCAACCTTGTTGGGTTATCATGCTTGAGGTATATCTGCTTTTCTTACTTCTCCAGAGCACTGCTTTTGAGTTTTGATAAGCAATCACCAATAACTTGCTTCTATAACATATTACGGGCATGATTACAATAAACAAAGCACTATAATACTCGTCGTTCATAGATATTCAATGATACAAAGAGTATACCTCACATATGTTTTCATTTGCCAAATTTATTTCGAAGCTCATATGAACCTAGTGATCTTGTAGGTCCTTGACAATCTTCCACATGATCTTATCTATTCTGAAAATCAAACATCACCGTGGATGGAAGTATGGGTCGAGAGGCAACCACAAAGGTTGGTATACATTTTTATATTACTTTAACAACTGATACAACAGCCAAGCACCTTGTGCTCAGATGGCACCCGGGTTGGACTCCCATATGAACAGATACTACATTGTAATAGAGTAAGTAGCATTAAAAAAAAAAAAAAAACAACTGATACAACATACGTAAAGCTTAATGATACAACTTTTTAACAAATTGACAATTTATTGTGATCTCGTCAATATTGGGAGGTTATATTATATTTATCTCTCTTCAAATTCCATAGCTGTGACCATTTCATCTGTAAATAACAGTTGATACATTTTTATATTCCATTAACAGGTCAGAACTTTCTGAGCTGTATAGGCCTGTCAAGGACCCATTAATCACAAGTTGTATGGAAATCATAGATATGAAGGGTGATGGTTTAAGTAATAGCAGCAAACTGACTTCAATGGCGAAAAATGCTTGGGCAAAAGTATTTCCCAGGCCTAGAAGATGTTGGCTTCCGACTGGCTGTTTGGTATACATTTCTGAAATCAAATTTATATTTATTTATTATTAAATGAAATTCTGGTCTTGTTCTTTTCTCTATCTAGATTTGTAAACTTATGCAGTGATATTCCTCAAATATTCAGAAACTTCTAGAAGTTTTACATGGAGCTTTACCAAAGATGTCTTTAATTGCTTCCGATTTCAGTTATCTTCCTGATGTTAGAATTCCTGGTGAAAGAGCTCCACTGGTCTCAACTAAGGTACATCCTATTTCATGTCACTTGCAATTGTTTGAGTGCAATATTGTAGAAGGCGCTAGGTGCTAGTCGGGCGCCTAGGCAGGCGAGTAATAATAATAAGAAAAACACAGGAGTGTACATATTGCACACACACAAAAAAAAAACACTCAGCTGAGTTGGCTGATTTGGGCGCCTAGGCCGCCTAGTTGGCCGACTAATGTCCGCTTAAGGGCCTTGGTGTAGGGGCGCTTAGCGCCTAATCGGCACCTAGGCCAATTTTTCTAAATTTTTCTTCTAGATTTCTTCTAAATTTTTCCTCTTTGCAGAGAGATGGAAGCAGTTCAGATTACAACAGTTATTTGGAAGCAAAGGTGTGCATTGATTTGTAATTTGTCATGTTCTTAATAGAGAGTTCATTTAGTTCTCAGAACTATTGGCAATCCTTTCTTTTGGATGCATTGAAAGATATAATGTGACTTAAATAAATATTATAAAATGGAAATAGAATCTGCAAATGTACTTTTTGACCTAGAAGAATAAATGATATATATGTTGTGACACTATAACATGTGAGTTTAACTATCTGGGGGCCATTGGCACAGCTAGTGATAAGTGCAGTAAGTGGGACTTGTGAAATATTCGTTTATTGTTTTGCAGGGGGATGCTGATATATTTTTTCCAACCGATTTTTGGCTCTTGGAATGCATGGACCATTATTGCTCTGGATGGATGAAGCAGCAACAAGATATATCAACCAAGCTGGGGAAGAAAAGACGCACGCTAACGGTAATGACTAGACTTCTACTGTGAGTTTGTTACTTGCATCTTCTTATTATATGCTAGTCCAAGGACTTTTCGTACCATCTTTTTTTCTCCCAAAAAGTTGAATCCCCAACTTCAAGGGCCTCCCACATCCCGGCCCGACAGAGCATTTGGGAGGATGTAAATCACGATGACTCAATGGCTTAGCAGGCAGGGCCAAATACCGGTGTGCACAAGGGATCTGCCCACTTTGGGCATAATCCCCAAACTGCCTCCGCCGAAGTTCAAACTTTTGTCTTTTCTCCCAAATACTGCCTACTGAACCATTAAGCTAAGCCCGTGCGGACGACTTTTTGTACCATCTTTGTCATTCCCGATCGTTATAGAAATATATAGTGACAGGTAGAGGATAATATGTAACCCAGCAGCATTTGAATTGATGGTGCAATAAGCTTCCAGGCCGGCCACTTGAAAGAAAGCATTGCTTTTCCAGACTTAATATGTAGTTGATGTATGTTTGGTGCAGCTTGACACATCAGCTTTCATGGAAGAATTTGGCCTTCCCTCGAAGACGAGAACCAGAGATGGGTACAACCCTCTACTAGATGATTTCAAGAACACTAAATTTTATCTTAGTGTACCTACACACAATATAAAGTAGAGAAGCTGCTCATTACTTCTTGAGGATATGGATGCAGGTATTATCATGTTTATGTAGCTTGCTTGGAATTTGAGAAAATATATGTCCGACCTGAATTAAGAGATAATTTTTTTTTGGATGACTAGGGAAACTTGCACTGCGACGATTATGTAAGGGCGTGCTTACTATCAAACTTGTGACCATGTAAGAGAATCATGCTCCACTCGCTTAGCTCGGCTCGGCAGATAAGAACAATAATTCTGAAAAGAATTTTATTATTGAACAATCTAAGGTTGTGTTTGAAAACCCCGAAAATGATTTATGGAAATCATTTTCTGGGTTTCTAGTGTTTGGCAAAGGAGGAAAAATGATGGTCTACGGAAATTGATTTTCGGTCAAAGGAAGAATAAACCCATTTTTTCGGAAAATGACTTTCCCTTTTTTTGAGGGGAAGTCATTTTCTGGAAACCCCATAGCAACTTTTTTCATGTTCTCTATCTTCTTTGTTGGTTTCCGTTGGGAACTAGAAATCTGGTTCTCGACGAACTGGTTTCCCAACGTAAACCAGTTACTAGTTTTTTGAAATGCAACCAAACACTAGAAAGGAAAATGACTCATTTTCCGAAAAACATTTTTCAGATCTTCAAACACACTAATTTACAAAGTAGTGCGGGATTGTTCCCGGGCCTCCCCTAAGGCCCTAACGAAGTAGATTTCTCAAAGCATAAGCAGTACTAATTGAGGCAACTAGGCCACCCACAACAGCAGAAATGAGTTTCCAGGGGCTGTACGATAAATCATGTTTGAGTTTTCCTAACAATACATTCCATGCATTCTCGCCATGCAGATTAATCTTTCTGATCACTCCGGAGAAGGTATTATAAGTTATGACATCTTGGCACAAATCTTTGAATATGTCAGTGATCATTTCGTTTTTAGCCATGCAGTTGACGATGATCCCTCTTCTGCGAAGCAAGTTAACATCCTCGGTGGAGTCAATGAGTTGGTCCATGAAGCTCGCAAAATCAGAGAACCACACAGGTGTATCTGTCGAGTGCTGCTCGTATGCTATCATGTTCCTCAACAATCTCTCTGTGTCGTCATCTATCCTGAAGCTCGGGATTTTCAGTATCCCATTGCTGAAATCTATGTCGAACATCGTGGTGCAGTCTTTGGCGTTGAAGTTTTTAGCCCTAGCCTCTTTCTTCCCAAAGTACTTTTCGTAAACTTTGCCGATCTTCTTGAACCCCACTCCATCCTCTTCAAGCTGATCAGTCGCGGTGTTGATTTGCTCTATTATTCCTCCAGAATCATCGTTGTTGCGAAGCCTGCCACTTTTGGGATTGCAGTTTTTAGCACTAGCCTCTTCTTTCTCAAAGTATTTTTCATAAACTTTGCCAATCTTCTTGAACCCCACTCCATCCTTTTCGAGCTCAGTCGCGGTGTTGATTTGCTCTATTATTCCCCCAGAATCATCGCCATCGCGAAGCCTACCACATTTGGGATTCCTGGGAATGCAGAGATCATGAACCACTTCAACCAAATGCTTGGGTAAACCATTACGCACTGGTTTATATTTATGGGCGGCTACGTTCCCAGGAGGTAACTTGGGGACTTGAGTCCCTATGCATTTCCTCACCAACACGATCAGTTTTTGCAGCAAAACTGCATCATTATCCTCTTTTTCATTATCATTTCTTGGATGAAGATGATGATGCTTCAGTTTGAAGAGTTCAAAGAGGACGAAGAATGGGATCTGGTTCTCGAATAATATCATGTCAATCAAGGTTGGAACTAGGTTTCCTTTAACTTTCATGAACTCATCATCTGCCCCTGAAAGCATAATTGTGAATAATAATTTAATTAGATGGCACCCGAGTTGGACTCCTATATGGGAAATTGTGAGTTCGAGCTTCAGCGGAGGCGTTATTGACTCTTTGTGCTTCAATAGGTTGAGAAAGTAGCTATGAACAGATACTACATTGTAATAGAGTCAGTAGCATTAAAAATATATATATATATATATATATATATATATATATATATATATATATATAGAAGGGATCAGGTGCGGGGGGCTTCCTGTGCGGTTGGACGCACTTTAAGTATATAACACACATAACACACGCACATTAAGCAATCAAACAAAACACCTTTAGAACACTAATTTCACGCACCTTAAGCACAAAACTCATGCACCTTAAGTTTCAACAACTACTCAGATTAAGAACACAAATCTGCACCTTAAGTTTCAACAACTACTCAGATTAAGAACACAAAACTCACGCACATTAAGCACAAAACTTACGCACCTTAAGCACAAAACTCATGCATATTAAGTTTCAACACTACTCACATTAGATACATACCCACGCACCTTAAGTATAAAACTCACGCACCTTAAGTATAAAACTCATGCACATTTATCACCGCACAACTACACGGGAAACACTCAACCGACAAGAACTTAATTATATATATATATATATATATATATATATATATATATATATATATATATATATATATATATATATATATATATATATATATATATATATATATATATATATATATATATATATATATATATATACCTTCGTTTTTGGAGTACTTTTCCATGAACTGAAGAATGAAGCAAGCATCGAGCATCAACATGTTCCCGAACTGCTTATTATCCATTTTTGGGAAGTCATCATTGTAACACGAGCGTGAGTCATTTACTAACTTGTCGTCGAATATGATTCTACAGAGCTCCTCAAATTTATGGTTCTTTCCAGAAAAAGATTCCAGAAATCTTTTCTTGACATCAACCTTATTGAAGTTAGAATCTGGGTTATAGTGGTAAGGGCCGATGGATATGCGCTTTGGTTTATAAGCATCCTGTTTGGGCTCAGTGAGTGCCTCGTTCACTTTGGATATGTACTTCTCTTGGCGGTTTAGCTTTTCTTCTTTTATGTCTATAGTTATAGTAGAGTCTCCCTCTTTCTTCTAGTGCATGTATAAACACATACACGAGTTAATAAAAAAAAATTTAAACCATTATGTAACTATTCATTGAGATTGGTATAATATATAATATAGAGTTAATTACCAAAATGGTACATTGACTATAGTGAAATTATCAATTTAGTTATCAACTAATTTTTTTGACCAATTAAGTCCTCAACTTTAAAAATCTTAACCAATTTGGTCCTCCGTTAAGACTTTCGTTAACTTGGGACCAAATTGATAATTTTTCAATTTTTCTATAGTCAATGGACCATTTTAGTAATTAACTTTAGGTGTGGGCAATTCGATTCGGTTTTCCCGAATTAAACTGTACCGAACATTAAAGTAATTAATTGTACCGAAAGATTCAGTTAAAAACTGACTGGAAATACCCTTTTTTTGATTTTATTTACAATAATAATAATAATAATAATAATAATAATAATAATAATAATAATAATAAAGGTTTTGTTTGGTAAATGGCTATTAGCTGATAGCTGTTTGGGTTAATTAAAGGGTGTAACTAGTTGATAACATTAAATGATTGTAGAAAGATATTTGGTAAATTAGTTGTTAGCTAATAGCTGTTTAGTATAATTTATTTTTTCAAAAAGCTAATTGAAAGTTGTTTTGAGCAGCTTTTTGAATTTTAACATTTTAAAATTAACAAAAGCTAATTAATCAAATATTTATATTAATTTTTTAGTCACTTTAAACAGTTAATAGTGATTAAATAAGTCAAAATTAACCTATAAACTAACTATTTTACCGAACATGGCCAAAAAGTAACACTTGCTTTTTCTTGAGGTTCACCTAGCAGTTGGACTTTTGAATCAGCCTCGAAATGCGCCATGCCCGGTGAGTTACCTAAAAATAAACATACGACATAATACATTAGTTTTAAAGAATAATCATTAATAACCAATAAGATTCATTAACTTATTCAAATCATCTCCCACCAAGAGATGCACACAAGAGATCTACTCATTTTAAACATAATCCCTACACTACCTCTATCAAAATTCAAATCTTAATCTTTTTCTAAATACTGCCTATTAAACATTAAACTACATCCGTGCGAGCGAACTAGATCATACTCATCTAATCATCTATACACCTCAAAGGTGTCATACCTAATCACCCAACACACTTCTCTTCCAGCCACCACTAGAGATGGTGTGGCGCAAGTAACATCGAGCCCACACCACCATAGTGGGCATAGTTGCATCAACAAATTTTTTTTCACAAAAGATCAAATTTTCTCGCCTCCTAAGCTCGACATACATTATAATTGAATGGTAAATTCTGATGACATATATAGAAATTCATTAAGTGAAAAAGATCTGTATTTAGTGGCCAAAAGAAACCCATCACATTGAGTGAAACTCCTATGCTATGGCTGCCAAACTCGATCTATATGTCCTTGCTCATAACCACATCAACAAATTTGAGAGGAGAAGTGGAAGAGAAAGATATATATATGAACTGAGGAGATATATAGTTGGAATAAAATTGAAAGATAAGCAGTTATATAAATAAATGCAGAAATTAAAGATGCAAAAAGATGAGAGAATATTGGCAATAAATAATTTAACAATGTACCTAAAGATGAGAGAATATTGTTTGCGAGATATTGCTGCGCTGCATTTGGCATACCTCTTTATAGGCATGTGGTACATACACATTGCACTGTCACATATGCCAACTGTAATCAGCTGCAGATTCATATATATTTGTTTAATGGGGTTGAAAGAAAAATAAAATGAAATATTTAGAGGTTGAGTCATAAATATTATTACTAGGGATTAAAAAATAAAGATATTCAAAACAAAAACACAGTTCAAATAGAAATTATATTATAAATCACTCATCTCATTATTAATATTTAAAAAAAAAAACCCCAATGTTACATATAAAGAATCTAATTAGAATTAGAAATTAATCTCATAAATCACAATTATAATCTCACTACTAATATTCAAAAAGGCCAAAAAATAAATTTTTTGAAAATCAATGCTCTCAAGATTCAAACCTAAATTACTTCACACACTAAGATATACCTAACCATCTAAGCTAACTACTCATCCTTTGGTCCAATTTTTGTATATTTAGTATTTATACACGTTTACTCTGTATATATAAGAGACATATATATATATATATATAAAGGGGATGGGGGATGGGGGACAACTGACCCTACTGCTCTCATTGTGGATCCGCTCCTGAGTGTAATCCACCAATGCTAAGCAAATTATACCTTGGACCAAGGTTTACCTTGCATTGTAGACCCTAATCAAAAAATAACTTTAAGATTTTGTATCTATAGCTGACACATTCTGTATCTACAGTTGATAGTTTCTGTACCTGTAACTATCATATTATGTATCAGCATTTATATATCAAGTCAAATTTTGTATCTATAGTTGACACATTCTGTACTTACAGTAGATAGTTTCTGTATATGTAGCTATCATATTATGTGTCAGCAATTATCAAGTTATTTGTTTACATGTACAGAAACTGTTAATTGTAGGTACAGAATGTGTTAACTGAAGGTACAGAATTTTTGTATCAGGGTTCATAATGCAATATAAACACTAGTCCATGGTATAACAATTGCCAATGCTACGTACACATGTCTTTATTTCCTTATACTTACTTAGCAGTTAGCATTGTATTTAGCCATTCAAGTTGACTGTTCTATTACCAATTGTCAGATGAAGTACTTTTCACTATATACTAAAAATTATAACAAATATAAAAAACGTAATTTTATTTTCTTATACTTAAATAGTAGCTAATACAACTTTTTGATAGCAAGATGTTGGGCTCGGTCATCTAACCTGTCGCCCAACAAATCTGTTGTTGTTATTATTATTATTATTATTATTATTATTATTATTATTATTATTATTATTTGCATAAAATCTAGTTGACCAAAATTTATAGATAATATTATGTTAGAGTGAGTGTATCACATAAACTCAACGGGGAAATAACATTTTTAGAGATAGTAATTTGAGCATAAAGTGTTCCTTTTTTTTTTTTTTTTTTTTTTTTTTTTTTTTAAGTACTATTAATTATATTACAAGGTAGTATTTGTTCTATACATTCTTTAAAGTATTCTTTTGCTTTTATTTTAGTCTAAAGTACCATATACTTTAATTATTCATCACAAAATTTTTAATTTTTTCTTATTATATATTATCCTTATAAACTTTAAACATGAATGGGTCATATATACATGCTAAATCATCTCAATTTTATCCGACATTTAGTGGTGCATTGCTTTAAAGTCCTTTCACTTTTAATTTGTTGTCACTTTATTATTATCTGACCAGTATTTTAAATAGGAATGACAATGAGATGGAAAGTATAGTCCTAATATATCCGCAAATTATTTTGTGGATCATGGTCCATATAGCGTTGTGTGGATCATAATAAAAAAAATACATTTTAATATATAAAATGTACATTATTCGTGTACTCAATATACATTATATACAATAATATACTCTCAGTGCAAATAATGTGCTTTCTCTGAATACAATATATATTTTTAATATACAAAAAGTACATTATTTGTGTACTGAATGTACATTATTTAATAGTATGGTCCACACAATTGTGTGGACCATGTCTGTAACCCTGTTGCGCTCCCCGTTCTTATCCTCGATCATTCTTTGAGTTTTGGTCCCTATCTCCTATCCCTATCGGAGCGGGATCATGGATCCTCGTGAAGTTGAGGAGAAATTGTCATCCATAACGCTGAGCCTGAGGTAGTACCCATATTGAATTTAGTGGATTTTTTTTTTTTTTTCTAACACTCAATAGTGCATTGCATTACTCAATGCACATTTTGAATAGTGATCGCGGGATTCGTCCAAAAAAAAACATTGTATTATTACAGATAACACTGATATAATCCATGCAATTTAAAGTTTTCTATGATTATATTAAACAACTGAAATATAGTGCTAATTGTATAAAGTTATAATAAAATTTCTTACTAGCTAATAATTAAGTTATATACTCTTGAAACTCACAAACCATCAAATAAAAAGTATTCAAACTTTGAACACTCTTTATTTGATGGTTACTTCAATTCAAACCATTAAAGATGAGAGGCCAAAAGTGAATATAATCATTCGATTATTGAAGATAATTGTGATGATGATAAAAAAGAAATTGTATCATTATCAATTTAATTAAACTTTTATTTAATTAAGATTAAACATATATTTTGGTATGATATTGGAGCAAATCAGCAAAATGTCTTGCATTCAAATCTCATGCATTACCCAGCATAAAATAAATATTTTCATGTATAGTATTTAGCCTATTAAAAATTATTGGCTTACATTTGAAATGCTAAACATTTAAGTACCTTATACCTAAATTACTTTTTACGTTTATTTTGTTTTATTTTTATTTTATGCATTTAATTTAAATTAACTAGTTATTTTGCTTATAAAGTATTACATATTTGAGATCTATCACATGAGACAGTTTCACACTAAACCAACTCTAAGTGTATGTGTACGTGTTGTGTGTATATATCGTTGATTGGCATTGCTAAACAACGTACCTAAGCGTAATAATTGAACTACTAATGGTTGATTGCTAAACAAGGACAATATTGACGATAAATAATTGAACAACGTATCTAAGTGTAATCATTGCACATAGTGACATCTAATAAGCGTAATCACTCGTGTCATCCACCCCGCCATCCCACCAACAAACAAATAATCTATCCTAAAAGAGTAGTAGAGTAGGCGAAACATAATTATTGTAAAAGAAATTTAAGAGTTAAATTTTTTTAATGCGGTTTAATTCTTTTATATGATTTATAAATTATTCTATATAAAGGAACATGGTTTCTGTGTACCTTTGTCATCCAAAAAAGAAAAAAATAATCCAGTCACATTGCACTGTTCTCTTAAACTTATCTTTTAATTATTATTATTTTTTTTGTATTGGAGTTTTCATGATATCTTATTATAAAATAGTGGTGGTCAGACCAATCAATTTCCGAGTAAACAAAATTTATAGATAATTTCATGTAGGGAGAATGACACTTTTTCCCCCTGAGTTATATACTTATAGTACTTTTTTCCCCTTAATTATTTAAGTGGCTGTTTTCCCCCCTAAAATGTTAAATGGATATATTTACCCTTAAAATAAATATTTCATTTATTTTTCATCTCCAACAAATTATGATCATAATTTGGTTCAAACCAAACAAACACTAGAGCAACCAAACCGAAATATTTCAATTACAATTTAGAATCGAAACTCGATATTTAGAGTTTATCAAAATCGCGAACTGGAACAGACGGTTCATGTTCCGAACTGAAAAAAATAAAATACATTTATTGTTGAAGTTAGACTATTTTAAAATAAAAAATAAAATTTTAAAATAAAGACGGTTCAAAATCGCGAACCGAATCCGGAACCGCCGATTCACGATTTAGGATCCAATTTTTTTGATTCATAATTTTAATAAATTGAAATCCAAATATTGGGTTCTCGATCTGAATCATAATCGGAAACTTTTAATTCGATTTCTATAGTGTTTGGTTCAGTTCGAACCGAACCGTGGTGATCCCTACGTATACGCAATAATTTGTTGGAGAAGTAAAATAAATAAACTGTTTACTTTAAGGGTAGAAATGTCAATTTAATATATTAGGCAGAAAAACCACCACTTTTAGAATAATTGAGGGGGCTAATGTACTTACCTAAATAATTAAAGAGGGAAAAGTACTATAAGTATATAACTCGGGGGGAAAAAGTGTCATTTTCCCTTTCATGTAATTAAGAAAGTGTGTGTATGTCTGTATATATTTATATATGTTAAATCATCAAAACATTATATTTCACTTTATTAGTCACATTTCCTTTAAGTTGATTTCACTTTTGTTGTGACGTTATTATTATCTGACAAATATTATGGGTCCGAAATACTATACATTATTGATCTTAGTGGATTTCTTTTTCTCTAACTCAATAGAGCATTGCATATGCATTATTATTCAATCCACTGGTGATGGGGACTGGGGAGTGTACTCTCGTATCCATTTTTGTGATCTTGTCTCTCTTCTTCATTTTATCTCGATTTATGTTCCTCGTCAACTCTATAGTCAAATTAATAATTTAATACAAATTTTAATACGGGGTATTTAAGTAAAAGAAATTAAATGTTAAATTATTAATCCAAATTATCATATTCAAATATTAATTTAATATTTAAATGCTCAATTCTTCATGACTATATATATAGAGTTCAACTCTTATGAGAACCAGTGCACTTTTCTAATCATGAGAATTTTGAACAAATGTTAGTCATCGATCTAGTAGATATAATGGTTGAAAAATAATAAGAAAAGAAATTGGATGTGATCGGAATATTACAAATTTTAAAGTTTAATGATGTATTTAAGAATCGAGAAAAATCTAAGTAAAAATCTTGTCATTTTTGCTTTGTTTTCATTTGGCATAACAAAACATGAATCACATGGGCCTGGCCAATAAAAAATACTTAAATTGACTATTGGAAAAATTAGCTTAAAATGGCATATTAAGTGGCTATTTTGTGGTACAATTATCAGTGGGGTCCACTTCCGATTTGGGTCGAGTCAAAGTGGACTCGGGTTCTTCGTAGTGAGACGAAGAGATTGATATATTGTACGCTCAAAACGGATAATGGGTGAATGAGATATTGATTCTCAAAGTAGACCCATTTGAGTTGGGAAATGAAGGGAAAATAGTGGACTTTGTCCCACATTGGTTTGGAAACAAGATTTGCCCCCCTTATATACATGAGCTCTTTTGAAGCTTGTAGAATTGTATAGCATAGAGGCTCTCTCGTGCACGCGGGGGGGGGGGGGGGGGGGGGGGGGGGGGGGTCACTCTCGTGCATCTGTGACCTACTCGCGTGCGCGTGCCCCAATTAAGAAAGTGTGTGTGAACCTGCACCCCAACGGTCTGAAACCTGAAAGTTCAGCCTGTTGTACAGATTAAACTCATCTGTTACGGAATTAATACTGTTTTAATTCCAATTTTAAATTCTGAGTTTAATCTTACTTAGTGGGTGACCGTTACAGGTGTTACACAATTGGTTTAATACCAATTAAAGGCCATGTTGAATGCTATCCCTTCCAACAGCCTTATATAAAGAGAGGTAGGGCAGAAGCATTTTATACAGTACACGAAACTAAGGAATTCCAGTATACTTTGCTTCAAAACTTCTGCTTCTACTATCTTCTTTAGCCAACCAGTGTTCTAAGCTTCGCTTTGTTTGCCGGGTTCCTTGTTTAGGTGCTTAAACAAGGAATCGTAGCACGTTTTATCCTGGGAAACCTAGGCTACAACGCTCCTAGCACTTGTGGGAGGTAGCAAATAAGGTTTTAAGGAAAAGAACTTTGTGTTCGAACTCGTGCTAAACCTATACCCAAACACTCAACCTTTTCCTTCCCAGATTTTCTATTTTCCCATATAATATTAATCTTTTCGTAGGATTATTATTTTTAGGATTTTTCAACCTTATTACCCAACATTGACAAATTACTAGAAAATGTTAAAAATGTATTAGTAGTATTATTCGGATCTTATGATACCAATGAATTTGTGGTCTAGTGGCATGAATTGAGTCTCCGAAATAGGGGATCATATGTTATTGACTCTTTTAAAATTTCTGATATCGTGATTTATCTTAATTGAGTGAATAATAACAAATACAGAAATTTTTTTTTGAGAAAGCTCTCTATATAGTCCACAAGTGAGTCTAGTGACATAAGTTACTTTTTCATGTGTGTTCCAATATACCCCATATGTGAGTCTAGTGACATAAACTACTTTTTTCATGTGTGTCTCAATATAAATGTCTACATCAATATTTTGTGTATATAAATAGAAGTTAAAGAGCAAAAAATAAAATTAAATATAATATTTTCCAAAAAACGTAACATATAATGCTACTGGGTCGGATTTGTAACATGATAGCTAGCTAGGATGACGTCGTGGATGACACAACTAATTGATCTCAGCAGACGTCATAGTGCAATCATGCCTGGGCTATAAAGAGATAGATGGCACTTAGCAGCCTAATAAATGAAGCAAAATATCGCATGCATGCTTGAAACAGTTGAAAGTTTCCTGAAAAAAAGACCACCATTTTTGCAGGATGGGAGGGATCTAGCTTTATGAATTTACTTTTTCATGAACCTAAAGATGAATTTATGAAATTAAAGATATAATCTGATGAAATAAAAAACTTTAGATTATTAAAAAAAGTTGAACCTATACTATCATTTAAATCACTTGAGCCTTAACAAATTAATCAACTTAATCAGCAATTATACTGTGAACCGCGGTCCACAATAAAGCTTTGTGACACGCGGTTCAAAAACGGTGTCGTTTCTTTAAGTAAAGAGACGGCGCGCCGTTACAGTTAATGGAGCGCGCATGTTTGGTATATTAATTATCAACTGAAAACTGACATTGTCTCACGTATTATTTTTATATTATCAAATGAAACTGCAATTGAATTAAAATAAAACTGTAGTTGTGTTGAAATGAAACTGCAGTGTATATAAAACGAAATTAAATAACATTTCACATATTTGAGTGCATATTGTGCAATGAAACTGTAGTTATATCGAAATGATAATATAGTTGTGTTTTAATTAAACTATAGTGTATATAAAATAAAATAACATTTTCACATATTTGATTGTATAAATATCGAATGAAACTGTAGTTATATCGAAATGAAAAAATGTAGTTGTGTTGAAATGAAATTGCAGTGTATACAAAATGAAACTGAATAACAGAATTATGTTTTGCGGAATGGTGCGGAATGACGCGAAATGAGTGCCGGTTCTTTTCATTAAACAAAACGACGTCGTTTACAAGCTCGATGCATAATCCATTATTCACCGCGGTCCACGATATAATTTGCCTACCTTAATCCATCCAACACATTATTTAATTTGAGCAAACTAATCGAATTGACTATAGCCTATCTCAAAATAAAGTCTAGTAACAACTTTATCGGTCTGTTTATAACATTGATAAATTTGACTTTTACATGCGGGTAGTTAAGAGCATCTACAATGGTGGAGTTTTTTTTTTTTTTTTTTTTTTTTTTTTTTTTTTTTTTTAAGTATGATTAGAAAAAAGAAAAAGTGATTTTAAAATTAAAATATATATATATATATATATATATATATATATAATAATAATAATAATAATAATAATAAATGTTGTCGGGCGCGTGCACTGCTGGACGCCCTTGCATATGGTGAGTCTGGAGGCTTTCTTTTATGGGTCTGCAAATATCTCCAACCTTGCAGATGCACCTTATTCTTCTCTCTCTCTCCATTTCTCTCTCCAATTTGTCATAAATATCTCTCAAATATTCAGTGATATTCGTGCTCTAAGTGTGGGCAAATTATTTTGTGGACCCGAGTCTACCTTACAAGATGAACTCGGGTTCAAAAATACACAATTTATATATTGTATGTTCACAATTTTTGTATACTAAATGTTCACAATTCACATATTGAATGTTTACAATTTACATATACTAAATGTTACAATTTACATACTGTATGTTTACCATTTGAATTGTGAACATACAATATGTAAATTGTGAACATTCAGTATTCTTATTATTATTAGTTTGCATAAGGTTATTTATGTCTTTAAAACCTATTCCATTTCTATTAATTTAATCAACCAAATATTGAAATACAATTTCTAAAATTTATTCTTCCAGTGAACCAAACAGTAGAATACAATTCATATTTTATTCGTTACATATTTCATTCACTCTGAAATAACATTCATATTCTCTTCAAATTCATTTCGTGAACCAAACGTACCGTTAATGTAGACATTTTTTTGAGACTCACAAAATGAATAAACTAATCAATAATTGCCGGCCAAGTTAAAGAGTAAAAATGAGGGACTTGACATTATTAGGAATACGTGTACTAAAATTCCATGCATATCTGTCATATTTATGTGGCATGCAATTTGTACGCGATCACATGATTAAGAAATATCATGCTATCAAAGGACCTTGTGGGCTAGTGACACCAAGTTACTCCTTTAAGTAGGAAACTGTGGGATGAGTTTGAGTGGAGTCCATATTGAGTCTTTGTTCTCCATTTAATTAAGAAAGTAGTTATGAAAATGTGTCCACAGATTTATCTATTTATTCTAAACTTCATAAATTTGCCTCCAAACTCAAAATAAATTAATCTAATTTACTTTCAAATACTTAATGCTAAACAATATACTTGTACACACAAAATGTTCATCCTACTAAAAGCCGCAACAGAGCCAATTAATTAAATTGTTTTGGATTAAATCTATATATGTTGAAGAATGAAGGGAGGCATCTTGGTCTTACAAAGAGACTTCAATTCGTATTGGATTATTATAACACTCAATAATAATACTCAACATCCCTGCCGTTCATAGGGCAACACTCAAACGAAGTATTGGTGTCCAGTGTGATGATGGAAGTAAGCTGTTAATAGGTTTCTGACCATATCAGAAAATCATGTTCCACTAACTCAGATCGATTGGTAACCCCTCTCGGGGTGAGAGATAAATATTTAGTGCTTGAACATTTGCAAATTAAATCTGCACATAATGTCTTGTTTTTACATTGGATATAATATATCTTCCAAAAGGTTGAACCCCAACTCTAAGGGTTCCTCATACCCCGGTCCAACAGAGCATTTAAGAGAATGTAAATCATGATAACTCAACTGAACATGAACCACAGAGGCAGAGTGTGGATTGACACCATAGCTAGCTAGTAGCCAAATAGATTTTTCAAAGTAACAGCAGTACCAAGTGTGACAACCAGCCCCCCCGCAACAGTAGAAATGAGTTTCCAGGGACTATAAAACAAATCATGTCTCAATTTCCCATACCATATATTCCACGCCTTGTCGCAATGGCGATTCACCTTTTCGATCACTCCGGAGAAGGTGTTATAGGTTATGACATCTTGACACAGGTTGTTGAAAATCTTGGTCACCATGTCGTCCGTGGCCAGCCAGTTGACAATGATTCCTCGTCTGCGGAGCAAGTTGACATCCGCAGTGGATTCGATGAGGTCGTCCATGAAGCACGCGAAATCCGTGAAACACACGGGGACATCCTTGGAGTGCTGCTCGTACGCAATCATGTTTCTTAAGAATGTCTCGGTGCCGTCTTGGATCCTGAAACTCGGGATTCTCAGGACCCCGTTGCTGAAATCTAGGTCGAACATTGTCGTGGCATCGTTAGCATTAGGCCCCTCGTCGAAGTATCCATCGTAAACGTTGCCGATCTTCATGAACTCAATTCCATCGCCTTGGAGCTCCGTGGCGGTGTTGATTTGCTCTATGATTCTCCCAGAATCGTAGACATTTCTGGGGGATTTGGGATTCCTAGGAATGCAGAGACTATGAACCACTTCGATCAAATGTTTGGGTAAAACATCAGGGGGTTTATATTCATGATGGGCAACTACGTTTTGAGGAGTTAACTTGGGAGCATGAGTCCCGAAGCATATGTTCACTAACACGATCAGATCTTGCAACAAACCATCATCCTCATTTTCATTATCATGATCAGTATAACCACGCTTCATCTTCAATTTGAAGAGTTCAAAGAGGACGAAGAATGGGAGCTGGTTCTCGAATAATAGCATGTCAATTAAGGTTTGGAATGCTTTTCCGCTAACTTTCATGAACACATCATCTGTCACTGAAGGAGATCACATCGGGTGTCAAATATTTATTCATTCATCCGTACTATCGTGGAAATTCAATTTTGCATTATATTCATTCACGACCAAAACATAATTGTAATATTGGTTATGGATGATGCCTTATTTATAGTGTTAAAGTAGGTGTAAATATTCATGTAAATATTGATTCTGAATTTTAAATTTATCTCCAATCAATTAATGTTAGTCTTGGAGATTGTAAAAGTTATTTGTAATTCAAAACACATGGAGATAGTAAATGCTTATATGTTAGAAACATAACATATTGCTTATTATTCACTTTGATTTTCTTTTCATCTTTATTTAATTATTTATGATGATTATGAAGTTCCTAAACTCTTCATATTCTATAACTCCCAAATGCACCAAATGGGGAAATTTTTTTTTTCGTACTCCATTTTGCTTTAATATATATAGAATTTTGCTTTAATATATAATTCATGGTTGCAGAAGGTGCTAGGCGCTAGTCGGGCGCCCGAGCAGCGCCTAGGCGGAATCTAGGCGGGTGCCAAAAAAAAATAAAATAAATAGTGGTAGACTTGCCGTTTGACAATTTTAATGAGGTTGTTTTCAACATCAATCAAATAACATAGCCAAATAAATGAAATAATGATAATTTATAAGTCATAACATCATAATAATATTAAAATCAATAATTAATGAAAGACGACATCAGACAAAATCACACGAATCGGTCAAAATCGGATGACTCAGCCGAGTTGGCCGACTCGGCCGATTTTGGCCGAGTTGACCGCCTAGGTGGCCGGCCGAGGAATGGCCGCTTACACCCAAAACCAGCAAGGCTTGGTGCCGCCTAGCGCCTAGGCGACCGAATTTTGCAACCATAATATATATAGAGACAGAGATAGAGATTATTACTCTCACATGCACCCTAACATACACATACCCCCACACAGAGTATGTAGTTAATTATAGAAGTTCTTATAATCTCGTTAATTTTTTTATATATACTATTTTTAATTCTAAAATAATAAGTTTTTAAAAAATTATCAATTTTAGTTATTATATTTAAATAATTTTATTATTTTATGTTTTAATATAATAACTAGTAAATTTTGTTATTTTTTAAGTGTAAATAATTTATATATAATTATTATTTGATTTTTAATAAGATAATAAATTTTGGACAACTATAATGGGTATGGTGTCCAATGGTAGAGTGGGTTTTGAAAAAGTCCATCACTACGGGTTAGATGAGGTAGACAATTGTTATTACCATGGACCATGAAAAAGTCCTAAGTTGTACTCCGTATTTTTTAGTATTAGAATTGTGAACTTCTTGAATATAAATTGTGTTTCTAAGTTTTGAAAATTTGTGAATACAATATAAAGTCATTACAAATTGTGAACTTTTAAAAGGTAATTAAATTGTGTATCTTTGGACACGGGTTCACCTTGCAGAAAATTATTGTGTGGACTATGGTCCATATAGCTGTGTGGGCCATGAATGTGATATACATTTTTAATATACTAGCTAAAAGTACATTATTTGTGTACTAAATTTACATTATTTGATAATATATAAATATAATCATGTACTTTCAAATAATGTACTTTATGTATATAATGATATAAATAATATGCTTTTAAGTATATTAAAAATGTACTTTTGATTTATAGTTCACACAAATGTGTGGATCATTGTCCCAAAAATAATGATTGTCACCTTGCAAGGTGGACCCGAGTCCACAGAATAATTTACCCGAGGTGGATATATAGAGAAAGTATAAAGGTGCATGGGGTGGTGGATATATAATGTAGTCATTCCCGACCTACACCGGGCCATTGTTTTCTCTCTTTGTACCCTACGTATACAATCGTTATATCGTGGACGAGGGTCCACAATACACTGTGGACCTTGGTCCAATACACAGAATTCATGTTCATAATATACATACACATAGACACGATATAATGAACATGAATTCTTTGCATTATGAACATGAGCACAGAATTCATGTTCATTATATCGTGTCTATGCGTATGTGTATTATGAACAGGGTCGGTTCTGAGCATGTCCAATATGAGTGACCGCACAGGGTCCCCAATTTTCGAGGGTC
This sequence comes from Ipomoea nil, assembly GCF_001879475.1. Taxonomy (NCBI): domain Eukaryota; kingdom Viridiplantae; phylum Streptophyta; class Magnoliopsida; order Solanales; family Convolvulaceae; genus Ipomoea; species Ipomoea nil. The sequence goes on from NW_017617116.1 coordinate 5,592,110, forward strand.
CCATATTATTTTTAAAAATATATATGTATATATAGTATACAGAATTTCAGGATAAGTGCATAGAGATTGAGCCAATTTGTAATAAAGTGAAATTGAGTTTAATTGTCAATTGCTTTAAAACCCAAAAAAAAAAGGGTATATATATTTAAATTAGGTGTATTTTTATACAATATTAATATTTTGATACAACTTTTTGAGCAACTATTATTTATATTTAGAAATTACTTGAAAAAAAAAGGGTCCAAATTATGATATTATACAAGGTCTCAATTTTAATTGAAACGGCCTGATTATGACATTATGAAGTCAAATTCTGTATCTTGAACCAGAGTTCACAGTGCACTGTCGACGGTTCACTATATAATTTGCCCTAAGTATAAACTCAGCTTCATTCCTCACTTATTTCTAAAGCAACAACTTTGGTTGTTTTCGTTCACTAAGACATAGTAAACGTCCATCTCTTGAAAGAAGAGTAGGAAAAAAAAAATCAAAGATTAAAATCACCACGCAATAATTGAAAGACAAAAAATAGGCATTGAATTTATATTTGAAGTATAACATAACTCAGGCACCAAATATGTTACTGCAATTATTATATGAATATTAATATTGATACCTTCGTCTTCGTAGTACTTCTCCAAGAACTCAAGAATGAAGCAACCATCGAGCAGCAACATGTCCACGAACTGGGCATCATTCATATGTTGGGTATCTTCAGCGTACCAGGAGCGTGCCTTGTCCTTTAACTCCATCAATCTCTTAGTACTATGTTCCTTAAACCCATCAATCTTTTCAAAAAGAGATTTCTGAAAACCTTGCTTCACACCGTTCTCCAAGCCAGGATCTTCCATATGGTAAGGCCCGATAGATATGAGCTTCGGTTTATAAGCATCCGAGTTGGTTTTAACCAGTGCACTGCTCACTCTGGATATGTACTTCCCAGCTGCCACTTGGTTTTGTTTTTGTTTCTGGTTTGCATTTCTCACTATGGATATGTACTTCCCAGCTGGCTCTTGGTTTTGTTTTTGTTTTAGGTTTAGGTTTAGGTTTTCTTCTGTTATGTCTACACTACAATCTCCCTTTTTTGTCTGCTGCATTTATAAACACATACACGAGTTAATAAAAAATTTAAATCACAAGTATACATTCAGATTTGTATAATTTTCAACCTGCTTATCCATGAAAAATATATAAAATGTAGCACTTACTTTTTCTCGACATTCAGGTAGCAGTGGGACTTTTGAAACAGCCTCGAAATGCGTCATGCCTGGTGAGTTACCTAAAAATAAACATACGACATAATACATTAGTTTTAAAAAATAATTATTAATAACCTATAAGATTCATTAACTTATTCAAATCAGCTCCCACCAAGAGGTGCGCATATGAGATCTATCTATTTTGGGCATAATTATATTCACAGTGTCATACCATCAAAGTTCAAATCTTAATCTCTTTTTTTTTTTTTTTTTTTTTTTTTCAAATACTACCTACTAATAACATTCATGAGCTAAACCCATACAAACAAACTAGATCATACTCATCAATACACCTCAAGGGTGTCATATCTAATCACCCAACACACTTCTCTTCCAGCCACCACTAGAGATGGTGTGGTGCAAGTAAAACCGATCGCCAATATCATCATAAAAGATAAAATTTTTACGCCTTATAAACTCGACATAGTGAAATGATAAATCACGGTAACATAACAATCCATTAAGTAGAAAGGACATGTGTTTGGAGGCCAAAAAAATCTCACCACATTAAGAGAAACTCCTACGCTATGGCTGCTAGAGCTGCCAAACTCGATCTATGTCCTTGCCCATAACCACATCAACAAATTTGAGAGGAGAAGTGGAAGAGAAAGATATATATATGAACTGATGAGATATAGTTGGAATAAAAATGAAAGATATGATGTTATATATAGATAATGCAGAAAATAAAGATGCAAAAAGATGAGAGAATATTGGCAATAAATAATTTAACAATGTACCTAAAGATGAGAGAATATTGTTTGCGAGATATTGCTGCGCTGCATTTGGCATACCTCTTTATAGGCATGTGGTACATACACATTGCACTGTCACATATGCCAATTGTAATCCACCAATGCTATTCTTTATTTCTTTATACTTACCTAGCAATCATTGCTGAATTTAATCTTTTAATAGCATCATTATCAGTTAGGAATATTATGAGGATATTGTAAGAGTGATTAGAAAAGAGAAGATGGGAAGGGAGAGAAAAAAAAAAGAAAGAATAAAAAAAATAACAAAACTGAATTTTTTAAAAAAAATAATAAATAAAAAAAATAAAGCGTCAGGCGCGCTGTCAGTGCGCTTGACACGTCACACGGGCGCGTGCACTGCACGTGCCCGTGTGGCCACAAGAACGCGCACAGCCTGTGTAGCTTTTTTTTTTTTTTTTGTTCTGTTTTTGTTTTTGTATTTTTGTTTTTGTTTTTTGTTTCCTGTCATTCTTTTCAAACTTTGCAGGAGAAAAATTTTCTAATTAACCCCACCCCACATCTATAAATAACCCCACCCAAGTTATTTCATCTTACATTAACCCCATATTATGCTCTATTGTCGATGCTCTAAGTTGACTGCTCTGTTACTAATTATATTGTCAGATTAAGTACTTAATTCACTATACTAAAAATTATAACTAATATCAAGAACGTAATTTTATTTCCTTATATTTGAATAGTAGTCAATATAACTTTTTGATGGCAAGATGTTGAGCTCGGTCATCTAAGCTTCCGCTCAACAAATCTTTTATTTATCGTTGTTGTTGTTGTTATTGTTGTTGTTGTTGTTGTTGTTGTATTTGCATAAAATCGAGTTGAAATTGCTTATCTTACCGATAACCAAAATTTATAAGATATATTACGTCAGAGTGAGCGTATCACATAAACTCAATCGAGAAAATAACATTTTTGGAGATAATAATTTGAGCATGGAGTGTTCTTTTGCTTTTAAAAAAAAAAAGTATTATTAACCCTATTACAAAGTAATATATGTTCTATACTTTCTCTAAATTAAATATTCTTTTGCTTTTATTTAAGTCTAAAGTACCATCTATTTTAATTATTCATCACACAATTTTTAATTTTTTCTTATTATATATATCCTTATAAACTTTAAACATGAATGGGTCATGTAAACATGCTAAATCATCTCAATTTTATCCGATTTTTAATGGTGCATTGCTGTTAAGTCCTTTCACTTTTAATTTGTTGTGAGTTTATTATTATCTGACTAGTATTTTAAATAGGAATGGTAATGAGATGGAAAGTATAGTCTCATTAATTATATCCTCAAATTATTGTGTGGATCATGGTCCGGACCATGTATTATGTGGATCATAATAAAAAAAAATACATTTTTAATATATTAAAAATATTATTCGTGTACAGAATGTACATTATACAAAATAATATACTCTCAAGTATTCAAATAATATACTTTCTCTGAATACAATATACATTTTTAATATACAAAAAGTACATTATTTGTGTATTGAATGTACATTATTTAATAGTATGATCTACCTAATTGTGTGGACCATGCATGTAACCCTGTTGCGCGCTCCGTTCTTAGGGCATCTCCAAAAGGGAGATTTTACCAAGCTTTTGGAACAAGAAAATTTTGCCTATTGAGATTTTAACAAATGGGAGTGTTGCATTTTGGAGAAATCTTTCTCCTGCAATACCCCAAAGTTTTGTCAGAAGTTAAAAAAAAAAAAAAAAAAAAAAAAAAAGATAGACAATTGAGAGTGGATGCAAATTGACGGCCATTCTCAATTGAAAACTATTTTTCCTTTCCAAAAAAATAATAAAAATAAAAAAGGCAGGCAATTGAAAACTATTTTTTATAATTTTTTTTAAAATCACGCTGGCCCAGCTTTTTTTTTTTTTTTTTTAAATTTAACTTTTAAAAATTCTTGTTTTTAAAAAGTTAAATTATTGTTATTAAATTTATATTTATTAATATATTTATTAATTTAATTAAATTTATATCTGTAGATATGTTATATGCATATTTACGTATGTTCATTCATAGTACTATCTTCATATTTACGTATGTTCATTCATTTATGTTTATATAAAATTATAAATTTATAAATCAAATAAATATTTATTATTATTATTATTATTATTATTATTATTATTATTATTATTATTATTATTATTATTATTATTATTATTATTATTATTATTATTATTATTAACGTCTTTTTGTGTCTTTTACCAATTAATTGCTAATATTAAACAGTTAATTTTATTAAATATTTTTTTTATAAATAACTAATAAAATTCGCGGGTAAAACCTACTAACACAATCCGCTGTCCGTTATCCTGTAAAACAAATAATCTATTCCAAAAAGAGCAGAAGAGTAGGAAAAACATAATTGTTGTATCATAATTTTACTAGTTGAATTTTTTTTTAATGCAGATTAATTCTTTTATATGATTTATAAATTATCATAAAGGAACATAATTTCCGTGCATCTTTGTCATCCAATAAAGAACAAATTATCCAGTCACATTGCACTGTTCTCTTAAACTTATCTTTTAATTATTATTATTATTATATTCTTTTTGTATTGGAGTTTTCATGATATCTTATTATAAAATGGTGGTGGTCAGATCAATCAATTTATGAGTAAACAAATTTATAGATAATATCATGTAATTAATTAAGAAAGTGTGTGTATGTCTGTATATATTTATATAAAATATGTTAAATCATCAAAACCTTTTATCACTTTATTAGTCACATTTCCTTAAAGTTGATTTCACTTTTGTTAGTTGTGACTTTATTATTATCTGACGACGAATATTATGGGTTCGAAGTACTACACATTATTGATCTAAGTGGATTTCTTTTTCTCTAACTCAATAGACCATTGCATATGCATTACTCCGTATTATATTAGTGGATCTCACTTTGCTTTGTTTTCATTTGGTTGGCATAACAAAATGTGAATCAGATGGGCATCGCCAATTAAAACACTTAAAAACACCTAATCCCAATTGCTTAAGCTTCCTTCACTCAGAATAACCCTTTCCTTTCCACGACATTGATTGGGCTGCAACAAACAAACCATGATGATCCCTAAGAATACAATCATTATTGTGTGGATCATATTTTGTCTACTATAAAATAATGTAAATTTAATACAAAACTAATGTACATTCAGTATAAAAATAATATACATTTTATTCAGGGGATGTACATTATTTTTGTTCTGAATGTACATTATATTGTATAATGTACATTCAGTACAAAAATAATGTACATTTAAGTATATTAAAAATGTACTTTTTGTTATGGTCCACATAACATTGTGTGGACCATCGTCCACACAATAATTTGCCCTAAGAATACAGCCTAATTAAACCCAGATATAAGATATTACTTGGGCTATCAATCCTATCATGACTCCTGAAACAGGTCTTTGTGTCAAGATTCACATCAAATTGAGCTCCAACTTGCTTGATGTTATAATTAATGCCTCTAAATCACCTAAATGACATAAAGGGATCAAATAAGCACATACTTAGCTTCCCATTAACATAAAATCATAATATCAATTATGCACAGAAAAATAATAAGAATTAGCGCTTATCAAATTGCTCAATATTTCAACTTGTAATTCCAATCCACTTTCTTTTCCAAATCATATATTAAATTTCTCAACTAATCAAAGCTAAGTTTTTCTTTACTTACTCTACATTTATTTCAACTCAAACGTGTTTGTAATGAATTCACTTTCAATTTGTGTTTGTTTTTCAATCCAAAGTATGAGTAGATAGATTCACATAGGAATTTGGATTGAGCTCTCTTGTTATGAATGCTTGGGTAAATTAAATTGCAAATTGGGATGATATGATGCATTAGCTAAGGTTCTTGTTGTGAGTAATACTTTGTATATTAGGACTCAATTATACAAGAGGATCATAGATGTGTGTTGTTGCTATGAGAATAGGACAACACTATAGCCACACTACTCACATTCCAATCTTGCTTTGAGAAGAGGTTGGAAGAAGATGTAAATAAGGGGTCGTTTACTTCATTTCTCTGTTTTTTCATTTTCATTTTTCCATATTTCAAGAAAATTGCTGCATTTTCCACTACCCTGCAAATATAATGCCATTGTGCATCAACATTCAACAATGACCTAAAAGAAAATCTGGACCTTTACCACTCACTGCCCTGTTGACAATTATGTGAACAAACCCATTGCATTGATACAGTAATTGAACAGTAAATTGGGGGTTTGTATCTAAACGCACAGATAATTAGTGAATAATCTTAAAAACGAAATTTTGCTTCAACAGATAAAATCAAAAATTGCAATGAATAAGTAATAATTACTTGTTATACCAAAAGTTTACATTGTTTTGAACATTATCAATTTGTGGAAGGAGATACGAACCGCAAACCCGTGACCCGGAACTATGAATTAGGGTCCTTGCCGCGGAGCCGGAAGATAATCCGTCCTCGGCTCGAGTCGTAACGGCTGACTTCGACTCTGACTCGGTCTCCGGGCAACAGCCGGATGAAATTCTTCCGGATCTTGCCGGAAATGTAACCTAGAATGACGTCATCGTTATCCAATCGGACCCTGAACATGCCGTTGGAGAGCGACTCCGTTATCGAGCCCTCGTGCGTCATCTTCTGCTCGGCCGCCGCTTGGCACCGGACACTATTTCCGTTCATCTTCCTCGGCGAATCGCGCGGCGAGTTGATCAAACCGCCCCTGGCTTTAGCTACGAGCTTCTCGTGCTCCTTTCCGCGGAAACTCGCCCAGTTTGTGGCTTTCGAAGGCGGCGGAGGAAGATAAACCGCCTTGGTGGCGGTGGAAACGGCGGCGGAGGGGGTTGCTGGCCACCATGAAAGGGAGGCCATTGCTCGCTGCTCAGCTTGGCAGATAAGGTGAAGATTGTGAGTTCTACTCACGCGCCCCGCTCAAACTCTCCACTTCTGAGCTTCCCGGACGGCTTTCATAATTCATATTTCTCATTTTCCAACTTTTGGGCTCATATTCCAACTTTTGGTGCTTCAAAGCCCAATACCCCTTAGGCCTATTTACATCCTTCAAAGCCCAATTTACAATGCAATTGGGGCAATTTATATCGTGCACCAGGGCGCGCATTGCATTGTGCGCCCTGATGCAAAACGATGTCGTTTTACATAATTGTATAAAAAAATACACATAATTGTATAAATAAACACACATAACTGTATAAAAAATACACATAATTGTATAAATAAATACACATAATGATATAAACAAATACAATAATCACGTCGACTCCCTTCCGCGCCTCCCAAAACAACGTCGTTTTAGGAGGCGCAGGGCGCACAGTGCTGTGCGCGCCGTAGTGCAGGGTATAACGATTGTGCGATTGGATAGTGATATGACCAATAGTTATTGCATGGACCGTGACCTACACAGTTATATGACGCAATTTATTTTGTCAATTCAGGTCACCTTGCAAGGTAGATTCCGGTCTAAATGTTCACAATTTACATACAAAATGTTCACAATTTGTATACTACAAACACAAAAATGTTAACATATATGTAATTGATTACCCTCACAAGTTTTTTTCAAGTACTGCAGTTACAGAATATTAACAGATTAAGATTTGATGACGATATATTGCATTCACAAATTCCCTTCTACATCTGTTATGTGTTTTGACTTATAAACACAATTTATATTTTAGAGTTCACAATTTCAATACTAAAAATACATAATTTATAAATAGTTTAATTTAGGATTAGGGCCAAGATGGACCTGATCCACGGTATAACAACTCCTTAATAATGTCTTGTTGTAAGGCATTTATAGGAATGTTGTGCTAAAAGAAAACCAATATATTATGGAATACATTTTGATCATATCAAATTAAACAAAATAACAAATTGTGAATTATAAGGGCATAAACATAATAAGCATTTTTTTTCTTATTCTTTTTTTGTCATGTTACTAACATCATTTAATGCTCTTCAATATACACGTAATAATGTAATTAGATGATTAATTATTCGCGTGAACATTAAAAGAGAGTAAAAACTATTCACCGTCCTTATCTAAATGTCAGTATAATTACGTCATTGTACGTTAAAGACAGATATTACATGTAGAGTTTGTGTTTGATGTGGTACGTGTCAACAAGAATCACACCATCATTACACTACGCTCCGAAAATCAAAATGAAAAATGGTTTTCCCAACCCAATTTGCAAAACCAAATCTAAATGAAATGGTTTGAAGCGGTATATTACATGTTTACTATACATTCTTCTTCACCAACCTTATAAGTCACTCATTTTGCCAATCCTTTCACGAGAATTAGGTGCCCTTTTGGTTCTTTTTTCTGGTATTTATAGAAGTTTTGTATTTGTTTAGTTATAGAAAAACATAAGTTTAATTAGTTTATGCAATCTTTCTCTTGTAATTTCCATACTCATTAAACTATTCTCATTTCCCTCATATACACTGATGGATTCTTCTCACAACTACTTCAATTCCTCATCGATCAACTCCGGTATACTTAACACGGACGCCGCTTACCCGCAAGGCGGTGGCGCTTCCTCTTCTGCCACCGCCGCCCCTAGGCGTAACTACACTGCGGGGCGGGCGGCGGTGTCGGAGTCCCGCGCCGCCCGAGGCGGGCCTTGTGGTGCATGTAAGTTTCTAAGGAGGAAATGTGTCCCGGAGTGCATCTTTGCACCCTACTTCGACCCCGATGAGGGAACCGCCCGGTTCGCCGCCATCCACCGGGTGTTCGGGGCTAGCAACGTCTCCAAACTCCTCATGCACATCCCAGCAGACCGCCGCCCCGGCGCCGTGATCTCCATCTCGTTCGAGGCGGAGGCCAGGCAGGCGGACCCGGTTTACGGATGTGTCTCAACAATTCTTGCATTGAAGCAACAGGTAAATTATAAATTATAAATTATATTGTGTATGTTTCATATGTACTAGACAATGATAGGCCTTTGGACAAAAGGTACAAAGATAATATTAACAACAGATCGACAGACCAGACACATTGCTGAATCACGTAAATCTTGTTCTTCTTTTAGGTGTCATCTCTTGAAGCAGAACTTGCGATGGTGAAAACCCAGATAGTGATCAACAGATTTGCAGCAGAAAATAACCTTCAAACCCTTCAACATCAACAACAGCAGCAGGAGCAAAATGCAGCAATAATAATGGAGCAGCCTGTATATTTGAATAATACTTTCTTTGATCCAAACAGCCTGCTAAACTTAAGCAATTTTACCACGAATTACAACTATATAGGGGAAGCCACACCCCCTATCTCACAGTCTTTAAGTCCCATCTTTCAGCCTCCAAACCCAGATCAAGAACATACCCATTACCCACTTCACTTCACCAATCAAATGTTCCCTTAAAGCATATATAAGGGATTGTTCAGACTGATTTTTCTCGGAGAAGAAGAATGGGACCAAAAGACTGTGAATTAGGGGCAGTGGTTTCCCCTATACAGTTGAAATCCGAGATAAAATTGCTTATGTCTAGCAGGTTGTTTGAAGCAAAGAAAGTATATATTCAAATATGCAAGCTGCTAAGTTAAAGGGATTTTATGAACGATTTTGCATCCTGTATGTGAAAGAGAGTCTGTTAGATCATTATAATTCTTTTGAAAGTTGAATTATATTGTATTTAAACTAGTCTAGTTTTACTATTTCTTTTTAACATGGGACAATGACTATACTTAAAAGTCTTCCCAAATGTAATTAATTTCATTTTTCCAACTCAATGAATATATTTTACTATTCCAGAATCAATTTTGTATTAACTCGTTATCTATTTTGAGCTTAGGCTATCTTTATTCCTGAAATAATCTCACTAATCCTACCTCCATATCATTAAATTTGTAATTTCTTCACTATTTTAACATCCTTGCAATACTAACTCCACTTTCTTATCACATTACAATAAAATAATAAAATAATTAAAAAAAAATAAAAATAAAGCTAAGTACATACAAATCTTGCAAGCTTGTAGTACACGCACAAATAAATAAATAAATATATATATATATATATATATATATATATATATATATATATAATTTCATTTTTTTAATCTGTCACTTTGCAAACCCCATCCTTTCAAGGGTGTAATCAACCTTATAATACATCAAATTAAACCTTTTAAAAATTCGAATTTATGTTAACCGATTCAAATCAGATGTAAACCCAACTTAAAATGTCATTTTAACAATTTTTTCAATATAATATACAATTCTAAGGATGATTTAGAGAGGATATGATGCTAATAAGTTGTAGATTTTTCAGAAACAAACCTGCTGCAATTGTGGATTATCCAAGGTCTTTACTTGCAATGGAGAAACCTATAGATTAATTTAGAACGTAGAGATCAATAAACCATGCATTCATAGGAAGATCACCATAAATTTCTTATATAACAACCAGAACTTGATTATAGTAACAAAAATAAACATAATGGAGATACAAGCATTAAACGATATAAGGAGTGAAGATTTAAAAAAAAAAAAAAAAAAAAAAAAAAAAAAAAAAAAAAAAAAAAAGATAAGGGTTAAATAAGTCATCAAACTATATTGATTTGTGCAATTAGGCCCTTTAACTTCAAAAAGTTCCAATTTAGAACTTTAAACTTATAAAAAAAAGTGCAATTAACACTATTTTATAGGTTGCCTTCAAGTTGATTTAGCGAGTTATGTTGATGTGGCTTCCACATATTTTTTTAAAAATAATATATTATATTAAATTTAATTATTAATTAATAATAATAATCATAAATTTAAAAAAAATTTAAAACAATCTTCTAAATTTTATTCATTGTCCGCCATTCTCGCCAATGACCACTACCCACCGCTAGCTATCACCAGCTCACCGAACACTGGGAAGAAGGCAGCAACCTTCTTCCAAATTGGAAGAAGGCAGCCCGTTGTTGCTTTCATCCAAATCTAGAAGAAGGCCGTTGATGCCTTCTTCCAGGCTGGAAGATGCCATCGGCTGTCTTTGGAAGAAGGCAATCATGTAGATAGCGCAGAAGGCAACGAGGTCGATAAGCAAATGGAGTAGTGGCAGGTGGGCGATGGCAATAATGCAACAATGGTGTCTGAAACGGAAAAGCTTATTTAATTTTGATAATAAAAAAAAAAAAACAAAAGTAACAACAACAACAACAACAATATGACATGACATTAACCTGTAAATAACTTGTAAAAACAGGTAAAAATGGGTTAATTAGAACTTTTTAAAGTTCAAGGGTTTAATTACATATTTCAGTTTAGTTTGAGGGCTTATTTGACACTTATCAAAAAAAAAAAAAAAGTGAGATAAATGTCAAATTAAATAAGCCCTATATTTCTTATCAAAATAACAATTAACCCATCAAACTTTAAAAAACCTCCAATTACAAACTCAAACTCAATAAAATCATACAATTAACTCCATTTTACCGGATTTTACCAATAAACTCTATGTTAAATGCAACATCATCCTAATATTACTTATTTGGAATGATTAATATATATATATATATATATATATTTTAAATAGTCTCTTTCTTGTTCATTTAAAAAAATGTAGATTTTGATAACACATTTACAATCATAGCCAACGGCTTCCCGCTATTGCTGCCTTATTCAGATCCAAAAGAAGGCAATAATTGCGTCTCCTCCTTCAAATATAGAAAAGGGCGATGATCGTTGTATTCTTTTGATCCAAAACAGGTGACAATTGACGCTTTCCTCAAATCTAAAAGAGACAACAACTATTGCCTTCTCCAAATACAACCTAAGATTTACAAGAAGGCGATGTCGTATAGCTTTCTTCAGATCCAGAAGAAATGTGATGCTCATCGCCTTCTTCATATTCAAATGAGGTGACACCATTGCCTTCTTTAATTAGATTATTATGATATGATGACCATCGTTTCTTCAACCCTAAAGGAGGAAACTCCTGCTTTAGACTTAGAAAGCGATAACAATGTTACCTTTTTTCAAATCCAGAAAAGAAAACAACAATCGCTTTCTTTAGATTTAAAAGAACAGGCGAAAAACATTGTGTTTTTCAAATCCAGAGGAAGGAACCCCTCAAACCTAGAAATAAAAGGCACAATCATGTTGCCTTCTTCAAATCTAGAAGAGGCGACATTTATTGCTTTCTTCATATCTAGATTGAATATGCAATACTCGTCACTTTCTTTAGATCTAGAAGATGCAACACCACCACCTTCTTTAGATCTAAAAGACATGAGAATCGTTACCTTTTTCAATTCCATAAGAGGTGACTACCATTGCCTTCTTCAAAATCCATCAGGGTAGAACTCTTCGTTAAGTCTAAATGGTGATATCTCAAATCTAGAAGAAGGTGATTATCGTGTTCTCTTCTTCAAATCTAGAAGAAGCAAAAAACCATCCCCTTCTCCAGATCCAGAAGAAAGTGGTGAACGTGTTACCTTCTTCAAATATAGAAGAGACGACACACGTTACTTTCTTCCGATCCCAACCCTATTGCCTTCATTATATTCATGTGGTAACATTTATATTTTGAACAATTATAATTTAAATCCAAGAAAAATCCAACCTAACTCGATTTTCTCGTGTTGTTACACAAATTTTTTTAATAAATATAATATCTATTTAAAAAAGTGACGATTCCCCGGCTAATGTAAAAATGAGCATTTTTACTCTTAAAAAGAAGGACAAGTATTTTATTTATTTTTATTCTTCAAAAAATTATTATTTATATGTAAAAATTAGAGTAAATGCAAAAAAAAAAGGCACCAATTACAATATTATAATTATAATTTTAAGTTAATGTTAGTAAATATTTAAACAAAAATAATTTATTAATGCTTATTTAGCATTAATGAATTATTTAATTTTTCTTAAGTCTTAATTCTATTACTAACATTAGTTTAATTTAAAATTATAATTATAATATTTATATATGGTGTCTATTCTTTTTTGAATTTATTCTAATTCTTATATATAAGTTCTAATTTGTTGGAGAAGAAAAATAAATAAAATATTTGTTTTGCAAATGAAATTCTTATTTTTAAGGGTAAAAATGTCCATTTAATAGAAAAGCTTATGATTTTTTCAATTGCACTTTTCTAGATTTTGTAGTAAACTTATGTATTGGTAATAGTTCTTGTTGCATTATGCTATCAATGAATTATGGATTATTTATGCAATAAATTAAATGAATGTATGATCAATGTATATGGTTTTTTTGAAGATGTTCTTTATATTGGTCTATTACCAAGAAGAAAAAGAAATATGTTGAGTAGTTTATAATGTCATTTGAACATATTTATTAACGGAAGACCAAATGTCCAAAAGCGATCATGCACAATAATGCTAGGACCAACGGGGATGTTCTAGAAAAAAAAAAAAAAAAGGGACTAGAAGTGGAATGAAACATATAAATCTATGATGGTTTTGTCAGGACCAGATCCACCATAAACTGGGTATAAGGACATAAAATCGGGAGTTGAAAAATAGTAGTATTATTACTCGGCGCGATAGGCCCAAATAGTGTGTACAAAGCCCGAGGTATAAGCCCAAAATGGCAGCCTAAATACAAAAAACTAAGGCCCAAAGGATGAGCTATAAATAATTAGGCTATTGACAAGAGTTGAACCCAAGTGGATGGCTTGAGAGTATAGACCAAACATTACTAAGCCAAGGTGTCTATAGTGCTTAGATAGTGATATTTTGGATAGAGGCAATGCATCTTATTTATAGCAGAACCTCAACCCCTATGTCGCTGCACTGTCCACGTGTACGACCCTTGATTTACTTCCCCTCCATCCTCACGTGTCCCATGTCCTCGCACGATGTCGCGTTGTACCATAGCCTATTGCAACACACCGTCCTACCGCCACATCGCACCACCCCTGAAAAGGGGGTGCAAGCAAGGCGCAGGGAACCGTGTCGGGGGCACATGACACACCTCAGTAAGCAGGGGCCCAGTGACCCTGTACAGCTAGCTGCCACCGCCTGGCGGCACCCCCTCCTTTGGCATCGTCGCGCCGCGCCACCTCATGAAATGGGGGCGCTCGGAGGCGCGCTGGGATGTCGGACACGCCTTCACTGGCGGGGCCAACGCCCCAACCGACAACCCTCCCGGCCACCCGCTGGAGGCCGAGCGGTACCCCCTCCCCTTTCGGGCCGACTCGTCATCCCTTCCTTAAACCTCTATCTCCTTTGACCCTTCACTGCCAAATTCAGCCCAATAGCACACGCTCAATAAATCTTAGCCCATAACCCATATCCCCATCATTTTAGGACCAAAAAAAAAATAATTAACACTTATAAATGAATAGAACAAAATGCCCTTGTATTTAATGTCATTTAAACGATTTTGTTGACGGGGACTATAAATGGTTATGTCACGATAATACGATCAAATGTGGATATTTTGAGGAAAAAGAAACAAGACTAAAAATGGACTAACACCTATAAATTTAAGACAAAAAAATGAAATTAACTCTTAAAAAAAAAGTTTGGATTATTTTTCGATAAACCTTAAATGAGTCAAAGTAACTTCAAGGTCCCTATGATGTGTCATATCAACTCATATTTTATTTTATTAATATTTAAAAGTAATTAACTTAATCATTAACATATTAAATCAAACTTTACAAAGTAATTATTGATTAATGCAAAATGTATCAAATAGAAAAAGAAAAAAAATACCCCGTGCAATTTTTTTTTACTTTTAACCAAATAGAAGAATAACAAGAAAATGAAAACTATTTTTCAAAAAAATTAATCATTTTTTGAAAATCATTTTCTCAAAAATATTTTCCTAATTTTCAAATGAACCCTTAATCTTAATTTTATATTTGACCATTGTAAATAATTTATAAGTTATAATTATAATAATTTTATTATTACTCAAAATTCTAATAAATAAAAATAATGATAAAATATATGGTTGATATGGAATGAGTAAGTCCCACAAATTAAATATTATTTAGGTGCAAATTAAAATGTGAAATCCATCGTCCTCGGACTTCCACACACTAGCTCTATAGAGATAGCGGAGAAGATAAATCATAGTGATTCAGTAACTCTTTAGGTGGGAGCCTGCAAGCATCAGTGTCTAGTGCTTACAAGGAGTTACCTCCACAAGAGAGTGAAATCTCACATTGTGACTGTCAAGATTTAATTATGTTTTTTTAGGTGTAATCTTCAACCCGAAAACTAATTGAACTATTCATGACAATGCAAATTAAATATTCTTAACCGTTGGGAACAGGGTGTACTGAAAATAGATGAAATATTATATTGATGTTGATATAAAAGGTATTAACCTCACAAATATGAAATATCCTCAATTATTGGGAATGTTCTTACTAGCCAGACTAGTTGTAATAATAGTAGCAAACGGACTTCAATGCCACCCAAAAAAAAAAAAAAAAAAAAAAAAAAAGTTGGGCAAAATTAAAGTATTTCTCACCGGTTGGAGGAAATTTCAATTTTGGTCACATGACTATAGGGGTCTTGTTAATTAATTTCAGTTCCTGACTTTTAAAAGTGTCAATTTAGTACTTTAACTATGCAATTTTTGTCAATTTTAGTCACTCCGGTCAAATTGCCGGCCAAATTTTAATAGTTAAAATAATTAGGATATTTTGGTCGTTTCACGCCTCTTTTCTTCTTCTCCGGCGAGTCTATCTCTTTCTCTCCCGTTTTTGGCGTTCTTTTTTCCTCTAAACCCTATCTTTAATATCATCAAGCCTCCTTTCCCCATCATCTTAGTTCATTGCATTCACCGGAAACGGGAGAGGAAGGGATGGACTCGCCTGGGAAGAAGAAAATAGACGTGAAATGAACAAAATACCCTCATTATTTTAACAATTAAAATTTTTCGGCGAAATTTGGCCGACAATTTGACTGAAATGACCAAAATTGAAGAAAATTGCATAGTTAAGGTACTAAATTGACACTTTTAAAGCATCACTTTCCAAAATGTCTCAATACCATTGCAATTTTTTTTTTTTTTTTACAAAAGTTTTTTATTGAAAAAAACTTAAATGTTAGGTTCTCTCATATCTAGTATTACATCAAAAAAAAAAAAAAAAAAAAAAAAAAAAAAAATCTGATGCGTTTGTACACTTGTCTAATTTAACTTGAAAAAAAAAAACAAAAAAAAAAAAAAACCTATGTAATGCATATCCAACTAGCATCGGATGCTATGAAAAATTAATGTTAAGAACAGATAATGATCTTCAATTTATACGTCATGAAATAATTAAAACATCATTGCCAACATGAACTTTACAAAAAAAACAAAAACTATTCAATGTTCTTATCTAGATGACAGTATAATTACGCTTTAGTACGTTAAAGATAAATATTACATATAAAGTTTGAGTTTGACATGATATATACTAGGGGCAATCACACCATCGTTACACTACATTCCAAAAGCAAAATGAAGCAGTATTTTCAAATCAATTTGCCAAACCAAATCTAATTATATGCAATATTATATTACATACTATTATACACTATATATCTTCTCATTTTCTTCACCAACGTTGTACGTCTCTCACTTTACCAACCCTTCACGAGACTTACGTACCTTCTTTTTTCTCTTTCATTTATACAATTATACTCAAATTTTTATGTTCACAACATACATCCAACTCCCTTCTAAGAAATAAAAGTTTAAAGTAACATAAAATTCAACAAAAGCTAACCCAAGAATGCGTAACTTGTTTCTGCCAGTGAAATAAACATTGGGTGTAACTAAGGGGAAGCAATGGAACGTGACCAAGTTATATCAACGCTTATACTGTGATTCACGTAATAACATGGAACTTTGACACATATTTATTTTTAATATATTGAAAGTTTATTTTTAGTATATTATAGATATATTTATTTTGGGTTGTATTCAAATACAAACCCCTTTAAAATACAAATTTGAGCTTGTGCACACAGGGCGCACTGCCAACAATTTCTGAGATTAACTTGTGCACACATTAACATACTTACATGCACACAGCGCGTAGGAGGAAAAATAACAATCATCCATCAAAGACCGTGCACACATTAACATACTTACATGCACACAGCGCGTAGGAGGAAAAAATCACAATCATCCACCAAAGCTCGTGCACACATTAACATACTTACATGCACACTGCCAACAATATCTGGGATTAGCTCGTGCACATATTAACATACTTACATGCACACAATTTGTATTTTAAGGGGGGTTTGTATTTGAAAATAATCCTATTTATTTTAACATGCACTATAATATACTAAAAATAAACATGTAAATATACAATACACTAAAAATGAACTTGGTATAAAAGTATAATAAATCTACTAAAGTTAAACATATACAACACAAAAATAAAAAAAAAAATAAAAAAAAACTTACAGTATAATAAAAATGAACATGTAGGAAAAAATTTGTGTGAGATCGTCTCACGGATCATTGTCCGTGAGACGAATTGAGTCAAGATAAAATATAATATTTATACTGAAAATTTAATACTAAATCAAGAATAAAATATTTATTACTTATATGGGAAAATATAATACTTTTACATTTTGATTCAAAAGTATTACAATTTTTCTCAAAAATATTACATTTACCTTTATAAGTAATAAATACTTGCCAACATTACTTAAGGGAAATTATATACCAATGAGTTCTTGAGAAACAGAGATAATATGATCAAACGGCACCAAGCTTGTTATGTGTAGCCTACCCTAAAAAGTAAAAATAACAAAATTACAAAAAGTTGTAATAGACCACAACTGTTGTCTCCGGAACCATAATCATCGGTTCGGGGAAGAATTGGTCATTTGCACATCGTTTTGATCATATAAAAATTAAAGAACAAGCTTTCGTAGTCTATAAGTAGAGCCACCAAAATAGACTTTGGCCCTGTTTGGTAAAATATTGACCTATAGGCTAATTTTGGCTTATTTGACCACTATTAATTGTTTGATTTAGTTAAAATATTAATATAAATATTTGGTTAATTAGCTTTTTGCAACTCTAAAAGGCTAAAATTCAAAAAGTTACTCCAAACAACTTTTTCAATTAGCGTTTTGAGAAAAGAAATTATACCAACAGCTATCAGCTAACAGCTAATTTACCAAACACTTTTCTACAATCAGCTAATGTTATCAACTATTTATACCTTCTAATTAACACAATCAGCTAACAGTTAACAGCTATCAGCTAACAGCCATTTTACCAAACAGGGCCTATGTCTGACAAGTCAGCTTGCCCTGCCTTTTATATATATAGGTATAATGGGTGGGTTTCAATTGGAAAATACTTGGTATACTCCCATTTTAAACTCCCAACTTGTACTCTCTCTCACATGCTTTTGATGTAGATATTTTTTTGTAGACTCACATGATGAAAGTAATCAACCTTAATTTGCCACCTCAGGGAGTATAAATGAAGGAGTCTATGTAGTAGAACTCGTTTCAATTTTGACGACCTATAAAAGAGCAGGCTTCTGAGAGACTGAGACCCACGGGTTAGACGGACATGTATATATATATATATATATATATATATATATATATATATATATATATATATATATATATATATATATATATATAGAGAGAGTTGCACTCGGGTGCGAACGGCTCGCCCAGACGCGAAATAGGAATGGATTCTGTTCGTCCACGTGTCCAGATCTAATGGATGAGAAACACTGATTTTTTTAAAAAACGCGGTGGCATTTTCGTAACTAATTGAACATCGAAGTGCAAGTAAAATATATTACAAGTGCATGTAAAATGTATTATAGGTGCAAATAAAAATTTACACTGAGCATCAATACTTAGTTGCACTCATAGTTCTAAGCAGTTGCACACATAGGTATAAGTAGTTGCACACATAGGTATAAGTAGTTGCATCTAGGTGTATGAATGTTTGCGAGTGGTTTTCAGGAGTATTACTACCCGCTGAACTCAGATCAATGAATGTTAACAAGACAAAATTACATGCACTTATAGGTGAAAGTAGGTGCACATATAGTTATAAGTAGTTGCACCTACTGTTATAAATAGTTGCACATATAGTTATAAGCACACCCAGGTGCATGAATGGTTGCGGAAAGTGAATGCTAATTATATGCACTTATAGGTGAAAATAGGTGCACTTATAAGAGATTTTACTTGCACTTCGATGTTCAATTATTTACGAAAATGCCACCGCGTTTTTTTTTAAAGTTATTAGATCTGGACACGTGTCACGCACTGATTCGTTCGCATTTCCTTCCTGGGCACTTATTCGCACCTGAGTGCGTCCCTATATATATATATATATATATATATTCTTTAGTTTTTAATTTTTAATAAACCTAATTCATAATTAATTTCTTATTGAAGGATAATAGCAATAAAATTAGAATATTAGATTAGTATGTTAGAATAATACTATATATTAAAGAATAGCGCCTTAGAGTGTATCTAAAAGAAAATTGTCAAATTATGCTGTGCATCCGTATGCACCATGCATGGTGCATACGGATGCAAAAACGACGTCGTTTTATTAAAAACGCGTGTCTCCCCTTAAAAAAAAAAAAAAATCAGGTTCGATTCCCAGCAACAACATATGAACTAAAATTCCAGAATCGATGAACTATAATTTCAGAATCGATGAACTATCATTTCAGAATCGATGAACTATAATTTCAGAATCTATGAACTAAAACTCCAGAATCTAATCTATGAACTAAAAATTCCAGAATGAATGAATTAAAATTCCAGAATCTATGAACTAAAATTTCGGAATCGATGAACTACAATTCCAGAATTGATGAATTATAATTCCAGAATCAATGAACTAAAATTCCATAATCTTTTTTTTTTTTTTTTTGAAGATAAAATTCCATAATCTATGAACTAAAATTTCAAAATGAATGAATAACATAATGCTGTTGCTGCGGAATTGAACCTGAATTTTTTTTTTAAGAGAAAACACGCGTTTTTAATAAAACATCATCGTTTTTGCATCCGTATGCACCATGCATGGTGCATACGGATGCACAGCATAACTATGGCAAGGTGGGCCTTGAAATGGCGGGGCTAGCCATCCTACTATAGGCCCGCTAAGTTGTGAATCTTAGAGACCAGTGTTGCTAGATTGCGGGCTTCGACTTGTCATTCCAACCCGGATTGACAACTCTACATGTCGCAAATTATATCGTGCATCGCGCATCAAAACGACGTCGTTTTGTTTAATGAAAAGAAACAGAACATTTGCAAAAAATAACTCTGTTCTTCAGTTTCATTTTGTATACACTGCAGTTTCAGTTCAACACAACTACAGTTTCATTTCGATATAACTACAGTTTCATTCAATATTTATACACTCAAATATGTGAAAATGTTATTTAATTTTATTTTATATACACTATAGTTTCATTAAAACACAACTAAATGATCATTTCAATATAATTACAGCTTCATTTTACAATATACACTCAAATATGTGAAATGTTATTCAGTTTCATTTTATATATACTATAGTTTTATTTCACCACAACTACAGTATCATTTTGATATAATTGCAGTTTCATTTGATAATATAAAAATAATATGTGAGACAATGTCGGTTTAGACACATTGTAGTGTCACTCCGTTATAACTGCAGAAACGGCGCCGTTTTGACACGCGGTGCACGATATAACATATGTCTACATGTAGGGAAAAAAAAAAACAAATAAAATAAGGAATTGGGCCTCCTTGTAAATCGGCCTATGGATATTGGGCTCTAAAGGCATATATTCCCACCTAAAGTTTGAAAAGTGAAAGTGAGCTGATTATTATTATATTCTATAAAACAAGCTAAGTTGTAAATACAAAAGATTGAACTCCCTTCAGTGTCTGAGCTGTACGAGAAACACACACAAGGTGATATATGTTAGTTGTGGGGACTTGAAACATTGTGGAAATAGAACATTACTTAAGTTAGTTTCAGAGAATAACATTAAGCAGACAAATGAAAGTGCACTAACATGAAACTAATAATCCACTAACATAAACACATGATGACACCACTAAGAACTAACCAGACATCCTTAAACTGAAAGCCTTGGTCCCAGATTCCCCCTTCTTACATCCATATATCTGGCAATAAGCTTGCATTATCTGCAGCACTAGCAGCAATGCCATGAAGATATACAACAAAAACTTCATTGCAATTCCACTAGGCTTCCTCAGAAACTCTCCCACATTCTTGACATTCTTCTCCAGAAATCTCCACACCCTTTTCCATGGCTTCTTATTCTCCCATTTCTCCACCATCTCCTTCACTTGCTTCACCACTTTCCGGCTTTCTGACTCCCTCAGCTCCCCCGCGGATCTGCTAAACCCGTTAAAGATTTCAGCAGCTCGTTCATCGTTCAGACGAATCGGATCGCTCTTTACAATACCCTTCTCGCGTAGCAACGATACGTCTTTATCTGTATGCACTATCCCACACATCAAATCAATATACTCAGAGAGCTCCAAACTGGAATCTGGGGTGGAAATTGCAGCTTCATAGGCTATCAAGTTTCTTAACACCACTTCTGAATCATGTTTCAGAGTGATTTCGGGGAGATAAATCGTGGGTTTCCCTTCGTCTTCGTCTTCTTCTTCGAACTTGATATGCCTAATCCCTCCCAAATCCAGGAGCTTGAACTCCACCTTGTATTTATCAGATAAATCTGAGACTGAAGGAATCTGAATCTTTTGTGTTTTGGCTTTCGGTTCTTGATCTTTACTAAGCTCTGCAGCTAACTTACTGTTCTCCCAAACTTGCACTGATTTGAAGGTGAACTGAAGGGATTTAACTATGGGTCCTCCAAATCCTAGTTCAGTTAATGCAGTTAAAACCTCTGTTCCAATCTCTGTGATTTTGGCTTTAGTTCTTAGCATGCTTTCTTGTTCTTTAAATCCATGGTTGTTTACGATGAGATTATACATGTGAGCTAAAAGGTGTTTACTCTCCCTACGGCGGTCTTTCCACAGCTCCGCCAGTTTGAGCGGCGAGTGGGCTTTGCAGAAGTAGTAAAACAGCTGGGAATACAACATGGTTTCCGGCGTACCTTTTTCCGGCGAGAACAAGTCCAGTTGTTTCCCCATCTCCGCCACCGCAAACGCCGGAACTTGGTTCTCCAGCATTGAAACATCCTTGGCGAATTCTCGGCGGCCGGGGTCGAGATTCTCGGACTCGGTTTTGTCGTCGTAGGAGCCGAGAAAATCGAGCAAGAAGAGGGAATCGACGGCGATGATGTAGTCTAGAGTGGAGCCTTCAAGATCCAAGTACTTGTCGTAGCTAGCTCGAACCGCCGGCTCCAAACCCTTGGTTTTTCCGAGGAAGAAGTCGTCGGAGAAATTTCTGGACGACGACAGGAATTTCTTGACTTTTGCGAGCTTTTGCATGTCGGCGACGTGGAGCTCCGGCCGGAGATGGTGGTACGCTCCCAGGCCAAGGTGCTGCGGCGCGTAAGCTTCCGGCTTGGTTTCGGTTATGGGTTTTGGGATTTGGAAGATGGAAGGGGTGAAATCGATTTGTATGGCGAGTTCGTCTGATGAGTCTAATGCTCTGTTTCCTTGGCTCACCCATTTCTTTTCGTCTATGGTTGGAGTGTAGACTGAAGTGGCCGCCATGTTTTTTCTGGGTTTCTCTCTTCTCTTAGCATTCAACTGTACTGTCTTGTTTTGGTAGTTCATATGTGATATGACACCAACAATGCCGTTCACGTTTTCAACAGTAAAATCATGCCCATTTTTTCTGTTTAGATTCTGAAGAAAACACCTTTCGGAACCTTTGTCGTCTTCTACCATTCTTTTGTCGTCTTATGACAAAAACTTGTGGCCCCCAGGATCAGCTCACCTAGTCATATAGATGAAAGTTGGAAAGAATGATATGGATTGAGTCTCACCAGTGACAGTGTGAGAGCAACCTCAAATTGAAGAGGCTTCTTGTGCCAGTAAGTAAAGGTCTAGCCTCTATGGCTCATGTTCAGTTGAGTTACCATGATTTACATCATTTGGGGTTCAACCATTTGGAAAAAATGACAAAAACTCGTGTGAGATATATATATATAAAAAAAAAAAAAAAATCATCCATTGATTAAAGATGCAACCCGTGAGACATCTCACACAAGTGTATAAAGGGCCTTTCACTTGCTAGAAATTATAGAATTTCTGACCACCTGAAAGTGATCGTGTGTATAAATGGTCTTTCACGGTTGGAAATTATGAAATTTCTGACCACCTAAAAGTGATCGTGTGTATAAATGGTCTTTCACTACTAAAAATTATGAAATTTTCGACCACTTGAAAGTGATCTTACTTGATTTAAGATCAGGTGGTCGAAAATTTTATAATTTCCAGCGTTGTTTATTCTTTTAGTCCTATATTATTTGATATTTGACTAAAATTATTTCAATTTTTCACATTAGACATTAGTTTAGTTTCGATAACATCTTCATCCAAAAAATTGTAGCCTAAGCCAAGCTACAATATTATTCATAATTATGTGGGTTCCAAGAAAGCAAGACATAGAGCAGAACAAAATTAAGGTAGCACGGCGGAGGTGTAGGGTTGGCGTTCAATCCAGCCGTTATCATTAACGTACGACAAGCTTGTATACCACTTCAGCTTCTTAGAACTCAACTTGGCTAACCATGGCACTCGCTTCTTCTTGTGTGATCCTGGCCCCTTACACCCATACTCTACGAAGGTCAACGTTGAAGGGCTGTCAGAAACAAAACAACGTTATAAGAATCATGTTTTACTCATTTTCAAACAAGTTATAATTAAATGTATAGGGTCAGAGAGTCCCGAGCTTAAATGTAGTAGGTGAAAGAGGTCAAAAGTTCCCCTCCAACTAGCAAATGCAGTATTTATAGCGGAGGGAAGATGACACATGCTAGGCTCTCGGTATGACTGACACGTGTTTGTACATGCAATCTATACACTCGAGAACAATGCCCTGGGAGCCACGTGTGCCTAGACTCATGATCACCCATTGAGATGGGATTGGGTTAAAGCATGAAATCCAAGTCCAAAATCTTAAGTAACCATGCTCGTGATGGTCGTTCCGATCTGAACTAACCGGGGTCGGTTCTTAAGAAGCATAGTGCTGCTGCAATCTTTAGCTAACTCGGTTATAAGGTTAAGGTCGGGAACATCGATCTTGTAACCGGTCAAGGTCGGGTTTGGTTTATCTCAGTGAACTAACCTGTTCCCGAGTAGATGCACGGAAGGTAAAGAGAGGTATACTTGGGGAATATTCCCTATCAAGTTATAAGTTTGACTTCAACTAAAATGGTCTATTGGTTTTCTTGGTTTGAGCTGATCAAACAACCTAAGCTAGTTTTACCACAAGGCGGAGTTTATCCAGTGCATATCATCACATTTTCGAAGATAAGGTGATGGACTTGACCCTTCAAGTCTCTGCCCAACAATCTCCTAGTCACTTGGTGCTGAACTTGGCCCTTAACTCGCCTCCGCCCACCATAGTGACTACGTATTTCTCTTGTCATTCAAAAAAACGAAAGAATAGATATTACTCAGCGTTGTGGTCGTCGGCGGGGGAGGGGGAGGGTGCGTTATCGGAGTTGATGACAGCAAACACATTACTCCATCCTTCTGGAACAATGACATTTTCCATGGTTGTTCGGAAAAATATGACAGTGGCGTAACTCCGCCATGGCCTCCCCAAGAAGGCCATTCCATTTCCAACAATATGGCAATTCTTGAAAACAAATCCAGTGATTTCTTCAGCACTCTGTCTTGCCTGTGCTGTGATGTAACCTGCCCACCCATGCTCCAGAGGTCTCACCTCTATAATACAATCCTGCAAACAATTTTTACACGGACAGATATAATGAAGACGGGTCCATAACAAATCGACCTGAGGAGACAGGCAAAATTGACTCGGGTTAGGTGTCCTAGTGGACCCAAAATCAACCACGAGGTGGCCCCGGGCAATCCGACCCGAGCCCAAGAGGTTGGGTTGGTAGGGTCCTCTCAAAATAAATAATACCCGACGAGGCGGGTCAAGTCGACCCGGTTAGGCCGACCCCCGTAGTTGGGAACTAGGCTCTAGCACGAGTCCCAAAGCCAACCACAAGGCCGGTCCTGCGAGATAATAATCCAACCCGAGCCCAAGAGGTTGGGTTGGTGCCCTGGCGGGGTTCGTGGGCTGAACGGGCGCCTAATTCGAAAAAATAAAATCAAATAATAAGACATGGTTAATTCTAGTCCGAGTTAATTAATTCAATTCCATCATATGCAGATTGATCGAATGTTTAAATTGTAAAATATATGGTTTACCTCATAGATTGAGCGGGCTTCACCAAAGATGAAATCAACGGATCCAGCAATAGTGCAATCTTTGAAGTAATGGCGTCCGAGTGTATCCCACAACGTGTCTTGCCAGCCGTTGAATCTACAGTTATATACGGCTATCATGTCGCCGTTGAACAGTCCCGCCACCGCCACTTGCCTTGGGTTCTTGGTGGTTTCCGGGGGGTAGTTGTAGGAATTCTGCTCGTTTCATTAAATTTCAATTCTAGCCGTATGATTATTTTGTCTTTATTTTTTGTTATCTACTTTAAAATTGACTAAATTGAATGTAAATCCTAAAAAGGAGAAACTGCATTTTTTGTCTCTAAATTATAGGATAATTATAAAATTTGTATATAAATGTTGGTCTTGTTCACTTTTCGCTCCTAAACTATCATTGGCATTGCACTTTTCCTCCTAAACTAACTTCTGGTGTTCAATTTTCGTCCATAAGTTAACTTCTCATGCTCACTTTTCGTCCCTAATGTTTTGTTAGTAAAGGGATGAAAAGTGCAACACCAATGATATCTTAGAGGCGAATAGTGAGCAAGACCGACACTTAGGGACGAATTCTACAATTATCCTATAACTTATGGACAAAAAGTACAAGTTTTCCTTTTAAAAATCTTATCACTTTTAGTTTTTCCATGATTAAATTTGTACTAAATTTGCTTTCTTACTAGAATTTCATACGACAAAATATTACCCCGTAAATTTTAACGGGTAATTTTTTTAATTTACAAGAAAGTCTCTAACTGTTATCTAAAGATACATTATAGGTTAAACTCATCTTTAGTGTTCTTAGCCGGTAAATAATTACAATAAAATAAAAACTTAAATTACTCATAACTGGCCAACTCAGTAAACTAGTTTAGATTGTTCATGGTTGTTGGCTCAAACTAAGAAGAACTGATAGACAGCTCTCACGAAAAGTTGAATTTGACTTGAGTTACCAAACTAATTATTTAACCAACTTGACTCAGTTTGCCTAAATTAAATCTGGTAATATTAATTTGTGGAAATTAAGGGGAGAATGAGGGGGGATCATACTGTGAAGGTGATGGCTTCCACAACTATGTTGTCAGCTTCTACGGTGAAAGTGGCGTTTTGAATTGAGCCATGAACATCCCAAATCACATTTGTTTTTCTTGATCCCTTGAGATAAATATATGGCTTCTCTCTTGGAATTCTCACCTGTTCACTGTATTATAATTATAAACAAATAAATAACAATTAGTTTTAGTACACCTAGACAAGGACAATTGTGATCCTTATATGAGTTATAATACTAAGGTGGTCCAAATTAACTTGACAAATATAAGATATGACATTTGAAATTTAAAGACTTTCTCGTGAAATTAACAATAGGTATAAGCCAAGCATCTTGTGCTCAAATGACACTTGGGTTAGACTTCCATGTGGGAGGTTGTAAGTTTAAGCCTCAGTGGAGGCGTTATTGGCTCGAGCAAATATTAATTTTGGTCCCATGAGTATTAACAAAATAACAGTTTTGATCCACATGTTATTGTTTTAATGTCAAAATTCATCACGCCGCGCCGCTCACCCTTCCGTTTAAGACATGTTGAAATCTAAAATTTTAAGTGTATTTTCGTCCTTTTTAACTTAAGAACTCAATTTGAGCATGAATAAATAGATTTAAGTCATACGATCGATCCCAATTCACAATTCTCCTCCTCATCCTACCTTAATTTGAGGAGGACAACTGCGAATTGAGATCAACCTTATTGATTAAATTTCTTTATTTATATTCAAATTGAGATCTTAATTTGAAAAGGACAAAAATACCCTTCTTAATTTCATGAAAACATAAATATATATATATACATAATGAATGTTACCTATATGTGCCATCTTTGACTTTGATGATGATCCAATTCTGATTGTTGAGAGGAACAGAATCAATGGCTGCTTGGATAGTCTGGTAATTTCCATGCCCAGATTGATCAACGGTGATGGTTGGATAATGCTGCCTAGAGAGTTCATCTCGTACGCTAACACTTTGCACTGATGATGCAAAAGCCGTGCACAAATGTGCAATTAGGCTCAACAAACTCAACTTATTAGAGAGGACAGACATTTTAGGAAACATATGCTAAAATTTTCATCACTCTTTCGAGTTTTATATCTGAAACATCATATCGATCAAATAAGGTAAAAATATAAATGCGTACTCTAAAAAAGGTTAAGAATCAAAAGAGCGGATTACCTTAATAGAAACATTAATTTCTATAAATTCAGTTATATTTTTCGATTTTTAATTTATTGATAATGAATATATTTTTTTTTTGAATAAAGGCATTGCAGACACATAATTCTAAATTAAAGAAATGCATATTTATTATTTTTTGTTGTAGCTACTAAATTATTATTTCATTTAATAAGAGTAAAATAGAGTATTAATTATGCCAACTTTGATTGGGATGAGATTCAAACCTAAAACATTTCTTATTGAAATCAATGAGTAAGTTAACGATGAACTAACAGAAATTACCAGAAAAGTTAACAGATAATTATATAATTAAAGATAAATTAGAAAATCTTAAATTAAAATTTGATTAATCTAAGTCATTCATTTGACCGATTATTTTTTACCTGTTATAGGCCTAACTCTCTTTTGACTTATATGATTCTATGGGTGCCGGGTAAATCCAACGTAACGGTATTCTATAGGGTCATCATTTCTTTTGTGAAATAAGAGTCATCATTTGCTTTTATTAATTAATCCTATATATAATAAAGTCATATGGTCTTGTGAAAATTAAATGGTGATAATCAACATTTAATTTTCACAAGACCATAATAATATTGTTCATTATAATAACAATAATAATAATAATTGCAATAATAATAATGATAATAATAATTTCCACTTACAGTTTCTAATATATATATATATATATATATATATATATATATATATATATATATTTATTTATTTATATTTCAATTTCTACTGGCAAATTATTGTGTGAACGATGGTCCACATAATTGTATGGATCATGAATATCAAATACATTTTTAATATATTAAAAATACATTATTTTTATATTGAAAGTACCTTACATACATATATAATGTACCCTTAGTATATTTAAAATATACTTTTTATTGCATGCAACCCCAAAGTTCATAAGTTTGAAATTAATATATGGCATAGCTAGGCGGCCTAATATTTAAGATTGTTGATGTGCATATTGAGGACTACGGAGACAAAGATGCGTTATTCGTGGATTTATCGGGTACTATCCAACAACACTCTCCAACTTAATTGACGTGAAGTAGGCTTAGTAACATTAAGATTATATTCTCGAATTATTAGTTCTCATCTTTTATTGATTACACACTTAATTCGATAGTATTTGGAAAAAAAAAAATCAATGTTCGAACTAAGATTGTGATTTTGGTCTTTAAAGGTCAATTGTATGTTGCTACATCTAGAGTTAGAAATCTCAAAGGTCTAAAAATTTTGATCCGTGGTGACTCTAAAATTGTAATTCAATTACTATTGTTTTTTTTTTAATGTAATTCAATTACTATTGTAGTTTACTAAATTCTTAAAAATTTGTAATATTAAATACTATGTACTAAATTTTTAATATAGTTTAAGATTTGTAGTAATCACCCACCTTAAATATTATTTTAATTGTAAATATATTTATGTTCATAATTTTATCATAGGAATTCACACATAATAATTATTAAATAACAAAAATTTTATATATGAATAAACCTCATATAGGGTATATTTTTATAACATATTTTTCGTGCGTCGCACGGGACAAATACTAGTTAACCTCAATAGTACCAAAGTCAACTTATTTATTAACCATGTTTTACCTTCTAGAGTTCTAGATTTTCGTAAAGTAATAATAGTGTAATACTAGGGTCTGTAACGCCATTGCGCCAACAGCCCGCTTGATTTGCATAAAATTAAAGAATTTTTGAGAAATATAATTTAAATTCTATATAAAAGTTACTCGTAATATTAATTTTGTTGTTTTATTGGTGAGAATATTAATTTAAAGAATAATGTATATAAACACTAACATATTTTTAGACAATAATAATTAACAAAGATATATAACGGTTGATCGAACATGGACTACGGGTAGTCAACGAAACAGTCAGTCTGATGTTGAATGGTATTCAGACCAGCACTCGGATTCGGGACTTGACCAGTCAACCGCGACAGTAAATGAAGGAATTATATGGCAACTACACAACCTAAAATCTCTGTCCAATCCTATATATTAATTAGCACACTCTATCATAAATACTGAATTATCATAGGGATCCCAATTATCATATTCTCCACCTACTTCTCCACTATAAAAAGCCTTGGTCAATCACAAAGAAGCATCATCGAAATCCTCTATCTCTAGACATGCATCCCACATCTCTCTAGAGAGCACCCTATTATACATGTACAAAACTACCAAAATATAATGGATTTCAGTTTGACGCCGCCCAAAAACGCCTGTGATTTTCACCTTTCGATTTTCACATAAAATTATCATTTCTTTTATTTTTCTCTCAAATTATTTATACTTTAATTTACCTATTCGATCGGTAATGTTGACCTGACCTGTTGACTAACTACCCGGTGGTTAAAAAACTAACAAAAGTATTTTTGTCGCACCATGTTGAACAATTGTTCCTAATAAGAGATAAAAGAAACTTAATTTTTCACAAATTTAAGGAATTCAATTTTCATTAAAAAAAAAAAAAACATTCTCTCATGAAACCAAACAACACACTCCGTAAAATACTTTTTTGCTCAAATTGTAGGAATTCCAATTCCAAATAGTTCATTTTCCATCCAACCAAACACTACATAACAACCACAATTCAATTACATATTTTGTAACTGTATTTTTCAATCCCTTGTCAATTGGTTAAATAAAATATGAGTTATAATACACATACTTCTATTTCACTTTTATTAATGAATGAGTTGACTGATTATTTATTTTATGGGTGATCATTTTATTTATTCCAAGGGTTGACCACGACAAACGGATGAGTAATATTGCTATAACTCTACCTAGTTAATCCCTTTAATTTGGCAGCAATAAAGTTAAGTATATAATAATTAGGTTTGGGTATTAAAATCACGACCCATTCAAGTTCGATTTCTAGTTTCTTTGTTAAACATGAACTCGAATATGATAATGAGTTAGCCGTTAGGGACATGTTTGATAATAACATAAGTAATTGAGCTAGTTATGTTAGTCTTAAATGAATATGGGTATTTTCGGTGGAGAAATACTATATTTTTCTTGATATTCTTGTATGTACTTGTAAAAATTAATTAAGCAACAATAATCATATTTAGAGAAAAATTAAGTCCATGAATAATTCAAATAGTCAACCGTTTAGTTTTGGATAATAATAAATCGAAACTGAACCGAGTTGACCCATCCCTATTATTTAACATGGCATATCCTTAAATAAGACAATAACTTTGATACATGTAAATTACATAAGAACCTTAATCATATTTTAAGTAGAATTTCATATTTTGTTCAGATAACAAAGAGAAACGCGTAACCACTATCAGAAGTGTGCATTAAATAACGTCGTTTTGTGACCTTAATCGACAATAAACCAGCCTAGATTGCCACCGATTTGGTTAGTGCCAGAAGTGCAACGCCCAAACCTAAGACCGTTAGGGGAAGTAGAAACCGGAGGAGGTCGACATTAATTATCCGCGGCGATGACTCGCCGGGATCACCATCTTTAGGCTGCTCCGGCGGGATGTAAGCGGCGGCAACGGCGGCGATGGTAGCGGTATCCACCTCTCCGACGTAGAACTCATCGAGCATTAATCTTGCAGCACTGCCATGCCCGGCATCCTCAAATTCTTCGCTGGCATCCTTACCTATGAATATATCATCGGATTAATGTCGGAAAAAGAGATTAGCACACACTAATCACAATTGATTGATGGTTAATTAATTTCCCAGTAATCTACTTCGATCTGTACCTGCCGCTGCCAACAAGACATCCTCACCACCAGGATGTTCATTAAGGAAGTTTGTAACGTTGTAAGCCTGAATTAATCAATCATTAATTCTTCTAATTATTATGAAGAAGCTAGAGAATATATATGCGTTAATTAACTATAATTGATGATAATTAATTACCTTAGCATTGATGATTACCCAGCAATCTTTGGGTGTGTTGTGTAAAGAAACTTCATTACAGCTTACTAATCTCTTCTCGCCAGCCCCCATAGCTTGACTCTCCTTTCTCCTCTGTGGAAGTTAATATATGTAGGCACTCATGGCTTCATTTGATTAATTTATATATATTAAAGTCGACAACTATATTGGTCATTCCATATATTTGAAAAGAATTATAAAAACATGTTAATATGTACAAATTTTTGTATACAGTATTCGGTATTTCTACGACTGTATCTAGATTTTGCTTAATTGTATTTCACATATATAGTTTGACTCTTACTTCAGAAAATTTTAGTTCAAAACTCTTTAACATGGTGAATCTTTATAATAGTTCAAATTTAAATGCAAAACTTTGATTACAATGATTTTTTAATTTTCTTTTGAATTTGAACATCAAATTTAAGGGTCTTTAATAGCTTCTATTTTGGAGACAGTGATTTAGGAATTTTTTTTAATTATCATTAGGGGGTCCTAGGTGTTACTTATTTTATATGATCAAAAGGCATAATGTAGTGGACTTGATGTGGACTTGGATAGTGGTTGCGTAGAAGTAGACTAGAAGTGCTGTTTAATGTTTTTGGCCATACTACAACTAGGAATCTAAACTTATAGATTCTCCTCTGTATTATAGAATTTATAGTTTGTTATAATTTCCTGGCTAAAAGTACACGCATTAATTTTTGTCCATGAAATGGTCTGGGCAGGCCATAAGGGTAAGAGACACCTTTAAGACCGTACGTACCATACTCAATCTAATCTCTATTCGCACCGGACCGGTCCAATGAATAAGCAAAGTGCTTGCCAAATTGATTTTTCCATATGAGAGGAGTTCAAACTCTCAACCTTTTTTAAGGGATGCGAATGCACGGCCACTCTCACCCACCAAACTGGTTAAGTACATGTACTAATTAAAATACAATAAACTGAAAATTTATATAGTTGAAAAAACACCAAAGAGGTAAAAACATTTTAAGCGAAATCTGCCTAGTAACTCTAACCAGCAAATTTTTTTTTTCTTTTGTAACTGACCGAAGGCTAATAAATAGTTTTCACAGGAAGTCAGATTTAAAAAATTGTGGTTACTAAGTCAATTGTATGACCAAGACAATACTGTCAAGAATGGTTATAGACTTATAGATGCATTATTGGGGATTATGAAACTGGTGATAATGGGGCTTTTGATAAGTGGATCACTCTATGGAAATTAAAAATCCCACCCAAATGGAAAAATTTTCCTATGGAGAGCTATTAGTGATATTCTTCTCACTACCCATAATTTGCTTATAAAGAGAGTGGATGTTGATCCGATGT
Organism: Ipomoea nil; assembly: GCF_001879475.1. NCBI lineage: Eukaryota > Viridiplantae > Streptophyta > Magnoliopsida > Solanales > Convolvulaceae > Ipomoea > Ipomoea nil. The sequence goes on from NW_017617116.1 coordinate 5,625,025, forward strand.
GTGCCATGTGTGGGATCATGGGAGAAGACACTATGCACTCATTGGTATTGTGTGACTATGCAAGCTCCATTTGGGCTCAATCCAACCTTCCACTCCCAAATATTATGACAAATATTTTCCATGAATGGTTTAGTGCAATCATAAATGTTCTAGACACTAATGGAATTATTTACGCAGCTGCAATCTTATATCATCTTTGGAGAGCACGCAATGGAGCTGTATGGGATGCCTGCCTACCACGACCAAAAAATGTCATTGCGGCGGCCACTGCCACAATGCATGCATGGCAAAAGCTACACGCCCCGACCACCGCCCAAGTGCCGATCCACCACCATGCGGCTGTAGCGCCACTGCCGGGTCCTAGTACTGCTGCTACCACGACGCTGCCGAACCGGTCTCCTGCTGCCGCAACCCGTCGCCATGCACCACCGCCCCACCTGGCCGAACAACCGCCGAACTCACTGCCGCACCACTCCGAGCTCCCAAACACGGTAGTAATGCCACGGAAATGCTATGTGGATGCCGGATATCATCAGGGAACGAACACGGCTACGGTTGGGGCAGTCTTACTCGATGCCACCGATCAATTTATTTCGGCTTTCAGCGCGCCTATTCTGAGTTGCTTTTCCCCACTTATGGCCGAAGCATTCGCGTGTAAAGAGGCTTTATCCTGGCTAAGGGCACGAGGTGAACAATCTATACAACTTTTTACGGATTGTCAAACGTTACAGTCTTACCTGTCTGCACCGGACAACCCATCTCACTCATACATTGGCTATGCTATTAATAGTTGCAGAACTTATATGTCTGCGTTTAATTCTTGCTCTGTCATTTTTATTCCTAAATTACAAAACTTAATAGCTCATACTTTAGCTACTTCAGCCTTTACGCTTTCTACAGCAATGTATTGGGACAATGTCCCACCCGACTCTATTTCAGTTTATCTATAAATACAACCCATTGGTTGACTTTCAAAAAAAAAAGTATGACCAAGACAATACACAAATATCTAATCACTATGTTTTAGAGTACTACACACTACATAACCGCAAGACAGCGTAGGAATTCTCATTACTTTAGATTTTTAAACATTATTTTGTTTGATTCTCAACAATCTTATCTAGTTGACAAAGATTTTATGAGCCGAGTTAAAATTTGACTTACGACATTTATTATTGTGTGAACCATACTATCAAATAATGTATATTTATAAATAATGTATTTTCAGTATATTAAAAATGTATATTTTATTCAAAAAAAAGTATATTATTTGAATAGTGAAAGTATATTATTTTGTATAATGTACATTCAATACATAAATAATATATTTTTAATATATTAAAAATGTGTTTTTGTTATGGTCTACGCAGTACTGTAATTTGTCATTAAAGGCATCAATATAGTCTAAAAATTTCATGGACATGATGAACCAACCCTTTTTTTTTTTTGGGTCCTAACCAGCTGCATATATAATGAAGATTAACAAGCTTTGTAGGTGGCCAGCAAGCTAATTTAAACAATAACAACAATAATAATAATAATAATATTATTATTGGAAATAATAATATTGTTATTATTAGGAAAAAAGAATATATACCAAGAAATTACTTTAAACTGTTATTAATAAAACTAAATGCATTTCACATGTGTCATATATGACTTTTTAAATTTAAGCTAAGCAAACGATATCTAGTTTCAGGTTTGGTTTCTCCATCCAAAGTATTCAAAAATAAAAATAAAAATTATTAACCCATGAGTCAACCTACGAAGCCACGAGCTAAGGTCAAGGTCGTGAGATCCATAAGAACTAAGAATAATAAATTGGGCCCAAGTTAAATAACAACCCGGATGAAGATAACTGAGTTGGGCAATTGTTATACGGTAGACCATGGTTCATAGTGCTATGTGTGTATGTGGACTATGGTTGTCAAATGAAATTGTAGCAGAGCTAAAATGATACTTTAGTATTGTTATAATAAAATTAGTGTATGTGAAAACGAAACTAAAAAACATAGCTCATTCAATAAAGTAATTGTCAAATGAAACTGTAGTATAATTAAAATGATACTTTAGTGTTGTTATAATGAAATTAGTGTATGTGAAAAATGAAACTAAAATCCAGAGTCATACAATAACATATATTGTCAAATGAACTAGAGTGTAATTAAAATATATAATACTTGCAAGTACCTTGTACTCAGATGGCATGTAGTGACCTCTCATGTGGGAGGTTATGAGATCGAGCTTCAGTGGAGGCGTTGTTATAGAGTCAGACATCTATGTATAGATAGATGTCACATTACCTATTCTTGCCAACACTATTCTACTCAAACTCGTCACACAATATTTTTTTAATGTGATGATTTATCTCTCTGGTGCGGTTTGCAAGTGATTAATTAAATAGGAGCGGAGTGATTTAAGAATTATTACACAATAGTATGATTTATTCAATGCAGACCCTCAAATAGTGATAATAACTAGTAAGTTTCCTCCTCACCCAATATAAGAATTAAAAAAAAAAAAATTAAAAAGAAGAAAATTTACTGCCTTGTGAATATGGTAGGCTGCTAGTTGGGTCACATGCATGAATTTAGGCTCCTCCAGCATATATATATCAAATAATATAACATAAGATAATAATAATAACAATGAAAGTGAAATCTAAAAATTCAAACTTCAATTCAATTCAAAATTTTGCAATTCTCATGCATCATGCATATCGGATCAGCGCTTAAGTATTTATTAGAAAGTCATGTAAAGAGGTGGTAAAGTTGGTTCACCCTGTGATCCCCATTAATATTTAGTTGCAGTGGTGAAAAGTCACCCACCCACCTACCATGCATCCTCACCTCCTTTCTCCCTTCCACCCTTGCATGCATGTGACCTCCCATTCTTATCATCCATTTCCCCCAGGCTCCTCTCTCTCTCTCTCTCTCTCTCTATATATATATATATATATATATATATATATATATATATATATATATATAAATATATCCACACACAGAGACAGACAAACTAGAAAAACAAACAAGGTTTCTGTCAAATCTAGGATAACCCTCATCATATCATCACTCAATCTCATCTGCAGGTTAGTGGTAGAGAGCTAATCTATGTATATATATACACAAACTTATCTGCAATAATTATATATCATTTTTTTTTAAATTATAGGAATATATATATGTATATGTATGATTTGCTAGATCTTAGTATGACTTTCTTCCAGCTTTGGGTCTTTAGATTTTTGTTTTGATTGGTGTTAATGTTCTTGTCTGTTTCAGGAGGGTGGACCCAACCCCATCAAGGGTTGTCTTTTCAAGAACCCCAGTTAGGGTTTTAGGGTTATATATAAATCTGCTTAATGGAGAAGGAAGATAATTACACGGTATATATATAAGTACATATATATTATTGAGACTTAGTCCGTTAATAATTTTGTATTGGTCTAGTCTTATGGTTTTGTTGTAACTGGTTATCTCTTAATATACACAGCCAATCATACATATAATTCTTCCTTAAGGTAACTATGTTGTTTTTCTTTGAACATGAAATATTGCAGGCTTCATTGCCACCAAGTTTTCCAGGTTTAGACTATTCGCCGCACGTTGGTCAAACGTCTTGTGGGAATACCAATCAGATGGTTGATTACATGGTTAACGGTCATCCCACGGCGGCGCCGCCGCCGCAGCCACCGCTTGTTCCTGGGTTTTGTGGTGGTGGGTCGACGTCGCTCGACAAGCTGAGCTTCGCCGACGTGATGCAGTTTGCGGATTTCGGGCCGAAGCTGGGGCTTAACGAGGCCAAGGGTTCCGATGAGGAGACCGGGCTGGACCCGGTTTACTTCCTAAAGTTTCCGGTGTTGAATGAGAAGGTGCAGGGAGGAGATGAGCAGTTTAATGATCAAGAGCCCGGCAAAGAAGGCGGTGGGAGTAAAGAGGACGGCGGCGCCGCTGCCGCCGCCGCCGTGCAGTTGAGATTTCTTGATGAAAATATTGAGAAATACCCGCCGGCGGCCGCCGCGGAAGGGAATAAAGGGAAGAGAAAGCGGCCGAGAATCAAGACGAACGAGGAGGTTGAGAGCCAAAGAATGACGCACATCGCCGTCGAGAGGAACCGCCGGAAGCAAATGAATGAACATCTTCGCGTCTTGAGAACTCTCATGCCCGGCTCCTATGTCCAAAGGGTATATATATTCTTTCACTCTTATATTACTATTTTATTGGAGTCACGAGAAAATCTGCATTCACTATCTGAGAGTGTGCATCTGAATAAACCTGTCTTGTAACCCTATCTTGCAAAGAAATAGATAAACTGCATAAGTTGTGCATAACAGTTTGACCAATTTAACTGGTTTATCCTGGTTAACCAACCTTGTGACCTTACCCGGTAAAGAAAGAAGTAAATCAGTTTAAGTTGTTTATAGCTGATCAGTCCAAACTAAGAACATTAATAGGCCTCTTTTACTGAAAATCAAACTTATAACCTTGTGATTATCAAGACTGTCCGAAAATATAATATTTCATAAATTGATGAATGATATGTGCAGGGAGATCAAGCGTCAATAATAGGCGGAGCAATAGAGTTCGTGAGGGAACTGGAGCAACTCCTGCAATGCCTGGAGTCCCAGAAGAGAAGGAGGCTGTACGGCGACGCTCCTGCAGTGCGGCCAATGGCGGCGGCCGGAGACTCATCAACATCATCACTACCACCAATCCCGCAGCAGGAACAGCCGCCGTTTTTTCCCGAATTCGAGGCGGCGGCGGCCGGAATATGCGAGGAGACGGCGGGGAGCAAGTCGTGCCTGGCGGATGTGGAAGTGAAGCTTTTAGGGTTTGATGGGATGATAAAGATACTTTCAAGGAGAAGGCCCAGCCAGCTGATCAAAGTCATTGCTGCACTTGAAGATTTGCAGCTTAGCATTCTTCACACCAATATTACTACAATTGAGCAAACCGTTCTCTATTCCTTCAATGTCAAGGTAAGTATGGATAATCAAAGAACTCTGTAGTTAAACGTTCATATATATATATATATATATATATATATATATATATATATATATAAAATCAAGATCATATGCTACTGCTCTTTCAGTATGAATGTGCGGACTGAAGGAATGCACTGTAATTTCTCTACAAATGCAACGCATGATGGAGTGGTGCGGTGCATTAATGGAGTAATTGCGGTGCATTCTTTTAGTTCGGCATCCTAGAGTTTCTCTAATGATTTGTTTTGTGTTTTGTGTTTTGTGCAGATTTCAAGTGAAACGAGGTACACAGCTGAAGATTTAGCTAATTCGGTCCAGCAAATTTTCAGTTTCATTAATTCAAACAGCATATGATATGATATATGTAATTCCCTTCTAGCTAGCCAGAATTACACAAGTAATTAATCACTATATCACTTTTGTATCTTTAATTTTGTTCACAACTTAATTTGTCACACTATATATTCGTGTTATGTGTGTTGGTGATATGTATTATATATCCATCCAAAAAAATGATACGTGAACTCTTAAAAAGTAAACTATTCGTCGTCACATGTTATAACTTTAATTTATACAATAAAAAAAATTGATTTACTTTTTTTTCTTAATTGATCAGAGTATGTTACATCAGTAGAAAGAAAAATATATATGAAGTAAAAAGTGAAAGTAAACATAGTCTGTCCCGGACTAACTATTGAATGTTTAGTTTTAGGTTAAATGGATAAAATGTTGTCATGTATATTAAATACGACATCTTATATTTTCATCAAAAGAATCAGCATCTTCTCATACATAAAGGTTATAAATTTGATTCTTACAAATACCCTTTCGATTAAACTCGTTGTGATTTGTGAGCTATTACACGGAGAGAGAATCGGCATCCAATGAACGTAACATAAAAATTGATAATTCCCGGCGGGGCAAGGAGGAGGACAAGATCTGCTGTACAATGTTGACTATTTGCATTAATAATTGGAAGGGGAAATGAAGTTTTTGTAAATATGTGAGGGTGGAAAAAGATAGGAATGAAAAGGTCAAAGCACTGCTGGACCGGACCGGACCATATTTTGTCAGAGCTAGGGTTGACCTGTCAGAAGCAAACGTTGTTTGTTAGTATTAGGCTGACATTAATTATTAGTTGACAGCAGTTGATACTATGTTGTAGGGTCTCTCCTATCTCCATTATTAATTTAAGTTATTGTATTTACATAAGAGTGGAATTTGCATGGTTTTTATGATTTGTTTTTGGTGTTCCGACACTCTCTTTTGGCTACATCTCATGCCTGCATGCATGCAACTGATGACCATACTTGCCACATGGATGGGACCTATGGTTTTGTTATTACTATACATACACGATTTTTGTATGTATATATGTTGGATTGTGTATGATTTTCTTAGAATTTTGTACTTATTGGTTTCGAGTTTATCTGAATTGTTATGTTGTGGATTATAGTCCATGAAAAGTTATTGATTAGGTTTGGTTTGTAATATCAAGTTGAACCCCATATCCAACAATATGTGAAGTAAAAGATATACACCATTATGGGAATATAGGATAGATGAATAGAGGTTGGGCTAGAGTTGTGAGTCTTTTTCGTTAATGGTTATTTAAAAATATAGTTAAGAGTTGAATAAGTATTATTATAAGAATTGTTATCGAGCTTGCTGGTCAGGTCTAGACCATTTTAAACTAGTTTTAAACTTGAAACTAATTTAATGACTCGAGTGGGTTCTTTCGATAGTTGAGCCCAACACATTGCCACTTCAGACAAGGGAGTGTAGAGTGGTATGGTTTCCATATTAGACATGCAGTGGCATTTTGTTAGAGAAGTGGGAAGAAGTTGGTAGTGTGGATGGACTCTTGGAATAGGTTGTGGGTAAGGAAGAACAAGAACGACTAATGAAGGACATATAATTCAAGGTGGATGACGAAGGGTTTGACATTTTAACTATTACAATAAATTTCAATGTAATAACCACTCCACAAATATAATCTTTGTACTAAGTCCATTTTAACAAGGAAAGGTTAAAAGGGTAATTTTCCCAATACCTAGGTTTTGGTCTCTACATCGTTATACTATCATAATAAAAATTTAGTTTCTATGAGACGTAAGAAAATAATTAAAACCACTAGTCCGCTAATAATATTGATAGGGGTTCGATGGAGTGCAACCCTTGCTATTCATAGATGTGAATATATGTGATAGGGTAGTTCCATCTAGATTTCTATAATTTTGTCTTTTTTCTTTATATACAAAAAAAAAAAAAAAAAAAAAAAAAAGCAACTACACTTTTTTTAGACACACAATCACATTTATTTTATATTTATCTTCAATATAACTACTATTTATAATTACCACACACACATAAGGGCCGAATCATGTGCAAATACAAATGTGCACACGCAAACTACATTCTAATGATATGTAAAGTGCAATTCAAAAACCTGGAGAAACATGAAACTCTAAAAACGCATAACGCAAAACTACAAAGTATACCATTACTAATTACACTTTTACATTCGTACGAATGCACTGAATAATCTTATAGGATGCATGTTCACACCTGGGTACACATTTTTAGTTGATTAGTCTCACATATATGTAGTGTAGGATAACCCTTAAACTATGACATGAATTATGAGCAAGCACGCTTAAAGTATGGACAAAAAAAGAGGACAAAGCGTGGTCGATAAGCTATAAATATTGTCATTGGTTGTAAACATGGCATGCCACTGTGATATCCAAGTATATATTGTCCTCATTGAGTACAGTATGTGTTGACCTGTTCCTTGTTGATAGCAACGTTATACAAAAGGTCAACTCCAAATAAAACCTGCCTCAATTTTTGTTGTTTTCTATCATACAATGTATTTGTGTGGCTTTCATTCCTCATCCGAATTGCAATGGGAGAGGGCATCTACTAATCTGATATGAGGATAACGGAACTAATATGCATCTCACATCATTAAATTACTATAAATTTTTTTTAAAAAAAAATTGCAATGTTATCAAAACCAGTGTTGTAAAAATTCCGCTTAAACATTGATTAATCAGCACCTGACTAGATCAGACCTCCTAGGCATCGATTAGGTCGCCTAGTCAGCTGATTAGCTATTGTTTCCATTTTTTTTACATGGATTATTTTACTTAAAACGACATCATTTTGAGCATAATAACCTTAAATTGTTCAAACTCTAGATTTTTTTAGGTTAATATTTAATATTTTAGTATTAACTATTAAAGTATTAAATAGTTCATAATTATCAAGTCGTAAAAAAATTAAAAATTTTAAACAATTTTTTAAAAAAAAAATTAAAAAAATACATGAGCGCCTACGATTAATCGCCGCCTAGGCACCCCTCGAGTGCCCGAGGAGCACCTAGCGATTTTTTCAACCATGATCAATACCATAAGTAATTTGGTAGCATATGAAAAACGATTGCACCCCAATGCTGAAGGCCCCACCACCCTTACTCTGGAGCCTTGGTTGAGAAGGTAGATTGCGGGAGACCTATAAGTTCTCCAAAGTGCTTGTACATTGGTGTCCACAACAAAGGCAATTAAACTCGGCATCAAATGGCTGTTAGCGAAACAGAGCTATTAACTCCTTTATGGCCTTATGCACTATCCATTGTGTGATCTGAAGTAGAGTTTGGGTCTTCTCTGTTGTCATTTTGGGAAGGTGCACCTGCAGCATTGTTCCCTGGGGCATCTAGATAAGGGATGGTGTCTTCTCCATTGTCCATTGAGCCAGCAGTGTTCTCCATTGGATCAAATGGAACAGAATCAAGTTCTATGGAATCCCCCACATACGCGAAAACAGGGCCATCTGCTGATTGTTGAGGATCACGAAGCAATATCAAATTCCTGATTTGAACTGGTTGTAAGAGTTCAAATCTATGGTCTGGTGTGTGTTGCTGATTAAATCTGCCAGGGAGATTAGATGAACTACTGTAGCATGCTTCGCACAGATCAAAACCTATCGCTTCCTTGCAGTCTTTGCATTTGTAGCGATCTCCAACAATCGGATACATCTGTGTATGAGCAAAAGTTAGTGATAATCACCAATTTGGCATAGCAAACTGTAAATTTAAAGCAGGATGGAATGGAAGGAACCTTACCCCACAATAATCACAACCAATTCCATAATGAACCATAGGCCCCTTGCCAGATAACCATGCCCAGTAATCATGTATAGGGGCTGAGGAAGAGTGGGAAGCTTTCTTCAATTTTGTTTGACCTGTTCTCAATTTAAAAGTTTTGGAAATATAAGAACACAAGCTGAATTTCACAGTTTCCTGAATTCAGATACAGGTTTAACACAAGATGGTCTGGGCTCTATATATAAACATAATGCTAAAGAATATCCAAATCACAGCAAGAACAAAAAGAGAATCAAAAGTCAACTGATACAAACAGTATTGTAGTATTGACGAAGAAATATAGTGAAGGATATAGTACATGTTGAGGTGCTTGCAGTCTCGGAATCAGATTTGTTTAGAGAAGTCCTTTTTCTTGCCATATACTCCTCTGGAAATTGCTCTTCTAGAAAATGCTCGAGAACCAAACACGTATTTGGGTACCCATTTGGGTGCTCCATTTGACAAACTGGACATCTACACAACTTATCACATTGACTGAAGACACACTCCCCACAATATACTGCAGAAAGAAGACAATTGCATTATAGAAGTAAGCAATGATGACCAAAACATCATTGTTTTAAGATGTGATGGCATAAAGGCATTGGGCTTACCATGACCACAATTAAGAACTACAGGCAAGCATAACAACTGCTTGCATATCCCGCACTTTAAGTCAGTCATAAGCTCCTGTTTAGGATTTTGCTCCATAATTTCATTCCCACATTTGGAGTTTTTAGATAAATCATTAACTAAGGAAGTTTCTCCTTCTGTTGCAAAATCAGATCTTTGCAAACCAATGATAGAATGTGGTGGTGAAGTGGGGTCTCTAACACCAAGCTCCTTGCAACAAGTTTCAGATGCATAATCGTCAAACTCTGGAGATATAAATCCTAACACCTTCTCTTCTTCTACGCAACAAAGGAAGAAGGCATTAGAGCATGACAGCATCAGCAACTTCTACACATATATATCCATAAAATGAATATATAAAATTTGTGGAAAGAGAATACAATATCAAGTTCAATACATTGGTTCCTTTCAAAGTCCATTATACACATAAACCAGGCCTTACTTGAGAAAATACTAATTATGATAGTCAAATTACTAATCACACAGTACTCAGAGGAGTAATAAACCACATAATCACATATAAAGTTCTGATTTTAATACCTAAACTAATTAAATTTCTGATTAAGTAATCTTCCAAATTCCAATTGCCAGTTATGTGAAGAATACAGACCACAAAGCAAAGTATGAGCTCACCTGCAAGCTGCATTTCCCTTGTTTTGTAGACCAAAGGATACAGCTCCAAAAGCAAAAAATGCATCAATCTGCAGACTGCGGGGAGATGATGATACGGGTGCCGACAAATCGGGCAGCTCGACTCCTGCAAGGAATTCATGGCTTTGAATACACACCAGAAACATGCTATGTGCCCGCACCCTGCAAAACCCTAACATTCAATAAATTATACACGGAATATGAGTTCATCTCCTATTTTGCAAACACTGAAGAACCCTTACCTATCACAACAGGTTTATACAGAAGCTCCCTGAAAAAAAATCAAAACAATCGCACGAAATTAACGATACATACACATCGATTGCATGTATATGCATGTTAAAAGGGTGAATTAATCGGGAAAAAATAAAACGTACAGGCAAACGCAACACTGGAATTCATCAGGAATTTCATCGGTTTCGATTTCAACGTGATTTTCGTTGCCTTGATTCTCCATGGCGTACAAAAGATGCAGAATGTATGTATGTATATATCTGTAATATTAATATCTGCGTACGCGAATTACCCAGAAAAGAATAACACGATGCCCTGGAGAATGGAGATTATAAACAATGGAAATTTTTAGTACAAAAATGGAGATTAAACATGTCTTAAAAAAAAAAAATGGAGATTAAACATTATAGATGGCTGTGGACCATCCTAAAATTCTCTCGCACGTTACAAAGTTTATAATTACTACTCCAAACATGAACCCAACAAAATTAAAAATAAAAAAGAATACTTCATTCCGGCACAATTATAAAGTGTCCAATGAATAAAAATGAAAATAAAATTATTTGATAAAAATAAAGATCTACGATCTTATATAAAATTATTATTATATATGTAATTTGATACATGTAAACTTTCAAAAAATAAATTAAAATATAGCAAATATATAAAGAAATAAATATAGTGATAAGCATTTGATTTTAATAAGTAATACCAAGTCAAGTACTTGGGTCCCTTGATCTTAACACTATTGATACATGATGTAGTATATATGATTCGTATGACAACATATACGCTACTAGGAACGATGTCAGGTTGGATCTCTATCCTAATATGCTTGTTGGTTTAAGTTCTCGAGCTCGGAACTCATAGTATTGGTAGTGAAGTAGGTGAAAAAGTCTCTCTCAGCCGTATTTATAGGGAAGAGATGAGACAAGTTCCGAACCCTCGGTATGGAGGGCACGTGGTACCCATGCACAAGTCCAGGCCGCGGCCAAAAGAGTTCTAAGCACGTGTCGCGATATTCTTGATGAAACAAGACCAATGTCACAAATAATTCATTAGATGCTTGGCCTGGGCTCTAAGCACGTGTCACAATATCCTTGATGAAACAGGACCAATGCCGCAAATAGTTCATTAGATCAGCCCGACCTGAAGAAGTCAATTCACAAGCTAAACTCCAGGCGACCTACGAACTTGCCCGCCAAGGAAATCGGGTGAAAGCCAAGGTCGGGAGACAGTCGAGTCAGGTCGGGTCGTAACCCTTAAGGGTCGAGGACCTATGACCGACCATCTGATGATTGGAAATAATCCCTATCAATACTCAAGATTTTGGTTGGTAGTTTTTATTCTTTTAATATAAAGAAAACCAATTAATTTACAAATAATTTTATTTTGTTTCGAATCTGTAGTATTTCTAAACTGCAGTTCGCCCAGTCAACTACTTCCTGTTCTTCTATGTTGCCTGTCAGAAAATGAGCCTTCATCACCGCTCATCAATTATTTTTTGGGCTTTAGATCCCCCAGTAGGCCAGTAGCCCGCCACCCTGCCGCTAAAGCAACACTTCCAGGGTGACCCTTGAACCATTGAGCTAAGCTTGCGAGACGAAAATGGGCAGTGTTGAGGTTTTGTCAACAATCATTTGGGAAAATTCCGCCCACTGCACTATTGGCTGGAACATTCTTCTTCCCCATTATCATTTAGAGAAATTGGGCTTGGCGCACTATCCTCGGGATCATCTGGGGCAGAACCATGCTCTGAGAAATCCTCGTACACGAACTGCACAAATCGTTGAGGATCATACATCTGTATCCAGCTTTGTGGTGCCTGTATGAGTTCAAACTTATGCTCTGGTCTATGCTGCTGATTAAATTTGCCTGGTAACTTTGACGAACTGTTATAACAAGCTCCACACAGATCAAACCCGATCTTTTCTTTGCAGTCTTTGCATCTGTAGCGATCCCCGAGAATAGGATACATCTGCAAACATAACATGGTCGATGACAATCAGCTCATCAACATCGGATTTAATATCTAAGCATTTGCATGGAAGAATAGCATTACCCCACAATAATCACAACCAACACCATAGTGAATCTTGGGTACAAATGCCCCATGACCGACTCCTGGAGATTGGCCAGCTTTTGTTGTTGTTCTCACAGGACCTGGTAACAGTAAAGCGGTTTTCACCAAAATTAAGCACCAAGCTGAATTTCACGTATTATGAAACAAAAATCAATAAAGATTGTAATTGCCATAGTTATCATCAAATCCCCTTTCCCTTAGTCTTTCTGATTCCATTTATATATCCCAATTGATTTTGATACAAATCTACTGCCCATCTAGACTGATACCAAAAATGGTCCATAGCCATATTCAAGTGACTGAACAAGATGTTAAAGAAGTGACTGCTCTAGACCTCTAAGTCTATGCAGCAGTTTCAAAGTTCTTTTCCAGCTCTTATGCATCAAAATATGACAGACCAATTAATTCCTGTCATATCTACATGTTATAAAAATATCAAAGTTCATTTAAGTGCCAACTGTATTGATACCCATAACAATACATCGTACCTTTCACGTTATTAGCACAAAATAGATGTTCTGAAACAAAAATAATATCAATGTTGTTCAGGTTGTTATTATTGTAGGTCAAAAGTGGAGTCTCAGAGGATGAATATCAGACACATATCTACAGTTCACAGTGCAGAATATAAAGTTGAATCAGTGATCTAAACATATGATTGATAGTACAAGGACTAATTCTGGAAATATACGTAAATGATGCTCAGTAAAGCTTATATAACTATAAACTAAACAATCCACTTCTCTACGCCTTTGGCAAAGATTATGGATTTTAGACCATACAACACTTTTTAGCACATTCAAGCCATAATTTGTAAGTAAATCGAAACGGATTATGGATTATTCCCAATCAATAGTTTTTAGGCTTGCCAAATAGATACAGATGCTTGATGCTAGAGAATCTATATCACTGCCAGACCAAAATAGAGCCATATGTTAACTGATATGAACAGTATCGCTAAAGAAATGGGATGTAGAATATACCTGTTGAGCTGCTTTTGCATTGCAAATCGGATTTGTTGAGATAAGTATTTTTCCTAGATGCATACTCGGGAAATTGCCTTTCCAGGAAATGGTCTAGAACCAAAAATACATTTGGGTACCCATTCGGGTGCTCCATTTGACAAGCTGGGCATCTACACAACTTATCACATTGGTTAACAATACACCCCTCACAGTATACTGCAGAAAGGAAACAATTGCAGTAAGAAAAAGATCACCAAAATCTTAATACCTAACATGTGATACAGTCAAGGCATTGGTTTACCATGGCCACAATTAAGAACTACAGGGCAGCATAACAACTGCTCACAAATCCTACAATTGAAGTTAGTCACGAACTCCCGTTTAGCAATTTCCGCTTTAACTTCATCCCCATCATTGGAGTTTTTAGTTGCATCAGCAGTTGGTTTACAACTTGACACGGTAGTACTGATATGAGATGAAGCATGAACCAGGGAAGAGGATTCTCCTAGAAGTGCAGAATCAGATCTTTGCGAAGCCATGGGAGAATGTGATGAAGAGCCGTCCTTAGCAGAAAGCTCTTTAGAGCAATACTCAGAGGCAAAATCTTCAAACTGTGGTGATGTAATTCCTAATTCCTTCTCTTCTTCTACACAACAAAGATAGGAGACATCAAAACATGAAAGCATCACCAAATAATTATTCTACAAATATACCCATGAATTTGAACATTTTCATGTACGTGAAAGAAGAATACAACATTTCAGCTCCTTAATTGCTATCTGAATCCATTAAATATGTAAACCGATGGTTACTTTAGTAAGTACTAATTAAAGATAGTGAGTGTCTGAGTTCAAGACTTAATAACCAATACATTTGCTACTTGTACAAGAGAATAAAAGCAGAAACTTGAAGTTGGCAAACAGAACAGAGAAGTAACTAATATTACTAAAGTTCCGGTCAAAGAGACAGGGAATCCAACATTCGATGCTTCACATTTGATTCTAAATTTCCCCATGGTCACATTGGGTATAAAACTCATCTTCAAATGTATGCAAATCTCAAACGCCACGACACCCATGATGAGAAATTACTTATATTAATTGAAATTCCACGGAAAAGAAATCACCTGGAAGATTAATTCCTTAGACTACAAAGCTCAAACAGATAACCAAGGGCAATAAAACCCTTAAAAATGTATGATCAACTCTTCATTCAAGCAAATTAAATCTCAGGAATATAGAGCAAAAGGGGAAATTCACATATTTGAGCTGCAGTTTTCACCTGCCATTTGCATTTCCCTTCTTTTATAGGCTATAGGAAACAGCTCCAAGAGCAAGAAATGCATCAATCTGCAGATACTGGGGAAATGGTGATACTGGTGGCGGCAAATTGGGCAGTGAGACCCTTTCCATGAATTCATTGAGTAATGTACACACCAGAAACATGCTATGTGCCCACACCCTGCAGAACCCAAACATCAAGCTAAAATGAACACTTGACCTAAAAACACTACTAACAAGTTTGGATTTAACAACTTTTTGCTACTAATTATAAACTCTGCCTACTACCTAGTACAATTGGTTTGTACAGAAGCTCCCTGCAAAATCGAAACAAAGATGCAAACACATATTCAGATATAAACATAGCATATGCATATACACATTAGAAGGTTAAAAATTAGAAACAAGAGAACTTACAGGCAAACACAACACTGGAGATCCTCAGGGATTTCCTCCATTTCGATTTCACCGTCGTTTTCCTTTCCTTTTCCTTGATTCTCCATAATCATATGTGAGAAGTATACTCGTATGTATTCATCCTTGTCGCCTACTTTAATATACACTCAAAAATGAAAATGCCCACCGGACACCGGACACCGGACACCGCATTTTACTGGGCTTTCTTTAATGGGTACAGAGATTAAAGAATTGGGCTCAATCACTTACTGAAAAGCCCATAATGGAGATTTCCAATTGTTATACCATCGACCATGGTTCACTTTGAATTGTCGACCTTAATAAAAAAATTATGTGTTTGCAATTAATATATTATATATCTTTAGTTAAAAATTATGTGTATGTGAATAAATTAAAAGTACATAATATGATAACTGCATATATATATATATATATATATATATATATATATTGTTAACATATAATGTGTATGTAGTTAATATATTATGTGCATCAATTTATTTACACACATAATCTGTTAATTACAAACACATAATAATATAATATTAATATTATTTTGGACCGAGATTCACTATGCAATGTGGACAGTACAATTAAGGAGACGAGGCCTAGAGAAGTCTTTTAGACTCTCGACCAACTGATAGGTGCGACAGACTTGCTTGCTCAACTAGTGGAGTAGTTATAAGCTAAGCTTAATATGGCCGGATTTTGGACCGTGCAAGATGAGCAACAACACAGAGTCTCAATTTTTAAAGGGTATCATATTTATTTTTGACCTAGCCACTTATGAAAAGAAAATCTATAATTAATCCTAAAACTCATGAGTTTTTCCAAATCACTTCTCTCCCCTAATAATTAGGACCTAATTAATTGAGCAGAGCAAAACATTCTGAAAAGAAGAGTCATATATTTTACGGTATTAGTTTTAAAGATTGTGCTTATAATTTTAATAAGACCTAATTTATTTATAAGAATGGAACGACAAAAATCTAAAACTCGGCCCTATATAACACACCACTTGATAGAAAACTAACTTAGTTAAGTAGTTAAGAGTTGGGCTAAATGCATCGCAATCAACTGGTTGTGTTGGTAGACATATAAAATTTGAACCTAACAAATGGACGGACAAAATTATTATTGGGCCGGTGTTGAAATTGATTATTGGACCAATTTAATTAATTGGACCATAATAATTGAATTAATTTAATAAGTCCAATTAAATTTGATTTTGGGCTATTGAATTAATTAATTAATTGGTCCAAGCCCACTTCATATTTGAATTTAAATTATAATATAATATAATTTTATTATATTTGAATTAGATGATTATAATTTAATTTGAATTTGAATTAGATTATACAATAATAAACCTGGACTTTATTTTGGGCAAGGTTCATTTTCTTAAATAAATAAATAACTAATTAATTAATTAAAAAGGGAAGTTTGTTGAGGGATGTTGGTTAGGCCTTTTAGTATAAATAGGGCCTTCATTTTCATTCCAAAACACACAATTGAAGACGAAGAACACTTAAAGAATTGAAGAGAAGCTCTGAAGCTAAAGGATTGAAGATCAAGTCAAGCTAGGTGGATTGAAGATCAAATATTTCAACCATTCAAGCGAAGTTAAAGTGGACTGAAGATCAAGCCAACTAAAGACCGGAGGCCCTTCAACGAAGATCAAGCAACGAAGCCCTTCTTTGAAAAACAAGCCGCATTCCAGAGGCTCTTCATCCAAAATTTCAAGTCAAGTAAACCCAGTGAAGAATCAGATGACTTTTTGATAGAGATCTTATACCCGCACAATTTTGAAATTTGAATATATACTGTACAACTTTTCTTGTTTACAGTGTCAACCAACCAAAACCTGCCACTACAACACTACTTGCCACAAGTCATGCATCATTGCATTGCGCGGGGAACTATAGTATAATAATACTATAATAGGCTGTTTGGTTCACGAAATAGGCCTAAAATGGCATAACATTTCAAATAATAGGCATATTCCTCTATTTGGTAACCACTTGTATTCCCATGAACATTGTTCCCGGGAATGACCTATTCCCCTTGCAAGGGGAATAGAGATTCCTGGGGGCCCCCCGGTATTAGGCTATTCTTGAGTTAACCTAAAATTTATATTTCTTATTTTACCACCAATTAAATTTATTTCTTATTTCACCATCGTCACCGCCACCAGCAGCACCACCGCCACAACCGCTGCCGCAGCTACCACCGCCACCACCACCGCTGCCACAGCCACTGTTACCACCACCATCACATATTTTTATAAGGGTATTTATGTCTTTTAAAACATATTTCATTTCTATTTCTTAAATCAACAAAACACTATAATACAATTCTTAAAGTCTATTCCTTCTGCGAACCAAACAATAGAATACAATTTCTATTCTATTCCTTACATATTCCATTCCTTATGGAATAGCATTTCGATTACCTCAAAATTCATTCCGTGAACCAAACGTGTTGTAATTGTATAAGTAGAGCACCTATTAAAGTTGGGCGTTAGTGAACAAATGTTTCGATAAACAACTTATATATGTTCGTATTCCTTAAGGTAAACAAATATAAATGAACAAATATTAGAGTTCGTTTAATGAACAAACAGAGTCGAAACGTTTGTAGACTGGTTTGTTAAGAGCTCATGAACAAACTCGTTAGTATTCATCTAGTAATGTTCATAAACAAGCTCGTTAATATTTGTTTAATAAGGTATGTTTATGAACATGCTCATTAAGATTGTTCGCAAACAAGCTCATTTAAATACAATTTATTTTATTTTATTTTATTTTATTTAGTTTTAATATACTAGTATACTACATTAGTACTTTATTTTAACCATTAAGCCTATATATATATTTTTAAAAATTTCTACTTATATTTTTCATACGGTCCTACTCCTACTAGGATAGAGTAAATCAATTTGATAATTCTCATTCACATTCAATTTTTTAGGTTTTGATTTTGCCTTCCCGTTTTGATAAATCCACCCATCCACCACAGAGTACCAAGCAACGAACAACGGATCTAATCAGCAATCGCAGATCTACCGGACCTGACCGTAGAGTACCATCCACTATTATGGAGGGCACCAGTCCCTTAATTTTATCAATGAATAAGGTTCAAATTGGCCACTGAACGTAACCTGAAAATGCAATTAGGCCACTGAATGAAAAAAAAAAAAGTGCAATTAGGCCACTGAACACTCTAAAAATGTGCAATTTCACCTGATAGCATGTTACCCTCAATTTTAGCAGGTTATCTGCTTACGTGGCAGCTGAGTTGGCATTTTTAATAAATTTTAAATCATTTTTAATAACTTTTAATAATAAATTTTTATTTAAAAAAAAAATTAAAAAAATAAAAACGACTTTATTTAATTTTTTATTTATTTTTTTTTTTCAATTTTTTATAAAATTTATTATTAAAATTAATTATTAAAAATTATTAAAATTGCCAACTCAGCTGCCACGTAAGCAGGTAACCTGCTAAAATTGATGGTAACCTGCTATCCGGTGAAATTGCATACGTTTAGAGAGTTCAGTGGCCTAATTGCACTTTTTGTTCGTTCAGTGGCCTAATTACATTTTCAGGTTACGTTCAGTGGCCAATTTGAACCTTATTCCTTTTATCAAAAAGTATGATCAATCTCCATTCATCTACTCCCATGTTAACAAACACATTCGCAAAACGTTAACAAACACTAATAAAAGTTTAACAAATGAACACAAATCAAAATTTTAAAAATCTGAATAAACAAACACGAACAATTCAAAATTAGCTCCATTATAGTTTGGGAAGAATAAAAGCTCCATTATATTATTATATTGTATCATATATTAGGGCTTGGAAAAGTCTCTACACATTTACATCGGTCTGTTCATTATTCTTTGTAAACCACCTTCCACGTTAGACTTGTGACTTGTGAGCATTAATTCCGTAATTAAGTTCGTATCCTCCCACTCTCCTTCTAACTTCTAGTTTGTCAGTGTAACATAATTATATTGCATGGCAGCTAGCAGGTCAGCTGGACGATGAACACCAAAACTTTTGAAATTTGCATACGTGATGATGATGATGATGATCTATTATTTGTGTGTTTTCTTCCCTCAAAGACGAAATCGATCTCCCTGGCCAAGAGTATGTCTCACATATCGACTTATCAAAATAGTCGATGAATAAGTCACAGTGATTCAAGACTTTTTTGGTAGGAGCAAACTAGAATGATGCCCATAAAAAGGATTTATGTTGGATCACAGCGCTGCACTATGCTTACATCTCCCATCATGTGACTATTGTAAGTCAAACACGCTTAACTATAGAGTTCTATGACTATCTAATTGTCATATCCTACTTGATAAGTATGTGGATATTAACCATTTAACAACACTCCTCCATAATAAGCTACATTGCCACGTCTCGAATCAAACTAATGCTGGACTCGACCAACCCAATCGACACCCAACAATTTATATATATAGTTTCTTACTTTTTTTCCAAATAGAACTAAAATTTAAAGATTGTTAAGACATCGGTCTCGATTTGAGTCTTGAACTCAACTAGAGCGCAATCGGTGAGCTAGTGAAACTAAAATGGTAAGTGGGCTATAGGTTTAGCGAGGGGCCGGAGAGACGGTTTGCTTGACAAAAACACTACTGGAAATTATGGAATCTCCGACCACATGAAAGTGATCTTAAATCAAGTTGAAAGCAAAAAGTGATCGGAAATAGCAATAAAGGTTTTTTCGGATACTAAAAGTGATCGAAATAAGACTTTTAATTTGATTTAAGATCACTTTCAGGTGGTTGGAAATTCCATAATTTCCAGCAATGAAAGGGGATATCAAATTTAGTATATATGACCTTAAAACATAATACTTCACAAAAATTTTAAAAGAAAATATGTTAAATATATCAAAGATGAATTTGTTTGCCATCATTATATTGTGTTTCAGGGTCCACATTATCGACCATGGTCAATGACGCCATTTTTTTAAATTAGTATTGTTTTTTTTTTCTCTCATTTCTTCATCCAATCATAAACAAATCATAAACATGTTGGTGTAGTACTACAAGTACATAACATGTTAACTGTATATACATATATAATCTATTAACTACAAATTTGTAAATTAATACCTTAAGTCCATAGCAAAAGCTTGCTAATTTTCAATTAAATATCTCTTAAAACTATACCATAATCATAGTTACATGTCAACCATTCAATTTATTATCGAACATTTACTCCTTTAGCTTTAAATTTAATTTATTTACCTACAATTCACATATTATGAACTTAAATTAGAACAAGGTTAAAATTAATTGACACATACATTTATAGTTAACAAATTATGTATTTACTGCAAATGTGAATGTTGACCAAAGGAAAGGAAAATAAAAGAAAAAAAATTGCACTAATTTAAACAAAATAACATCCTTTTGAACAATGATCCACAATGTGCATAACGGACCTAGCTTTATCCAAGATATATTTTGCGAATTTGTGTGTACGTGTATTGAAATTTTTGTTAATATATAGATAATAATTCGATATGATTAAATATCATACATTCAATAAGTAATGTAATTAATTGATTGGGACCAAAGTAATTATATTACTATTGGAAACTTTTATATATTGACTAAACCTAACACATACAAAAATACTGTTGGACCGTACCTATTGTGTTTTGTAAAGGATTATGATCGATCATTTGTGATTTGGTATGCCAATTTATGAGATCAACATGAATATCCAATAAATATAAAATTATAATCAAATGAAAGCTAAGGAATATACAATTATTACTATTAAAAAAATTCACATAGAGTCACTTTAATTTATATAGTTTTAATTAAGTTATTTGCCACTATGTAACAACAAACACGAAGTGTTAATATGTCAAAATTTCCAATCACAACACTATCGATCAAGTTAAACCAACCGTTTAAAATTTGAAATGACTTGAATTTAACATTTCATATCGAGTTTAGTCAACGATATTTTCATATTGTGCGGACCAACCAACGAAACACGACATATATAATTCAAATTTGAAATTCTCAACGACATGTCATATATATGCACAACAACGTCTGTCATCAAGTCAAACAAACCGCATCTTGAATTTAAAATTGATTATATAATTTGATACTCCGTATTTTATATAATACCGAGTCTAGTCAAAGACATGTACACATTTCATATCGAGTTTAATCCGTGATATTTTCATAACATCCTATAAAACTCGAAATTTTTAATGACACATGTCGCATGCACAACACCTTCGATCAGGTCAAACCAAGCATTTAATTTAAAACTCGAAACTACTCTTTATATATATATATATTATATTTAACATTATTGTGTATTAAGTTTAGTCAAAGATTTACAAAATACCCTATGGTTTGCATAATGTGCAAACCAACAAATTAACCACAGTATAATCCTAAACTAACACGCACTATAGAATACAATGAGTAGATTAAGTGCGTAATTACTAACATAAGAACCCAAAAAACATCATTAAACCATGCCACGTGGGATATGATGCCATTCACAAGAAAAGAAAAATTCTTCAACGGCTACAGTAGTGGAAAGGGACGATAGGAGAGAAATCATTGAAGAGGCCCAATAAATGCAGAAGAAAATGCAAGCAATTCAAGGTTGCATTAATGGCGGACGCGGAGGTACTGAATACTGAACAGTAATGATGAAGAAGGAGATGGGATTCATCGATTACAAAAACCCACCAATTCGAACCCCTTTTTTTCAAACCCGCCAACGCAGAAACAGAAAGAAAGCAACTCGGAATGGGATTGATTATGTCAATTCAAGGATTAAAAACATAACATTTAATGCGACACCTCGGAAGTCAAATGAAATCCCAGAAACAGATGGAAGTAGTAAATGTAAATTGTTCAGTGTTTAGGGGGGCCGGGGCCTGTCTTCTTTTAAAGATTACCAATATCCTGTCTTCTGACCGCCCAATTAGTGACTCAAAATCTCACTTTTTGGACTTAAATTTTTGGGTCAAGTGGAAAGAGTTTGAATCGTTTAAGTAGAATTCAGTAAATCTGGGTAGATTAAGAGTGTGAATAGGAGATCAGACAGGCAGGCAGGTGCATGAAATAATTAAATTAAATACATTGGCCAATGAAACAACAGTATTCATTTACTCTTGAGTGGAGGACAGTTGAGTTAAGGTGGTCCTACCATGTGGTTTTTCCGCTATATAATGTAGTCACGTATGGTGTTTTTCTGCATGTTCAGGGTTTAGTTTCTTCACTCTTTTCGCTATTTGATCTTAATTAATTATTATTACGGGGTAATAATAATAATAATTCTTTCTAGCTTGTACGTTCTAGTTGAGAGTTGAGTATGGGGGTTTCTGATCGTTTTGTTGGGGGGTTTCTTTTGGTGGTTTTGTGTGTCAATGTGCTTGCAGCTTCTGCTGATAATGGTGGTGATGAGAAGTTTTTTCATCGAGGGATCCCTTTTAAGAAAAGGTTTTTTGGGAAGGGGATTGTGCCTGGGAATGGAGGTCTTGGTGGGGGTGGTGGTTTTGGAGGCGGTGCGGGTGGAGGTATAGGAGGAGATGGCGGCGGTGGGTTAGGTGGAGGAGGTGGTTTTGGTGGCGGTGCTGGAGGTGGTGGTGGTCTTGGAGGTGGGGGCGGTTTAGGCGGTGGTGCTGGTGGAGGTTTAGGAGGTGGAGCTGGTGGGGGTGGCGGTTTAGGAGGTGGTGCAGGTGGAGGTATAGGAGGTGGAGCTGGTGGGGGTGGCGGTTTAGGAGGTGGTGCTGGTGGAGGTATAGGAGGTGGAGCTGGTGGTGGTGGCGGTTTAGGAGGTGGAGGAGGCATTGGAGGAGGAGCTGGTGGGGGCGGCGGGGGAGGACTAGGTGGTGGAGCGGGTGCAGGAGGAGGTGCTGGTGGAGGGTTTGGTAAAGGAGGAGGCATTGGGGGTGGTGTTGGTGGGGGAGCTGGAGGAGGAGGTGGTGGTGGACTAGGCGGTGGAGGTGGAGTTGGAGGTGGTGCTGGAGGGGGATTCGGTAAAGGGGGAGGCATTGGGGGTGGAGTTGGTGGTGGAGCAGGAGGAGGTGGTGGTGGTGGACTAGGCGGTGGAGGTGGAGTTGGAGGAGGTGCTGGTGGTGGTGCCGGCGGAGGCTTCGGTAAAGGAGGAGGCATTGGAGGTGGAGTTGGTGGCGGTGCCGGAGGTGGAGGTGGAGTTGGAGGAGGCGCTGGTGGTGGTGCCGGTGGCGGTGGAGGCTTCGGTAAAGGAGGAGGCATTGGGGGTGGAGTTGGTGGTGGAGCAGGTGGCGGCGCCGGTGGTGGGGGTGGAGTTGGAGGAGGTGCTGGTGGTGGTGCCGGTGTAGGTGTTGGTGGTGGAGCAGGAGGTGGTGCCGGTGGAGGCGTTGGTGGTGGAGCAGGAGGTGGTGCCGGTGGAGGCGTTGGTGGTGGGGCAGGAGGTGGTGCCGGGAGTGGAGGAGGTGCTGGTGGAGGCTTTGGTAAAGGCGGAGGCGTTGGTGGTGGAGCAGGAGGTGGCGCCGGAGGAGGTGCCGGTGGAGGCTTTGGTAAAGGAGGAGGCGTTGGTGGTGGAGCGGGAGGTGGTGCCGGTGGAGGCTTCGGCGGCGGAGCAGGCGGCGGTGGTGGACTAGGCGGCGGAGGCGGAGGTGGAGCTGGCGGTGGATTCGGTGGCGGTGCAGGCGGGGGCGCTGGTGGTGGCTTCGGAGGTGGTGCAGGTGGAGGTGGCGGTTTTGGCGGTGGTGGTGGCGGAGGCTTTGGAGGAGGTGGAGGCTTCGGTGGCGGTGCAGGAGGCGGAGGCGGCTTTGGTGGCGGAGCAGGAGCCGGAGGCGGCTTTGGCAGCGATAACGGTGGCGATGCCCATTGATCGATCAAATATTCATGCATGCCAATATGCCATGCAGCAGCTTCAACCTGCAATTCTTTAAGTTCCCATATCTGATCTATATGTAACAAAATTGGTACTTAAAATAAAAAATATAGTACCAGTTTTTATTTTGTTTAATTGCATATTAAAGCTGCTCTGCATATAAATCATATATATATATATTCATCCGATCCTTAGCTTGCATGCAACTATATAATAAAATTAGCTTTCAAAAACCTTTGAAATTTCATATCAACTTTCATCGCCACTCTACATACGTTCATACTCTGTGGTTCAATGATGAGGTCGAGAGACAAATTAAAGGTTTATTAAGAGGATTAATTAAAAAAATATTTTGTTCCAAAAATAATTAACAAAAATATTCTAATTGTGGCAGTTTCCATTAAAAGATTATCTTAATTTGATCACTTAAATATACTTCAATTCGTAATCCATTGCACCGACTCAACAATCAAAATGGACTATTACGATCACCGTCTTGTCTGTGCATTAAATAAATATTTGTACTGCATCTACCCTCCTACGTTCAATTTTTATTTCTTTGATTGACGGGAAAGTCCACCGTTACGGATCAAATATACGTTATGGGGTTTTAGTAATTCTTACTAACAAAGGACTATAATATATAAGGTACAACGTAACTGTACTCTTGTGAGTTGTGATCCTAATTGAAAATAAAATAGTAAATAATCACAATGATGAGATAAATCATCAATCTCTTTAGTCTATATATATATATATATATATATATATATATATATATATATATAGTTAACTGGATCAAATCAATAAGACCACTAAACAGCTCCCAGAGTAAAGTAACGTATGATTCTTGTATCAAAAAGTCACAAGTTCAATTCATATGAAGCATGCACATTTTTCTCCGAAAAGCTAAATCTCCAACTCCAATGGTTCCCCGCACCTCAGCCAACCTGAATCCCCACTTTGAGCATAAAAAGCATGCACATTCTTGCATGAATGGTAGGAATTGATTAACAATGATTTGGGTGATTTTGATAGCATGAAAATTGTTTTCTAAATGAAGGCATATTTTCCTCCATTCACCTTATGAAATACTTGTTAGTTTATATTTATATATAGTGAGCATTAGTTGTTATATGAAGAAAGGCAAGAGCATAACTCAATAAAGATATCACCTTAGCTTATTTGAAAGAGCAACATTTATGCCACTTAATCACAAGATTTTTGGCATTATATATGTACTTTAATCAATCGTTATATCCTACACCACGGCGCACATAGCACTGTGCGCCGCGCGCCTCCCAAAACGACGTCGTTTTGGGGTCGTGTTGGGAGGCGCGGTAGGAAGTTGCTGAGATTATGTGTATTCGTTCACAACGTTATGTGTATTCGTTCACAACGTTATGTGTATTGGTTCATACAGTTATGTGTATTTTTTATACAATTATGTACATTGTTTTTATACAATTATGTACATTCGAATCAGAAAATTTGTATGTATTATGTTAAGAGTTGATGTGTATTATGTTAAAAGTTTATGTTTATTATGTATTATGTTAGATTATGTGTATTATCTTTTAAAAAGAGTATGTATATTTTCTTATAACATTATGTGTATTCATGTATAACATTATGTGTATTCAAGTATAACATTATGTACATTCTTGAACAGCGGGTTTTTTTTTAAAGAAAAGCCTACTGCCATTCACTGGGGCGGGAAAATTCAAAAAAAAAAAAAAAATAATTAAAACGACGTCGTTTTGCATCTGGGCGCATAGTGCAATGTACGCCGTGGTGTAGGATATAAATTGCTGTACTTTAATACACATGTCTTCTTTACATATGTAATCACTCTAGCAAATTAAAATGTAGCACAATTTGTTAAGGTAACTAGCTAGGTCCAAATGTCCAATTAACATAATGTATTATTGTCCTAGGATTGTGGACCTAATTAATTTTACTCCTTGAGTAGTTGATAGGCCCAGTACATATTAGGTCATCCAACGGGCAAACCCATTAGTTTTTTTTTTTTTTTTTTTTTTTTTTTTTTTTTTTTTTTTTGGAATTTTGTCAATTAAGAAAAATGGTTTAGTCTAAAATTTTTAGACAACAAACATCATAAACCTATTACAGCACATTTAGTTTACGAAATGAATTTTGAGGTAATAGGAATGTTATTTCATAGGGAATGGAATAGGCAATGAATAGAATAGGAATTGTATTCTATTGTTTGGATAGGAATTGTATTCTATTGTTTGGTTCGCGGAAGGAATAGACTTTAGGATTACATTACTGTGTTTGGTTGATTTGAGGAATGGAAATGAAATATGTTTTAAAATACATAAATACCCTTATAAAAATATGTGATGGTGGTGGTGGTGGCGGTGGCAGCGGCGGCGGTGGTGCTGCTGCTGGTGGCGATTGTGGCGGTGGTGAAATAAATAATAAATTTATTTGAGGGTAAAATAGAAAATATAAACTTTAGGCTATTCCCGAGAACTCAGAAATAGCCTAATACCAGGAACCCAGGAATGTCTATTCCCCTTGTAAGGGGAATAGGTCATTCCTGGGAACAATGTTCTTAGAAATACAAGTGGTTACCAAACAGAAGAATAAACCTATTACTGGGAATGATATGCCATTTCAGGCCTATTCCGTGAATCAAACAGCCCATTAAAGTTTATCTATTTTCTTCTGAAGAGTTTGATTTTATGATATAGAAAAAATGATTTTCATTTTGTATATATATGTGTACAAATTAAAAAGAAATAAATATTACAGGCTACATTTTGGCGTCTTCTCTTTGTCGATCTTCTAGGAATTTGAATTTTTCTTCTTCTCCCTTTTCCAATTTGTTTTATATAAAAAGCCCAAAGTTAAAAAATAACAAAATAAGTGGTAGAGCAATAATGCCAATAGAAAGAGAAATAACACTGAATTTGATGTGGATAGCTCATTCCATTTGTGTGCATCAAACATAAACATGATCAAATACATATGTCGTGTGTGTGAACTCGTGAAGGGGTGTATATATACAATATAATTAGATAGGTTATTAAGACATGAATTATTTCATTTAAAATTATTCTCGAAGAAATTAATACTAATACAGAAATCGTTATACATGTTTATATCATAAGATAATAGGCGTTTGTTCTACAAAAGGCTTAAACTTCTTTCAAAAAGTTGAATCCCCAATCCCGACCCGACAGAATATTTGGGAGGATATATATAATTTTCAGAGAGAGAAGTGAAGGAAAATCAAAAAAGAAAAAAGCAAAGATGTTAGGTATAGCATGATGAATGCTTTTTAAAAAATATATATATATATATATAAAATAGAAGCAACCAATTATTACAATTCACACAGTGATAATGATCAAATCATCATCATATCAGATATCATCTCTACTTTTTTTGGGTGTATAATTTTCAGAGCGTTTGTTTCTGGACCACCATACTTTTTAAGAAACTCAGCTACAAATAAACTCATCTCTTATTTAATAATTCCTATGTTGTTACAAGAAAATATAACTCACATAGATTTTGTGCAACTGTTATATTAAAAATGTATTAACAAAAATTAAACTCGTAATATTCTGATACGTTAATTATAATTCACTTACTCAGTTACCCTTTGGAGGCCTGGGCCACCATTTTTGACAACACATACAGTCGCAAAAATCCATGGAAGTACTGTGCTGATAATAATAATTTCTGAGAGCCAAGACACTCAACCAGAAAGTGTGGCCATGGAGAAAAGGCATCTGACAACACTGCTATTTTTGCCTTAATTTTCTTGTCTCAGTTACCTTAATTCAATCTTCAAATCTTATCTTGACATTCACAAACACATACACTTCATGTCTCATTACAAACATCCTCCCCTCTTCCCTATATTTACAAAGATTTCTCTCTATATATAGTGCCGGTGCACCCATACCATTATCAATATTCATAGTACCAAATACAATCATGTATAATATAATATATAATGGAATAACAGCAATACCACCAAACTAAATATAATGTGGCAAAATACTACAAGCTAAGCTAAGACATGGGCTCAAGGTATATATAATATGATATGATGATAGGTAAAGTTTAGGGTTTTGGTTTAGTTTAATTGAAAGTTAATCATTTCAAATTTAAAAAAAAAATTAAATTAAAAATTTTAAGAATAGGACTTTGTGTATCGAACCGGTACTATATATAGATACAACTAACATTTATGTTTATTCATTAGTTACTTGTGAATTGATGGATTTAATCGTCTAATTTTCACCGTTTAGTGTGAATATAACATATGAATTCAATTTTTTGCAGAATGCAAGAGAAGTATATATGTAAAATTGTAAATAGAGTATAAGGCTCTGACATATATGCATAATTAGCTGAATAATATAAACATAAAAAAGGCAGTGTATTCTCTGTATACATATTACAAGTACGATATATGGACCGACCCTAGCTCTCATGTAGTTCCAGTAACATGGATTATAAGATAGAACCCAGAAATATATATGCCACAAATTAATAAGCCATGATATACATATAGAGATAGAGATATATATATATAGAGAGAGAGAGAGATAAGCTAGCTAGATTTACTTGTTTTGCTCGGGATTTGGACCGCTAGGAACTTCATGTGCGGACACTCGGAATTCCGAGCCAGAACTCGCTTTTCCGGCGCCGGCTGCGGCTGCAGCATTGAGTTGCATGGTGGAATCTTGGTGGTTCTCAGGGGAGTGGAGTAGGGTTCTTGTTCCCGGAGCTGAGGAAGATGACGGCGGCGGCGGCTCGGAACGGCGGTGGGCGGAGAGTGCTAAACCAGGTGTGAAGAGGAGCAGAAGAAGAAGAAGAAGAGCTTGAGCTTGTGGTTTCGCCATGAAAACACCAAGAAATTATTGATTAACCACCCCCCAATAGTTGTAGGGAGATCAATATCCATGAACCAAGTAGCCGGAGCTAGCTCCCAACTTTTATAACATACAAACCTATTTTCTTGCCTGGATTTTGAGAGTGAAGAAAGTTGTGATATGATAATGAGTTCATATTCTAAACCATCAATGTTGATTTTATAGTAAAGAGTGTATGTATTATGTATAGAGCTATTGTACTACTTGTTAGCCAGCTATTAGACACTTCACATACTTAGAGTAATATTACACGTACTCTCACTTTTTATTTTATTTTTTATTTTTATTGATGTGACACATACTAAGCTAAAATTGAAACGAAATGGATTACACATTTTATTCATTTTAAAAAAGAAAATTAAAATTAAGACATGTGATGGTGGTTTATTGAATTCGTTGGGGTTGAACTTATTATCATCCTCCTTCCCCATTTCAATATACAAAATTAAAATGAATATAATTTATCATATTCTTTTCATTTTTTACTCTCTACTGACATGACATGTTCTAAGTCAAATTGAAAAAAAAAAAAAAAAAAAGTGGGTCGCTATTATATATAAATTTTTAAATAAAATTAAGACATGTGACAGATCCAGCTTTATTTGTTGGGGTGAACTTGTCATTTCATTTTGCATTTTAATTAACATAGGAAATTAAAATGAATATGTGTCTTAAGATATATCAATATAATTCAAGTCAAATTATATAGAGGCTATCTTTTATTTTGCATTTTGTAAAGTTGTACCTCACCATTTCAAGAAATCATATTTTTTTGGGTGACGAGCTAAGAGAAATTTACAACCACTACTGAAGGTGTGGATCGGGTGAACTCTGTTCATGTCAAATAACCAGCAAACCACATAAAAGAAGTAAATTGCATTGCACTAGAAAGATCAGACATTGTGCTTCTGGTTCCTTAGAAAGGGTGTTGACAAGAATATAATCAAACTAGTAAATTTCTGATACGAGAATTATATTTCACCTACTCAGCTATCCCTTTCAAAGCAATAAATCACATATTATGTTAATGTGTGATGCACATGTTTTCCCAAGTCTAGTGATTCATAGTTTATTCGAATCATTAGTAGAAGCTAAGAGACAAAACCGCAAACATGTGAAATATTGAGGGTGACATATAATATATAATTCAAGATTAAATTAAATTAATTAAAGGACTAAAATCTCACTTTCCATAGTAGTATAGACCACATTTTATTTATTTATTTTTATAATGGAGATATAATGGCCATCATTTTAATTAGTTTCCCATGATGCCCCTCATTTCAGTGGGATTTACAGAATATGTCTTGGACCAGTTTGGATGGAATTGACCAATTGAAATTACTGTATTTTGTTCACATTTAGGTGCATACGTGTAGGTGCATGTACGTGAAAACAAACCATTCTTCATTATCGGAGAGAGAACTGATCGAGAAGTAATGTTCTGTCGTGTTTGATTGAAACATTCGAATGAGAATCCGAATCAAATATTTAGTAATTAAAGTTATGTGTATTTAGTAGTATAAAAATCAAAATATGAGTCAATAATAATATTCCTTTTAATCATTCCTCCCTTCAAAACTTAGCTTTGATACCAAATGTTTAATCTGAATAATTTAATGATACTGAATAATAATATAACTTATAGAAGTAGATAGAAGTGGATCTATTGCCTCACGCCCTCACCCGTGACTCAGAACCACAGATGGTGCATTGGTGTCTACTAAACAGTATGAGTACCGTAACTAAATGTGCTATATAATGAATATCTTATATCCATCAACCCGAATTTATATTAGGTAGAGTCTGGTTGAATAACAACTCCTAGTTAGTCTAACCAAACTACTTAATAAACCTAGTCAACTTATACCACTTAATTAAGGCCCTAATATATATAATATATATTATTAAGAAAAATCTTACAAATATGCCTCTCTCTTTAATTTTCTTGTCTGATTTGATGCAGATTGATCATATTTTAATATTTCATGCTCAATTCTTCAAAAGGAAATGATATGATATAAAATTATTGGGTTTTTCTTTTTTCTTTTTTTTTTTTCTTTATCATCCCTTGAAATTTATTCAAAATTTTAATATTGTCTTTTTGTCTAGCAGACATCATTTCTTTTTTTTTTTTTTTCGTGATAATAATTGTAACCTGTAGGTTGCCATCACTATTAAAGAGTGTGCACTGCACGAGTTAAATCCTACTTCTATATATGTGATAGCTCATACACCACACAAGTTCAAGAATCATGTTTCATCCACTCAAACATCCGGCAAGTAGATTCCGTCTTTGTAGTTGTATGAAGTTGTCATTATTAAGATCTGATTTTTTTTCACCCAAAAAACAAAAAAATTATTAACATCTGATTTGCAAAGATGGTATGAAGTCGCCATTGTTGATGGCTTGAAGATAAGGAAAGGGAAAGGACAACAGGGTGATTGAATTATTATTACTTTTCTTTTATCTCTTATTTTAGATATATATTATTACATTGCAAAAATGGGCTTCATGTAAGGAATGGAACTATCATTCATATTGATTTAAGCCTATATTAATGTAACAAAAACAAACTATATAATTACTAACTTAACAACTTAACTATTCAACGAGCGTGACTGAGGTTATTTTATCATTTATGTTTCTTTATTCAATCAAATAAGTACATGTTATAAGAGTAGTACTCCATGATAGTATATCTATATTTTTTGTATATTATTTTTGAAGAATATGTAGTTGAGACATGTTAACGTGCCTGCAAATAACAATCACAAAAAAAGTTGATTGAAGTGTATTGATTGATTTGAAAAGTAGGGAATGAAAACTTATTAACGTAAAATAAAATCATATCATATCATGCATCCATCTTCTACGTAGCCACCAACAAATAAGTCCATCCTACGTTGCCCCATATTTTACGCCAACGTCAAAAGATCAATTTAAAAAAAAAATCTATTTAATTATTCGCATTGTTTAGCTCACTGGTTTAATATGTAGTATTTAAAAAAAAAAAAGATCAAAATTTGAATCTCGAGAATATAGGGATTATTAATTTTCATGATTGAAATAGAAGCCAGGTTTTAAAGAATTATACTATACAATATTCGAAAATGAACGGATGGATGTAATATACAAAAAAATCTCAATTATTGAATGACGAGATAAATTTACAATCATGGTCTAAAAGTATATATTGATTCAATTCTATTTTTGTGTAATAGATTATAAACTATATATAAAAATATAAACCTAATTAAAATGACTATATACAATAAACTCAATCAAAACAATATTAACAATAGTCGAATTCATAACAAAAATTATTACTCTACGGCCAAATCTCAATTAATCTTTGACTTGGACAATTGCTAGCTTCGAAAACCACAGCAAAAATGAATTCGAAAAAAAAAAAATGGACAAAGAAGCAAAAGCGAGTGGTAGCCATTGCTTTCTTTCTTTCTTTCTGTGATTGATAAAGTTTTTCAGCCTTTGTCTGCTTGACTAGACGCAGAAGGTCCCCACTGCAGAGATAAGCTGCCCAAGAGAAACACATGCATCTTCGTACCTCATTTTTTCCTTTCTTTCAAATACAACCAAGTAGCTTGTAGCTCAATAGCTAAATAGTATATCCAGTATTACAAAAATTGTGTCTAAGTGAAAATTGATAATCGATTCCTAGACGCTAGATGGTCGGCCTCCTAGACGCTCTACGCGCCCTAGACGGTTCCCAGACGACATTGAGCGTATCTGTGACTTTTTCAAATGAAATACTGTACTATATTATAATAAAGTCGGTAATAGTTCTTTCAGGATACACTTTAATATGTCATCAACACAAAATCAATTGAACGTAATTAAATTTGACATCACCATAGTCATTGGACATATGTGACCGAGTTATCATCAACTCGACTGTTCATCTCATTTTGCCTTAAACATCGCTTTATTAATAGTCCAGCCTAGCAAATCTCCCAGATTAATCTCCAAACCGAGTGTGGGACCCAGAGATAATTCTCCCAGCATCAATACTAAATAATTAGACACTAAAAATCTAAAATCACTATTCAATCTTAATTTATGCACTAAATTTCTCATGAGACCAATCGAAACAAAACAACAATGTTAGAAATTTGCGATTTAGGATGGAATGTTCATACTTCATAACATAAAATCAAATCAAAATCATTATTATTTGGTCACGAGTTGGAGATTAAGACTGCTGTTTTATCTTTTCCCTATCTCGATTCACATTATATTGTTGTGGACAGATAGCCATATATATAAAAAGCTATCTTCCAAGAAAACTACAATACTAAGTATTTTTTAAGTTTGTCTTCTTTTCATTAGCAAAAGTCCATTTTGAAGGTGTGAAGTAAAGGATCTTCTAAATAATAAAATAATTAATGTAGTGATGGGGGCACCATTTTTGGCTTTAAGTATAGAGGTTGCTATAGCCCCCATATGGGAAACTCCTACAGTCTACACAAAATGATTATTCTATATGAAATTAATAAAGTGAATATCTTTTATAAAATTTTGGGAAATTTTTATCGGTATCGGTGGGTACAAACCACTTATGATGATATATCTAGCTAGTTATTTAGATATTGGGAGAACAATGAGTTAATACACAATTTAGTTTTTTGGATTTTGTTTTAAATGACTTTTTGTGTTTAATTGGATCTTAAATTTTGATAATTTTACCTAATTGAGTTATCTGTTAAGATAGTTTGGTAATTTCTCATCTACTAATATCCAGTTTTGTCCTCGACTATAGTAGATTTACCTAATTTAATTTAGTCATCGATTATAGTGGATTTATTTAATTTAATCATCGACTACAGTGATTTTACCCAATTTAGTCATTGACTGTAGTGATTTTTTTTCTTGATTTAGCCTTTGATTCTAATAGCCAATAGAGACAGAGGAGTCAATTAGGTAATTAAAACATCGAAATTCAGGACACAATTAAACGCAAAAAGTCATTTAAGACTAAATTGAGAAAAATCTCTATAATCGAGGACTAAATTGAGTGTTAACTCTGAGAACAAGTATTATGGGGTGTTTGGTTCGCACAAGGGAATAAAAATCGGGATGGAATCAAATACTTGGTAATGATAATGAATTTTGGTGAAAGTATTTTGCATGTTTGGTAGTAGGGTGAAATTAGAATGATTACCAACTTGCCAATATTGATGTTTGGTTATGTATGACCATATAATGGGAATAAATGTTTTAAAAATACAAAAATAAAAAATGAATGCAATTGATCCTAATATAATGACATCCAAAACACCGATATGAACAAAAAAAAAAAAAATCTAAACAAAAATCTAAAAACACTAATCCAAATTTAATCAAATTACCAATAATATGGAATGATACTCATTTTTAATTAGGGAATGAGATTTTTATTGAATGTATAATCAAATCTCATAGTTGTATTTTAAAAAGTTATCAATCAAACACTAACTATGATTTTGATTTTCAGTCCTGATGTGTAAACTCATGAAGCAAATGTGTCCTTAGTAGTACCCAATATAACTCAAATAGCATAGACAATTGAATTGTACAAATACAAAAAGGTATGATCATGTACACAAAGATTAGGGAGTGAATATTGGTAGTTTGTCATTAGGGAGCCTAGATATGTAATAGGACTACAGTTTGTTCTTCTCCCAAAAGTTGAATTTTCAACTCCAAGACCCTTCAACTCGACAAAACATTTGGAAAGATGTAAATAACGATGATTCAAGCAATAACTCAGCAGACAAGACCAAATGTGGGTACGCACAAGGAATCTGCTCACTTTTAACATAATTCCTACACTGCCGTTGTTAACGTTTGAACCTTGGTCTCTTCTCCCAAATAAGGGATTCAGGTTCGGGTGACTAGAGTTTGTTCTATTAGCATAATAAGGGGATTCGGGTGTTTAGTTCTCTCCCTAATTCTCTTATGCTCATGAAAGATAAATTAGTTTGGTGTGCTATAAACTCTGTAACTTAACAGGATTCAGAGTAGTATGCTAATGCTTTTGATATGATCTCATATCAAATAGACACCACTTCGAGTGAGTAACGATTCCAAAAATTTGGTCGTATCAAATAGACACCACTTCAAGTGAGTAACGATTCTAAAAATTTGGTCATATCAAATAGACACCACTTTGAGTGAGTAACGACTCCAAAAATAATTAGGAATTGAAGGGTACACAAATAATGTTGATATGATTAAAGTGAAAGAAAACAATGATAAGATGTGGTCATTTAAAAAGGTTGGAGGCAACAATGCAAATATATTAAATTCATATATAGAAAAGCAATATATGGATATGCATACGAAAAGGACACGGTAAAAGGTTGATCAATTACATACGTTAAAGCATGCAAAATCCATAACAATATAATAGCTTTCCAACCCAAAAGTAGTACGTGGAAATTAAATAATATTATATTATATTGCCTTTTGTTAGAGACAAGCTAATTAAGGGAGTCTACATTTTCACAATGAATTTTGCTTAAGCAAGCATGACATGTTACATGCATCACTACTACTACATAATACTCCGAGAGCTTAAAGTTAGTAGCTAATAAACTAACTAATTGAAATTAAAGTGTTTGATAAAATTAATTGTTTTTTTAATTGTTAAAATAGCTAATAAGTGTAAAAATATATAAAATTAAAAGATAAACTAAGATAATAGGATTTTGATTAATAAAGAGTAGATGTGTCATTTTTATAAATTAATAAAGAAATAAAAAAAAAAGTTAAAAAATCATGAGCTTATTTTGAAACGCTACTTAGAATAGCATTTTAAAATAAGTTATTATTTTAAATTCTCCATATTTTACCAAACAGAACTTATAACTTATTTGTAGTTTAAAATAAACTATTATAAGTTCTACCAAACAAAGCCAAAGTTTTATATATATAGGCTACTAAACTTTTAAATAAATGTAACTGATATCTTAACAATTCAAACTCGTGCAATTATGATGTAATACAAACACACAAATATAGCAAATTCAAATTGTATCGGGTACTCAGACTAGTGTCAACATACCTTATATATACAACTTATACACCTAGCTATATGGTTTTATATATATATATATATATATCAAGTATAATATGATATACAACATTAAATATCTGCAGTATCTCACATAATAATTAATAAGAGGCTAAAGTGTCATCCCACACCATGAACTATAACAGATTCTTATATCTGGGACCTTTCATAACTGATGTTTTGATCCACAAACCATTAAATTTTTTCCGCCCTAGAATTTTTTACAAGTTACAAGTAATCTGCTGACATGGACTTTTTTTTTCTTCTAACTGTAATACAAATGTTTATCGCCAGGAGGAGCATCCCAAGTTTTACATTCCTCTTCTTAAGCCGCCCTACTTTTGCTCCCCTTGCAACTAACCAACCAAACAACATACATACATCCATCGATTCGTTTTTAAGAAAACTAACTGCATATATACCTACATAGTAGTATGGTGTTGAATCGCAAGTCGCAACCAACACCGAAATCAGCCTACCTGCAACCCCCATTCCTGCTAAACACGGCAGTAATTTATTTAACTCCAATATAATTTAGGCGATCACTTCATATCCATTCACTCAATAGATTCAAAAATCAAAAAATTAAAGACACTTTGTCGGAAACCTACGAAAGTCACTAATAAGTAGACAGGCCACATAGTCTTCATTGAGCGAACAAACCTCACCATGGCTAGCATTATCTTAGGTACGCTTACTGATCCTCTGATAAGTAGATAGGCCACATAGTCTTCATTGAGCGAACAAACCTCACCATGACTAGCTTTATCTTAGGTACGCTTACTGATCCTCGTCAAATCTATATGTGAACGTGCGACCTGCGTGCAAGTAAACTTCATCACTCAGAAATTTAAGAAGAAACAACATAACACCTTGTAGGAGTTTTTCAATGTTGGAGTATGAATACAATAATAAGAAACTAAAGGAAAAACTTTCATTAAAAAAAAAAAAAAACAAAAAACAAAAAAACAAAAAAAAAAAACAAAGAAACAAAAGGAAAAAAGATCTTGATCCAGACATGTAGGAGCGCGCGCGGGGCCATGAACTGGTCATGGTTCATCGCCCTATCCCACTCCGACGGGAGACCGTCGGAGATTGTGACGTAGCAGATGTCAAGGTCGGGGTTGTGGATGCCGAAGAACATGTCGTCGTCCCGACGGTTGCTCTTGGTGAGGTGGTAGTGCACCGAATGGGTGTTGATGAAGGTGACAGCGAAGCCTTTCTTCGCCATCAGGCAAGCAAGGTGGACGGAGGGGATGACGTGGCCTTGTAGTGGATAACATATCAAGATTGCATGCGACTTTTGGCCGAAATCCGCCATAACTTGGATTATTATTAACAGTGTTTAAAAATTCTCAAAAATGTGGAAGAGAAGAAAGCATTTCAAGATTGATTCTGGGGGTTGACTTGAAGGTCCACATTAGCTAATAACATGTGCCATGTCATCATAGTAACCTAGAAATCTGTAAAAAATTATAGGTGAAAAAAATTTCATGATTTGTGAATCGAAACAATAGTTATGAAAGGTCATGATACAACATAAAAAATCCGTTATAGTTCATGGTGCGGGATGACACATTAGCCTTAATAGGACAAACTTTTTAATTGGGATGAAACAATCGTATGAACCCCGTAACTCATAGTACCAATTGAAACCATAAATGTGGATGAGATAGTATACCAACTGAAACCATAAATATGGATGAGATGAGATGACCCGTGAGTCTCTTCTAGTTTAATCAAAGGTCTCGAATTCGATCTATTGTTACCTTAAAATTCATAAGAGTGTATTTTGCCACATGTAATGTCCAACCAAACACATGATTAATCTTGGTGTGCAATTGTTAATTGACTAAAGAAACTTGTGGTCCGACCCAGAAAAATAGTATACCAATGAGGATAGGGTTTGTTCCATCTAATTGAAATACAACCCTGGCTAAGGTTATTTCTATTGAAACACACAGTGGAAAATGAAAGAATAGAAGAAGACAAACCAGGCACTAAGCCACCTTATTCAATATTATTATGAATCTATAATCAAATTCTGTCAATTATAAAGCCAACAAAATGATGAAACAATTTCTGGACACTGACATCATTGCAAAACAAGTTTCCTGTGACAACCCAAAGCTTACATCATACAGCTAAATGCTGCTGTAGGCATATTTTGGATCATAATCTTCCCACAAGCAGTGCTATCCAAGTATGAAACAAATTTACTGTAGCAAAATTCCTTTTTCCTTAAAGTGTTTGTCTTCTATGTTGTTTTTGCCTTACCCTCACAGGTTTGTCTTTGGTTTGCGAGCACCAGGAACGACCCTCGTTACAGATCGCATTGTCACAAACTCTTCTGCAGCTGAAGGGTGTATGCCCACCTGGAAAAGAAGAGAAAATGTAGCACATCTTAGAGAGACATACAGCATATGAAATAAATTTAGTGATGTTGAAAAGAGAATAAATACATCAAAAGCGCTTCATAGGGATCATAGAGAGGGGTAGTGGTTGTTTGGCCGGTATGATATTGGAGCTGGTCTGCTCCAAAAAACAATAGCCGGGCCAAACAGTAGAAATATGAATAAGCTTTTTAAGAAGGCTCCAAATTGAAGCTTTTCAAAAAAGCTTCTTCTGAAGAAGCCACCAACTCGACTGAACACACACACACACAGAGTCGAGTAAATTTGGATCTTACTAGGACTCTGTTACAACCCATCAGGCATCTATCATACCAAAAATGTAGGGAACATATGCATGCCCGAATGTGTTGTTACTTTATCCACTAGTTTACAAGTCAATTAAATAATAGAGCCACCGGCCCAGAAACTCTCGAATTAAAATAATACAGAGTAGCTAATATTCCTTTTAAATGGTCTGGGAAGGGATTAAATTTGATCTGGTACAATTAGTCCAACACCTCAATGCAGCTTTAGCAATCTCTAATAAAGTTCACAAAGATAAAACCAGCAAGCAGAGAGATATCCAAACTCACCGTGGCATCAAATTGTGCCTTCGTTGCTCCACATTTTAGTGCAACAGCAATGCCCTGTAGAAGGATAATTCAAAACACATTCTATTTCTTTAGCCAAATGACAGTAATTGGTAGGCTGGGGAGCACTCAAAGAGCTTCAACAATATATAAATTTACAATGCAAAACATCCCCCAACAAAAACACAATAAAAAGAAAAACCCATTATATTTGAACCCTTAAAGTTCTATATTCTGCAAATTGCAATGATAGACTAATAACCATACCACAAAATACCATTCCCAAAACTTGTTATTAGAAATGGATTGAAAACTTCATGTCTTAACATTCAACCCAAATCATGATTCAGGTAATCAAATCAAAGTAATACAGCATAGATAGCAAAGGACATGTACCTGCATAATTTCAGGTGCATCAGGACCACACATTGATACTCCAATAACTTTATCTGTCTCCTTGTCAACAATAAGCTTCATAACTGACTTCTCTTGCCGCCTAACATGATATGGAATGTAACAAGTCACACCAGTAACCATGCATCAAATTGTTTGTGTTATTAGAATTAATCTGAATTATCATTTCATGCAATGTGGAAAGTGACAAGGCAACAGTCATCCAAAAGATCTAGAACTTCTACATACATGAACTGTATGGATTGACACTGGAGAATCAGCAATTGTGACAACTAGATGGAAGCACTAAAATTATGTAAAGGCTCAAAGACTCAAACAATATCAACTCAATCACCTATGATCTATATATAGTGGGCTTTTAATACAAAAATTTAGAAAACTAGATTTAAAGGAAAAGTGGGAAGAAGCTAAGATTTTTTTCCTTTCAGATCAAGTACATCAACTAGAAAGGGGAAACCTTCTGGATTTGAGCGGGCACAATTCTTAATTTGAAAAGAGTATGCATATGATTTAATTGCATATAGGTATAGAAGATGCCAACACTTTTTTTTTAATTATGTTTTTTTATATTGAGAAGTCAATAATATAAATGAATACCCCCACATGAGACTGTTGAGAAATGTTCAAACAAAAACAAAAAAAATGTTCTAATGAAGGGGATTGTGGAGGACAGTTAATACAAATTAATATGCAATTTCATTTATCAAAATATGTTTCATGGAAAAATAATTCTCCGGTTTTGAAAGCATTCTCAACCATCTGAAAAGTGAAATGTTACGTCTTTGTAGTCAAGAGCTCACTAACAGTCCATTTCACATAAGCAAAAATTTGGAAGAAAGAATGTCATGTAAGCAACTGAACTAGTTAAATGACAAGCTTATAAAATCATCAACAGTCGTAAAAGTCATACCCAGAAATGGTGTTCTTCATCGGATTGAATGAAGAAGTGTACACTGCAATATCCCCATTGGCTTTCTCAATAGCCTCCTCCTCACTAAGCCCCACTACAGAAAGTGGTGGTATGCTGTAGAGCAACACAAAGTTCCATTAAATCATTTATAAACTCCAAATAAATATAACCATATTCCAAAGATGAAAGATGTAAATACCAGAATACAGCACAAGGGATATTTGTATAGTCAGGCTTTGTGGGTTCACCAGCAAAAACAGTTTTCTGCGGGGAAGACAAAAGATAGTAACTAAGATAATGGATTCAGTTAACAAATCACTTATTCTTAGAAGACAGTAACTAAGATAATGTATGAGTAAAGTGATTGAAGGGCCAAGCAAAAAAGAATACCGCAAAAAAGGTTCCTTCCATCAAAGCAACAGGAGTAAGATTCATCCGGTTAGTGACATCACCAATTGCCCATATGCTGGGTATATTAGTGCGGGAGAACTCATCCACCTGAAAAGAGAGGGAAATTGTCAT
Organism: Ipomoea nil; assembly: GCF_001879475.1. NCBI lineage: Eukaryota > Viridiplantae > Streptophyta > Magnoliopsida > Solanales > Convolvulaceae > Ipomoea > Ipomoea nil. The sequence continues at coordinate 5,666,153 of NW_017617116.1, forward strand.
GAAGGAAAAAGAAAAAGGAAGTCCAGGTGTATGAAGAGTGTGTGCAATTTTCTTCATTCACACTTTCATTGCCTTCATGCAAGGAAAAAGTAAACTATTGCACAAAACAACAAAAGCAAGAATACAGAAAAATGACCTTCACAGCTCCAGTCTTGTCAAGCTCAACACCAACAGCTTCCAAATTCAGCCTTTTTGAGTTAGGTATGCGACCTATGATTGAGAAGATCAGATTGCCAAAATATGGCCTAGGAGAAATTCATTTATATAACGGCAAGCAACTTAACACCCAATCAGCCAATCCCAAACCCTAGCCCCACAAAAATAAACAAGACACCAGGAATTGAGTATAATGGGCCAAGGGCAACCTTGGAGACCCCAAGCAACAATGTTAAGATCCCAAGGCAGGCATTTTTTTTAATATTGCAATCTTGACAATTGAAATTTGAGAAAAATACTGCTGTTTAAGGTGTTTTCACATATCAGCAAGTAAACCGCTACTGGTCAATCAGACACTACTACAACTCAAGAAACCACTGAAAAGAGCGTGCAATTGTAACTCTTTCTAAGACTTTTCTTCTCCAGCACTTGGTTCCCAACAACAACAACAACAATAATAATAATAATAACAAAATAAGAATAACAATAGGAATAAAAATAACAATAACAATAATAAGAATAAGAAATTAAGAATAACAATAACAATAAAAATAACAATAACAATAACAGTAATAATAATAATAATAATAATAATAATAATAACAATAATAATAATAATAATTGCAATAATGACCACCTTATCCATGACAGAGTTTCATATAAAACAATTACTAATTCACTTATGAATAATATATTCAGTGGTATTGCACACCAGAACCTGTTGTCAATTGTCAGAAATTTCAAACAATATTACATGCTTACGTAGTTTATAGAATGCTTTATTTCCAAGAATGGGGGCAAAAAGTGGGTGCACTTCCTAGTTGCTGAATGCATCTTTAGATGAGTTCAGAAATATATTCCACTATTCCATTATAATTTACTCCAGAGATAGTTCTTTCAATGATATTTCAAAAAGAATGTCAATCAAAATGAAAAGTTCAAGGTACAATGAATAATAGCATTACAATTGTAGGAATTGGATTCTTTTCAAGTTGATTTACACTCAAAGGAAAAACGGAGCAGTTTGGATTGTTGAATTATTAAATGACTGTACCAATATGCAGGTTACTAAGGTTTTAGCATGCCCCTAACCATTTGGGAATCAAAATCAGAGGTAGCAATATTATGCAAAAATAAAGAGCAAATGTTTCCTTCCATCACTCAAATACACACCTTGAACCATATAAACATTTTCATAAACATATCTCCATTAAGTATACATGTGGCAAGGAATTACCAGTGGCAAACAGCACAACATCTGCCAGCAAGTCTTCACCATGGTCAGTCCGTGCTCTGATGCCGTCTTCTGTTTTAGCCAGCTGAGTAACCAAGCCATCATTTACGTTCAGATTAGATTTTCTTTTAAGAGTTAAGCAACAAAAAGAGAAAATAAGTTAAATTTCAGTAAAAATAACATTAAAAGCAAGCAATAAAGTTTCCTTTTGATAGAATTACAAAATTCACTAAAAAATTTATATTGAGAATCATGAGTCTGCAGTCTGATAGGTGGCAAAGAGACACCATCCACCAGCCAGATGGAAGCTATAAGAGATAAAACCAAGAACAATGGAGATATTACTTACATTCAGTAATAAAACTCAATTGTTAGTGAAGAGAAAAAAAAATAATTAATACTCCGTATATTGCTACTAAATTAGTGATACACAATAGGGGAGTTAAGAACCAGAGGAATTTGGGGATTCCTAAAGTACAAGGAAACTAGAATATTAAGGCAACTACTTAGTACCGTTAGGAATCCTAAACTTTTTTTGAGTTTATGTAATATATTTATATAAACATTGAATTTAGGTAGCACTCCAGAACTCAAAAGGATACAGTAACTATTCTAGTATTTTCAAATAAAGCAATCTGTATGACAAGGCTATCTATATAGTCTGCAACCTTGCATAGCCAACAGAATTTTAAGTACCTTAGCCAATGTTGCACAAGGAACTCAACATATTCTAAAATGTTGAAATAAAGCAATACAGTCTCCCTTGAACAAGATTACCAAAAGAGTTTGCAATCTTACAGGCTTACATAGCCAACAGAATTTAAGTACCTCAGTCAATGTTGTGCAAGGATGCATATTGATTCCCCTGCCTTCTAGGTTCCTTGCAACTACAGCTCGCATTTCATCATCAAAACCTCTGCAGGAAAGTTTCCATGTCACACAAGTTCCATTGCATGTGAAAATTTTGGTGTTGTAGCATAAACTAAAACAAAACATATATTAGATGCTAAAGTCCTTATTGCTGTTCTCTGATGAAGAAACTCATGGTGGCTCAAAAAAGTGGTTTTTCTTATTTTAAGAGAATTACTTTTTAAATTCAAGAAACATTTCTCAAGGATGGAGAAGTTATATAAGTTGCAAAGTCCTTAGCCCCAAAAGTCAGGAAATAGAATCAGTTCACAATAAGAAAGTTTTCAGGTCACCTCAGTGGAAGTTCCTTGCGGAAGCATAGATCTACTTTTGCACCCATACCACGCCATATTGAAGCAAACTCAACAGCAATATACCTTTACCCAAAGGAAGAATATGTCAATCGTACTCAAAAGAAACTTGGAAAAATACTATACCAATAGTGATGATGTAGATACCCTCCACCAAGTATCACAACTCGTCTTGGTAGATCTTCCAAGCTCAATGCCTCATCTGAGGTAATGGCCAGCTCCTATATGCACACAACCAACATAGAATGAATAAAATTAAATTTAAAAAAGAAAAGAACAAATAAACACACACACACAGAGTGAGCCACAGTGGGCACATAGGCAATAAAACAACCAATCTATCGTGATCTGACCAAAGTAAACTCGCAAAGTGGACACTAGATTAAAAACTATTGACAAACACACAGATAGTAGCATCAACTATGAGTGTGCCAAACAAAAAATAAAAAATCACAGAGCTACCAGGAGAGAGGAAAAACACTGTACCTGCCCTGGGATCGCAATACGCTGAGCCCTACTGCCTGTTGCAATTAGAATGTTTTTAGCAGAATAGCTTATCTTGGTCCCATCCAGTTGGATTACCTCAACTTCATTTGGACCAATTACCCTTCCCTCTCCTTCAAAGAGTTTAACATTGGCAAGAAGACGCTTGTAGATTCCATTTAATCGAACAATTTCCTCAGTCTGCACGTGAACGAACATAATAACAAATTGAGAGATTATTGCACTGAAACCATTAAACAACAAATGCAAAATCATGCCAGAGAATAAGAATGTTACACATAGGTTACTAAGACAAAACAAATGGTCCTATGCTTTGATTATTCCAAAACACAGTTTACCATTTCTCCCATGTATATACCTTTCTTTCCAAACACAAATGAAAAACAAACCTGCTGTCTAAATGGGAGAACTGCAGAATTAGAACTTCTGCACCCTGTATCAAGCAAAGGAAGTAAACATGAATTTACACTGACCTTCTTATGCAAAAGTGTCTTCCAATTGAAGTTAGGCCTCTCATTCACATCCCATCCATAATTCCTCGCATCCTACAAGCCAAAGCCATAGGGAATCATAGGTATTTTATGCAAGAGAAGCTTATAAGCAAAATGATTGGATGATGTTTTCCAGATGCATGTTCCAGGACAAGCCAATAAAAGACAAAGAGGAAGTTTTAACAGAAGTTGAGTGTAAACCCAAAGAAGAAAGCTGCAAAAGGTACTAGAGGCATGAAACAGAAGGGCTAATAAATGGACTTCTAGATGCATGTGCATATGGTTCTCTGCAAGCATTGGACCCAACATGGGGAACAACCACAGTTGTCAATACATGGACCAAATTTTATGGAGAAACACCTAAGAGTCAGTTCGCATGTGAATTCATTTAGTAAGATGTGGAATGTTTTGTTAAGCAAGTAACTACTTCTGGTTCTGGTTCCCATATTCCAATGGTGATGCAAAATACAAGTCGCAATGTACTTAGTCCAGAACTCCAGATAATATTGAGTGCCAGGATGCAAACCAACAGCAAACATACATATACATATGTACACCATGCACATACATATGCATTCATTACTGATATCGGTGCAAAAGTGGACTGTGATTACCCTCAAACAAAAAGGTTCCAAAAGAAACTGGAGAAAGCATGGAGTTCAGCATAGGAACTGTCATATTTACTCAAAAATAAATGTCTAGTAAGAGAATAGGTGCTATGATATATTAACCAAATCTGCCCAGCCTCTATAAGCCAACCAAAAAAGACGAGTAGAACTTCAGTTATTACATATACTTCATATATCATATACAAACTTATATAGCATAAAGGATTAGCTTGGAGTCGGTAAAAACTAGTTTTATATATGGTTCATTGTTTGAACCATTTAAAGTAAAATAAAATTCTTTAAAGTCCAAAATATTGACTTTATATGACTGTCATTCAATAGTCTATATTTCTACATTCTTGAATAAGTAATTTGCCAAAGAATTAATTTATCTGCTTAAGTCCTATTCATAGTTTCATACAAAATAACAAAACAATAAATAGTCCCGCGCTTATAAACCAAGGGTCCAAGGCAACAAATCTCTCATGAAACTGTAACAAGTAATGCCATGTTTCACTTAAAAGGGTTCTGGTCTCACCTCAAGTTCAGGACCAAAGTTAGCTCCATACACCAAAATCTTTTTAGGAACACAACCTCGAATCACGCACCTGAAATATTTGAGATTAGTCTTACACTCCTAGTTTCAGTTAAAGTTCAAACTTACATCTTGACTAAACGATGTATAATAAAAAGTTAAAAACTAGAGATTTTAGCTCCAGATACTACTAATAAAGTATCATATTAACATTACAAGACAGCCTTATTTTCAAACAAGAAATACCAGCTTCTAAAGAAGTAGAACTTAAAAACTCTCATACCTCATCAGAGTTTGTTTATTTCCAATAAGTATTTATATTGGTGTTTACTGCTTTTATAGAATACCACATATCGGTCACAAGCATAGGATAGAAAGATCACAGGTGCATGAAGCTACAGAAAATCTTATAGAAATTACAGGCTCAGAAGCTTACGTTCCACCAACTCCTCCACTAACTTCAGAGCTGATAGGATGAAACGGAAGCTCACAGATTCCAACCTTCAAATGTCATTTAAAATTTCTTGAGTGGAAGGCAAGGCAAAATCCAAAGGGAACATGTAAATAAGAATAAATATATTTATAGGACAGAGGAAAATATTCCCAAGAAATATGTATTAACTATTCTCCCTTTTAATATGCAAAAAATAAAGAGGGATTGAGAGCTGCATAGTACATACCATACATTCAAGAATATTATCAGACATGGATGCACTAGACACTAACAGAAAGGAAGAGTAGGAAGCCAGTATTGATTCCCCCGAGCTTCAAAAATGTATTGTGCTAATACTAATTTATTGACCGCATGCATCCATATCAAATCAATTTTGTAAAAGAAACAAAATGCCCACAATACGCTTGTGTCCACCATCATTGCACCACGAAAAATAAAAAGAGAACACACACCATTTCTCAGCAAGAAGATAACTAGAATTCATCCCTTTAAAGTTCTCAAAAATATCATATATGAAGTATGAACAGCAAGCACACCGAATTCCAACACACTGCTATGGAAGATAAATGCACCACATCTTTACTACATACCTTAGCTCCATATTGAGCTGAAAATCGAGAAGCACGAACACCACCACTCCCTGCCCCAATCACAAACAAATCAAAATCATAGTGCGCCTCTTCCTCACTTGGTTTATTCATCTCGTCATCATTTAACATCTTCCTTGCCATGACTGATTCCATACAAACAAACCCCAGTAAGAAAAAATGACAATTAGCTCAATACAGTACACAATCACCCCTGTAAGAAAAAATGGCAAACAAGAGCCCAGATCGTATAACTATATCAAGATCAACATAGAGAACAACGAACATTCATCAAAACTCCTCCTAAAACACCCATTTCCTTCTTATAACATGCGAAAAAAAGCACAAAATAACTACACCGTACTTCTATTGCAGATAATTGTCAAAATAACAGAAATATTCAGCAACTTTTGATGTCTCTAATGCCTTTCTACCCTGACAGAGCTTCAATTCATTTCGATTATTTATTTGTTAGTGGATTCTACTAAAGGAAACTAAGAAAAAGCTAATAGCGTAACAGGATTTGCATACCTCAGTGAACGAAGCGAAGTTTGATCTTGCGTCTTTGAGATTCTTTGACTAGTTAGGGTCTTCAACGCGAGGCTTGATGATTCAGCTTAGCTTTATACTCCGTGTCTGACTGTCTTTTCACTCTGGAGATTGGAGAATAAGAAAGTAGGGGGGTTGAATTTGGAATAAATATAAACCGTGGGACTGGATAAACAATTATGCAACTTTAAGATTCTATAACGCATATCTTGTACTGAAATACAGATTAACTGTTTTTCGTTTTATTCTTTTCGGTGTTTTAGTTTTGGTTTTTTCTCGGAAAACTGAAAAATATGTTTAAATTCCTATTTCTATAATTAAGTTTTGAACCCGTCTTTAAGCTCATGAGACACAATAAATTCTTAACTTTTATATATAAATTTACCAAAAAATTTAGAAAAAAAAAAAAAAAAAAGAAATCAAGCCCTAAAACGGCTTGATTTTAGTTGGAAAACAACTTCTTTTAGGAGTAAGGTCGAGGGGTTTAAAATTTTTAAATTCAAATAAAAATTAATAAATGTATATTAAAATAATTTAGATATATAATTAAACACCCATTAATGTATTTGTAATTTATTAAACATAATATAAATTAATAAATCATAATAAATAATCAAATACCTAATACAATAATTCATGAGTTAACAACAAATTATTTATATAAGGAAAACGGTAGTTATAAACTTATAGTCAATTAATTATGCCTAAATTGTATACTTAGTCCATAAGTTATTACTCTATACAAATTTTTCCCTTTAATTATGTTGAAAGTGTTTGTTTTAATCCATTACTTATACATTTTGTTAAAATTAAAATTTTATTTTGATTTGTCAAATTATTAGAGGACAAATTGATCATTTTGTAAAAAAAAATTCCAAGCATAATAAAATAAGCTTTTCAAATTTCACAATGATGATTTCAAGTGAATGTTGGGTTTGTTGTAACTTGTAATGTTGATTACAAGACTATGAGATGGAATTTTCTTGTCAACTGTCTTGCTTCTGATTTAATGAATTAATCATTTTATCTTACAAAAATGTTTAATGTAGGTATAAATATAAAATATTTTTAGATTTTTAATCATATTCCGGTTTTGACTTCTCATAATGAATAATTATAAAATATTTTTTTGTTGTCTATAATTTAAAGATCGAAATTGTAATGTGACATGATTAAAATTGTAATGTGATAAAGATTTTGAAAATTATGTTCATGATAACCAATTTAACAACTGATTTAGTTTATTAAAAAGAATTGAGAATGAATTGAATTTAAAGTTTATGAAACAAAAATTACTTTAAATGTTGATTATATTGTTCATCAGTGAAAATAAACTATTGAAAATAATTAGTATAACGACTCAATTTCTCTTACAAGATAAAGATATGTGAGTGCAATAGAGACATTCATATTATATATTTTCTCAGAGTGTGAAAAATAAAATATATAAAACAGGACTAAAGAATTTGCTTTCCTGAAATTAGAAAAAAAAAAAATTGACAATTATAGTCTATTAATTATGTCTAAATTATAGACTAAGGTATTCTCGTGTAATCAACATTACAATAAACTCAACCTTCACTTGAACTTATCAATTTGAAAATTTTATTTTTTATACTTAGAAAAATAGTACAAAATAACCAATTTGTCTTCTAATAATTTGACAAATCAAAATAAATTGTTAATGTTAACAAAAATTATATGTATTAGATTGAAACTGTTGTATTGCAAGTTTGTTTGCAGGCCTTTAACTCGCGAAGAACAGTAATAATAGGAAGAAGAAAATAAAGAACAAATAAAATGATTTCTTATTCATCATCAAACTCTACATCATTACAGCAAGCTATTACAAGATCATACCATAAATATAAAGTCATTACCAATCATATCATTAATACTAGAATAATGTCCATAATTATATTTTACAACATAAACAACCACTTTCAACATAATTAAATAAGAAAAGTTATATAGATCAATAATTTATAAACTAAGTTTACAATTTAAGCATAACTAATAGACTAAAATCACAAATTTTCAAAAATAGACTAAAACCACAAATTTTCCTTTATATATAATATTATATACTAATATACTAATTGCTAACACACATTCTTTCTAGGAAAAAGGGTCAAATAGGTCATCAAACTTTAGCTTTAAAGTCAATTAGGTCCCTAAACTTTTTAAATGTGCAATTACACCCATCAACAATTCATTTAGGTGCAATGAAGCCCAAAAAACAAGTTAATAACATGCTCAGTGATCGCCGGTCACTTTTTTTTGTCGGAAATTCCGTCGGTCAAATTTTTTTTATCGAAAAATTTGTCGGAAGGTGGCCTGAACCTTAATGACCTGTAATAACAGGTCATTAACCTATTTTTGAACTTCATTACACCTAAATAAATTGTGGATAAGTGTAATTACACATTTAAAAAGTTTAAGGGCCTAATTGACTCTTTATTTAAAGTTCGTGAGCCTATTTCACCATTTTTCAAAGGGAAAATCAACGATTTGCTCCCTCAATTGTTAGCGAAATATCAATGTAGTCCCTTAATCGCGAAATCATCGATTTAGTCCCTGAAAATAACTGTTTTTAGTTGATTTGGTCCCTCCGACCGTTTCCCGTTGAAAATCCAGCGAAGGCTCCGATTTGGCATGGGTAATTTAGTCTTTTCACACCATCTTCTTCATCCTCCCTGACTAAGCTTCACCGGAAAACGTTCGTCGGCCGGAAAATGGAGCCATGTCCATCTATCACGAAATATGCTACTGAGCCGATCTGCTGGTTCGCTGCCTGCCTGACCGGAATTGCTTCTTTACTTTCATTACACTCAGACCCCATAAATCTCCTCAGAAGTTGTGCAATTTCTCTTCTTCTCACTATACCATCATTATCACACCCCTTCTTCACCTTCCACCCAATCTTCCAATCCTCCACAATCTGCTTGCAGTTTGTGAACTGATCAAGAGCTATCGGAAAAGCAAGAAAATGAACGCCGGCGAACGCCCCTTCTTTGGTAGAGTTCCACCCGCAATGCGACCAAAAGCCGCCAACAGAACGGTGGTGCAACACCCTCAGCTGATCACACCACGACACTATTAACCCTTGCTCGCCACCACCGCCTCTCTCCCTCAGCCGCTCCGTGTTTTCACGCGCCACCCAGAAGAAACGAACTCCGCTTTCACAGACGCCGACGACGATCTCTTCCAACTGCCCAGCCGAAAGTGAGAGAAAGCTTCCCTGAGAAATATACAACACAGAATTCGCGGGTTGAGCATCAAGCCAGGTGAGGTAATCTGGGCAGCTAATTTCATCGCCATCGCCTTGGATAGGGAAGTAATTAGGTATTGCAGTGCCGATGGAATAGATAGGGGTTTTGAGTTTAGGTCTGAGAGCTTCAATAATGGCGTCAGATTCCAGCTCCGCCACGGAAGTGAACACAAGGTATTGCCCGCCGAGCGTCATAGATGGACTTGGCTCCATTTTCCGGCCGACGAACGTTTTCTGGTGAAGCTTAGTCAAGAAGGATAAAGAAGATGGTGTGAAAAGACTAAATTACCCATGCCAAATCGGAGCCTTCGCCGGATTTTCAACGGGAAACGGTCGGAGGGGCAAATCAACTAAAAACAGTTATTTCCAGGGACTAAATCGATAATTTCACGATTAAGGAACTACATTGATATTTCGCTAACAATTGAGGGATCAAATCATTGATTTTCCTTTTTCAAAAAAAAATAGTGAGAGAAAAGTGAGTCCTTAATTGAAGATATTGCCTTGAAATCTACAGTGGACATAATTGAACTTTTGAATGCAATCGGTATAAAGTTGCAGAGAACCTTTTAATACACACCACTTTATGGCTGAGTTAAAATGAAAATGGAAAAAAAAAAAAAAAAAGAGGCAGCTTTCTCTCTCTTCACCTTTCATCAGTGTTAAAGATCCGTGAATAGAATCGCAGAAAGATTGAAAAAGGGCGCATCAGAATTCAGAAAGAAGCATAGAAATACTCGCTGTGTATTTAAGCACTCAAATAAATTCGTATCATAGAAGCCTATGGAAGTTAAGTTTGCTGTTTAGATCTTCTCACCCACCTCCTACAGATCCCTCTCGCCGCCGTCTTCGCCGGAGCTTCTACTTTTCCCGTTCCCATGACGCCATTTTACATCACCTGAGCTCCAGTTCCCATTTTCATCGTAAAGGTGAGATTTTTATACTGTTATTCATCCATTTGCAATTTGGGAACTGATCTTACCGCTTGAATTGGAGGTTTTTGGCTTTTAATTATTACCCTTTTGCTATGTGAATTGAGTTTGAGAGTCTCTATTGAATGCACAGTTATTGAAGATTAAAAAAAAACAATTATTAGTATATGCTCTTAATACCCAGTCTTGTGAAGTGTGTTCTATGGCATCTTTGTGTGACCCTTTTCAATTAGGAGAGTATCAGGAGGCGGTTTTGTGAGGTTTGGCAGGAGAAGTCATCTTATTAGACGGTGTGGCCGAGGTGGAGTTTGAATATTCTTTAAAATAATACTTTATTTTGATTAGAATATGCAGGTTAGCAGGTAAAAATCTCTCAGAGTCTCAGGCAAAATATACTTTATTTTGGGGTACTTGTTTTTGCAGAAGATGCTGGAGCTTGGATCAATTAGGTTTAGAATTTAAATGATTGGATCATTAGTTTCATATCTTTTGCTCCTTAGTTGTTCAGCTTGGTGAATGGCTTGAAAAGGAACCTAGTTGCTCGTTTAAATTATCTTTTGCCTATTAGCCTTTCTTGGTTTGAGCTGGGCAACCTAGGCTGGTTTACCTCTTTCTGGTCCTTTGCTGGCTAGGGTTACAAGACCGGTTTACCCAGTGCATACCCTCGGGTATTGGCTGCAGGTTTCCCACGTCATTCAAAGATGGTTATTCTTTAGTCTGTTCTTTCCTGGATTTATTGGGAATTGAATTGAATAGTTTCTGTTGAATTTCTTGAATTGATGTTTGAAGTGATGAAGTTCATAATCTCTTTGTTTTCGTATATCGGATGCGATTTTTAATCATAGATACGTATGTGATAGTGTTTTGTGTCAGGGATGTATAAGAACCAACTTCAAGAATTAGCTCAGAGAAGCTGCTTTAACTTGCCATCCTACTCATGTATACGAGAAGGACCTGATCATGCCCCTCGCTTCAAAGCCAAAGTAAATTTTAACGGCGAAATCTTCGAGAGCCCAAACTTCTTCTCGACCTTGAGACAAGCAGAACATGCTTCCGCTGAGATTGCGCTTAAAACACTCTCACAGAGAGGCCCTTCAAGAGCATTAGCTGCAAGAGTTTTGGTACTACTTCTCCATTGCTTGATTATTGTTCCTTTCATTTCCTTATTATCTTGTTTTACGCCTTCAAACACTTGGGATTCTTTAAAAAAAAAAAATTTGTGTGAACAACAGTGACATGTTGCATCGTTTTCTCGACTTTGCATATGCAGGATGAGACGGGAGTTTACAAAAATTTGCTTCAAGAAACTGCTCACAGGGCCGGGTTAAATCTTCCAGTTTATACGACTGTTAGATCTGGGCCAGGATGTGCTCCACTTTTTACTTGCTCGGTCGAACTTGCTGGGATGAGTTTCAAAGGAGAGCCGGCAAAAACCAAGAAGCAAGCACAAAAAAGTGCTGCAATGGCTGCTTGGTTTTCCTTGAAGAACCGTAAGTAGATACATATCCTTGAGTATCCCTATTACAAACCAGTTTGGTTGGCGTGAGTGGCCGTGCACTCTTGTCCCTTAAGAGAGGTCGGGAGTTCGAACCTCTCTCGTATGGAAAAACCAATCTGGCCAGCACTTTGCCCCTTAATTGGGCCGGCCCGGTGCGAACGGGGATTAGTCTGAGTATGGTACGGGCTCAAAGGTGCCTCCTACAGTTAGGGCCTGCTCAGGACACCTCGTGGTCTAACCCAAAAAAGTATCCCTATTACACATACAAATTCTTGTGGTTTTATCTAAAGTTATTCCGTGTATTTATGTGTAGTGTCACAGCAAGATTCTTCGGGCTGCTCTTCGTCTGATGGAGGAAAGGATGAGCAAGAGCAAGTAACCGTTGCTCGCTACCTTGCCAAATTTAAATTACCGGAAAGAAGGAGACCGCTAAAGGGTCCTGTTAAGAACGACGTGATCCCGTATCATGTCAGCAGATCGATCGACAGACTGCAGCATCAAAATTACACGTATTTTCCTCTCTCCCCAGACGTGTCTACATATAACAATTGGCATCATGGAGTGACGCTTCCAAGCTACCTCCTGGGCTCGCCTTCAGCTCCCTCGTCCATCTCCGGGCCTCAAATTTTCCCTTTTGTACAGTCCATTTTCCAGTCTGGCATCGGTCCATATATCTTCCCGAGGGAGCGAGAGCCTGTTGTCCCGTTGATACAAAGTGGTCCATTTTTCTACATGTCTGGCGATTTGGTACCGGCTTGTTCTAATAATTCTCGGGTTAGAATAGAAGAAATAGAAGAAAACAGCCAAGTTGAAGAAGAGTGGCGGAACAAGGATATGAATTCCGGTTGCCCGAGGATCAGCCAATCCTCCATTGCCAGCGGTTCTCAGGGCGATGCTCTGAAATATCCAAACGAGTATGCCAGCATGAGGGCCCGAGCACAAACTTGTAACGGCGAAGAATTCAGTTGGCTCTCTCCCGGCTTTCTGCAAAACAACCCCGGGATGAATCAGCCCGTGTTACACCAACAAAACGCAAACTACTCGAGCTTCTTGCCATCTCGAGCTCAAGCCACACACGCATGGAGGTCTAGCTCTCCACGACCAACAAGGGGTCCCACAATAGTTCCACCCGAAACATCTCCAAGGAACAGAAACGCTACTTCCACACTCAATGTTCCAAGAACTCCTAGTTTTTCTTCGCGACCAAGCAGGACCACAGTCCCTTCATATTCGACCAGACCGTGGCTGGAAAGAACCCGGGTGCCCTGCGCAAGGGCCATCGCCCCAGCTGTCCAAATCCGATCAGTCGTACCAGTATGTTCCGCTCCCGCTCAGCGAGTTCCACCCGCCATCAGCCGGGACCCATCATCTTCCAAAGGCGACACCAGGAAAACCAAAGAAACTTCCGATGACATTTCAGCAGCAAGTTCAGAGTTTTCGAGGCTCCAAATGTGAGTAATTCGATCATGTTTTAGACGAGTCTTAAGGCAATTTCTGATAAACCGCATGCTTGCTTGTTCAAGTTACAAATAGCAAGAGAGAAAATGAATAGAGAATAAGAGCTTCTGTCTTTTGAATTTAGTGGTAGGCTATCCAGAACATTATGAAAGATGAGGAAAAATATATATATATAACCAAAATTTTGTATATTCTGTCTAATCTTTCTTAGAATATTACTCTTTTTTGGCTTGTTATCTTCATAGTTCCTAATTAAAATTTTGGTCCTACTTATGATTCACTCATTTTCCTCCTCTTGTCAAATACTGGGAACCTGAAAAATGATTTTCAGAAATTATTTTTCGAATTTCCAAACATACTGGGAAGCATTTTTCTTCAGAAATGTTTCTTTATCTATGAATTTTTTATTTTCTCAAGTAGAACTTCAAGAAAATTGGATAAACATCAACACACAGGCAAGAGCTAAACACATGCTGGGACAATAATAATACAATCCCACACATCTCACTGTACAACAGAGACAAAAATGAGTAGACAGACATTATTGTTATGCAAGAAAACTAGCTGGGTACAGGCTTGCAATGGATAAGAACATTTGAGAGATTTTTCTGCTCACCCAAATTGTCTTTTATGTTTTAATTAATAGGACGCGTAAGAGCAACCCCAACAATGATTTTTGTTGATTTAAAATTAAAAATAAAAATTCTTGATAAAATGGAAGAGAGGGTCGGAGAGATGGTATGTTGCAGAGGAGTTTGAGTTTTTTGTGGACGCCGTTGAATTTTTTTTTTTTTTTTTTTTAGATGAGGGGCAAGCTGATTCGTATAGTCATCGGCCGTCGGATTCTCGCCGGAGATGGACCTAGCAGGTCATTTACCGATTTTTGAGTTTATTGACTTAATATGTTAAAGGATATAATTGCATTTTTAAAAATTGAGGTGATTAATTGACTTTTAAAATAAAGTTTAAGAGCTTATATGATCATTTTTTCTAAAAAACCAAAACATAGGCCCTATATGGTAAACGGCTATTAGCTAATAGCTGTTTGGATTAATTAGAGAATATAACTAATTGATAACATTAATTAATTGTAGAAAGATGTTTGATAAATTAACTGTTTGGTATAATCCCTTTCTCAAAAGCTAATTGAAAAAGTTGCTTTGAACAACTTTTTGAATTTTAACATTTTGAAGTTACAAAAAACTAATTAACCAAACACTTATATTAATTTTTTAACCAAACCAAACAATTAATAGTGGTCAAATAAGTCAAAATTAGCTGATAGACTAACTATTTTACCAGGCCATAAAGAATTTACTCCCTATAGTTTAGGGCAACAGAGACAGGCTAACATTGATAAGACAGTGACAAGAAATGAAGCAATGGCGAGCGTTTTCATTCCAGCTAGCATATTCCATGCCACCACAAGTTGATGTTACAGTTTATATACAAAAATCATTCAACCCAGGAAGAAGGAAATGAATCAAATGAGACCAAAAGATGCAAGAACAATGGTGGCGAAAACCGAAAATTATCTTCACAACTTCAAAGAAAAAGGGGAGCAGAGTATATATACAAGGAAGAATTTACAGTAGTAAAGGTTACCCTACTTTCCAGTTTCCACCATTATTAAGAAGTCCAGTGCAGAAGATAATAGCAGAGTGATACAATCTCATCTTTACCCCTCCCAATCCTCGTTATTCACAAGCTAACTTGGAGTCGAAGTTGCTAAGACAGATGGCAAATGCAAGAAATGGCGATAACGGGTAGCGGAAATCCATTGTGAAGACATCCTTCGCTACTTTCCCGAACTGTAGAATGACCTTCTCACATTCGGGCACCGCCACCCCATTCTCGGGAGAAGCTACCAACTGAAAGTTTTTCACCGAAGCAACGGTTACCCGTCCATGAAAGTTTAGGCACCAGCACTGGAGCTGCTCGTGCCATCTGGGAGCCTTGTTTCTTAAAACTAGCGATCCATCCGTTTGCCTCTCCGATGATCTGGACAGGAGTTTCTCCGAGCACATTGATTTTGATCTGAAAAAGGGTATTGTTGGAAACGAATCACCGCTCGAAATTGGAAAGTCGGTCTGCGTGGGAGCTACACCTCCCGGTTTAATCGAAGATGCGGGGATAGTATCCATAACACACTGCATTTTCCGTGGTCCCCTGGTTGGCATAAGAGAATATTGATAAGATATTTCTACCCTCGAGCACTTGAGTCTTTGTATGTTTTTTTTTTGTTAGACCACGAGGTGTTCTGAACAGGTCCTAACTATAGGAAGCACATTTAAGCCCGTACCATACCCAGACTATTCCCCGTTTCGCATCGGGCCAGCCCAATTAAGGGGCAAAGTGCTGGCCAGATTGGTTTTTCAATCAGGCGTAAACAATTCAAAATTATACCTGGCTGCAAGTCCATTCAACTCATATGAAATGTGAGCAACTTCATAGTTTCCAACGGGTACTCTAGGGAAGATATGTTTCAAGGCCCCCGGGCTAGTATTGTGACTTCTCACCATTTTAGCTCTTGTAACGGGCGGTGAAGCATCATACACTGTAAACTTGGTTCCGAGAAAATTCGACCTAGGAAAACGGAAAAAGTTTCTTCTAGTTAGCCCTTCCACATTCTTAATATTCTAGTCAATTAGTTTTACAGCAAATCGCACGACCCACCTCAATTTTCCTAGATAATTGCCACTTGCCTTTGACATATCACCGGCATGGAGAGATATAATGTAGTCAGTGCACGTTGTTCGCCTATACTTGCGAGCCGCAAGCAGAAACTTCCCGTCATCAGTCAATGCTGCCACAACAATCAGATGGAGTAAATCGGGATATTCATAATAACTACATAAGCATTGTTTAACCTTCATAATGCTCTGATACCATGTTAAATAATATAGAAGAATGAAAGGATTCAATGTATTGTCTGGCTAGAGCTGTACAGGTATCAACTATTTATACAGGAATAAGCTATAGCATAATGAGCCCACTCCTAACAGGCCTAGGGTTTCAACAACCCCATAAGCTTTTCCCCCCGGCTTTCAGTGGGGAAGAGAAACACAAGTATAACACTGGCCTAAATGGAACCGGAATAAGAAATGCCTACCTTGAGACAAATTGAGGTAAAGATGAAACGTCTGTGAAGTGTTGCTCCGCTTTAGAAAGCACTGCATCATAGTGTCTCTCGGGCCAGGCTGCAACCAATATACAGAAACTTTTAAGGTGACAAGAACACTGGAAACGAAAGCATAAAAATACCTACTTCATCCACCCTTCTTTGTGCCAAAATCTAACTTTTAAAGATACAAATCGCCGTGTTCTATACTCACTCTAGACCTATAAATAGTGAAAAACATAATTGAACCATTTCGATTCTATGCCACCCGTAATTTCTAATCCACAATAAACCGGTGCATCAGACACATAACATTAAAACAGCAAAAAAGAAAAATACAATAACCAACTTATATCTCTATCAAAGCCAAGAACCTTAAGGCCTCAGCTAACAGCCATTTACCAAAAGCAGTACAATCTCATCACTCTCCTAGCATAACTCGAATCACAAGCAATACTAACACATCACAATTCCACCAAAAACACAAACTATCTATATCAAAAGCAGTACAATCTCACCATTCTCGAAGAACAACTCGAATCGCGATGAATACTAAAACACCACAAGGATTACTTCAATCCCAAATTAACAGAGAGAGAGAGCAGACTGACCTGCTTTACTGCAATGGGGAAAGTGATTCTGCCACTAACTTCAGGGGTCTGAACCACCTCCTTCAAGATCTCCCTCCAGCTCCTACAAACCCCAGCACAAGCCACCACACTTTTCCTCAAGGGCCACTTTCCCTCACACTCTTCAACCCTCATCAACACCTCTCTCAACAGCTCGATGGGCATCTCAGCCCAGAAGCTCCGCCTCAAACCATCACACCCACCACCCAGAAACACCTCCGACGGCTCCTCCGCCGCCACCGCCGAGCTGTGGCGGCTCCTTGACCTGGACCCGTAATTCCACTTCATCTCCCCCGCTTTCTCAAGGACTTCCAGAACTACCCACCACTCCTACATACAAAAACAAGCAAAACATTTCAGTTTTTTGAAAAGAATTCTCAACATCATCAATAAAACCCAGACTCTTTAGTGCACCTCCCTCGCAGATCTTAAACGAAAAACGACCAAATCATGATAAAGATGCAAACTTTACAGATACCCATGCATTATGCATGCACACACATGGAAAATACTCGATTTTACAGGGGAAAAACCCAATATTTCAGCTGTGATTCTGATTTAAAGCAAAGATGAAAGACTTACTGAATTGAAACAGCTCCAAATCACCCAGAACTAGCAACAACAAATATAGATACAGCAATACACACTCACACACATAAGCACTATATGCATAGATTTACAGGATGATGAATTTAAGAGAGAGCAATTCAGAAGGAAGAAGGGAAGAACCGAATATGAGTAGAGTGCGATAAATACACAAGAATTAGGATTGAAATACGACAATGCTGGGTGGAATTGGGTCCCACGCAATATTGTTTTTTACTCCGTATTTGATTATTTATTTTTTACTTATTTATTTTGGGTTTCCTTTTTTATTCATTTATTCTTTATAGCTTGATCAAGGATATTTCCTTGTATATAGCCTACCAAACTAACGACGTCGTATAACAATAAAAAAAGATTTTAAAAAATGATAATAATTATTAATGGATTTATTTAAGTCTATCGGTATTCAATTTAGACTTTTATAATCTTTAAAAATTTACTAGTATTCAAAAAACTTATTAACATTTATATACTATATATTATGATAGGATTTTTATAAATTACCGCTCAATTATATTTATATTTTTTTAATGAGAGAAACTCACAACTACTATCCGAGAGTTAGGATGTGCATTACGTAAATTCTACTTATGTATAATAACCAATAAACTGCACATGTGAGATAAACCATATTAGTAAGATCGTGTGCAATGAGTTTAACTGAGAGAGTGTTCGTAATAATCAAACTCGTGACATTTTAATTTGAGAAATTTTATATTATGCTAAAAATATTGAGGGCTCGTTTACTAACAGAAAATTTTATGTAATTTTCTGGATTAAATTGTATACTTACTATGTAGCTTAATTAATTCGTCAAAAAGTCCAAAAAATAGGTAACCTATGTGCGAAGTTATCATAATGATAATTGAATGAATGAAAATGATAGCCTCTGCACTATTCCCTTGTGACACTGACTTTCATTTATATTTATTTTACTCCAAAAATTACTATGGATGGAAGTGGTATCCTGGACTTTATACACAACTCATAATAACAATCCCAGTATAAAAACATTCCATTTGCCGAGGTTATGAATTAATGTCTTTATTCTATTTTTGTATTTACTCGTCTATTGTTTTTTTTTTTTTTTTTTGAATGCTACTCGTCTATTGTTAATTTAATTGAATTTAAAATTTTAACTTTTTAAATTTGTCTTAATAAAGTCTAAAATGTATGAGCTGCGCCCATACAAGGTCTTGTCTCTTCTTTACATAATACAAATTATTTATACTAGGTAAATACTTTCTGACTCATTTTAAATGTCTTATTTAATATTTATTAATCAGATAAACTATTTTTTATTTGTTTATTTTATTTAATATTTTTTTTGTGGGCTTAATAATAATTTTAATATAGATTCTAAATGTATAAATTTGATATATTAATACTAAATATATGAAGTAATAATCTGTAAAAATAAACTGTAAATAATTTAAATCAATCATCATTAACCGAGCCAGACACATAAAATGAGATATAATGAGAAACGAACAGTCCAACGCTCTTCCTAATGGCCAACGCTGTTCCTTGTGTTTGGTTGTGTCTCAAGAGAAACTCAAGTTGGTCTCACATAAGTCGAGTTTGATATAATTATGCCATGTATAATTACACTATCACCTAATAATTTAATAAAAGTGACAATAAATTATTGAATACGAAAAATGCTATCATAATTAAAAGATTAAAAGAGATATTATTTCTACAAAAAAAAATATTCCTTTCATCATTATGTATATATAAATAAATTGTAGAAGATATTTTTGAGATATTTCATATTTGGATAAGGTATTAAATATTCAATATAATAATGTCAACACGGTTACACATGGGGCTATTGCCTAATTGATGGGTTTGAGGGCAACTGTTTGGCTCACTTGTAGGTATCTACATTTTTGTGGGGAATTAATCCCAATTTTCTTAGCTGGAAAAATGGTTTTATCAACTAGAGTAGGCTCACATACGTACAATGAGGGGACCAGGTCAATAGATTTAGAACCTCTTTGAGATATTTTTTTAAAATATTTTTTAATTTTTTTAGGTTATACTAGACTAATTTTAAGTCTTCATTGATATTTTTTATGTTTAGATTTTAAAAGTGTCGAGTTTAAGTAGCGGACATAGGGAATGAGAAAGGGAAAAATCAGATCTTATTGCACGCTTTTATATCATAAAATGCATTGTTGTTTCATTACTAAAGAAAAATACTACTTAAAACTCCCAATTTTTACTCTCTCATTCAAAATTGTGATGTCGACGTTTTTCTCAGGACCCACGGGATAAAAATAACTTATCATCTCCTGTCACATCATGGAGTAAAAGTGAAGAAGTAAAAATAAGGAGTGTAACTTCATTCTGGTCCAATAAAAATGTCAACATCCAAACTTTGTGAGATTGGAGTAAAATTTGGAAATATAGTAATATTTTTCATAGAAATTCACATACAAAGTTGATCATCTAAACACAAAAATCCCTTTATTACAATATCATACACATTTCAATAAATTGTTATACTTAACTCGATAAATAGAGTGTTAATGTAACTACAAGGTCTGAACTTCGACTATACATCGATAAACAAACTGCTAATGTAAGTACAAAGTTAAGTCCAGACTACTAATGTAACTACAAAGTTATGACTTCAATTACTGTAGACCGCCCTGCAAATTGTGTTTTTCCATGGTCTTGGTTTTCTTCAAGTGAGGTATTAGTTGAAGTACTAAAACTTAAAAAGAGGAAAACTAACAGACAGACTCCCCAAAGTAAAAGCCAAGGATTCCAATCCCACCACTCAACAATCAACATCTGAGAGTGACATGAATCTTCAAAAGGCAAGATCAGCAGATAACAGGGAATCAAATTTCTGGGAGGGGAGGTTGATATATTCATATATGATATATCCAGCTGTATATTGCTACACACTAATGCATTTGATCAACCACATCAAAAACCACTTTTTTTCATTTTTTTGGTTGTTGGAAAGGGACATGGCAATACGAGTACAGATAAGGAAACAGGGACATCCAAACACAAACATGGGAGGGGGTTTCCACATCCATTATCCTTGTCGACACTAATCCGCTGTCCCCGTGAATAACCATAACAAAGTGGAGCAAATGATGGAGCATTATATTGTTGATATAAACCAGAATTAGGATTTGCATTTTTTGAATAGAAGCACTAAGCCATTGCCACCTAACATCCTATGCATTGCCCACAGTATGTATATTAGCAGCTGGATTTGCAAATTCATATACTAGAAGCACTCTCACTTCTTAAGAGAGGTCGGGAGTTCGAACCTCCTCTCGTATGGAAAAATCAATCTGACCAGCATTTTACCTTTTAATTGGGTCAGCCGGATGCGAATGAGGATTAGTTTGAGTATGATACGAGCTTAAAATGTGTTTTCTATAGTTAGGATCTGCCCAGCACACCCCCTTAATTGAGCCGACCCGGTGCGAATGGAAATTAATTTGGTATGGTACGGCATTATTGCATGGACCATGGTCCACACAATTGTGTGGACCATAAATAAAAATTGTGTGGACCATAAATAAAAAGTATATTTTTAATATATTAAGGGTACATTATTTATGTACGTAAAGTACATTTGTTGAAAGTACATTTTTAATATACTAAGGGTACATTATTTTACCTTCAATACAAAAATAATGTACTTTTAATATATTAAAAATGTACCTGATATTCATGATCCACACAATTGTGTAGACCATGGTCCATACAATAATTTGCCGGCCTTAAAGGAAGAAGGAATTAGGATGGAAATGTCCGTGAGAAAAGAATAAAGTAGGAATTGAGGGACAATATATGTACCATTTTCAAAATTGAAGACAACATTTACACTACAGAATACAATATATATACAGTTTTGAAAATTAAGGGGCAACATTTACATCATTAATAATTCAGTAGTGACATTGATAATTGACATATTATGAAGGTGCATAAATTATAATTTTCCCTAAAATATTATTAAATATTCTAAGTTCTAACATATGCAGCCAAAATAGCAACAGTAATGGGCTTTAAGTCCCTTTCACCAAAGTTGATCTTCCTTCTCATCACTCATACTGAAGAATGCTAGATCCAAAACAAAAGAAATTAAGGAAGTTGTAATGTCCATATCTCATATTTCTTTAGATTATCTAAAGCAATTATACTATCCATTCACACACTACACTTAGTGATATTTCAACTTTACTTCTCAAATCCCAGCAGACTAGGGCCATATAGATTTATAATATATAGCTTTGGTCATATTCTCAGGCAAAGGGCAAGCTTGTTAAACACAGATTTAGGCACCAACAAGTACTGAAGATGCGAAGAAATACCTGAGTGGTCGGGAGACAAAAGAATCATTGGAAATACATTTGATTATTGTCATTCCAACATTACTAGAAACTCAAAAAGTGTTAAAAGGAAAAGTATTCCTGTCAAGTATCTAGCCAACTGAACCTATAAGTCAAACCATACTAAAAGACTGAATTCAACCAATCAGCTAATCTAATTATGACCTTATAAATCAAAAGTTTTTAATGGGTTGAACCCAAACAAGACTTTAAGATAATCGGTCAGACTAATTGGACTAACCCGCGGGCACACGCAAGCATGAGTGTATGACCACTACATGTTGAATGCTGTGGTGGTTACCTATGATAGTTTATAATTTACAAGTGAAATAATGTATTTGAAAAAAAATTGTGGGGAAGTTGATAGGTCCATTCAATTATTTATTGTTTTTGATAAACTATATGTTCATTTTTTAATTTTTTTTTTTGGATAACGAGGAAAACTGCAATCACTATGGAAGATGTGAACTTTGCTCCTTATGTAATAACTCACAAATCACATAAGAACCAACCATATAAGAAAAGTAAATTGCATTAAAAAGATCACCTGCAACAAGCTCGACTGAGAAAATATTGACAAAAATTAAATTTGTGAGCATTCAAGTAACTTTGTTCATTTTTTATAGAGTTAATCACCATTTTGGTTTCTCAATTGTTTCCCAACTGTCAATGTAGTTCTTAAATTTTTTTTAGGTCCCTGAAAGGGTTTTAATTGATAAAATTTTAAACAAGAGGTAATGAACGATTTGGTCCCTCAATTATTAGCGAACTGTCAATGTAGTCTCTCAATTCCTTACTCATCGATTTGGTCCCTGAAAATAATTATTTGTAGTCGATTTAGTCCCTCAGGCTGTCTTCCGTCGACGGCCGGAGGGACCAAATCGACTAAAAATAATTGTTTTTGGGGACCAAATTGACGGCCGGAGGGACTAAATCGACTAAAAAATAATTGTTTTCAGGGACCAAATCGATGAATAAGCAATTGAGGGACTACATTGACAGTTCGCTAATAATTGAGGGACCAAATCATTGATTAACTCTTTAAACAATTCGAAGATTAAATTAGTTAAAATAAAAAAAAACTACAGACTACATTGACAATTGAAAAACAATTGGAAGATCATGATTTTTCCTTTTTTGTTGTTAAAAACACACATATTCTTCATTGTACAAACTAAGCCCATCCTATGTTAGCTTTTGGGCTACCTCTATTTGTTTAGTTTCATTGAGGATATTATTAATTGATCGAATCATAGATATATTTTTTTTAACTTCAAATTCAGCATATGCTTCATAAATTTATGGATGAGAGTTCATAAATGTCAAAACTGAAAAGGAAAGAGCAGTATTTGGACCTACAAAGAAGATCACACTGGCCCAAATATCTTCTATTGTTTGAGATTGGGTCAGAAACAGACAGAATACATGATAAGTGGAATGTCTGGGGACTACATAAGATTTTTTTTATTATTATTTTTTTTTTTACGAGAGAAATTTATAACTATTATTTGAAGGTGTACATCGTGTAAATATTACTTTTGTGAAATAGTTCGTAAATTATACAAAAAATAACTCGGATTAAAAAAGTTATATGCCAACATATTCAATTAAAACAAATTTTGACAATAAACAAATTAATAATTTTAAATATAAAAATCATGTTCCACTTTCTCTTTTTAGGGCAAGGATAATGTTTAATTTCAAGCAGCAATCATCACAGTTTTTGACAAATTTGGCACGAATTTTTTTTTATTTTTTTTGTTTTAAGAAAAAGAAACAGACAACCGGGGAAAAGGTTGTCGATAATTGGAATCTGATGCTGTTTCATTCTTAGTGGTTGTAATGTATTCGTGTGGTTACCAGACGCCAACAAACCAATTTTTACTTGAATTGTCTGATTTTGTTTATTGGTGATAACTTATCCTAAAAACTTATGAGAAGTAGAGATTGATCGAGTGAGTAAAACATTATTATCGTATATTAAAGTTATAAATCTTTATTGATTAAGCCAGTCACACTTAATTTTTTTAGTGCGATTTACATTTCATGTGTGATTTGTGAGCTATTATAATTTATAACTAAATAAAATTTACCTAGTATAAAAAACCTCGAATAATGTATGTTAGTTTGAACATTTCGACCTCTCATACCAAATGTATCGCACTTAAATCAGGTCCTTAGTTCGATCTATCACAAAAACTAACTCATAAGTGAAAGTTTAGCTCTAACATAAATAACACTCCATAATCTCTTTTATATATATATATATATATATATATATATATATATATATATATATATATATATATATATATATATATATATATATATATATATATATATATATATATATGATTGTATCAAATTAACATATATAACATGTAAACATTCACAACCACTAATTTTAGAAGTGTTCATTTGATTCATTCAATTACGTCGATTCAATCAATTATTTGACTTTTAAATACGCCTAAGGCCATAAATAATTCCAATCATTTTTTTTTTTAATAGTCTCAAACTATGACTGTTGTAACCTTGATTAAAATAGAATCCAATGATCTAATCCAAATTGTCATCTTTCCTATCTATAATTGAGATTTGAACTAAGGTTAGGGGCTACAGTATTTTTACTATGGATAAGGATGGGTACCAACTGTGAATGGAAAGCATATTATTTTAACATTTAATTATTATATTAAATTGATTTTTTTTTATTTAATTAACTACTTTGTGTGTTTTTTTTAACACTTCATTTAAAAATAAAAAATAAATATATGATGCAATCGGTCAATTCATATAATAAATATTACGAGTTATTTTACTCCATCATAATTTACAATTACGTAATGTAAAATTAAGAACATAAAAAAATAATAAATAAATAAAAGTTAACCCAATAGGGTAGCTGAAGTGGCAAATGAGCTCTCTTTGTGGGGGAGGATTTCGGGATAATCCAGGTTCAATTTCTACAAGTGACGATTTTCTTTGGGTCAGCTTATGTGCCTCTTGGAGCGAACCGGGTGAACCTATCCGTTAAACGGACAGAGAAAGATCCGGACCACAAAGTGTTGTTTACACCAAAAAAAAAAAAAAAGAACAGAAAAAATTATATTTTTTTCATTGTGTATTGACCAGAGGCTTTCATAAGTGGCTATCGCTCCTTTGATCAACACTTTTTTTTTTTTTTTTTTAATAACAAATAATCAAATACATCTTTAATTTTTTTACAAAAAAGTAACTAAGCTTTTGAACTTTAAAAAACTTTTAATTTAGTTTTCAAAAAAGAAAAAACTTTTAATTTCGAACTCCAACTCATCATTTTGAGTGTTAAAGTCCAATAGTGGTTATCATATCGATTAAATTATTTAAAAAAAAAACATAATTCCCTAATTAATATTAATAATAATGAGATCGAGCTTCAGTGGAGGCGTTGTTGACTCTTTGTGTTTCATTAGGTTGAGAAAGTATGTTTGAACAGATACTACAATGTATTAGAATTAGTAGCATTCAAAAAAATTACTTTTAACCTCAGTGGGGTGATGTTGACTCGTTGGGTTTCAGTAAGTTGAGAAAGTATATATGAATAGATACTACATGTAACATGATTAAAAGAAAAACATACTTTTTAGTCAAAAGTTGAATGATATATGTCACCATTTTTTAAAATTGTTTTAGTATTCTTTTCATATTGTTAAAATGTACATTGGTAATAAGGTACCAATTGTTTTTCATTTCCTATTTATTTTTCTCAATAATGTTTAGAGTGGTCACGATCATGGCAGAATTGCACGTAATGTACGAGTGTTTTCGAAGCTACCTCACGGTAATGCTTATAATATGAAGTGAAATAAAATAAACTAATAGACAGTAGTCTAATATTAATTATCAAACATTTTAAAATTGATAATATAATACGGAGTAATTTTAGCTAATTATTTAAGTCAGTCCAAAATAGCTCATTTTGACTTAATTTTCTTAGAATTTTATACACCACATTTATAAAGGATATTTGTTTCTTGATTGAATACTTTTTTTTTTAAATAAAAATAGAAAAATTAATAAATTGCATGTATAACGATCATTTAAACTTGAAGATGGTAACAAATGCGGTGATTTTCTTGTTTTTTTATTTTTTATTTTTTTTGTAGGTGTACTCGATACCCAAATTTTCATCGTTGAAAACAGTGATTAATTCTCTTGCTGAATTAACAGCACGTTTGGTTCACGGAATGAATTTTGAGGTAATAGGAATGCTATTCCATAAGGAATAGAATAGGCAAGGAATAGAATAGGATTTGTATTCTATTGTTTGGTTCGCGGAAGGAATAGACTTTAGGAATTATATTACAGTGTTTGGTTGATTTAAGGAATAGAAATGAAATATGTTTTAAAAGACATAAATACCCTTATAAAAATATGTGATGGTGGCGATGGTGACGGTGGTGGTGGTGGTGCTAGGGTGGTAGTGGTGGTGGTGGCGGTGGCAGTGGTGGGGGCGACGGTGGTGGTGTTGACGGTGACGGTTGTGGCAGTGGTGGTGGGGGCAGCGACGGTTGTGGCGGTGGTGGTGGTGGTGGTGGTGGTGGCGGTGGCGGTGACGATGGTGGTGGCGGTGGCGGTGGTGGTGGTGGTAATGGTGGTGGTGGCGGTGGTAGTGGTGGGGGCGGCGGCGGTGGTGGGGGTGGTGACGGTTGTGACGATGGTGGTGGTGGTGGCGGCGCGGCGATGGTGATGGTGGTGGTGGTGGTGGTGGCAGCGGTGATGGTGGTGGTGGTGGCGGCGGCGGTGATGGTGGTGGTGGCAGTGGTGGGGGTGACGGTGGTGGTGTTGACGGTGACGGTTGTGGCAGTGGTGGTGGGGGCAGCGACGGTTGTGGCGGTGGTGGTGCTGTGTGGTGGTTCTGGTGGCGGTGGCGGGGATGATGGTGGTGGCGATGGCGGTGGTGGTGATGGTGGCGGTGGCGGTGGTGGTAGTGGTGGTGGCGACGGTGGCAGTGGTGGGGGCGGCGGCGGTGGTGGGGCCGGTGACGGTTGTGGCGATGGTGGTGGTGGTGGCGGCGGCGGTGATGGTGGTGGTGGCGGCGGCGGCGGTGATGGTGGTGGTGGCGGCGGCGACGATGGTGGTGGTGGCGGCAGCGATGGTGGTGGCGGCGGCAGCGATGGTGGTGGCGGCGACGACGGTGGTGAAATAGGATAAATTTATATATATGATAAAAAAAATTAGGTTAAAGAAAGGGGTAAAAAAAGAAATAGATTCTAAAATCTATTCCTGAGCGTTCAGTAATAGGCTAATACCAGGGGGGGGCCTAGTAATAGCTATTACCTTATTTGAGGTAATAGGCTATTACCAGGAATATTATTCCTGGTAATAGAAATGGTTACCAAACAATGGAATAGGCCTATTACTGGGAATGCTATGCCATTCCCGGCCTATTCCGTGAACCAAACGGGCCATAAAGGTACATCTTTTGAGGGATTAGTGGGATTACTGTGCTAGGTCGCCCTATGATAGCATGATGTACCCAACAAAAAATAAATAATGTTATACGGAGTAATATGTAAACATATGGCCAAGATCAATTTAAATAAGTTCCTAAATAATGAACGGACGAGCGGGTGAAATATGATTCTCATTTTATTATAAAGTTATTCACGAGTTTGATTTTTGCTAATACTTTATCGGTTTAACTTGTTGCATATGATATTCTCACTTAGTAAATACGCGCGGATAATGACTTGCGAGGTTCCCTCGTTACATAAAAAATAAATTAAAAAAAGATTTAAATTAAAAATCAATTAGAGTAATACATACGTGTCAAACTTTAATACTAAATAATAATTTGTTAAATTTTAATTATAATTATTACAAAATTGAATACAAATATTTTTAAAAATTGTAATAAAACATAATAAATCTCAATACAGGTTATATTCATGCTTTATGTCTATTTTTTCTGTTAATTTTTGTTACATATTATACTATAAGAGTTGTACTATATAATTTTTTTGACAAAAATATCTCAACTGTTATAACTTTGTTATCTTTTCCAATGACTATTACCATGCACATGTATATACAATATCTTTTCTTATATTTTTTAATGGTAATAATGTATATAAACATTATATAAGAAATAATTATCCGCATGGGCAGCTCAACTGGTTATAAAGATGAAACTTTGAAAGAATGACCAAATTTACATCCTCCCAAATGCTCTGTTGGGTAATTTTATATAAGAAATAATTTTATTTTAATTAAATATTACCATAATTATATTTGGTAATTTAGTCATTTCTAACCTTCTTATTTTAATAATATTAATCATACCATTATTATTATTAAAATGATCAACTATACTATTAATATAATATAAATTCTCTATAATTATGATTTTTTAAAAAATATATAAACTATTTTATAAAAAATATATTTTTAATATAAATAAAATTTAACATTAAATATTAATATTAGACATATATTTTTGTGCATTTATAAAATACTAGTCTTATCAATAAGGCTTAAATTTTGAAGTCAAACTAGTGAATAATTTGCTGGGATTTGATTGCCGACAGAACCAACGGCGATGAGATAGAATCTATCCCAAAATTATAATAAGTCATTAAGTCC
The DNA here is from genome assembly GCF_001879475.1 of Ipomoea nil. Taxonomy (NCBI): domain Eukaryota; kingdom Viridiplantae; phylum Streptophyta; class Magnoliopsida; order Solanales; family Convolvulaceae; genus Ipomoea; species Ipomoea nil. The sequence goes on from NW_017617116.1 coordinate 5,695,000, forward strand.
TGATTCCTGAAACGACCAAAATTCCTCCAAGGTCCTTAATCATTTTTTTTTTTTAAAATACTACCATAAGAAATTATTGGTTTTAAGAATCAAATAACCTATTTTTTTTTTATGAATGATACTGACTCTATTATAATGTAGTATCTGTTCATAACAATTTTTTTAATCTGTTGAAGCACAAAAAAGTCAATAACGCCTTTTTCAACCTACTGAAGCACAAAGAGCCAATAACACCTCCACTGAGGCTCAAACTTACAACCTCCCATATGGGAGTCCAATCCGGATGTCATTAAACCACGAGGTCTAGGCTCAAGTAATCTATTTTAATCAAGCCATTAGTGCAATTGATCCATGTTATTATTATTACCAATTTTACACGCGCATTATACGACGACTGATTTAATGTCAATGCTTATATTTAAATAAGTAATTCAACGTATACCATTATATAAGAGAAGTTCATTATAGTCTACATTAAAATTAATGTTTGATTTGCATTTTTCTAAAAACAATTATCTAAATGCTTATTGTAGTTGGCATGGTATTAGGTAGTAGATACTACTTTTGTTTGAAATTACTCTAAGTTTTGTTAATTTGCTTTTGGATATGTTTGTCATTGTCTGCGTCTTCTTTGCTTGTCCTTTTTTTTTTTTGTTTTTTTTTTTATAGTATCTCATGTATAATTGGGTTAGTGGTGCAAGTTTGTAAAATGAACATATTTAATCTAATTAGTTTTATTACATTAAAGAAATATATGCATAGAATTCTTAAGTTAATTCCATTATACTAATATTTATAAAATTTATCCCGTTATTTTTTAACCATTAATTATCATACATTGATATATCAAATTAGTCATCAACACTTATCGGTTGTCTTCATAAGAAAAAAAGTGATTTTTTTTTTTTTAAATCTAACACTTAAATAAATTCATATAAATATTAATAACTTGTTAAATGTATAATATTTGAACTTTTTTTTTAATGCTACTGACTCTATTACATTGTAGTATCTATTTAAATATACTTTCTCAACTTAATGAAGCATAAAGACTCAACAACGCCTCCATTGAGACTCGATCTAATGACCTTCCACATGAACTTAATTGTATATTATTTGTAATTAAATTATTACCTATTCGTTGAATTGAAATGATTTATTTAAATTCAAATGTCATATGAAATTGAATGACTTTTCCTAGTTGTAAATTGTCCGAATACACCGAACCTTAACGAAGAATGCAGATAAAGGGTTTCAAACTTTCCATGGATCCATGCATTCTTCCATAAATTTACATGTGGGACAAGAAAAACATGAACATGATTTGACAGGTTAAAACATCTGTCAATTGCTCAATAATACAACTGGCAAGTATTTATCAAATCATAGTCCAACACCCATTTTGATTTTATTTTTTCTTTTTAAATAACCAAAGTTTATGACTTTTAACAAATTATATTTTGAACCCTATAAATACATTATGAGACCGGTAAAAATATTAAATTTAGCTTCAAAAGTCAAAATCAAATTGTACACTTTCGAAATCAGATCAAGCTAATATAATTTTGAGACTCAGTATAAATACACTTATGAAATTGAGTCAATCTAGCTTTTAAAATTCAACACAAAACTATACATTAATGTGCTTAATAAGCTCAACTCAAACTCAAACTCAAACCGTCAATGTTTGTAGGGGTTAGCGAAATCAAACTCCCATCCTGCCACTAAAAAGCAAGTCTTAAATGAAACTTATCATCCACTAGATCAATGCATTGAGATTATTTATTTTCTAATAACTCGTATTTTCAGACTTCACCAGTATTGAAATATTAGAATTTTAGATTCCTTGAACTTGCCCTTTAGACCCATGAAGAAATATAGTAATATACCTTCTTCGCATAAAGACCCCAACACTATATTGCCTGTAATTTTACTAAAAGATCATATAACTTTTAAGTGTTGCTGCTCATCCGCTAAAATATTAACATGGGTCCATTTTAAAATTTTATTTGATTTCTTCTCCGGCTGGTAAAGTCTATTGTTTTTTTCCTTGAAGATTTGTTTAGTGATAATAAATAGAAAAAGGACAAGAAATGGTGGGCATGGATGCCGGGTCGGCCATGAGCCCTTGACAGAAAACTGCAAGCCTAGCTTGCAGGCAGTGCTAGCTTATCCGATTATCACCATATCACATGTGGTGGAGGAGAGAAGGGCATCTGCTTATACAAGATGGACCGCTTTGAATTGACAAGTAGATCTCATATGTTTTTCCATTCAATTCAATTACCTAGTCTTTGTTACGTTTTGTTCATTGTTGCAAAAATTGCGCCTAGGTAGTACTGGATCGCGTCGAGAAATACTGAAATCGACTTTCTCTGTGGCTGAGCGTCTAAGTGGCCTCCTAAACGATCTAAACGGTCGAATCTCGATTTATTTTAACAAATAATTTTTAAAAAAATTTTAAAATAATTTTAAAAATCGAGCGCCTAACGTATTTTTCAACACTAGTTTTGTTTTGTAACATGTTGCAATTAACTACAACAATTCAATTATGAATTCTCTTCTTCTCCTCGTATTGGAAAAGACATCTTCTCTTCATCATTCCTGTTGCTATCTTAGGTTATTAAATGCTTGGTGGCAAATGTTGGAAACTTGGGGGGAGAATGGCTGCGGGGATTGAATGACGTACGGGTATCATAGTCGTCTGCTTGGTGGCAAATATAATGTTGGAAAATGATATTTTTACCTGAGTAGGTTAGTGAGTTTGACAAATTGATAGCATTAGCTAATTCTAAAAAAATATTTGGTAAATTAATTGTTAGCTGATAGTTGATTACATACAAAATGACTTTCTCAAAAAGTTTATCTAAAAATCTGCTTTGAGCATCTTTTTGAATTTTAGCGTTTTAGAGCACTAAGCTGTTACAAAAAGATAATCAATCAACATTCATATGGTTATTTAATCAAGTCAAACAAGTCAAAATTGACTGATAAGCTAATTATATTACCAAACGTGTCTATATTTTTAAAATGTTGCTGTGACGTGTTTTATTTTTATTTTTTTAAAATCTTGATAGTTAATACTTTTAGTTGGGCATTTTTAAAAATCTAGCTTTTTGTTGTCCATTATGAAGTCCAACTCATAACATTCACTTATTATTGAAGTAGCGGTATATTTGAACTTGACTAAAGACCGTTATGTTTCACCTAAAGCACAAAAGACCATTGCATTTAGCGCATGAGAATCCGGGCTAATCACCAAAGGACTACGAATGAAAAACAACATATTATTAAGTTATAAGAGATTCACACCTTCTCATCTATACCTACAAGTATCTTCATTTGAATTTTACTTAAAAAAATTGATTAACTTTTATATAGTAAAATATATAAAAGAATAAAAGATGACATGGGATACCATGTCGATGAATTTTAATATCTTTAAAAAAACTAAATATATTGACTCAGTATTGAATGTATGTTTATTATTGAATATATTTAAACAAATCGTTATCATGTTATCTAATTTAGAACGAAATCATACAAGTTTTGTCTATATTAAAACCTAAATGTATAAAATTAGGCGTTAAAAATCTTATTTGTATCTTTAAATTTATATATTTAATTTAAGTTTTGTTAAAAATCAGTACATATTTTTGGCAATTTGCTGTAATTAAGGGATGTTTTTATATTCCACGCGTTATTCCGAACAATGATGGTCTTATTGGCAGCCACGTTCTCTTCTGCTTCTTCATAATCTTTTCGTTATTTATTTTTTAAATAAATTAAGTTTTTCACTATCATTCAAATATATCATAATTTAAAACATATAATTGCATAGAAAAAAAATGAAGAAGCAGATATTAAAAATTCATGCAGTAAAACCCTTTTAAATATGATTCACGTGATAAAAATATCTTACTAGTTACGAGTACAGAGTTTAAACTCTATAAGGGGGTGTTTGGTTGGCATAAATTACATTGAAATTCAATTGTAATGAAATGAAATGATAAACTACATTGTTTGATTAGCGGGAATTACAACTCCATGGAACTACAATTCATTCAATATAATAAATTGCAATTCAATGAATTCATCCATATAATGTAAAGGGAAAATGACATATTCTCTTTGAATGTTATTATTAATATTATTATACAATACTATTTTAGTTTTTATATCTCCTCTCCTATTTCTGTTATTTTTTTCTATCAAATAATATAATTGTAATTATTACTTTATTCATATCTTATTCTTTTCTCTCTTAATTCCTTTTTTCCCACCAAAGGGCTTTTAAAAATTGTCGGAACATTTTAATTTAAGCGGATCATAAAATAGCTAATAGTAGTTTCAGATTTTTTGAAACATAAAAGACAGAATGGGTTAATGGGTCCCACCATAGCACAACATCAACAATTGAGGCGCTGCCACTTGTCCCACGGGGTTCAAAGAGTGGCTGAGATCGCCGTTCTGGGTTTTGAAGTTGAGTCTCTTTCTCCATGCCAGCCAAACTATATATTCCTCCATTTCTCTCTCCTCTTGACTGCTTATTACTCAATTCTTCCTCTCTCTCTCTCTAGAGGAATCGGTTCCTTCGAAAGTGATTTGGCGAAATTCGCTTTTAAGAGGCTAAAAGCTCGTGACTGTAGAAGAAGCAAAGTTTTTTGGAGTTTCAGGATTTGGCTTCTCCGTGGCTGGAGTTTTCAACAGATTGTTGAGGATTTCATCCAATTTGAGATCCGGTTGAACTTCGCGGTGTTTTTCTAGCTCTGTTTCAGGCTTTCAGCGCTGCTCTGAGTCCGATTTGCTCCGGTAAGTACTTCAGCTTCGTACGTGTTTGTGTTTGTAGAAGTGAAGTGCACGCTTCATTTTGTGAAGTTTCGTGTGATTCTCTGATCTAAGCAGTTCAATCTCTGTTGTATATGCACGTGATATGTGTATAAGCCCTTGAGTGCATATTAAAGTTGTTTCAGTTTCTGATTTTGTGGAAAACAGGAGCGGATACCGTATGAAATTGCGAGAATTTCGAGTTGAAGTGCTGGAGAAACTTGCTTGTTTAGTGGTGAATTGCTGAAGATTTTGTAAAAGGAGTTGGGAAAATGGGAGTTGACGTTGGGACACTGTTGTCGAAGATGAATATGTTAACGACCTCCGATCATGGCTCAGTGGTGTCCATAAACATATTTGTGGCTCTTATCTGTGCGTGTATCATTATTGGCCATCTCTTGGAAGAAAGCCGTTGGATGAATGAATCCATTACTGCTCTCATGATTGTGAGTTTGAAATGTTTAGTGTTTGTGTGTGTGTGCCAGTGTCCATTGATTGCTTGATTGCTGTTGAGAATTAGTTAAGTTCTGTTTTTTTTTTTTTTTTTTTTTTTTTTTCATGTATTTTGGTTTTCTGGCTGGCAGGGAATATGTACTGGTGTTGTTATTCTACTTACCTCCGGAGGAACAAGCTCGCATATTTTAGTTTTCAGTGAAGATCTTTTCTTCATCTATCTTCTTCCACCAATCATTTTTAATGCCGGGTATGCTGTCTTTTATGTGATTTTATTATAGTAGATGACTTTTGTACTCAGTGAAATATATTCATTTTTTTAATGGTGTCAAACATTTCCTTTGTGCTTATGGTTTAAGAAATTCTGCCAAAGTGGTGCATAATTAGGTCATTTTTTTTTTTTTGGATTGGCAGGGTTTTCATCACATTAACTTTCTGCCATTGCAATCAATGAAGTTGAAAATCACATAGGGAGATTTTTGAAAATCACGCATCTCTTCCACTTTTTTGTTTCCATTTATTATTTGTTCACAAACGGTACCGAATCTTTTGCTTCCAGAATAGGGGGTGGCATAGAAACAAATAGGCCACTAGCATTAATGAATTGGAAAATGTGGTTTTCTCTTTTCCTATATATAAAATTTATTATGTCACACTGCCGCTATGGAGTATTATAGAAAATGACCAAATATCTAAAGTTGAAAATTTTGTTTAATTTAAGATAATCTCTCAAGAGGTCTGTTTTTTAGCAAGAACTTAGGTGGTTATCAATTATATTGTATCTGATAATAGTTTCTTTTATCTTCATTTTGCAAACTTTACATTACATTTTGAGTTAGTTTGCACACTTTTTCTCATTGAAGCCTTATTTCATCAATCACACAAATTTTCTCTTTGAAGCAGTATTATCTAATATATTTTGTTTTAACTGGCTGCTACTATTATTTAAATTGCATCAATTACTCATTTTCATTTTCGCCCTTTGCAATGTTGACAGGTTTCAGGTGAAAAAGAAGCAATTTTTTCGTAATATCTCAACTATTATGCTTTTTGGAGCACTTGGTACCTTGATATCCTTCATCATCATATCATTGGGTAAGCTACTCTGTCTACATGTATTCCTCATTTCCTTGTAATTTTTATTAAGTAAGCTAAAACTTCTGAATCATCATCATTAACATTCCAGTCTCTTTCTCTATCCAGTTGTTTCAATCCATATTTCTTTCTGTTGCATCCCTGTGGAGCTTGTTTGTCGTCAGACAAAAGTAAATGTTCAATGTTGCCATGGAAAGCATTTCAGTGTTACTTAGCTGATAGCTTGATACACACTTAGGAGAAGTGGCTAGAATAGCTACACTGAGATCTTCCTTTACAAGTTTTAAATACTAACTTCACTTTCCACTTCCTCAATTGCTATTGAGTGTAGAAAAGATTGTACATATGAAGTACTTTTACTTTTCTTTTTTTATTCTTCTTCTTCTCTTGGGTACATTGGACACTCAATCTAGTTTTATGTTCTTAGAAAACGATTTACCTTGCCTCATATTCTAGCAGCTCCCCTAAGCCTCAGAGTGGGTCATGTAACAATGATGTTCCTTCTAGAGCATCTTGACAAGGTTGCCAAGTGGTTGCTACACTGGATTCAATCCTGATAGATATGCTGAATCCTCTTGACCCAAACCCGATTCACAGATGAAGGCATGAAGCTACTTATAGCAATTAGTCTTTTAGCATGCAGCAGTTTGAAATGACTTATAACACTACCTCATTGATTTGTAGCAGTTTCCTATGACATTTCCTTGACTGTTGCTGTTCCTTACACTTTTAGCCATGCATAAACTTGTAATAGTGCTCTACCTCATGAAATTCGGATAGTCACATTAATTTTTTCTGTAAAAATAAAGAAGTAAAAAATGCAACAATGTCAAAGGTCTTGTATGACGTATGTTCTCTTGATTTGTCATTTCAAGGGTGTGAGGGTAAATTTATAATACACAGGTAGACAAAACTCTACTGACTTGTTTTCATGATGGTTTTATTAGTAATGAATATCCTTTTTTATTTAACCAGGAGCTATTGGCATCTTCAAAAAAATGAATATTGGCTCTCTCGAGTTAGGAGATTATCTTGGTACTCCTGCTTCCTCTTCCTTTTTTTTTTTTTTTTTGGTTGGTTGTTTTTTGAAATGGTGATATGATTTCTGCTTCTGTCTCCTAATCAATCTGTCTATTTCTGTATCCAGCAATTGGAGCAATTTTCTCTGCAACAGATTCTGTGTGCACTTTGCAAGTAAGTATACCGCTGTCATACCTTTGGGAGGTTGGAGTACTAAACATTTTTACCCAACCTTATGTATTTTGTTGATTATATAGGTACTCAATCAGGATGAAACACCTCTACTCTACAGTCTAGTTTTTGGGGAAGGAGTTGTAAATGATGCCACGTCCATTGTCCTTTTCAATGCAGTTCAGAACTTTGACTTATCTAACATAAACTCTTTGGTGGTTCTGCAATTATTTGGAAACTTTCTGTACTTATTTATCTTGAGCACTCTCCTTGGAGTCGTCGTGAGTCTCTCTCCCCTAGTACAGTATAAGATATTTTGATCATTGATTGATGTGATGATAAGTTGATAACATTTGATTCTCATCTGCTGCAGGCTGGTTTGCTGAGTGCATATGTTATTAAGAAGCTCTACTTTGGAAGGTTTGAAAATAATTTAACTTGTAAATGTGTTTTCACAAACCTATTGTAGGATGTCTGTAATTACCAAAGTATGGGACACCAGTTTTTGTCTATGAGAGTGAAAGAGGAATTTGACATTATGAATATGCTTTTAACACAATGAAGAGTGCTGTCTGTTCTCATGATATGTGGATTGCATCAGATTCTGTATGCCAAAGAAAGAACTCACAAATGTCTGGGAGCAATTAACATGTCACTTTGTTTTCTTTTATTTTTTATTTTTAAAACAAAACTACTACATATTGCTAACTGTGTTGTGTATTCTAGGCATTCCACTGATCGTGAGGTTGCTATTATGATTTGTATGGCTTATTTATCATATATGCTCTCTGAAGTAAGTGTTCCTAAACATCCCCAACTCTGTTAAATTTAGTTTCTTATTATTTTTCATGGAGTAATTAGGAGTGTAATTATTCTTGCACTGACAATTAATATTTTGCAGTTATTTTCTTTAAGTGCCATCCTCACTGTCTTCTTCTCTGGGATTGTGATGTCACATTACACCTGGCACAATGTCACTGAAAGTTCTAGAGTCACAACCAAGTATGTCATTCTATAACAATCTCAAGTTATTTACGAGTTACTCTCTGCTGCTTTTTTTTTTTTTTTTTTTTTTTTTTTTTTTTTTTTTTTTTTTTTTTCTGGAAGCAGATTAGAAGTTGTAGTGGTGACTATCTTTAATGTATTGTGTTCAACTTATTTTGCAGGCATGCATTTGCTACATTGTCGTTTATTGCTGAGATATTTATATTCCTTTATGTTGGAATGGATGCTTTAGACATTGAAAAATGGAAGTTTGTAAGTGACAGGTATGCTTTCCATCATTTAAGAAGCTTGTCTCATGGTAAAACTATTTATAGATGGAGTTTTAACAATTGCTCGGTGGATGCCTTACTTTTCACAATTCTTTCATTTCAGCCCCGGAACATCAGTTGAGGTTAGCTCAATACTTTTGGGTCTGGTTTTGGTTGGAAGAGCAGCTTTTGTATTCCCCTTATCATTTTTGTCCAACTTGATCAAGAAGTCCCGGGGTGAAAAGATTGGATTTAGGCAGCAGGTATGAGTCTAAAACATCCAACTTGTGCTTATTTTTCTATTTATATGGTTCACTGATTTACTTTACTTTTACAGTTTATAATATGGTGGGCTGGGCTTATGCGAGGTGCTGTTTCAATGGCTCTTGCATATAACCAGGTAAGATGTGTGGCTCTCTATATTTGATGAATATGTTGTCTGATGCAGATAATGGACATATAAACGTAGACTAGCAATTATAGTTCTACTTATGCTACCTTTCAGTAGTTTCCCATCATATCATCGCTGCGGGAGTGCCTTGAGGACTAGGTTTCTTATCTTAATTTATTTACATAATATTCTGCAGTTTACAAGGTCTGGCTACACCCAGTTACGTGAGAATGCAATAATGATCACGAGCACAATTACAGTTGTTCTTTTCAGCACTGTGGTAAGGCACTCTCATCTTCAGTTAACATTTTGCTGTGCCAGTATATATCATTAAAGCAGTTTTACTCTGTATACCACAACAATGATAACCAGCCTATATTTTAGTTAACACAGGCCTTGACGTGATTGTTCACGTGGCCGCTACTTCAATATTTTCATGTGGTATAAAATAAATCTAAAGAGAGTGCACAATAAAAAACAAAAACAACAAGTGTTGTCTTTGGCAAAAGTTGTCAATGGTTCTAATTCAAACCAAATAGCCATGTTTGGCAATTGGCTGTTCGCGGTTAACTGATTGTGTTAAAACGCAAAAAATTGGCGGATTTGCCATTTACCAAATAGGGCCAAAGAGAATATAGAATATGGCATGAAACCAATGTTGGGGTGCTCCTTGTCTAATTATCCAATCAATTGTTCATTGAAACTATACGATAAAGTATCTAGTGATTCTTTGTCCTTTTTAATTAATATTAATAGGATCTTGCATCTAAATCCTGTTGGGGCTCGTACAGGTTTTTGGTTTGATAACCAAACCTTTGATCAGGGTCTTGCTGCCCACACCAAAACACCTAAACAGAATGGTGTCTTCTGAACCAGTCACTCCAAAATCCTTCACTGTGCCTCTTCTGGATTCAGAGGCCGACCTAGATGGCCATGTGCCACGTCCAAACAGCTTGCGCATGCTGCTGACAACACCATCTCACACGGCCCACTACTATTGGAGAAAATTCGACGATGCATTCATGCGACCTGTCTTTGGTGGACGAGGCTTTGTACCATATGTCCCTGGCTCACCTACTGAACAGAATGAACCACAATGGCAGTGAAAGAGAAGCACTGTACTACACTATATGCCCCGTGAACAGAATGAACAACAATGGGCGCACTGAAAGAGTGCACTATCTGCCCGCCCATCCTCGACATGGGAAAAAAGTTTTACTTTGGTTGCATTTTGTAGTTTTGTTTCCTGTTAATATTTTTTGTATGTCTGAGTAAATCAGCAATGATAGCATTAGGGTGTCGACTTTATAGATTGGCAAGTAGAAGTGTGCTTATTTTTGGTATGATTTCACTTTTCAGTTAGTTCTTTACTGTGGGCAACACTGAGCCATTCATCAGTATATGGCATTTGCTAAATTCCCAATTCAGAGGCCTTTCTATAAACCACCAAATGGGTGTGTAATTTGTATGTAAACGTCTCCATGTTGTATTTAAACATTTCTGAATTTTTATTTATTGATTTATTTTATTTATTGCAAGGAAGACACAAATCCATCTTTCTTTATGTTGTTAACTCTCAGTTTGGTTCTACCAATGGTGACCTTTTTAAAACCTTTTTTTTATTGTTTCCTTTCAAAAATTATAAAGAAAAATCTTATTGAGACGTTCAAAACAATAACAATATTGACTATAAATTAATTAAGTAATAAAATACATAAAAACATAAATTTTATTTAAAAATATTACTTTACTTTGTATTATTTATATCAAAATTATATTTTATATTAAAATAATTAAAATATAAAATAATATTGTGTAGAATATTCAGAAAATACAAATTTTAGATATAAAATATTCAGAAAATACAAATTTTAGATATAAAATATTCAGAAAATATTATAAAATTTGGTGCAAAATAATATTTTAGATTGGAGATGGTATAACCGTATAACTCCATTTTATTTTATTACTCTGTATTATCTAATAACTTGCAAGTTGCAACCGATTAAAGTTACATATGGTACAATAACAAAACATTTTGTAACAGATAATTAACAGTAAGAACTAAACTGAACATTTTAAAATAAAAACTTCATTTTTGGGTTGCTATTGCTAGGAACACATTTCACATGCAATATTTATCTTATTAAAAAAATATAGAAGGACCTCTTCAGTCTTCACCATTCAATTCAGGAAAGCATTTCCCCATTTGAATAATCGACAAGAGTACAATACCACTGCTACAGTTACACATGTTTAAGAGTGAGTAAAGGGGTTTAACTTAACTTCCGAAAAGCTTCCAACAACCCGGTCTGGAATCATGACGTTCTCTTCCATTAAGCACGCAAGAGGAACCCCACAGCCAAACCTACCAGTGCTGTCATGCAAAGAAATAGAGGGGGAAATCCCACTTGAACTTTCCTTACACCTGTCTTTTTCCTAAACAAAACCTGCAAAATATCAAAACCCCAAATTTTACAGAAATACAACAATCTTTGGTAGCAATACACCAATCATTATATTGGGGACCATGGTCCACATTGCAAGGTGTACCACTAACGTACATGTTCAATTTTTTAAGGTTAACTTTTAATGTACTGTAAGTTCATTTTTAATATACTAACTAAAAAATGAACATTCAATATACTAAAAATGAACATTTATGTGTGATCCACCTTACACTGTAGATCATGGTCCACAGTATAATTTGCCGCCTAACGCTGCCTTGGTTATTATCAAGGAAAACAGTCAATAGACATTGGATTTCTATAATAATCCCATTCATAGTTGAGAGAAAGATAAGAGAGAGAGAGAGAGAGAGAGAGAGAGAGACCAATTCCCGCTTTAGATTTTCCTTCTCTAGAGCAATATTTTCCTTTTCTTGGTTTAGCTTTGAAATTGCATGTTCCGCCTGTAATGAACATTTCATAAGTTCCTAGTTCATGCATTCTGATGAATAATGAAACAAATGGGCAATATGTAGCAACACTTGAAATTAAGGAAGAGGAGATTGTGAAGGACCAAACTGCAAAATTTCCTTCAGTAATAAGAATGTTGGCCAAATTAGGAAAGCGGGAATCGATAAATCAAGAAAGAGAATATTAACCTCAATTAGCTTTGAATTCAGTGCACCTAGCTTTGAATTCAGTGCACCTAGCTTTGCATTCAACTCCTCAATGTCTTTGGAAAATGTTACTTTTTTTGTTTCTACATCCTCAGATGATATTAACTCTGCCTGTAGCTTTGGCTTCAACTCCTCAGTGTCTTTGGAAAATGCTACTTTTATTGATTCCAAACCATTCAGAGATCTTGGTTCTACACCTAGCTTCGGCTTCAACTCCTTAAAGTCTTTTAAAGATGTCACTTTTATTGTTTCCATGTCCTCCACAGATCTTGGCTCTACACCTAGCTTTGCCTTCAACTCCTCAAAGTCTTTTGAAAATGTTACTTTTGTTGCTTCCACATCCTCCAGAGATCTTTGCTCTGCACCTAGCTTTGCCTTCACCTCCTCAAAGTCTTTTGAAAACGTTACATTTGTTGTTTCCACATCCTCCACAGATCTTTGCTCTACACCTAGTTTTGCCTTCATCTCCTCAAAGTTTTTGGAAAACGTTACGTTTGTTGTTTCCACATCCTCCACAGATCTTCGCTCTACACCTAGTTTTGCCTTCATCTCCTCAAAGTTTTTGGAAAACGTCACTTTCATTGTAGTAACATCCTCCAAAGAACTTGATTCTGCAAGCTCATCACTACTGATATCATTCTTAGGATGTGCCAAGTCTGCAATTTCCATAACATTTCCTAACCTTGGATCCTCTTTGCCAGCAGCATTTTTGGTATCCTCACTGTTATCAATTAGCTGCATTGGGAAACAAATTCAGATCGTTCATTGGAAATTCAGCATAATGTGTTAGCAAGAAAACATTTGTCTGGTTCTGTAGTCTATTACTCTATTTCACATCAAGACCATTTCAAGAATGAGACTGCCTTGGAGTCTATTGGTTAAGACTTACAATGGCAATGACAACTTACTACAGAGTTATATCTGATAATACTATCAGTTCATTAAAAATAAAATTAAAAAAAAAAAAAAAAAAAAAAAAAAAAAAAAAAAAAAAAAAAAAAAAAACAGAGTTACAACAATATACAGGCACAACAGTGTGAAACCGGAGATGGATTTGTCTGGAGTTGTAACTTTTTCTGATGGCTTATTTTAAACTCACAAGACAAAGAAACAACACTACTTATCCAAATTTGGCTAACTATTTGCATGGAGGTTAAGTTACAATGATCTATTATAGTACCGTATGAGGTGGAGGTAGGTTTTCAACTCCAATTGGCAACTTTTCCTTCAAAATCGAAGTATTGTCTGGAGACTCTTCCTTTAGGACTCCATTAACAGGCTGCAAAACTGGAGACTGAGGTGGGCTGATCAGAAAGACCCTTAACTTGTTCTCTTGGATGTACTTCCCTTCATCTTTTGCGAACTAATGAGAGGAACAAAATATTTAAATTGAGAAACAACTAGATAGTAATAGTAATAGAACATTGATTGTGGTATCAGAATGTTACCATTTCAGGCATAACTTCCTCCATCTTCCCAAAGGGGACAACTGTGCTCTGAACCAAAAATTTATCCTTGCATTGCATATCAAATGGAGCTGCACTCTGAGCTTGCATAGTAACTTCATTACAAAAGAAGATATGTGCCGGTTAGGACATTTAAGAAACACAAACTGATATATATTAGAATAGTCAGTAAAAGCTGATGAGAAAAATGGATACTAGTCTGTAGCTTCTGGAGCACATAAATTAGATGTCAGTGCAGATAGAGTATGGAATCACAAAGATTTTAGTCATCCCAAATAGGTGCCCTCCTAAAAGAGAGCATTAGGTTAAGTTTGAGATAAATTTTACAGCATTCATTCTATTATAAAGCCAGTACTCTCATAATAATAATAATAATAATAATAATAATAATAATAATAACAGTACACTTAAATACAACACAGCTGTTTGTTGGAAATACAATGCCACAACACTTAACAAGGCTAAATTTCCAATAGATATTTGTACTTTGTTCCTAAATATAGATCAAGAACTCACATAAAAGCAGTATACCCAGATATAAGCATAATTGCTGAAACTTACACACTATATAAGAAACATAAAATAGGGGAATTCGTATACCTCTGAAATCAAGTGTTGCTTTTGGCTTGATGATGCCTATATTGGGTCGCACACAGTATTTCTTAGGTGATGTTGTCTTCACCTACAAAATAACCAGATTGCCATTGGTCTACATAGAAAAGAGTGGAATGCACTCATTCTCACATAACATCTTCAATAAAGGGAAATAAAAAGGAATCATTGTTACATAACTTGTATCAGGGTTTATTTCTGTTAGAGAACAGTCACATACAGATGAGCGAGGTACAAGATTAATTAAATAATTGGAATGAGCAGAAATTAATTCCATAGAAACCCCACATCATTTGGTAAAAATTGAAATTCACTTCACCTTAAAAGCTACATATTGATCTGTAATGTTGGTTAAGTGAACAACACATGAGCTTTGTTTCGTCACCTCAACTAAAACAAGAAAAAGAGTGTCAGAACATAAGAGCATTCAAATGAAATTATGAAAGGCACAAAATACATCTAATGGTAAGCTTATAATATATGAAAAACATAACAGAGAAAGACAGAATAACCTTAAGATGTTAAAAAGGATGATCAAACAAGGCAAAACAGGCAGAGAAAAGAACCATGATATTCATACTTCATACTGATACAAAACATACTAGGCTACTAGCAGCTACAAAGCCTACAAGTCTCAAATCACTCATTCCGCAAATTACTAAAACATAAATAATGTGCCACCAAGAATAAAAGAAGATAAGGCCAAACAAGCTATAAAATTTGTAATATATATGTTCTATTAGCAGGGCCAGTTCCTCTGGAACACAAGCAGAAAGCATGGAGAGTTAAGCAGTGTAATCTGCAGTGATATAGCTGAATCATAGCTGTGCAACAGATTTAGTATATGTCTGTCAATCACAAAACTGAAATCCTCATTACACTTCACAGATGATCTATCATCCAAATGAAATTAATCATTTTAAGTCACAAGTACATCGATTTTTTCCTTTGGAGATAAAGATTTTCTTCACTCAATAGCCATGAAATACTACATGATCCAGATAGCAAAGTACAAAAATTGAATGAATGCCAAGGTTTTTCCTCTCATAATCAGACAACAAATTTTAATGAACTTACAAGTGAACTTGAGTTCAGGAGGCTGAATCACCACCAGCTGTCTGCCTGTCATTCTTCCTCACCTGAAATCCCTATGATGTAACCACACTACAACTTACTACTGGCAATCAGGAAATCTAAATCCACACTCTTATGTCAAGAGGAATGGGCAAAAAGAAAAAGCTCAATGCAATTCAGATACAGCGAAAATGAACCAATAATTTCATATTTTTCAATTGTCGTTCTTAAAATCATCAACTAAACAGTGCTCGATTTCAACTCAAATCCCCCCAAAAGCAAACAATCACTTGCAGACAACTCGAGCCAAACAAACATTCAGCAACGCAAATGTGAAAACCGAAATCAAACATTCACTAAAAAATACCTCAACTCAACAGATCCACACTCTGAAAAGACGCTTATAGGTAAGGATGTATGCACCTATGTCTACCAAACAAGTACTTCCTCCTCTGTACCAGTACCTATATACACGCACATACGCCACCATGTAACCACCAAAACGACCGGAAAAACTTCAATTACACGAATCGCATTGCTCAGAAAATCAGAAATAATCAACTAAATGTACGAATTCCAGATGTAACAGCAGTGATCAAGGACACAACGTACAATTTACTCCAAATTTAAAAGCAATAAATCTATTAAAAATAGCAAAAATATAAACACACATACAGTATGTATAAAATATATACATACATTGTAGAGAGAGAAACTTACAGGAAATCGTTGGTTTGAAGGGAGAGAGAAATGGAAGATTAGTTGAGGTGGTGGGCTGGTGGTTTCAGACTTTCAGTAGTAGTAAAGGCTTTAGTGAGATTTTGTAATGGAGCGGTTGAAACTCCGTGCAAAGATTCGCCGTTACGGAACGGAACGAAGATAGTGAAATGGGGTGACTTTATTAACCGGGAAAAAAATCAATAAATAAAAAATAAAAATTTAAATTGTGCATTTACTCAGTTTTAAAAATGGAAATGTCAAACACCTTGTGCTTAAATGTCACCTTTGTGACTCGAATATCACATAATCGAGAACCTGGTAGTGGGGTGCGATGGTATTGACTATTTGGTCTACATTACTTACAGAGCGTTTGGTTGGAGGGATTTTAAATTCACTTCCCACTTAATTCCCACCTAATTCCAAAGGCCATTAAATTCCGTAGTTTGGTTGGAGGGAATTGCAATTCCCCCATTTTTATGGAATTAAAATCTCATGTCCCTCCTGGTATTTTAATTCCTGAGATTTTAGGAAGAAAAAAAATACTGATGAGACAAAATTACCCTTTTCTTTTTTAACCTAAAATGAATGTCTAAACGCTCTGTTAGCGAAAGTATAGAACATATACTACTACTATAGTCAATACTTTTTAAAAAATACGACATGTAGTCCTACTTCATACCTCCAACTTCTACTCCCTTTCACAAATTCTTGATGTAGACATTTTTCTTGAAACACACGTGATGAAAATATTATATCCTTATTTTTCACGTCATGGAGTAAAAGTAATTGAGTAAAATTTGATAGTACATGTAATAGAACTTATACTTTTTTTTATTTAATCAAATAATCAATACAAATAGCACATAAATGAGTGGTCGAGTATGTGAAACATGATTCTCGTACTAAAAAGTTATGAGTTTGATTCTTGTTAATATTATCTCTGTGCAATTTATCTCTCATATGTGGTTTACAGGCTATGGGATAGTGGATGTGTTATCTTGTCACACACACAACAAAAAAATCAATACAAATACTTTGATAAGATTTTATATTTCTAAAAATACAAGTAACACTTTCCATAAATTATGTATGAGTATTTTTCATTTTTGGTATAATTTATTGCTCAAATGGATAATTTATGCAATTCCTTCTTAGGTTAATAATTCATTGCTCAAATGGATATTCTTGAATGAATTTTAAATGACATTTAATTCCATATTTTAGAATATCCATTTGAGCAATGAATTATTAACCTAAGAAGGAATTGCATAAAATCTTTATAATTTGTTAAAAAAAAAAAAAAAAAAAAAAAAAAAAAACAAAGGAAACTAGCATTATCCAGAATTCAGAAATCAGAACATCACAAATAAAGGAAGGAGTACCACCCTAGTCTCCAAACCCCTTGGTCCGTCTGGAAACTTTTTTTTTTTTTTTTGAAAGTAAACTGCTGCATATATTAATTGATCAAAGCCGAAATAAAGGTAGGAGGATCATCCTCTCGCACCAAAGAGTTCGCCTGTAACAAGGCTGACTGAGCTAACGAATGAGCTATAACATTCAAAGTACGAGGAATATAAATAACTGAACAGGAAACTAAAGAGTTCATCAAGTCTCGACATGCTGAAACAACTAAACCATCATACGTGCGAAACTCCGTCGCTGAAATTCCAAGTGCGTGACACAGATTTGAACAATCTGACCGTAACACCACCTCTGTGACACACGATCCCTGAGCCAGGACAGGGCCTCCTTACAAGCATAAGTCTCCGCCATAAATGGTCCCTGACATAACGGTAAAGGGCCGTTATTGGCTGCGATAAAATTCCCATTTGCATCTTGTAGAACAATGCCAAATGTTCCCTCCCTTGTTGACGCCGTATATGCTGCATCAAAGGAGGGCCACGCCGTAGACTGCCCAGCAGCGGCGACAGTATGCTGTCCAGTAGCGGCCGAATGTGTGGTGATCTGCTACTGCCTCTCCGTGCGTAACGTAGCCGCACGCCACGCGGACAGCGACGCCAACGCCTTCTCATACACGAGCCGCGGTTTATCCATTTTACGTTCCCACACCGCCGTATTCCGTTGTAATCAAATATTGTACATAATGGCCACCATAGCAGCAAATTGAGTTTCATCAATATTTTGTAGTAATAACTCCAGCCATACGCCAAAGTCATCATCCACCGTACTCTGCACAACAAAGCCCGAAATATCCCATACACATTTAGAATAGTCACATTGAACCAAAGAGTGTAAAATATTTTCAGGACAAAGAGCACACAATGGGCATGCTAGTGGGACTTCTACCCTCCTATTATATAAATTCGTGGTTGTGGGTAGCACTCCTCTCACCGCCCTCCACAAAAAAACCTTCCACTTAGGAGGTGCCTTCAGGTTCCAAATTCTATTCCAAGATGAGAAACCATTCTGGGGTATAATAACGGTTCCCATTAAATTACGGTAAGCGGCTTTTACTGTATAAACTCCCTTTGGGTCCCCATGCCAATACAACATATCATCATAGGCAGGACTAATAGGAATTTCTGAAATACGCTCCACATCCTCAGCCGTAAAAAATTCATTAAGCAAAGGGATATCCCAGGTAGAGGATGCCGGGTCTATCAACGCCGAAACTTTCACCTCGCCAAGGTATGGTGGCTTTTCTGTTATAATTCTTGGTTCTGGAGGACTGTGGACTGGCGCAGATCCCAATGATTGGGTATCAGTTTACCTGGGAAAAAGGGGAAGGCACGGAGAATTGGGTGGAGGAGAAGTTTGATAGAGTTGTGGCGAGTGATGGGTGGCGTGAGGTGGTGGAGGGAGCTCGGGTCTATAATATATTGACGAGGAGATCGGACCATTCGGCTCTCTTCCTAGATATACGACCAGGTGGGGGAACTTAATATCTCTAAAACCATGTACTAACATTGATTGTTTATTTAGCACCATGAATTAAAATATGGTCCATTTGAGCTATTATACTCTAAATTATTTTTTATTTATCATTTTTAACAAGTTTTTAACAATTAACACATCTAATTTGCTTACATGGAAAAATAAAATAAGAACAAAATGCTTACATGTTTTTTTTTTTCATCTAACTTGCTATTTTAGTCACTTTTTTTTTCTGCAAAAAAAAAAAAAAAAAAATCAATTTTTTGTACGTATTTTCAATTATGTTGATCTCTTCTACGAATTTTTACGTATTCTCTTTGTAGTTGTGTTACTTGTTTGGTTATTTTTCGCGAACATATATTATTTATTGTTCACGAACGAATTGTGATCCTGAACATGTCCATATGTTTGGTTATTTAGCATTCGTGAACATGTTCAATAATGTTAATGAACATGTTCGTGAATGTGTTCGTTAATGTTAACAAACACGTTCGTGAACGTTAACAAACACTAATGAACGCTTAACAAACGAATACGAACATGATTTTAAAAACCTTAACAAACGAACACGTACACAAACACTCAAAAAACCTTAACAAACGAACACGAACAACCCCCGTTCGTTTATGTTCGGTTAATTAACATCCCTAATGAAAAATTGAGAAAAAAGAGGTACATAAATACTAAAATGTCCTTATATAATATTAATATAATAATGATAATGAGGATGAAATGGTAATTTATAATGAAATTGAACCATTAGAATTGTAATTCCCTCCCATCAAATCATGAAATTACAATTCCATGAAATTTAATAAAAATAGCATTGTAATTTCATCCTACCAAACACCCAATTAAAAAGAGTTCTACTTTCTAATATTGGTTGCATTTATGAATTTGTTGAGAGTATGAAGGAAAATGGACTATGTGGTCTAATGGTACCAGGGTTGGACTTCTATTTGGAAGGTTGTAAGTTCGAGCCTTAGTGGAGGCGTTATTAGCTCTTCGTGTTTCAGTAAGTTGAGAAAGTATATGAATAGATACTACAATGTAATAGAGCTAGTAGTATTCAAAAAAAAAAATGAAAGAAAATGGATGGTAGGCCCACACCCGCAACAAGTGCCATACGGCAAATCATGCGCCTCGTGGCTTAGCACTCCGTCACGTGCAATGTAGTAACTAATAAGCATTTCCTTTTTCCAGAGCCCTCATCGCACAACTGTACAAAAGCCCAAGGCTTAATAGTTGGCAAATTATGCCCTGGACTCGTGTCCACATTGAATTGTGGACACGGGTCCAAAACGACGTCGTTTTTTAAAAAAAACGCGTCATTTAGTTTAAAAAAAAAATCGCGCTCGTTTTGCCTTTAACAGCGTTATTTTTTTTTTGGATTATGAATGTACAGTTATGCCGTTATGAATGTACAGTTATGCCGTTATGAATATACAGTTATGCAATTATGAAATTATGAACACAGAGCTCTAACATTATGAACGTATATAGTGATAAAATTATGACCATGGAGCTTTAAAATTGTGAATATAGAGCTTCGAAGATTATGAATGTACAGTTATGGAGTTATGAATGTACAGTTATAGAGTTATGAATCTACAGTTATGGAGTTATGAATCTACAGTTATGAGATTATGAATCTACAGTATGGAATTATGAATGTACAGTTATTGATCGAATTATGAACAAAGAGCTCTAACATTATGAACTTACAATTATGAACATATAGTGATAAAATTATGAATATAGAGCTCTAAAATTGTGAACATAGAGCTTCGAAAATTATGAATGTACAATTATGGAGTTATGAATATACAGTTATGGAGTTATGAATGTACAGTTATAGAGTTATGAACGTACAATTATGGAGTTATGAATGTATAGTTATTAACATATAGGAATAAAATTATGAATATATACTCTTACAATGAAGCGGTCTGAAATTAAAAAAAAAAAAAAAAAAAAAAAAAAAAAAAAAAAAAAAAAAAAAAGAGATAACAGTGCCTAACGGCACTGTTGCCCGTGTCCAGCAAGCATGCTGGACACGGGTCCAACGCATAACGACTCACCTTCCAAAAATTCATTGTTTTTTTTTTTTTTTTTTTTTTTTTGGTAATGGAGAAAATTAATATGGGATAACCTGAACTAATTAATCCGAATAAATTTTAAGATTTAAAAATATAAATGGAAAGTAGAGTATTTGAGAAAGACAAGGAAATCACAATTTTTGTGTTAATTATTCAAAGATTACAAGATTAGTATTTTAAAGGACAAAGTCATGTATTCTCCCAAAATGGTGAATCTCTAACTCCATGGGGTCCCTACATTCCGACTCCACAGAGCATTTGAGATAATATAAATCACAGCGAATCAATGATTCAGCAGACAAAATCAAATATTGTCATGCATAAAGGGATTTGCCTATTTTAGGCATAATCTTCATACTGCCGCTGTCGATGCTTAAACATTGGTCTTCTCTGTCAAATACTGCATACTGAACCAGTGAGCTAAGCCCGTGCGGCCAAGATAAAGTCATGTCTAAACGAGACAAATGAACAACTTTTTATACAAGTTGTGCTTGAGCAACGCCCCACATAACTAGGGCGCGGAGCAAGCAGTTACAACTCCCTCTGCTGATCGTGGACCTCTTTGCCGACTTGACCTCCCCATCTTAGGTGTCCACATTGGCCAACCCCCAATATCGAAGAGTATGGCTTCTACGTGTTAAGTCGGTCCAATATATACATTAATTTGAATGACAATAAAATTCACTTACCTAATGTTTGATAATATGCATTGAGTAAATCATACTTTCGGCATAATAATCTGCCTACCAAATAAAAACATCGTGTATGCCAGGTTTAAGTATTTATAAGTAATATAATATGATTTAGCTTTGATTTAGACTTTATTTTATTTTATTGAAATTCCAAACAGCCAAAAAAAAAAAAAAAATGAAGAAGAGTATTCATGAGTGGAACTTTCCGACGGAAAAGGAATAGTAATTGCACAATAATCAAAATGGACGGTTAACCCCACATCAAATCATTTCATTTAGCTGTCAATTAACTTATAAGAAGGGGAGTGGGTCAATTACCATAATGTATCAACTTTATAATAAAATAAAAATGAAGCTAATTTTACTCTCCTTACAAAAAAATCGCATGACAATATATCAATCACAATTAAATGTTTAGAAAAATATTTCAAATAATGTATTTGATGAGAATAATTTTGCATAAAAAATTAATTATCATGTTTGGTATTATCCTATATAAACATAAGAATTAAATTACATATAAAATATAAAATTAATTATGATGTTTTGTTCGTTTAAACTTTCCTATGATTTTTGTCAATCTCTAATATATTTTTACTATATACAAACATTAAAAGGAAAAAAAACATAACGAATAATTGAGAGTTTTCGTAATTGTGGGAGAGAGCAATTTCTTATACTAAAAGAGATTTTTAACATGGAGCCAGAAATAATAAATACATAATTAATAAATTTAGTGGATTATATGTCACCGTAACAATGAATTATATCTCCTTTACGTGAGATTTACTTTCATTGATATAATGAAATTATATTTTTTATTCACTCGAACTTTTATAAATCAAAGATTGCAACAAACTTAGAAATAGTTTTTTCACCTTTTAAATTTTTAAGAAAGACTCCTTGTGTGCTTAAGATACAAATAGGAGTAGAAACTGATATATAATTGAACGATTAATGATTTATCTTTTCCAACACCATTAAATAGGGGTTATGAGGATTTAAAATTAGTTAAAAAACATATATTTAAACCCAAAAAGGTAGAATTATATAAAGGCGATCAAACACTGCTACTTTAGGCTGGATCTGCAATAGTGTGATTACGTAAAAGGGGGAAAGAGTGTGCAATTTGACTTTTTAGGTCATCCAACTTCCAATTTAATATTTTTCCTACTTTATTCTAATCACTTTTAGCTCTAATTGCAAAGAAATCTCATTAATTATCAATTTTTTATTTTAGGGAAAATGACACTTTTTCCCCCTAAGTTATATACTTGGTAGGGAATATCCCGACCGACATAGCTCCATCACGACCGAGAAGCCTTTGTCCTTTTCTCTTTGTCTTTGCAGGTAACAGGTCGGGCTCCTTGAGAAGAACCCGGTCGGGGGCCGACCGGGAGTTGCCCGAGCGGCGGTGTCGACTGCCGAGCGGTAGCCCTCTGGCGAGAGAGCTGACGAAAGACACGTGGCGATTCTCTACGACGACAGACAGGGCACCCGGGAGGGCGACACGTGGTGGCTACGTGGAGGACATGCCGAACGGCTGGAATCCTGTCCCCAGCATAGCGGCTATAAATACCCACAGTAGCTACAGTGTAAAGGACTTTTGGGACGATCGATAGGTTGTTGTTAGAGAATCCCGACCGCAGTCAGTCGGTACTCAGAGCAACCAAGTAGATTGTACTTAGGGCCTTTACCGTGATCAATAAAGTTATTTACTTGCTTTAATTGGTCTCGTGTTGTTATATATTGCTTACGTAGAATTAGCAGTATCATTTTGGCGCCGTCTGTGGGGACCCGTACGAGAAACCAACGTCTCGACGAGCACCCAGTCTCTATACCAACATGTATCCGTGGGCACACAACAACTTTGCCGACGACCAGGCGGATGCGGCGAGCTCCTCCGACCACTATGCTACCCAACAGCAGGGTCAGACGATGGACCTCAACCTCAACCTCTCACCACCGCATCCATCAAATGCATACCCGGCCGCCCAGCAGCCGGTGAATTACATACAACCGGGATACCCAACACCCGGTCTGCCATACCAGCAGCCGCCGATGATGTATCCCGCCCAGTATCCGTACCCGGTCCCACCTCCACCGTATGGGTATTGGCCAGGCCAACCGATGTGCTACACTTCCCCGGTTGGTTATCCACCCTATACGCCTGCTTGTACAGCTCCAGCCGCCGCCCCTCCAGTACAACCGACCGCACAAGTAGAGCCGCAGCGTCAGTCCGCATCCCGGGCTCGACGCTCGGCTCATTCGCGGTTGGGGTCGGGGGGTGCTGATGCGATGGAGGCACCAGCTCAGGCCGTTCAAGCGGAGGACCCTGAAGAAGTTACCCGAGCGGTAGCTTTTGATCGTCTTCGACCGGAGATGCGCCAGCGTTTGGGACCCCAAGACCCGAACCGCGGGCAAGAAGACGTACAAATGCAGGAAGCTAGCCACGAGGCTTCATCCGGGTATAGCGGGTCGAGATCTCACCGACGGCGACGCGCTCGGGATACAGCCCAAGCCGCTCAAGCCGCCGAGCTCAACGAAACCCGAGGGTTACTCTATAACCTCCAGGCGGAAGTTGCGCAGCTCAGGAATGCGTACCCTGGAACGCCCCCGGTCAGCCAATCGACCCTGCACCAGACGCCTTTCACAGCAACGGTAATGGCCCAGCCTTACCCGCTTGACTTAAAGGTCTCTGGGGAGAAGAGTTATGACGGATGGGCAGATCCTGAGGCCCATGTGAATGATTTTTTCAGCAACATGATGCTGAAGGGCGTTTCGGACGCCGTGATGTGTAGAGCCTTTTACTCGACCCTCACCGGTCGGGCAGCAGAGTGGTTCCGTACCCTGCCACCGGGGTCAATCGATAAATTTGAGACCCTGGCGATCAAATTTGTGAGGAAGTTCATCACTTCCAAAGTGGTGAGGAAGTCCTACATGTATCTCGAGAAGGCCAAGCAATTAGAAGGGGAAAGCTTGACCGATTTCCTCATCAAATGGAAAGCGGCGGTCGGGGAGGTCGAGCCTATGGACGATGCGACCGCCACCCACATGCTTCACATATCTCTCCGGGCGGGACATTTGTATCAGGACTTCATCTTACACCCCCCGACCAGTTACGAGGAGGCCCTTCGGAGGGTCACAGATTATGCCAACGCCGGCGAGGCGAACGCCGTAAAGCGCTTACAGGAGGTCGGCTCTTCGTCCCGTAAGCCGGCCGGCCGGGCGGAGCATCGGTCGGGAGATGACAATCCCCGATCCCGCACCAGGCCTGGCGAGTTTACGGCCTTGAACCGATCCGCAGCGGAGGCCATGCAGTACGCCCAGTCCTGCAATCTCATCAAACTCCCCCATCCCGATCGAGACGGCCCTGACAAGAGTAGGCACTGTGCTTACCATCGATGTGCCGGGCATGACACCGAGGAATATACCCACTTACGCCAATTGTTGGAAGGTCTGCTCAACCTGGGAAAATTGGACAAGTGCATGGGGAAGAGGGAGGACAACAAGAAGAATACCGATCGGAGAGATCATAGACGTTCTCATCACCGCTCCGATCGGTCAGGTCAGGACCGAAGAGACGATCGAAGGGACGATCGTCATGATGACCGACGAGACCCCGACCCTCCGTCCGGTAACCGCCCGTCCGGAAAGCCTACCATCCACGTCATTTTTGGTGGGCTGGAAGATGCTTCCCGACCGCGGACTAATTGCCCGGTCGCAATAGTGGATTCCCGGGGAACCGGGAAGAGGCAGAAGATGGAACCCATAACCTTCACCCTCGAGGACCAACCTACCAGCAACGACCACGGCATGGAGGCGCTCGTGGTCACGATTGACGTTAAGGGGACGGACGTCCAGAGGGTTATGGTTGACACGGGCAGCAGCGTGAACGTCCTATACTTGGACGTGTTTGAGAAGTTTGGCCTTGACAGGAAGGAGCTGACGCCGGTCGGTGTACCACTGTCAGGATTTACCGGGGCTCTTATTTACCCCGGGGGAAAAATAACGCTCCCGGTCGAGATCGGCACGCCTCCAAAGTCGATCCAAACGGAGCTGGAATTTGTTGTGGTCAACCTCCATTGCGTCCACAACATTATCTTGGGCCGACCCGCCATTATGAAGATCGGTGGGATAATTTCTATGCCCCACATGTGCATGAAATTCCCCACCCCCAACGGGGTCGGCGTGGTCCGAGGCGATGTCCAGTCCGCCCGGAAGTGTTACACCCGAGCGGTTAATAGACGTGACTCCGGTCCGTCTTCCCGGGTGAACACTATAGCCAAAGAGGAGGCTAAGGAACGGAAGGAGCAGCCCGAGCCTTCCGAAGAAATAGAAGAAGTTCCCCTGTCCGAGGACCGCCCGGACAGGAAGATAAAGATCGGTCGAGCCCTCACCCCCGAGATCCGAGCGGAAGTTCTGGCCGTGCTCCGGGAGTATGCTGATATCTTCGCATGGGGGCCTGAAGACATGCCCGGGATCGATCGATCGGTCATCTGTCACAAATTGGCCGTCGATCCCGCAGCTAAGCCGGTCGTGCAGAAAACACGACACCTTTCCTCCGATCGCCGCGAATTTGTCAGGGAGGAAGTCAAAAAGATGGCGGCGATCGAGCACATCCGTCCGGTGATTTATCCCGAGTGGGTGGCAAATATCGTTCTTGTTCCGAAGCCCCCAGCATGGAGGATGTGCATCGATTTCACGGACCTCAACAAAGCCTGTCCGCTCGACCCGTATCCTCTACCGAGCATTCACCAGATGGTCGACGAGACGGCCGGGGCCGAGTTAATGAGCTTCATGGATGCCTTCAAGGGGTACCATCAGATCATGATGCACCATGAAGACGAGAGCAAGACAGCCTTCGTGACCCCGGATGGGCTGTATTGTTACCGTGTGATACCGTTCGGTCTGCGGAACGCAGGAGCCACCTACCAGAGGATGGTCAACATGCTCTTTGCCGATCTACTGGGCCGAACGATGGAAGCTTACATCGACGATATGCTGGTCAAGAGTCGGGACCGATCCGACCACACTCGGGACCTCCGGGAGTGCTTCCAGATCATGAGGAAGTACCAGTTGCGGCTGAACCCGACCAAGTGCACATTCGCGGTTCAGACCGGCAAGTTCCTCGGCTATATGATGACCAAGAGAGGAATCGAGCCCAACCCGGCCAAAGTAAAAGCGATTCTGGACATGCAACCACCCTCCACCGTTCGGGAAGTCCAGCAATTGACCGGTCGGTTGGCAGCCCTCAGCCGGTTCCTCTCCAAGCTAGCCGAGCGCGCTTTGCCTTTCTTCAAGGTATTGCGGAAGGTTAATGGATTCGTCTGGGACGAAGAATGCCGAGCGGCTTTTAACGAGCTGAAGGAGTATCTCATGTCACCAATCGTGCTCTCAAAGCCCGAGCTCGGAGAAGAGCTAGACGTGTACCTCGCCGTGTCCGATCGCGCAGTAAGCGCAGTGTTGTGCCGAACCGATCCGGAAGGGGTCCAGCGACCGGTGTACTATGTAAGCCACGCGCTACATGGTCCCGAGCTCCGGTACTCCCGGCTAGAGAAGGTCGTCTACGCCTTGTACATTGCCGCGAAGAAGTTGGCTCCCTACTTCCAAGGTCGAGCAATTCGCGTATTGACCGATCAGCCGATCGGGCCAGTCCTCCGAACAGCTTCATCATCAGGTCGCCTAGTCAAATGGGCGGTAATGCTGACCCAGTACGCGATCGAATATCGACCAAGACCGGCTATTAAGGGTCAAGCTCTTGCGGATTTCTTGGTTGAGTGCACCGCCCGGGATACCCGGCCTCCTGAGATTGCGGATCCCGAGGCTGAGTGGTGGTCGCTGGCTACAGATGGGTCGAGTAGCAAGAAAGGAGCAGGGGGAGGAGTGGTGGTCACGAGCCCGGAAGGATTCAAGGTCTACTTTGCTCTCATGTACCAGTTCCACCCGACCAACAACGAAGCCGAATACGAAGCGTTCGTTAACGGCTTACAGTGTGCTCGGGACTTGGGGGCTGAGTACATCCGAGCTCAGACAGATTCCGCGCTCGTGGTTGGGCAAGTTCTCGGGGATTATGAAATCAATGGAGAACGTCTGCAGCTTTACCGAGATCTTGCCATGGAGAAGCTTGCTCAGTTCCGGGGGTATACCGCCCGACACATACCCCGATTGGATAATGCCGATGCAGATATCTTATCCAAATTAGCTCAAGACGCCCCGGAACATATGTCGAAGATAGCTCGGATCTTGGTGATCCCGAGACACAGTATTCACCGTCTACCGGTCAATCCCATCCAACCGGTAGATGACAATTGGATCGCCGATCTGAAGGAGTACCTCGAGCACGGTCGCTTCCCAGACGACCCGCAGCGTGCTCGGAAGGCCAAGTTAAGAGCCCCAAGGTTCCAAGTCTTGGACGGTCGTTTATATAGGCGATCGTATGGGGCCCCCTCATGCGTTGCTTGGCCAACTGCACTCGGGAATTTGCTCTTCACATCAAGGAGGCCGATCCCTGGCCCGTCGTATCATGCTAATCGGGTACTATTGGCCGTCCCTCCAGCTAGACTGTGAAAAGTTAGCTCGGGAATGTGAGACGTGCCAACTGTATGCCCGGATGCCTGGACGACCGGCAACCTTCTATCAGCCGGTCACGACCGCAATTCCTTTCGCTAGGTGGGGAGTAGACATCTTGGGCCCCTTCCCTCAGCTTTCCGGTCGAAGAAAATTCGTGATCGTCGCCATCGATTACTTCTCCAAGTGGATAGAAGCCGAGCCTTTAGCCACGATCACTTCTCAGCAGTGTGCTCGATTCCTTTGGCGCAATGTGATTTCCCGCTTTGGCGTGCCCGTGCATCTCATCAGCGACAACGGCCGCCAATTTGTAAGCCAATATTTTCAAAATTTCTTGGCCACGATCGGGACGACCCACGTCCGGTCGTCGGTGGCTTACCCTCAGGGAAACGGTCAAGTGGAGAACGCGAACCGAACGATTTTGGAAGGTCTGAAAAAGAAGTTACACTCGGCTGGTCGTAGTTGGGCCGATGAGTTGCCATATGTCTTATGGACTTATCGGACGACCCCGAGGGAAGCTACTTTGGAGACCCCTTTCGCCCTGGTTTATGGAGCAGAAGCCCGACTCCCGATCGAGGCTTGGATCCCGACCGATCGAGAGAGAACCTACAATGCCGAGGAGAATGAACATGCCATGGCGGTGGATCTCGATGGGGTCGAAGAAAAAAGAGAGCTAGCCGCTCGGCGCATGGCCGAGTACCAGAAGCGCGTTAAGAGTTCGAAAGACGTTCTAGTCAACCCTCGTTATTTTCAGGTCGGAGACTACGTTCTACGACGAAGGGAGGCCACTCAACCTCTAGAGGGCGGAAAGCTAGCTCAGAACTGGGAAGGGCCGTACATCATCAGTGCGATCATACGACCGGGTACATACCGACTGGAGACGACAACTGGTCGGGTAATCGAGGGGACTTGGAATTCCGAGCACCTCGTTATGTTTAGGCATTAAGCCTCTTTTTTGTAATCTTTGGACGGAGAGGGGGCTTGACCTGCGTGTGGGTCCCAGTCGTCGTTTGTAATTAATTCCTATGTTTGTAAATATTTACTTAATCGCCTGCGAGCGGGAAGGATTAATGTATATACGATCGGTGATTGCTCGACCGTTTGCATACGGTGGCTCGATCGGTTATTTTCTATACCTTCAGTGCATGCAGATCAATTTATTGTCAAGCTACACCGACCGGGCGAATCTATCGACCGGTCAGATGCGCTCCACATCGGCGGACATTCGAGTCACGCCATTGATCGGGGAAGCCAGGAGCTCACAGCATAATTCCCCGA
This sequence comes from Ipomoea nil, assembly GCF_001879475.1. Classification (NCBI taxonomy): domain Eukaryota; kingdom Viridiplantae; phylum Streptophyta; class Magnoliopsida; order Solanales; family Convolvulaceae; genus Ipomoea; species Ipomoea nil. The sequence goes on from NW_017617116.1 coordinate 5,724,740, forward strand.
TCCGTCCAGCTTCTGTCCACTATCGCACCCACTCGTGCCTCGAAGGCACAATAGTGTGGGGGCTGGGATATATGAAGTGTTGATGGGTCCATATCGCTCGCTATAGACCGACCGTGGGGCTTACTTCTTTTCGGAAAATTCGTCAAGACCTGGAGACCGGGTAAACTTGGTCGGGTAGGTCAATATTATGACGAGTCTTGAGGCTTGCTTGGCTTCAAAAATTTTCGACAAGGCCCGGAGATCGGGTAAACCCGATCGGACGGCCAGTTTGACGTTGAAGTCTCGGAGGCGCGATCGGGCCGTAAGGCCGTAGGGTCGGGTGTCGAGCGGGTCGAAGCAGTGCAAGACCGGGCCACAAGGCCGCGAGGTCGAGCATTAAGGATCAGCATTTACACGACTAAAGATAAAAATGCGAAACGAAAGAACGAACAGCATGAGTTAAACAAAAGATCAATTTTATTTATCGTCAAAAGGTGCCCGGTACAAATCGGGACCGGGCTCCCGATCAGTGGTCCTTTACAAAAAGAAGAAGAAGAAAAGAAGCCCACTCTACTTCTTCGTTTCCCGAGCCCCAGCAGCCGTTTCCTTCCCGCTCGGGGTGGCCGCAGATGTTCCACCGGGCTCAGCCGCTCTTTCTTTCGGAGCAAAGGGAGAGGGGCCAGGGTCAGCTAGGTCGGGAGGAAGGGCAGACAGTACGAGTTGGAGGTCGTCGCCTTCGAGGGCTTCCCCCAATCGTTTCTGGGCCTTCTCTAACATCTTCCTTTGGCCGGCCTTGAAGGCCCACCGGCCAAAGGAGAGAATCAGGTCCTCCCCGACCTTGGTCCTCCGAGCAGCTGTGAGGAAGGCCGAGCCGATCTGATCGTCCTTGAAGGCCGAATGAGCCAGCTCCTCCGGGCTCTCCAGGCGGGTCTTCAGCTCCTTGTTCTCGCCGATCGCCCGCTGGGCAACCTTCTCTGCAAGGGCCCGGTCTTCCTCGCTCTTCTTCAAGGCCTTCTGGGCCTTCTCGAGCTCGGCTTGGAGCTCTTTAACCTCCAGAAGGCGACGGGCGGCCGTCTTCTTGTGGTGGTCAGCCTCCTCGGCCAGCATGGCCCGGCCCTGCAATAGTTGGGCCGCTCGAGAGATCTGCAAAGGCAAAACAGTCGGGGTTAGCCCGGTCGAAGGCACTTGCACAAAAATGGATGGCTAAAAAGGCTTACCTCGGCCAGATCATAGCCGATCCTCTCGGCTACCTGTGTGGGGGTCATCTTCCCCAGATCTTCCTTGGCCCGCCCGGCATTGCCAATCCGGGCCAAGATGGACGAAGCGTCCCTATCCCGCCCGACCGGAGGGCTCGGGCTGCGCTGCTCACGGCGGCGTTTCATGCCGCCCACCTCCTTCACGCCCTGCTCGGGCACCTTCTCTTTTCCCCGGGCAACTTCTACCCGGGCGACCAAGACATCGGACGGCTCGACGATAAAGCCCTCGCCCGTCGTCACGGTCGAGGCGCTTAGGGGTCGGGCCAAGGGGATCTCCTTTTCCCCGGCTGGCTTGGCTTTGGTCTTCCTCTTGCCGCCGAGGGAGATCTTGGCGGGCGGGGGAAGGGGGGCCTCTTCATCACCGAAATCTGCCATAGCTGCAAACAAAGAGACCAAGTTAGTGTGATCGAGGCATAAAGTTAAGTCGGGAGGGTTAGCTCGAGTTAAAACCTTTCTTCGTTCGCCTCGATGGTTTGGCGACCGTCACGCCCATCGGCACGGGCAGATATTTCTCCTGTAGCTCGTATGTGGGGGGCGGGAGTTTAGCCGCCTCAAGGCTCTCAGCCGTCCGGAAGATTGTATACTCGTGCAGCTCGCTCGAGATCCGACTGACTGTCTCCCTCAGCGCTTGCGTCTCGACCGGCACCACTTGTTTCCGAAAGTGGGTGCTCCAAGCACGGTCAACCGGGAGGATCCAGGGGTCGTATTTGAGGGAGAAGATCCTATTCTTCCACCCCCTGTTGTTCCCGGGCAGGCCTTTGATTGCGCACATATCGGCTCGGGATTGCAGCATTAGGAACCCGCCTCCATAGTTGCCCGGGAGAACTTTGACCTGGTAAATGAAGTTGAACAACTCCATCGTACAGGCGGCTTCGTGCCGAGCGCTTATCTGCGGAAAGCAGGCGATAATCCGGTGCGCATTGGGGCAAATCTGGGCCAGGACGACCCGGTAGTAGGCCAAGAAGGCGTTCAGGAGGGGGGTGAAGGGAATGGCGATCGGGGCCATCAGGGAGTCGTAATGCATCCCGATCCATTTGCCCCGATGCCGACCGATGACATTCCCTAACTGCCGGTTCGTGTCAAATTCTACCCGACCCATGAGCCTTTCGGCAATCCTAGCCGCCTCGCCCTTGGTTAGCTGACTCATTTGTTGTTCGACATTCTCGCTGTTCAAGAATTCGAACTCCGCTGCGGCTGGGGCGGCCGGCCCGGCCGTGTCTTCTTCGGCCGGCTCGGGAGCAGGACTCGGGTGGTCCCCAACCACCCGGGTGGGCGTTTCCCTAACGCCTTCGGTCGGAGATCCTTGTCTCCCCGATGTGGTTCCTTCTTCTTCCTCTTCTTCGCCGGAACTCCCCGACCCGCTTGAGCTAGAGCTCGACGACCCGGATGAGCTGGACGACGTGTCTCGTGCGGCGGCTTGCTCGGGGGCTGGCGCCGGTCGGTAGGTAGCTTCGGGGGAGTAGGACATGATGTCCACCTCCTCATCGCTGGGATGCTCGACCTCTTCGTCATAATCCGCGATCGAGGCGTTCTGACTGTCAGAGTCCGTCATTTCGATCTACCTAAGGGTCGGTCGGGGTTAGTAAAGGACTTACAGTGTCCGGGACAGTTAGTTAACCTAGCAGTTCTACCTAAGATGGAGGTGTAAAGAAAAGAGAAGGGTTGAGAGCTTACCGAATGGGGGAACTTTTGCGGATGAAAGCTCGAAGGTCCTTGCTCGATTGTCTTGCTGATCTGCTGCTCGGGACTCTCTGAGGGTACTGGCTGAAGCAAAAGAGTGAGGAAAGTTCAAATGAGGGCCTCAAGGGCCTATTTATAGGAGGGCATTTAGGCGGGAAAGTCGTCCACTTGCGCGACACGACCAGCGCTGATTCCGAGGCAACGGTTGCAGTCGCAGAGGCCGGCAGTGGCCGACACGTGGCGGAGAAGGGAATGACAGCTGGCCGGTCGGCTTAGCGGCCGACGGTTGGGTTTCTTCATCCCGGCCCATTTTTTCCCGGGCGATCAAAAAGGACCGGGCTGGGGGGTTCTTGGTAGGGAATATCCCGACCGACATAGCTCCATCATGACCGAGAAGCCTTTGTCCTTTTCTCTTTGTCTTTGCAGGTAACAGGTCGGGCTCCTTGAGAAGAACCCGGTCGGGGGCCGACCGGGAGTTGCCCGAGCGGCGGTGTCGACTGCCGAGCGGTAGCCCTCTGGCGAGAGAGCTGACGAAAGACACGTGGCGATTCTCTACGACGACAGACAGGGCACCCGGGAGGGCGACACGTGGTGGCTACGTGGAGGACATGCCGAACGGCTGGAATCCTGTCCCCAGCATAGCGGCTATAAATACCCACAGTAGCTACAGTGTAAAGGACTTTTGGGACGATCGATAGGTTGTTGTTAGAGAATCCCGACCGCAGTCAGTCGGTACTCAGAGCAACCAAGTAGATTGTACTTAGGGCCTTTACCGTGATCAATAAAGTTATTTACTTGCTTTAAATGGTCTCGTGTTGTTATATATTGCTTACGTAGAATTAGCAGTATCAATACTTATAGCACTTTTTCCCCCTCAATTATTTATGTAAGCACATTAGCCCCCTTAATTATTTTAAAAGTGGTGATTTTTCCTCCTGATATATTAAATTGACATTTCTACCCTTAAAGTAAATATTTTATTTATTTTACTTCTCCAACAAATTATTGTGTATATGTAGCAATGACCACGGTTCGGTTCGAACTGAACCGGACACTATAGCAATCGAATTAAAAGTTTCCGGTTATGATTCAGATCTAGAATCCAATATTTAGATTTCAATTTATTAAATTTATGAACCAAAAAAACTGGATCATGAACCGTGAACCGGCGGTTCCGGATCCGGTTCGTGATTTTGAACCGTCTTTATTTTAAATTTTATTTTATTTTTTATTTTAAAATAGTCTAAATTCAACAATAAATGTATTTTATTTTTTCAGTTCGGAACATGAACCAGCCATTTCGATTTGCAATTTTAATAAACTCTAAATATCGCGTTTTGATTCTAAATTGTAATTGGAATATTTTGGTTTGGTTGCTATAATATCTGTTTGGTTTGAACCAAATTATAGTAATAATTTGTTGAAGAAGAAAAATAAATGAAATATTTATTTTAAATATTTATTTTAAGGGTAAATATGTCCATTTAACATTTTAGGGGGGAAAAGAGCCACTTAAATAATTCAGGGGGGAAAAGTGCTATAAGTATATAACTCAGGGGGAAAAAGTGCCATTTTCTCTTTATTTTATTTTATTTTTGGTATTTTTGCTATAATTACTTTTGAATTACAAAGAAAACCAATTGACATTATTTAAGAGTGTGCATTACTTTTATTTATTTATTATTATTACAAGAGAAGGGGATATCCAGACTACTAATAGCCTCCATTGAGACTAGAACCTATCACCTCCCACTTAGGGGAGCAACCAGATACCATTGGACCAAAAGGTCCTTGGTAGAGTGTGCATTACTTAAATCACACTCTTGCGTAAGAGCGCGCAAATCACACCGAAAAGGTAAGTCGTACTAGAAAAATCTTACGTGACGAGCTCGACCGTTGATATTTGTTAAAATTATAAACTTGTAACCTCCATGTACGAGAATTATGCGTTACACACATGATCCCCTTTTTTTTTCCTGAACTTGTTATAATTACTTTTGGCTTTAATGGCAACAATTTGATTTTTTTTTTTTTTTTTTTTGGAGGGGGTTAAATATATTTGAATATATTTGAAATATATTTTTATATATTGTTTGAAGTTATAATCCATCCATTTTCTTTAAAATTATATTAATTTAATCATTAATTTTTATCTACACTTTTATGACGGAATATTTGTAACTTCTAATCAAATCTCTATTTTGTATTTATTTCAAAAAAAAAAAAAAAAAAAAAAAAAAAAAACTCTATTTTGTATACAAACTTGGATAAGAACTAAGGCTAACGTCTCAGTTGATTGATGAATTTAATTTAAAACTAGTTTAACAATTAAATATCAAGATTTGTAAACATTGAAAGATAATGATTACATTCTTAACTCGAAAATAATTTAGAGAACAAAAGTGTAATTTTTATTATTATTTAATTAATAGCATAATTTGTTTATGTGAACCTCTCATACATAACAAATTTTGTTTTACATACATTTTCTAATTGATTAATTATTAAATTAATTAAAAATTTATTATATATTAATAAATCACTAAGACGCAATGGATTTAAATGAGATAACGTTAGTCTCTTCCAACTTAACAGAGATCTTGAATTATAATTCATTAGTCTTAGTGTATAATTCTAATTAATCGATCAAAGTAACGTGTGATCATATAAAAATTTAAAGATTTATTTTGAATTTTGGAACAAGGTGGTGGTAGAATTGGACTCAAATGCGGTTGTCTAGGCAATGACAAAAAAATTTCCTTGTCACCCAAGACCTTGATATCATGGTGGGCGATTGCAAAAGGATGACCGCAAGCTTGGAGATAGTGAAAATTTTTCATGTATGGAGAAAAGGTAACAAATGTGCTGACAGACTCACAAACTTTGGGCAAAATGGAGACTTTGGTTCGACTATCTTGTACAATTCACCTCATCATTAGTTGCTTAAGGGAACTCCTTCAGGGCGACGCGAGTGGCGCTACTTCGCAAAGAATCACTTGATGGGGACCCATAGGTCCCCTGTTGCACCAAACAAATAAAATAAAGAGCTATTTTCATTTTTGGTCATACGGATATTAAGTTACTTTCACAGTTTCACATTTGTTCATCAACTATAACTTTTGTCACATTTGGTGTATGTTTTTTTTTTTTCCCCACATTTAACCATTCTAACTAAATTTTTGATTGAAAATGACTACAATTCATTACATTTTCAACTCAAAATCATACCAACTTAAACATCTCAATACTTTTGTGTATAAGTGTTTGACTTTGAAGTGAAAATGTGATGCATTTGATTGTTTTCTACCAATAATTTGGTTGAAAGGACTAAATGTGGCAAAATCATGAAAATCTTGTACTAAATGTGACAAAAACAATACTCGAAAATCAAATACTAATGTGACATTATAGTTGTGAGACCAAAAGTGTCGCTCTAAGTCTTCAGTGTAAATTATTTATTTTATGTGATTTATGTGCTGTTACATTAAAATATAGTTTGATCAGTACACTTTCAAATATTGATTACTGATTTATCCGCAAGAATTAAGAAAATATATTAAAAACCAAAAAAAAAAAAAAAAAAAAAAAAACAGCCAATGGATGTAGGCACTAGGCAGGCAATGACTATATCGGACGGCGTTAGGCAGGGCAGGGGCAGTGGATGGAACTAACTTTCCACAAAATTTATTAATATTATAATACAACTATAAATGCACAACAACATTTTCCTACGAATCATTGTCATGTTAATACTGTAATTAATTAACGTTCTAAATCGAAAAGTTATAGTAAATTGCGTAAAATTGAAATAGTTTTGAGTCTTTGAGACAATTGATTAAATAGTTTTTAGTTCATCTTTTTAAAATTAAAAATTGTGTAAAGGCTTGTATAATGTATACAAATTTGACTAGGAAAATATTACATGCACTTCTATTTTATCTCACATACAAAATTTTGATGTATACACTTGTATTCGAATTCACATGAAAAAATAGTCAATCAATATCTACCACAGCAGAAAATAAAATTTAAGAAGTATAATTTGGGAGTCTATGTAGTAGAACTCATTTAAACATGTAATTTTGCGTACATGTAATTTTGCCTTGCCCGCAATCCACCGTCAAGTTCGTCTTATTCTTGAAGCTGGCAACCAAACATTCAAAAAAAACTTCGATTGTATCGACGGCCCGCCCAGTCAGCCCCAACGATCAACAAACTCTCACACGTACAAAACGAAGGGAAAAATACCAAATTAAAAAAAAAAAAAAAAAAAAAAAAAAAAAAAAAACAACTCTATAAAACGCCGCAGGGGTTTCATTTCGGCAAATTCACTATACTCTCAACCCTCGCTAACTCTTTCTCTCACTACACAACAAGCACACTCTTCGTGCTCTCCGCCTCCCTCTCGTTCTCTCCGCAATTCTCAGATCCGTCCTCCAGCTATCCGTCAATGGCGTCGGTAACTGGATCATCTGTTTCTCTCTCCGTTTCCGTCAAGCAAAGCCAGGTTTGACTCTTCTCGCTTGTTTTCGTTCGTTTCCACGGAGCTGATATGACGTGATTGATTTGCACTTTTCTGTTTGCTATATGATCTGATGTTTATGAACTCCGACCGAGCACGTGCTGCGGAGATTCAGTGTTTTTAATTGTAGTTTGTTTGATTTGATATTCGATTGTGTTGCGATTTGCTTGTTTGGATGTTCGTTAATGTGTTGTGATTTGTTTGGCGGAATTATTTGTTTAGTTGTAATGATTGCTGAATATGTGCTTTCTTTGTGCAGGGGTTTAGCAGGGCAGCTAATGTTAAGGCTTTCTCTGTTTCCTTCAATGGAAACAGCTTCCCGTCTCTCCGAGTGCAGCCAACTACTCGTCGACTTGTTGTTGCCGCTGCGGTATGCCCGGTTTCTTTGGATTCATCATTCATGTCCTGTTTTATTGGTCCTGTGTAGAACTGTTTGCCTAGCATATGTGATGTCTTTTAGCTATTTGCTTGTGCTTTTAGTCGTTATGTGTTTGTTCACCTGAGATACTGGTTTCACTTGGTTTATAGTGTTATTAAACTAATCATGCCTTGTTGAATTTTCTAGCAATAGCAGAATTATTAGCCTATTTGTTGATGTCTTTAAGGGAGTGATTATAGGAGACAAGGCAATGTATTGTTGTTGAAATGTTTGTATTGTCAATGATTTTAGGATTAGAGTGATTTGTTTCTTGCTCCCTTCGTGGAGGATGTTTATTTTTCTCTTATGATCTATTGCTTTTGCTGCTAACAAATACTTTGTAGTTTTCCCCCACAAGTCTGCTTGCTGAAAACAACATACTCAAGGTCTTTATGATCCTGCATTATGGTTAAGTGTGATTAAACATTTGTTCTTTTCGCCTTTATTTATTTGCTAGGCTAAACCTGAGACTGTCACCAAAGTCTGTGACATTGTGAAGAAGCAATTGGCTCTCCCCGAGGGTACTGAGGTTGCTGGACACTCGAAGTTTGCACAACTTGGTGCTGATTCTCTTGACACAGTATGTCACCATTACTCTAGTGCAGCTATCTTTTTTATTCCATTGTTATGTTCTATGTGCACAAATTGTCACTTGATGAGAGTGGATAGAGATTGTACAGAGATTAGTTTGCAGTTTATTAAGTTTTCTTCTGAAAATTCTTTTTGCACAGATGATTTTCCTAGTTGCTTCCACCCTGCTTGCGATTGCCTTTTGTTTTCTGATTATGGCGCTCGTTTCATTTTCAGGTTGAAATTGTTATGGGACTTGAGGAAGAGTTTGGAATCACTGTGGAAGAAGACAGTGCTCAGACCATTGCAACAGTTCAAGATGCTGCAGATTTGATTGAGGAGCTCATAGCCAAGAAAGATTAGATTAACTTCCATCTTCCGATTTGGCAAAACTAGGATATTATTAGATCTCGCCATATGTCTTTCGCTTAATATGTTCTCGGTCTATTCAAACTTTGTTGTATTCACAGCTTGTTTTGCTTAATTTGAGGTGAGATATCATTTCATATTTCTTCTGGTTGGTTCATCAGAACTGTAATCATCATAAATCCTAAGATTATTACGTGTTCTTCAAACGTTTTGGTCTTTTAAGCTTACTTTGATTGCAATTATTCTGTGCTGGTATTTGGATTCGGTACCATAATTCAGCATCCGATCCTTGGAATGTAGAATTTGAATGGGAAATTTTACCGTGTGGGTGGTCACTGGTCAGCCTCCGACCAAAAAGGTGTTAGCAAAAAACTCATGAGAATCATGTTCACCGAGGTTTGGTTTTAATTCTGAACTGCTGGTTCACATTTCTGGTAAATGAGCAAAAAACTTGTAACTTTAAGATATATATGGGAGGTTTGGTTTTAATTCTGAGCTTCTGAACTGCTGGTTCATATTTATGGGAAATGATAAACTTGAAGGTTTAGTTTGAACTGAACTGCGGTCATTCTTAGCTTTACTTCTGACTATTTCTGTATTTTTCTTTTTTGACACCGACCAAGAGGGTTTTAATAAAAAAATTCTTAACCTGCGTCCTGCATTTTTTGGTGCAATACTAAGGTTTTCATTCTTTACCAAATGAACACATTCATTTGAATCTTTTCATGGTGAGATTTATTTATTCCGATTATTAAGTGTTTAATTATAAATAAATTGGCTTGATTTATTTATTCTGATTATTAAATATATAATAATTATAATTCAGTCTTGTTGTCGTTGTTGAAGCCCAGCGGCCCAGCCCAAGATTTATACAGTGATACGGACTAGAAAGTTCGCATAAGGCGACAATCTATTTTAATTAATGTTAATTATATAGCCGATGTTTCTGGACTAAACATGTTTAACAATCAACAAACTGTTTGTATTCCTCGCGAAGTCGTTAACGGTAGGCTATCAATTAATATTTTGAATTAAAAAATATTACTTTTTATAAATACATTAAATTTCTCAACTTATACTAAATTATACTCCGTATTAATCATAAATTATCCCTTCAAAAAATATTAATCATAAATTATATTTGTGAGGTAGATGAAAGGCACTCGCGGAACTCTCCACGTAAACCTCGCGGGCATAGTTAAAGCGCGTGCAGCAACATCATAGAGGTAGGTGACTAGGTTTCATCACCGCAATAGCCACCTACCCCGCACGGCCCATAAATCCAGAAATCACTCCCTCTTTGTTACATATATTCATCCTTGCGCTGCGCTCTATCACTTTGACTTCATACTTCACTCTCTCTCAGTCTTTCAAGGGGTGCTCTGAGGTAAAACCAAGCGTTTCCTTGTTGTCTTTTCGTGTGAAATGGTATCTAATGTATCTGTTTGTTATCCGATTTGTTTGATCTTTTTGATTGGCTTCGATCTCCTGATTTTCTACTGTTTTCGCTAAATTTGGTCCGCCAAAGTAGTTAGTGATCGGATCGGATCGATATAGCTTTGATCTTTGAAGTTGCAGTATATCTGATATTTACCCATACCCATCTCACGTAGCTTTATGTTTCTTTGTTGATTTGATCTGGGTGTTGTACTGTTGTTAACGTTGAAAACTGGATTACTCGTAACAATCGGATTATCGGTGGACTGTCGATTTCTTCTCCAATCTTTATCTGACTGGGGAGATAACACTGTTGTGATTCTTTTGCTCTTTTTTTTTTTTTTTTTTTTTTTTTTTTTTTTTTTTTTTTTTTTTTTTTTTGGGTTTATTGTATTTTGACTTAGGAGAGTTCTGCAATTGGGAAAGACTGAAATTTTACTTGTGTCTGTATTATGGCTTCTCTGATATGTCAGACTTGCTCTTGTTTGGAATGCTTTTTTGTTGTGAATTACGTTCTGTTATTGTGGGTTTGCAGTTTTGATTGTGTTTTTAGTAGAACTTCTCTTGCTTGTGTGAGGTGCTTTACTGAGATGTAGTATTTTCACTTTGATCATCTTATCTGTTGAGCTTTATATTTAGCTGCTATATGATGGCCCTTTTATTCATGTTTACTTGGTAATAGATTCTTGTTATCTTAACTCTTTAGATCACAAACAAAAATGGTGAAGGGTGTGGCAGTTCTTAGCAGCAGTGAAGGTGTCAGCGGCACCATTTTCTTCACCCAAGAAGGAGATGGTAACCCTGATTTTGATTTTTTAAATGGTGCATATATCTGGTCTTTTGTTGAACTTTGAATAGTTTTGTTTTCTATATGTCTTAGGTCCAACCACAGTCACTGGAAATGTTTCGGGCCTCAAACCTGGTCATCATGGATTCCATGTCCATGCCCTAGGTGACACAACAAATGGATGCATGTCTACTGGTAATTAACTAACTGAAAGACTGGTGGCCAATAATGAATTGGTTGTTAGGTTATTTGTGTTCAGTTATTTTTTGTAACGCGTCAAATCATATGTATATGCAGGACCACATTTCAATCCTGCTGGAAAGGAGCATGGAGCTCCTGAAGACGATATCCGCCATGCCGGTGATCTTGGAAACATCACGGTTGGAGAAGATGGTAAAATGTCTTTCTTTAATTGTTGATATATCATTTAGTCATCCCATAATTTATCACATCAACTTGTTGCAAACTATGACCTTTTGCCTAGGAGGTTTTGCACATGTTGAGTATATGTAATCTCTGAAGGTGACTGTTTTGAGTCTATGAGCTTTTAAAACTTAAGTTCTGTGCCCTGTTAGCTATAAAAGAAATTTCCATCCCTGTTTAATATGATTTGGCACTTCTTCAAAAAATAGTGGCAATGAAGATACCTGTTATGCCTTTTTTACCTTTTTCCCCCTGTAGGGAATTGCTATTCGGTGTTTGTTAACATACTATAATTCTCTTTTGAGTCTTCACTTCACAAATTCTATGTGTTCAAAGTTTTCAGTGTCTACTTTATTTCTGACAATTATATCATCATGTTTCAGGTACTGCTACATTCACTATCACTGACAAACAGGTGAACCACCTTGTTTTAGCTGGAGCTAAATTATGCTAAAATTAAACGTGCTTTGAATTTATTGTTGTTTGCACATCTCTTAAATGTTATTAAAATTGTTCAGATTCCGCTTACTGGAGCAAATTCTATTATTGGAAGAGCTGTTGTTGTTCATGGTGATCCTGATGATCTTGGCAAAGGTTAGCTTCCCCAACCCTCATTCACCATGTTATGTTATGTGTTTGTTTTTAATTATTATTATATATCTTATACTAAGATTCTCTTTTATCTCGCTTCAAGTATTTTGCGGTAATAGTTGATGAGTGTAATGATTCCACACAACGTTGTCCAGACCATGCTAGCATTTCAATCACTTTAGATTATTAGAATATGGTTTAAACATCACTACAAATTTATAGAAACCACAGAACTATTGGTTGCAAACAGGCTGGTTGGTGACTATTAAATAGTGGGATGGAACAATCCACTCTAATTAAATCTGTAGAGAGAATTAAAACATTTTCTTTCTCCATTTCTATCATTTTGGTGCTCTTTTTTGTCAACAAGGAGTGGTTTTGAATTTTGATATGTATTTGTTTTGTCATGTAAGCTTGGAGCTGTATGTAATTATTTGTTCTTGTTGCTTTAGGTGGCCATGAACTCAGCAAAACCACTGGAAATGCTGGTGGGAGGGTTGCCTGCGGTAAGCATTCCCAAATTTTATGCTGCACTTTTTGGAATTTCTTTTAAAAATAAATTTAATGAGACAGGGGATGTGGGATTTGAACCAAGCCCTCTCCTGCTTGAAAACTGGGTGTAGTTTAGCATCAATTGAACTACACCCTAAAGCCCTTTGCAATCAGGTCTATGTCTAACAGTCTAAGTATCATTCTTTTCTTATTTTGTTGCATTGTTCATTGTTATGTGCTTAAACTTGGAGTAGCCCTTCTGTTATCAGCTTAACATTAACTGCTGGCAGTGGATTTAAAATCTAAACTATATTGCTTAATTCCTTAACATAGATGTCCATGCCTCAAATTTGTCGCACTAGCACATGGTGAAGAATTTCTCTTTTTTGCATAGTGCATTCACCGCTAACTCTCCCTAAAATAATTTTTGCGGGATGATACTAATACAACCGAGCCTCATCCAAGGGCAACTCTCCTAAGCATAAGATTTTTTTGAAGTGTGATGTATATGCTAGTATATACCTTTGATTTGTGGGAAAGCATGCAGCTATTGCCTTGAAGGTGCACTCTAGTGAAGCCTGCTTTGTGACCCTAGCCAGCAAATGGTCACAAGAAAGTAAATCAACCTAGGTTGCCCATAGCTGACCGACTCAAACCAAAAAGGCCAATAGATAGCTCCCACGACGAGTTGAACTTGGAATCTTATGGTTAACCAAGTCAACTGTCTTAACAAGTTGGTTGGGGTTGCCCCAATTTTAGTATATACCAATTCAGGATTTCATGTAAGTTCGCGTTCCATTCTTAATCACTTCTTTTAAACTACCTTCATTGCCATTTTGTGCAGGTATCATTGGCCTGCAGGGTTAAGAGAGTTATTTGCTTATGAATTCAGCCATGGCAGAGAGGAAAAAGCTTGAATAAAGGATTCATTTTGCCCAGTGCTTTTTCTGTGTTTTTGAACTTCACTCCTTGACCAACTCTTATGGGGGATAGAAACTTTGATATGTATGACTGTTTATTATGGCACTTCATTTTGCCTAATTACTACCTGAAAATTAAGTTGGTTTGTGAGACTTTGGTGCCTTTTGTGACTTCCAAAATTTATTCTCCAATTATGTTGTCAGGGTTTAGAGTGCTAATGGCACTTCTTAATTAAGTCGAATAGTCCTAACTCGAAACTTGATTTTAAAACTCCAAGTTCAAGTTAGGTTTGAATTTAACTAAGCTTTAATATTTTGAATTTGAGCTTGACTTGACTCATGTTTGAGTTATTCGACCTCAATTTAGGGTGTCTTTGTTCATGGATTTATACACCAAGAATGAAAATTCATTCTTCCAAAATGCTGAACCCCAACCCTAAAGGGCCCCTTACACCCCGACCCGACAGAGCATTTGGGAGGATGTAAATTATGGTAACTCAATTGAACATGAACCACAGAGGTTAGATTGTGCTAAGAATGAAAATTAAGATTATAGTTAGTGTTTGGTTGACAATTTTTTAAAACACAAATACTCCGTATATAGTTTAATTAAGAGTCTCACTCTCTAATTAAAATGAGTATCATGTCATCTTATTGGTAATTTGATTTTTAAGTTTGGATTTCTGTTTTTAATTTTTATTTTGATTTTTTTCTTTGTTCATAGTAGTGCTTTGAATGTCATTATATTACATAATCAATTGTTTTAATTTTTATATTTTTAAAATCTTTATTTCTATTATATGATTATTATATATAACCAAACATTAATATTGGTCATCATTTCAATTGCATTCTATTACCAAATATATAAAATACTTTCACCAAAATTCATTACTATTACCTTAGTACTTCATATTTGATTCTCATGTGGAAACTACTAACACCCTTAGATGGCTTAATGAAGTTCTTTTACACCCAAAAAAAACAAAAACTGTTAATTAGAATTATTTTCAAAAAAAAAAAAAAAAAAAAAAAAACTAGAAACACCCTTGGATGGCTTAATGGAGTTCTTTTACACCCAAAAAAAAAAAAAAAAAAAAAAAACTGTTAATTAAAATTATTTTTTAAATTTAAAAAAAAAAAAAAAAACTAGAATTGTAGGAGACGATTCGTAAATAAGCAATGACCCACTGAGCATAAATGCATGACTTATGCTCATGTAGTAATTTGACAGACCGATTTGGTAAATTTCATTTAATTTCTGCATAATAATTTGTAAATTACATCGGAGAAATAAATTGCATTAAAAAATTTTGATACAATAATCATATTTTACATACTCAATTACTGTTTTTAGGTGAATGTGCATAAAAGAGTTCCCATTTATAGAGGAGGGTGGTGGCTAAGTGGCTAACAGCCCAGCAAGCAATGTCATCTACAAAGAAGTAATTCTGATGGCAAAGGGATAGAAAACGTGGAGAGGGATTTCCCACCTAATTTTCTCAGGCCATGGTTGGATTTCAAGGCACCCACTGGCCCAGTGCTTTTAATGAATTTATGTTCTCTTGCATAGTAACGGACTAATTTTTGAGTAGGGACAAATATTAAAATAAAAAAGATAATTTGAAAAAATAAAACACTTAAAAGAAGTATAATCATAAATACAAGAGTTATGGTAGAAATGTGTTCACCATGCGCATGGTGAATATAGTGGTAGATCTATAATTTCTATACTGTAGTTTCATAATTTTTTTTTGAAAATGTTGATTCATAATTTTGTTTTTCATTTGTTGTTAACGGGATAGATCCATAATTTATAAGCTGTAGATTCATAATTTCTATACTGTAGATTCATAATTTCTATGCTGTAGATTCATAACATTTATATGTAGATTCATAATTTCTATACTGTAGATTCATAATTTCTATACTGTAGATTCATAATATCTGTAACAACAAATGAAAAAAAAATTATGAATCTACAATATAGAAATTATGGATCTACCCATGTATTCACCATGCGCATGGTGAACACGTTTCCACGGCATAATTTGCGTCATAAATATTGTTGGATATATATCAAAAATAAAAATAAATCAATTTTTTTTTTAAATATGAAACATAATGATTTTGATAAAATAATTCGAATAGAAAACGCATTATAAATCACACGTTTCATATTTTATATATATATATATATATATATATATATATATATATATATATATATATATATATATATATATATAATTGTTGGCTATGACAAAAAATAAAATATATCAAAGCTTTATAAAAGATATTTATAACGAAATATTGGACACAATTACATTATAAATGACACATTTCATTATTAATATATAAAAAATGATAATTGTTGAATATGGGTAAAAAAATATAAAATATATCAAAGCTTTATAAAAAATATTCAAAACAAAATATGGAAAATAGTTATTTTGATAAAATGATTTGAATAATAGCAAACAAACAATTCCGAACCCTCGACCTTCTGTAAATCACACATATGCTCTGCCAACCCACCTGAAGAAAACCATTGTTGTTCCCTTTATTTTTATTTTTTAAATTTTGTCAGTTTTTTCTCTCTCCTAATTAGCACATCAAAAATCACTAAAAACTAAAGACTATTGAAGATGCTCTTAAAGAGTTATGAATTAACGTGGCGTTTGGTTGGAGGGAGGGGATTATGTGGGAAAAGAATTGCAATTTCATATGAGATGAATAATGTATAATAAAGTAGTCATTTAAATTTCAGTGTTTGGTTTGCATGGATAGAATTACTGAGAATTTCAATTTCAATGTTTGGTATACATGAAAACTGAAAAGAAATAAAGTAGTATAACGTCTAAGTGTCATTATTATTATTATTATTATTATTATTATTATTATTATTATTATTATTATTATTATTATTAATTATTAATGACAAAATTCAAATTTTTATTTTGAAAATTTATGTAATCGGCTGTAAATAAACTTTAAAAGTGCGTAACAAAAGCAATAAAATAGGTAAAGGAGTTTTGAAGAAATGTATTTGATTGAGGTTGGCCTATTGATTGACGTTCTGTGTTAAGAGTGGAAGAAGACGACACACTATAATCGAAAGAGAGCGGTCAAACATCAATTTTAGGTTAAAAAAATATGTGTAATTTTGTCTCAAACTTATTTTGTTTTATTTCTAAAAGCCATGGAATTGAAATAACAAGGGGGGAGATTCTAATTCCATGAAAATGAGCGAAATTGAAATTCCTTCAAACAAAACGTAGGAATTTACTTGTCTTCGAAATTATGTGGGAATACATTCTCGAATTAAACGCGGATAATTTTTTTTTCAGTGAGTAAGAGTCAAACTCATTTTGACATTTTTTCGAATAATTTATGTCAAAGTAGCAGCCAAAATTCCACGTCGGAAATTTAAAAAGTGAGCGGTCAGGATTCATCATCATCCTCGTCAATATTAATAAAAAAAAATTAAAATAAAAAAAAGTGAAGTCCAAAACGTCGTCTCTTTACCAACCCAACGGCCAACGCTGACTCCCACCTACTGAAACTCTCTCTCATTCCTACCCACTTTCGCAATATAAACTCCCGCACCGCATCTACCCCCCCCCCCCCCCCCACCCCCCACCTGACATATATATATACACACACATATATATAATATATACTATATATATATATATATATATATATGCATTTTGCTCGGGACTAGTAGAAGGCGTCATCTCTGCACTCTCTCTCTCTCTGACTCCGCGTAAAAATGGAGTTGGTAAGTCCACAGCCGCCTGGTTTCCTCTAGTCTCTTTCATTTTTGATAGAATTGTTTTTGTTGAATTGGTTGTTGGTTGCTGGTTGCTTAAATTAGAGAATTGATGATTTTGTTTTATTATTTTTGAAGCTTTGTTTTACCTAACTTTCTCGATAGATTAAGACATTGTTGAGTTGTTTATGTTTTTTTCTAACTGCGATGGAAAAACAATGAAGGTTGTGGATTCCGGTGTTAGGAGGATGGAGGGGGCGAGGAAGAACCCGACTCTCATTTGTGCGCCGATAATGGCGGACACCGTGGATCAGATGCTGAATCTAATGCCGAAGGCGAAGGCGAGCGGAGCTGATCTCGTGGAAATTCGATTGGATAGCTTGAAGAGCTTCAATCATCGTCCCGATATCTCGACGTTAATTCAGCACTGCCCGTTGCCTACTCTTTTCACTTACAGGTTTTCGAGATTTTTTGTTTTTGCTGCCGTAATTATGCGCATATTATCTCATCCTGAATGCCTGGTTGAGGTTTTTTAAATTTACCAGTGTAGCACGAAATGATGAAGATAATGTTAAAAAAGGTGGGAAAAAAATGAGAGCCTTTGCTTAATAAGAGTTTCTCTTAATTAGT
The DNA here is from genome assembly GCF_001879475.1 of Ipomoea nil. Lineage (NCBI taxonomy): Eukaryota > Viridiplantae > Streptophyta > Magnoliopsida > Solanales > Convolvulaceae > Ipomoea > Ipomoea nil. The sequence goes on from NW_017617116.1 coordinate 5,742,589, forward strand.
AAAGTTAGACTAGGAGATAAAAGAAAGAGGAGCTGTAAAATTGAAGAAAGGGGAAAAGGAAATTGATACTCTTACCCAGTCATGAACAATCTACTGTTAAATTATTACCATCTGCCTCCTCTGTAAATTTTCATAAAGGAAAAAAAGAAAACAGATAAATTGAAGAATATCCAGAGGAAGAGAAAGGGGTGTTGAATACTGACCTTAAAATGGAATGGCCTCTGCCCAAATCTGAAATCTGAACTTCACATCATTAATAGTTGTTCTCAACAGAAATTGACAAGACAATGGTCCCCCTATGGCCCTATTTGATACCTGTGGTTTTATTAACCTTGTCAGTGCAAAATTAAAAGCAACAGAAAGTAGGAAGAAAGAAACCGCTATGTTTTGTTTTTACAAATAACATTAGTTACCAAAATGTTTGGAATTATATGAAAAATCAACATTTAGTACTTAGATGTCATATTTCTTCTTCAGTTCTTTGTAAAGCTGAAAATCATCTACTTATTAAAGCTAGCAAAATGTGATAAGTCCAAATATGTGCCAAGATACAACCTAAGTAACTGTGTTAAAAAGTGATGTCTTATGGCCTCAACTCTTATGTGGTTTATTTTTTATTTTTTTTTATTATTTTTTTTTTGAGGAAATTATGTGGTTTATTCAAAACAATAATAATAAAAAAAATTGTAGTAACTGCTGTCTCCTGAGTTAAGTCCTTGCAAAATATGGTAACAGAAAGCTTTACGAAGCTAATATTTTTTGGTGTTGCCCGGCCTATGGCACTTTAGTTGGTAGCCATGGGATTATGAACAAGGAAAATTTATTTAACGACCATAAGAAGTTGAAGTGGGAAAGTTGGAAGGTTTTTGTAGCATGGTTGCACTTCTTTCATCACTGCACCTGGTTATGGGATATACATTATAGTATTTTTACTGCATTCACATTGCCGATCACTTGCAAAACTTTTCTAATTCCTTGCGCTTATGTAGGCCGGTATGGGAAGGTGGTATGTATGACGGTGATGAAACTAGCCGATTGGCTGCACTTCACTTAGCAATGGAGCTGGGAGCTGATCATATAGATGTAGAACTCAAGGTAACATAGTATTCCTTCAATTGCTCCATCATCGATTTATCAATTTATTGCATATATTGAAAATGTATTTATGATTTGGTACAGTGGAAAATGCAAAGGAATAAGTTATGTTTATCTACAGGTCAAAAGGCTATATTTTTTCCTTCTTTGATGCTCAAACAGAAACAATTCTCTTGTTTGCTTAATTAGAAGTCAATGCTTTAATTTATTGACAAACTATTACAATGTTTCAGTATCACATAGATACTCTACTTCTAACAAATGTTCCTTCTAAATAATTTCTAATGAGCTGTCATAAACTTTACCTGCTTTCCTCTCTTATGTGCCAGGCTATTCACGAATTTAACAGTTCTCTAAATGGAATTAGGCCTGGAAAATGCCAAGTCATAGTTTCATCTCACAATTATCATAACACACCATCAGTTGAGGAGCTTGGGGATCTTGTAGCAAGGATACAAGCATCAGGAGCTGACATAGTGAAAATTGCAACCACTGCATTGGATATCATTGATGTAGCACGCATCTTCCAAATTACTGTTCACTCTCAAGTAAGAGGCATAAGCAGTGGAACATTTTTTATGATTTGAACATAATCTCTGGTTTTGGAGTGTGATATTCCTACCAGAGATTGAGTGTCCCCTCTCTGTATGATGAAATCTTTTTAATTTTATGGACATTCTTGGTGTTACTTTTATCTTCTCTCTTTTCCTTTTTCATATGGAAGGGTGGGTGGTTCTCAAAATTCATATTTTAAAAGTGTTTCATTTGATGAGAATCAGGCTATCTCATCTTTTTTCTTTTAAGAATATAAGAGAGGTTTTCCTTGTATCTATCTCCAATAAAATGTTCATTAGCATTTATGTGTGTATGAATTTTATTAAGTTCCATGATGTATACTGTATCATTGTTCTTTGAGATTCATATTTAATAAAGTTTTTACAAGATCTAGTCCATTCTCAGGTGCCAATAATAGCCATGGTCATGGGAGAGAAGGGTTTGATGTCTCGCATACTTTGCCCAAAGTTTGGTGGCTATCTCACATTCGGTACTCTGGAAGCTGGAAAAGTATCAGCTCCTGGGCAGCCAACTATTCAGGATCTTTTGGATTTGTACAATTTCAGGCAGTTAGGGCCTGATACCAGGATATTTGGCATTATTGGGAAACCTGTTAGTCATAGCAAAGCACCTTTATTATACAATGAAGCTTTCAAATCAGTTGGATTCAACGGGGTTTATGTACATTTACTGGTAGATGATATTGCAACTTTCTTCCAGACCTATTCATCTTTGGATTTTGCCGGTTTCAGGTTCGCTCTTAGAATATTGAATATAATTATAGCTATTAAGTGTATCATCAATTCATGCTTTAGTTGTGTGACACTCTCTCAGATGCACTCATGCACGTGCACTCACAAACTTGCTCAGATAACCCACCAGTGCTCATGATTTCACTCCAATAGTGTCTTATGTTGATCCTTGTATTGCAGCCATGCTATCTGTTTTTGTTAAGTTCTAGTCATCTGTACATATTTACTCTATCCCATACTGTCTCTAAATGATATACAGAGGCTGGGGAAATTTCATCTGTATTATTGTATAGTGATGCAACTTTGCATTTTGCAGCTGTACCATACCTCACAAGGAGGATGCCCTTAGAACATGTGATGAAGTTGATCCAGTTGCAAAGGTAGTTGACATTATTTTTTCTAAAGGAACATTTTTTCTTTTATGTACTGACCATTTCCTGCATTGCATTCAATTTGATTTGTCTTGAATGCCCTTCAGTCAATAGGGGCTGTTAATTGCATTATAAGGAGACCTACAGATGGGAAGTTATTTGGTTGCAATACAGATTATGTTGGTGCTATCTCTGCTATTGAGGATGGCCTGCGAGGTTTATCATCTACCACCTAAAAAGTGAGGTCCTCAATAGATCTTAGAGTTTGATGTTTGAATTTCCAACATCTTTTCAGGTTTGCATCATACCCCAGTTGGCTCTTCACCCTTGGCTGGTAAATTATTTGTGGTAATTGGTGCTGGTGGTGCTGGAAAGGCGCTGGCTTATGGTGCAAAAGAAAAAGGAGCTAGGGTGGTGATTGCTAACCGTACATATGGTTAGATCCTGATTTCCTTTTTAATTAATAATTGCATTTTTTTCACTGTTGTTTATGCTACTGCTAATCTGTTACCATCACATTAGCAGCCCAATCATATTAATTCAAAGTGAATTGTCTTTTGATAAATCGTATATAATGTACTATGATTTAATTATTTCCTTGTTTGAAGGTCGAGCCAAAGAGCTGGCTGATTCAATTGGAGCACAGGCTTTGTCTCTTGCCGAGCTTAATAGTTTCCATCCAGAAAAAGGCATGATTCTTGCAAACACCACCTCCATCGGGATGCAACCAAAAGTTGATGAGACACCAGTTGCTAAGGTTTGCCTAATTACATACCCATTTTAGATCAACATGTCTAATTGGTACTCCATCCCCTGACAGCAAATTGAGCATGATGTATTTCTGCAGGAAGCTTTGCAATACTATTCCCTTGTCTTCGATGCCGTCTATACCCCAAAGATAACTAGATTGTTGAGAGAGGCCGAAGAATGTGGATCGAAAATTGTTACTGGAGTAGAAATGTTCATTGGGCAAGCATATGAACAATATGAAAGGTTCACAGGATTGCCTGGTAAGATAAAATTCATATAATCCTGCGCTTCTGGTTTATTACTATCCTTTCTGGGCAAGCCCTGATTATATCTTTTTTCCTTTCGTTTATTCTCCCCGGTGCAATGGCAGCTCCAAAGGAACTATTTAAAAGTATCATGGCAGCATATTGAAAGCAAGCGTTTGCCGGCTTCACTACCATGTCCTCACTAATCCCATTTATTTTTGTATTCCTTGATAATCATGCTATGTTCTTAGTCTATATTTTCTAGTGTCGCGTCACTTGTACCCCACATGTAAACTGTTTGCGTCTGTTAGGACATGTCTTATGAAACTTTGGTACTTTGGTTAGTCTCTGGCCGGAAAAAAAAAAAAAAAAAAACAAAAAAAAACAAAAAAATTGGAATATTTCTTGGTGTTGTTAGGCTCATTTACTACTTGATTCTTTGGCAACTGCTGGTTAGCAGGTTAGGACATTGCCGCAAATCGTTCACTTTCTAGTTTTCAACATCAAGAACTTGTATGTTAGTATGGCCATTGTAGGCAATCGTACTGCTTTAGTGGGAATTCTTAGTGATAAAAGTATGATTCAGTTCATTTAGTATCTTATATATACAAAATTTGTGATGTGGATCCTGGTTGCATACATTTGTTTTGTTTTGTTTTTTTTTTTTTTCTTTAAAATATGGGCTTACAATTTTAATTTTCAATTGGTTCGAGGTCTGAATATGTTCAAATGTGCAGTTTGGACAATTCTTGTGCAGGTTGAAAAAGATTAAAAAGAAGTTCTATACCTTTTCAAGTATGGAATATTGGGATTTAGATATGATCTGATTCTAATTAGGACATGAATCCCAAACTTAGGTTGTGAAAGTTATGTGTTGGTCTTATGTGGGATTATCTATATGTACTTTTTTAAAAAAAGAGTAAATATAGGTAAATTATTTAAAATAAAATGGACATGGGAAAATTTTTATATGGAAATTATAATGTGAAAATTACTGGACTTTACCAAGGACCTTGTGGTCTACTGATACCAAGTTGTTCTTTGATTGTGGGTTTGAGTCTATAATACTACATTGTAACAGAGTTAGTAATATTCAAAAAAATTCATTACATTTTAAAAAGTTTGATGTGTGTACATTTAGGGAGAGTTTAGGATTTGAATTATGTCACCGGATTTATAGGAGGTTGGATATATTTTTGATAGAGTGTGAGCCTTTTAGTAGAATGGTAGTATAAAATGACTTTTGAAAGTTATTCTTGTTAAAGAAAAAAAAAATATTCATTCTGATAAAAAATGTTTTTGAGATTTTTATTTGGAAAAACATTTTTTTAATTCCTCTCACTTCTTCTCTCTGAGTGGTGTCAAATGAGCAGAACAGTCTACCATTTGCCCAGTTAGTATTTGGACTAGACTAAATTAGTCCAAATAAAATTCAAGAGAACGTTATGCTGTGGAATCGTACCCACCTTGCAAGGTGGACACGGTTCCATATTCATAATTTTTATACTGTAGATTCATAATTTCGAGACTCATGTCGCGCAATTAACAGCTTCGGTCTCCTTATTAGAGGAGACACCGTCATTTTGGATCGTGGACCCATGGCCCAATATTATCATTTTTTTAATGTATAGTAATAATTATTATTATTAAAATAATTAATATTTGATAATAAATAACTTTGTAATATATTTTCATTCATTTTTTTAGAAAAAAAATTAAACATTAAAAAATGATTTACAACCAAAAAAAAAAATACGGAGTACTTTAAAGTAAAGTTATTTCTAGTTTTTATGTTAATTCAATATTTAGTCACAAACTATCATTTTTGTTTGGCTCCTCTTTTTTTTTTTTTGGTGAAATTTGTTTGACTCCTCATACTATCATATTTTGAATACTTTTAATCTTTTAGGTAATTTTTTCGATGAAAATTCATTTTAAGAAAGGGCATTTTTGTCTCAAAATTTTTTTCCTTCTTTTTTTTTTTTTTTTTTTTTTGAGCGCCGGCCGGTTTTCTTCAATTCTTTCTAGGTGGAGAGTTTTTTTTTTTTTTTTTTTTTTTTTTTGAATTTTTAGTCGGACCGTTTGGTTTGGTTCAGTTTAGTTTCCTGCATTTTCGTGGTGTGGAAGAGAAATTGATTTTGAAGTGTTTGATGCCGTGAAATTCGAGAAGGCGAAATCGATTGCGAGTTTAGGAGTTAGGATGAGTGGATGACGAAGACGTTGCAATTTTTGGAAGTGATCGTCACTTTGATGTTGGTTTCATGGTCCTATACTCGAGTTCCGATAGTTGTGAAGTTTTCCGGCGACTTTCTGGTTGAACTGTGGGTTTACATCTGCAATCCTCACGTCGTGTTCGTCACCGGCAATGCCATTATCGTTGTGCTAGTCGTGCTTTGTCGCCAAACAAACGCCAATTGCAGCTATGCCCGTTTTTTGCGGCGAAGAAATTAGCCGCAACGAAACTCAACCGCCATTCGTCTCCTCCGAAGCGTTCACTCCTCCGTCCCAGTCGGAGGCGAAACGAAGCAGATAATTTGCTCGGAGAGCGTGGTTCAGAAACCGTAATGCACCAAACTTTCGATCGCGATGAAAATGGCCACGAAGCAAATCGAGAATTTCCAAAGGAAACTGTCGAAGAAGTTGAAGCGTTAGAGAGTGCTCCGACGACGATCAGAGACGGATATGAAAGAAGAATTGAAGAAAACTGGCCGGCACACAATAGAAGAAGAAAACAGGGAAAAAACAAAAGTGACGAGACAAAAATACATTGCTTAAAACGGAGTTTTCCAAGAAAAATTATTGAAAGGATAAAAAATATCCAAGATAATTTGAGGTCTTAAATAGTAAAAATGATATATACTCTTCATAGTTCATAGTATTATGCCTTTCAAAAAAATATTTTTTCAAATTTATAAATAGATCGTTATTGCCTTCATTTCCTTCATGCTACTTTGACCATGTTAATTTTGTGGGTTAGATTCGCTAATATGTCTTATGGGCTATTGTCATCTTTGAGCCTATTGGGATGTTGGGTCTATGCCATCAATGTGTAAGGAGTAATGGCTTGGGTCTAAGAAGGAAGGATTGATCTAAGACTATGCTATCTTATTAGGAATTTATATGCCTAATTAGAATATATGTAATTACTTAAATTTAAGAAGGAAGCCTATCATTATTAAACTATGCCTTGTAGTAACATATAAATATGAGTTTTGTCTGGTGCCTACAAAGCGAAATCCCTAACCCCAAACACTTACACCTGTCCCGACAGGATAGTTGATGGATAAATCACGGTGACTCAGCATTCTCTTGGGTGGAGAGATCAGTGCAGGTTGTAACTCTCACACTGATTATCAAATCTCGATATAGTGTCCTTGTCTATAATCAACCACATGAGTATCAACGCTTTCAATGAGTTACCTCCATGACTTTCCCAATTGACTTGATGACAATAGTATATACCATCATTCCATAGCAAACCTTGTGTTTATTCTTTATTTATTGTTTTTTACTCCTTAATTTTGAGACTATTTCCTTAATGGTCCATAACTCAAAAACTATGGTTGTGTTGAGGAGTTAAAGTCTACTTTTGCATGTTGTAATGGAAAATTAGTATTTGATCATAATTTTGATTCCATGTTCATGTTTGATCTAAGCACCATATATATATATATATGATAGGTCAAAATGGTTGAATTATGCATGTGTTTGGTAGATGATGATTAGATTCACAACTTAATGGGAAAGAAAGTAAAATATGTAGACTATTTTTAGTGAAAATCTAATTAATGTAAATGGGAGTGGTGAAGGCAATAGGAGTGGCAAAGTGTTCCATGATAGTCCTTGGTGATTTTTAACGGAGATATAAGATCCCGAAGAGTATTGTGTAGAACATATTACGAACTACGGAGTATTTTCATTGCATGATGCTTGTCTGAAGTAAGAATTATTGTGATATAAATCTTGAACGTTATGAACCCCTCGTTTTATATCGTGTATCAGGGTATGTCATTCGTGAGCTTATTAAGAGGATTTGGAGTTGTCCTTAGATCTATATTTATAGGAAAACAAATGTTTGCACCGATAAAATGAAAACACACGTTGACCTTGGGCTTCTTCGTTTGCTTGTCCTGGACGCTCTTTCTTAGGACAACTACAATAGTGATTTTTGGGTAGGTAAAGTTATACTTACGGATCATGAGTCAAGACTCTTCGATCCAACCCGACCATAATGGGCTGGGCTGGCCCATCAACGGCCCAGCCCATTTGCCATCTATTTCCAAACCAAGAGCAGAGTAAACTCTATTAATCTAGTTTGAGTGAAACTTTTCAGTCATCCAAATTTCAATCAAACCCTAGAAATCCAATATACATAGCAAAGTGTAGGTAATCGAACAGTTCGCGCTCTGCTTCCTTTGCGACGTCTGGCGGAGGATTGGAGCCTCGTTTTCACTTTCGCCCTTCTCTGAGTCAACGCTCTCTTCATACTGTAAGCTTCCATTTGTTTTTTTCTTGCTATATTTCGGAGTTTTTACTCTACGTAGTTGTCGTTTCCACGTAAAATGCTAGGTTTTCTCTTTCATTTATGTTTTTGAATTTTTATTTTTTTAAATTATTATGCCATTTTTTACTTTTATATGATTTGATTGTTGGCGAATAAGTAAAAAAAATAAAAATAAAAAATAGATTGGGGTGAAATGTATATGCGCCGTGTATAGTGTTGACCTTCCTTGAGTATGCTGCCATTTAACATTTGTGTTTTAGGCGAGAAGTGCTTGGACTTGGGGTTTGCATTGCAGTATTGCATGTCTCTTTGGAATGGAAATGGTGATAAAAAGGATTCTTTTTTCTATTATTGAAAAACCATTTTCGTGTTTTGTTTAATGTGTAATGCAATTGGTAGAATTTCGTTTTTACTTTACTAGGTTGGACATTTCTGATTTAGTTGATGCATGGAGTTTCTTGTTTTTACCTGTCACCTAGAGCTAGATTGTACTCATCAGGAAAATATTAATTATGGATTTTATGTATGATTGAACAGATTACTGCTGTTATTGCAGTTTTTAGTTTACAGTTTTCTATGGATAGTAACTTTCATTATACTTGGCAAGAATTTTTGATAAAATCGTTGGATTTGAGCACATTGTTCTTTGTGACTGCCCGTTTTGTTGTGTCCTTGTCACATTAGGACTTACCAGATTATATTTTTCAAAATAATTATGGATGTTATGCTGTAATGAGTAATAGATGCAATGACTATACATTTCTGTATCCATGAAGATCTTGAAATGGTTGGGGGCCTAGAGGTGGTTTTTGGCCACACGTTCACTTTCTCTGTGGCACAGAGACAGAAAAGAATGATTTCAAATCATTGCACATATAAGGACTAGTTCTAGTGGATTGCTTGCTGACTTAAACTGGGAGTTAACATTACAATTGCTTCGCAGGGACACTTGAAGATCAAACATTGCATCATGAATGCAGATTTTTGCCTGTCAAGTGAGTGAAATGAATGCTTGTTAATTGGAGGTGTTGCTTGACTGATTTTTTATGATGGAGTGCAACAAAGAAGAAGCTATCAGGGCCAAAGAAATTGCAGAGAAGAAGATGGAAGGGAAAGATTTTGTGGGTGCTCTTAAGATTGCATCCAAAGCTCAGAGGCTCTATCCTGATCTGGATAACATTGAGCAGATGATTTTGGTTTGTGATGTGCTTTGTGCTGCAGAGAACAAGATCGGTGGAAATGAGAATGATTGGTATGATATTCTTAAGGTTGACCCAACAGCCAATGGTGCAATCGTCAAAAAACAATACCGTAAGTTTGCCCTCTTACTTCATCCTGATAAGAACCAGTTTCCTGGTGCTGCAGATGCTTTTAAAATGATCGGTGAAGCTCAAAAGGTGCTCTTGGATTACGACAAACGTGCACTGTATGACAAGAAACGTATTTCTCTAGGAAAATCATATGTACCAATGCACCAGTCAAGCAGGCAGTCCAAGGCACAAAGCAGTTCTAATTTTGCTCCAAAGTCCGGGAACCAGCCACACCAGCAGCCACGAAAATGGACTAAATCAGGAGGTGCCACCGAACAACCAACATTTTGGACAATCTGTTCGTCTTGTTCAGTTAAATACCAGTATTATAGAGCAATGAAGGATAAAACTTTGTGGTGTCACCAATGTGAAACACTTTTTACTGCACGCGAGGTAGACACACCTGGTGAATCAACTGGTACTACCTTTAATCAGTCTGCACCCACGAAACAAAATGACATTAGCCAATCTCATGTAAAGATCAACCCTCGAACTACTCCTGTGAACCTTACCACCAAGACAACCATGCAGGGAAGATCTGGGGAATATAGTACGAAAGGCAGAACAGGCAGTAAGGTATCTACAGAATCCAACAGTGAGCAATACCCCCGTAAATCTACTCGGTCCAGGCAGCATGATGAAGATGGGCTGGTGAATTCTTCAAAAAGGTCTAAAACAGTTGGATCTTTCCCTAGTAAGGATGAAAATTCTGAAGATCTTTTTGTAGATCCTTCTGGTCCAAGGTCTTCAACTGTGACAGCACCAGAAATATTTGAATATCCTGGCTCAGATTTGAGTGATTTTGACCAAAATAGAAGAAAAGAGTGTTTCAAGGATGGACAAGTATGGGCTTTTTATGATATGTTGGATGCCATGCCTAGATTCTATGCTGTAATAAACCAGGTTCTCTCTCCTGGATTTAAGTTGCTTATAACCTGGTTGGAACCTGATCCTGACAATGAAGACGAAAGGAAATGGATACTTGAGGGCCTTCCGGCATCTTGTGGTAAATTCAGACTAGGAAGTTCAGAAATTATTAAAGATCTTCTTATGCTCTCTCACATGGTGTGCTGGGAAAAAGGCAAGAGCAAAAACACTTACAAAGTATATCCTAAGAAGGGTGAAACCTGGGCTCTCTTTGTAAATTGGGATATGAACTGGCATTCTCATACTGAGATTAAGAGGAAGTATGAATATGAGTTTGTTGAGGTCTTGTCAGACTACACTGATTCTAATGGTGGTGTGCATGTTTCACCCTTGGTTAAGGTAAAGGGTTTTGCGTGTCTTTTTCATCGCAAGGAAGAAAGAGGGTTGGTTCATATTCCCGTAAAAGAGCTATTCAGATTCTCCCACAGGGTTCCTTGTTTCCAAATGACAGGGATGGAAGGGGAAGAAGTTCCTAAGGGATCCTTTGAACTCGACCCTGCTTCCTTGCCAATCAGCAGCAAGGATAAATGTTTGCCCTCACATTAACATCAAACTGGGATATATGCCATGCTAATTTTTGAAGCTTCAAATCAAAACAAGCACCCATAGCTGTAGAGATTCCTCTGGCATGGCAACCTCAATCATCTCCTTGGTTTCCAGCTTTTTGCCAATGAGCCTTGCCAGTTAATGATTTATTAGTCCCTCTGTTTTATTTGAAATCTTGGTAAAACCTGGACAGTGGTCTTTTTTATGTTGACTTTTGTACAAAGCACTGGTGGAACTAGATGGTAATTACCTTTTGCAGAAAAGTCTGGTTAATACTTCTTCAACTAGAGTTTTTCTTTGTCAACAATTGCTTGTAGTATCTACTAGGCCATGCCAGAGTGGTCTAGTGTTCCTTCAATGTGGTAAATAGTCTTTTATGAACAGCTGCCCATACTAGAAATTATAGTCTTGACTCTTGGTTACTGCATTGCAGATTTACACTCTTCCAATTTAGTTAACTGTTTTTTTTTTCTTTTTCTATTTTTTTGTTTGGTATTTGGAAAGTTAGATTTTTTTTTTTTTTTGGGTTACCATAGCACTCATTATTCAATAGTCACATTGAATTTTAAACAATTTTCTTTTCTTACATTGTAAAGAGTTCTAGTTAGATCTCCCTTTGAGTATGTGTACAAATGAGCTAGTCGAACAATTGGTTTGATATCAATGAGAACTGTCATTAATTTTTTTGGTTTGAGCTAATTAACTATAAACAATAGGCAACTTAAGCTAATTTATTGTGGGCTTTCCCGTAAATTAAAGTACAAATGCTATGATTTGTGAAGATACTGATTGCTATATGCAAAAAAATAAAATAAAAAAATAACTGGATATAATCAAATAACAATAACAACAATGGTCCAAATCTTAAAAACCAAAAGGAGAGAACCAGCAAAAGTTGCTTCATGGATACTCTTCACTCATCAACTCTGGTTCCCTGTTCAGTATACACACTTTTAACTATACAAGTCCCTAATAACCTCATCCTAGGAGAAGAATTTGCTAAGCTTTCAACTTGCAGAAGCCAACATGATTCCAATCAACATAGGACTCGAGAATCCTGCGCATAATAGCCGTTGATACGACACTTCTACACATTCGAGGAAAAACACATACAATAATACCACTGCGCCGTTGTGTAATGTTCCTCCGAAAGGAGCAAATTGGCATTCAAAACTTTGCAGGCTCACACTGGGTTAGAGTTTTGGGAAACTTGAACTCTCCAGGTATAGTATCTAATATACAAATAGTTGAGACCCATAGCACCTCCAAAACCCAAAACCGATGCCAGCATAACAGAATACGCTGGTGGCAAATGAAGCTGCCAAAACCACAGATTTTCGTGTATTAGTTGCCGGGGAGGGGAGGGGGGTGGTTCAGCAAAATGTCCTAGGTCATGGTTAACTGATCTAATATATAAATGTATAGTTTCACTATCAGTTTAAGCTTTTAGTTGAGACGGGAGGAAATTAAAAGATTCGGGAAGAAAATTTGTCACATCTCACCATAGAATAGAAGAGGTGCAGGATTAGAGCAACCAGAGCAAATTCTATAGCGGCGTAGGTCCATATGTACTCTTTAATTGCTGAACCGAAAGAGAGGATTTTAGTAATAAGTTATCATGCTGCTCTAAGGTAACGTAAGAGAATTACCCGTACCTAGTATGACTGCAAATACAGATGCCAAAAGGCCCAATGCAAATGCGAAAGGCGCGGCAATCATGAGTGCCTGAGTTTTCATGTCGCGGATCTGCAAAGAGAGAAGAGATAGAATAAACAAACAAATATTTGCTATTATTGGAATACACGGGATTGTGTTTAAGGAAATAGTATTCACAAGATGACACCCGTACTCCTCCATATTTGGCTGAATTAGTGTACTAGTGTCATTATACTAAGTTATTCAATTAATGTTCATTTATAGGGGCGTGAAATTAAGATTCGATGACTTACTTCCTCTTTCCAACTAAAAAAAATAATGGCGTATCTTCAAGGTGTTTCCCCTTTTGGTTCTTTAATAAAAATATGGAACTCAGCTTAAAGGGGGGAAAATTAAAGTGATATTGCGAAAATGGAATAACTCACCAGCAATTGCTCGAGGAAGAAGAAGTAGCATATTGTACTAATCAAGACAAGTACGACAAAATCCTGCCAAGCACTGGATGAATGCACGAAAATACTCGTTAGTAACTCTTGCAGTAACCAATTGTAGTATTGTACTTTGGATTCAATTTAATCATACACTCGAGATATCATATTCACCTTATTTGTTGCGAGTTCAAACTCTGCCGGTTAGGCTCATGTCTGGCATCTCGATGAGCGGTACTTGGCACCCGAAGCAAAGTTACGGGTAAGTTTAGCACTTCTTGCCTACACACCTCACAGTCTTTGTTCCCTTTGATGCTAAACCACTTAATCGCACAGTCTTCGTGTACGAGCCTGAGGTCACCTTTGCAACCGCACTCCATCTTCAGCGTGTTTTTTTCGCTGCATGCTTCGAGACAAATTCGGCAAACAGCTTCCTCTTCAGGAATCTCGTGATCCTCTTCCTCGGGCGCAGGCGTAATTTCTAGTTTTATTGAAAAGACGATAAAGGATGAACAGTTAGTTCACATAATGTTACCAACTCCTGTTGGGCGTCGGCTGGGTTGGCCAAGTTCAGCCCCTGCTTGATTCGAGACGTGGTGTTGTGGATTACCATAGAGGGATGTGGTTAAATGGTTAATGTCCACCTACTTATCACCAATTGATTTTAAGTAGAATATGACAACCAGATAGCCAAGGAACTCTGTGGTTAAGCGTGCTTGACTCACAACCGCAGACATTGTCCATCAAGAGATTGCAAGGAATGGAAATCACAACTTAAATAGCACTTTCTTTTCTAAAACTATAGTGATGAACAGAAATGTGTAAACACACACACTGGTTTAAACAATCGCTTGCCAAACTTAAACATTAAATATAATCATAGCCAACACCTAAAGTCTATCTTAGTATCTTCTACAAGTTCTTAAATGCTTAAAAAGCAAATGCAAACCGAAAGTCAAATGACATACCATCATCGGTGTTACGGTCTTGCTCTTCGCGGGTGGGAAAAGATGTTGATCTCACAATAACAACGGAAAGCGACCTTGTAACAGCAGCTTGAGACGTGCCAGTTCGCAAAGACTAAAAACAGAAACAATTTGTTACACACATACTTGCATCCTCTCGCAGCCATTAAGGCCATAAAGAAATCAAGCCTATTCATTGTTAGCGGCTTCTTTTAAACTGCTAAAGTATTTTAAGTAAAGAAAACGATGAAAACTTTTTTCACTGCAAATCTAACTGCCACCATTGATGAAGCGGTGGACTACTCCAATATAACCGCCGCCACTAATAAGTGAGAGCAATGGACCACTCCTATATGACTGCCGCCACTAATAAGTGAGAGCAATGGACCACTCCTATATGACTGCCGCCACTAATAGGTTAGGGCAGTGAACCATCCCACTATGACTGCCACCACTAATAGGTAAGAGTGGTGGACTACTTCAATCTGACCGCCACAACTAATAAGTCGGAGTGGTAGACCACTCCAATCTAACCACCACCACCACCGCTAATAGGTGGGAGAGTGCCCCACTCCAATATGATTGCCACCACTAATAGGTGGGTGCAATGAATCACTCAATGTGATTGCCACTGCTAATAAGTGGGAATGGCGAACCACTCCAATCTAACCGAGTAACCGCTACCACTAATAGGTGAGAGCTATGCACTACTCCAATCTAACCACCACCACCACCACTAATAGGTGAGAGAGGTGGACACCGCTCCAATATAATAGCCACCACTAATAGGAGAGAACGGTGAACCACTCCAACATGACCGCCACCACCAATAGGTGAGGGCGGTGGACCGCCCCAATATGACCACCACCACTTATAGGTGGGTGCAATGGATCACTCCAATGTGATTGCCACCCCTAACAAGCGGGAATGGTGAACCACTCCAATCTAACCGCTACTACTAAGGGGTGAGAGCAATGGACCACTCCACCGCTCCAATCTTACCGCCACCCCTCCAATTTGACCGCTACCACTAACAGGTGAGACCAATAGACCACTCCTGCCCGCACGGGCTTAACTCAATGGTTCAGCAGGCAGCATTTGGCCCTGTTTGCTGAGTCATTGAATCATCGTGATTTACATCTTCCCAAATGTTCTGACGGGCTGGGGTATGGGCGGCCCTTGGGGTTAAGGATTCAACCTTTTGGGAGAAGCAATAGACCACCCCACCACTCCAATAGTCCAATCTAACAGTCACCACTAATAAGTGGGTGTAGTGTACCACTCCAATTTGACCATCACCATAGCTAGACCACTCCAATCCAACCAATCTCACTGTTCTCACAAACACACCCATAAGCCATAAGCCATAACCAACAACAATGAAAGATACTACCTAACAAAGCAGAGGGAAAGATTACATGTGATTTCTGCCGTTCACCTACTGTCCTTGCAGAAGTAGGTGTAGGCACAGTAGGGGAGGAGTTTGAAGCAGGCGTCACAGGCAAAGAAGTACATCTCTTCCAACTCGAAAAAATAGGGCTTTCTGGAGCTATCTTCGAATCCGGACGAAGAAGGGAGCTCCTTTCACCCTCAGAAGCGCCCGCAATCTTCCTCTTGAAGCTCAAACCCCGAAAGAATCCTCCCCCAGTTGGACTCCCATTCGAAACCCCCGGAGACTGAACCAAACACTTACTCCGATTGCTGCTCCCAACGCCATTTCTCGGAGGAATTTGAAGCGACAGATCCGGGTGCCTCATAGAATTCACCGCAGCTTTTGCCGATTCCCTCTTCTGAAAACCCGCCTGCAGTCAACACACACTGTAATTCTATGAAATGTTATGAAGAAGAAGAAAGATAATAGTAATGCTAACCTGCGGCGATAACGGAGAAACTGGGCGCGCGTCATCGCCATCTGGAGCTGAACTAGAGATTGCGTCTTGTTCGGGGGTTTTGGGGGTCTCCATTACTGTGTAAAATCAAGAAAACGAATTGAACTGAGAAAAAGGAGCTGGCTTTATTGAGTTTTCTTTGCAAGAGCATACAGACAGAGATAGATATACGAAGGGAGTATATGTATGAGTAGAGGAAACATATGGGTCGATGGAAATTACAGAGAAGAAGGGATTTGATGAGTGGAGTGGAAAGTCTTGGCGTTTGGGGAGGGAGGGAGGGAGGAAGATGACAAGAATTTCAGGCGACAGAGACTGCCCCCGTCTCCCATCATCACGGTTTGTGGTGGGTGGCACTCGGTGGGACCCACAAACATGCCAAGTGCCTAACATACTTCACCCACACTTCACTTCTTCTTGCCAATTGCCACAGAGTCCAAGTTAACTAAAATGTATTACGGAATATTTTTTATAAGTTATAGAAGAGTAAGACATTCCTCATACTCCGTATTAAACTTAATCTACAAATTTTATAATATTTTTGTTCACGTGCAACATTAGGTACGAACACAGCAAATTAAACATATTAACATAGCATCCATGACTCCATGATGATGACAATGAGAATGTTGGCATATCTTAAAAGAATATAATCAGCAAAAATGCCAAACCCAATAATAGTATAATCTTAAATAATATATTTATCATAATATGTATAGCTACACTAGTTGTAACACAAAATCGTAATAATCCTAACGCTTTAGTAGTTAAATTACAAGAGTTTATATGAAATACATGAAAACTATTATAATGTTAATAATACTTGATAAAAGATGATATCAGTTATCTTTATGAGGTTACTAAAATAATGTAAATAATATGAAATGTGATTGTGATAGGTTGTCATATAACCCCTACTAATATATGTTTCTTATGAATGTGTTTAAATTAACAAAATCAATTACGTATTGAGAAGTTATCGATGATTTTTATATTTTATTTTCTCATTGCTGGAGGGAGTACTTAAAACCATTAATGGTTCTCGTTAATTCTCCTTGCTATCAGAATCTCAGATTAGTCGTATCCCTTGACGGTCATCACTAAGCGCTTGTTCGGCCATGGGGTGGGGACTCGTCATCTCTTGCCAGCTTCTCTTGTGGTTGAGTCCTCCTTAACCCGAATGTCCACCAAGACGTGTTTTCACGTAATGTCACATAACTTCTCCCTCCAATTCCTACACTTTCTGATAAGGTATTGCATTGGTCTAAGGGGAGCGTCCCCTCTCATAATCCAACTACCACTTACGAATGGCTATGAATTTCGATTTTACGAATTTCTTTCTCCCCAACCCACTTACATTTTAGATCACGACTATCAAATCACTCTCTAATTTACCCTATTTAATTTCATATGAATTGCATTAAATCAAAGAAATATCAACAAAATGAGAAGGAGCCTCCCTCCAGAATTGTACTCAAATCGCACTTATATCTTTAGCTAGAACATGAGCTACCCGATTGACATCTTTGCGAATAAAACTAACTAAATAACCACCGTTAATTATAAAAGGCCCAAAATTATAAATTTATAACCTAATAATTTAAGACATTTGGTGAATAAAATACTAATATGACTCCATACTTACAAAGTTAGAAAATTGACTATTGTACGCACGATTTTCATTTGTTATTTTATTTAGTCTAAGGTTGTAACCTAAATCCCCAAATTTAATCTAAAACCCTAAATCAGCCAATTCTGTAAGAACGTTCTTTCTATTGTTTATCCCTCGCAGAAACCTCTGATAATCTTCACTAGAACATTCTTAATTCTTTCAAGCAGACACCGATCGGATTCAAGCTCAATGGCAGTTCGATCCTAGATAAATCGGATTCCCATTAATCCGACCTCCAATACTTATTGCCTCTGGTTCTCCGATTCTCAGCATCCAGTATTACGCCTTAATCTCAGGCTTCATTCCTCTCTTGCTCTTTATCCCTCTCAACAGATCCCTATTCCAATACCGCCAAGTCTCCTTTTTTCAGTGCGTCTCCATCTCATTTTCAGATATTGAAGCAGAGAAAAGTAAAAATAAATAAATTAAGAATTAAAAATGAAATTCTTGGGTTGGTACGTGAAGATAGCAATCGTTTCAGCCATGATTGGAGGCTCCATGGAGTTGTTCATGGTCAAAACTGGCTTCTGTATGAGGACTATCCTTTTATTTTTCCTCTTTTTGTTTTATGTTACAGTATACAAAGTTAGCTCTGCATTATAGTAATTGCATTGTTAAAGTTGTGTGTGTGTTTTGTTTTTGTTTGTTTGTTTGTTTGTTTTTTGTTTTTGTTTTTTTTTTTTTGGGTGTCTTTGATGGATTTGATTAGAGTGAGTTTGGATTCATAGTAGAAATTCCATTCTTTTAGTGAAAGTTTTGATCTTATGGCTTCTCCGGAGTGGTTAATACGTGAAAAAGTTTGTGGTTGATACATTGTAGTTGTGTTGATTTTTGCATCAATGAATTGGGAATTTTCTGCACAACTTCTAGGACATATTCCCATTATCTTAGCACTCAAATAATACAAGAGCCTTCAATAAGTGAAGGCACAGTTCAGCATGAGCTTGAATTCTCCCCATATCTGTTTATCCTCTCAAACCAGTTTAACTGGGTCTTTTGGTCAATAGGCTGGAGATGTATTTGTTCTTCACCAAGGGATTCATTTCAGGGTGTTTGCATAACTGGTGTATTCACCGTTAGGATTTGAATGTATGTCCTGTTTCCTGGTTTAGAAGAGTTTACGGGCAGGTGAGGCCTGTTGTATCAATGACACTGGCTTAGTTGGCTAAGGTGAAGCCTCATGGATGTATAAGTCAGAGCGCAATCCACCACCCCCCACTAATTTACCGTCAAAATAAATAAACAAATTGATATTTGATTTGGATAGTGTAGTTGGGTTTTAAGTACAATCCGGTATGAATTGGGCGAGAATACCAGCAGCCCTGCCCTTTTCCTTCGCTACTAGGAAAGTAAGCAACTTCTATTAGCTCCAGACCTTGAGTTGAATTGCAAATTCCTTTAAATTAAGCTGAGTTTCCAGCATATAATGCCTTTTAGAAAGTGTATTAGGCTTTTAGCAGAGAGCTTTTGCTAGCTGTTAACATACTAGTTCTTGAATGACATACAGTAAATAAAGTATTTTTTTTTGGGTATCATTAATGATACATTCTAGTTGAGCTATGCAAAATGTTGTTTCAACTCGACTCAAACTTGAACTCCAAGAGTGTAGCTAAATCTTGATTGAGCTAGCTTGAAAGCCTTTTGATCCCTCTTTAGTCCAATTTTCCATATTTGTTGAATACTTGTGGTTGAGTGAACCCGCCCTAAGTTATTATAACTGTAAGTATTTTAAATAGACACTTGTTACGTATATAATTAATAGTTGATAGATTAGTTATCTATCACTGCCCTCACCATAATGTTTGTCTTTGCAAAATGGCTGAGACTGGCTGTGTAAGATTTTCTTTATTTTAAGGCAAAAATTGTTAGTGTAAATCTAATCTTTTCTAAGTTTTGATGGAATGTATATATAATACCTTCTCGAAGAAATAATAATAACTACAAGAGTCTGGTTACCTTGGTGAGCACTTCTAACAAGTGAAAAGTTACACGTTCTATTCATTACAAAAGATTAAATAGCTTTGCTCGGATCATCATGATCTGCACCTGCCCTGCATGAATCATAGTTGTTTTCCGAGGAATTGAATGGAATCAAAACTTTCTTAGTCTCATCATTTGCTCTGCCTATATATATCATAAGAAGAGAAGAAAAAGTTAAAATAAGGAATTTGATAACAACGTTAGATTCTTGTGTATTAGTTTTCTTAAATAAAATTTTTTAATTCAGTTTGCCTTAAAACATTGTTGAGATGTTCTGATTCTTTGAAGCTGGATCGCTTGTTCAATGTCTTAATTTGTTGCAATTTGCATTCAGATGACAAGGTAACCGAATTGGAGGCAGAAAAGAGGGCCTGGGATAGTTCCCCTGAAGCCAAAGCCATTAAAGAGGCTCTCAATCCGTGGAGAAAGCATGATGCAGAACCAAAGAGAAATTCTTAGTTTGCCCACATTCCGAACAATCGAGTATATGGTAATTGCTATCCCCTGAAAATAAGATAAGGGATTTACCTAGCGAGATTGTTGATAAGGAATGACTATTTACTACTTGGATACCATGTATTAGAACAGTGTTTTTAGACTGACATGGTTTTTCCAGATAACAATTTCTTGGGGTTCATAAGCTTCTTAGGCCAACCCCTGATGCTTAGTGGGCTTACTCCATATAAATGTTATCGTTATGAAAATTCGAAAAACTAAGAAACAAGTGACAAATTATTGCTTTGATGTGTCAGAAGATGACTCTAAACCCAAACATTTGGAAATTTGCTTCTCGTTCATACTACACACATATGAATGATAATACTATTCTTATTTGTTTCCCAGACTCTATACACCGGACTCTGTGTCTTCTGCAGGAATTCTGTCATTACAACCTTGAGGAAGAGCTTCAAACCAAAATCTTGTCAATCTCTTTTTGTTTTGTTTTGTTCTTTTGAGCATGGAATTGTAACTCAGCTAGATAATTGAAATTTGTTAGGTTGTGCTGTAACATTTTCCCATGTGTTAGTATATTCAGCACTTGATTGAAGTAGCATAATGAAAGGCTGAAATCCTGAAGTAGCAAAAAATGAACCAAGGAGAGTCACTGATATACATGTTCATTTTTTGTGTACTATTTAAAAATAAATATGTTAAAAATGAATATGTATCAATAGTTCACTTTGCCTTAGATGTAATGAAACACTTTTTTTTTTTCTTTTCTTTTCAGAACACCCCCTTTTGTTCTAGTATTATTGTGGCATGGCTATTTTTGGTCCTTCGTCAACAAAATCATTGAAATTTTGTAAAATACAAGGACATTTAGGTCTCAATTATGAATTCTTTTTCAAGTAAAAATAAAAATATAGTGGGTCAACTCACTTTGTATAAAAATTATCAAAATATCTTTGTATTTAATGACATTTCAACGATGTTATTGGCGGGGGACAAAACATGGCCATGCCACAATAATACTAGGACTAAATAGAATGTTTTGAAAAAGAATGACTAAAAGTGAATTGTCACCTTTAAATCTATGACAAAAAATAAATATAGATCAATTAAAAATAAACAATTAATTTATCACACTTTTTTTTACCATCAATCACGTTGTAGACCACACTTAATTTGTATCATATTATGTGAAGGTTTAGTTCCTTCAAGTATTATAGTTGACTGAATTTGATTGTAATAATTGTTTTCCAATTATATTATAATATTTCATTCATTATAAATTATAATTATATTGATATTGATGTATTTATTTACTTTATTTTTTGAAAGTCTTAAAGACTATTATCTTCGGTTACTCTTTGTTTGGAGCTTGCTCTTAGCTGTGCCTATTACAAGGCCTATTGGAAGTGCGTTGAGTCGTTGACTTAGTGCTCAAATAAGAAATTAATCAGGATACCAAACAGCTGCTTAAACAATTGTATTTTTTAAAAAATTAAAATAAATAAATAAATAACCAGTATCCATGCATGTGAAGTGAGAATCTTCATGCATGAACGATACGTATATATTTAAACTAAGTTACGGGACATAAATTCAACTGATCAAACAATTCAAAATAAATTTATAACCTCTGCTTTGTTAGCTAGTAGTCACAGGATATATATATATATATATATATATATATATATATATATATATATATATATATGATTCGGATCCAGTACTAATATGCAAACCTTTGGCTTTTGGAGACCTGTAGACCAGTTGATGCACATTCTGCGATTTATCTCATCCACTCATCTTTTGGACATAAGCAAGAGACCTTAAAAATTAGAAAGAAAAAAAAACATTTTCCGAGACATAATTAAGGAATAATTTCCATTATAATGCATGCATGTTATAGTTGACTTTGATCGTTGTTTTTTTGAACACAAATTATCACTTTGGTTTACGTCTTGGATTCACATTGATTCACACAATCACACCAAATTTGTCTGAATATATTAAAGGGAGCCAATAGATTAAGTTTAGAGTTTTATTAAAATTGGTATATACTAGCAAGAGTAGTTAGCACTAATAATAATAATAATAATAATAATAATAATAATAATAATAATAATAATAATAACAATAACAATAACAATAACAATAACAATAACAATAACAATAACAATAACAATAACAATAACAATAACAATAACAATAACAATAACAATAACAATAACAATAACAATAATAATAATAATAATAATAATAATAATAATAATAATTGAAGTATGTGCTCCATCTCAACTAAAAGCTTAAGCTTGGATACACATTAATGGATATATGCTCACACGCCCCCTCACGTGTACGGTGGATTCCAACCAACACGTGAACCGGTAAACCGTTGTCACTTACGAGTGGCGTTGAGATTTGAACCCATGACCTTTGGTCTGGCTCTGATACCAAATTGAAGTATGTGCTCCATCTCAACTAAAAGCTTAAGCTTGGATACACATTAATGGATATATGCTCACAATAATAACAATAACAATAACAATAACAATAACAATAATTATTATTATTATTATTAACACTAGAATTGATTAATTTAAAATCAAATTGCTATTAGAATTTAATAAAAATTACACTTTCGGTTTCTCAATTGTTACCCATTATGCAATTTAGACAATCAACGTACTTGCAAGTGAAAGAAATTGCAATATGATTTTACGCTTTTCATGTCATTACCTGGGGTTGTGAGGTAAACCAACATACTTGCAGGTGAAAGGAATTACAATATGATCTGGCGCTTTTCATGTCATTACTCGAGGGTGTGAAGTAAGCCAACCTAGGTTATCCTGATATGCTCAAACCAAAACAACCAATAGGTTGCTCTTGTTGGGAGTTGAACTTAATTGTAACATTTTAGTTATCAAGTCAATAGACTGGCTAATTTGATTGTTTTTAATTAATAAAAATGTTGTTGTTGTTGGTCATTATTGTTATTATTATATTTTAAAGGTGAGTCGAAATTGCTTGTGTAGAAAACTAGTGGTGAATTGCAATATGGTAGTAATGTCAACTTTTGAAATTGAGAGTGTTTCAGAAATGCAAATAGCCAATCCATCATTGTCAAGTTTTAGAAATTCAGCTCAAATTTTCTAAATATCGTTAATTTGGTCCATCATATCGATCCTAGCTAGTTTGATACTAATGAAGAGGCCAACTTATAATAATGGAGAACAATTGTGAGATCAAAAATATAATCTTACTTAAAATTTATTCAAACAAATTTTCATTTTTTAAAATTATTATTATAAGGTTAGAACTCGAATAAGAGAGGCATGCATTTCTTAGAAAAAAAGTTTCGATATAGTAAAGTATATTGTGCATGGAACATTGTTTATGTGTACCAGTTACCAAACTATCAGTTTATGTCCCATGGACTTTGACTAAGCTTAATCATGCATAATTAATTATTGGAAATTAATGATTATTCAGTCATATTTATTGGTTTAGTAATATGCATAAATATTATAATGGCTAACAAAAAATAAAATGAAACATTAAATCGGATAAGTATGAGATTATTGTATTGCAGGCTTGGTGGATCTAACCAATACTATATATATATGCTAGAAAGCATACTTTTGACTAAAAATTAAATTATATAATACCCCTTAATTGCCAAAATTAAATTAGCTTAAATATTTTGGTAGGAAATATTGTTTGACCTACTTCAACAAACCCGAGTAATAATACCATATATTGACTTTCAAAAATATTGTTTCAGGTTATTAGGAGTTTAAATCTTCATTTTATTAAAAATTTTGTCATCGAACACAAATCAACTAGTCAACTAACGTAAAATAAGCTCATAAGCTTTATTTTGACAAAAAAAAAAAAAAAAAGACTTAGATTATATTTAACCTTATTGTAGACATTAGTGTACAAATAATTGAGAGTCCAGGACATCTCATCCCCTTAGTTTTCGAAAACAAGAATGGTGAGAGGTTCAATTTTTAACTTTAATTTATGATTCAAACTTATATATACTCACTTTCAAGGATTTACTATATACAATTATATATCTTTAATCCATTATTATTAATAATGCCATTTATTAAGTCTAACCAAATTTTAACCAAGCTCAAAATTAAGTCAATTTCACTAATAAACCTACATACTATAAGTTCTAGAAAAAAAAAAAATCTCTTTGTATTTATACAAAATAACAATTCCACTCTCTCAATTATTGATGTGAGTATTGTATATATTGATCATTCAATTTTCCACGAAGTGATTGACAATTTTAATCCCTTATTTCATAAGGCGACAGTTCTGGTTAATTCCTCGACTTATCAACGATTACTTTAAAATTGAAAATTAGAATTTTCCCTCTATATTAATTAATTGGTTCAGTATACCTACAATACAAATATATAAAGGACTTCAGTTTAACGATCTCCGTCTTATGAAAAATTAATTAAAAGATCATGAATAATACTTATATCAACCTTAAAAGAATGAAATCACTATATATTTTATTTATATAAATACATGGATGAGAAACGCCATTTTCTTAATCTTGTTTCAATATTATGATTTAAAAAGAAAAATAAAGTTAGGTGATTTCAGATTCGGCGGACTAATCTTAAGCCCACAGAACCTAGCCCCTGGGGTCATTGCGGAGGTAAATTGTGAGTTGCGCAATCAGTCCACCGGACAGATTATAGTCTTCATGTGTGCACAAAGGATCCAATAATTCAGACTTTCCATATATCATTGAGTCTTTTTTCCATACATGTTTCTAGTGAGATTCAAACCCCCATATTGTCGCATCCAGTCATGACCTTTAAGTCGAGCGACGAACCAATTACAATCGGACTATTATGAATTTCTTGAGTTACATTTATGGGAAAACCTACAATCGCTAACTGAATAATGTTAGCTCTATGTGAAACCCGCCTTATTACAATCCTAGCCAGCAAATATCCACAAAGACGTAAAATAATCTAGGTTGTCAATAGTTGACTTACTCCAATCGAGAATGTAATGCTAATAGGCCACTCCTATAGATAATCAAACTTAAAACTTTGTAATTACTAAAACAACTGTCGAAACAACTTGGCTAGGTTGCCCCAATATTAAGAATTTCTTGAATCTACTGAGTTCATATATGCATGGAAGCTGCTAGGTTGGATGTATCCATTGACAACTGACAAGCTACAATAGTTTTCAAAGGAAGTAGTCAGTCTATATAAGTTGTAGCTACCATAAATAATTAAACCACCTCTCCTCAACTATTAATTAATTTATTGAGTTAAATGGTATCAAAATGCATGTGATTTAGCAGTAAGCTATTAGCTCTTGCATGGGTAGAGCTCATCATCTTCATTCCTCTATAAAAAGCCTAACTATATGTGCAGAGAAAGCATTATATTGTAATGTTATATAGATAAGTAGGGAGTATATATAGGCTGCGACTGAATATATTGAGAGATCAGAGAGATATCGGAGATGAAAGGAACGTTCCTGCAGCTTGTTCTTTTGTTGGTATTGGCAGTTTTTCTCGCCGGAGGGGTCGCCGCCGGTGACCTGAAGAAGGGCTTCTACAAAGATAGCTGTCCTCAGGCGGAACAGATCATCCAAAATATCACCTGGACACGCGTCGCCGCCAATGCCACTTTGCCTGCTAAGCTGCTCAGGATGCATTTCCATGACTGCTTTGTTAGGGTATGTATATATATGTGTGTGTATTGACTGCTTTGTTAGGGTATATATATATATATATATATATATATATATATATATATATATATATATCACTGTTGCAAAAATTGATTTAGGTGCCCGCATAGTCACCACTTAGGCGCTAGGCGTCCGGCAATCTGCCCCCCTAGACAGTGACGATTTGCCTCCTAGGCAAACAGTGCCTTAGACGCCTAACTCGACTGACTCGACCCAGTTAATTATTGGTCCATTTCAATTGAGTTAGCCGAATTAACCAGTAGGGCTCAACTTTGTTAATTTTTTTTCAGAACATATATATATATATATATATAGATAAATTACGACATATATGCACCTACAGAGATGCACTGCTTTTTATTTTGTTTTAGTTAACCGCCTAGACCGCCTACACCGTTTAAGTACTAGACTCTACTCTACTCCTAGTGTATATATATGTGTGTGTAGATTTATATATATTCCATGCAAATCTGCAAATTGGATGATTTTGTATATAGGGTTGTGATGGCTCCGTGTTGATTGACTCGACGGCGAACAACACGGCGGAGAAGGCTGCACCTCCGAATCTATCGCTCGGCGGCTTCGACGTAATTGATGACATAAAGACCCAACTGGAGAAGACCTGCGCCGGAGTTGTATCGTGCGCCGACATTGTGGCGTTATCTGCAAGAGACTCAGTTTCATTTCAGTTCAAGAAACCGATGTGGGAAGTGCTGACCGGAAGAAGGGACGGGAAGGTTTCGCGGGCGTCGGAGGCGCTGGCCAACATCCCGTCGCCGTTCTCCAACTTCACCGTTCTCCGGCAATCTTTCGCCAACAAAAGCCTCACGGTTCACGATCTGGTCGTCTTGTCGGGGGCGCACACCGTCGGAGTTGGCCACTGTAACTTTTTCAGCAACCGCCTGTACAATTTCACCGGGAAATCGGACTCCGACCCGTCGTTGGACTCCGCCTACGCCGCCGCCGTCTTGAAGGCCAAATGCAAGTCCCTTTCCGACAACACCACCACCGTGGAAATGGATCCCGCCGGCTCGCTCAACTTTGACAACCTCTATTTCTCCGCCGTCAAGCAGCATAAGGGCCTTTTCCAATCCGACGCCGCGCTCCTCACCGACAACGGCGCCGCCAAGATCGTCGAGGAGATGCTGGTCGCCGGGAAATTCTTCACGGAGTTCGGTCAGTCCATGAAGAGGATGGGAGCCATCGGAGTCTTGACTGGCAGTGCTGGGGAAATAAGGAAGAAATGTAACGTCGTCAATTCTTAACATATTTGTCGCCTTGTCGGATAAAAAATGTTTTTTTTTTTTTTTCCTTAATTTTGTTTTTTTATGTACTTTTTGTGGTTATTAATAATTTATTTTATGTATTTCACGAAAATCATTTGTACCAACTTTGAGTTTTGGTTCTGAACGTCATACCCGTTCCCAGAACTCAAATCATTCAGTTTGAAAATTCAACTTTCGAACGGACATTATATTCGAACTAGTATATATATATATATATATGACCGGTTATTCAGTT
The DNA here is from genome assembly GCF_001879475.1 of Ipomoea nil. Lineage (NCBI taxonomy): Eukaryota > Viridiplantae > Streptophyta > Magnoliopsida > Solanales > Convolvulaceae > Ipomoea > Ipomoea nil. Next base: position 5,769,944 of record NW_017617116.1, read on the forward strand.
ATATTAGTTCGTTTCATTGGTTCATAGAAAAATTAAAGAAGTTTGAATAAGCCAAGAAAAAACATTTCGTCCATTCTGCACGTCACCGGTCTTTGATCGTCCATCTCTTCCGATGGCCGGGGAGAACACAGACAAAGACAATAATGTAAATAATTCCTAGTATTTTAATTATGTCCATTTATCCTCGTACAATCTCTATATGTATATATATGTACATATAAAATTTGTTTCAAACGGATTCCTCCCCATCCAGGTTGTGACGGCAGAATTCAAGGTCTCAATGCACTGTAATGCCTGTGAAAGAAGGGTTGCAAAAACCATTTCTAAAATCCAAGGTTCAATTCCCACCATTCCATTTTCTTAAGTTACTCTTTTAAGTTACTCTTTTGACTGCTTCTGGTTCTGGACTAAATTTTTAATGGTCGAAAATAGTGAAGAACTGTTTTGTGGATACTTAAAGTGGTTAGAAAGTTAGTCAAAAACATGATTTTTTACTAAAACTTTTAGGTTTTCACTGCTTTCAATGGTTGAAAATCTTCACAAACTTTTGGATGGTCGAAAATAGTGAGGAACATACAGTTTTCTGAATCGTAAAGTGGTTAGAAAGTCAGTCAAAATATGATTTAGAATGGAAACTCTTTTAAGTTTTTTGCTACTTTGAATGGTCGAAAATCTTGAATATTTTATGAATTTGCATGAATGGAGATGGAGTTAATTGTGATTGCACTAAATTTGAGTTAGCATGAAGGGGTTGAGAAGTTGATGACGGACATGAATGGGAACAAGGTGGTGGTGATAGGCCACATGGATCCGTCTAAAGTGTTGAAGAAACTGAAGAAGAAAACTAGAAAGAGAGTGGAAATGGTTGTGGCGCCGCCTGAAAATGAAGAGGCGGCCGAGAAGGATGACGCTGCAGGGATAGAAGCCGCCGCTGCTGCCGCCGTCAACGGCAGTTCTGTGGAGCCGGCGCCGGAAATGATCCTGGAATACGCCGGAGAATCATTGGTACTGCGCCAATGTTCAGGGGACTCTGCGGTTTACACCATGTTCAGCGACGAGAACCCCAATGCATGTTCAATAATGTAAAAACAGCAGTGTTGTAAAAATCGCACCCAGGCGCTCGGCCTCTTAGGCGTCCTGGCGGTCCCCAGGCGTCTAGCGATTTTTTCAACATTGAAAAACAGATATAATTAAATTATTTTTATTTTGAAAAGGAGTTTCAGAAGGGAAATTTCACAGATTTGTATAACTAAAATGTTCAGCAGTCTCCTAATGTAAAAGTTATCAGATGTAAATAAACAGTGAACATTTGGGCATTCTGATAACCCATCACTTCATTTTTTCTTCCTTGAACAGAACATGGCAATTCACGCGAGGATCATACTTCCGAAACTCGAGTTTTGTCTGACTCGTCTGAAGCCTCTTTGTCTTCTTCACCACGTAGAAGAATCCAGTGCCTGCAGCTGAAACGAGCCTCACAAAGATCGCACCCGCCTTCTTCTTGTCACCCATTTCTTAGTTTGAACCTGGAAAAAAAAAAAAACCATTTCAGATCGAACATCAAATTCCATGCTTTAACGCCAGATCGTTGTCACAAGATAATGCCAGTTACTGAACATACTGGCCCGAGATATTGCAAAGGATACACAGCCCTACCACTAAAATGCACATCGATTTAACCATACCAAATTGGATTTACCGATTCTCTTGGAGCTTCATAACCCCCAAATGTCGCTCTTCCTTTTCCTCTACTAGAATAAAATTATCCGTAAAACACCCAAGTAACGAATACAACAAAACTAAAGAATATCTCGTCCAGTTATCCACAGAAAATCCTGAATAATTAGACAGGTCAATCTGCAAACAACATGACACTAAACCTAAAACAACAAATTAACACTTCCTTGTACTTGTCGATTCCAAACAGAAATTGAAACTTCATCAATCCTGTAAATGCTACTGTCGGAAATCCAATCATGCATTTATCAAATTGGATTTACTGAACCTCTAGGAGCTTCATAACCCCCAAACATTGCTTCCATTTTCTCTACTAGACCAGAATTATCCCTAAAACACCCAAGAAACACGCAAACTAAAGAACAACTCATCCAGTTCTCCACAGGGAATCCAGGTGTGTTCATAATCAGAATATGGTAATGTGATGTAAAAATGATCGCACTGCAAACAACATGACATTAAAAAACCTAAAACGACAAATTAACAATTCCTTGTACTTGTTATTCCAACAAAAATTGAAACTTTATCAATTCTGTAAATGTTAATGTCGGAAATCCAATCATCCATATAGCAATGGCTCACAAAAAGCCAAGAATTTGACAAAAACCTGATGCACATACTGAGAAAAAAACTGGAAACCCACTGCCCATAAAGATTCCAAGAATTAACAAGAAATATTCATACACAATAGATTTCAAGAATTAACAAGAAATATTCATACACACACGCATATACATATATAAAGTTCAAGAATGCAATGCTTAATTAAACTTACTGTCAGAATTTCTGCTTTGGGAGTTCGGAGATGAAGAGATCGGTGGCTACTTGGACTCTCCTAAACCTCTGCAACCAAAATAATGCCGATTGAAAACCCTTATTTCCGTACTCCACATTAAAAGACGTAAATACCCTCAGTTATTACCTCATTTTACTCAATTAGAAAATCCTTTTTGGAGCGAATTCCATATTTGGTCCTACTGTTATAGGGGTCATTCCAATTTTAGTCCATCATAATTATTTTTGCCACATTGCGTCCACTATTATTAAAAGTGTTCCAATTTTAGTCCATGAAAAATCTTAAAATGTACTAAAATTGGAACACTTTTAATAATAGTGGACGCAATGTGACAAAAATAAGAGTTAATTACCAAAATGGTCCCTTGACTATAACGAAATTACCAATTTGGTCCTTGACTATTTTTGTTACCCAATTAAATCCTCTAACTATGAAAATGTTAACCAATTTGGTCCTTTGTTCGGGCAGCAGTTTAACATCCGTTAAATGTGAGGGTAGTGTTGGAATTTCACTTCCATTGCATCCAGGCTGCTAAATCTCTTCCTAGTGTCAGATTCATTATCAGAGTCCAGATTATTGTGCTTCCGGTTGAAACCCATCCACTCGCTGCTGCAATCCGACACGCTAGACGACAATGTTTCCCAGCAACAATAATATGCCACCGCCTCTTCCGCAGCAGCAAACGACACCACGAAGCTTCCCCCACGACTTTCTCCATCTTCTTTATGTCAAATGCCAGAGGGCTGTGCTGGAAGTACATTCCATTTTTAAACTCTTGTCATATTTTATCCATTTAAAATGCTATATCCTTAATAAGCAGTTAAGCACCCATAAATTACAATTTACAGAATGAAATTGGTGTAAAAAAGTTAAAAAAAAAAAAAAAAAAAAAAAAAAAACAGAATGAATTGCTAGCTCTCAACGATAGAGGTGGGGTAGACAGCCCGTTGCCGGTGCCGGTAACGGCGTCTTTTACTGACGATGGAGAACACTGGTGTGAGGAAGAAGAAATAATTATCTGGTGTTGAAAGCTGGAACCGATAATTGTAATTGTTCCTCTGCGCCATGATACTCTGCAGATTCTTGATCAGTTTTACTTTCAACGAAGAGAAGCCCAGCTCATGCTTACCGTCCGACAAAGAGCCTGAATATTGATCGGAGTGGACTGATGATCGAATTAGGACAACTCCGACTCGCCGCCGCCGGTGCAAAGTTGGTGCGAGCATTCTCCCCGCCGGTGCAAATTGCCGTTTCGTGCGTCGTAAGTCCCTAGCCATAGTAGTACACGTTGAGATGAATCTTCGATCTCCGCCACCCACCGCCTCGACTGAGCATTCTCCCCGCAAAAGGTTTACTCATCAATCGCACACGCTCTTGTCGGACCAGCAGCACCAATGTAGGGTTTGCAAATTGGGAATTACGAATTTTTTAGTCTTCAAGCCTTGAGCCAAACCTTTGACTCTAATGGTAAAGTATGGGCAGCCTGGGCAGCCTGGGCAGCGAAGTGAATTGCCAACACTACCCTCACATTTAACAGATGTTAGATAGATAACCTAACAGAGGACTAATTTGGTTAACATTTTCATAGTTGGAGGACTTAATTGGGTAACAAAAATAGTCAAGGACCAAATTAGTAATTTCACTATAGTCAAGGGACTATTTTGATAATTAACTCCAAAAATAATTATGGTGGACTAAAATTGAAAAAGCTCCTATAATAATAGGACAAAAAATAGAATTCACTCTCCTTTTTGCTACTGTATACCATTTTCCTCTTCTCTCCTCAGTTCTTACGCTTCACCGGGAAACGCCTGAATCTGTTCCTTCTCGCCAAGAATATAAAAGGTATGATTTTTTTTTTTTTTTCGGTTTTTAATTCTCAGTGTTCGATTGCTTTGAGGAAATCATGAACTTAATTGGACAGTTTTATGAAATGGGTCGGAATTTTCTTGATGAATTTTCAGGCGGAAATCGATTAAAATTGATGCATTTTGTTGAAATTATGCATAGAAATGCTGGAGATTGTTAATTCCAGTTCTAAGCTAAATCCACCTCTTTCCGATCAATTTTCTCTTTACATGTATTTGGTCGCTCATTAATCGAATCGAAAATCATGAAAAACAAACGGATTCCCCTTTTCTGTGATTAGATTTGACAGAATTTATCTAGGTTTTGTTTCTGAGAATTGGTAAAAGGATACTTGGATTGTTTATATTTTTAATAGCTATGATGGATTATTGATTTTTGTTTGCTCTTAATATTTGTGGAATTTGTAGCAGAGAGATTGGGAATGGCAAGCACAGTGGATGCAAAGGGGGATCCTATCCCAACATCTTCAGTTCTAATGGCGGCTTCGAAACACATAGAAACCAGATGTAGAAGTGAGAATGTGGCCTTTCTCAAGTGCAAAAAGGAGGATCCCAACCCTGAAAAATGCCTTGAGAAAGGCCGCCAAGTCACCTGCTGTGTCCTCGGCCTGTAAGCCTACATTCTTGATGTTTTCTAATACTTTTTCTTACACATTATCATCTATCCATTGTTTTCCATGAAGCATTTTAATGAGAGTTTCAGTTTATTAATGATGAAACTATCGGCTGATGTTTTGGTTCTTCATTATTGTGTGTTAAAGCACAAGTTTCTTCACGAACCTTGGCACATATTGCTTCTTTATGTGGCATGCCGTCTTTGCTAATTGAGTTGGCGAAGTCTCGTAGATTTGGTATCGTGGAATTTAGCCATATTGGGTTCACATAGCGAGGTGTGTGGTTGACATGCCAGATGATATTCTCATATTCATCTGATGTGCATCCTCAAAAGTCAAAACTAAGAGTGCCATAGCTTTGGAGGCATATAGGATGAGTATAACTCGATTAGTACGCTACTTTTAGGAAGGTGTGCTAATAGTTTTGAAAATGCCAAGACGCACATTAAATCCAACCTTCAAATCGCAATAATTGAACTCATGACCTTTAGGTATGGGAGTCATGCTCCACGCCTTCACCCACTCGACCACCCCTTTCGGGGCTTATTTCCTTTTTCTATCTTTACACGTATCTATGATGGGGGAAGTCTAGTGTAATAGTGTATAGTTAATCAATATTGAAGCATGCAATTGAAAGCATATGTGGAGCACTAGATCATCAAAATGCAATTCTATACACTTTCTTCATAAGTGATGACCGTTGTAGACTTGTAGATAATTGAGGGTGTTTGGTAAATGGCTGTTAGCTGATTGGGTTAGTGAGTTTGACTAGTTGATAGCATTAGCTGATTGTAGAAAAGTCTTTGGTAAATTAGCTATTAGCTGATAGCTTCTTACATACAAAATGACTTTCTCAAAGCTACTTTGAGCAGCTTTTTGAATTTTAGCATTTTGGAGCAATAAGTTGTTACAAAAAGCTAATTAATCAAGCACTCATATTGATTGTTTAACCAAGTCAATCAGGTGGTCAAATAAGCCAAAATTGGCTGATAGGCTAACTATTTTACCAAACAGGGAATATCTGACTAGGAACAGAAGTTATCCTTAAGCACTGACGGGTCTACTCGAATTTAATCATCTTGATGTAAAAAACCGGAAAGAGTATTCTTTACTGTCTCCAGTGTAGAGATCCCATCTCGAAATTGATGTGTTTATGTTTATATAAGTTTAGCTATTAGTGCGAAATCATTATAAATCAAACCCTGTAGTTGACTGTAAAGGGCATATAAACTTCCTATACTTCCATTCCTATATATTTATACACGAAACCTGCACTGTTTATTCAAGTTTACAGATGGAAGCTCTAAGCCTCTAAGAGTTGCCAAGGATTGTTATATACGTTCCTTATATTTCTACTTGTTGCTTGTAATTGTTTTCATGGTACTCAAACTAACGGGTATTCATTCGCAAACCAATGGAATAGCTTGAGATAATTTAATGGCATTGTTGCAGGTTGAAAGATCTTCATCAGAGGTGCACGAAAGAGTTGGATGACTACGCGGGGTGCATGTATTATAACACGAATGAGTTTGAATTCTGCCGCAAAGAGCAGAAGGAATTCGAGAAGGCGTGCCCACTTTAATAACATGCTGAAACAACTCCGAGATTCTGATTCATAATAACCAATGCACCTGCAACAGGCAGATTGTGCTTTCAAAAACTCCTTTTATTCAATCTGTCTAGTGTTCTTTATTACCCCTGGGTGGGTTTCTACTTTCAGCAGAACTACTTTTTTATGAAAAATCAAATTTTTTGTTATGTGATGCATTTGGATCATGAGCCCTAGTGTAATTCAAAGCACCTGTTTATCCCTCTTTTGTGCTGGTTTATCGGAACATATTCTAATTACTAAGTGTTTGATTCCGGTTCTAATTTTAGTTTGAACCAAATGCTCCTTCACTAGTTTGGTATTAGCACCCCCATATGCTAACTATCGAGTTAATACCCAAAATCGTCCTCGACTATAGTGGTTTTTCTCAATTTCGTCCTAAACGACTTTGGTGACCTAATATCATCCCAGACTTTTGTGTTTCGCTCAATTTAGTCCCAAATTTTTGTGTTTTTGCTCAATTTAGTCCCTCATTTGTTATTCTATCCATTTGGTGTTAAATAAATAGACAATTCAGTAATTTTAATATTGGCATCTCTTTACTCATAGACATGTGAACTGCGAAATTCCTTTTTTTTTTTTTTTTTTTACGAATTACTCCCAGAATTATTCCTAAAACTGCAAATATAAAATTTGATTTGCAGGTCCGGGAGTATTTCTGGGTGTAATTCGTACAAGAAAGAGGAATTTCGCACTTCACAAGTTGAAAGTAAAGAGAGATCAATATTGACATTACTGAATTGTCCCTTTATTTAACACCAATTTGACGAAATAACAAATGGAGGACTAAATTGAGCGAAACACAAAAGTCTGGGACGATATTAGGTCACCAAAGTCGATTAGGACGAAATTGAGAAAAACCACTATAATCGAGGACGATTTTAGGTATTAACTCGCTAACTATCTATTAAGTTGAGTTTATTTAAATCTTTAATAGCTTCCGAGCATATCTATTAAGTAACAATGAGTTTTGAGAATATCAACTTAGTGCAATGACCTATGGTTTCCCTTGTCATCTAAACCAGTTCATACTCTTGAGTAATGACGATATGTCTTACTTGTTATTCAAAAAATAATGTTTATTGTGGCCACGTCTTAACAAATTATTGTGTAGACTATAAAAAAAAATACATTTTAAATATACTAAAAGTATATTATTTGTGTACTAAATGTACACTATACAAAATAATGTACTTTCAGTATTTAAATAATGTATTTTTCATGAATACAAAATATACATTTTATATACTAAAAATATATTAGTTGTGTATTGAATGTACATTATTTGATAATATACAAAATAATATACTTTAAATACTCAAATAGTGTACTTTATGTCAAATAATGTATTTTTTTTATTTATGGTCCACACATATGCAATGTTGAAAAAGCTACTAGTTTGCCTATTTTTTTTTTTTTTTTTTAAATCGGGGTTCGGCTGTCTAGGCAGCCAGTCACGGAGGAGGTCGATTTCAGTGTTCCTCGACGCGATCGGGCGCCGATTAGGCGTGATTTTTACAACACTGCACATATGTAAATGATCACCACGCACTTGGGTATTGCCTTTTTCATGTATACAATAATCTCTTTGTCTATCAATTTAGTTAAGGAATTAGTCACTGTCTTACGGAAAAAATAATCTACCTGTCTATTCAATTCTTTCTCGTTGTATACTATAATTTCAACTTGTCGAATCCAAATTAGTCTCCTAGTAGTAAAGCATTGGAACCTTATTTCTTATAAATGCAGTTACATTAAACAGAAGTTTTGGTTCTTTAACGACAATGCAACATGGAAGAAACCTCATCCAGGCTACCTGAAACTTAACATCGACACAGCTACCCATACAAATTCAAGCTGCATGGGATTTTGTACTATCTTGAGAGATGAAGAAGGCAAATTTATTGCAGCTAGAGGGGTACAATAGCGCAATATTTTATCTTCCGAGGAGACTGAGACAACGACAATAAGGGAAACTCTCAATTGGAACCTCAATCTTAATAGGATCCAAATCAAAACCAATTCCCTCTAAGTAGTCCAAAGCTTCAAGTGCAATAGGGGAGATTCTTCATTTCATCTTATTAAGTTATTATTATGGATATTAAAAAACTTATGAGTTCTTATTCACTTGTCTTTAAATTTCTGTAAACCTTCAGCGAATCAAGTTCTCCATCTGTTAACTAGGCAATCTGCTTATATGCCTGATTGCTCGGAGTGATTTTTGAACTCTTCTCATATTCTTTGTAATGTTCTTCGTTCGGACTTAATAATGAAATAGTGTTGCTTTTGTTTCAAAAAAGAAAATAATAATAATAATAATAAATGCAGCATAATGAGCATACTGATATACGACGACGTAGAAGGGTCGTCAGCAGGAGTGAGGTGCAGATCTTTCGTGCTTCCTCAATCACCCAGTCTTCTCCCACGGAGATAGACAATGGCGTCCCAAACATCGAGGCTAACATTCAGAGTACTATTAGGCATTCTGGTCATTTTAGCGCTCTACTACGTCGGCCGCCCTCTCTACTGGAAAATCTCCGCCACCGTCCACGACATCCGCCACAACAAACAAACCGTCTCCGGAGGTCTCACTATCTACTTCTACACATACAATACTTACATACATTCATATACGCATAGTATTCCGTATAATTCATGTATTTCTGTACCTCCTCCTTACTGAGCTTACTGATTTTAAGCTCTTTCTTAATTCTGTTTTGGTTTTGTGTAGGTTTTTCGCAAATTGTTCAGGAAGCGCAGCGATCGGTAGGGTGGTTCCACGATGAGTCCGATTCGGGAGTGCATGTTGACCAGAAATCGGCGGCTGCGAGGAGGCTTCTGGTGCGTCAGGTTTCGTGAAATGTGTTTTGAATTCCATATATGTTTGCTTGTACACTTAGTGTCTATGGTGAATACTGAATAGGTTGCCGTAGATCTGGTGGAATAAATCGTCTCTGCTCAAAAAATTATTATGTATAAACTGAATTGCTGAATATTTTACGGTTGATTTGAGGTTTATGATGAGAAAATGAAAATTACACGCAGGAAAAGAAAGTCAACCTTAAATTTCTGGTAAATTTGATCTGTTCTGTTTATGGATCTTCATTGTCTATGCTTTTAGCCTTTAAGCACTAAATGCAGAACTCCCAAGTCCCAAATTTGATTTGTATAATGTATATACATGAGTTATATGTTTCGTGGTGCAAGTGCAATGAGATCTTAACAAGGACATTAAGCATGGCTCAAAGTTTCGTGGTGCAAGTGCAAGAATTGCAAGACAATCACTTTTTTTTTTTTTAGTTTATTGGCATGAAAAACAGACCATTGTTTTAAGTTATTGCTTCTTGTGTTTACAGTTTGCTAATCAGTGTTGAGAACTTTGCTGGATATAGAAGGCGTATTATGCTTTGGTTTTGTGTGCTTAAGTTTGCGTATCGCGTATCATGGGAGATGGAGAAACTCCATACTAGATAGATGGAATCACAGAAGGATGTGAAAACATATTGATTCCAATGGAAATCACACCTTCAGGCCATTTGCTTCTATATGAGATTTTGGGCCCTAGCTTGTCGTGTGGGGAAGATATGTGGATTGTTTTCCTTTGTATGATTGTATACATGTTAACATTATGACTAGTCTAAAAATTTTTGACACTTGCAAGAGGTTGAGACATGATAGACCTGCATTATTTTCTACCGTCGGACACAGTGACTAATCCCCTCGCTGAATTGTAGGCACCTCTTTTGGGTGGGACAGCTGGCCTGGAGATTTAAGACTACTCCATTCCCAAAGCCAAGGATCGAACCCTTGACCTTTGGTTAAGGATGGATGAGTCTCTTCTCCTCAACCACACCCTCCAGGTTGATAGACCTACATTATTAGTTTCTATATCATCTTCCAATGATATATATCCAATCATGCTCCTACATGATTGGTCCATATATAACCCTTCTCCATTGATTGGTAGGAATTGGGTTCTACATCTCATTCTTGATTATTCTCTTTGGAATAGATGATACTACTACACTAGTGCACATGTATCTCACAAACAAAAAAAAAAGATGGCAATTGATTTCGCTTTGTTGTAGGCACTAGTGCAGGCATTCAGGAGTTTGTAGGTCAGTTGAGACATATCACGTGACTTACCTCCCTGGCTCCCCCACCTGTCTCCAAGGCAGAAGCGGTGAGGGGCTTTACCTCCACCTGTCTCCAGGGTAGAAGCAGTGAGGGACTCGTAAGTTTGGAGTTCAAATTTTAAAAAAGATGGCAGTAAAAACGAACTGAAATAAGGTTCATCTTATAGCCCATAATAGCTCGCAAGTTATCAGAAACCAATTTCATTTTCATCAATAAGCAGCAGCAGCAGCAACATCGGGTTTCAGAATGACAAAAATCACTTCATAAAAAGATGATAGCACTGCATGACATGGTCACCAAATTGTACAAGAAGAACAGATCTGAGTAGCTCTTAGAGAACCTCTTAATTTAATTAGTAATTTTGTTACTAAACACAGCAACTCACAAAGTTGTCCACACCACAGCCTTAGCTTAATTCCTAGTATTATTGTTTGCTTATGTTTTTATTCAAATATTGGAATTGCTCCACCTGCTGCCACAATCTGCTGCTCCAACTGTTGTTGCCCCAATAAATACATATAAATAATTAATAAATTATCAAGGACTCTGGACTTATGGATCCAAAGAGATTTAATAAAAATGAGGAATTTGAGTTTGGCTCACCCTGAATAAAGTTTCAAGCTTGTTCTTGACTAGCAAGTACTCTTGTTTTACTTGTTGCAAGCATCTCAAGCTCCTATATTCAAAAGAAAAGAGTTCTCTGGCATAAGAAACTCATAAAGCCCAAATATTATCAAGAAAATCCAAGAAAAAAAAATGAAGCAAACATATGATCAGCAAAGCACTAACCCTTCAATGTTGTGTTCTTCACAGAAGTTGCGAAAAGCAACGCAGACATTCTTCACTCTCTGAGCACCTATGCTGTTCAATCACACATTCAAGAAACCACTATTTCCTTAATTCCAACTTCTTTTGGGGTACATTTAAAGGGAATAGAGATCGAAAATGTGATATCCTACTTAGAATTATAGATTGATATCGATAGACTATAGTTCTTTGACAATAATAACTTCTTTTTTTGTTTCTAGTGACAATAGAGTATGCACTGGGTAAACCCCGCTCTTGTGTAATAATAACTTGTTTTGAGCCTTATTGAAAGGTGATTTATCTTAAAAGTGTTTACTGTGCTGCTTTAACTTGGTTGTATCTTCAAGTTCCCTGGGTATTATATGAGCTGATTTAACTTTTCCCCAGTATTATTTCTTTATAATTTACATAAAACAGCAAAAAAAAAAAAAAAAAAAAAAAAATCCAGAATAACTTTACCTTGAGCTGCTACCTTTGAGCTGGTGAACATGAGCATCAACCTTCTTAAAGTCCACATCTGGCTGAGTACTATAAACATACAAAAAAAAAAGCATGTTATATATCCCAAACCTCATAGAACTTATATGTATATATATGTATTTATGTATGATATGTGGGTTGGGGGTGGGGACTTACAGAGTTGTGTTGAGATCATTGAGTAGTCTTTCAGAATCTTCAAAGAAGAGAGTCACAACTTCAGCTACAAAAGTAGGGTTGCTTTCATCCTGAAGTTGCTGGAGCTGACTAAACTGAGCATCCAAGAATCCCTTCAACCATACATCAAAAACATCATCACACAAACAACAAAAATCACCAAATACAAACAAACAAACATTACCCAAACCCCACATGTTCTTTTGGGGGTTCTTTTTTAATATATAATTTTACTAACCTCACGAAATAATTCTGTCATGTACCCAAGAAAACTGCTCTGCAATTGGCTCACCTCCATCTCTGCACCTCTTTCTTTCTTTGTTTGTTTTTAACTTGTTCTTTGGGGGTGACAGTCACCAATACTGAAAAGTTGTTGGAGGGGAGAGAGATAGATCTTGGGAAATAAATGCGGAGAGAAGGGGATTTGGTGAAATGAATGAGGAGACAGAGAGATAGAGATAGAGATAGAGAGAGAGGGGGAAAGATCCAAAAATGTATTTCCTGGTTTTAGGGTATTGGGATTTGGTCTAGGTGCGCAGTAGAAATTACACAATGAAAGCTAATCCTTTTTCCTTTTCCTCTCTGTTTTCTCTGGATTTGTGTTACGTCCTTTCAAGAATTGGAGCCCCTACCATTTCCCACACCTTCTATACTTATTCATTAGCTTCTTTCACTGTCTGAATCCCCCCCACTCCACCACTCCATGCCCCTACACTTGGCATACCATACATAATATCAAGATGCTCCCGACTGGACAACCTCAGCCAAGTTAATTGGGTTGTTAGATTGGTAATCACAAGATTTTAAGTTTGACTATTAATGGAAGTGGCCTCTTGATATTCTTGATTTGAGCCGATCAGCTATAGACAACTTATGTTGTTTTGCTTTGTTGTGGTCATTTGTCGGCCATGGTCACAAGATGGAGCTCCATATATAATATCAGTGTTGCAAAATCCCGTCTAGGCAGGCGCCCGCCTAGCGCCTAACTCGGCCGACTAGGTCAAATTTGACCGAGTTAACTCGTCTATTTCTGTCGAGTTAGGCGAGTTAACTTTGTCGACTCTGCCTTGTTAATTTTTTTCATTTATATGACATATATATTTATAATTATAAAAATAAATAAATAATATATATATATATATATATATATATATATATATATATATATATATATATATATATATATATATATATATATATATGTGTGTGTGTGTGTGTGTGTGTGTGTGTGTGTGTGTGTGTGTGTGTGTGTGAGACATATATGCTCCTACACAGGTACACTATTTTTCTTTAGTTTTTTTTAGTTAGCCGCCTAGGCGCTAGGCGCTACTCTACCGTCTGACTAGCGCTTAGCGCCTATTGCAACCATGCATAATATCAAAGATGCTCTTGACATGGTCAATCCTAACCAAGTTGGATGTGCTATTGATTTGTTAATCATAAAGTTCCAAGCTTGACTCTTAGTGGGAACAGTTTATTAACTTTTTTGGTTTAAGCATGTCAGCTATGGGCAACCTAAGTGGCTATGTTCATTTACCTTATTGTAAGGAAATATGAGTACTCCTGGGGTCAAGTTTGGAATGCATACCTTTCGTCAAAGCTTTATACTTCTATTGTACTTAAATATTTGACATGATTATTTTGGATGGAGTTTGAAGTTTTGAACTTTAATTGTTAGAAAGTTTTGTCTTAACCAGTAGACTAAGAGTTATTACTCTTAACTAATATTCTTTTGACTCGAACAAATTAAGAGGATACTTGCATGATATGTTGATGCATTGATAAGAAAGAGCAATAAGGTTTACATCAATGCTCTAATTGGATAGTCATTTTGGTCCTTTGCAAAACCTTATGCTTGAAGACAATGAGAAGGACCTACATGTCAACATCCCATCATTCTCTTCCAGGCATTATTTATGGATGAAATGCAAGTATGCTAAAATGCAATGCATGGAATATATGCATTTTGTTTTTTTTGGTATAAATATTCTCATTCCATTTTCAAGAAAAGTTTTCTTTGCATTCTCATTTTCTTTGCATTCTCATTTCTTCCATGCCCTCTCTCCATCTTTTATTCTTTTTGGCATAAGGAACAACTTTTTGTTTTGACAATAATATCTTTGAGACACCATTAATACATATACAAAGATGGAGAATCCTCTTTTTAGGACATCCTAAGTTGTCATATATTATGCATTTTCCTTATTTTAATTGATTCAGGTAAATAATTGCTCATTGTTTATTGGGTTTAAGATCGACTGCAATGTTAAAGTGAAAACCCTTGTTTTTACTAGGGTAAGAAAAAGAGAAAATGTCAAATGCAGCACAAGAATAGCAGCCCTGCAATTTAAGTCAATCAGTTGACCAATCCAAAAAGAGTTGTAACTCTATTTTACTAGCAGCTACAGAGTGTATGGTTTGCTTCATACCAAATGAGAGGTATGGAATTCACTGCACTAATATACAAGCACTTTGAAAAATTTATAGATTATCTCTAGGATAAAGACAAGTGAGACTCTTGGGATCGGATTAGGGAGCAATTTTGTTGCTCATTACCTTAGAAGTTGTCAATTTGTGAGAGTAAGTTTCAGTAAATGTAGCTAAAAGTTTTGTTGTTCCCTGAAATCATCTCTCTCTATTTTATGCTTGTTAAAGAGTTGGTGTCATCAATGATCACAAAAGCACCTTTACAAATTCTAATCTTGAACTATATTTGGGCAAAAATCATTTTCATTCTAAAAGTATGTTTAAATTCGAATCCTTTACCCAAGAGTAATCAAGGTGCTTTTTTTTTTTTCTTTTACTCAAAAAATTACTAGTAGATAACTTGATTTATTTAATTGGGTTAGTTTTGTGTGAGACGAGTAATAGCACTTGTTATAAAAAATGCAAACAAGTATTACATTTTCAGATTCTTGAAACGATCTCACTCAAATTTTTGTGTATCTAATTAGCCTAAAATAGTGAAAAGTGTAACTAGGAATTCTATTATAGCATATTTGGTTCATGAAATATGTCAGGAATGGAATAACATTCAAGGGAATAGACCTATTATTCCATTGTTTGTTTTGGTCATTTTGTCATGGAATAACATTCCTAGGAATGAGTTATTCCCTTTGCAAGGGGAATAGTCATTCTTAGGCGACTTTGGTATTAGCTATTCCAATACTCTTATTAAAGAATATCTTTTATATTAGAAGGAAACTTATAATTACTATTCAAGGGTATGT
This sequence comes from Ipomoea nil, assembly GCF_001879475.1. NCBI lineage: Eukaryota > Viridiplantae > Streptophyta > Magnoliopsida > Solanales > Convolvulaceae > Ipomoea > Ipomoea nil. The sequence goes on from NW_017617116.1 coordinate 5,785,396, forward strand.
ACTAAGTAAATTCTGATATTGTGTAATAACCTGCAAATTACTCGAAAAAAATAAACAGCACTAGAAAGATCATCTACGACAGGCTCAACTAGGAGGGTTGGAGAAATGTATACGTAAACACATTTTAATGGTTTCCTTTCTTTTTAAAAACAGAAAAATTTTGAGATTAGTAAATGTATCCATCTCTCAAGATCATACAATTTCCAGGAAACGAAAAGGAGGCAGCCAATCAATATAATATAAAATGACATTCAATTCACATATGTTATCATCATCATTCATCAATTTATAAAAGTAATTGAGATGAGCAAACACAGTTGTCCATTAGTTGTCAAGATAGATTATATTATACAACACAGCCATGTGACTCACGTCAACCACTAACACCTAACGTATAAATTCACATAATCTAATCAAACATTACTTACAATGGATCTGAGATTTGACTGCTTCTTTGTCCATCAACTAACCTCAACTCCTCAGATATCAATATGTCGTCGGGCACGTACAACTTAACTGATCAATCAATCAATCAATAAAAAATAAATTCATAAATCTTCAAAAAAAAAAAAAAGAAAAAAAAATCATAAGCCTTGTTTTACTAGCAGTCAGGGGCGGAGCCAAAAATTTCATAAAGTGGGAGGAGCAAAAATCCGACCTCTCGACCTCTACTACAACACATACATACTTAACCATCTAAACACTTCATCTTTGAGTAATATATATCTATATTATTTAGTTATATCTAAACATTTACTACACACACACACACACACACACACACACACACACACACAGATATATATATATATATATATATATATATATATATATATATATATATATATATATATATATATATATATATATATATATATATGCAAGGGTCCCCTATATATAAGAGCCGTAGGGGTGTAAATGAACCGAGTCGCTCGTGAGCGGTTCGGTCAACGCTCGGCTCGAACTCGGTCAAAATCGAGCTTGGCTCGAGCTCGAGCAACTCGTGGATTAAACGAGCACGAGCCGAGCTTAGGTATTGTAGGCTCGCGGCTCGACGAGCCGCTAGCGAACCTTATAATATATATAATATATAATATAATTATATTATATTTAGTATATAAAAATAATAATTAGGGGAGGGAAATTAAAATAGTTTAATAATTATATATGGATAAAAGTCATAAAACAAAGTAGTTTAAATTTTAAATCAAACAGGTCAAATTCGATATCAAAATTGAGCTCAAATTCGAACCTGAACTCGAGCTCGAGTTCAGGCTCGAATTCGAGCTCGAGCAGCTCGACAATTGCCAAGCTCGAGCTCGAGCTCGAGCAGTGCTATCATTAACGAGTTCGAGCATGAGCCTACCCAGGCTCGGGCTTGACTCGGCTCGTTTACACCCATAATAAGAGGTGAGGTGGGTGAGGGAGGGGACAGCTGCCCTCACTGCCCCCGTACTGGCTCCGCCCATGCTAGCAGTTGTAGAGTGCAAAGGTTCAAAGAGGGATATGGATTTAGCCTTATAGTTGGCACAAGGCATTTAAGGGCCTCCACATCTGTAGGTTAACGGCTCATAATTTACTTCGTTCACCAATCTTTAAGAATTATTGTGAGTTAACTTCTTATAAATAATTAAGGATCGATCTCTCAACTTCACCATCTATGCCACTAGTATACAGGATCCTAGGCAATGCTCGTTCTAATTTTAACTAATATTTAAACTTGATTTAGAAAATATGTGTTTAACTTGAATTGATTTATAATTATATAAAAGATCTTTTATACTTGTTAGTTGTATTTAATGTTACAACATTATTCTCAACCTAAAACCAAAATATTGATCACTCTCTTTTATGTATGACAATTTGTATTGGGTGAACTTTGTTGTTCTTGCTAATAGAGTTTGACTCTTATTCAAAAAAAAGTTTAATTCAGAACTCTTAAATTGATCTCTCGACCTTAAAATTACATTAGCAATTCATTACCACCAAGCTACTCGGCTATAACTGTTTTCATCCTTTCAAAAAAATAGGATTTAAAAAAAAAAAAATATATATATATATATATAGAGTCCAACGAAAGATCAAGTAAAAGAAGAACTATGGTATAAAAATTAATTTTGTAGACTTAAGTTAAAATTAACTAAAATAACACCAATATTTTAAAGTTTATACTAAATAAATTACAAAGTAATAATATTAAAATATTTTACTGAAACAAGAAGACAATCTTTGAATTGTATAATATGAGGAGATGAAGGGAGGACCACCACCGTTATGTTTCCTATTTATCTCTCGTTTTTTTTTTTTTTTTTTTTTTTCTTTTTTAATTTTATTTTTTCGTGATGAAGGAAACTCGTAGCCACAGGTTCAAGGTATGCATTGGATAATTTTTCTTTTTTAAGAAATGTAAACCGCAACCACTATCTCTTTTTCTTATTCCTTTCTCTCTCTTTTTGGGTGACGAGAATTGTATAATATTAGGAGATGAAGGGAGAATCACCACCATTATGTTTCCTATTTATCTTTTTTTTTTTTTTTTTTTTTTTTTGATGAAGGAAACTCACGAGGATGTGTACGGAGTAAATCTAAATCTATTTTAAGAGAGGTAAACAACGATTACTATCTATTTTTTTTTCTGAGTAACTAAGAAATTCACTGTCACTATCCATAGGTATGCATAATAACCAGCAAATCACATAAAATAGGTAAATCATACTAAAAAAAATCATATACGACGGACTCAATAAAAAAAATATTGATAAAAATTAAACTTATAACTTTCTAATACGATAATTATGCTCCAATCACAAAGCTATCCCTTTTGGAACACCTGTTTATCTCCATTGGCACGATGGGAATCTCAATGTGGTCCGCAAATGTATGTATTCTGTGTGATAGCGACGCCCATTTTGTCACAACGCAATCATTATTGTGTGGACCATGGTCCACACAACTTGTGTGGACCATATTTTGTCTATTGTAAAATAATGTATATTCAGTACAAAAATTATGTACATTCAGTACAAAAATAATGTACATTGTATTCAGGGGATGTACATTATTTTTGTTCTGAGTGTACATTATATTGTATAATGTACATTCAGTACAAAAATAATGTACATTTAGTATATTTAAAATGTACTTTTTATTATGGTCCACGTAACATTGTGTGGACCATGGTCCATACAATAATTTGTCGTCACAACGTGACACTTACCTTGTAATGACAAATTAATTAATATAAAAAAAAAAAAAATATATATATATATATATATATATATATATATATATATATATATATATATATATATATATATATAAAGAACCTGAGAGACAAAGCACAATAAGTGCTGAACGTGTTTTAACCCTTTCCATCGGAGTAGATGGATAGAGACAAATTTATTTATGTTTAGGATAACGTTTATCGCCGATTTGTTTTGTACTTTTGTTCGAATACAAAAGAAAAAGATGGACTTCTAAGAAGAATTGGGACCAGATGACTTCAACAATATCATCTATATATATATCAGTCTTATTCAGTCATGAGGATAAATAATAGACTTGTAAACTTATGGATGGCAATAAGTTGAGTAACATCCAGTATATAATCATCACAATTCACAAATCATAATAGGACAGATTCAAGTAGTTACTAAGTCGGATTCAAATAGACAAAATAATACTCCTCACGGATCAAGTAGTAATAAAAATTTAACTATGTACCTTCTATATACATGGAGAGAGTAAAAAGTGTAAATTAATCTCATTCATTCACCTGGATTGATTAACATGTAAAAAAAAAAAGAGAAAAAAAAAAAGAGAAAAAATACAATGATATTTATGTAATTATTACAATGTATTAGAAAACGATTGATGGTACATTCGTAGACAATTAAGGGTGTGTTTGGTTTGCACATGAGAATTGGAATGAGAATTGGAATCAATTACTTAGTAATGGTAATGAGTTTTGGTGAAGGTATTTTGCATGTTTGGTAGTAAGGTGGGATTGGAATGATTACCAATATTGATGTTTGGTTATGTATAACTCTATATTAGAAATAAAGGCTTTAAAAAACAAAAAACAAAAAAACAAAACAAAAAAAACAAAACAAAACAAAACAAAACAAAACAAAACAAAAAGTCAAGACAATTGATCCTAATATCAAATGAGTAGTGGTAAAACGTGGAGAGATATAGTGAAGAGGCGACAAATGAGGAAGGATAAAATGAAATGATACTTGTTTTTTATTAGGGAATAGAGTTTTTAATTGAAGGGGTAATCAAATCCCATAATTGTGTTTAAAAAGTTATCAACCGAACAATAACTATGATTTTGATTCTCATTCTTGATGTGTAAACCAATGAACCAAACACACCCTAATAATGTATACATGCGTGCACTATTAGTTATCCACAAATGCACTATCAAGTGATTCCAAATACACATAATAATAATTATTAAAATATCACTATTCTTTTTCTTAATTTTTAGCCATTGATCATCCTAAATAGACGAATGAAATTAATCCTTACTTTGACTTCCTCACTTGAACCTACCATATATATATGAATTTTAGAACAAGGAAATACTCATTCACACAAATATATTCTAATTTAAGAATGACTTAACTACTTAAGCTCTGTTTGATAGAGTTTTTTTAGAGTTTATAATTATAGATTATTTTGAGCTATAAATAAGCTATAATATGAAAAGTTTAAAATAATATCTTATTTTGAAACACTACTTGTTCAAAATAAGTTCATGACTTTTTATTATTAATTTACAAAAATAACACCATCTACCCTTCACTACTCAAAATCCTAATATTTTATTTTATCTTTTTATGTCTTTTTACACTTATTAGTTAATTCAACAATTACTTTTACCAAATACTTCAATTTCAATTAACTTATTAGGTACTAACTTTTCAACTAGGCGTACCAAATTGGGCCTAGTGAGTACCCTACTCGTTATTATCTCAATTTATGGATTAAAATTTTGATTAAAACTAAACGTATGTTTTAAATTTTGATAGGGGATTATCAAACTTTAATATATATATATATATATATATAATTTTTACATTGCATAATTTTATTTTTTATTTTTTATTATTTACCATTACATCCTGATATGACTATAAAATGACAATCTGGGTTGGATGAGATTGTCCACCTAATGATACTATTTCAGAGTCCACAGCAAGGGATAAAAGCATAAAAACTAGGGTGAAGAATGATATCAATTCATCATATACAATCATTCTTTTGAACATTTTTAGCATCCACAAATAAAGTAAAATATTTCCATAAATGCAAAGCAACCATTTTCAAGCTTAGTGGTGTCAAAACATGCAAACAGTTGGATTGAACTACACTCCATCTGTGTGTGTCATACCAGAAGAAAGATCCCTAAGAGGTTAGGGTTTCCAGATAAATCAAACCAGGAACTCATGAAACAACTGATTGCAAAACAAGTTTTCGATTCCATGAATGAGTCTAAGATACATAAAAGTATGCAAATGTAATATCAGAGAGACTATGTGAATGACAGTGCACAGAGCGTAATAACTCAACAAAGAAGTGGACAATATTATGAGAGGAATTTTTAGTGGAAGCATCTGTTTCAGGAATAAAATTTTGTTGCAAGACTTTAGTATAATAACCTGGGAGGTTTGGAGTTCCTGCAAAGATACCTGGTGTTGACAGTTTTTTGCTAGGCTTTCTATAGTATGGGAAGTCTGGAGTTTCCATGATGTGCTTTATGTTAACATTTTTTGCAGGACTTTCTACAGTAGCCTGGGAGGTCTGGAGCTCCGACCATATACTCTGGGTTCTTGGTGCATTCTCCAAGAGCAGCCCATCTCTCACAGTTTTCGTTTGAATCAGTGCAATTTCCCACAGATCCCACAATTTTGTCAAAGGAATCTACATGAATCCACTTTGTTGCTGACCATTTCTCACCTTCAAGCACGGGGCAGCCGCCATGGAGGCTAATAGGATCGGGGATGGCAGTTGGATGGAGACTGAAGAAAAGAAGTGCATCACCCTTCCGTGGCTTCACTGAATTATTCCCAGAGAAGGGAAAGCAGAGAGAAATAGCTCATCAGCTCTTTGCCAAAAAATCAGCATAGCAGTTCGTTCTATGTAATTATGACAGTGTTTACATCATTACTTGGCCTCACCTGCTACGCCTCTTTTAGCACAGTCAGACAAATCATCATCATCAGAAATCATTGATCTCCTACGAGGTGATTGCTGTAAACATTTACAAGAAATTATCAGGGAGGTTTCATGCATTTCATATTTTCAATAGAAAAACAACTTGAGGAACCAATTTACAAAAGGAGGAAGATATGAAGCAGAGAGCTTAACCATCTAAAGTCGTGTTTCATTGGAAAGTGCAATTTAATGCTTTAAAATAAAATTTATGGGTGCAAATTTATGGTATTCTTCTAACCAAACTAGAGTACTTCTCATGCATGGCCCGCAGGACACCTACCTAGTACATTTCCAACTCTAGGAATAAGGTGGTTGCCCTTATTGTATCTGTGCATATTTAATTCAACTTTCCAGCATCTCCATAAAAGAATCTGACTTAACATTCAAATAGTTTCTCTATTCATTTTCAGCATATGCTGGCCAAAGTCTCAAGTAAATCAAATCATACTGTAGAATATAAAGATGGGACAAATGCGACAATTAGCCAAGATCAAAGACGGGGGTACAAAAAAATAAAGAAACCTCTCCCAAGTCACAATGGACTGATTGACTTATTGATTATGCAAAATCTTGAATTTACCATGAGGATAAGTTTCTGCCCTTCTGGGTACATGTACATGATTGCTGATTGCAAGCAAGTTCTTACCAATTCCAAGCATGTCTGCCCCTTTTTTAATTTACAAGTTAAATGCTTGTTGGTTTCTGGCAATTTTGTATGATGTCAGATTATGGTGGATGCTCATGCTCTTACATATTTGAGGCATCATTGATACAGATACATTAACTCATAAAGATTTGAAGGGTTCCTTAGTTATTTTGAGATTCTGATTGAGCATTTTGGATGGGCAGTCAGGCCCTTTTTCCATGGAGAGATTAAAGAAAACCACTAAAGTTCATGCTAACATACTACTGCAATGATTTTGAAGAAAAAGTAATAACCAAACTAACCTCTGCATCGGGGAACACAGTTTCACCACCTTTTGCTACATCAGTTAGATACATGAGTACAGTGGCCATTCGGTGTCCACCACGAGCAATATTAACCTTATCAACAAAGTAATCATGATGTGATTCATACTTCTGCCCTTCCTCATAGCGTAGCACTTGTATGTCTTCTCCATTATCTGATGACAATAAAATATATAAGACCTAATCAAGTATTGTGAAATTATCAAGAATGAACAGTTAACTCCTCAATCTTGAACTAATGCAGCATATGTTATACATTTAAATGTTTGGCAAGAAGACAATGCTACCATTAACTAAAGGCATATAGACTATAGACTACAGAACTGAAATAATATATTGATGCTCCTCTAACTAACAATCCAGATATTATAGGGCCTCCTTATGCCCTTTAAAAGGAAAAATATCATTCATGTGGTAAATACCGGTGAACGCGGTGATGCTATATTGCTATATAATCTACTACGTAGTACTAGATTTCCTAATATCTCGATACATGGAGCCAATCAATTATCCAAGTTATTAACTGCCACAGCCGAAGCAAGTCAAGCAACAAGAAGGTATGGCTACAATAAAGAAATTTTTAAAAACTGAAATTTATGAATCAGTACAGATGTCACTCTGCGAAATTTGGTTATTCTCCAAGAATGAGCAGATATATCTAAAGCATAAAACCAGGGATCTAGAAATTTTCCTTAAAAAACTTAGTGGAATTAATAATGGAAAATTCAAAATTGGAAATTCCTTAATAGGAGCCACACCTTTTGGTAGAAAAGTCCAAGTGGCAATCTTCTCCTCTATCCCAGAAACAATTGGATCCTACAGCATAACAGGATGTGGAGATGTAAATAATCAGGAAAATCCAATTTACAGAATCCAAATGTATTAGTTTTTGCACCAAACTATTTCTTGTAGAACATCATCTTCATAACCAGGTTACAAGGTATCAGCTCATGATATTGCATGGTGGGTCCAGCCGCAAAACATAGAATCACATTCACTATAACTAGTAGAAGTTGAAATCCCTAGAAAACCATCAATTACTACCTTAGTTCTTTATTGTGATTATAAAGGTGAGTAGTGACTATTGAAAGAAAAATGTGTGATTAGAATATGGTAGATTAAGCATGCATAGTTGTTAAGTCAATGATATGCATATTCATATAACTTTACTTGCCCTTTACTCAAAAACCAATGTCATACTTAAATTAAGGATCCAACACACATCAAAAGGCATTGTACTTGCATTTCAAAATTGCTGGAAAACACATCAAAGAGGAACTTTAAGTCTTTAATAATTAAAATGCTTTCTCTTATCCCGTGCAGATATACACACCTCAGATCAATAGGTAGGATTTACACTTAGGATAACAACAATTTCAAAGAGATAAACATGGACAGAAACACAGTATATGGACCTAATTGTTATCAATACATAATAAAAAAACGCAAGAATAAATTACTACATCCATATAATTATTACAACAAAAATTTAAAAACAAAAAGATCTGTAGAAGCAATTCAAACAGATTTCAAAGATCGAACCTTAGCTTTACGAATGAACATTCCAGAGCTAGTCCTAACTTCACTGAGTTTACTCTTTCCCGACTCATTATCTGCAACATACGATCTTTTCAGCTCCGATTTTGCCTACCACAAGTCAAAATGCCAAAGACAAAATTCAGCTTCCAACGCAATTAGATCTCACAAATTCATAAACATCAACTTCGAAACTAAACCCCAAAAAAAGAAGACACGGAGCAATAATCAACACTCACGAGAGATATCATATGATTGCATTCTTCATCCGTAAGGAAACCTTCATACACAAAAGCTCTGACCAAAAAAAAAAAAAAAAAAAGTCAAATTTAGCTCGGTTGGTGAAAAGTACAACAAATTTTCGAATTTCATGTTTTAGTTCTTAGAATTTCTGGAATTTTGGATCTTTAAGCACCTCGGTTTCCATGAAATTTGCTTGACTTTAGACGGATTGACTATGAAGGAGCTTGAAGATTCGCGCGCGACCGATGCGATCACGACGAAAGAGAGAAGAACAGCGTAGTGCCAAAACCTAACCATCAGCTCAAGTAGAGGACGAAAATGGGGAAATTTCAGCTAAATATTTTGAAAATTTTTCAGTAAAATTGCAGATATTGAAGAACTCAGCCGATATGTACCAAAGAAGCTCGGTTGAGTATCAGTTGCGACGTGCCAACGTTTCTCATATTATTATATCATAATCATAATTTTCTTCCTATAATTTTAATTATAAAATTTGAACGTATTATAATTCTTTAGAGTTCAAATGACTAAAATAGGTAAAAATTAGATGAAACAGTATCAATATGGCCAGCATTTTATTCCTTAATTGGGTCAGCCCAGTGCAAATGTGACTTAGTTTGAGTATGATACATTGATACGTGCTTAAAGGTTCATCATACAAGTAAGACATGGTCAAGACATCTAAGTAAAATTTGATAGCCAATAACATATTGGACAAAAGTAGAAGTTGTTGGTGATAATGAACCAAAATTGATTTAATATCCGATTAGTTCGTACCAACCATAACGACCTATTTCAAAATATCTAAGTGACCGAGAAGTCCGTACAAACTCAAAAATTGAACGAAGTTAGGACCAAAAACTACACCCTAGTGGTCCACAAGCACCGAAATGGTGCAGCACGAATCAATGCATAATGCATATAGCATTGACTCGTGCTCACCAAATCCATCGCACGAAAGGAGCTCAAAAACTTAATTCACTAATTAAGCTTTCAATGCTTAATTACATTTAAGCTTTCATGCAACTTTCGTCCATGCATCATGCATCATTCGTCCCAAATTCAAAAAATAAATTTTTATATAAAACTTAATTCACTTAAGCCCAACTTTCGTATAAGTTACGAATCGTGCTAAATTTTAATTAAGTCATAGAACCAATTTCAAAAAAAGTCATAGTCGGAGGACCATTTTAGGAATTAACTCTCTAGGAATATATATATTCTCCGTGGTTGATCAAACAAGCAAAATGTTGTACCCAAAGTATAAACCAACCTAACTAGTAACTATACAAATCCTGCATGCCTAAAGGGAGTGTAAGTATAAGCTTTGTAATCTGCTTTTTTTGTTATCAACACAGCAGACATAAGACATCTGCAAGTATATACAAAGCATTGACAATGTTTGAAGTCCAAAAAAAAAAAAAAAAAAAAAAAAAAAAAAACTCCAGAAATCATTGGAGAAAAATTCAATTTGGTCGCCTGTCCTGTTTGGATGGTTAAAATTCTCTCCTTCCAAGTTTAGGCAGAAGAATCATAACATGAGAAGACACCATGGGGTATGAATTTCCTAGAGAGCTACATTAATGGCACTTGGACCTGCAGGTCTGAATCAAGAAGAGTGAGAGTAAATATGGCGAGAAAATGCGGTCCGGTCACTATTGTTCGGTTTCCCATGTAACCTCGTGGATTATCTCGTTGGGGTCGATCACGCTCTTGGGCGTGGAGGCGTTGGAGCTCTTGGGGGTGTCGCTCGAGCTTTTGGGCGAATCGGCTGGCGAGTCGAACAGGGAGTCATCGTCGAGAAGCTCTAGTTGGAATGCCCTTAATGTAGGCCGGGTTTGGAACTTCTTGTTGTCCGTTGAGATGGTCTCCTCACCTTTGAGCATTCTTTCAACCTACAATCACATGCAAAAACGCATCAGTTTAAGCTTTTAGTTGAGAAGGGAGACTAAGAGATGGGCACAAATAGAGTAAAAACGGTTTCGTGACTTAAAAGAGCGTGCCTTGCCCATTGAAGGTCGGTCCGTGGCAGACTGCTGTAAGCACAAAGAAGCTACCATAGCCATTCGATTCATCTGCTCGTAATCAAAGTCACCTCCCAATGCTGGATCGGCCAACTCACTATAACTTTTCTTGAGTAGCAAAGGTTTAGCCTGCAGACAATAGTTAAATTTACGTTTACTTGAATGTATAGTAACGCAATTGAAGCATGTACTCCATCTCAACTAAAAGTCTAAGCTGATAGTTGGATTGCACATTAATGGTTATATGCTCAACAAACGCAACCCAACAACTCGAGGAGTTGGTAAATGGGCTGCTAGTGTAACTATAAGTTCAAAGACTGAATCTGGATTAGTCTTGCAATGGCGGGGTTACAAGAAGCTATACGGGAAAAAAGTGTTATAGAATATATTTGATATATAGAATCTCTATAGATTAGGCAGTCTTAGGGATTTAGGTAGGTAGGGCATATGGAAACTTGTTTCCTATTCGTAGTCTTCTAGCACCTATTTATAGGGCTTTGTATTCTCTTTTTTAGAAGACAGTTTGAGACAATATACGACAGCACATTCAAAAACTCTATAGCTAGCGTAGATGAGTAACGTACGTACCCACATCACAACGCTGTTATTAGCTTCGTCCAGAGCGGGGCGTCCGGTAATAATCTCCAACAGCAACACTCCAAAGGCATAGACATCGGTTTTTTCATCAACAATTCCATGCATGAAGAACTCTGGAGGGAGGTATCTGACATAACGCGTAACGAGCTTTTAAGGTCTGACGAAATGAAAAATGCTTTGAATGAGTTGTAAAAGAAAGGTCTCGTTTATACCAACCCGAATGTGCCTTCAAACTGAGATACAGTAAGGTGACTCCACTTATCAGGGAGCCATTTTGCGAGCCCAAAATCAGATATCTACATTAAACTAAAATTTGAGCATCAAAAGTTCATATTACTATGGTCTTTACCAGAACTTTAGATCATCTGTGGCAAGAATAGATGCCTATCTTATGATGCTTTGTAGTATAAGGTTTGCAAAAACACATGGAGAAAAGTGTAGCGTGTGAAGATTAAATTGCACAAAAAAAATAAAAATTACTCCATTAGCTTAGGTACTTGTCTCCAACGCACTTGAAAAGCTACTAGTCAAATACAATAAACGGGGCTTTTTTTTTGGGTGACGAGGGAAACCCGCAGCCACTACCCGAGGGTGTGTACTGGATAAACCCCGCCTTATGACCCTAGACTGCAAAGGACCACAAGGAGGTAAACCAGCCTAAGTTGCCCCGCCTTGTGACCCTAGCCTGCAAAGGACCACAAGGAGGTAAACCAGCCTAAGTTGCCCCGCCTTGTGACCCTAGCCTGCAAAGGACCACAATGAGGTAAACCAGCCTAGGTTGCCCCGCCTTGTGACCCTAGCCTGCAAAGGACCACAAGGAGGTAAACCAGCCTAGGTTGCCCATAGCTGATCGGCTCAAACCAAGAAGGCCTATAGGCTGGTCCCACTAGGAGTCGAACTTTTAACCTTGTGGTTACTAAGTCAACAGCCTCTCACCAACTTGGCTGGGGTTGCCCCCAAACGGGGCGTTTTTCATTTTATGATCTGTTGGTTCAAAGAGATACCTGAGCCTCAAAATCTTGCGTCAGCAAAACATTAGCAGCCTTGATATCTCTATGTATAATTCTCCGTTGACACTCCTCGTGAAGATATGCAAGGCCTTTGGCAGTGCCTAAAGTGATTTTATACCTCCTGCCCCAAGCTAGTTTGCCCTTCTGATCACCTGTGAATAAAACGAAATTATATTCAGTGACTCAAAAATTTAGGTGGCAACACAATTTCTTGGAAGCAAGAAGATAACGTATTGACCATTCAGAAGAGTTGCTAAGCTCCCATGAGGAGACAAAGGCAGAACAAGGAACATTCCCCCTTCGACTCCGTAGCCAATAACACTAGCAATGTTGGGGTGACTGACATGTACCAAAATTCCAAGCTCCGATAAGTAGTCCGATGTCATCTCCTCGGGGCTTCCCCTCGTCAGCTTTTTAACCGCCACTAACTCTCCATCTTCCAAGTGTCCCTTGAAAACTTCGGAATAGCCTCCCGTCCCAATCACATTCTCTAAAGAATATTGTGTCATCAGAACGCATTTTGGGTAAGCCAGGGATCCACAAGAACGTAAGATAAACTAGAAAGAAGGCAAAAACTAAACGAAACAAGAACAACGGGGTTTAGAAGCTTTGAGATGACAGATTCCGAGCAGAATATATAATCTTTTGAAACAAACATTAAATGAAGCAATGGAAAAATATAATAGTGTACCACTGCTAAAGTTGTCTGTAGCTTTCTGGAGCTCGGGGAGGGAGAAATTCTTCCAGGATGTCCCAAGGAAATGAGGAACAAGATTGACGTCAAGTTGAGATGTCTGAGGAACCAGATTGACATCGATTTGAGATGGCAGAGGAACCAGATCGACATCCATTTGAGACGATGGCAGCATAGGTTTCCTAGTTTTCTTGGAAAATATCCTTATGGAGTTTAGAGAGGGAATAGTAGGATGGAACGTATGTAAGCTCATTCCCACGGGTCCTTTTTTAAGTTTCCTAAAGAACCCATACAATTGGGCATGAGTTTTCCCGTCTGCATTAGTAAGCACGGTGTGGAAAAATCCAAACTTTGAAGAAGGGGATCTTTCAGTCTCTGCCTGTTTCCCGGTACCATCACCCAAAATCTTGTCTCTATGCCCCTCCTCGAAAAACTCTAATTCATCATCCTCCCCGATGGTTTCTAAGGTTGTCTTGTTGTGATCGATGACATCTTCTGCAATCAAATTCCCCTCTTCATTGATTTCTATAGTAGGATCTTTATCTACACGATTCTCCTCCAGGTTTAGGCATTGCATCTCTAAGAAAGCATTGTTCAACAACTTGCTGTCAGCGTATAAAATCCTATTCCATCCTTTTTCAGCACCAATTACCAAACAAGAAAACCGAGCAAATGGAAAGAAAGATACAACAAGGTAATTAAAAATCGAATTCTACATACCTTCAGCAGAGAGGGATATGGAAGTGCAGAATAGTAGTTTTGGTTCAATCTCAATTATAACTTCTTCATTTTCTTCAGCAGCATCGCCCGTGCCCTCACTGTCAATATTCCCACCACTCAATCCAACTCATTGGTTAATCAGCCAAAGAATGAAAAAACAATCCAAATTTACCATTTCTAAATCAGAAAAACTTGCAACTTAATCAAAGGGCATTCATATCATATCCAAATTATAAACATTCCTATAGCCTAATCAGGAGAAAACTGGTTTAAAAGATCCCAAATCTCAAAGGCATCCAATTTTAAGATCAGAATTTCAAGAAAATCAATTCTGGGCTCTCCAATTTCCCCTTTTTCTTCATACATAGTAATAATAATCCAACATTATGTCAAAAAACCAGCCAAAATTTATAGAAAAAGGCAGCAATTTATATACATAGATAGATAGATACATAAGAATAATGAATGAATGAAATCAAGGGTTCGTTCCAATGCAAGAAGAAGAATTTATATACCATGGAGATGGAGAAGTAGCTGAAGATTCAGTATTTCCCATGGCTCCTCAAGGGCAGGGAAAAGAAGAAACAGGGCCTATCCTTCCTCCTATGAAACAAATTTTTGTTTTGGTCACAGGAGAGAGGAACAAGATTGGGGTTTGCGACGAGGTGGGAGAGAAATAGAGGAGAGCCAGAGACGGAAATAGCGGCTGGCATGGCATGCGAGCAAGCTTTCATGCATGGATGATCAAGATTTCCTTGAAGATTCTAGGATCTCCGATCCTTGCCCAAAATTCGGCCTTTCTTCCAACATTGAAATTCCAAGGAGTGAAGGACCATGCATGGTGCCATTCTTGATTCATTAAAAAAAAAAAAACACTTTTTTTTTTTTTTTTTGTCTTTTTTTGTTTTAGCATGTCCTAAGTCAATTGTTATACTGTGTATCAAGTTTCATATTGCATTGTGAAGTTTGGTCCAAAATTATTTGTTTGTAATTAACATATTATGTACTTATAGTTAACACAAAATATGATAACATCATATGCATAAATTGTTAACGGCAAGTATAAAATATGTTAGTTGCAGATACATAAGATGTTGGTTAAAATCTTATGTGTTTATAGTTGACATATTTTATATCTTTAGTTAATGGTTTATATGTCTATAATTAACATGTTATGTGTTTGTAGTTATTACGTAGTATTTGATATGCCTTCAATTTATTTATAGAGACAAAAACAATTAACTGTATGTACAAAATGTATCAATACAAAATATAAAAGTCATTTTTGAATCAGGGTCTATAATGCAAAGTAGACCCTGGTCCATAGTATAATTTGTCGTCCTCAACTGTTATGCCATCGACCCGGCCTCCGGGTCCACCTTGCAATATGGACCCAGGTCCAAAATGACGTAGTTTGCGCGTGTGGAAATAGCAGTGCCATTAGTGGCATCGTTTCCTCAGCTAATGATTTTTTTTTTAAAAAAAATAATTATTGAAAACAACTCAGCGAGTAAATATTAAGTTTTATAATTGTGAATATAATGTTCTTTAATTGTGAATATAGAGTTTTGTAATTTTGTATATTGAAATCTTTAATTGTGAATATAGAATTTTGTAATTTTGTATATTGAGATCTAAAATTGTAAATATTGATTTTTATTTTTGCAAATTATACTTTTTTTTTTTGAATACTACTGGCTCTATTACAATGTAGTATCTGTTCATGTAGGCTCAAACTCACAACCTTCTAAATGAAAATCCCATTGTTGCAAACTATACTTAATTCACTGAAGGTCTAGGAATTGAATGTCTTGAACTTGTATATTCTTCCTTTTATTAAGTTTGCAGAACCCATTTCAGAGAGTTCATTTTCTAAGTTTTCACTGACCTTCCTTTGTTCGGTTTGTTGTTTTCTTTTTGCTTCTTCAACTTTTCCTTTCAGAAAAGAAACTTCAATTTCCTTGTCGACCAATATTGATTCATTGATTGATACATCCAGGCTTCTTCGTCTCCAACCAGAGACGAAGAAGCTCTTTGTCTCTGACCATGGATTTTTTCGTTTCCGGCAGGATCTGTTTTTTTTTTTTTTTTTTTTTTTTTTTTAATTAACTATTTTTAAAAACATTTTAAATTTGAGTTTGACCGGTTAGAAACCTGCAAATTAGATAAATTGTTTGAAATTGGTTAGTTTAGAGATTTAACTGTAGTTTTTTTTTTAGAATCAGGGACATAATTGTATTATCATGTGTAGTTCGATGGCCTATTTAATTCTTTTTTCTTTATTTTTTATATTTATTTTGGTGATGATGGAAACCTACAATCATTACTTTGATAGTGTGCATTGGGTAAATTATATTCATGTGATAAACCAAGGGTCTTGTGGTCCATTGGTATCCGATTGTTTTTTTTATGTGGAAGGTCTAGGGTTTAAGCCTCAATGTAGGCGTACATTTTGTATATGTGGGTATCCCTTCCTTTGTAATATATAAAATAAAATAAAAGTATTCATGTGTAAAAACTATAAGGGTAAATTTTGTATATGTGGGTATTCCCTTCCTTTGTAATATAAAAAAAATAAAAATATTTATGTGTAAAAACTATAAGTAAGGGTAGATTTTGTATATGTGGGTATCCCCTCTCTTTGTAATATAAAAAAATAAGGGAGAAGTGTCAAATAGACACACATACTACTGTTAAGTGCTCAATTTTCACCAGGACTATGTGGTCTAATGGTACTCGGGTTGGACTTCCATTTGGAAGATTATAAGTTCGAGCCTCAGTGGAGGCGTTATTGGTTCTTTGTGTTTCAGTAGGTTGAGAAAGTATATGAACAGATACTACAATGTAATAGTGCCAGTAACTTTCAAAAAAAAAAAAAAAATCTAATTAACCACACTTATGAGCTAAATTTGTTCAATTGACTTTTTACAGGTTGCTAACAGGTTACCAATTCAATTATTAAAAAAATAATAATTATTAAAAAATAATTTTAAAAAAAAAAAGAAGAGGAATTTCAGCCACCGGCTGTCCGACGAAAACAGCCGGCGGCTGAGTACTTCCCCACATTCCAACTTTCTTCACTGCAGCTTCCAGTCTCTCCACCGACTTCTCCTCTTTCCCACTCATCTCCAGCCCCCCACCACCCTCTACACGTTATAATTTTCACTCAAAAACCAATTCAACCACTACTGCTTATATACAATAATGCATGCATGTATATATGATTCGATTCACTCAAACATATATTATATCATATCATTCATTCTTACTTGCAGTTTCTTGAAATCTGAGCGGTCCTCGCCGAACAGTCACGACTGTCTGTGAAATACTCAGCGGTTGGCTGTCCTCGCCAGATAGTCCGTGGCTGAAATTCTTTTTTTTTTTGTATTAATTTTTAATTATTTTTTAATAATTGAATTGGTAATCAGTTAGCTACCTGCAAAAAAAGTCAATTGAACAAATTTAGCTGGTAAGTGTGGTTAATTAGACCTTAATTTAGTTCGTGGTGGAAATTAAGCACTTGACAATAGTAAATGGGTTTATTTGACACTTCTCTTAAAAAATAAACATATTCATGTGTAAAAACTATAAGTAAGGGATGAGAGTGTACGGTCACTCAAGTCAACCAAACTAAGACTATTTTATTTGATATTTTCCCTTTGTTTTATTTACATACTATTCTCTTTCTAGTCCAAATAAGATAAAATAATTAATATTCTTGATTTATTTTTTTCTTATATTTTCAACTAACCCATCAAGAATCCCAAACGCACTATTGAGGATTGAGTGTGACTTATATTTATTGAATTTGAACAACAATAAAAAGATAGGTGAGGTGCAAGTGGACTTCTTTACACTTAATACACTCTATTAAAGGAATAAATAAAGATAGTGCAACAATTTGGCCAATTTAAAGTTTTTGCACCATGTCAAAGTAAGTTGTTATATCATACTTTTTAAAGGCAAAAAAGGGGGAAAAAAAATTTAAAGAAGGCTATTTAGACTTTTTAAAATGCTACTGACTTTATTACAATGTGTCTCCACTAAGGCTCAAACTCACAACCACCTGTCCTCTCATATGGGAGTCTAATCCGGGTGCCATCTGTGCACAAAGTGCTTGACATTAAATATTTTACTTAATAATGTGATATTTGACGAGAAAAACTTGCAGTCACAACCAAATAATGTGCACTAAATAATATTCATCTCACTTATGTGTAATAATAGCTCGCACACCACACAAAAGAAGTAAATCGCACTAAAAAAATCTTATGTGACGAGTTCAACTGAAAGAGTGTAGACAAAAATCAAAGTCAGTGAACTTCCAGTACAATAATCATGTTGCTCCACACAATCACCTATTCGGATCATTAATTTATATTTATTGAGTTTCTCTAATCTAGTAAAAGTTACTTTTGTATAATTGCATCTGATGGTAAATGTTTTGATATTATTTTTCTTGATTCATGTCACATCAAATTATTATCAAGTTACAAGCTACCTAATCATATTGCATAAAAAGATTTTTTTTTTTTTTAAATGTTATAACTAAGTACCTTCAAAAAAAAAATGTTATAACTAAGTATTTTGTAGGATAATTTTACGGTGCGGGAGTAAAATAAATCATTGTTTTATTATAAATATATTTTTTAATGTGTTAGAAGAGATAATTCTAAACTCACCATTTAACATAACTTCGTCTACTTAATTTATTAATTTATGTGAACAAAGGTCTAACATCTGTGATTCATGTTCAGTTGAGTTATCATGATTTACATCATCCCAAATGTTTTGTCGGGTGGGAGTGTTGGGGACCCTTAAGGTTGGGGTTCAGCCTTTTGGAAGAATGATTATTATATCAATCCTTGCATGGGTAACTTAATTGGTCACATGAGTGAAATTTGAGAACAATGATCCGTAAGAACTGAGAACAATGATTATTATATCATCTAACTTATTCCAAACAATATAATTAATGCAAATTACATTATACGATAATATAAATAACATTTCTTTTTATTATGAAATAAAAATATATATAGAAAATTTCAAACAATTTTTTTCTCTCTCTTAAACACAACATCATAAAAAATTGAACAGAATATTTGTTTGTCGCTATTATTATAGAATTATTGGTATGTGTACAAGGCAAGCTAGCTAGCATATGTTACTATGATGGAGACAATATTTCAAACAATAAGATTACCATGAATATTCTTCTATTTAGATATGTATGTATGTATGTTGAACCATATGCACCCAAGAAACTAATAATTGATGATAATAATCACCCAAAAAAAAAAAAAACACTAAAGTTCTCAATTATTAGACATTTACAACTCCTAACCTCTTTATACATAGCTAACCAACACAATTGTTAGACACATAGAAATGCCCGATAGCTAACCGCCTCCGAATTTTCAATGTCATGACGCTCTATAATGATTATAATAGGTTAAATCTCTTTAAATTAGGTCTTCTCTTTGAGCTCGGGTACGGTTGATTTCCCTAGGGATAACAATGGGGCAATGTCAGTAGGGTGTATACCCCTCATCTCCATCCTCATCCCCGCTCCCTAGCTATTGAAAAATATAAAATTTTCCTCATGGCTTAGGGATAGGAAATCCCCTCCGCAATCAAATTAATAGTCAAATTAGTAATTTAGTACGAATTTTTTAATTAATGTATATATGAAGAGGCGGTAGGGGTATTCTCGTTCTTGTCCCTATCCCTGTTCTCCAAATTCGGTCCCTATATCCGCTCACGTTAAAACCAAGATTAAGGATCCCCACATAATCGGAAAGAAATTGTCATTCCTAAACCACCCCTAGAGCTAACCTCAATGTCATAGCTATGGCTAATCTTTTTTTTTTTTTAGGTGTCCTGAACCGTACTCAAACTAATATCCATTCGCACCAGGCCAATCCGATTAAGGGGTAAAGTGCTAGCCATATTGGTTTTTCCATACGAGAGGGGATTAAACTCCCGACCTCTCTTAAGGGATAAGAGTGCACAACCACTAGTAAACGAATTAATTGTTTTAAAATCTACTATACTAATAAGAGTCCAAGAGAGTTAGACCTATAATGGATAAAAAAAAATGGCGGTCACAGATTTTAATCAAATGTATGGCTCAGATTGATTAAAAGATTGATCAGATTTAAATTTTACACTAAAATTTCCTAAAATACCCACACACCGTTACTAATTCCGTTAAAATTTTAAGAATTGCCGTTAGTTCACCGTTAACTTACTCATTGATTTCAATAAAAAAAAGTCTTAGGTTCGAACCTCATCCCAATCAAAGTTGGCATAATTAGTACTCTATTTTACTCTTATTAAATTATATAAATAATAATTTAGTAGTTACAACGAAAAATAATACATATGCATTTCTTTAATTTAGAATTATGTGTCCACAATGTCTTTATTCAAAAAAAAAAAAAATTATTCATTATCAATAAATTAGATAAGAGAAATAATTTTATTAGTTATATTGTCTTTATTTTTCTTCAATATAAAAATTCTTTATATTCAAATTTATTAATTGATTATATTCGCTACATTATCCTTACAATGTCTTTATTCAGTGAAAAAAAATTAGTAATTATCAATAAATTAATTAAAAGAAATATTTTCATTAGTTATATTGTCTTTATTTTTCTCAAATGTAAAAAATTTTACATTCAAATTCATCAATTGATTATATTCACTACATTATCTATTATCTTTTTTGTGCACTACTTTTCTAATTAAATATCAAAGTTATAATACAAAATAATGCTGTATATTTATTTACCAAGTATTTTATTAATACCATGAAAAAATTAAAAAAATATATAATTAATAAAGCCAACCATATTAACTACTTGAGAGATTTTGTGACAAAGTAAGAGAGTATTCAAATCACACAACAAATTGAAGTGAGAACTACCTCGCAATGTCCTTGTTTGACAATCAACAGTTAGAGGTTAGCGTTAGCGGATTATACTAGCAGATTTGACCAGCGAATTTATTTAATTATTAACATTGGGTAGAAAAAATGACCGCCAAATTATTAAATCAAATAAATGGTTCATATTGTTCAGGTTTTAATTTTTTTCTTTTAAGATTTTATAATTTATCCTTAATTATATGATTATCCATTTAACTTTTCCGTTAATTCACCGTTAGTCTAATTCTAATATTAAAGTCTAATATAGAATTATAACTACACCATTAATCCAATTCTAATATTAAAGTCTTAATAGAACTTAACCACAAATCCTAATGTCAGAATCTCCTCAAACAATATTAGTATATATTTAATATTTTATGCCCTAATTTTTATTTGTTTTCTCTTATGTCCCGTATTTGGTTTCAACCATACCTATACAATTATTTTATTGACAATTATAATCAATCTTGACTATATTATCTTGCATTTGTAGAATTACCTATTTAACCCGCACGGGCTTAGCTCAATGGTTTAATGGGTAGTATTTGGGAGAAGAGACCAAGGTTTGAACCTAGGCAGCGGCAATGCGGGAATTATGTCCAAAGTGGGCAGATTCCTTGTGCGTATCAGCATTTAGCCCTGTCTGCTGAACCATTGAGTCACCGTGATTTACAACTTCCCACAATGCTCTGTCGGGTCGGAGTGTGGGGGGCCCATTGGGGTTGGGGACTCAACCTTTGGGAGAAGAATTACTTATTTAAATACGCAAATTCAACCTTCAATTATCTATGCATGAACAATTTCAATATAATCCTACCTTAATATACTTTAAAGTACTTATTTAAAAAAAAAAAAACATTGGGCATTATCCCAATCACGCGTACAAAACTAGTTATTAATAAAACTCCACTTAGCACGACCACTAGTAAACGAATTAATTGTTTTAAAATTATTAATAAAACTCCACTTAGCTTACTTGTAAAGAAGATGAAGAAAATAGAAAGAAATAGGCCACCGGCCACCCTTTGAGAGAAAGAGAGGAGTGGTTATTTTTGGTGAGTTGTAGCCTTGTATGTAGGTAATTAGGGAGTAGAAAGATTTCCAATTTTCTATTTCCCTCCCTTTATAGTAAAAAATGCTCCATCTTAATACCTCAAGTTTCAATACTTTTATATATATATATATATGTAATAATAGATCAGAAATTCACAATCACTATTTAAGAGTGTGCATTGAATAAATCGTGTTCTGTGTAATAGCCGCAAACCACATAAGAAATGTAAGTTACACTAAAAGGATCTTGTATGATGGAATGATGGGTTCGACTGAAAGGATATTCGTAAGAATTGAACTCGTGACCTTTAGACAGTTTTAATACTTTTTAAGTTTTGATATGTAATATTGAAATTTAAAAGACGATAGCATTTAAAAATAAAAGAAAGAAAGGAAAAAAGTTGACCAACTTTCCACTTTAAAGCCAACAACATTAGTAGAATTTGTATATAGATAATTATATATTAAAAATATTCTCTTTTTTTTTTTTATCATTTATTATATTTCTATATGATTAATTTGTTATGAGATACCTAAATAAGTATTGCCATGCATTCATGCACGATATCATGTAATAAAGAGAAATGCTATAATATCGAAAAAGCAGTATACTGCTATTATAAATAAAAATAAATATTTTTAAAATAAAACGTTACTTACACAAATATAATTACTATTTTTTATTCTTCCAAAATGCTATAATATCGAAAAAGCAGTATACTGCCATTTTTTATCTTATAATAATAGACACATTATATTTTTAATATTCATTCTATCCCGCTTTAATGGCTGATGGGGTGAGAACCCCGGCCCAAGAAAAGAGGCCCAGAGAGAATGCATGGGCCGAGTCCAGGACTCGGCCCAGGTCCAAAGAGGGAGGCCCAGTTCAGAGACCGGAAGGACGGCCCAATACCAGACGGGGACGAGGAGTCGGCCCAGGCCCGACCTAGGAGAGGACTCGGTCCAGAGAGCCGTTGAGGGAGCCTTCAGCACAGTTAAAACAAGGAGCCGTTGAGGCATTAAAGGCCGGGCTCGGTCCGCTAGTTATTAGCCAAAGAGAGCCGTTGGCAGAGTCTGTAACGTCGCCCAACGGCTCGGCGCATTGAATGTACCCTTTAAGTCGGCCATCATGAGCCTTTAAGACGGTAGAGGAGGAGCCACTATAAAAAGGGCTCCTCCACCATTGTATGGGACAGATTCCAGAACCCGGAGAGGGAATAGACAAAAGTACTATTAAGCATCATATTTTACTACTAAAACTCAAACCCTTTTGTGAAAGGTGTATCCACCAGCTATAGGTTGTGTTGGACCTCCTTGGGCCCGAAAACCCAAAAACCATCACTGGCGCCGTCTGTGGGGATCGAAACGAAGAGTCACGTGTCCTCTTGAGTGAGGCGAGTCCGAGGGACAATAGTTGAATCAGGCAAACTCCAGATATGGCAGGAAGCGAGGAACAGTCGAGCCGTCAAGACAACGGACGGGAGGCCGACTTGAGAAACCAGCTGAATAGAAGAAATGCCCGAAGCCAAGAAAATGAGACGACACCGCCGCCGACGCCGCAGAGAAACCCGCAAGCACCTCAAGTGCTGCTCACCCCGGAGCAGTTGCGCGCAATCGGGCGCGCCTGTGCGGAAGCAAGTCTAGGAGTGAGAGAGCAGTCCATCACCCGCCAGCAGCAACGCGAGCTGCGACCGCCTCAGAGGCCAGACAACCGGCAATTGAGCCGACGGGCTGAAAGCCAGCCGGTGCAATCCGTTCATTCCCGGCTAGGACCCAGCGTCGGGCGTCGGTCGGCAAGAGAGCGATTAGGCCGGAGGGAGCCCAGTCGTGCCCCATTAATCGTCCGCGACCGACAAGTTGCACGAGAAAAGAGCCGAACAAAAAGGGCCAGGACTGAGACTCGCCGCGTGGAGCAACCCCCTCGCAACCCTGCCCAACCGGCTGAGTCTGAAGTCGGCGAAAGCACGGAATCCACGGGAAATCGCACCCGGGAAAGGGTCGAAGTGGCCAACCTAGTACAAGAGGTACGAAATCTAAGAGAACGGATGGAGGGAAAAGCCAAATCCCCGGGGCATACGTTGCTAACCGCCCTGCCCTTCTCGGACGAGGTCATGGCCTTCAAGATACCGGGCGACTTTAAGTTCCCGGAGCAAGCCACATTCGACGGATCAGGCGACCCGCGAGAACATCTATTAAGTTACCAAGCTAAGATGCAAGTCCTAGGAGTGCGAGATCCGGTCATGTGCCGTGCCTTCTTACCTACGCTGAAGGGGCCCGCCCAAAGATGGCTTGTAAGTCAGCCCCCAGGGTCGATCCACAGCTTTGAAGAACTGGCAGACCGCTTCATGGGCCACTATGCCGCTAACATCAAGCCACAGAAGGATCTGACGCACTTAGGCGACATCCATCAGGATGAAGGCGAATCCTTGAAAGCCTATCTTGCTCGCTGGCAGAAGGAGATCCAGTCGATAGAAGAGGTGGAGGACCAAACGGCGCTCACCTTCTTCATTGAATCTTTGCGATCCGGACAGCTGTATCGAGATCTAAGGGACAATCGCCCGGCGACATACGCGGAGGCTGTCCAGATGGCCAATAAGAGGGCCAACACAGAGCAGGCCATGAAGCATAAACGGCAGCGTGAGGTCGGTGGGTCCGCCAGCGGAAAAAGGACGCGGGTGGAAACGAGAGAAAGGCGTTCGGATGCCGCTCGGCGACCCGAGGTCAGGCGACCGTATGACCGACCTGTCGTTCGCACCTATCGGCCGGTTCCAGAGCAACCAGTCCGCGAAGTACAGGCGGTCGCCCCGCCTCCGCCTCCGCCGATGGACGACCGAGCAGCGGACGAGGATACGGGTAAGACTTCTAAATATTGTCGCTATCACAAATCTTATACTCACAGCACAGAAGAATGCTACTATCTAAAGAAGATTATGGAGGGGATCATCCAGCAAGGGACACCGCCCCCTAACCAATGGAAGCGAAGGTCGACCGGTCGAGGAGGTGAAGGACCCGTCGCCAGCTCGGAAAACAGTCGAGGCAAGCAGCCGGCTTCCGAAGAAGACAAAGCCCAATGGCGCCAGAAGCCGGTCATTAACATGATAGTCGGCGGGCCGGAAGGCGGCGATTCCGCGAACACCCGAAAAGCCTGGGCTCGGCAGCTATACGTCGGAACAGTCTATGGTCGAGAAGAGAGCTCCAAAAAGACATGTCGGGAGCCCATCGTGTTCACCGATAAAGACCTGCCTGCCGGGGAAACCCCGCATCGAGACGCGTTGGTCATCGCCATGGACATCAACGGTGTGGTCGTCCGCCGAATCCTGGTCGACACCGGGAGCAGCGTCAACGTACTGTACCTGGAGACCTTTACCAAGATGGGGCTGACCCGAGAACAGCTCAGGCCCGTGAATACCCCTCTCGCCGGTTTCACCGGGGACTCGGTGGAGGCGGAAGGGTCCATCACTCTTCCTGTGAAAATCGGCAGCTATCCGAACGTGCAGCAGTTGAGCATGAAGTTCATCGTGGTCGATCTAGCCTGCTCACACAACGCCATACTCGGCCGCCCGGGTTTGGAAGATCTTGGGGCTCTGATCTCGATCGAACATTTGTGCCTGAAATTCCGCACGCCGAACGGAATAGGAACGGTGCGTTGTGACCGCAAGGTCGCCCGCGACTGTTATCTGCAGGCGTGTAGAGGTATGGGTAAGCGTGGGATGCAGGTCCATGAGATCACCGAGAGGCCCCCTAAGAAAGCAGTGATACCACGCCCGGAGCCGGCCGTCGAGCTAGAGGAAGTTGAAGTGGACCCAGCGCAGCCAAGCAGGCGAGTGAGAATCGGAGTCGGCCTTTCGGAGAAGTTAAAGGGGGAAATCACGAGAGTACTCCAAGAGCACCGGCTGGTCTTCGCTTGGGACCCAGAAGATATGCCCGGCGTAGATCGATCGGTCATATCGCATGGACTCGCCGTAGACCCGGAGCACCGGCCGGTCGTGCAAAAGAAGCGATATTTGGCAAACGATCGGCGGGAGTTTGTGAAGAAAGAAGTCAGCACGCTGTTAGCAGCCGGACACGTCCGTGAGGTCAAGTACCCGGAATGGTTGGCTAACGTGGTCCTTGTGCCCAAGCCCCCGACATGGCGAATGTGTGTAGATTACACAGATCTTAACAAGGCGTGCCCAAAGGATCTGTTCCCTCTGCCCCGAATCGACCAGCTAGTCGACGAGACGGCCGGGTCGGCGTTGCTCAGTTTTATGGATGCCTTCAGAGGGTACCATCAGATATTCATGCACCCGGCAGACGAGGAGAAAACCGCCTTCTTAACTCCGGACGGAGTGTATTGCTATCGGGTCATGCCATTCGGACTCAAAAATGCCGGGGCTACGTACACCCGAATGGTCGCCCGGCTATTCCACCACCTGCTAGGAAAGTCAATGGCCGCGTACGTCGACGACATGCTCGTCAAGAGTCAAGAGGAGGACAAGCACGCGGAGGATTTAGCCGACTGCTTTAAAGTAATGATAAAATATAACCTCCGACTGAACCCCAAGAAGTGTGCGTTCGCCGTCCAGGGCGGTAAATTCTTGGGCTACATGGTCACCAAACGAGGCATTGAGCCTAACCCAGAGAAAGTACGAGCCATCCTCGACATGCAGCCTCCTACCACTATCAAGGACCTACAACGCTTGACCGGACGACTGGCCGCCCTCAGCCGTTTTCTGAGCAAATCGGCGGATAAGACTGTGCCTTTCTTCGAAGCCATGAAGAAGAAAGAGGGATTCGCTTGGACCGCCGAATGCCAACAGTCGTTCGAGGAATTAAAACGATATCTGTCGACTCCCCCAGTACTGTCTACCCCCCAGGAGGGCGAGCCCTTACTGTTGTACCTCGCCGCCTCGGCCAAAGCGGTAAGTTCGGTGTTGGTTCGAGAGGAGGACCGAGTCCAGCACCCGGTTTACTATGTAAGCCGCTCACTGAAAGCTGCCGAGACACGGTACACTGCCCTGGAAAAAATCGTATATGCCTTGGTGGTCACCGTTCGCAAGTTGGCGCCCTATTTCCAAGCCCATATCGTCCGGGTCCTGACGGATCAACCACTCGGGAATGTACTACGGAACCCCTTGTCTTCCGGCCGGCTAGTGAAGTGGGCCGTCGAGCTAACTCAATACGGGATCGAGTACCAACCCAGGCCCTCCGTAAAAGGCCAAGCTTTGGCCGACTTCCTGGTCGAGTGTACGGCGAGCGAGGAGGAGAAGGAACGTGCCTCGGAGGGCACCCCGGGCGAGTGGTGGGAGATGCATGCGGACGGAGCATCAAGTCGACAGCACTGCGGAGGCGGCGTTGTGCTCATCACTCCGGAGGGATTTCGGCTGTATTACGCCCTAAGATACCTGTTCCCTGCATCAAATAACGAGGATGAGTACGAAGCAGTATTGAATGGCCTCCGACTCGCCAAGGGTCTAGGAATCGAACGGCTACGAGTCAAAACCGACTCCCGGCTAGTAGTCGGGCAAATCTCGGGTACGTGCGAAGCTAAGAACGCGAGGATGGCGTTGTACAAAGAATGTGCCAACAAGATGTTGAAGGGATTCGAAGCTTATGAAATAGAATACATATCCCGGGCGGACAACGTAGAGGCCGACATCTTGTCAAAAATCGCCCTGGAAGGGGTGCCGGACCGCTTAATAAAGATTTGCCAGAAGGAGGAGCTAAGTCGGCCGAGCGTCGAAGAGGCGCCGCTAGATGTCCAGCAAGTAAGCATCGAAGGGTGGAATCGAGAGAAAAACCCGGAGATGTTCTGGATAGATGACATCCGGCGATTCAAGGAAACAGGCGAGTTGCCAGCTGACCCATCAGTCGCCGCAAGGGTTCGGCGGAAAGCTCCCTCTTTTCGGATCGTAGACGGAGACCTATATAAACAGTCGTTCGGAGGGCCCTTGTTGAAATGCCTACTTAAGCCTGAGGCCGAGAAGGTAATGGATGAAACCCACAGAGGCATTTGTGCTGCGCACCAGGGTGCTCACACGCTCGCCCGAAAATTGGTCGTTCAAGGGTATTACTGGCTGACCATGATGCGAGATTGCGTTGAACGGATGTCCAAATGTGGCGTTTGTCAGGCATTCGCCAGGAAAGACACTCGGCCAGCCACCTTCTATACACCGGTCACCACGGCCATTCCCTTCGCCAAATGGGGAATAGACCTGTTGGGACCATTACCCGTCGCCCCGGGAGGATTGAAGTTTTGTGTCGTGGCCATCGATTACTTCACCAAGTGGGTCGAGGCGGAACCCCTGGCTACCATCACCGAGTACCAGTGTCGACGTTTTCTGTGGAAAAAGGTGATCTGTCGCTACGGTTTGCCCGAGCACATCGTCAGCGATAACGGGCGACAGTTTGATTGCCAGGCGTTCGCCGAATTCTGCCGCCGACACGGTATCAAGCATACCAAGGTATCGGTGGCCTACCCCCAGGCAAATGGACAGGTGGAGAATGTGAACCGAACCCTGGTCGATGGGGTCCGGAAGAAACTCGAAGACGTCCGAGGAAACTGGGCGGACGAGCTTGATCGAGTCCTTTGGGCCTATCGCACTACCCAGCGGCGAGCGACGGGAGAGAGTCCGTTCTCGCTCGCATACGGCTTTGAGGCCAAGGTTCCCGTCGAGGTGGTCGAACCCACCCATCGGGTTCGCACCTACTCGGACGCAGCAAATGAGGAGAGCCTGCAGATTGAGAAAAATTTTCTAGAAGAAAGAAGGGAAGCCGCGAGTGCGCGAATGGTTGAGTACCAGCAGGCAGTGAAAAGATACCGCGACCGCAGAACTCGCCCGCGAACCTTCCAGGTTGGCGATCTAGTGCTGCGGGATCGACAAGCCAGCCAGCCCACCGAAGGAGGCAAGCTCGCGGTCAAGTGGGAAGGACCGTACCGCATCGCGACCGTAGTTCGGGCCGGAACTTACAAGTTAGAGACCATGGAAGGCAAGCTTATAGACCGTATATGGAATGCAGCACATTTGAAGAGGTTTTATCAGTAGCCCATGATAGGCCATGTATGAACTCAAAGACTTCAAGAAATCTGAATAAAAGTGCGTGGGTTGCAGTCAATCGTCCCTAGAGACTCGGCAAGTATATATAGAAACGACGGGGCACTGACCCTAAACCGTTTCTGAGAACAGAAAAAGCCTAAAGGAGTCGCCTCGACTGAGGGACTCGGCGAGAGAAAGATAGGAAACAAGGGCCCAGACCCTTAGACGTTTCCGTGAAAAAGCCAAAAGGAGTCGCCTCGACTGAGAGACTCGGCAAGTATATATAGAAACGACGGGGCACTGACCCTAAACCGTTTCTGAGAACAGAAAAAGCCTAAAGGAGTCGCCTCGACTGAGGGACTCGGCGAGAGAAAGATAGGAAACAAGGGCCCAGACCCTTAGACGTTTCCGTGAAAAAGCCAAAAGGAGTCGCCTCGACTGAGAGACTCGGCAAGTATATATAGAAACGACGGGGCACTGACCCTAAACCGTTTCTGAGAACAGAAAAAGCCTAAAAGAGTCGCCTCGACTGAGGGACTCGGCGAGAGAAAGATAGGAAACAAGGGCCCAGACCCTTAGACGTTTCCGTGAAAAAGCCAAAAGGAGTCGCCTCGACTGAGAGACTCGGCAAGTATATATAGAAACGACGGGGCACTGACCCTAAACCGTTTCTGAGAACAGAAAAAGCCTAAAGGAGTCGCCTCGACTGAGGGACTCGGCGAGAGAAAGATAGGAAACAAGGGCCCAGACCCTTAGACGTTTCCGTGAAAAAGCCAAAAGGAGTCGCCTCGACTGAGAGACTCGGCAAGTATATATAGAAACGACGGGGCACTGACCCTAAACCGTTTCTGAGAACAGAAAAAGCCTAAAGGAGTCGCCTCGACTGAGGGACTCGGCGAGAGAAAGATAGGAAACAAGGGCCCAGACCCTTAGACATTTCCGTGAAAAAGCCAAAAGGAGTCGCCTCGACTGAGAGACTCGGCAAGTATATATAGAAACAACGGGGCACTGACCCTAAACCGTTTCTGAGAACAGAAAAAGCCTAAAGGAGTCGCCTCGACTGAGGGACTCGGCGAGAGAAAGATAGGAAACAAGGGCCAGACCCTTAGTCGTTTCCGAAAGAAAAGCTGAAAGGAGTCGCCTCGACTATGGGACTCGGCGAGAAAGAGCTGGGAGACAAGAGCACAAGCCCTTAGTCGTTTCTCGGAGGAAGCGTGAATGAGCCGCCTTGACTGAGGAGCTCGGCGAGGGAAAAGCATAGTTCGAAGCCTTAGAAGAAGGCCGATATTAAAAAAAAAAAAAAAAAAAAAAAAAAAAAAAAGCCCAAGGACAAATTCCGTGAAAAGAGATGAAAAAACTGTTTCTTTATTAAAATACGGCCGATAAGGAGGCCAGCCCTTACAAAAGAAGGTCTATTCTAAAAAGACCCTAGACTACAGTGGAGGGGGTATCGACGGCGAGCCCTTCAACTTGCGCCCCCGCCGATGGCCCAGCAAGGGGAGCAGAGGAAGGATCCTCCGCCTGAGGAAGGGACTCGGGAAGCTCTGGAGGCGTCGCCGCAGGAAGAGTCGCCGGGTCAGTAGGCGCAGTCGGCCCATCAGCGTCCAGCACCGGCTTGAGGCCCCAGCTCTCGGGAGTGAACGAAGGATCGCGGGCCAACAAGGTGGCGTGAATCTCCATCTGCGCCTCGCGGAAGCCGAGGCGGTAATCTCGCTCGCCCAGGTCGAGGAGGAAGTCATCGCCCTCCGGGGTCGCCAGCCACTCCTTGGCCACCTCTCTCCTTCGAGCTGCCACCGCCGCCTGCACATCCGCCTCGAAGGCCGCCGACTTCTTATAATCTACGACGGAAGTCGCGGCGATCGTGGCCACTTTGCCCTTCTCCTCCTCCCATTGACGGGTGACCCTCAGCAGCTCGGCGTTGTGCACCTCCACCATCTTGAGTTGCTTTGCCTGCTCTTCCAGAAGAGATTCCTCCGTCTGGCGCTGCTTGGCGGTCATGGCCCGCATATCGTTCCTAAAGCCCTGGAACCGATTGCCCAGTTCCATCTGGAGGGCGAGGTCCTGCACACCCAGCCGTCAGTCGAACAGAAAAGGAAAGAAATGAGGGTAAACAGAGGGAAAGGCCGAATGAGTGACACTTACGCGATACGACTGCCGGAGCAAAGCCTCGATGATGAACCCGTCGCCAAGAGCACGGGTCGACTCCACATCCTTTGGCAAAAGGACATCCTTGCACCACTTGCGAACGGAGGTGTTGCCCATCCAGATTTGGGCGTCCTCGTCCACCTCATGGCACAGCCTGATCCTCTTCGGAGCCGGCCCCTCCGTAGGCTCAGCAAGCCGCTTGGAACTCGGACTCTCAGTAGAAGGAGGAGGCGGCTGCCGACTGGGCGATACCACGGGCGAAGGTGTGAGGTCGACCACGTTGTGGGAAGACGCAGGAGTCGGCCGGACCGCCGGCGATGGCTGAGATGAGGACGCAGCGGCCGGACCTGTGGAACGTTGCGTCAGGCGACGCCTCATCTTTTCCGCCCTGTTTGCCATCTCAGGAGTCGGTTCGATTGCTTCGCCGGAGCTGGAGGTATCGGAGTCGTACGGACCTGTAAAAGAAATACACTCACTTGTGAGTGTTCCCGTGGAAAACAAAAAGCAAGACGAGAAGGAAGAGGAAAGAGACGCTACCTATGGTGGCGGCGCCCTCCGGCAGAAGGCCATGCTTGGCCATGGCCCGGACTCGAGACCAGTACTTAACGGAGTACGGCCCGAAGCCCTTCAAGAAGTCGCCGCCCATGACAGCATCCTTCGTAAAGACGGCGCGCCGAGAGCAGGGCTTGAAAAGAGTCGCCGGCCAAAGGGTCGGAAAGGTGAAGGAAGAGGAGCGAGGTCGGACGAAGAAATAAAGGGGTTTCCACTCCTTTATCGAGTCGGACAACCCTTCGAAAAGTTGACGTCCCGGACGGGCGGCGACTTGGATAAAGCCGGGCGAGTGAGAGCCGACCTTGTTCACGGTAAAGAGGTACCGGAATAGGTCCAAATCTGGCTCGCACTTCCACCAATGGCAGAGATTGATGAAGCTGGTCAGGAGTCGGTGAGAGTTAGGCACTAACTGGCCCGGGACCAAGTTATAATGCCGGAAGAGAAGCGAAAGAAATGGGTGTGGGGGTACTCGGAAGCCGAATGCAACCGAGTGCAAATGGATACCCACAAAACCCTCCGGCGGGTCGTGGATAGGCCGGCCCTCCGCCGCGACGACCATGGCCGAAGGGCCAAGCAGAAAGCGGGCCATATCCAGGTCCGCCGCTGTGGCCGACGATGGAAGACCGGACGGCCGGACAACCGAGTCAAACTTGCCTCGCGGCCGTATAACGCCGCCCGGCAAAGCCGCCACCGTAGTTAACGGGGCTGGGCTCATCGGGGTGGCCGCCCCAGAAGAAGAAGGGGCTAAGAAGGAAGAAGAAGACACCGCCTGGAAGTCCGCCGGCATTTCCAGACGGCGGACGACGGAAGAAGAAGAAGAGGACGACGGAGAAGTCCCCGCCGGGTTGTCAAAGGACGGCCGGCGGGAGGAAGAAGAAGAATGAGAAGAGGAAGACATTACTTACAGATTGGAGCTGAGGCTGGGAAGGCGATGAAAGAAGCAGAAGCTTGGTAGGAGAATTAAAAAGGAAAATGGGAGAAAAAGCCTTTTAAAGGGAGAAAGAAGTCCAAGAGGCTGCCACGCGGCGCCTCCGTAGTGGAGGAATCGGAGGCGACAAGACGTCGAAGGGATGCCGCATTTAATGCCTCGATGGGCGGAACGACGGTTCAGGCCTAGGGCTAGCCTGCAAGCGGCGCGTCTACCCTAGGCCAAGGCTGAGTGACGATGACCCGGCCTGCCAGACCAAAGGCCCATCAAGGCAAAAGGTATGGGGGCCCATCCAGATCACGCTAGAAGTTTCTAGAAGTGACCCGGCCGGGTCCGGCCAAATAAAGAGGCCCGGACGAGCTTCAGGTTGCAAGATCGGCCGACGAAATTTGCCGAGTCCCCCACCCACGGGACTTAGTCGGACAAAGTTTATGAGTCGGTCATAACGAACAGGAGTCGGCCAAAGGAACACACAAAAACCAGGGTCCGAAAAGTAAAAACGAGATTTTATTCCATAAAGACAGGGGTACAAAGCCGAGGACTCGGCTATAGACATTACATAGAAAAGACAGGCCTAGGGCTTAACTTCCTCCTCTTCCGCATGACGCACCGGCTCCGGACCCTCCAAATAGTGATGAGGGCGGAAAGGCAATGGACTCGGCTCAGGCTCGGGCTCGGGCAGTTCATCCAGATACACGGCAGGCTTCCCATCTACGACCGTCTGCAGAGGCTTCTCCAGAGCACTCGGCGACATGGCCACGCCAAAAAGCGGAGGAGCCTCCCAGTTCAGGTCCCCCTCTGGCTCCGGATCCTCTACCATGGGCACCATCTCGTCCTCCTCTGGGTCCACGACCATCGGATCAAGCATGTCAGGAGGCACCACGATGGGATCAGAAGCGGAGTCGCCTACCAGGTAACCTCCGCTAGCCGCCCTCTTCCGCCGGAGCTCCTCCTGCCGGGCATGCTCCTTATTACGGAGGGACCAACGACGATCACCGTCCCTGAAGCTCATAGCTTGAGGTTTTTTGAGGTATGAAATGGTGAGAAAGCACAGAGCTACCAAAAGCCCTTATATAGAGCCCCGAGAGAGCAGCGACCGAGGCGCAAATCACGGAGGGAATCATAACTGACATAACTGAGCCGGATTAGACGGGCAGCGTGAATCTCTGTCAGAGATTAATCCCATCCAATTAGCTCGGGAAGGGTGAGATTCGCACGCTAAACTGGAAAAAGCCTGGCTCGCCCAGGGAAGCGAGATTTACAGGTGTCAAGCGGAAGGAGGACTCGACATCGCAGTCGACTCCTCGACAATTGAGGCGGACGAGTGCGCTAAATATACTGAAAAAGAGAAAAACTGAAGGCCGGAAATATTTTATTATAAAAAGAAGGTGCAGGTTACAAGGAGCTTATTACAGAGTAAGCAAGTGCCCCTAACAGAACTACCCCTCTAGAGAATCCGGCCGACCCCAGTTCACAATGATCACTCACTCGGCGAGGAGGAGCCGCTTCCAAAGAACCCTTCCGATGGCCCAGGAGAGGGTGGGCAAAGCGAATCCCAGAACGCCGGCATGAGCGGCGGCACAACCAGCTCTTCATCGTCCGGGTACATCTCTTGATAACGAGTGAAGTCTTCCTCGTTCATTAACCCGGTAACCGGACCGTCCAGGTCATCTAGAGGAATAGAAAAGGTCATACGAAAGGTCAACTGCTCTGGGACAGGCACGGTAACAACGGTCCCGCCTGGGGAAGTTACTCGAGCAGACCCCGGAGGAGGAGAAGGGCGAGAAGTCGGAGCGACTTCGCGACGAGCAGGAGTCGGCGGAGGAAGAGCCATAGAGGCGGCGCCAGCAGGTGACCTCTGTGAAGTCGGATGGGGAGCCTTCCTTTTAGGCTCCCTCTCAGGGCGAGTCCGTTTCAAAGGCAAAGGGCGCCGGGGCGACCCAAAATCAATCTGCTTCCCTTTCAGTGGTGAGCGACCCATGAGGGATTAGTAAGTTAAGAGAAGAGCGGCCAAGGTCATTTATAGGTGTCAGGCCAGGCCAAGGAGATCAGAACGGTCCCGCGAGATCCGGGAGATAGCGAATAATCTGGGCCAATCCTGAGTCATTCAAGGCGCGGATTCGGTAAGCAGGAGAGGGTTACTACTTTTCCAAACCCAGGTTGGTGGACCGGGTATGGAAAAGTGAGGGACTAGTTGATGGGGTGAGAACCCCGGCCCAAGAAAAGAGGCCCAGAGAGAATGCATGGGCCGAGTCCAGGACTCGGCCCAGGTCCAAAGAGGGAGGCCCAGTTTAGAGACCGGAAGGACGGCCCAATACCAGACGGGGACGAGGAGTCGGCCCAGGCCCGACCTAGGAGAGGACTCGGTCCAGAGAGCCGTTGAGGGAGCCTTCAGCACAGTTAAAACAAGGAGCCGTTGAGGCATTAAAGGCCGGGCTCGGTCCGCTAGTTATTAGCCAAAGAGAGCCGTTGGCAGAGTCTGTAACGTCGCCCAACGGCTCGGCGCATTGAATGTACCCTTTAAGTCGGCCATCATGAGCCTTTAAGACGGTAGAGGAGGAGCCACTATAAAAAGGGCTCCTCCACCATTGTATGGGACAGATTCCAGAACCCGGAGAGGGAATAGACAAAAGTACTATTAAGCATCATATTTTACTACTAAAACTCAAACCCTTTTGTGAAAGGTGTATCCACCAGCTATAGGTTGTGTTGGACCTCCTTGGGCCCGAAAACCCAAAAACCATCAATGGCTTTATCAATCATATATGCAGTATTTATTTGTTAAAACAAATTTTTTATTCCGAGCTTATTTTTTAAAATTATTTTTAGATAATTTTTTTTTAATTTAATAATACTTTTATTACAATTTTAAATATATCAACTTTATATAGTAATTTAAATTTAATATTACATTTTTAAATTATAAATAATTTTAGTCAAATCACACTAATTGAATTAAACACATCCAATCAGACAGGGAAATATTATTTAAAAAAATTAAATAAATTATTTAATATAAAAGTTTAAGATACACTGTACAAGTATTATATTTTCTTGATGTTTGTCATCCTCCATCCCTATAAGATGACGTGGCAGATATTATCAAGAGAATCATTAAAGCCCGAAATTCTGGTCAAGAGCCCGGCCCGTTTAATAACAATAATGCTCCTTGCGATGGGAAACAACTCGCCACCAAACACGTGGTCCCCGCATATTACTATACCCCTTACAACACGACAACTCCACGTCTAATCCTTAACGCCGTCAACCTAAGATTCCATCAAAATTTTTATATTAACAATTATTTGAAGAAAATAAGAAAAGGTCAAAAAAATCAATTAATATTCCATCTGTCCCATTTTATTGTCTGATTCGATTAACGAAACTTCACTAAAATTATTTTTAATTCAATTTTTCATAATATTAAATTTAATATTAGCATACAAAATTTATATATTTAGAAATTACACTAAAAGTACTATTAAATACCAAAAAAATTAAATTTAAAAATAAGTAAAAAATACTAAAAAAAAACAAATAAGAAATAGTTGAATAGTAAGTAGAACATAAGAAGTATTATATTTTTCTCATAATATTAATCTCTTCATATAATATTAATTAATTTTTTTAATATTTGGTTGTTTAAGTAAATCTTCAAGTCATGGTAGCGTCGACTAAGATAATAAACATAAAAAATTTTATTCTTATGCTAATAGCTGAGAAATGAGAATTAAATGATAAATTAAAAAAGAAAAATAATATTTTTCAAATATAATCATAATAGAAATATATTCATATATATGCTATGAATGAGGTGTGGGCGAGTAGGTAAAGTATAATTTTTATGTCGGAACAAAAATGTATACATATTTAATAGTTCATGTCATTTAACTTTCTCGAGAAAAAAAATGGCGCCATGAGCCCATGAAACGTATATCCAATATAACGGTGGAGTGATGTTACAAGTAACGGAAATTCTATAAAAGTCATGGCCCTACAGACAAGCTGTGAAACGACCCAGTCATGGCATCAGCCACTCAAAATATACAAAAAACCAAAAAAAAAAAAAAACACGAAATCAAAGCTGGGCGGCCATCTCTCTATATTTCTCTGTCTATATCTCTCTCTCTCTCACGCGTCGTTCATTGCGAAACCACCCACCCCTTTCCTCCTCATCTTTTCTTCGTCCTCGTATATAAACCTACCATTCTGGATCCTCCATTTCTGTGAACTGGAATTTCCAGTATAAAAACCTCAAAAAAAAACAAAAAAAAAAATTATTTTCTGAAACAGAGCGGGAAGGAAAAGTATTTTTCAGCGACTCATTTCCTCCTTTGCTCTGTAAACCCTTTTTTTTTTTTTTTTTTTTTCCTCTCTTGCTTTTCTCCTCACACACAGATCTTCCATTAATCTCCGGCGGATTCTGTTTTTTACCTTCCTTTTTTTTTTTTTGTCTGGGTAGGCGTTGTTCAGCTGCTAATCTTTAGATGTTTGTGGAGTTTATTGTTTGAATTATTTGTTTTTTTCGGAAGGGAAAAAATGGGAACGGAGGTTCTTAGACCGCAGGATTGTTTGGGTGAGAGGGTGAACCCGTTTCATCGCCGGAAAAATGGGTACGCCGTCGGGGGGAGCGGGGCGTTTTACCCCCGTAATAGGAAACAGGTGGTTAGGTCGGAGAAGAAGAGATACAACGCGGCGGCGGCGGAGGCCGTACCGGCGAGTCCCAGACGAACGCCCAGCGCTGAGAATTTGAGACACGGCGGCGGCCAGAGCTGGAAGCCCGCCGAGCTCGTGATGGGGCGGGTGACGATCTTGCGGCGGGGGGATTCGATGGACTCCCTCAACTCGAAGACCCACCGCGACAACAAGGCCGCGCCGGCGCCGCCGAAGAGCGGCGGCGGCGACGGTGACGGTGACGATTTGGTGGTGTTCGGGACCAGCAGACTGGGCCCGGAGCAGCCCGTCATGATTCCCAAGCAGATACGCGTCAGCCGCTTGTCCGGCGACGTTTACGCCGGCTCCGGCTTCTCCAACTCGCCGTCGCCGAGATCTCTGCCTTTGCCTTCATTCTTCAACAACGCTAACAAGAAGCAAGACGGGTCGAACACGACGTCGTTTGACGACTCGGCAACCCGAGACTTGAGACGGTTGCTCCGACTCGAATAGGAAAATCGGGTCCGGATCCGGGTCGGTGCCCTCGATGTTTTCAAGATCCATATAAATCCCTCCAATAGATTGGTTTTTTGCACATATGGAGTGATTAAAGTGGGTCTGAAAATTGAGGGAATAAATAAATTAAAACACCGATTAAAACTTAAAAAGGATCCTATTTTTCTACTAATTATTAATAATCGTTATAATATATATTAATTAAGTTGGGTTAATTTGAAGGGTATTGTTGTAATTTCACGTGTAAGAGTGAGGAGAGAAGAGTACTTGTCATAATGTTATTACTACTAAGTACCAATTCAAATGTATAATGGTCTGTTTATATTTGGTGATGTAGAGGAAGAGGAGTTTTGTGAGCTCCAAATCTTTGTATAATATCCCATTATTATTGAATAATAGACAAAGATGAACTATTTAGGAATAATTGCCTGTGTTTTTATTTTTTTATTATTACTATTCTATTTTCCTTCTCAATTATTATAATCAAAAAGTTTTTAGACAATATTTTAGCAAATTTCAATCGAGTTAGTGAGATAGTTAATTTAGTAATCACAAAGTTCAAACCTGATTCTGAAATTGTATATTAACTTTTTTGATTTGAGATGGTTAGTTATGAATAATCAAGATTTGTTAATTTCATTGTGGTCTTTGATCAACAAGAATTATATTTTGGAACTGTTTATTGATTTTTTATTTTATTTGAATCGATCAGTTATGACCTATGAGTGGTCTAAGCTAGCTTAATAGAATTTAAATTCAGAGTTGTTTATTAATTTTTTTGATATAAATTGATCAATTATGGGTTAATCTAGGCTGATTTATTTTTTTTTACTGTGGTTAGAAGGCCAAATCAAGGCACAATGTTAATGCGTTTTCTTTGTTATAATTATATTTATATTGATTTGTTGAAGCCAATGATGACTTTGAGGTTCAAAGACACCATGGAATTCTTCATTATTATTGATTGATTCAAAAAGGGTAGATGGGTTGTCTATTTTAGATTGATTAGTGTAAAGGCAATTTCCCAAATGTCCAAATGGAGGTTGCTATGCGTGTCATCTACGAAGCAGCCCAACAGGTGGCGTTTACATGCACTGCTCGACAG
This sequence comes from Ipomoea nil, assembly GCF_001879475.1. Classification (NCBI taxonomy): domain Eukaryota; kingdom Viridiplantae; phylum Streptophyta; class Magnoliopsida; order Solanales; family Convolvulaceae; genus Ipomoea; species Ipomoea nil. The sequence goes on from NW_017617116.1 coordinate 5,824,316, forward strand.
CTGTCCCCCACTGTCAAATTTCTATAATTGAGGATGATGTGTCACAAGTAAACTCTACATATAATTGTCAACAAAAATGTAAAATTTTGCTTATCCCCGGAGATTTCACATTCCAGACTCTATAAATAATGGAATGGTAAATCATAATGATTCAGCCGTTCATTAGAGCATCTTTATCAGTAAAGAGATGTAAGAGTGATTAGGAAAGAGAATGTGGGAGGAAAGAGAAAAAAACAAAATAAAATAAAATAAAATAAAATTTAAAAATAAATAAAAAAGGAAGTCAAGCACGCCTAACAACTGCACGCGCCAGGCTTTGGCCGCGTTTTTTTTTTTTTTCTTTTTCTTTTTTTTTTTTAGTTCTGACATTATTTTCTCATTTGCAGGAGAACTCTTTTTTCATTATCTCATCCCCACATCAAGTATGCTCCTTGGCTTGAGAGATTTCATTCTGAAAAAACTTGGAAAAAGACACTATAGTGGATGCTCTTAGAGCATCCACAATAGTTGATTTTTATAGTTTTTGAGGAGTTTGTGTAGATGAGTGAAACAGATTAACGTAGATTCAAATTCTGAGAAGTTACAAAGATAATAACAGAGATTAGAATCCTATCTAACTACTCCTAGTCAATAGCTATTAGTTATAGGACTAATTCAACTCTAATGTTACATAATAAATAAATGTGAAATATAACATTACTGACACTCCCCCTCAAGCTAAAGGTGGTGTAGACACAACATTAAGCTTGTCGCGGAGAGTAGCAAAGCGTGCAGACGGCAGTGGTTTGGTGAAGACGTCGGCTAACTGATCCTTGGTGGAGATAAAGTTGACTCGGAAATCACCTGAAGTCACCTTGTCTCGTACGAAATGGTAGTCAATCTCAACGTGCTTGGTCCGTGCATGAAAGACCGGATTAGCGCACATATATGTGGCGCCCAAATTATCACACCACAAAGTCGCTGGATTCCCAGAATGTAGCCCAAGCTCCTGTAGAAGAGATTCAACCCAAGTAACTTCTGCTGCAACGTCGGCTAAGCCCTTGTACTCGGCCTCGGTGGAAGACCTAGCGACAGTCCGTTGCTTACGAGAGACCCAAGAAATTAAGTTCGTACCAAGGAACACGGCGTAACCACTGGTGGACTTGCGATCTACTGGACACCCAGCCCAGTCGGAGTCCGAGTAAGCATGAATATCAGCGGACGGCGAAGCAGACAACCTGAGGCCATAGGACTGTGTGCCTTTCACATACTGTAGAACTCGTTTCAGTAAACCCCAATGCTCATCAGTCGGAATGTGCATGAACTGACAGAGCCTATTAACAGCATACGACAGATCCAGACGCGTGATAGTCAGATACTGTAGAGCCCCGGCTAACCGACGGTACTGAATAGGATTGTCATACGGGCCAGTCGGTGGAGAAATAGCTTGTGTGACAGCAGCCGGAGTGGACAAGGGTTTGCAGTCAGTCATACCCGCACGAGTCAAGATGTCAGCCATGTAACGACGTTGAGAGAGTAGAACACCATCTGTTACTGGTATAGTTTCAATGCCGAGAAAAAAGGTGGGAGTTCCCAAGTCGCGTATCTTGAAAGTGGTGGAGAGCAGATTAAGTAGAGAGATTAATAGCTCGGTGTCGTTGCCAAGCATGATTATATCGTCTACATAGACGAGCAGATAGACCCGTGACGTGCCTCGCGTGTAGTAAAAAAGGGAGACAAAATCGGTTTTGGATGCCACAAAACCTGTAGTCAAAAGAAAGTCATGTAACCGCTTAAACCAGACACGGGGAGCCTGTTTAAGCCCATAAAGGGACCGTTGTAAACGGAAAACATAATCCGGGTGCGTTGGGTCCTCATAACCCGGTGGTTGGCGCATGTAGACCGTTTCAGCTAGATGCCCATTCAGGAAGGCATTATGGACATCCAGCTGGCGCATAGTCCATCCTTGTGATATAGCAAGGGCAAGTAATATGCGAACCGTTGTGGGTTTAACAACTGGACTGTAGGTTTCAAAAAAGTCCTCACCAGCGACTTGATTGAACCCCTTCGCGACCAAGCGAGCTTTGTAACGCTCTATGGTACCATCGGCCTTCCGTTTGGTGCGGTAGACCCACTTACAGCCCACTACATTCATCCCCGGCTTAGCCGGTGTGAGATACCACGTATTATTATGCAAAAGCGCATTAAATTCCTGATCCATAGCATCCCTCCACTGCGGGTGTGCCACGGCCTGAGTATAACAAGTTGGATCAGTAGAGGCAGTTAGAGCGTGAAAGGGCTCATTTGTGCCTCGTGTCATGCGCCGGAGTCGCATCACAAGGGGTTGTGGCGCAGCCCGAGCCCGGCTTTTGGTTTTGCAGCGTGGTGCCACTCCGTTCTCTGGCTCATGTTGTATTGCTAGCGGTGGCACTTGGGTTGCCAGCGGTAGCTCATTAATCGGCTCAGCTTGTGATTGTGCGATTATGGGACTGGATGCCCAAGGCACGTCATTCTGAGTGCTTGTGTCCCCACTTTGCTCGCGAGAACCTGTAGCATAAGGAAACACACTCTCGTCAAACCTGACGTGACGACAGATAAAGGTCTTTCCAGTTACTGGGTCCATGCATCGGTACCCCCTATAAGACGTAGGATATCCTAAAAAGACACAAGGTGCAGAACGATACTCTATCTTATGGCGATTGTAGGGCCGTAGATAGGGGTAACATCTGCACCCAAACACGCGCAGAAAAGTGTATGGTGGAGTTTTGTTGTAAACAGACTCGTAGGGACTGACATAATTTTTGAGTGCAGACGACGGTAAGCAATTTATGAGATAGGAAGCTGTTTCAAACGCGGCATCCCAGTGTTTGATAGGGACTGAGCTGTGCGCGAGTAGAGCTAACCCGGTTTTGACAATGTGTCTATTCCGGCGCTCTACTCGGCCGTTTTGCTCATGTGTATAGGCACAAGACTGCCTATGCACAATGCCAAGAGACTCGAAGATTGTGTGTAGACGGCGATACTCACCGCCGAGATCAGACTGTATCGACTTGATAGAACGCGAGAATTGGCGTTCTACCATGACACGAAAGGACTCAAATATTTTATAAATGTCTGATTTTAACCGCAAAGGGTAAAACCAGCAAAAACGGGTGTGGTCATCTACAAATAGAACAAAATATCTAAATCCCCCGGCAGAAACAACGGGTGCCGGCCCCCAAATATCAGTATACAGTAAGTCGAGTACATTATTGCTACTAGAAAAAACTCTATCTAGCGGGAATCGAGACGATTTCCCGAGTTGACACGACGAACACAAACGCGGTATACTTGCCTTGGATTGAGCGACCGGGCAGTTTTGTAAGACACGATTCTGGGCACGTTCATGCGGATGTCCATGCCTGCGATGCCAAACGTCAGGTGGCGCACGAGCGGTTATTAACGCAACATGTGACCGAGACATGGGTAACTTGTACAAACCCCCTGTGGTTGGACCCCTAAGGAGCACCGCCTTGGTGTGACAGTCCTTCACAACGAAATGATCATGGTGAAATTCAAAATAAACAGAATTATCAAGTGTGAAGCGATTAACTGATAATAACGGTAATGAAAGTCGGGGGACATGCAAAATGTTATTTAATTTCAGAGTTCTAGACGCAGAGTTTAATGATGCATGGCCAACACTGGTTATACCCAAACCTGATCCATTGCCCACGCGGAGCACGTCACCGTCGGAATAAGGATCTGATTGCGCCATCATCGTTGGATCGGGCGTAGCATGTGGCGACGCCCCGGTGTCCGGGTACCACGCGTCTGCCACGACTGCCGTCTCATCACCGGGAACTGCTGCATGGGCCTGCGGTTGCGGAGCGCCGGAGTACCGTTTATAGCAGTGAAGCGCGGTGTGGCCATGTGAGCGGCAGATTTGGCATCTCGGACCACCACCGCCTCGGCCTCTGCCCTGTCCGCCACGGCCTCTACCCCGTCCTCGCCATTGCTGCCCGGAACCAGCATTCCTAGGACCGCCACCTGCGGCCTGGTTCTGCGCGTAACCACGTCCCGCCACCAAGGCCGTGTGGCCGGATGAAGCGCCGGTAGTAGAGAACTCATCCGCCCAAATGAACTCCTGGGCTTGGAGATAGTCCGAGAGCTGGGGAATCGACACCGGTGTGCCGGATGCCGCGAGGGATGAAGCCATCGACCGGAATTCTGGCCGGAGACCTCGGAAAACCCAGAGGTTCTGTTCGTCAAGCGAGACCGGACGGCCGGCCAACGCTAGATCCTCCACTAACAGCTGCGCACGGCCGAGATACTCGGCGGGAGTGCTGTCACCTTGCCTGAGTGATTGGAATTGAGCCAGCAAATTGAGGCATCTCGCCCTAGTCGAGGAACCCAGTGCCGCCGTGATCGAAGACCACACCTCATGCGACGTTGTACGGCCGACGGCGAGGTAGAGTACCTCGTCCGCCATTGACGACACGAGCAGGGACAGTATGCTCTGGTCCTGCTGTATCCATAGACCGTGAGCCGGGTTCAAGGTGGTGGTGGTTGTTGTGGCGCCGGAGGCAGCTTCACCGGAGGCCGGAGACTCAAGCGTGGCGGGTGGACAAGGTGTATCGCCGGTGACATACCCCAGGAGGCCTTGTCCACGGAGGAATGGTACAAGTTGGGTACGCCAGAAGAGAAAGTTTTTCGTGGTTAATTTCATTGAGATAAAGTGGTGAGCCGAATTAAGGGTGTTTGGGGTGGTGGAAGGTGGCGGAGTACCTGCGGTCACCGTTCGCTCACTCGAGTTTGTCGACATAATTTTGGGAGAGAGAAAACAAAGGTTCACCTAGCTTGCTGATACCAGATGAGTGAAACAGATTAACGTAGATTCAAATTCTGAGAAGTTACAAAGATAATAACAGAGATTAGAATCCTATCTAACTACTCCTAGTCAATAGCTATTAGTTATAGGACTAATTCAACTCTAATGTTACATAATAAATAAATGTGAAATATAACATTACTGACAGTGTAAGTGTGATTAGGAAAGAGAAAACAAAACAAAACAAAAATGATTAAAAAAAAAGTTACTGTCAGGCCGTTGTCAGCGTGCCTGACGCGCCCGTTGGGCGCACTTGTGACGTGCACAAGGCTTTCACGCAGCTGGCTTTATGGGACCCACTTTCTGCCATTATTTCGTCTCTTGCAGAAGAACCCAAAGACTCTCTCTCTCTCTCTCTCTCTCTCTCTCTCTCTCTTGCTTCTCTCTCTGCTTAGTTGGCTTCTTACATAAACCCAAAAAAATCACCGATACTAATGCTCTTAGATGAGAGATTTACAAGAAACCTATTACATATTTGAAACTCAAACTTACAAAGGTCGGAGCATATTACATATGTGAAATTCTCACATTGCGGTTGTTAAGAACTCAAGGTTTAATCATATACTTCTATCCATAATTTATCACCTCAAAATTATTTGAGATATCCGTTCGGGCAACTCTACAGATCTTTTTGAACATTGTGGATGCTTATATATAATATATGCACTCGAAATTTGGAGAAAGATTTCAATTTTTCTTACAATGATATTGTCATGCAAAAAATGATAGCTAGACAATTTTGAAAGAACTCAATTTTTTCAATCATTTGATATGATCAAAATATTCATGTTGTTTTAAAGAATATTTTACTTTGTAATTGTTATGTTTAAATTATTTTTTGGGTGATGAAGGAAATTCGCTCATCTATAAATTACACAAGAGAGGTAAATTGCACTAATAAAATTCTATGTGATGGACTCAATCAAGAGGGTATTGACAAGAATTAAACTCGTCATCTTTAGGTACAAGAATCATGTTTCACACATTTGGCCACTTATTACGGGCCAATATATTTTATTTGGCATTATAATTGGTTGTAGTAATTTGTTAACGAAAATTTTAAATCTTGCTAATAGAGATGTATTCATATAAACAATAGTGAGGGAGTAGATGTGGTATTGGTGAGAAGTGGATCATCAATTTTCTTTCGAGTCTAATTCGAATCCCACTCTTTGAGTAGTATGAATTAAATTATATTGAATTTAAATATCTATGAGACTATGGTAGTTGTGTATTATATGTGAGTGTAATATTGGAGGTATTTGGTAAATAGATGTTAGTTATGTTTGATAAATTAGCTAATAACTGATTACATGTAAAATGATTTTCTCAAAAAGCTTATTAAAAAAAACTACTTTGAGAAACTTTTTAAATTTTAGAATTTTAGAGAAATAAGCCGTTGTTACAAAAAAAAAAAAAAAAAAAAAAAAAAATTAATCAAACACTTATATTGAATGGTTAATCAAGTCAAACAGCTAATAATAGTCAAATAAAGCAAATTTGACTGATAAGCTAACTATGTTATCAAATATTAAATATGGCTATTTTATTTTTGTATTTTTAATTAAATTTAACTTAAATTAAGAATATGACGGGTCATGTATTTTGTATCTATCAGGGTTGTTTTCTAGTATTGAAAAATATTGATGATTATTAAATCATGGATGATATATAATGTATCTTTGGTAAATAAGTTGAAGTGAGTGTGAGAAGTATTAGAGCAACCATATCACTCTTGAATTTTTTGTGATTTTTAGGTGTCACTTAGGAAATAGAAGAAGGAGAAAAACTAAACGGGAAAAACAAAAAAGAATCTCACAAACTAAAACAAAAAGAACAAAGCAACGATTTTTCATAGCTGGCGACCACTCTAAAGCGCTCCAAGCGCGCCTGCTATCCTTTTTTTTTTCTCTCCCGCAAAAATCAAAAGTTTTACAGGAGAAAAATCCAAGAAAAAATCAAGGTTCTCATTTGTTTTAAAACCACAATATCAGATTTACTATTCTAACACCAAGGAAAAATCACTGATGTGGTTGCTTTTAGTCAAAATGACAAAAAATAATAATAATAATTTAGGTACAATTGTCTTAGGCTTATTACAATTGTGACTGAAAGTTTGAGATGCTCTAAACTCAAGTTGGGTAAGGTGTAAATAATAATGAAATGGAACTCCTAACAAGCCGATGGAGTGTTCTATTTATATTGGAGAGATGGGTGCAACATGCTAAAAAGCTATTGATGGAGGGCGCATTGAAGATATATGGGTGCTCAAGTTGGTTGCGTCACATGATAGTTGCTGATGCGATGATTGACTAATTAACGAATAGTTATAGATGTGACCTCTTCTACTAAGAGCATCTCTATCAATAGATCTTTAGGAGGTTTTGTGTGTGTGTGTGTGTATGTGACTGATGGGGGAGAGGGGGGAGGGGCATGGGCTTAAGTGGAGGTGAGAGAAATAAGAGAGAGAAGATTTGGAGTCTTTACATGCAGAGGGGCTCGTGAAAAAAATCTCGTTGATGCGTGTAAATACAGATATATTATTATTATTAATTATTATCATACTCTAATAGGTTTCCGTAACTGAAAAGTGAGGAGTCAGTAGAACTATCTTATAACCTCATCAATGAAAATTCAAAGATTATCAAAAGTAGAGAAGATCATAGGTAGAGTTTGGGCTTGTTTGGTTATCATCGGTTAGCGGTTAGCGGTAGCGGATTGTATTAGCGGTTATCAAATAGCGGAATGTATTAGCGGGTTTGACCATCGAATTGTATTAGCGGTTTGTAAAAAAACGTTTGGTAAAATTAGCTGTTTAGATTAGCGGTTAACATGTAAAATGACCAAAAGGGTAATAATAATAATAATAATAATAATAATAATAAACAAACTAATGTAATAATAATAATAATAATAATAATAATAATAATAATAATAATAATAATAATAATAATAATAATAATAATAATAATAATAATAGAATTAAAAATTTAAAAAAAAAAAAAAAGAAATGTAAAGTAAATGGAGGCGTTGAGCTCCCCATTAAAAGGGAAGCTCAACGCCGCTTATTCATTCCAGCCAAACAAAATTATTAAACAAAAAGTTAGAAAAAAAAATATTGAATTAAGGGTGTTTTGGGCAAAAGCCCAAAACGCCATTCTGAAACGCTGCACATAGCAGCGTTTCAGATTTTGGCGGTTTGGAGCAAATCCGCTGCTCCAAACCACCATTTGCCAAATATAGTTTTTAGCGTTTTGACATGGTCAAAACGCTGAAAACGACGGATTTTGGCGGATCCGCCAATAACCAAACAAGGCCTTTTTCTATTTATTCTTGTAAAAAAAGATTTAGAAAACTTTTTATCTCATGTGATAATAATCATAAGAAAGGGAGGAAAAGTATAATCATCCTAACATACATTTTATTATGCAATTTGTACCACAATGTGATATTTTGAACATTTTTTTTTTTTGAAATAGTGATATTTTGAACATATTTTTATCTAAACAATTTAATTGAGGTAAATCAGGAAGGCATGAAGCATTGAAATGTAATTCGATCAAAATGCTACAACTTTTCAAAATAAATGATAATATTAGAGTATTCACATCTATGCATTTTGGGTAGTTTTTTAGGAAGCTTGACTTATATGGAGGAGAGATGCATTTCAATGAATCTATCAATTAAGCTTGATATATACTGTGTCTATCCTTACAATTAAGGCAAAGAGTTTATGACTTCATTATATTGACTTTTTTCCTATTTTGAAATGTTGATTTGGTGTAAGAATTGAGGGATGGAGCTAGGAGATATTGTTTGATCGTACAAGAAAATTAAGTTTGAATTTCTATTCGTGTTGGTCAGACAATTAATTTACAAGGTTTCAAGTTTTACCCATTGGTCTTCTATATCAACTATTGACAACTTATGTTGATTTGGGGGGACTTCATCCAAAGTAAAATTTTATAATTAAAAATGCATAACGAATTGAACATTTTTTTTTTACCAAATTAGTACCTAACAAATTAAATCGGTCACCTTAACATTTCATTGGATTTTTTATTGTACTTTTTTTTTTTGTTACGATGAAAATCTATAATCACTACCCGAAGATTAAAAACCCTAGTCAGCCAATAGGTCGCTCCCAATGAGAGTCAAATTTATAACATGTATTGTGATTAACAAGTTAACAGATCAACTTAACTAGGGTTATCATATTTTTTATTTTTACTTCTTATACCTAGCTACTATATTACTCACTATAATGCATAGTATTCATGCAAAACTAGTTAAGATTGATTAATCCACACAAAACTTTACAGTATATTATTATGTCAACATTTAAATACATAATATTTTAAAAATAAACACTCACAAATACTAACTCAAAGAAAATAAATTACTAAATCATTCACGAACCATCTATGGTGCACACCTTTTAATAGTAGCGGCAGGTTTTTCTGTCACTCAAAAAAATTATTATTATTATTTTTTTGGAAATTTTAGTGTTGGAATTATTCATGCAATCTTGGTATGTACTATATGTAGTGGAAATTCGACGACTCCGAGGTTATTTAGTTTTGTCGTCAACCTGTTCCTGAGGATACCCAATGCCATGGCGCCTGTTCGGGAAAATCATAAATACGGAGCCGGAAACGGCGCCGATTACCGGCGGCAACACCATGAGCAGAACCTTCTGGGTGGACTCGAACGCCGGGTAATAACAATCCACAGTGTTGCGGTCCAAAAGCACGAGCGCCCCGAAAACCAGCATCGTAAACGCGGCGTGGACGAAGTCTCCGAGCCGGATTCTGAACGCCGACCAGTCGCCGCCGTCGCCGGGGGACGGCCAGAGCCCCTTGGCCGTGGCGACGGCGTAGTGCGTCTGGCCTTGGTCGTCGGTGTAGCTGTCGGTGAAGCTGGAGAAGCCGCAGGAGAAGCCGCAGATGGCGATGAGGGCGGCGGAGAGCCACTTGTTCACGGCGGCGCATTGGCCGTTGTTGGTCAGGACGGGGTTGAGGAACTGGAATATGAAGACGGTGCCGGTGGGGAGCAGGCGTATGAGGTTTCCGACGCCGGTTAGCGTCTTTTCTTGAATGCTTTTCCCGGAGTTAGCCATTTTACTGAGTTTAATTTCTTGGTATTCTCACAAGTTCATGCATAATTGCATATGGAGTATATATATATATATATATATACAGATGAGAGATAGAAGGAATTGAAGATGAGAAGAAAGTAGAGAATACAATGGAAAAGAGTTACTTGTAAGTAATATAGTATGAGGTGAGCTCTTAGAGTTAGTTGAAGTTGAAGTTGCTGATTAGTGATTATGTATTTGCTTTCACTCTTGGGAAACTGGTTTTTTAATTCAAGTTTCAACATGCTTCAAGCTATCTCTATGGTTGGATATGGTGGTGGAGAACTAAGTTCGGTTGAATAGATCTCTATCCATCTTTGGATAAATGTTACTTCCTCCAATCCGTCTCGTTTTATGTGTCTAGGCTTGATTGAAGTTATTTTTAATTTAATTTTTTATAATATTAAATTTAATATTATTAGTATACAAAATTTATATATTTAAAAATTATAATAAAGTATTATTAATAAGTGCTTTCTCTCCCTTTTTCATAATTCCATCTTCCGACTGCCGACTGACACTCTAATGGAGGGTTGAGCTGGTGGTCCCATTAGTAGACTCCATTCTCTGGGTGCTTTAGGAATAAGCGTTAGATCTCAGATTATCTCCGATCGTTTTTTCAGAGAAGGCGTCATAGACTCTCCAGATTTGACAAGTTTTCTATAATCTTTTTCATTTATTTTGTTTTCTTTTGGTTCTACATTATCCCTTTGTTCCTTTGACTAGTTTGTTTTCTCTTGTCTCTCTGGCGAGTGTTTTCCTCTCGTTTCTTTGACGAGTTTTCCTCTCGTTTCTTTGGCGAGTTCTCCTCATAAGCGTGGAATGATAAAATGGTCACAACAGAGTCAGGCTTGGCTATGTTTGACCAAATCTGTGAAGAACCACCGAGTTCATCCAACAACTTCGGCTTCAAATTTATAAAACAGTCTGCGATCCAAGTTTTCTATAACATTGTTAGAAAATTTGTTTTTATGTCTGACTGTAAAGAATGCACTGTCATTTTAACGATCTGTATTGTAAACATTTATGTTTATGATTAATGAATTAGCTTTTTATTTTCAAAAAAAAAAAACTATAATAAAAGTAATATTAAACACAAAAAAATCACATTTAAAAATAAGTAAAAGTTACTAAAACAATAAATAAAGAAAAAAGAGTTAGGTTAACCAATAAATAGTAAATATAATGGTCGGTTGACCAATAAATAGTAAGTATAATGACAGATAAAATGAGACAGAAGAATATATTACGTGCTAAATTCTTTTTATGGCTTAAGTGTTAGGCGCGAAGTCTTTTATATCTATCATCCGTTTAAGCACTAACATAGTAACATGTATCAAATGTAAAGTTTTCTATATTTGTTATCAAATACACTGCTAATTGCCAAGTACTTATATTAGAGGTGTCAAGATGGACCAAAGTCAAGTCAATCCTAAATTATCTTACGATAGGACAGGTTAAAGGCTAGAATTTTGGAAAATTATTATATGGATCATAGTCTACAGTGTTGTGTGTAGTGTGTATCATAATAAAAAAATACATTTTTAATATACTAAAAGTATATTATTTTTGTACTGAATGTAGTTCACACAGTTGTGTGAGAGTTGTTATACTATGGACTAGGTTTCACCTTGCAAGGTGGACCCTGGTCCTAAATTGTGTATTTTTAGTATTAGAATTGTGACCGTATAAAATATAATTAGTAGTAGTTTGTATTAAATGTGTTAAATTGTATAAAAGTTCAGACATAGGGAGATGAAGAGATATGTTCTCATTATTGAAAATCACAATTTCTTTCTATTTGAGCCGATTCTTACAATCATTTTACCTGTGTACTTAATTTTCAGAAGAAAAGTCTTAAAGTAAGGTTTATATTGGGTTGACCGGGATAAAATCCTATGATGAGAATGAACATATATTTGTTTTTACCTATATTTTTAGGTGCATCTTTAATTACTCATTGTTTAAAGTTACATCTAATTAGGAGAAGCAAAACTCAATAATATACCCTAAGCTTTCAAAAAAGAGAAGAAAAAAAAAAAAAAAAAAGATCAACCACTCATATAACCTATGCTTTATATTGAAACATAAAAATCTGGAAAGAACATAGAGATAATCTAAATGCTTAGTTCCCAATATCCTTTAGGAGAACAAGAAGTGGTTATCTTTTCAACTCTCTGCTGCAATTTCTTGTGTTTTCTGTTGTTTTTTTCACCACTGTTTGGTAGTTTCATTATATCAACCTTAACTATGTGGTGATCAGAAGTGCCCTTTGATGAAACCACAGAGTATGATCCTGGGACAAACATGTAGGGCAGTCCTTGTGATCCCAGGATGTAATCAACTCGAGTCCCATACTTGCAAGTCCCCTGCACATCTGCATTGTCAAAAAGCACTATTAACTGATGCATTCTGCCTCGACTAAAAGTTTTAAATTGAAAGTTCAACTTCAGATTTATTGCTAAACAACCAAGTTAATTAGACTATCGGCTTGTAACCAGAAGGTTACAAGTTCGACTCTAGCAGGAGTGGCCTATTGACCTTCTTGGTTTGAGCCGGTCAACTATAGGCAATCTAGGATGGCTTGTGATCCTTTGCCGACGAGGGTTACAAGGCAGGGTTTACCCAGTACACACATATGGGCAACCTAGGCTGGTTTATCTTCTTCTGATTCTTTGCTGGTTAGAGTCACAAGGCAGGGTTTATCTATTGCACACCCTCGAATAGTGAATGCGTGTTTCCCTCGTCACTCAAAAAAATAGTCATAGGAAAGACTTTATGGGAGTTTTAAGGTAAAAAAAAAAGTAGTGTACTTTGACCCTTGGCAATGATGACTGCTGGCTCACATTCCCCTGCAAAATGCTTTGCATCAGCATACTCTTTCCCCTTCAAGAAGTTCATCACTTCAAGCTTTGGTGTTGGCTTCCCTATTTCCTCATAGTACTGATCATTCAAACATGAAAAAAATTAAACTAATGCAGTCTGTTTTGACTAATGTTGTTTAAGAATTAAGAATGTCTGGTGATAATACCTTTACAACATCTGTCCATCTCTCTGCTGAGTAATCTGAGCCATCAAGAGAGTTGAGTCCTCCTGCTAAAATATGGGGGTGATCGTTCGATTGGATCATCGCGTTTATCTGCTTCATTCTCCAGTTTTCATCAAGATGATCCAGTTGAGTGCTGTAGAAATTCAGCTCTCCTGCTTTTGGGACATCAATTGTTGCCTTGAGCACATTTCTGCTCCAACAAAGAACACAGATTAAGAGAGAAACATATGGGTTTATAAGGTCATGCGTTAGACTGGCTAGTTGATTGGATTCAGTCTGATTTGGCCTATCTGCATTATAGCTAGCCCAATAACATGGTATCGGAGCTTGTTTAAGAAAATGGGAAGTGTACCTGAAATCTTTATCATCACAGATTTTCTGAACTCTCCATTTCTTGATTGGCCATTTGGACAAAATTGCATTCCCATACTCAGGAGCCCAGCTCTCAGCAAACACGTAATTCATCCCGAGGGCTCGAGCCAGGTCGGATAAGGGCTTCATATCTTTCTCTTCTTCAGCCTTGACATCTTGTAACGCCAAGACATCAGCATCCACTTCCTTGAGGACATCAAGAATGGTTCTGCTCCCACTCAGGCCCCCGTCGTCGAGGTTTAGCCAACTAGCCATGGCAGGGAAGCATATAGGAGACCTGACAGGCACCATGCTGAACACCTTGTTGTGTGCCAATGATATCTCGTTCTCGGGGAGGTTTATGGAGACTCTTGGCTTCGGTTTTGTGAGTTTAGGGAAATCAAACTCCTCATCATCATCAGTATCGTTTAGGATGGGGTGAAGAGGGGATCTTTTTAGTATGCTCTTGGGGTGACTATTTGCAGGCTCTATCTTGAAGCAGTCCTCGGTGTCGTGAGCAAAAATGGATGACTTCTCGGTCTTTGGGACAGCGGGGGCGAGGGTAAACAATGCAGCATTGAACGTTGCAAGGCGAATAGGCCTAGCAAAGGCGGTTGAAAGAGCCGAGGATTTTGGCACTGCAGGCTTTGAATGGGTTGAGGATCTTGATGTTCTTCTTGGATTCAGCTTCCCAAATCTCCTGATGATGACTCTAGGCCCCGTGCGCCTCCACATTACCAACCGGAGCCTCGAGAAAAGTCGACGAAATCTCCTCCTCAGCACATGCAACATGCTGGAAAGGTGGTTGTTGCATGAAAGCTCTCTAGACAGCATGGGATTATGGGAACTCTTTGCAGCCTGCAAAGGATTAAGGGAAAAACATGGGTGTTAGTTAGCAAAGATTGATGTTGTTCTGGTTGGTTTCTTGTTGGCAAAGCCTTGACTCAAGACCTCAAATAAACACACACAACAACAAAGAGTATAATGGGAAATGACAAAAACTATTGAGATGTGGGGCTTGGAGAGGGAAAGTCAAAGAAAAAGTTAATAAAGAGACAAAGGAACATCCCAACTGCTCCAAGAATTGATGGTGTGGATTGAAAATGGTGCCAAAATTGTTGAGCACCTTTTCTCCGTGACAAGAAAGACCACACCAACTCCCACCTATGAAACATGGACTTCTTCCCTAGCAAACCCACAAGTATCCAAAGATATATTATATCGTGCGATTGCATAATTCGGATTCGACTCAAGTCACACCAGCAGAGTCTAATATGGCGCATGCATACCAAGATTGACCCTCCAACCTTAAGTTATGTAATTTCGGACTTTGATGTATGCCACAAACACATAATCAGAAACGTTAACGTAATTTAAGTATTTGATCAGATTGAAAGGTCTGGGCGTTGCTGGTGTGCAAGATGCGCACCAACTTTTGTGTGTGTTTTTAATTTGTAGTGAGACCCACAAAAAATTCATATTCCTGTAACATACTCACTTTTCTCTCTCCCTTCCGCCTCACTCAAAAGCCCCCAAAAAATTCCCTATTGAGGTTGGTCTAAACATACACATGGTTGCTTTAATGAGAGTCCCACCACATGGAATAAATTGAAGATGCCATGTGACTGTAATGGTGGTATATACTATATAGTAGATGGTAGCTAGTCAAATACTCAAATGAATGAAGACATAGAAGAATGATGTCTTCATTTCTTATACTTCACATTCTGGGGAAGGTTGATCAAATGCCCGGTGATTGAATGCGAAGTCTGGTCTAAAACAAATTGCCAAGCCAGTCATCTGCTGCAATCTGCACTTTGTAAATGCTCCTTTTTCCTTCCAACTTTACCTGCTACTGCCAAGAAAGTCAAAAGGGTGGTGAGATGGATAATTTATGGTTATTCTGTTCACAACATAGTAGTTGGGCGTAGGTGTTTACTTCACAATGGTGATGAATGGTAGAGACTTTGACCATACTGGCAAAAGTTGGATTCATAAACAATTATGTCAACTGATAGAAAATATCTGCAGCAAATTAAGCTCTAACTGCTAAAACAATCTAGGATTTCCTGTGAAGTTAATCTTGACAACAGAACATATGTCATACAACACTTGTTTCTTGGTATCTTTAGCTCGGTTCATTGATCAGCTAAACTTTCCTTGGATTCCAGATGGCTTGGTTTGCCGTTCCCTTACGATGGATGGTTGTATTTGTGTACTTTCTGGGCTTCTATCTACTGCAACAAATGAGTGGAGATGATGACTGGATTAAGTTGTGAGCGGGAATTTAATTGAGATAGTCTGGTGGGTTCCCTTCCCTTGCTAGTCAGCAAACAATGTATCTAATAGGTTGGAAGGAGAATCTTCTTTTCCAATCTCATCAAAGAACCCATTTGAAGCATTTTCCTTTTTTAGTTTTCGCTCTTCAGCAATCGATTCCGCGCTTTCCATGCAGTAATTTCTCTTACCCTGCATACTTGGTCTTTCAGCAACGACATATTTGTTCCCTTCACGAGATCTCTCAGGGAATCCGGCCCAAGCTGAAAAGAATCAAATGTCAAAAAGGTATTCCCTTATAAGAACAATAGTGATCAACTACATGTCTACATGTTCATCCATATATCAGAATGTATATACAACTGTTTTTGTTGGTTATTTAAAGCAAAAATATTTAAAATCAATACAATGTCTTTCGGTAGAGCATCTAATCTTTTGGTATTAGATATAATAGCCATCTTGCATAAATATCAAAGTTACTCCATATTTGCAGACCATTCATATCGAAAATCAAAACAGCTGAATAGACAACCAAATTGATAAACCTAGAGACTAGAAGACAAACAGAGATACAAATGCCTCTTTAAAGAAGTTCAGGTTCCTCCCTACATCCAATGTTAGGGTTTCAACTTCCATCACACTTCTTACCACACTGCAATCTTTTGAGTACTGAACTACTATTTTAGTTTAAGTTCTCTATCATTCTGTGCTACGCCCTTTCCACCTCAACTATAAATTTCATGTGTTTATGTATATTTGTGTATATGCTGAAACCAGATTTTATGAGTTCAGAGTTCGTTGTCATTGTATCGGAATTTGAACCAACTTTGCCACTTTATGGACCATCTTGTTATTGCATTCCTTTTGTTGTCAATTGTCATACACTTCTCACATTCAATCTAAACTTAAAATCATATCCCTGCAGACTTACACAATTAAATAAGGCTAAATGCTAAAATAAGTCTAAAACAGTGGTTCTTAAGTAATCAATTACTCCACATTTGCCCTAACACCATTCTTACACAAAAGTCAAAACAGCTGAATATAGACAGCCAAGTTGATAAACCTAGAGACTAGAAGAATAACAGAGATAACAAATGCCTCTTTAATGTAGTTCAGCTGTTCAGGTGCCTCCCTACATCCAGTGTAACCGACACAACTTCCATCACACTGCATTTTTTATATGAGTTCTGAACTACTATTTTAGTTTCAGTTCTCTATCATTCTGAAATTACGTCCTTCCCACCTTAACTATAAATTTCATAATGTTTATCTATATTTGTGTATATCCTGAAACCAGATTTTTTGAGTTCAGAGTCCATTGCAATTGTATCAGAACTTGGACTGACTTTGCCACTTTATGGGCCATCATTTTATTGCATTCCTTTTTTGTCATACACTTCTAACATTCAATCTAAACTTAAAATCATATCCCTATAAACTTACGCAATTAAATAAGGCTAAATGCTAAGATGACGAATATATTGGAGTGAATAATTCAGCACAAGGTCAGGACACTAAACGCCAGTTACCTCCAAAGTGATGGAGAACGATAGAAGCTGCCACAGTGACATTCAGAGATGCAGTTCCACACCCGTACTGCGGAATGTAAACAAAGAAGTCACAGATCTCACATTCCTTAGCTGAAAGCCCTGTTCCCTACAGAATGGTTGTGTCCAAACCATGACAATTAGAGTTACAACATGAATGTATTACGATATGAGCTTCATTCAATATCAAAGACTGAATCCTTTCAAGTCAAGCTAAGGAAATACCTCATTACCAAGGAGAAAAGCAGTACTCCTCTTGAAAGGGTGCTGATTCACAGCCATTGCATTTTCCGTAATCTCCACTCCACATATGTCACAATCTCTCTCCTGATAGATACACATTAACGCAAAATCCAAAGCGAAAATAATAATAATAATAATAATAATAATAATAATAATAATAATAATAATAATAATGGATTTTTATTATCTAAAAGGGGGAAGAAAATGTACTATAGAATGAACAGTAGTACCTTGAGGAAGTTTTTAGCGTCAGAGAGGGAGTGAAAGTGGCGGAAGCGAACGTGAGAGGTGGAACCGTGGCTGCCGAAGGCGTTGAAGTCTCGCCGGCCGACTAGAATCAGTTCAGAGACGCCGAAGGCGGTGGCGCTGCGAGCTAGTGTCCCCACGTTATGCCTTTTCGCTATGTTGTGCACCACCACATAGCTCTCTATTTTCTTCTCATTTTCCATCTAATTATTGCGTAAAACTGTGTATCCAATCGCGCGGTGGCTGCAGCCCCTCCGCCTCCGTGTAGGGCTGAAGAGTGAAGACTGGCTTAATTGGAAGTTGGCACGGCGGCTCTCTGCCAGGAGGTGCCAATTATCGGACGGCCTATGAGGTACGACGTCGTTAGAACAGTTAAATGAAGGATGGGCTTTAGTTTCGGCCCAATTTCTACGGTTTAAACTTTCGGTATGGGCTGGAAGCCTTGGGTGAATCGTCCCATACAGAATCAATTCAATAGTTATGCTGTGCAACCGAATGTATGCGCATGGTGCATACGATGCAAAACGGTGTCGTTTTGACTAAAAACGCGCGTCCCACTTTAAAAAAAAAAATTCAGGTTCGATTCTCGACAATAGCATTATTGTGGATATATGGTTATGAATTTATGGATATTTAGTTTATTCATTGTGGATATTTAGTTCATTCATTGTAGATATTTACTTCATTCATTCACTGTGGATATATAGTTATGAATTTATGGATATATAGTTATGAATTTCTGGATATATAGTTATGAATTTATGGATATTTAGTTCATTCATTGTGGATATTTAGTTCAATCATTGTGGATATTTAGTTCATTCATTCATTCATTGTGGATTTTTACTTCATTCATTCAATGTGGATATATAGTTATGAATTTGTGGATATATATAGTTATGAATTTGTGAATATATAGTTATGAATTTCTGAATATATAAAAATGCTATTGCCGAGAATCGAACCTGATTTCTTCTTTAAGTGGGAACGCGCATTTTTTAACCAAAACGGCGCCGTTTTGCAACCGTATGCACCTTGCAAGGTGCATTCGGTTGCACAGCATAATTTGCGGAATTAATTGGCAAATATGCCGTACATGGTGCACACGGTTGCAAAAACGGCATCATTTTGATTAAAAACGACGCGTTCGACTTTAGAAAAAAAAATTATTTTTGAAAGTCGTTAACGGCATTATGATGTGCTATATATCAAGAATTAATGAACTATATATCCAGAATTAGTGAATTATACATCTAGAATTAGTGAAATATATATCTACATCGAAAATGGTAGAAATCCCATCGATTAGAGTTAATAATAATAATAATATAATAATAATAATAATAATAATAATAATAATAATAATAATTGGTGGAGTTAAACAGTGCCACTAACGACACCGTTACTCCACCATAGTGAAACGGTGTCCTTCGCAACCGTGTGCACCATGATTGCACAGGATTGGAATCAATTCAATGCTTACACCGTTTACCAGGATTTCATAATAAAATAGACCCCCTATTCAGGTTTTTTTTTTTTTTTTTTGGGATATTGCAAATTCATTTTGAGTATACTATAAGTTCATATTGACTTTCAATATACTACAAATAAATATGTAAATGAACTTGTAGTACTCCAAGGTGCACAGTATAATTTTGACAGAACATTTTTTTCCCGCAGCTACTATAGGTAAATTGCACCAAGGATACTCCAAAGATACCTCAAAGATTGTGATTCTACTTGACAAAAAACTAGTCTATGTTACTCATAGTTGACCAGCTCAAACCAAGGATGTCAATATACAACTCTTAATGTAATTAAACTTGAAACCTTGCGATTACCAAATCAATTGTCCGACCAACTCGGCTAGAAATTGCCCCCTCCAATCTTCTAACATTGTACGGAGTAGTATGTGGTTATATTAACAATCTGTTTACTTCAAAACTATTTACAAATGCAAGAAGGATAACAAGATACTAGCAAACAGATAAGATGAGAGCTGCTTGAGGTTTTCCAAGCAAAATTCTGGAGACACACATGTAGCTGCTAAGAGCAATCTATACTTCAAAAAATAGTTAGCAAACAAATTAAGTCACCAAAGCATCAAAGCTTGTGTATTGGTAAAAAAAAAATCACATATTAACAAAGGTGTAAAATGAATGAAACAAGTTTTATTCAGGGGAAAAGGGGAACCATGATTTACAACCCCATATTTTGACAGAAACCTTTTCTTTTTCTAACTTTGAAACAAATCATAGGACACAAGCTCAACTGTAACCTGTAATAGCATTTGAAAGGGGTCGACCAAATGCATTATTCTTAGGTAGTAGTTTTTTGAATCATTATTTTGAAGACTAACTCATTTCTGTCTGTATACAAAAACTAGGAGCGTGCGAAGTGTACCCCAATACGCTGCTGGATTGGACTCCTACAGGAAGGACAATCTTTCATCCCCTGCTTCTCATGGAGCTCGTTGCATGTTGTACATACCACCTGATGGGCACATGGAAGGAAAACCACAGACATCTCCTCGGACAAGCACATGACGCACTCGCGTTCTCTTCTCACCCCACCGGAGTTGGGGTAGTGTTGGAAATCTGCCATAAACCTGGAGATATAAGGTATATGGGTTTCCTTCATCACTGGAGGATTTCTGAAATCTGTAAGCTTGCTTGCATAGCTTCCATCTATGCCTCTTTTAAGAGCGGCTATTTTTGATGAGTCAGTTTTCAGCCTCAACTGGGATATCTCCTTTTCTAGCTTCTCGATATCATCTTTATACTTCTGCAAGTTGCTTTGTGCGTTCAGTTTGATCAAATCTTCTTTGGATTTGGATGAAGCTTCAATCTGTTCTCTCTCTTTTCTTAGCAAGGTGGCCTGTTTAAGTAGTTCTTCTTTTGCCTTTTCTTCCTGCTTCCATTTAGCCTGTCAGATTTCAGCTTTCCAATGAGAACAAATACTTTCTCAGCAGGACATCCTATATGATAACAACAATAATTTATGAACCAAAGATGTCATCAACTGCAATCTCACCCTTATAGGAGATGAGTTGGCAACAATACTAATAAATTTTTAGAGATGATTCCAACAGATTTAGAAGATGTACCGAATATTATCTTCTCCATCAGATTAAATTAATAGCTCTCAACAATATCTTGGCAAATAAAATATGAATATCATATGATTATTCAAATAATCCCTTTGTCAATTAAAAAGTATCCACCTTACTATATTGGAACATTCAACAAAAACTGTCACATTCAATAAATTTGGCAAAATTTATTACTTCATTACTAACAATGTTCTTTTAGTAGGAGTGTGAAATAGAATATTTATAAATTCAATACTCTCATTAATGATGGCCATAATCAAAATTATACCACGTATCATTTTTCCATTAAGACAGTATTCTGCTGGATGGAGGGAGTAATATGATGAGATGAGTTCAATGTACATTTTACAGGAAAAGGAGAGCCAAACACCACCCACCCCTCTCTCTCTCTCTCTATGGAGGAAAAGGAAAAAGTAAAGTAGAACAGGAAGTTATAAATAGTTCCATACAAATTTCTAAGCATGCTTGTCATTTATGCGTAAATTTCCGTCCTAGATGTGTGTTACATTACATACTTCTATCCAATGTTGAAGGGCTACTGAAGATGAGTGGTAAATGCATCCTCTAACTTTTCGTAAACCACCATCAACCAGAGAGCACAATGATTTCCAAAATTCTAACTTTAAGAGTATAAGCAGTACAAGATGCTTCATTTCCATTATTGTGATTGCTGTGTCAAAGTTGTCACACAGATAAACTCTCATGGATGATTTAATAATTTTCTTTATAATAAATATATGGGGGAATATCTAACCTACATGGTCCCCCATGGATGATAGGTCCAGATCTAGTGATACTTCACACTTTCTTTCAAGAGAACAACAGTACACTCGCAACTGTTTCCTTTATCTTTTTTATTATTATATGGAGTATCAGTTAAAACTTTTAAGTAGACATACCTCCAGTTGGCTTTGAAGTTCTTTGGATTGTTCCAATTCCTGTTGCAGCTGAGTCAACTTACGCTTTTCAGCAGCAAGTTCATCCTGGAGCACTGTTTTCTGCTTCTCCCAAGACTGGAACTTTAATTGTGCCTTCCTTGCTCTATTTGATACCTCTTGACAACTCACAGCCGACTGTGCTGCGTGTAACTTCGCTGCTT
Source organism: Ipomoea nil (assembly GCF_001879475.1). Classification (NCBI taxonomy): domain Eukaryota; kingdom Viridiplantae; phylum Streptophyta; class Magnoliopsida; order Solanales; family Convolvulaceae; genus Ipomoea; species Ipomoea nil. The sequence goes on from NW_017617116.1 coordinate 5,846,229, forward strand.
CCATCTCCCTCCTCAACACAGCATTCTCAACTTCAAGCCTGTGGACAGCAGCATTAGCTCGATCTACCTGTCCACTAGCCTTACCCAAGGCATTCGCCATTTCTGTCAGTTTTTTCATAGTGTTTTCCTCCAAAGTTTGTTTTTCTTTTCTGAGCCTCTCAACTTCTTCTTTCTCCTGCCTGAGTGTCTTAAGCTCAGCTTTGTCTTTGCTCAATCTACGAGCAGCTTGCATGACCTTCTGATTTGCCCACTCTGTCCACTCTTGGAGCTGACCCTGCAATTCCTGAACCCTGGGCACCAGCTTTAGAATCATTTCATCTTTCTTGTCCTGGGCAGCCCATTGATTAAGGCGTTTTTCGTTTGTCACAGCATAACCACAAGTAGGCACCTGGATGGAGCTGCACTTGGCAGGCAATGAGAGGGAGAGTTCCGTATCCGCCATTGGTAGTGCAGGTAAGGTATTGGTAGGTGGCAACAAAGGTGGGATATTTGGTTTAAGTAATGCAGAGGTGGCATTAGTTGTGTCTGAACCAAACACCGATGTTGAAGGAAATACAGTATCATTATTTGTAGAACAATTATGGTTTACATTGTCTTGAGACACAGCAACTGCAGACTTGTTGAACTTTAGTGAGGCATTCTTTAGATTCAAACCAGCAGGGCAAGCCACAGACTTCAGTTTCTTATCCAAAATTAAACCACCGACTTTTCCCGCTCTAGACCCTTTAGAACCATAAGTTTTGTAGTGTTTTTCCAGATGAATGGACTTCTGTCTGAGTACATACTCCCTCCTAGTGGTTCCTGAAACTTTTCTACTGCCCACCAACTTTTCATCTGCAGCAGAAGGATGGGATGTTGCCGCTGCACTGAAGGACTTATCAGCAGTGTCAAACAAAGAATTTGAAGACTCTTTCTCTGTGATAAGTCCATTCAGAACAAAGGAAGATTGGGGCTTTACATGTTGCACACCTACAGCTGTGGGTGCTCCCAACTGAGACCTATGCTCATCTGAATCTACATTTGGTGTTTCAGATGGACAATAAACTGAAGGGATTGGTTTACAAGGAATAACTGTGTTGGATTCAGCATTGTTACTCTCTGTTTTCAACGACTGTTGCACAAAAGCTGAGGGATTGTGATTTAACACCCCATTCAAAACCGAATTACTCAAAGGATCACTGTCCATCGCACAAGCTTGGGACACATTCATGTCACATATTAACAAGCACCACATTGCATCACCAGTACTGAAAAACGGCCTAACTTCTCGCAGAAGACAAACTAATTCAGCCAAGACATACTTTTCCATCTGCTGCAAGTTATCAAAATAATGCTCCACAGATAGATTAATCTCTTGGCCATTCCTAAGAAATGCTAAAGTATTGTCCACTATATTTGACACAATGTCCTTACACCCATAGCAAATACCAGACCTCAGAACAGCCTTATTTGCAATCTCTTCGCTATAACCACAGGCCACTATTTTCTTGATTGCACTCCTGAAAATTGCATCCAAATTACTCAGTATGAGCTCCTCTAGCTGAGATTCTATGAGATCACTCCAGTCAGCATCATGGAACTCTTCAGTGACTTCAGGTTCCTCTCTTGGCCGGCTTAGACCAGTTTCTGATGACCCTACTGCACACGACAATCCAATGTCAAGTTTCAAAACTTCTGAAGTATCATTTTTAACACTGCATGTATCACACCCATTGGAGCCCACAAAACTTGGGATTATTCCAAATTTATCCACAGAAAATTCGTAGCTTGTGAATTCATTCTGAGGAGCAGAGGTTATCTTATTCGGATCACATAAAGGTGAATCGGCCCTGAATTTCCTCTTATTCCTACTTCCTTTTTCCGAAACTGTCACAAGTGCCGATATTTGAGTGGCATTATTACTACATGCCTTGGCGACCATTGATGCCATTCCTTAGCTGCAGAGTAAATATCTCCCATAGCATCAGCTCATCAACTTAATATAAATATATCATAAAAAGAGATAATCATTTTCATATATAACACATAAATAGATGATAGATTCTGAAATTTCACTTCTGGCACTATCAAAACTTCAATCCAACTCTTGGCAGTTACGGATTGATTAGACATCTCTGATAGAATTTATCTGCTGGCACTGAGCCTAAATCCAGATTCCAAACACATACTATATGAACTATCGAATCTCAAATTCTCAACACGACTAGAACACCGTTGCACACATGAATTCAGTAAGCATCCCAATCAGCAACAACACCAGTAGCCATAACATACATTGAATCAATAAACCAATGAAAAATAAAATAAATAAAAATTAAAAAAAAACAAACAGAAATGAATATTGAATAGTGAATCCATTCACCTGACCAGACCATTAAACTTCCAATCAAATTGAATTCATATCAATCATCAAAACCAGCCGATAGATCGAACTATTTAATTCTTAAACAAATTACAGAATCCAATAACAATATTGTTCATCACATTAAAAGATCGCTGTGAATCAAACCAATTTGTGATTCTTTAAAGATTAATTGTTCGGATTATTCAACGAATACATACCGGATTCGAGATACGGATGTAAGAGCAATTAAAGGTGAGATCAATCTGAGAGCATCGGAGAGTAGACAGAATCGATAGCTCGGTTTCTTGCTTTCGTTTTCTTTTGTCAATATTTCAGCGTTTTAAGCACTGAGAACCTCTCCCCTGTATTATACTTTTTATCACTCAATTTTTTAGGAATTTTATTTATTTATTTTGTTTTGCTTACTATATGTTTTTTATTTACTTACAAGTTACAACAAATAATTGAAAATTTTATTTTATTTTATTTTATACTAAGGGAAACGAAAAAAAAAAAAAAAAAAAAAAAAAAAAAAAAAAACTATAAATTACATAACATAGAGAATGTGGTGAGAAAATGATGAAATTATATTATGTTTTAATTTAAAATGACGTTTTTATATTAAGTGGTTAAAAGTAACCGTCAATACATATGTTTAATAATATTCATTTTATATTATATTCATAATAATATATTGAATAATAGGTTACGGGTAAAAATGTGATGAAAGTAACTGACATTGATTGCCGTTTTTGATTGAGAAGGTGGTTGTCAGTTGCTTTCTTATGCCTAAAGAAGGCGGTGATATCGGTTGTCGTCTCTTGTATGAAAAAGGCAACAACTGTAGGCGACAAATGGTGGCAGGTGGCAAATAGAGAGTTTTTCTAAAGTGAAATAAAATATTATTAAAAAATTAGTATTTAATATTTAATATTTTATAGTTTTAATTATTATACAATAAAAATATGAGATAGAATGCAACTCCATCCTTCGCCTGCCGGGCTGACGCTCTAATGGAGGGTTGAGCCGGTGGTGTCATTAGTAGACTCCATCCTCTGGCTGTTTTAGGAATAAGCATTACATCTCAGATTATCTCCGATCATTTTTTAAGAGAAGGTTCCAGAGACTCTCCAGCACTGACAGGTTTTCCATCATCTTTTCCATTTGTTTTGTTATCTTTTGGTTCTACGTTATCTCTTTGTTCCTTTGACTAGTTTACTTTATGTCGTCTCTCTGACGAATGTTTCCTTCTCGTTTCTTTGGCGAATTCTCCTCATAAACGTGGAATGATAAAATGGTCACATCAGAGTCCGACTTGGCTATGTTTGACATATCTGTGAAGAAGCACCGAGTTCATTCAGCAACTTGACTTCAAATTTATAAAACAGTTTTTCTATAACATTGCTATAAAATTTGTTTCTATGTCTGACGGTAAAGAATGCACTGTCATTCTAATGATCTGTATTGTAAACATTTATGTTTATGATTAATGAATTAGACTTTTATTTAAAAAACTAACATTTTGTACGCACGATGCGTGAAAGTTCATGCCCAATATTAAAATATTGATAAATACAAATAATTAAAAATTATAATTTGAATTATATATAAACAAATAATATATGTATTTTGTACACACACATATATAATCATTTATAGAAATTTAATTAAAATATAATTAAGTATTAAATTAATATATAATAATTTTAATAAGATATAATAATTAAAAAAGGAAAAAAAAAATGATGGATATAGGTGTATGGTAATAATGATGTGTTATCAATCTTAGAATTAAAAATTAACGGTGTTATAACGATGTAAGGGTAGTTTTGTCTAATACCATTAGAATGTACAACATTTAAAATAAAATGTACACCTTTATTTGCATACAAAAAGAGGGACATAAATCAAGGATATAACTTTAATTGAGGCTTATTATATTTTTAGAAAATGAGATAATATAATATGACAAGTATTTTGGAGTTAATAGGAAACGATAGATAAAATGAACTTAATTGCACGATTTGACTGAGTTTAAGTATTTAATTTTTTGATTTTTTTTAAAAACATTCATGAATTTAATTGTGACTTATTTCAACAATACAGATTTGAACATTTTCTAAAAAACCATTCACCAAGGTTGATTCAGCGAAGATGGCCCAACAACCAAGCCCGAACCCGACTCCGCCGGCGCCGGCGCTCCACCAGATGGATGCGGACGAAGACGACGATACCGTGAAGCAACTCCAAGAGTGCTCTGCTGTTTACCTAGCCTTACAGGTGCTCAAACCGTTACATAAATAAATAAAAAAGAAGTTATTTTGTATATTTACAGTGAAAAAGGAATGCGAAACCCTCAAATGGAACTGATGATCCTTTGTTATGTGCAGGATTGCCTTGTTGAAAACAACCGTAACTGGAAGTCTTGTCAAAAGAGTAATTTTTTTAAAATAATTTTTTTTTTTAGTTCGAATTAATAAGTTTATAGTATATTGTGGTGAAAATTTAGTATATTATTGCAGAAGTTCAAGCTTTGAAGGCTTGCAATGAGAAGAGAGCGAACAGGAAGGGTACTTGACTGTTAAACAAATTTTCCTTTTCACATTTGATTTGAGAATTAGGTTCTGACAGACTGACATCTCCAGAAATAATGAATTTCAATGCAGATCAGTATAGAAAGGGATTTTCAGTTCATTACTTTGCAGAATGTTGCATGGATTAATTGTTTGAATAATATATATATATATATATCCAGAATATTGAGCCAATGAAAAATATGATTGTCTACTACTTGTCTCTTTTATACAGAGTGTGTGTGTTTAGATGATTGTGATATTATCTGCATTTGTTCATTCTCATTTCTAGTTGGGCTTTGTGGTATTTTTGGTTACTGGCAGATAGAAAAATGTTCCATTTGTTGCTGTGTTTCAGTGAATTAATTGGCCTTACAGTGCCTACAAATACATTACAGATCTACAGAAGAAGGTTGTTCCCAATTGGGGCAACCCAATCAAGTTGGTCAGGTTGTTGATTTGGTAACCACAAGGTTACAAGTTCAACTCCTAACGGGAGTGACCTATTGACTTTCTTGATTTGAGCCGGTAAGTTAGTGACTTTCTTGTAGTCTTTTGCTGGCTAGGGTCACGAGACAGGGTTTATCTAGTGCATACTCTCAGATAGTGACTGCAGGTTTCCCTATGCCTATTTGAACATCAATGAATGTTATTTACTTGAGTGGTTGAACATTTACTTCAAAAGAATGAACACTATATTGATGACCATGGACTGCAAGAGTTCACTTGGGTTTCACAATATATATTTGCACCCTTTACTTGGTATTTGGAGAAATTGTGAAAACACATATCTTGAGGGGAAAGAGCTTGTGTTAAGGAATCTATTTGAGGATTGTGTATTATTGTTGTTTGCAAAATAAAGGCAATGATCATAGTCCCCAATTTTGCTGATAGTCTATTTCTTCAAGTTTCACAGAGTCTGTGACTGCATTTTCACATGTTTACAGAAAGTGTTCAGTCTAATCCACTGAACCATTTTCAACAGCTTTCATGTGCTGAAATCAGCTACTTCTTGGTGTTTATACATAACAGAGAAGGCATATATAGAATTGGGAAATGACTTCATAGTACATATATCACTCAGAGGCTAAGTCCAATTTCATGCACCGTCGCCTTCCCAGCTCCGCCCAGCCACCTGCCATGAATACTCAGTCAAAGAATCTATTCACCCCAAGAATATGCATTGTGAACTTGGAGTTTTGGTCCTAATTACCATTTCAGGCACATGAAAACAGGAAGAAGTGTGAATTCATGACTGTCTATTGGTTCAGTTACTGCAATGAAAATGAGAAATAGGCGGGGTAAGCTAGAAACCGAGCAATAACCCTCCAATGCAGAAAAGAAAACCGGGAGAAGATGATTGAAACTCACAGGTCAGCTATGGAATAACAGTTCGTGAAGATTGATTTAGCGATATAGTTGGATGATAAGACTGCAGTTCAGAGACACCCCTTCTCACCGACTTAGAAGCTTCCGATCCAGGAGTGAAAAATACTTCAGACACCATTTCCCCTTCCCCTTCTCCATTTCCTTCACAGCGGTCAATGGTTCTAACACCTGACTATCACAAGTTTAAGAATATACTAACAATTATAAAAACAAAGCAGTACAGAAAAACATGACTTCATTCAAGCAATTGGAGCATATTTGAGATCTTCGCCACATAATTGTGTTTACTTCAATTCTCCAGTTTTTCAATAAAATAGATTGGAGAAGTACAAGTAAACGTATTTTCTGTTTTCCCTTCTCCAATTATTCATTCCTTCAAAAAAATTGAGAATATTATCAAAGTGAAAGCCAAACCTAGTAATAATCACAACCAGCACTCTCTAGCAACTTTCAGATATTGAAGAACAAGCACAAATGAAGTTGTCACAAGGAGAAAATAAGTTTGCATAACAAATTTGATCTGCCAAACTCATACATGGAATAAGTCTTTAATATATACGATGATGATTGTTATATCATCTGTTCGGGTTTCATGCTGTAGCCATCTTTTGTATGATTTTGCAGCGATTGCTGAACATGCATCTTTTGGATCTGGGTATCTGCTTACCTACAAGAAATGAATGTAAATGATACATTAGTCATGGAGATCCAAGAATGATCCTACCAGATGACTACTTTTGAGGGAAAAAGCATGAATCAAGCTTGATTCAACCAATGGTGAATGCATTAAATGTCCAATTTCATAACACATCATGAAGCCTTCTTTTAACATGAATTCTTCAAAAAAATGGTTACTTTGCCAAAATTCCCTCCCCCCCCACACCCCTGCTCGACAGATAGTGGAGGAGTAAATCACGGACTCAATGACCTATTAGGTGGGAGGACCAGTGCCTGGTGCCAACAAAGAGACCACCACATTGGATGGAACTCCTATACTGCGGCTGTCAAGGCTCGATCATGTGTTCTTGCCCATAATCGTTACCCAAGAACCAACTGAGCTGCCCGTGAAGGCAAATCTTGTCATAATACATATGCATCACATAATAGAGGAAAATACATAATGGTATTCTATTAAACATTATTGAACTCACCATGTCCACCACGGTTTGGCTGGAGAGGAACTCAAAGACGCCATCACTTGCAACTACAAAAAAGGGATAATTAGCGGTTAGCTGTACTGTTGATACCTCTGGAGTAGCAACAACGCCAATTTTCTCTGCTATACTATCCCCAATGCTCCGTGTAAAGGCGGTCCCAGGATACATCCCGTTTTGAAACCACAACCTAGGTGGATCACTGCCTTCCTTCTCCTCATCGCCCCATGACTGAATAGCTGGATCCTTAAGTCCCTCTACTTGATCAACGCTCAGAACTCTAGCCCCGCAAAGCTTCACTCTGTTGCATTCGTCTTTCCTGAAAGGAGTCTGGTCCGAGGACAAGTCTCGAGCCATAACTCTATTCCCTTCCTTAACAGCTAGCACCGCCCTTGAGTCACCTACATTTGCAACATACAACATGTTCCCGACAACTAGAGCCGTTATAGCAGTTGTCCCACTCATGGAATCATCTATGCTGCTATTGTGAAGCTCCTCGTTAGTCGTTAAGAATGCAGAATTGTAAGCCTTGACAGGATCATCCAACAATGTAGGATCATTTGACATAATCTCCACTAACTTATCCTTAACAAAGACCGAACATTCTGTACCAAACTGCCCATGCCCATCAAACACACCAAAGAAATGCACATTTGGATTATCCACTAGCTGTGTGTTAACACAATAGCAATCTTGATTTTCCTTTTCAGGGGAATCGGGGTAAAAACCGCGCTGTGTGAGAACAGAACACTCTAACTTCAAATTCTCAGAAGGCACATGAGCAACATATGATGAACTAACAGCAGGAACATGTTTCTTACACAAATTTTCCCTGTTATCCCCATCCGAAGATTTAGGGAATCTACAACAACATTTCCCATGAATACATCCCATTTCTTAACCCAAATTCAAGAACCCACACAACCCCCCCACCACCAACTGTTTGTGAACAATTTTTACACAAACAAAAGCACTCAAACTGCAGAGAATCAAAATTCTCAATGAAAATGGACAAATGGGTATGCACTAAATTGCAGCATGGCCACTAAAATATGGGCATTCAATGGATGATTGGATGACCCACTGGAATCAAAACCCAGAGATAAACAGAATTCTTGTTCAGAAATATGCAACTGGGTATTCCCCAAATTGTAATGCTGCTTCAGAAATATGGGTTTCCAAGCAAATCCATTTGTTGATGATACCAAAGAACCCTAGGAAATGTCAACAGAAGAAAAAGTGAATTCACAATAAAATTCATCAATGTTAGAATGACTCAATCCAGAAGAAAATCAAGAAATGATCAAGGGCAAAGAGGATGAATGGGGAAATATTATAATTTAAAAAAAAATAACATAGAAAATTACTCCGTAAAATGAAGAAAAAGATCAACAGAGAGATGCAACAGATAGGGACGATTCTGAGGTGATCATGTCAAGAAATGTCAGCAGAAGAGGACAGGAGGTGTTGGGTTTGTGGGGTCTCTTTCCAGGCATAGAAAATGAAAATTGGGCAAAAGAATCCTGGAAAAGAACATTGGGATGCAGATATTTATGAGATGTTATTCATTACATTTTTGCTAATGTGGGAAGAAATGGGATATGAAATTGTGAAATTAAGGGATTTGGGGATTGGGAAGATGAGGTTTGGTAAGGGTTTTTATGCGTGTGAGGTACCATCCATCATGCTGTTGCTCATGCATGAGATGGCCATTTGTGCATTACCTCCAATGGAGCAGAGGCATCAGACAAAGGAAAAAAGACAAGTTTTTTTTTTTTTTTTTTGGGGGGGGGGGGGGGGGGGGGGGAGTAAAATGCATTTTGACCCCTTCAATTTTTTTTTTTTTTTTTTGCACTTTTCTCCCCTTAAAGTCCTAACAAAGTCTCTATTTTTACCCACTTTCCAAAAGGGAAAACACAATTTACATTCAACTTTTTTTGTCTAATTGTAAAGTCAAAAACATCAACCATGTGCATAGAGAAGTTAATACACATATGAATTAGATAGTATTGATAGGGATATACATAGAATATATATAGTGTGCTCCTAGTTTAATACTATAAAAGTTAATTTGCTCCCTAAAAGAAGCGACTTTTGGACCTTAACACTCTTACGGGGCGTTTATTTGGATGTAATTTGGTTGTAATGAATATCTGAATTACAGTGTTTGGTTGAAGGGAATTGCAATTCCCTCATTTTGTTGAATTGCAATTCATGGGGTACCCCATGAATTGCAATTCATCAATGAATTTGAGAAAAGAAAATTAGATCAAATGACACTACCACCCTGGCACCCGTGGTTTTTATTGATATTATTATTGTATAAGGGTATTTTAGTATTTATATCACTTTTTCCTTCTCATTCTCAATAATTCTATTCCTCCCTACCAAACAATGTAATTTGAATTCATACCTTATTTTTTTTCCACCGAATTACAATTCTTTTCCTTCCTAATTCCTTCTTCCCAACCAAACACCCCCTTAATGTATCCCAACCTGTCTAGAACTTCTTGACCGTAGAATCTAAAAACATATGGTCTCGACATCAACATAGTGTATTGTCCCTAGATAATTAACGCTATTAGATATCATTGTTGTTTTTTCTCGTGTGCTTAGACAAACGAGGTACTTTAGAACAATTCTTATTTCCCAATATAAATCGCATGATTGCAAATGACTACTCGACTTTTTTCAAATTAGTAGGGGAAAGTAACATTATATTGTATTTTTTTTTAACTCCAATCAAAAAAAAAAAAAAAAATCTAATAGGTTTTTTTTTAAGGAGAGAAATCGCAATAACCACCAAATGTATGAATTAGGTAGACACATTATTGTAGCTCCTAGAAATGATTTGACATCCTACCATTTTGACAATATAAATATGGACAAAATATTATCGCATTCTATAGTGTTTATAAAATTATGAACCACTTCATTTATTATTTTAAGATTTTGCATGATACTTATCCATTACATATATCAATAGATCAATAGATATCATTGCTTAAGGCTTGAACAGCTAGCTCTAAGATCTTAATAATTAATAGAGTTTTTTGTTTACAAGTTTTTGGTTTCTAATGGACCTTTAAAAAAAATCATTGAAACGTTTGTTACAACATCAAAATTATTATACTATTTTTTAATACTACTAACTCTATTACATTGTATTATCTGTTCATACATTAAAATTATTATTCTATTTTTGAATATTACTGAGTCTATTACATTGTATTATCTGTTCATACATACAGTGTTCACTGAGACTCAATTTCATGACCTCTCATATGGGAGAGTCACTACATGTCATCTGAGCATAAAGTGCTTGGCAAAACTATTATACTATTTTTTTTTTGAATGCTACTGACTCTATTACATTGTAGTATCTGTTCCCATGCATATAAGAGAGGTCACTACATGCCATCTGAGCACAAGGTACTTGTCACTAATACTATTATACTATTAATATATCCCAAGATGAAACATCTATATAAATAAGAATTATAAGTCCAAATTTATTTAGTTTAATAATTTAACTTGATTATTATGTTTGACACGTTGCTAGCTATAATGAATTGTCTTCTTCTTCTTCCAAAAGGTTGAATTTTCAGCTCGATATAACATTTGGGAGGATGTAATTATGTAAATTATGGTGACCTAATGGCTCATTCAGCAGACAATTCAAGGTCAAGTGCAAGTGCCCACAAGATATCTGTCCACTACACTTTAATTGAGTATAATCCCCACACTATCGTTGTCGGGATTTAAATCTTAATCTCTTTTTCCAAAAACTGTCTATCAAACCCGTGAGTTAAGCCCGTGCGGGCAGCTATGAATTGTCTTTATATTAAGATAAGAGGTTTAGGTGAGTGGAGGTCAAGAGTGATTCATTGTTAGCAGTTCAAAAGTTGCAAGCTATAGAGAATTCAATGGATCAATTTTCTACCTAGTGTGGGCATACATAAATTGGACTAGTCAAAATTGGCCTATAATCTATAATATTAGCAACATATTGGCCCATATCAAGTTATCAACATCTTATTTGCTGCCATTCCACTTCAAATTTCAAAAGCTCTCTTACTCTCATCGTCCTAAAATAGTTGGCCGAATAAGGAAACATATGTTTTCATATTAATTAGAATGATAAAATTTTGATTATATTATTCTCAATACATTCGATCTCTATTGAATATGTCGCATATATAGGTGATTTCTGTTGAGCATATAATATATATAAACATAAATGTGCAATCCAACTATCAGCTTAGGCTTTTAGTTGAAATGAAACAGCTTCAATTATTTCTATTGCGTTTTACCTTTTATCTGTCGTTTGTGGGTCATTATATAGGACTATAGGAGCGAACACTATTGAGTAGTGATTATATGTAGATTTCTTTCCTTATCCCAAAAATAAAAGGAAAAAGAAAACTCTTTAAATTACTTTCTTAGCTAATGTCTATTATGAGAGCAATTGAATTATTGACCAATTAATCGTAATTCAAACCCTCAATTTGCATCATAAAGCTTTACAAACTAACACGAATTATCTCATTGGAGATAATAAAAGTAACGATGCGTGCTGAAATATAACTTTAAAAATTAAAAGAACGTGTAACTTAACTACAAATTATATTACGATACGGTCTAAACTTACAAAGTAGATTTTATTCCGGGGAAAAGTAGGAGTTGAATATGAGCCAAAAGAAGACAAAACATAACCTTATTGGAGTGTGCTAAAGATGGAAAATAAAGTTGAGTCCATGAATACATGATGTGTTTTGAGTGTTCTCCAACCACTACAAATAAATATAATCAACAAAATATAGGCAACCTCAAAAATTGTACGTAGGCGTGACAAACCTATGTGGGATGCATTATCATGATGTTCCCCACATTTATATGTATTGTTCATCACATTATCATGCATGCATGCATATCATTTCCACTGCTACGTACGGAGTATAATAATATTAATTAATCCCCTCTAATTAACCAAAAAAAAATGAAGAAAAAAGGGTTTTTAATTCTAATAGAAGAAATAAAAAAGAAAAGAAAATACCCTAAAACCCCACCTTTTTTTTTTTTGTTATCAGTGTCTTGTTCAACATTGCATCCGTCAATTATTATATCATGGACCATGATCTACCTTATAAAATGAACTACTGAAATAATGTTACTTTAATATACTGAATATTCACTTTTAATATTTTCATTTTTTGTGTATTAGACATTGAGTACACAAAAAAATGAACGTTCAGTATATTAAAAATAAGCATTTTTATCAATAATTCAGATTGTAATGTGGAACAAGATCCATAGTATAATTTGCCACCGTCGGCCATGACCGCTCATTTCCGGCGAGGAGTGAAAGTTTGAAACGTGACAGTCCCGGACGTCGCCGGGAACTCATCCACCGCGCAACTGCGGCATTTCATCCCTAGCGCCTCGACGGCTTTGGCGGCGACCCTCTTCCACGCGCCGGCATTGTTCCCGTTGCACGTCAGCGCCACCGACATCTTCCCCGGCCGGAAAACTTGCACCACCTTGGTCAGGACCCGGTTGAGGTCGGCGGCGGCGGCGTTGACGGAGCCGACGCACTCGTAGCTGGCGTAGCTGAAGCCGTCTTCGGGGGTGACGTGGATGGTGGAGTAACGGTCGCCGTCGACGCCGTTCATGGAGTAGCCGCAGGGGTGGAATGCGAAGTCGCAGACGGCGGCGTTAGGGTTTATGCGGCGAATCCCGGTGGCGTCCGTCATGTCTTTCCCCAGCGTGTCGGGTTCGGCAAAAAACTTCCGGGCCAAAACCGGGTCGAGCTCCGTCATGCAAATTTCAACGGTGTAGATGCTATCATCATCGTCGTCGTTAAAGATCTCCGGGCGGTGATCACGTGCGGAGAACACGTGCCATGAATAAGAACTCATTTTCGACGGCATAATCGAAGCTTTTCTGTAACAGAGATTTCCGGGCAATTCTTCCTCCAAGTAAATAACTTCTTCTTGGAAGCTTTGATGGGGAAAAGGCTGAGCTTTGGGGAAGATAAAGTTGCCGCGAGTATATCTACACTCCGACAACCTCAGACCGATGTTTCCGGCGAGATGGATCATCGGACGGACGGATTTCAGCAGCTGGGTGGTCCCACACGTCTTGATGATGATCTTGGTGGGGTACACGAACAGGCTAGACTCCGACAGAACGTAGGAGTCGAAAAACCGGTTGCCGACGGCGGCGACCACCGTGCACTGCACGGCGTGCAACACCGCCTCCAACGACTCAAAATCCAGCAGGCGGAGCCCGCCCATTGCCGTCACCGGATCATCGCCGGAGAAGTGAAGCTCCAGCCTCTTCTCGAATCCTTCGAACCCAGAAACAGCCATTGATGACAACGTGGGCAAACGTGAAATCAAGAAAGTGTTTGTGAGGGACGACAAGAAGCTTGGGTTAGTTTATCGATCTGGTACTAGGTTGTGGTGGGAAAGGAGATCAGAGGTGTCAAAACTGGAACAGGGAAACTGAGTATTTATAGGGAAGAAAATGGAAATTTGGCCCAGGAGCTAGCTGTGTTGGTTCAATATAAATGTTTGATTAATTGGCTTTTGTATGAGTTTATTACTTCGAAACGTTAAAATTTAAAAAATTGGTCAAAATAACTTTTTCGATCAGCTTTTGAAGAAAGTTATTTTGCATATAATCAGTTATCATCAGCTAATTTACCAAACATTGCTTTCTATGATCAGTTAATGTTAGTAACTAGTCAAACCCACTAACTCAATCAGATAACAGCTATTTACCAAACAAGTCCTTTACCTCTTCTAATGCTCTTAGATAGGTCAAGGTTGCGGGGATTTAAAATTAATCTAGTTTAAGTTGGAATACCTAATAAAAGAAATAGAGATATGGCCGGAAGATATTGGGGGTGGGGGGTTGCATGCTTGTGAGGCAACCAATTAGAACAGTGATTGCAGGCATAATAAATACAAGATGATGGCCGTTTACTTATTTTTTTATTTTTTATTTTATTTATTTTTTTTTTAAATATGTGGGAGATCTTTCTTTAGACAGCAACATGAATCCTAAAACATTCATTCCCATGTTACTTCTTGTTCTTCTCCCAAAAATATATGAGATATCTTCCATATCTTTCTCGAAAATTTTTAACATCATTCTGAAATTAACTCAATTTTAATAAATATTTATCTGTCATAATTTATAAAATTATGAAATTGTACCCGTCAACAATTGCATAGGGCTTACAATTCCACCATCTTTCTTTGTTAATATTTTTTAACACCCTCTCGAAATTAATCAATTAATCTCACAAAGTGTGTGGACTTATGAAGACATAACCTATAAAACCTAATTAACTTGCCATATTAAAGGTAATAAGTTAGGCCTTTACTACCCACAATTGCTAAGGGCTTAGAATCCCATCATTCTTCTTTGCTAAGGTCTTAATTAAGATTTTCTATCACTGTCTCTACAATTAGTTGATGAATCTCAAAAAATACGTGCTTATGAAAGTTGTTTTTCAATTCAAGTAAAGCCTAAACTGCCATGTTCTAAATATATAATATATATGTTGCACTTTCACTATCAACAATTATTTTTTGTGTGACGATAAACTGATTACCGTGTTATATATATATATATATATATATATATATATATATATATATATATATATATATATATATATTGAGACAGGGAAAAAAAGATTATGTTGGACACAGAAAATGAGACCAAAGTACTATAGTAATGTACATGGTAGCTTGGGAAAACAGAGACATAATTATAAACAAGATGCTCGAATGCATGACAACAATTATTATAGGTTGTTGTTACGTGGAGGCATGCAAGCAGGCAAGCTTATTTATCTACGTAATTATACTTCCCTATATATTTAGATGTACTCAAGTGACTACTAAGCTACATCTATACATATGCTTAATTAATTAAACCATATTAATTATAATTTAATTCAACCCATACAAAACCTTTGATTAAAGCTTAATGGAGTTTGCAAGATTTAAATTAATCATCTTGACATCCATGCATTAAATTAAATGTTTTGTATATATTAAAGTTTTAGTGATGGTTAATTATTACAAAGTATAATACTATGAGAATTCATCCTGTCAAGTAATAAAAACTAATAGGGGTGGCATGAACATAATTAGTCTCAGCGTGTGGTTACTAGTTAATAGAATAAGGACACACGTAATTAGAATATATATATATATATATATATATATATATATATATATATATATATATGAAAGGAAATGATTGATTATATTAGTATGCTTCACACACAATCTTATGGAGGCTGCCACACTCCAAAATGTGACCACATACATATCCCACATGACCTCTTCAATGCCATCTCTCCTTGCACGCCTACCACCAAACATCTATCCCCCCCCCCCCCCCCCTACCCACTACCCCCAAAACTCCATCCTTATCTTAGCTTGTAGGGATACATATATCCATACATATATACACACAAAATTTATTCCATATAAGTAGCACTAAAAATTAAACTTATTACGGAATAATTATTATTGTCTTTTTTTTTTTTTTTCTATAGAGTGAGTTGGACATATATACATACAAGGTAAATATTTTAGCTGACTTGATCATGATTTATTTCAATTATTATCATTCCCACAATTTCAATCAGTGTAAACAAATAAACAAGGAATAATGCTATTTTTCCCTTTTAATGTTCGACGTTTCAATAAAATTTTTATTTATTTATTGGCTGATTTTAATCAACGTTAAAAAATTAATTATTAATTAAATATAAAAAAACTAATCAAGTACGGTCCGTAAGGAGATGATATCAAGAGAGAAATGTAGCATTACTCGTAAATGAAAACACATGCACACACACATATATGAAAAATTAATGTAACCTCCCTCTAACTACATGATAATATTTAATTAATAAGTATATTTCATTTTTAAGTTGATCAATTTCTACACTAGGTAAACTCCCTCGTGTATAATATTCTAGATGCAAGGGTAAACTTCGTTAATATGGAATCCTACAAACCACACAATAGAGATAATTAATAGGAAAGCGAACTTGATTGAGAAGGCGGTGTTTATTACTAGAATCAAATGCGTAACATTTTAGTACAAAAATTATACTTTCTCTGTCACATTTTATCTGTCTTACTTACTATTCATTAGGTCAAACTAACTCTTTATTCTTTGTTTATTTTTTTTAATATTTTTTACTTATTTTTAAATTAATTTTTTGTATTTAATAGTACTTTTAGTGTAGTTTCTAAATATATAAATTTGATATACAAATATTAAATTTAATAAAAATTAGATTAAAAATAACATCAGTCAAATCTTGTTAATCAAATTAAGACACACAAAATGAGAAGGAAGTAGTACTTTACTCACTCCTTACCCTGACATTTTGTGTTTAACAACCGTATATAAGAAGAAAATAAGTAGCTATATGGAGTACTATTTATTATGTCGAAGACATACTCTAAAATGGAAAGACTTCTCCAACAAGATATATATTACAACATCGAAAAGCCACAAATCCAATCCAAGTGTTCAACAAAATCCTACTTTTTTCGATTCGAAAAGGTGGCCGGCGGAACCAAAATTGTGTCTTTTAGCCTATGTGGAAGTGTTTGACCATGGCAACAAGCTAGCTAGGTAGCCTAGGTAGAGGGAGAAAGACAATTACTAGGAGAACAAAGAATGTTTTTTTTTTTTTTTTTTTTTTTTTTTTTTTTTTTTTTTTTGATAAAGAGAACAAAGGATGTTGGTTTGTTCATTATTGTTAGTTGTTTTTTTTTAAAAAAAATTAAAATAAAAATTGAACACTATTATTTTGAAAGAGTTAATACCCAAAATGGTCTCTCGACTATGCCATAATTATCAATTTGGTCCTCAACTATCATTCTTACCCAATTAAGTCCTCAACTATGTAACTTTTACTCAATTAAGTCCTCAATTATACAATTCTTACCCAATTTAGTCCTCAACTATACAATTCTTACCCAATTTAGTCTTCTGTATTAATTTGACTGTTTGTTGACTGTTAAAAGTCGGGATAAAATTATAATTTTACAAGATTTCTCCTTCCTCTCCATTTAGCAGCGCCAAACCATGCAGCAATACACTCCGATCAGATTTCGATCGTCAAAAAATCGTTGGAAATCAAATTCATGGGCTATCCGATGTATAACCACTACTTCGATACTGACAGGTTTAGAACCCAATCGGAGCTTATTGCTACATGGTTTGGCGCTGCTAAATGAGGAGGAAGGAGAAAACTTGTAAAATTACAACTTTATTTTTACTTTTGACAGTCAACAAACAGTCAAATTGACAAAGGACTAAATTGGGTAAAAATTGTATAGTTGAGGACTTAATTGGGTAAGAATGATAGTCGAGGACCAAATTGGTAATTACGACATAGTCGAAGGACTATCTTGGGTATTAACTCATTTTGAAATTATATATATATATATATATATATATATATATAAAGGTATTTATATATTCATTATAAATTGAGATCTATTATGATTGTAAATTTTTGTTCTGTTAGGTTTCTCGGTATGATTCATAAAAACTCTTTAAAATGATAATTTTCATCTTTTAAAAATGTTTCATTTAAAGAAACTTATAAAACTCTATAAAATAATTTAAAATTATTTTTTGATTTTTTTTAATGCAGTCTGGAAGAAAATGTAACTTGAATCACTACTATAAAAGTCGTGACAATATCCAGTCAACAATATCATCACAAAATAAGGATGGCAAATCCTTTGTCGATGTCTCATAAAAATAATGAAGCACAAGCTGGGTTGAATAAAAAATTGCAAATACAAAGTTATATATATTGCATTTAATATCTTACACTTCTTATGTTTTGTTTTCCCATTTTGACACTACCGGGGTTCTATTTGACTCAATTAAATTTCTAATTGATTATGTGTAGATAGGGACTAAATACCACTTATATATATACATAATAATAAAAAAAATACTTAATTAATTGAACTTGTTTTTAGTAAGGATTTTTACACAAAAGTTTGAAAGACCAAGTTTAACATCTATCACATGCATGCTATAGTTATCATTTTTTATATAGTGGTAAGTGTTTGAATTTATCTTGACAATGATTTACTTCTAATCTCACGGTAAATTTTTGAAATTTTAATAACTTGATAGTGTTAAAAGTATTAATCAACACAAAACATAATTGACTAAGATGATTTGGTATTATTTGAGTGTGGATGGGATGAAGTATGTCTCTTCCAGCTTAATCTGATGTCTTAGATTTAAATCTTTAAAGTGTAGTTATCTTAAAATTCATGATAGAATACTTTAATTTGTCACCTTTTAAAATTTTATATGACATAAATGTAATTAGTTTTAGTATGTGATTATTAATTGACTGACTAAGAAAATCTATGGTTGGAGCCACACTACCTATATTACTCCGCAGTAACTAAATAATTTGAAATTTTTACAAGAATTGAGTAGTAAAAATAGTATAGAGACTAGAGAGCCCTAGCTGGCTAGCAAGCTAACATAATGAACTACATGTGTCAAAGTGTCATGCCTAAAAGACACAAGTGGGACCCTCTCCACTCACTTAACCTCAATTTGGACTCAACATTTCCAACATTAGAGCCCCACTAGGGACCATAGGACCCAACACATGCAAGCGACAATTCCATTACTTTCAAAACATACTTTAAGCCGCCAAACAAACATGTAACATTTTCTTTTGATAACACATGTTTTCAATTTTGTCATATTATATCTAGAACTCTTATAAATTTATCGCAAGACCTATAAAAGAGGTAAATTTTAAATAGTTAAAATGACAATTCTAGATTTTTTTATTACATATATACTTTTATATACACTAAATCTTCACCACTGATTGATCGTATCGGGTATAAGAGTTATGAGGACTAATAAAAAAAAATAGAACTTTAAAAAAGAGGAAGGGGAAACCCCAACCACACGAGTAACAAAATTACTCCATGACCAAAATCCTCATCAATCATATCCAGAAATACCGAAGCAATCCTCAATAAGAATTTAATCTATTTAAGATTCAGTGAAAGTTGATTCAAAAGTCGTAATAACCTAGGATGCATGTTGAAAGGTTGCTGTAGTTAGCTCTATTTTGTTTACAATATACATGGTCAATAAAAATCAACATTTGCATCACTTGAGATCTATATTATTGAATTAAGGTGGTATTTGATTCAAGCTGTTATACAATGTAACTAAATGAATGTGACATCCCATATGACTCAATAATGCTTTGCTTGACATCATTTCATCTAGGGGCATGACGAAAACCTTGGATATATTATTGATGTTGAGGACAA
This sequence comes from Ipomoea nil, assembly GCF_001879475.1. NCBI lineage: Eukaryota > Viridiplantae > Streptophyta > Magnoliopsida > Solanales > Convolvulaceae > Ipomoea > Ipomoea nil. The sequence goes on from NW_017617116.1 coordinate 5,866,072, forward strand.
ATGTGGGGGCAAGCTAAGGCAAAAAAGGAATAGGTGGATAGGAGCAATATAATTGAAATAATTAATAATTAAGCCACATAACCCTATATTTATTGCTTGTTAATCTCAAAAAATGCATGCTATGCTACATATCATTGGGACCAAAATCCAAACTCTTAGGGTTTGAAGCTTCAATATATATATATATATATATATATATATATATATATATATATATATATACACACACACACTTTCTGCTCTTGTTCCTGCTTGCCCCCACAAACAAAAACATCATTCTCAACATGGACTTAAAATTCACATTCAAGATCGAGACCAACATATGCATGTTTAAGGTTACTAAAATATAATGGAAAATGAACGTTATTAGTTTAATAAATATTGTAAATTTGAAAGTTTAAAATAATTATAAAAGTGTCTTTTATTTTTGTTTATTTTTATGTTTTTTACTAAAATCGTCAATTATTGATGGATCGTGATAGACAACTTAAATCAATTTTTTTTTCTTTCTTTATGAGAGGGGGTTGTTCTCATTTGAATATATATATATATATATATATATATATATATATATATATATATATATATATATATATATATATATACTTCCTCTGTCCCATTTTATGTGTCTTACTTTCCTTTTTAGTTTGTCCCAAAATGTTGTCCACTTTCCAAAATTGAACATCACTATCATTCCACTTTTTTTCAAATTACCCTTCTAGCTTTTGCTTTCTTTATTGTTTTTATTTCCAAAAGTGAAAAAGTGAGGGGCATAATTGGAAAGTGCATAACATTTACTTTAATTCATTAAAAAACGTGCAAAAAGTAAATGAGACATCCAATTCGGGACGGAGGGAGTATATATATATATATATATATATATATATATATATATATAGGGTTGAGTTCAAATGAGGACAACAATATATAGAGGACTGTGAGGACAAATAATGGGCACACAACAAATTACTATCATGCACACAATTTAATACATAATGGCACACAAGAATACATGTAAACATCAGGTTTCGAACCCAGGCTCTATTAATTAACAAATGTATGCACGCAACATACAAACTGTGGCACACGACTACATTCGGCAATGCACACGACATACAAACAAATGACACACACTATATCTGTTTTTCACAGTTCTCTATAATATACTTGTCTTCATTTGAACGCAAGTCTATATATATATATATATATATATATATATATATAGCTCTGGCATCATATCAATACTCATAAGTGGTACTGTATATTCCTCGAGCCCTACAACAAGAAAATCTATCGAAGTGGATGCAGACCTTAAGCCCTAAATCATTCTCTCCCACCTTTTCTTTTCTTTTGTTTTCTCACATCTTCTAATAATAATTAATTCGGATATCCAGCTTCAGTAACAAAAAAATCAAATTTATTTACAAACAATTTGTAAGTAAATTACCAAAATCTATAAATATTCAAATTATCGGCAAATTTCTATATGTAAAACACTTAAATTCATAAGTATTTTAATTTCTGACAAGTAATTATTTAATTTGTTACTAAATTAATAGTTATTTTGCTGTTCTCTTGTAGTATTTTTTTTTTATGTTGTCGTAGAATGATCACTTAGAATAATAGTTAATAAGTTGAAAAAAATTATTCATGGTCAAAGATTTGGCGTTCAAGTATCATCGAGATTAAGTTGAGTATATATTTTGTAGTGTGATATATTTTTAAATTTTGACACAATAATATTATACATAATAGTATTTTGCTCGATACTAAATACACAATAATCATTAAAACGTTCAAGATCAATTGCCATACTTTTTTTTTTTGATAACGAGGTGAAATCTGCAGCCACTATCCGAGAATGTGCACTAGGTATTTACGCGCATTGTTATCGATCCTAACCGGTAAATGATAATTAATATACTCTTGATAAAAGGAAATTGTGACATTAAATATAAAATTAAAAATACTTCATATAAAAGTATTTTTAACAAAATTGTGTGTCACATTGTAATTATAATGATGTCGATAGTACTCGTACAACCAGATACATCATATATACTTAGTTGAATCATATACTATCCATACTAATGCCAATAGAAACAATTAAATATGTTTTATTCAATTATATTTGATATATCATCCACATAGTAAAGAAATCAATAATTATTATTATTTAAATAACATAAGCCTCATAAAATAACTACAAGCTAAGTAAGAAAGATTTGTAGTTCCCCAATTTATTGATGGATGGGAGGATATGAGTTGGAGGGGTGAGTTTCAAGAGATTTTATTTGATGATATCAAGGAATTGAATATGTGGAGGCATGGATTTGTAAACATGGAGGCCATCATGTTCCCTTTGTTCCAAACTCATATATAAAATATTTGTAGAATTCTATATTGCCCTAAATAACTCTAAATTGGGAAATATCAACAATAATATTTGCAAAAGATTATATTGTCCAAAATAAATCTAAAATTTACACATAAAGTAATAATTTTACCCACTAAAAAACTTTTTTTTTTTTGGTTTGGATGAAGAGAGAATCTTCTCATAGCCACTACCTGAATTTATGTACTCTGTATATATAGTAAACCCTGATCTTGCGTAATAGTTTACAAATCACACATGAGATGTAAACAATACTAGAAAATTAAAATCTTATGTGATGAATTCAATCAAGAGGATATTAACGAAAATTAAACTCGTAAATTTTTGGTGTCATAATCATGTTTCACTTACTCAATCTATTTAAGGTGATTATTAATTTTTGGGACATTAGAAAAAGAGTGGTTAATGAAATAGCCGACATCTTGGAACTCCTAAACATGGTTATTGCAATAAGTGTGTTGAATGCATGCAGTGGATTAGATTCTGATTTGGAGCTAAGTCTATAATTACTCTCCTCTTAATTGAATCACATTTGTGAGTCCGAGGTGATATGCTTGTCAGTTGTCACCTGTACTAACCTTTTTTTTTTTTTTTTTTTTTTTTCTAATGTTATGAATCAGAAAGATTAATCACTTTAGAGACATGCATATATGGACCAAACACTGTTCAATTCTTTTTTCTTTCTTTTTTTTTTTTTTACCCAAAAAAAATGATGATAACCCTTTATGATTAAGTGTATGGAACATAATTCTCATATAAAAACTTGTCGCATAAGGTCTTCTTAATATAGCTTATCTCTTGCAATTATGCATGAACAAATAATGTCTGCAAATTTTCTTTATTCTCTACTGAAAAGACACATTTAGACATCTCTAAATATCTTGCTATTACACAAGAACGGATAGTAGCTGCAAGTTCAAGCCCACAATGACATAAACTGGCTTAGGTTTACAATAACTTGACCAGTTCAAGTCTCATAAAGACTAATAGACATTTCTATTTAAAACTTTGTGATTATCAATCAACTCAATTAATTTACTATGTTTAAGAATACTTGTTATTATTATCCTTAATTGAAAAGTGGGGAGTAATTACCACAACAATACGAATGATCAAGGTCTTTTGGTCTTGAGAGAAGAGAAGATGAAGCTTTGTTGAGTTTGCAAATGGACACAATCATGGCATTTTCATGGTAAATAAGAACATTTTACAGTGATAAGTTAACCTTTTTATGCACCTATATTATGAGTTTATGACCACTGCATAGGTACAGTTGTACCATGAAGACTTTATTCGTACAACACCAATGTACAATGTACTCCATAATATGGAATAAGTAATCTACCAAGGTTTTTTTAAACCGTTCTACTATATAGACTCCCTAAATTTTATTTTCTGATGTAACAAATATTGATAAGTTATTTTTTTATGTAGGTTCCAATACAAATGTCTACATAATGATTTTGTGTGTAGAAATAAAAATTGAGACTTTAATACTTCAAAATTTCACTTAAGTCTTAGTAAAATTAAGTGCAAGCCCTTCTTCTTATTCTTTTTAATAATTTTCAATACTTTCTTTTATTTAAAGTAAAAATTTAGATAAAAACTTATATTGAAAAAAGTTAAAATACCAACAAAATAAAAAATAAAAAATCGGGGCAACTGATGGTTCATGAACCAAAATTGCCGATTCATGAACTATTAATAACTATTTAGGTTAAGGTTCTCGTCAATGATGAATCTCGAACCATCGATTTTGAATCGTGAATTGAACCACGACCACTTCTATTGAATTGGTCCTTTGATTATAGTTATTTCATCACTTTAGTTCTCAACTTCTAATTTTGTCCAATAATATTTTTTAAGTATCAATTTTGTACCTATTTTTAGTCATTAAGAAAAAACTAAAATAGATATATTAAAAAATTGTACGAAAATAATACAAAAATATATACAACTTTTTTGAGAAAAAATATATACAACTTTTATAATTAAAAATATTATTTGATGAATTTGAAAGTGCAATCCAAAATGGTAAAATCACTATCAATGGACCATTTCAATAATTTGTCTTTATTATGGACTCGATATGGATTAGATTCATTGCTTTATGGGCTCAATTTGGGCCCAAATGAAAATGGGCCTGGCACAGTTTGGATTGGGTTCTTAGTCTGCTCTTACGCTCTGTTTGGGTTTGGAATCATTCGAAGCCGTGGACGATGAAAGGATAAGACAGTTGGAATCGCCGGAAATTTGATCATCTCGCCGACACCGAAATCCCACCTTGTATCTTCGTTTTGTGGCCGGGCATGGAGGCAACTGTGTAATATATTTTGATTCGGGAGAACATCAAAGCCATTTGTATTTCTATTTGTTCTCAATGGACTTCTTCAAATCAGTATTCACCGAGGAGCAGGATTACTCCGATACTGAAGATACCGAGATTTCTTCTTCAAATTTGGATGTTCAAGCGCAGCCGGAATCTCCACCTGGAGCTCCGGACGGTAATCCGAACATCCCAGCCATTGTGAACGCGTGGGGCTTCGGGTCGGGTCTGTTGAAAACCCTAGCGTCGAAGTCGGAATCTGTAATCCAGAACTACCGTCGGGATCTGGAGGAGTTCAGCTCCGGTCTGCAGAAGGAGACTGCTATAATCCGCGAAGCCGCCAGCCGCGCCGTCCAGGACTTGCCAGCTCACATCGAATCGGGCGCCACCGCTGCTCAGGAATCGCTTGAAACCGTCGGCCAAGCCATCGACGACATTGGCTCCAGCGTAGCGGAGATCATTGTACAGGGTAAGGACTCGATCCTCGCTCCTGAAGATTCCGATAACGAATTCTCAGAAAACAGCGGTAGAAATGACCGGAGCGATGATGTTTATAAGCAACATTTGAACTCGAATGCGAAACCGTACAGTAGAATTGATGCTCTGATCCGAGCAATTCAGTGTGATGCGAAAACGTACTGCGAGGAGCCGGAGGATTCTGAGGACTACAATGAATGGAAATTGGGGTTTGTGTTCGAGGAAAAGCTTGTGGAGATTGGAGACTTGGTGGAGGAAAATAATGTAATTGGTGAAATTTACAGTGAGATTGTGCCAAGTAAGGTTGACAGAGAGACATTTTGGAGCAGATACTTCTATAAGATTCATCGGGTGAAGAAAGCAGAGGAGGCTAGGGTGAGACTGGTGAAGAGGGTGATTTCTGGGGAAGAAGATGAGGAATTGACCTGGGATGTAGAAGATGACAACGACAACAACAACAACGGATCGTGTGATGTGTTGAGAAAAGAGATTGCTGAGACTGAAAATGGAGTGGACAGTTTACACATTGAAGAAGACAAGCAAAAGAATTCTGAAACTGCAAAAGACGCCAATGTGAGTGCTTCTGAGGCCAAAACTCATGATGAGAAAGGGGATTCAGAAGCTGATGCTGAATCAAGTGGGGAAAAGTTGAGGTTCAAACCTGATGACAAAGGAGCTTCAGAAGCAAAGAATGATAACAGTGACTTTTCAGTTGTTTCTAGCCGACAATCCTCGCGTGAGGAAGAGGACCTCGGGTGGGATGCAATTGAAGATATGGAGAGCATTTGTGAAAGCAAGGCAACTGGACAAGCAAATACCATCAGAGCTGATCTGCATAAGCGCATTAATGTTGGCAATGAAGAGGAAGAGCTGACATGGGATATCGATGACGATGATGATGATGTGCCTTCTAAACCTTGATTTCAGGGTCTCCATGGACTTCAGATGGTACATAATTGCAGGTGCTCCATTTATACTTAACTGCAGAAGTTTATTTTGCCATGTGTGATGGTGATTATTCTCTTATTCATTTCACAATAAAATGTGTATATATATATATATACAGTTTATGTAAACCATCATGTTCACTGGAAATGCAGTGGTTGGAAACTTGAAATTGTGGTCACATAACTTGCAATCAATATCTGAATTCTGAAATATCCATGTCTTTAGCATTCATTATTTTATAACCTGTTAGTATTCTCCACACATCCTTCTTTATCGTCAGTATTTGGCTTACAACTTTTAGTCTTTCCCAGAATCTAAACACAGAAACCAGGTGAGCAAAACAATTTCCATTCCACAATAGAATTTTTAGTGTTTGAGTAGAGAGAGTAGGAAACATTTATGATTTATATCTACACAACAGTCTTACTAGTAATGAAAAGTAAAGCATTTATTCAGGGGATGGATTTTGGTACACAGATCAGGGCATTGCAAACTCAGTTGTTTCCCTGTCTAAGCATCCGCAGAATGGTAAGGAACAGGTTGAGGACATCCAGATACAAAGTGACAGATGCCCAGATGTACTGATCATACGTAAACCGCTTGATCAAGTTGTCTGTGTCATACACGATGTATCCACAGAAAATTATAGCACCGATTGCACTGTAGATGGCAGATGATGTAGAGCCAAGAGGGAAGAACGCCTGCACCATCATACAAGGTAGGTGTGTTTTGGTCATCTTAAGCTTTGGATGCATGTCATAGCAGAATTAAGCAGAAAAGGGGAGAAGAGAAGTAATACCTGCATGAAGCCAGTCAAGATGAGTATGAAAAGGCTGGTGAACAGAATTGGTCCCATGAAGCTGAAGTCTTTGCCCTTCTTAGCAGCCCAGAAAGTGTACCCAGTTAAAGCTGAAACTACAGCTGATGTCAAGATTAAAGCCTCGAGCACAATCATACCTGTGTTATCCAACACCTTAATGTCAAAACACTTCCAACTAAAGACGGGCACCCTTCATGCAGATCATTTCGATATAAAAGAAAAAGCAACCTACCATCTGTGTTAGCACAGGTCATGCCAACGGTAAAACTCAGAGAAGCCGTAAAAAGTCCAAGGAAGACGAAGTTCAATGGATGCTTTTGCTGATACACATGCAAAGGCCACAAGACTGCATTGGCTTAAATTCATTAGTACATAGAAAATATGCTTCTGGAAATGAGGAGAATACCATAATATTCTGATAGAGGGAGCATTATGTAGATACACCACGAGTGAAGACAGGGATCAATAACGATATAATTCGGAACGTATTACAACTGTATCAGAAGTACTAAGAAACATTACAGGACTAGGTCTCAAATTTCAGTTTCAATGATAGTTACAAACTACATTAAAGAATGAGCAAAATACTTACTAGAGAGTGGCACCTAATGGCTCTACGTAGTGCATAACACATTTGCAAATCAATCAATTTGATAACAGCCATTTAAAACACATAAAGGAAAGCAGAAACATTATATATACATTCATGTTGGGGAGACATCTAAGAATGAATTATAAACTTAAAATGATTTCTTAAGCCTATAATGGAACACTCACTAGCATGTTTTAATGCAGCATAAAGCTCACATATGACAACCATATCTGATATGGCACATAGAGAACTGATGCTCATAAAATTTTGACAACCATATCTGATATGGCACATAGAGAACTGATGCTCATAAAATTTCATAACTAACCCTTAAATTGGTCACCAGGAGAAAAATCTCTGATAACTAGGACTCTCTTCTCCTAAAATTGTAAATTTGTAATAGAACTTTGATTTACGGAAAGCCCACAGGTGCTACCCAATGGTGAGTTCCAGGTGAAGCCGGCATTGTGACCCTAAGGAGGTAAACCAGTCTAGTTGTCCATAATTAACCAGATCAAATCGAGAAGGCCAATAGGCAACTCTCATGGGGAATCGAACTTGGGACCTTTTGGTCACAAACTTGGGACACTTGGGACCTTGTGGTTACAAAGCCAACTATCCGACTGACTCGGTCGGGTCAAGAAGGAGAACCACAAATAGGCAAATGTAAAACATGAAGTATAATTCAGAAATGAAAAAATTCACCCAAAATTATATGATGTATATTTATACAAGAAACGGGCTTCCAACTTCAATCAAATAAATTGCCGCATCACTTTTCATCATTCAACTATAGTGTGATTAGTGTCATTTCCATCATGGTTCATTGGTGCTCGATTATCTTTTTCTTTTTCATATTTAATGCTCAACTTATGAAAATCTACCCAATTTGGTCCTTCACTTTGAGATAGAAGCAAAATCTCTGAAGAAACATTTTTCAGAGAAGACTAAAGGCATGTGAAAAATCTCCGATCTGGGTAGACTAAATTCCAGTACTAAATGTGAAAAATCAGCAGTTTAGTTTAGCACCACAAATAGAAATCTCAATATACTCGGAGCTACAAGTAAAAACAATTCGATCAAAGCAGATATTTACACAACAGTTATGGTTTTGCAGGGAGCTTACGGATGAAAGGGAGGAAAATTAGGAAGATAAGGAGGCCGGAATTGCTCCGGAGGAGCTCGTTGACAGGAGCGTAGAGGACGGTGATTGCGGAGATGACGGTGGTGAGGAGGATCTGAGCGGCGAGGATGCCGTAGACTTTGCGGATGAAACCCCATCGCAGCTGATTCTCTCCGTACCCTAGCCCCGGATACAAAGTCCCCTCCTCTATATCACCTTTCACTCCTCCATCGTCGCTACTGCTCACTGCCTCGAATCCGTACATCTTCCGCGCTTTCTCTCTCTAAATCTGATAGAATTCTTCTGCCAAATTATCTCCGCCGGCGAAAGAGTGACAGACGACTGACAGGTACTTATCCGGGTCGAGATAAAAAGGCGCGTATGGTTGACAAGTTAATATCCCGTTGAGGCGTTGACGCGCTTTGGAGAATTGGAGGGGATAAATATCATAAATTCAAGGAATAAGCGTCAAATAAATAATGAGTTAATTCCAGCATTGATCCTCCGCGTGATTTTTCATAATTGGTTCTCGATTTTTAATTTGGACAATTTAGACACTTGACTATTAAAATATTTTCAATGTTAGTCCTTCCGTCACAAGCTGGTTAAGTAGATGTTAAATGGAGGGGTAAAACCGTCTTCTAACATGCTCTGCATATAATACCATTAGTTCTCCTTCTCTCCATACGCGATAAATATATTCTTGCTAATTAAACATCACTTCTTATAATGGCAACAAAAAAGCTTGCATTTTTACGAGTTTTTAGGATAATGGAATCACCAGAAAATGAGGTTCGTATGAAATGAAAATTTGGGCGATGAAGATATATAGATCGAAGGAGGAGCTAGGGTTTAGTGTGGCAAGTCGAACTGGAAGGAAGCTCAGCTCGAAAAAATTTAGAATGGGTACCCGAAATTCAGGCAGTGTTGCTTCATATCTTAGTACTTTGCGAACTCCGACAATACTCTCTCAATGATTCACTTCCTTCAATTCAAAAGCCCAACCACAACAAACAAAACAACAATGAACAATTTTAATGGAGCTGTAAAGCTAAATTGCTATGGACAGTAATAATTTGTTGGAAGTTTTTATTTGGGTGTTTAATCTTGCCTTCTGCTAGTATGTAATTAAGGTGCTAGGTTTCTGCGACTACTATCCCTAAAAGCTACTGTTTGTAATTACTTAATAAATATTTAGGGAATATGAAAACCAAAACCCCCAGCACATTCAACTCCAATCCAACAACACAGTGATGTACGAGGTTTACAGAAATTAGAACAAAAACCCATCGGACTTCGGAGCAATAATTAAACAGAAGAAAAAGGACAAGGAGAGAAGGTACTCGTCGTCAAACATAAGGTGGCGTTGGACAACGTCCATTTTAGCATCAGTGATGGTTTCCCCCATGACGGCGGCGGCGCAAACAGAGTGTGTTGAAGCTCCGCAGTGGGGGCGGATAGGCTTAATTGAAAGAGAAGAAGCTGCGAAGGAGGGTGATGAGAGGAATGAAAGAATTAGCAGAATAAATCGTTGTTCGCCGGCCGGAATGAAGAGCAACTTTGCCGAGAGGAATGATGTGAGGATAAAGACGGATTATACTCTAAGCAGGTAAAAAGACTTCTTTACCCCTCTATTTAACGTCCATTTAACCAGCTTGTGACGGAAGGACTAACATTGGAAACATTTTAATAGTCAAGTGTCTAAATTGTCCAAATTAAAAGTCGAGGACCAATTATGGAAAATCACGATAGTCAGAGGACCAATGCTGGAATTAACTCAATAAATAATTTTATTCCACACGGAATTACAATTAGATTATCGAACATAAAAAAATTGTAATTAAATTTCTAAATAATATAAAATCATGCAATTAAATTAAAAGTGATCTGTTTACATATTAATTGCTGACGTAGTGTTTATCAAATTTTATTTTATTTTTTAAAAAATATATTTTTTATTTTTATTTCAATAATTTTAAGTGAAAAAAAAAAACTACCCGGTTGTCGGCTAGATAGCCTCGAGACAAAGATTTCTTTGTTATTTGTATCCGATTGCCTATTTTGAAGGGCTTTTTGGTAATTCAACTATTGAAGTTGGTAAAGTCTTTTAGTCATTGCCTCTATCTCTTAATTAAACCGTCATTTAAGAGTGTGTTTGGAAAGTAGGAAAATAAGTCATTTTTCTTTATAGTGTTTGGTTGCATTTTAGAAAACTATCTTGGTGTGTTTGGTTCATTTTTTTTGAAAATGAGCATAATTATTTTTAATTTAAAATATTTAAAATATACAATGATGGTGATGGTGGTGGCGACGACGGCGGGTGATTGGCTGCTCCACTGCTGCAAACGGAAAAAAGACTCCCCTCCGCACCCCCCCCTCCCCCCCCCCCCCCCCCCCCCAAAAAAAAAAAAAAAAGCATGGAAGTTATTTTCAAGAAAATCCTGTATATTTTCCATTGACCATACCCCTATTTTTCATTGACTTTCATTTTCCCCTCTAGCCAAACACGGGAACCTGAAAATTATTTTCAGAAATCATTATCATTTTTCGAGTTTCCAAACACACCCTAAAAGTAATTTCCTTTCCTTATTAACATTTTTCAACTAAGGTGTGTTTGGAAGTATGAAAAATATTTGTTAAAAATGATTATTTAAAAAAAAAATAGCTTGTATGTTTGGTTGAAATTTTGAAAATAATTTTTTTTAATGTTTTGTTGAAAGTGAGAAAAATATATTTTGTATGTTTCTTTAATTTTTAAAAACATGAACATAAATTAATTATAAATTCATTTTTATAAAATATTCATTATTTTAATGATGTAAAAATTATTTATATTAAAATGTATAATAGTTATAAAGATTAATAATAAGCATAATATAAAAATAAAAATAAATAATTTTTAACTTATAACTTGTTATAATAAAAATAACCAAGAGAGTGATAATAACCAAATAGTTGGCGTGTTAATGCGTCTTTTTTTTTTTTTTTTTTTTTTTTTGGTGACGAGAAGAACCCTTAGCCAGCTGAAGAATTTTGAAAATTGCCTTCCGAGTAAAAATTTCGAATTACATTTTTCACCAAAATAGACCATTTTTTTCTTTTGGTCATAATTTTGTTTTTTTATTTTTTATTTTTTTGTGTGTGTGACAAACGCTATAAAATTTGAAAAATGATTTTTTTCGAGTTAATTAATGTATTTATTTTGTTATTTAATTGACAGTTTTCATTATCCGTGATATCATGGCGTCACATTTATGAAGCTTTATTTAGACACTTGGATTTTAGGCTTTAGGTAGGAATGGTAGGATATCACATTCAATCCCATTGCAATTGTTGTTTTAAAATTTTGATACCCCTCTATGACCTATGGGATTAAAAAAAAAAAATTTAAAAGTCATACAAATGAAAATATATTAGAAATAGAATTCTGTGTAGCTTGTAGTTTCACCAAATGGAATATCACAAGTTTGAATCCTAATGGGATGCATTGAAGCCCACCCAGCCATCAGAGTGGTAATTTTAAGGTAAGGTGATCTACCACTTGAGCCATTTTTAATATGAGTAATATTACATTTTGTGAATATATAATTCGATAATTATAAATATAAAGTTCAAAATTATGAATATATACTTTATAATTATGAATATATAGTTCATTAATTACAAACATAGACACGGTTCTACAACATAACGATTGAATAAATTATTTTTTTTAAGAATATGATTAATTGAATATTAGGTCCAAGTATAACTTTTTTTGATTTTTTTTTTTTTTTGAAAATAGGTCCAAGTATAACTTAATAAGCCCAATCCAATAATATAATACCGAGTATATAGGCCCATAGAGTAACTGAAAATATAAAGACCCAAATTGTTAGGCATGGCAAATTATGCTATGAGAAGGTGGGTATGGTTCCATATTTATAATATTTATACTGTAAATTCATAATTTCTATATTGTAGATTCATAATTTGTATACTTTAGATTCTAATTATTGAACTCTATTTTCACAAATTAGATAATTATATGTTCATAATTTGATAACTATACAGTTTAGAAATTATGAATTTACAGTACATAAATTATGAATCTACAGTACAGATATTATGAATCTGCAGTATAGAAATTATGAATCTACTGTATTTAAATTATGAATCTACGGTTTATAAATTATGAATCTAAAGTATAAATTTTATAAATCTACAGTATAAAAATCATGAATCTATAGTATAGAAATTATGAATCTACAATATATAAATTATGGATATGGAACCGTGCCCACCTTGTGCTCACAGCATAACGTTCCGTTAGGCATGCATATTATACATAACTGCATGAGCGAAAATGACAAAATTAGCAATAAGATAAAGGAATGTGAGAACACTTAAGGAAATTGATAGTACTAATTGCCACGTAAAGCGGTAATTAAATAAACACGAGATCAATTAAAGCAATTAAATAATTCTTATTGATCACAGTGAAGGCCCTAAGTACAATCTAAATGGTTGCTCTGAATGCCGACTGACTGCGGTCGGGATTCTCTAACAACAACCTATCGATCGTCCCAAAACCCCCCACACTGTCGCTATCGCGGGTATTTATAGCCGCGGAGCGAAGACACAAATCCGGCCGTCCGGCATGCCTCCCACGTAGCAACCACGTGTCGCCTTCCCGGGTGCCCTACCTGTCAACGCGTAGAGTCGCCACGTATTTCTCACCAGCTCTCTCGTTAAAGGGCTACCACTCGGTGGTCGGCAACGCCAATCGGGCATTACCCGGTCGGCAACCGACCGGGTTCTTCACAAGTGACCCGACCTGTAACCTGCAAAGTCAAGAAGAAAAGGACGAAGGCACTGGGGTCGGGGTAACAGTATGTCGGTCGGGGTATTCCCTACCAGAAATATAAAAGTATCTCACATTCTTTTACAATAGCAAAAAATCTTATGTGGATATTATGTTATATTCTCGAGAAAAATTGCATAACTTGAACCAACCCTCCCCCGTGTTGGGCAATTAGACTTATCTGCTGGTTTCGGTACAAAATGTTGACAATTTTAAATTAATACGGAGTATTTTTAACTTTCATTTTTAACAAATCAGCACATTTAATTATAAATATAAATTTAGAGCATACATTTAATCAATATATATCTCAAATTTTAAATTCTAACTCAAAGACATGATGTGATAGAGTTGATAGTACTCAACAAAACTCAAAAATATGATGTAAATGCATTTGTATAAAATATATGAATAAATTTAGTTTATTTATTTAAAAAATTAACAAATAATAATACTAATTAATTTAGCTATACTTATAATATAATAATTATAATACATTTTTCATTATTTATTTCATATAAATAATTTTCTTTGTAATAAAATTTTAATATATTTATTAAAAATTTACTAAATTTTTTAAGGAATAAAAAACTATTAATGAATTTACGTACAAAGTTATACGTATATTTCATTCCATATCACTTATGAAACTAAAATTAACTTTTATTATTTTAACGGTCAGGCTAGCAAGCCAACTCACTTAGGCTATTGAGTTTGTCAGCTTCGTGCAAATTTGATTTTTTGCTATAACCTTTACATTTTTTTTTTTTTTTTAACTTTATCAAACTAACTCATTGATTTTAGGCTAAAACTGATATTATTAGAATTTCACAATAAGTTTATATATAAGTAGTTGTTTCCTATATGAAATTCGAGACTCTAGCCATTTATATTCTTAGTATGTAATTTGTGTAACGATAATTGTACTCAAGTTTTATAAACACTATATATAAAACCAATAACATTATATGTGTAAATTCATGTTATATCTTTGATTTTTGTGCGTATTTTAAAGGCTAATAATTTTACATTAAGTTTAAAATATTATACATGCATTTTATCAAGACAAAATAGCTTCAAATTTGTTATAACACCATTAGGTTAAAACTATTTAAGGAACATTTATTAAAGGTAATATTACAACAATCTATTTAATCATACTATGGTTTTTTTTAAAAAAAAAAAAAAACTATATTCATTAGTCATTTAATTAATTTGATCCTGGAATTATTGGCTGACATATTTAAATTGCTTCATTTTTCCATTATAAAACACAACTAATATGGTAATAATTAATTTCATATCCATCAAATAATATCTCTTTTTATTTTTTTTTCCCTAAAACATGTGACTTTTACATGTATAATAATAATAATAATAATAATAATAATAATAATAATAATAATAATAATAATAATAATAAGTATGATGATTAAAAAATAACATTTTCAATCCCTAAAAAAAAAAAAACATTTTAAATTGTTTTTATTGATACATATTTTGTATTTGATACATTTAAATTATGATTTTTAATATTAGGTTCAAACCTGCACGTATTGCGCATAAAGATGACTACTAATAATATTTAATAACCAGATAGTTATGTGTTATTTAAAGAGTCATCATGATATATTTTTGTGTACTTATTATAATATCTATCAATGATATTAAGTATTAACTATAAATTCTCATAAGTTAAATATGAAGTTTCACCCATTTTATCTGTTTTGATTAATAATAGTCTATTTACACTATTTATAACTTTTTTTAGAATAATTTATTTTAATTTTCATATATAAACTTTATACATTTGTAGATATTTTCTCCAATTTTTATTGCCAAAAAAGGAAATAAAATATTTTTGTCAGTTTTCGGGTCATCTTTTTGGAAGAAAGTCCCTTTTTATTTTTCTAATTTTAGAAAGCAATATCGCAATAAAAGATATTTCAATTTTTATTTATATTTATAATTTACATTTAAAAAAAAAAAATAGAAGAAGAGATACAATGGATAGTGCACTTCAATCAGAAACCGTAATCCATCAAATGGGGTCCACTCGACCATCCCGGCCCCACATTCAATCATGGTATATTTACAGTCGTACGGGGCCCTAGCCAAGCCCCCGGCCCTCTAGATTCCCTACTATCTACACCGTCAAACCCTGCGCCGTCGACGGACTGAATCCACCGGCAACCGTCCTGCCCTCGCCGGCTCACACTACCTCGGTCTCCTCGGTACTCGATAGTAGCTCAGTGTGGAGATAGGATAAAGAGAAGGAAGAGCATCGAACTGAGCTCAAGAGCGAAGGGAGAAGAGGAGAAAATGAGTCGGGAATCGAAGTGTTTGCGAGCCTGATCTCTGCGCACAATTCAATTCGTCCGAGGAGATGTGAGAGATTTCAGATTTTCAGCTTTTTCTCACTGGTCGATTTTAAAATCTATAGTTGTTATGCGTGCGATTTTCGGCATCTGAGCTCGCTAAGCTGCTGTGATTTCAGCAGGTAGATTTCTCGAAAATTTTCGGGCCCGGGAACCCTAAAACAGTGGTATGCTTCACCTATATGCGAAAAGTAAAACCCTAGCAATTTCAAGGTTTTCCCTCCCCCGCAGTTTGCTCCGACTTTCGAAATATGTGTTTATTTGAACCATTAACCTTCACTATTGCAATTCGTAATTCATATAATTCATTTATGTGAATTTTTTTTTTTTTTTTGTTTTTTTGTTTTTTGTTTTTTTTTTTTGTTTTTTTTTTTTTTTTTTGTTTTTTTGTTTTTTTTTTGTTTTTTGAGTTAAACTGAGTTCGGAGTGGAGGTTGTCTCCTAGAGCTGAACTAAACTTTGGTTAATTTGATATTTTACAACAGGAAGTCTGAAAGGTTTTTGTCATGAATCTAGTTCTATACCTAGCCTCGAAAAATTTGTCTTCCTTTATTTACTAATTTTGTGTTTGTATTTGCTCTTCTTAAGTATGAAGAAAATTGTTCAGATTTAAATGCATTATTTTTATAACTGCATAAAATATTGCCCTCATTGAGAGAGTTTCTCTTGTAAATCCTAAAAAAGGGCCTTGTAATTTGATGAGATAGTGAAATACATATGAGATTCTTCTGATTGATTGCTTTGTAGATTATTCATCACATGAATTTATTCATTGAGGGTTCTTGTTGATTTGTGTATTAGTAAGTTTCTTAGGGGATTAGGCAAATTAAATTCCACTCTGTTTGTTTAATGCTTCCAATATGATTCAATACCCTAATAAATAGCATCCTACTGCTAGTGTTATTAAGCCTGGAGATCCTAGCATAAACTTCTAGGTGGTTTGAGGTTGAATGACTATTTAGATTTTAGAGTTGGGTTGAAACGGGAATGAAGATTGTAAGAGTTCTCAGTCATTTGGGGTGGCCTTAGAACCTATATGTATCTCTATTAATGAATTGGGAACCCGTTTTAGTACAAAGAGGAAGTATTTATACATGGAGAAAGTAGTTATGGATAAGCCAATGTTGTCTAGACACGTGGAGTATGCTAACTATTGGATGGTTATGGCCTTAGAGCGGGAGCCAAGGGAAGTTATAACATATTGCCTTGGAGCTGGTGACAATTGCCTACTTTGTCATCTAGCGAGCTTGATCGGGTGATTGGATCCAAATGACTTTAATGTTGTTGGATGATTAAGGTTGTTCCTCGCTTGCCATAAGTCGAGTGACCTTCACGCTGTAATGACTGACTGTCAGATCTTGGATGACCAAGGTGAATTAGAATGTCCTATTACCCCTGGCCTATTGGGTCAAGCCCAATAAGGCATTAGTAATAACTCTAACTCCCACTATTCCATTAAAGTTATTAGCCACTTCCTTGATTGTTCAAGAATAAAATAGAAGCCTAGAAGGCTGTTATCACTTTTTTAAGTAGCATACCTGATTTAGACCACGTAGCAACACGTCATGTGTGCTTAATTTTGTGTGTGTGTGTGTGTGTGTGTGTGTGTGTATTGCTTATGTTCTATTACCAGTTATAACAGATATTTTTTGCCAGGATAATAGTATGTATATGTTATGTTCCCAAAATGACTCCAAAAATTTGTCCCCTCCCGTGTTTATGAAAGTTCTATTTTGGTCGATTATTATTTATGAAATCTCCATTCAAATCCCATCCTACACATGTTCAATGTCTCATGGCACAGAGTTCACAGTCAACTGATCCCATTAATTCTATGAAGTTACCTACGTAGAATTAATGGGATCAGCTGACTCTGAACTCTGTGCCATGCGACATTGAACACGTGTAGGATGGGATTTACCTACAACAAGAGAACCGAAGAGGATAGTCTTAGGAGGTCATTCACTTTGGAAATATATCCCATTGCTATAGAAGAGTTTTAAATTATGATCCACACACAGGACCTTTTCTTGATTTTTGCAGGCCTGCAATTTTATTCAAGGTTTTAAAAAATACTCCCTCCGTCCCGAATTGGATGTCTCATTTACTTTTTGCACGCTTTTTAATGAATTAAAATAAATGTTATGCACTTTCCAATTATGTCCCTCACTTTTTCACTTTTGGAAATAAAAATAATAAAGAAAGCAAAAGCTAGAAGGGTAATTTGAAAAAAGTAGAATGATGGTGATGTTCAATTTTGGAAAGTGGACAACATTTTGGGACAAACTAAAAAGGAAAGTAAGACACATAATATGGGACAGAGGGAGTATTACGTTTTCTGTTAATTGCTAGGCCCACAATTCAATGATGCATCACACTTTTACAGTTATCTGCAGTATTAGGCTAGTAATTGAACATGAAATGGAGTACCAAATTTATGTTATCTGTAGAGTTTATCACTTTACAATTACAGTTTGCCGTCTGTTTTTTTTTTTTTTTTTTTTTTTTTTTTTTTTTTTTTTTTTTTCCCTATAGCAGTAAGGAGTAACTTTTCTTTAGGGAAATAACTTGGGAGTCTGGTGTAGTATATCAGATGACCCATTTTGGTAGTGACAAAGGTTTCAAGTGTATCTTGATAGAACATTCTTGTGGTCAAGATCTGAGCTTCCTAGCATACTGTGTTATTGTCAAGTCATACTCGCACAAACCTGAGATGCAAATATATGGGCTTAGTTGCTTTCACAGTCCCATTTATCCAAGATTCCACATGCAGTCACAATCCCTGCTTATGAGGCCTTGTGCCCTTAAGGCCTTAACTGGGTTTGTTATGGTTAGATACCATGAGAATTGAGAGGTCTTGGATTCTAGTCCTGATGTTTAGTTATTTACGCTTGCAATTATTTATATTGACTAGTAGTTGGCTTGGTCAATTATTGTGATTCATTGTGCTCTTTTTGTGGTTGCAATGCCTTGTATTTCTACTAATTCACTCAACTGAAAATTTTCCAGCATATCTCTAATTATATAGTTCAACTACTTGTCTCAGATACTGATATGAATAGAGAAGATTTAGGGAACATCATGACTGTAAGAGCAAAGCCAACAGGTTCACTTGTTCTGAAGAATAATGCCCACCATGATGATGAAGGAGAGTCAAGACCTGAACCATATGTTGGCTTAGAATTTGATTCAGCTGAAGAAGCACAGGAGTTCTATAATCTTTATGCAACAAAGGTGGGATTCAGGATTAGAATTGGTCAGCTGTACCGATCCAGGGTTGATGGGTCTGTAATTTCCCGGAGATTTGTGTGTTTTAAGGAGGGTTTTCAGACTAATACAAGAGTTGGTTGTCCAGCTTTCATAAAGGTACAGAAAGCTGATTCTGGGAAGTGGGTCATTGCCAGTATCAATAAGGAACATAATCATGATCTTGAACTCCCTGGTGAAATAACTCCAGCCCGTATCCAGAGAAAATCTCTTCCTGCTCCAAGAACGACTACAGTTTTGTCTGCTAGGACAGGACTTAGATCAACTGACGAGGATGGACCATCTGGAGTACTTGATGCTAAACGCCTTAAAAGGGAGGAAGTTGGTGGTGAACCTAAAGGTGAACCATGCAAGGGTCTTGAATTTAGTTCTGCTAATGAAGCATACAAATTTTACAGCTCCTATGCTGCTAATACTGGGTTTAAAGTAAGGATTGGTCAGCTATTCCGTTCTAAGCTTGATGGATCAATTACATCGCGAAGATTTGTGTGCTCCAAGGAGGGGCATCAGCACCCATCTAGAGTAGGTTGTGGAGCATTCATGAGGATACAAAGGCAAGAATCTGGAAGATGGGTGGTTGATCGCCATCAAATTGAACATAATCATGATCTTGACCGTCCAACAGATACTAATAGAAGACTGTCTACTTCGGTTGTATTCAAAGAGGAAGCAAGCAGTGGATTGGATAATTTGGATTTCATTGATTCAAATGGTGACCTCACCATTGTCGTACGTGGTCGAGAAAGTAAAATTGGAAGTGATTGGTATGCTGTGCTTCTTGAGTATTTTCAGACTCGGCAAGCAGAAGATATGGGTTTCTTTTATGCAGTGCAGATGTGTGATGGTAGAGCTATGAATCTTTTCTGGGCTGATGCAAGATGCAGATTCTCCTGCACCCAGTTTGGGGATGCTATTGTGTTTGATACTACTTACAGGAGAGGTAGTCATTCAGTGCCGTTTGCTTCTTTCGTTGGGGTTAATCACCATAGGCAACCTGTACTCCTTGGCTGTGCCTTAATTGCTGATGAATCTGCTGAGTCGTTTACTTGGGTACTTCAAGCTTGGCTAAGGGCAATGTCTGGGAGGCGTCCTGTATCTATTATAGCAGATCAAGACTGGGCCGTTCAACATTCAATTGCTCAGGTTTTCCCTGGGACACATCATCGCTTTTCTGCATGGCAAATTGTGTCCAAGGAACAGGAGAATTTAGGTGCATTACTCTCTCTGAATCCCGAGTTTAAGTATGAGTATGAAACCTGCATTTTTCAGAGTCAGACTGCTAATGAATTTGATGCAGCATGGAATGTTCTTATCAATAAATACAACTTGAAGGACAATGCTTGGTTGAAAGATATGTCCAGGATGCGCAAAAGTTGGGTTCCTTTGTATATTAGAGGCACATTCTTTGCTGGCATACCGGTGGATGGAAGCTTGAAATCATATTTTTGTCCAATGGTGACACCCCAAACACCTCTCAACGAATTTGTTTTACGTTATGAGAAAGCCATTGAGGAAGGCAGGGATGAGGAAAGGAAAGAGGACTTTAACTCGTTGAATTTGCCAACAGTTCTTCACACAAAAGATCCCATTGAAGAGCAATGTAGAAGACTTTACACCACAACAATGTTTAAAGTCTTCCAGAAAGAACTTATGGAGTGCTATAGCTATGTAGGGATAAAGATAAATGTTGAAGGTGCCATTAGCAGGTACTTGGTTCAGAAGTGTGCGCCAAATGCCGATGAAAGGAATACTGTTGCGTTCAATGCATCAAATCTCAATATAAGTTGCAGTTGTAGAATGTTTGAGTTTGAAGGTGTGCTCTGTAGACATGCCTTGAAGGTTTTCCAGATAATGAATGTAAGGGAACTTCCATCTCGCTATATCTTACACCGATGGACAAAGAGTGCAAAATATGGTATCCTAAGGGATGTAGACTCTGGAGGTGGCTCACAAGATTTTAGGGCCCTGATGCTGTGGAGTTTAAGGGAAGAAGCCAATAAGTTCATTGAGACTGGAGCGACTAGTTTAGAAAGATACAAACTTGCTTTTGAGATCATGCAGGAGGGTAACAGAACTCTCCGGTGGCAAAACTAGGAAGTGTCTCAAGCCCAGGCCAGGTAAATGTTCATCTGTTGCCTTGTATTGCTTAACACTGAAGAAACAATGGAGCTCTAGCTCTCCAGTTTAAACTTCATATTTGCATGTGTTACTAATTGTGACTGTTTTGGCCTCTGTAATTATAAAATTTCCTTCTATATATCAAATTAGGATTACATCATGATTGCGAATTTGAATTCAGCTGAATGTAGAAAATCACAGTATTCATCTGTTTGTGTGTGCACTTGCTTCATAAATATAAAGGGCATGGGAAGGTGAATGAGAAATTCACCGCATTATGATGCAATAAACATTCTGCAGATTGAAGCAACCACTCAACCTGGAAAATCTTCCAGCCATGCTGCAATGTTCATCAACACAAAACATTCAATGTCAGCTTCTGAGCACCCAGAGCTTCAGCTTCAAGTTTAGGCTCCCATAAAATGGTAGTTTCAGCGACAGCGAGTAGCGCCGTCACTACATATGGATAGAAAAAGATAGAAATACATTAACACAAGAAAACTTATTTTTGTTCTTTTCATTATTCTCTTGAAAATGTTTTTCCTATACTCATCAGTGTCATACCTTTGCCGTTCTTCTCAGTGTCACGCCCCACATGAATCAAGCAGCCACGGTTAGCTACTCCCTGCAAATCAGCCATAATACCTTGACAAAGGTAATGTGATTTCCCAATGTATGCTCATAGATTAATATAGTGTTTACATATTACTGGTAAAGCATACCCAAGAAAATGCGTTGATATTGTCAGTTTCGTGCTTTCCAGACATTCTTCTCTCATTTCCTTCTCCATAGAATCGGCATATTCAGAATTTGCTTTCTTGATCACTTCAAACCCTCCTTCCTCTCTCATACTCTTTGTACTGTCAGTTTACAAACAATACAGAATCACAACATGCTTCCAGACACAGGAAATAGAAATCATAACTACACAGTTGTCCTATATATTTGAAATGCAGAAGAGGAAGAGATTCTATAGTACAAGGTTTTAAGCAAGAATGTGATTAGACTACCTTTATTGGCTTTGGATGAGAACAACTCCTACTTGTTCAGTGATTCTCTGTTGCAGTGGACAAATGCATTAGTATCCCTGAGAGAGAAACCTGGTGCACAAAGCTCTTGCTATGACAGGCTCTAGTGAAGGGTGGCTTTCTCAAGGATTGAACCCCTAACCCCAAGGATCCCCACATCCTTGAAACCATGGGAGTAGCCTCTGTCAACTTCTTGGCTAACCTCACCTGCTATTGGGCAGAAGGAGCTAAATCTCTGCCATTTTCACCTATCCCCAACTGAAAAACCAAAACAAACTTTATGTGATCATCAAATGCATGAAATGTATGCCTATTGCCTAACAAGAAGGACTCAATACTAACTAGACGAACAAGACTTCTGTAAAAGAAGAGAAGTTCTGCATAAATTGATGTACATATGTGAGAAATACCAGTGATTAAACATCTAACAGCTTACCATGATGAAAGGGTAAACAACTCTGTTCTTTTTTCCTAATTTTCTTCAAGAACAGTAAAGCAGAGTTGGTGAGAGTAGTGTCACTTACCCAGCTGGCAGGAAAAGCAATAACTTTGAAACATGGACTTCTATAGCCAGAGACTGCACACACACACACACACACACACACACACACACACACACACACACACACACAATGTTGGGGTTTAAAGTAGTCTTATTAAGTGAGAAGATTGAGTGGACACAGAATGACTTGTTGGCTTGTCCATAGTAGAGATAGGAGTGTCTATAGAGTGGAGGAAAATAGATTTTGCTAAGAATATTTTAGTCTTAGATTAGATATGGAGAAAAGTTTTTTCTCCATCAAGATGTGGACAGTTCTTGGAAGAAAAAATGCAAAATATATTGAAGATTGTTTATTTGAAAATTGAAAAAACTTTTAGGTAGAAGTTTGGACCAGGTTGGAAGCAATGAAACATGTTAAGTGTAACATTGTACAAACTGGCAAAGTGGTTCTCTAAATACCAGGCTTTGTTTCTTCTTCTTCAAAAAAAAAAATACCAGGCTTTGTTCCCAGTCCATAATTGTTCAAACAAATCATTTCAAGAACTATAATGGGTAAACACATGCCTCTTTACTTTGGAACGTGTCTGGACTAGCTTACATGCCCTTAAATGCTCCCAGAGTCCTGCCCATTGAGACTAGTAAAAGAGATAAATCGGGGGATGTGTGTTAACTGGCCTACATGTCCCTAAATGCTCCCGTCTTGGAGACGGGTGTAAGAGTTAAATCTCAAGATGTCTCAACTAGCCTACATGTTCCTAAATCTCCTGTCCTAAAGATTAGTGGGAGAGGTAAATTGTAGGATGTGTTTTAATTGACTTATATGTCTGTCAATACTCGGTCCTTGGTTGGATTTGAACCATGCAAATCAAATAATTTATTTTGAATTGGTTGACCAGCTCAATCGAAGGCTACATATACTTAGTATGCATAGACAGATTTTTCTTGGCGTTCATTTGCATGTGAGATGTGTCAATGAAACATATATGCTAAACCTTAAATGAGCCAATCATCAGTGGTCAAGAATGGTTGTTAAAGATGCAGACATGTTTGTGCTCCTCTGGGACCATTGTTGGATAAGAACTTATGCAGCAGGGAAAAGTGATACGCACTATCCACTCTCACTGTACACTAACCACTCTCAATGCACACTAACAACCAAATTATTATTTTTTATATATTAGAATCATACATTGCACAAATTTAAAATTTTATGCTAATTTACACTTTACAAAATTATAGATTATTGTTTATTGTAAGTTCTTGTTGAATAGACAAATATAATATTATATATTATCACTTTTTTTAATAATATAACAATATTATAAAAGTCTAATAATTTAGGTCCAGTGACACAAAAGTAGATTATAGTCCGATCTAGTCCACAAGATGGACACCATTGATTAGTAGTTTGAATAATTATTATCCTCAAAGTAGTCTGATCTATTCCACGAGACATTAATTCACCATATTCACCACGAAGAGATCAATCATTATTTTCTACATAAGAAGAAACACTATTGCGTTCAATGAAAATTATTCTAAAAGTTTTTTACACTTTACCGTAAACTTTACAAATTATATTACGTCATAGTCTCCGATGTACATGCATTTGCTTGATATAAAAAAGTTCATAATTTTCACCTTTATAGTCTCCCCATAAAAGATTATTTCATGTTTATTTATGTTCTACGTGTATCCATATTCTATTTTAAGGTTTATATATATATATATATATATATATATATATATATAGATTTATTGAGTCACCCTAATAAAATTGATAAGTCTAGTACAGTTCAAATTTAATTTTAAAAGTGGAATTACATATAGATTTCATTAAAGATAGTTTTGACTCTTTTCTTTCCTATTTTCCTCACTCTTCCTTTTATGCTTCCTTGTATCTGTAGTATAATTCTTGTATAAAAAACTTTTGAGTTTAGTTCTTGTCATCAACATCTTTTAGGTTGAGTTCGTCGCTTGTGATTTTTTAGTACGATTTACACCTTTTATGTACTCTGTAGTTTGTACGATATTATATAAGAATGAAAATTATTCGCATACATTTTTCTTCAAATAATGATAATGATTATGAGTTTTCTCGTCAATCAATAAAAGAAAAGAGGAGACAATATCTATTTTGTGGAAAAAAAAAAAGGACACAAACCCAACTCTAACCTTTACAGCTGCGACAATATTATTAAATACTTGCTTTGCGTGCCACAAACATTATGATGGGATCGTGATAATTCATATTTCACTTTGATAAAGAATATGACACCACTCTTTGAATTATGGACAGTTGAAAGATTTTTCATTTACTGCTATCTAAAAGTAGAATTCAGTTTGACTTTAATGGCAATATCATATTTATTATATCATTAAAAAAAATATCATGAGACGGACTATTTTTACGCACCGTTTTTATAAAAAAGAGAAAAAAATCTTTGTTTTTTTTTCATTATTGTCATAAATAAAGTAAGGTGTTCTTGATTACAAAGTTTTGATAATCGATTCGTAATTTCATAATTATTAAATATGCACTTAAAATGTTTTGTTATAAATAGAAAAATGTAATATTTTATTGGATAATTTATATGAAAGTATTACTTTACTCCATATAGTAATAACTAAAAATCCACGGATAGGGCTTATACGTGCCTGACCGAACATACGTAGAGCGGATCAAAGCGAAACAACATTGAGACCCTTTGGAACACTTCCCGATCATCCGGTCATATTAGACCAGGATAATAAATATTCTGGCCCACAGATTCAATATGCTTGATTCTCGAAGTGAAAACTAGTTAAATCATACTTTTGTTCTCTTTAAGGCAATTGGCATTGCCCCCTTGACTAATGAACCCTCGCCTTCCACGTGTAGGACATGTCGGAACCCTAATCTGTGTCCAAAGACTTACCTATATAAGGAGCATTTATTGCTTGTAGGAGGGACTTTGACTTTTCCAACTACCCTAACCCTGTTAGTCTAACTAATCCATTTTTCGGCTCTCGAGCCACCTAATTCCCAAATCCCGAGTGAACAATTACTAGACCAGAAAGACCCATTCCCGCACACGTATTCATAAATTAATCACACCACACACTATTCTAAGGTGACATTAATGAACACCGGTGCTGGTTATACTTAATACAACTAATATTAATTACACTCTTCCAGTCAATACTATGCGCTTGACACCCTAAATAACTTCCCAATAACTTATTCAAAATTATTAGACTTAATTTAGCTGTGAAAAGCAGTTGGTATGTAGATTACTAATTAATATGATGTATACAAATACGGATGCTATATGCAAAAATTATAAGACTCAATTTAATAGGGAGAGTTGTTGGTCAATGAATTGTTAATTAATGTAATTATAAAGCATCAAACTCTATAAGTGCGAGTGCGTGAGACATAAAAATGCTAAATGTCATGCAAAACTTATTAGATTTAAGTTGATTTAAGCTTAGTTAATTTCACAATTTCTTGAGTCTTGACGACTTGACAACCTATGCATCTTGTTTAAGTATAACTAAGAATTCTTTAGCTTATCTAGTTTATTAGTAATTACAATCATGAGAAGACAACAATATTAACTCCAAGACAAGAGTATAAACTCTGGAAAATGGAAATGGCATCAGTACCGCACAAGAAGGTTTTGCCGATTTAGAAAATTTTTGATTTGTTTCTGACGCTAATAAAAAAGAAAGCTCAAATGGGTTGAACACTAATAGAACCTCCACTTTTTCTTCAATTCTTCTTCGAATCAATCACAGGCCCCATCACCCATAGTGCTCTGTCTTTCTTCATCTCTCTCTACACGCATGATTATATCTGTTTCTGTAAGTAGGGAGAGGAGAAGGGAGAAGATCTGGGGTCAAATTTGAATCTTTATGGAGCATCTTGTCAACAACATTATAAGACCACCCAGGTAGAAGGAACACCACTGTTCTGCTTTCTTTTAACTATCCAGAAATCATGTATATATGTATTTGTGGTGTTAAAGTTTGAATCTTTTTGTTTAATCTGTTCCTAAAGTTTATGGTGAATGATGAATGGCTACCCACTTAGGGATACTGTTGACAATTGAGGGTTTTTTTTTTTTTTTTGGCTGCTTTCTGGAGCTGAATTTTGAAGTTCAGTGTACAATAATGGCTTGAAGTTCAGTTTAGATGAAGAGATATATAGCTACTGATCTTAAAGCTTACTGTGAAGGACTCCATTGTTATGTTTACTGATTATCTAATTTCAGTAGATATTTCATATTTTCCTAAAATAATTGAGAATTCACACAACTGGGAATTTGTGAAACTCTGGCCCATATTTTGCTTTTGCTGTTTTCTGTAGTTCAAAAAGTTTTTATTTTTATTATGTTTTAATCAATTTGATAAGCGATTGAGAGGTTAAGTATACGAAATGCATTTTCACGCATGAATTATGTTTGAACCGAAGAATTTGGTATTAATGAGTTTACATCTGCTGGACTTCAGAGCTGAATATGACTCCAAAGACGATTTATTAGACGAAGAATTCATGCTTAAAGGAAAGTGGTACCAACGAAAGGATTTGGAGGTACAACTTTGAATGCATGTTGAAAGGTTATTACGAAGCGTGGGTTTTGGAATTTTTGTTATTAGATTGAAATGCTATCAACATTTCTGCAGCTTAAAAACATTCGAGGCGATGTTCTTAAATGTAGCCATTACACGCCAATCATCTGTCCCGAAGGAAAGCCATTGCCTTGTGTAATATACTGTCATGGAAACAGGTTTGCTGAACCACGTAAATCTTGTCTTCTTTATTTTCTTGCCATTATTTCTTGTTCAAACAGAGACTAACCTGTTTCTTTGTTACGATCCTTTCCCAGTGGTTCTAGAGCTGATGCCAGCGAAGCTGCTATAATACTATTGCCATCAAACATTACCGTTTTTGCGCTAGATTTCTCGGGATCTGGGTTGTCCGGGGGAGAACATGTTACATTGGGATGGAATGAAGTAAGTAGCTAAGGAACTTGTTCGACTTTTTGTTGGAATATTCACCTTGCTGTCTCGGTAAACTACTAAAATAGAGTCTCTAGAAATATGATAAAAATTGTCAACTCACTGCAGTTGATGTGTTCTGCAGAAGGATGATCTTAAATCTGTCGTTGAATACTTAAGGCGGGATGGGAATATATCTTCGATTGGCTTGTGGGGTCGATCTATGGGTGCTGTTACTAGGTATAATAACTCTCGTGTCTTGTATGTGTGTGTGTTTTTTTTTGTCTGGATCGGAACCTAATCCCTAAGAATATACACAGTAATCCATGATATCATGCTAAATATATTCCTACCATTTATAATGTCTAACAGTCTTATATGCATAAATCTAAGTCCCGCTGCTCGTTGCTCGTGCAGGTGTTGATAAGATTAAAGTGACTAATTTTAGGCGCTTCGTTTTGCAGCCTGCTGTATGGAGCTCGGGATCCTTCTATTGCGGGAATAGTTTTGGACAGCCCCTTCTCGAACCTGGTTGATTTGATGATGGAAGTTGCGGGCACTAATAAAATACGGCTTCCCAAGTTCACTGTAAGCTGCTCCGTTTGTGGCTTAAAAATATATTCCTTTTTTTCTTTTCGACATTCTTCCCTCGTTTACCCGGTGGGGCTTGGTTTGATGTTTCTTTAACTTGTTTGCTTTTCTTACTTCTAGCTCAAGTTCGCAATCCAATTCATGCGGAGATCGGTTCTTAAGAAGGCAAAATTTGACATAATGGAGTTGGACACAATCAAGGTACCTCTATGTAAAATGTCTTCTTAAGAACCCTATTTTGTTTAATTGCTTGTGTGGGATTTACCTGAAAATGTGAGGGAATTTTCTCGGATTGATAAAATAAGAGAGAATATATAGGTTTATAAGGCTATGTGTTAGACTAGCTAATTGGTTGGATTCAATCTTTTAGTGTGGTTTGGTCCATGTGCATTATAGCCCCTAGCCCAATCTTAGTTTATAACACATTTTAAGTAGCTTGATTCCATCATTTCGGTTTGTGTAGGTTGCAAGGTGTTGCTTTGTACCTTTGTTGCTGGGTCACGCTGTGGATGACGATTTTATCCAGCCACATCACTCCGATCGCATATTCGATGCTTATATGGTAAAACTTGATTATGCCTACTTGTAAGCTTAATAGTAACCGTAAATTTTTTTCTTGTTTTCACTGTTCCCAGCATTGGGCACAAATTGCGTATTTTATCCGGTTTGTAGTGATGCCTTAATGGTAATCAATCCCGGCAGGGGGAGAAGAATATTATCAAATTTGAGGGTGATCACAACTCTCAGCGTCCCCAATTTTACTTCGATTCCATAAGTATATTTTTCAACAATGTGTTACAACCTCCCGATGATGATACGTTTTTTGACATACCACCGGATTATTTTGGCAAGGTAATATAATTCACGTATAGAATGCATATCGTTATTAGTTCGAGTGTTTGACTACTAGCATTCCCGCTTTGAACAAACTCGTGTTTTGCAGAAAGATGTTGTAGCTAATCCTGCCCCGTCGTCTTCAAACCCGATCAGCTTTGAACTCTCTAACGGTGATCCCGACGGTCCGGGCGTGCTTGCATCGATAGATGACGATGAGTACGTGGAATACTTGCTCGATAACTTGACAGATTTTTCGGAAAGTATGGAGGACGAGAATAAGGTGTGTACATATTCTACTTTTCTTCTGCACGCCCGGCTAATTTTGCCCGTCCTTTGGCCCTTCTAATGTCTTCTAGCCAAAACACTTTCAGATGATCATGGAAGCGGTGAAGGAGTCATTGAAGGACTTGGAAACGAGACCTTCTCGTGCTGAGGAGCTTTCGTCGAGCACCAAACAACCGGAATCACTCTCGGATTACGATTCCCAAGGCTCTACTACAGAACAGCCCGTGCCCTCAAACGAGTCTCCAACAACACCATTAGTCACCAATGGGCACGGTTCAACATCCGAACTCCAGGTTGCTGATACTAACAAAACGTCTGTTGACAACCCGAGTTCGGGTAGCATAGACTTGGTTGATCACACGAAAGTCACGGTGACAGTCATAAAGAACCCGACAAGCAACATCATGAACGGTTTGTTGCGCCGTTGGGATCTTAACTTCTTCAGAAATAGATGAGATTGAGTGAGAGAGAGAGGGAGAGAGAGAGAGAGGGGAGGCTATTGTTAAAACTGATTGGTATTGTATAGTTTAGAAAGGTTTAACCCTGAGAGAGTATGCATATTTTAGAGCTGAGAGAGATGGAGAAAGAAGTGTTTGGGTGTGTCTGTGAATCATGTATGGGGACTAAGATTTTTGTTAGAGGGGATTTTTTTTAGAGGGTGGCACACTATCATTTGTTGAGTTAATTCCATTTTTTGGTTCTAGATTTATAGGTGACAGTCCACTTTTGGTCCATTTTATTCCTTATATGAGATAGACTCATATTCCTATTCCCTATATGAGACAAACTCAACACCATGCAATCTCATTCCAAACAAGTGGGAAAACATGAATTCATTCCAAACAATTGTTTACATTCTTTATTGATCTTACACAAAAAGAATGGCATAAACTCTTGCAGTACTTTGCTTTACATGAACATTGCATTTATTTCCATAAACTTCAGAGTTCTCCAGAATCTGCAAATCTTTGCTGTCAAGACTGGCCATTATCTTTGAGCAACTTGAGTGCAGTTTCAACCAGTGAGTGGATCGTTTCCCCGTGTCGATTGATGCCCACTGTGCCGGAGAAAACATTGAAGCTCTCAAGCTCTGATGTGGTCTCTGTGATGCATTCCAGTTGATGTTCCATTCCCAGGTTCCTGAAAACCTCAGTGTTTCTTCTCTTGTCTCTCATCATCCAGATTGCTAGCTCTATGGCAAACCTCCTGATCCTTGGAACCTTGATTGATGGGTATTGGTGCCGCCCAAGAATCTGAACTAGCTTCTCAGCTAGCTCAGATTCTTCAACCTTGGATCTTTCAAACATGATGCTTGATTCCTCAGGTGTCACAAACCTGAAAACATGTGCTGCTAGTCCTAGCATCACCTCCTGCATTTTATTCTGCTCTGACATGATTGCTTTTAGGATCTGCAATGGTGAGATTCTCAAAAGTTAGTTATTTATGCATATAGAGGAGTTTTTTCGCACTTTTGATCGCACGACTATTGCAGCTTATCATCTCATATTTGGTCCTCGTCTTTCAAGGTTTTCAATTTAGTAGTATTTTTTATTCTTCCGATGACCTCTCGGGCAAAATTTTGTCGGAGTCTGCATTCTTGACCATTATACAAGGGAAGAAATTGGGGAAAAGAGTTTTTTCACTTGGTTTTAAGCCCGGGTTTGGGGAAAAAAGTTATTGTAAAGATAATTTTACCTTTGTATAACGGTTAAGAATGCGACCCTATTGGGGGCAACCCTAGCCGAACATTGATATGATAACCATAAGGTCCCAAGTTTGACTCTTTGTGGGAGCTGTTTATTGACCTTTTTTATTTGAGCTAGTCAGCTATGGACAACCTAGGTTAGTTTACCTCCTCGTGTTCCTTTACCAGTTAGGATCACAAGACAGGCTTCACTCAGTGCACACATTCGGGTAGCAGTTATGAACTTTCCGTAAACCAAAAAATGCAACCCTACTAGAATTTTGTGAGGTCATTGGAAGGACCAAAATTGTGCTATTAAATTGAGAGTCATGGACTAAACATGATCGAATCTGAAATGACTACCATAATCGTGGGACCAAAAGTGCGAAAACTTTACCAAAAAACTATGGAGAATGTATGTATATGAAGTGAACTTACAGTTGGTCCAGCAGCAGTCAAACTCCCAAGATGTTCAAAGCTATCAGGCCCACAATAAACACACAAGTTCCTCAAAATCCTTGCTGCATTTATCCCAAGAACTGGATCCTGCAATGCTGCAACAAGCTTCCCAGTCACCTTCAACCTCAAGATCCTGTGGCAATTGTTCCTGCTCTCAAGAGCCAACATTCCCAGTGCTTCTCCTGCTGCACTTCTCACATTATGCCTCTGATTCTCCTGCAATCCCTCCTTGAAAAAGATGCCAAAAAGCTCCTTGAGAACCCCCCCAGTGCCTCCAATCCTCTCAGTTGCTTCCTCCTCCAGTGCCAAGCTCTTGAGAATATCAATCCCCAGACACTGCAGGGTTGGGTGGTTTTCACCATACCTCAAAACATCCCTGATATTGCTGATGGAGAACACAACTTCTGAGATTTCTCTCCTCAGTTCTTTCCCCGTGGCGCCTGTCGTGCTTGCCAGCATCTTCACAAGCTGCAGGGATCTCTTTAGGGTGAGAATCTGGGTGGGGGTTGTGGCTTTGTCTCTCAGAAGTCTCTCTCCTGCCTGGGTGAAATCTATGATTTTTGGCAGAAGGCCTCTGGTGTTCCCAATCTTGCCACAATTGTCATGATCCCTGGCAAGTTTCTTGAGAATTTGCAGCCCCAAATGGTTGAATGTCCAAAACCCATAGCTCTCACTGTCAAAGATGATCCTTTTTTCACTGATTTCATCGCAGGCACCACCAAAATCCCTGCTGATTTGCAGGAGTGAAGATATGGACTCCATGGCTCCTGGAATCCCTGCAACCCTGAGAGCATTCTGCTTTTTCCCAGCAAGCTTTGACAGGATCTCAGCTGCAGAAACCCTGATCTCTTCATCTTCATCATTCTTCCAGTTCAGCATCTCCACCAGCCTCTCCATCACTGCTATATTAGTCCCAATCTTCTGCAAAGTGTCACCAGAGAATCGAGGGCTCGTCGCGAATTTCCTGAGGATTAGAGCCCCCGAGAGCTGCTCATCTGGGGAGTTTGAGGCCAGAAGCTCCATGGCAAATGAAACCATGTCCATTTTTAGGCCATCAAAGATGCTCCCATACACACACTTTGAATACGCATCATAGAAGAATCTCTTCACTGAAACCATCCCTGCAGGCCCCAATTCACACTCTTTGTTCACCTCCTCCAGGAGATTCCTGAAGAACACTTTCCATTCCCAGTAAGCTTTCTCTAACAGGAACAGCAAGGCTTCTGCTAGTGCCAGGGAGTAGAAGATGTTGAGAGCCGGTTTTCGGTTTCTCTTGTCTGTGTCTTCTTCCCCCACTGCTCCATAGTCCTGTCTGATCAGTTTCATCAGGGAGAGAACTAAACATGCTGTGGCAGATGCAATCTGGAGCCAGTGGAGAATCTTGCCCATGTTTCTTGGGGTAAATATCCATTTACCGTATGGAACCAAGGGAACTTCTGAACTTGTCCATGTTCTGGTGGGCAGTGTCTTCTTATGATGCCAGTGTCGCCGCCGCTGCGGCGGCGGCGGCTCTGAATCACCACTAATAATCTCCCCACCGCCGTGCTGACTGGCCTTTTTGACTGCAGAAATAGGCCTGCAAAAAAAGGATGTCAACATTTTTACGTGGATGTATTTTGTGTTGTGACTTTTCTTGTCGTGTTATGAAATTTGATATTTAAGGAATATGAATTTTGTATCTGAAATAAATTAATAATTGTGTCTTATGTTATGAACATTTGTGTCTTGTGTTGTGAAATCTTGTGTCTATAATTGAAGCATGTGTTTTATCTCAACTAAAAGTCTAAGTTGATAGTTGAATTGCACATTAATGACTATATGCTCAACATCTATGAACTCTAATTATATTATTTATGTACCTAAATCAGATTTGATATATAACATGTATATATGTCTTGTGTTATAAAATTATATACTTTACTGATATAAATTCTGTATCTCGTTTTTTCAATCTAGGGTCCATAATACTATGTTATGTGTTTTGTGTTGATTTTTGTGTGTTTGTGTTATAAAATTTTATATTTTATCAGTATAAATTTTATACCTCGTTATTTCAGCCTGGTCCATGATATAAATTGCATACCTGCAAATGACCTTCACAGTTCTGGCAATAAAGTGGGAGCTGGATTTTATGGCGCGAAAGCTATGGATCCCAACGTCTGTAAGAGACCATGTGGCCTGATGCTGCCATTCGAGCTCACGACTCCGGCTGAAAATCCGGCCGCCTTCGATCAGGAGAATGACGGTGATGAACCAGAAATCTGTTCTGTCCAAAGCGATGGCGAACCCGCCGAGAAGAACCACCGTGGCCCATATGAAGCTCAGGGTTCCGAGCCCCGTCGCCGCTTTCTCCAGCACCGCCAGCCGCAGAGCGAAAAGCGTCAGCTTCTTCTCCGGCGCCCTAACCGCCGCCGCCGCTTTCGCGGAAACGGAATTCTCCGTGCTGCTGTTCTTCGTCGTCATTTCGCTGCTTTGCGGCGCAAACATGGTGGGATCGCCTCCCGTCGCCGCCGTGATCCTCGTGCTCAGCTCCGATATCTGGAGGCGAACGTCGCCGTCACTTTCCAACCACGCCTCTCTATCCATTGTTGAAGCAAAAAGGTTGGAACTTTGGGTTTATGAAGCTTGTAGCTATGGAGAGAATGGGTTCTGGTAATCTATACATATATATAATATATAGAGAGAGAAAGATTAATGATCTTAGAGAGCACGTAGATGAAGCGGAACAGAAACGTTAAAGTTGCGTCTCTTTCTGTCATGTTTTTCCCAGCAAGTTTATAGGCTTATGCTATGTTACTTCAATCTTCACTTTTGCCTGTCTTCCAATGGTACGAGGAAATTTTTTGTCAGTAGTTTCCGGAGTTTTCATGTCTTCTTGATTTGAACTGATTAATTATGGATAAATCAAACTGATCAGCCTTCTTATGTTTTTTTGTCCGTTAGAGACTTATGCTGTTTGGTTCACGGAATAAGTTTGCAATAACATAACATTCTCAGTAATAGACCTATTTCTCTGTTTGATAACCGTACCAGTTGTATTCCCAGGAAAATTGTTCCTGAGAATGACCTAGATTCTTGGGACCCTTTGGCTTGGTTCAGCACCCGGTCCTTTAAATATAAGGTTGGTGATTATTGGTGAAACATGGCTCTTAACTCACTTTGAATTAGTCAATTAGTTGAGGGGTTAAAGTTGATAGGGCTGAATGAGTTGGAGAAATACAATTATCTACTTTATTATCAAGTAGACAAGTAGGGTTATCTTGTGCAATAATCCAATCTTTTTGAAGTCCATGTTGATTAGACCATTAATTGAACAAGTCCTAACATAATCCACTGTTTAAGAATAGAATTCATCTTCCATAAGTGAAGGGGCAAGTGGTTTAATTATTATTATTTTTTCGATAATTTAAATTTTTCGACTTTGTCAGATTATATCTTGATCTCTATGAACCTGACTCTAAGGCTTATGAAGAAGTAAATTGAGCCATCCAATACAGTTTTAATTTTTGTGATAAGAATCGAATTGAATCATATTCTCCAGCTATAAGCAAGTCTTAAATGGTTTAATTAGTTAAAGTGTAAGTTAGGCAATATATGCATACTTGGCCATGTACTCATGGCTTGCAGGAATGGGTTACAGGAAGAGTCTCCAAATTACCACATTTTTCTAATTCCTTTTGAGTGTACGAATTGATATGTTTTTTATATGACATAATAATAGTAGGAATGTCACCGACTTGAACTCATCAAATGTATAATGGTCTTTTAAGCATGAGATTACAACTTTGAACACATCTATAGAATTAATTGAGATTTGGTTAAATTTAGATTAGTCTCACCTGCAAGATGAGAATATCAATACAAGTGACTTATTTATTAACGGGGTTTATTTTAAGGATGTAGATAATTTTAGGTGAAAAGTATATTCTTTTGTCTAACCACAAGTTTTTCGACCAGTTAACTAAGATTGTACACCGAAACAAATTATATTCATGTTGGGTAAGTACTCCCTCATAGGTTCCAAAAATGCGATTGATTTTAACCGAAACTTGACTATACCCGAATTTCAATTAACAGTTAATTGTTACAAAAAAAAAAAAAACAATTATAAACAAATACTTTAGTCTTATATTGAGAATCAATCATATAATATAGAGATGTCATATACATAAGCAATTGAAACTTGGACATGGAGACTTGATTTTGGACATTGTATTTTTATAATTGATGACAGGTTATATACTATATGACTTGGGGGAGAAGTGATACATACATGACATGCATATATACCATTGCTTGTCTTCTAATAAACAAAGGTTAGACCATAATTAGACCGTACGAACTTAGCTCAATCGTTCAGTATACAGTATTTGAGAGAAAAAAGTTAGACCATAATTTCCTTAATTTAAATAGCGTTATTATTGTGCTGACCAGTTAGCAACACATGTTGACATTGAACAACTTAACGTCCCTCGGGACGAACTTAAACCTATCTCGACACCTGATTGTATTAGAATGGCTCGATCACGTTACTTGTAATTTTCTTCTTTTTTCCCGGTATCGGGAAAAAATATCTTTGGAGAAGAATGGCTGCAATAATAATGATATGAATGGGGGCTAATATTTTGCAGGAATAAGCAAGGAATGAATGATCTGGACATTAACATGCTGGGATTTTGTCAAATACAAAACTATACATAATCTTTACCTTCAAATGCACATAAAAAAAGTGAACACAAGTTAAGCATTCTGTGTCTTTAGAACTCAACTTGTCAAGGCTGTCATCTCTGCATTCATGTAGTTGGGCAAAGATTCTTTGCTGCTTCTAAAGTCGTGATTCTGTATCTTAGAATGCACGAAGATAACCCGTGTTCAGAGCCCTAACAGATGAAGAAAGACATTGTAAGAAATGTATGACAGGACTAATGTGAATCGACTATAAAAACTAGAGCATTAGACCACAGCCACTACACCCTCGTGCCTAGGTGCCGACTAATCGGCGCTAGGCGGTTGGCCTTCTAAGCGCTCCGCCTAGGTGCTCCGCAGGCGCCCGCCAGGCGGTCCCCAGACGCCTAACAATTTTTTCAACATTGCTTGTGACCCTAGTTAATAAAGGACCACAAGAAGGTAAACGAGCGTAGATTGCTCATACCTAACTGGCTCAAACCAATAAGGCCAATATACTACTCACGAGTCGAACATGTAACATTGTGGTTATTAAGTCATCAGACTAACCAACTTGACTAGGGTTGCTCCCATGGTGTGGAGGGAATACATTATACATCGAAGCTAATAAGTTGGCATATCTAAAACAAGGGGGGTTGTCTGGTTCTTTTGGACGATGCAAGAAGGGACAGGACAACATTTGTGTACATAAGCAATGTGTTTGATATGGATAGGTTCCACCGTTTTCTCAATCTTTCCTATCAGTGTTTTTTATCAACAAATTTAACAAGAACACGAGTCTCGAAGTTCAAAACATACCAGCAATCTGGTGCAAATGATTCAATGAAGATTTATGAACTATAAGCTCCACCAATGATATACCTTCAATAGAAACCAAAACATTTGTTATGAGAACAAGCAATGAAACCATAGATAACCCATAGGAAACCGAGTTTACTAACCAAATAACTAAACAACAAAATCGAGCAATCACTAGATCGTGGCATTCCTTTGTGCCACTCGGGCCTTCTCGGCATCAATGATGGCCTCGACCAACTTAACCGAACTCTCCAACTCCCCTTCTCGGTTCACAACAACATAATCGAAGCTCTTCATATGCCTCACCTCCTCCCGAGCTGTGGCAATTCTCACAAGCAAAGTCTCCCTCGTCTCCGTCTTCCTATCTATCAACCTCTTAACGAGCGCTTCCTCGCTCTCCGCTACCAAGAACACAAACACTGCAGCGTTCCCGAGGATCTTCCTCAGAGTTGCAGCTCCTTGAATATCCACTCTCAACACAATGTCACACCCTTTAGCCATGAAATCCCTAATCTGCTGTTTCGGGATACCCTTATAATCCCCATACACCAATGCATACTCCAAAAGCTCATCCCTTTCAATCATGGACACAAATTCCTCTTTGCTCATAAAGTAGTAATCTTTCCCATCTTCCTCACCAGCCCGCTTTTCGCGGCTTGTGGCCGTGACAACAAAATGAATGTTTTCTTTAACTTCTCGCAAACGTTTGATCACTGCGTCCTTGCCAACCCCACTAGGCCCACTGATCACCACGATTAAAGGGTTAGGGTTTGGGGCCAACGGGTCGGAGCTAAAGGGCGACCCTAAAGCGGCCTCAAGGGCACGAATCACCTCGGCCTTGTTGGCTGTATCCGGCGAAGGAATAGGCACCGCTTCTGGGCGTCTGGCGTAACTCATTCGTGAAGTGTACGAAATGCGGCGGTGGGTCGCCGGACTTGGCGGCGGAAACCGCTGCTTCGAGATCCTTGGTACGGGCAGAGACTTCGGGTTCCGCTCGAAAACGGCAAAAGGGTTTGTGAAATTCCGGGGGAGGAGAAATGGGTTGTGGTTAGAAGTTGCTAACAATGTGCAGAGCCTTCGATATAGCATCGAGATTTACAGGGGGTGACAAAAGGGGGATTTGGTTTTTAGGGGATGTAGTAGGGATTTGAAGAACGTGTTGGAGGAAGATTACAAAGTGACCGCGAAAACTTGCCGGCTCAATGGAGAATTTCAGAATAGTATGTTGGAATGGGGACTAATTTCAATTTTCGACGATGATTTGAGAAAATTTGGGGAGTTTGCAGTATGGTTTATCAAAGATGGTGTTCTTCATCTTTCGAGGGATTGGGCTTTTGTTCGGGTTCGGGTCGTATCAAGGTGATAGTTAAATATATTGGGCTTAGTATTCCCTTGTTGAATTTCTCTCTTGGTGTGAGTGCAATCATGATTATCTAGTTAAAATGTAAAACTCTTAGTAGGCGATCAGAAATCTAAGCACATGTAACTGATAAAGGCACTACTCTCGAACTTACTAATTATATACACGACACGTGGCAGGCAAATCGAGAACTCAGTATGTGTCTACGTTTTCCTATAAATATCGCATTTATGATTGAGGGAAGAACTTTTGACATTTTTACCTAACACTACTTAGCTCGAGAATCTCTGAGCTCACGTCATAACCCGAGCCATTTAACTTAAACTAATAAGCAAACCACTAAAGGATCCACTAACAATCTGACCTTACAAATTGTACGTATATGTGAATTTGACCGTATTTACCACATCAACTGCAAAATAAAAAAATGAAACTTTAGAATGGGTCCGGAATGACCAATTTAAAAATTAAAAAGTCAAGAGTAACTCACCTAAGATCTAAAGAGCAATTGTATCATTATGATTTAACTCATTCACAATCTCAATCTTTTATAGTGACGAGAGCAAAAAATTATATTTTTAGCCTGAAGACCAACTCTAAACCAAACCAAGATTAGTAAAAATGTTACCATATAGGGAGTAATAGTTAGTTAAATTAAAAGCAAGATTAAATTGTTTGTGCAGTAAAAATACAGCACGTGGAAAATGTGGAAAAAAAGCAGCAAGATTAGGAAAGGAAAATGCAAAGCAAAGCAGAGAGGTGATAAGTGCAGTTTCCAAGAACATTATTTCATTTTCTTATTACTTTTTTGACTTTCTCTCTCGCTCTTCTTCCCCGTCGGTCCGTCTGCGAAATACGACCAATCATCCCCCAATTTCCCAATTCTCAAAACCCTAGCTTTTTGTTTTTCAATCCGATTCAGGCCATTTCCATCTGTCCAGCTCGCTGTTCAACTTCACCATCATCCCCAAAGCTTCCATCTTACCTCTCCATGGATACTTTCCGGGTTCAATCGGAGCACCAACAGCCCGAGGCGTCGTCGTCCTCGAATTCGCAATCCACCGTCACCACCTCCACCTGCCGGACAGAGACGATCAACGGGTCCCACGATTTCAAGATCAAGGGGTATTCCTTATCGAAGGGGATGGGAATTGGGAAATACGTCGCGTCTGAAACGTTCACGGTGGGAGGGTATGATTGGGCGATCTATTTTTACCCGGACGGCAAGAGCACGGAGGATAATGCCTCCTATATATCGCTCTTCATTGCGCTGGCCAGCGATGCCACCGACGTCCGGGCGCTGTTCGAATTGACGTTGATGGATCAGAGCGGGAACGAAAGGCATAAGGTCCATACCCATTTCGGACGGGTCTTGGAGACTGGGCCTTACACACTCAAGTATCGCGGTAGTATGTGGTAAAGCTCTGGATTCTTCTTTTGATTTTCCTGTTTTCATCTTCCTTTATGTACAACCTAGAAGAATCAAGAACCATTCTTGCATTTGATCTGCTTTCTGCATATATAATCACTCCTTTTTTGCGGCCACTATCCGAGAATGTACACCTGGTAAATCCCGCCTTGTGAACCTATCTGGCATAGGACTTCAAGGAGGTAAACCATCCTAGGTTGCACATATTTGACCCTTCAAACGATGAAGCCTAATAACGGACTTGTTACTTGTAACATTGTAGTTATCAATGCAATAGTCTTACCAACTTGGTTGGGGTTGCCCTATATAAAGCAGTCCGATTGAATAATCTTTTGTTGAATTGTTGTCTCCTGCAGGGGCTACAAACGCTTTTTCAGAAGAGCAATGTTTGAAACATCGTCCTACCTCAAAGATGATTGTATCTTGATCAAATGCACCGTTGGTGTTGTTAGAACGTACACAGAAACGCCAAAGGTTTACTCCATACCAGTGCCGCCATCTAACATTGGAACGCAGTTTGGCCAGCTCCTAGAAAGTGGGGAGGGGAGTGATATAAAGTTTGAGGTTGAAGGAGATACTTTTGCTGCCCACAAGTTGGTGCTTGCTGCGCGTTCGCCTGTGTTCAGGGCCCAGCTCTTTGGTCTGCTGAAGGAAGAGGACACACAATATGTTAAAGTTGAAGAAGTGCAATCTCCGGTTTTTAAGGTTATAAAATCTTATCTTAGTTTTCTATTGACCTATTTGGCTAAGTTATATTTATATAAATAAATGCGAGTAGAAAACATAGAAGATGATGATAAGTAAAAGAATATGATAATGAATGTAATCATAGTAATGAATAAATATGCAAGTCGATAATGGTAAGAATTTGGTTATAGTGAATATATAGCCAAATACATTATAGATGATTCTGTTTTCCATTTAGAAAACAGTCTAGAAAACTGAAAACAAATGCAAAACTGTACTAGTAAACATGTTTTCTGTTTTCTATTTTCTATTTTCTATTTTCTATTTTCCAATTCTCCTGTTTTCCGGAAAACTGAAGAAATTCTCCGCTTAGTAAACGGGTCCTTAGTCTTCTGTTTTTGTGTATGACTCCCGCTCCCTCTCACCCTTTTTGTTTGAGACTGTGAGTGCATGCCTGTGTTGTGTTTATTGTTGCTGTAAATAACCAAATGTGCGTATTTGTATCATTAGGAATTTACCCACAATAATGCTCAAACATATGTTTTCGTTTAGTGATCATCCATTAATTCTCTGGCTTCCATCCCTTTCATGGTACCAAATATTCATGCTCCAATGTGTTTTACAATTTTATAAATTTTCTCTATAGTTTCAGAATGGAGTCTCGCAATCTAATTCCTTTATCTCGTTTGGTCTTCTGCAGGCATTGCTCCACTATATATATTGGGATGTGCTTCCTGATTTACAAGAATTTGTGGGTCTTGAAACTACGGGGGCAGCCACACTGATGGCACAGCATTTGCTTGCTGCAGCAGACCGATATGGACTTGAGAGGCTGAAAGTGCTATGTGAGGCTAAACTTACGGAGGGTGTATCCATCAATACAGTTGCCACGACCTTAGCTTTGGCTGATCAGCATCAATGTGTCCAACTGAAATCTGTTTGTCTGAAATTCATTGCTTCATCTGAAAATTTGAAAGGTAAACTCTTATACCCTTTCTATTTCATGAATACTGCACTTGTTATCATACTATCCAACATAATTGTTCTCCTCTTTTTGTCTTTACTGGATTCATATCGGTACGCTGTCTAAATTGTATTTCTTTTGATAACTTTGATTTGCTGTCTTCAATTCCCAGCTGTGATGGAGACAGAAGGATTTGAACACTTAAAGGAGAGCTGCCCTGCTGTCATCACCGAGCTGCTTAATTACGTGGCTAAGGTAGGTCCACCACCAGGGACAACCATTGAGCGGGGTGTAATCACACTTGATGGCGGTGATGTGCATGGAAGAAGAGTAAAGCAGAGGGTATACTGACATCTCCATCTCCATCTCCATCTCCATCTGACCTCATAAAATTATGAGATTTTACGCTTCTGATGTCGTCTTCTTTCTTGTTATGTTTACAGTTACAGTTACAGGCGTCATAGTAATCTGTTGCAGCGACATCATTCGGTTACAGCTGACTCGATCTGTGATCTTGACTACTAGTGCCAGGACCAAAAAAAGAGGAAAGCAATTGCCTTTGAGTTAGAATCTCATGATTTCCATCATTAGCTCCACGGCTCTCTCCGAATACAAAAATGATGAAAAAGAAAGTGCAATATAATGTACTAATGGAAGAATTTGGACCATTTGGTTTGTAGTTTCTGTTATATTGATACAAATTCAGTTTCATAACATGAATGCTACGGGAAGTGACCAAAAATCAATTGGTTTACTTCACAATATGTTTGTGTGCACCATTCAGTAAATGTAGTTCCCATTCTTGGAAAT
This sequence comes from Ipomoea nil, assembly GCF_001879475.1. Lineage (NCBI taxonomy): Eukaryota > Viridiplantae > Streptophyta > Magnoliopsida > Solanales > Convolvulaceae > Ipomoea > Ipomoea nil. The sequence continues at coordinate 5,908,461 of NW_017617116.1, forward strand.
TTTTTGTTGTTTCGAGTTTGAATGAAAGAATTTTCGAGTTCAATTCTTGTGAATAGAATATGGTTGGAAGAATTCTTCCAATCACTACACAATGTATGTAAAAACACATTCGAAAACCTCGCAAACAATTTTCTTAAATAATTTGTCATAACTAAACAAATGTTATTACCAGGAATTAGAGACAACCGTAGCCTTTCCGAAGGATCATCCACATTTTGTAGCTCTAAATTGCTAACATTATACTTGGAGGATAATCAATCAGCACAACTATTCGCCTCTCAACAGTTTCTTCGTAATAACTTTCGTATTACTTGTCTAGAGTAGCTCCCAATCAACACACCTATTCGCCTCTCGACAATTTCTTCATAGCAACTTTCGTATTACTTGCACTGGAGTAACTTCAAATTGTTAACATTATACTTTGAGGCTAACCAACTATAAGCTCAAAATTGCTACTTTGGTCAAGAAATCATACAACTCCACTATAAGCTGTTGCTCTTGTCAGCCTCTGGGTTTGCATTTCTTGCCTGACTAGGAATGCATCTTCCCACTTTCCTGCATCTGCATAAATATTACACAGCAACACCCTACTTGGACCATGGGATGGTTCCACTCTGGCCAAGTTCTCTGCAGCCCTCTTTCCAATCTCTGTGTTGCCGTGCGTTTTACTTGCTGCTAAAAGTGTGCCCCATATTACAGCATCAGCCTCCATGGGCATGCTTTGTATAAGGGTTTCTGCTTCATCCAATCTTCCTGCTCTGCCCAAAAGATCCACCATGCAACCATAATGCTTGATGCTTGGTTCTATGGTGTACAGTTCCTTCATCCTCTTCAAGTGTCGTTCGCCTACTTCCACCAAACCAGCATGGCAGCAGGCACTCAAGACTCCAATGAATGTGATTGAGTTGGGTTTTATGTTACGTGTCTCCATATCAGAGAAAATGTCGAGGGACAATTCAGCGTGGCCGTGCATGGCCAACCCACATATAATGGCATTCCAAGGTGAGACATCGGTTGCCCTCTCACGGATTTGATTGAACAGATCTAAGGCTGTGCTGATGCTGCCACATTTAGCATACATATCGATTATAGCAGCACTTAAATTGTCATTTACAGGAATGGAGTTCTTGCGTATATACTCATGAGCCCATCTACCTTCTTTGAATGTCCCCAAAGTAGCAATTGCAGAGAAGACACTGACCATTGTGACTTCATTTGGTTTAATTCCACTCTCCACCATTTCATGAAAGAGCTCAAGTGCCAAACCAGGCTGCTCAGTTTGTGAATAACCAGATATCATTGAGCTCCACGAGAAAACATCTCGTTCAGGCATCTGATCGAATAAAGACCGACCCTCATCAACTTTGCCATTTCTAATTAGCCCTGCAATGAGAGCATTCCAACACGCAGGATGTTCCTTGCTACCTACTTCAAACTGGATACGAGCAAGATCAGTTTCCCCAAAAGCAGCATAAAGATGAATTATTGTTGCCTGTATAAAGTCATGGCTATCAAACCCCATCCTCAATGCTACACCATGAAACTGTTTACCTTCCGAAATTGCCATTGCTCGTGAACAAGCAGAAATCAAGTCTACAATCATAATATCATTAGGTTTCAGTCCAGTACGGAGCATTTGGCGATATAATACCAAAGCTTCGCTTAACCTTCCCACTTGAATATAACCATCAATTACAGTGCCCCAAGAAACCACATCTCTATCAACCATCTTCTCAAAAAGCTCCCTTAGTAAATGGACTAGCTTAGCCTTTGCATATCCATTTAACATCACATTCCAAGAAACGACATTCCTTTCAGGCATCTCATTAAACAGCACACTAGCATCCCTCACGCAAGCACTGACGCAATACACATGTAGCAAATTAGTAGAAATGTGAACAAACCCATGAAGACCAAGCTTTAAAACCAATCCATGAAGCATTCTTCCACTCTGAACTCCACCACAATGCAAAGAAGCCGAGATCATGCTCCCCAGAGTCACCTCATTAGGAACAATTCCCAGACATCTCATCTCCCTAAAAACCTGGATCGCCTTGCTAAAAGATCCCTTCTGAACCAAAACCATGATGATAGTAGTATACGACACACAATTCCTGCCAGGCATTTTATCAAACAGCTCACACGCATCCTCCACACGTCCCAGTTTGGCATACCCAGACATCATAATATTACACGAAACGGGGTCTAACCATGGGAAAGAATCAAATATCTTCATAGCATCCCTAAGCAGTTCACATTTTGCATAGAAGCTCATTAAACTGTTCAAAATAAAAATATTGGAATCGAGCCCAGATTTCAAGACAAGGCAGTGGAGCTGCCGGCCTCGGGGGATGGATGAGAGGGCGGAACATGATTTCAGAGCAGAAACCAGGGAGAACTCGTAATCGGGCTTTCGCGCTCTGGAACTTCTGAAGGAGAAGTGGAGGTGTTGGTGCTGAAGGGGTAGCGGTGAGGATGAGAGACATTTGGGTGAGAGTAACAGTATGCGAGGAAGATGACGAAGGCGAAGGCACGATTTGGGTGTCAGACCGATGATCATCACACCAAATCATCAGATGCTTTCTGCTACAAGTTTGATTAACTTCTGGAGGGAATGAACATATTTCATCAATTCACAGTTCAGTTCGCGATGGTATGAATTGTAAGTTAGTATTTAGTAATATTTGCTAACAGGTAACACTACTTGTGTGAAATTGTTTCATGAGGGTCTCAATCCGTCAGATAAAATTGAGGTTTCGGATTGAACCTCATGAGACAATCTCTTATTAACTAATATTCGTGAGACAGGTTGAATAGACCTCATTAATCAAAGATCTGACCCGTCTCACGGATTGAAACCTATGAAACAGTCCCTTATTAACTAACAATTAATTTATCAAATATCTTTCTAAAATCGATTATACTATCAATTAGTCAAACTCACTAACCCAATCAACTACACAGTTATGATTCTTCCTTTAAATCGCTCAGCTATATACAACCCCAATCAATAATAGACAACTTTGATTGATTTATTTTGTAATGTTCCTTTATTGCCTAGAGTCATAAAATGTACTTCACTCAAAAGTCAGAACGCACATTTGGGTAATAACGGTGAATTTTTCCATAAATCAAAATTTAGCATTTTAGCACTAAATTACAGCCAAAATTTAAACAATCTAAGCATTTACTATAATGCGTCAACCATCTATTTCACAAAGGGATTATGAAATACAGGTACAGAAAAAAAGCTGTAAGTTTAGTAAAGACAATTGGCTTGAGAAAAGTGAGAGAATGAGTTCACAGAACAAGCCATTCAGATGTCCAACTAGCAAGTTGATATTTATTGCCATGTGAATGTTGTATATATCCTTCAAGAGATGGGGAAAAAAAAATTGGTGATAATGAGTATACAGTGAGTATGGTTTTAGACAACTTTTAGCTGTATCATTGGGTAAAGTTAGACGACGAGGAGGGGCGAGAGTCCCTTGAGAACATGGAATGGCTTCTAAAACCACAAGACGACAGCAGAAGAAGAAGCTGTATAGACGAGATCCCAATGACGCAGCCATAGCAGTCAACTAGCGATGATCTTTACCGCTAAGAGTCACACTCCTAACAGAAAACAATGGCATTAGCCAATCAGTCGGTCAGTCATGCTTCAAAGCAAATATCCAATATAGTAAATATTAATATAAAGTAGCAAAGTGCAGGGATCATAGGAGACAAGCAGTTTATACAAAGATACAGATCACAAGTGAGCAGTCATTAGAAACCAGAGGGCAATGGGGAAAATCCATTTTTGCGAATGTTGCCACATCTTATAGGTATTTGCTCTAAAAGATGTGGCAGCATTCATGAGTTCCTTTCTCAAAATTCATAGAATGGGAACAGCTCATAGAACCTTAAAACCCGAGTATGCTATATTGCTCTTACAACATATTCTACTAAATTTTACCTTGAGAACTCAAAAATGTCAAGTCACATTTTGATAATCAAAACTCAGAAACTTGTTGATGCATTTAACACTAAATAAAACACCACAAAGACCGTAAAGAATAGGAAAATTCGAACTGGCATCTATCTTGAATTGAATACACTTAAAAACTAAATTAAATTTTAGAAATCAAGTTTAGAAGAACTTGGCAAGGGCCATGTAGAGTCATGATTGACTGCAGAGATTCACATTATAAATTACACAGTACTTTTATGGTTAATAGTTGATTATAAGATCTCCCAATCTTATAATATGATAAATATTTAAAATAAACACCCACAAGTTCAGATATAGAAATCTGATAGACCACTTGAAAACCTCTGGATTGATAAGTTTGCTAGAACATGTTTTATTTATTTCCCTGTCTTTTAAGTGGCAATTGCCAGAAGTTAAAACATGAAACAATGGTGTTATATCCCAGAAACAAAGAAAAGGAAAGAGAAATAACCATAGTAATTGACGATTAGTTTATCTAAGGCCAAGATTGAACTCTAGTCCAAACTTGCTTGAATCTCATAAAAGTACGTGTAAGGCATGGACAAATAAATATATCAAGCACTTGCTTGGAAGTAGACAACTATATCTGTGATCACACTGCTGAACATTTTTTAAGTATCAAATATGATGAAATTAGCACCGGGTAATCTTATCAAGTTGCAACTTGCAACAGACCATTTAACTATGTAAACAATTACATTCCTGCTCTAATCCAATAATGACACTAATCCAAAAACATTCCAACTATATCAAAAACTATTCTATACAGAGATGCACAATACCCCAAACAGTTGAACTGTTGTTTTGGGTACCCTCCAGGATATGCTAAGATGTTTTGCTACAAAACTCACCGACATCTAATATTTGAGACGCTGACTACAATTCATGTAAAACCTTTAAATAAGTGAAACAAAAATTGAAAAATGAAATGCAACTTATGGAAATAATTTTTTTTTTTTACAATTATAAGCAGCTATGCTTTCCTTCCTCAGTTGATTGCTTGACTGATTAACAGATTTACCAAAATGTTGTTGATTATATCCATTGAATAATTGATTGTCTGTAAAATCTCCAAAGTAAATTAAATTTTCATAAATCTCTTAATTTAAATTGGATCTGATGAGAACTTGATCTCCTTTCGTGTATAAGGTAATAATTATAAGAAAGACTGGTAGAGTGCAGGAAACAACAATTAGAAATAGCAAAAGCATTGTCCAACAGAAGGGAGAGAGGGAGAAGAAAGAAAGAGCATTACCTAAATGTGACTTTCCAGAAATTAAAGGGGAAAAAAAATAGTAAAAGAAATTCAGTCGCAAAGATGCATTCGCCAAATGCCGCTTTTAAGAATTTTTATTTAATTTCCAGAAATGTAAATGAACATAACTTAAATGCGACTTTACAGTCCATTTTACATTTTGGTTTTCACATACAGTATTTTAATAAAATTTTACAGAGATCAGTTTTTTTTTTTCACCAGGCACCTTACTGTAATAATTAAGGTCAACTATATGGCATACTATTGTATAGCATTACATGTTGGTAGGGATTGCTTTTGCATAGCCTTGTTGAGTTGCTGGCATTTTCTCACAGGTATTTTTTATTTTTCTTTGCTTGCTTTAGGATTTACTAGGTTGTTAGTGAGAAAGGGTTTTAACACCCCCCCCCCCCCCCCCCCTCTCCATGCTTTCAAGATGTACATTCATTTTGCTCTAATAAAATGATCCTATCCTGACAAAAAAAAATAGTAAAGTAATAAAAAGTTCAATTGTCTGACCAGAAATCAACAGCTTTTATGCTTTGTCCTATCTGCTAAATTTTTTAAAAGAACAAGAGAGCCAGGAATTTAGGATTAAAAGAGTTTCACCGCAATCCGCAAACATGCAAGATATGTGAGCAAATGATTTTAGGGAAAACAAAAATGGTTGTTTCATTTTGACAAAATATATTAAAATGCCAGCCATACATCACATGAAATTTTAGTTTTCTTCAACAGATTGGGCAAATAGAATTCATGAAAGATCCTACTACTTCTTGAAGGTTTTCTTTTTAGAACTAGAGATAGCAGCCTGTGGTTTTGGATGCCTTTCGGTTTCAGCAGATTTCAGAACTATCTGTTGCATTTTCATTTCAACAGCTGAAAAACTGTTATATTTTCAACAGGTTTATTTGTTAGGTGCTTCTAAAATATGCAGGCAAGCACAAATCCATACAACACGGATGAACCCTAGATGCAATGGTTGGATTATAGACTAAATAAAATGCATTCAGAAGCAACTAAAGCAAGTCTAAGTTGCATAGATAACACGCAGCACATATTGATATCCATGAAAATTTCACAGTTGAGCATAATATTAAACATTCAGATCCTCAAATTTCACAACAGTATCAGACAAGAGAATTGAAGAAAACAGATCTGTTATTTAATTAATGATTGAAGAACTCACTTCTTGTGGCGACGTCCACGCTTGGGGCCCCAGCCTTCGAGCTTGGCAATAGGGCATCCACATTTAGCCCGGAAAAGTAAAACAGCCCGGCCGCTGGGCGGCGCCATCTTCCTCAGCTCAGCACGGAGGCACTCATAATCAAGGTTGGTCTCACTCCCGCCTTTCCACGGCAGCTCGTTGATCTCTCTTACAGCCTTACTCTCACTCCCGACTTTCAAGCACTCCTCGTCCTGAACCTGCAAGTCAAACTCCATAGCTTTCCGCAGGCCTTTGCAGCCGGATTTCCCGCATTTCCGGGATCGGTTGCCGCAGCAGATCTCGAAGACAATCACGGCCGTGATGAAGACGAAGAAGAAGAAACTGAACAGGACGTATTGGATTTGGACGTCCACGGAGCGGAGGTGGGAGAGTAGGGCGGCGAGGGAGAAGGAGGGCGCGAGGAGGGAGAGGGAATGGAAGATGTAGGAGAAGTAGGAGGAGATCAGGAAGGCTCCAGAGAAGAGGACGAGAATGAGGATGAGGAGGTCGAGGGTGGCGGACGGGGAGTGCTTGCAGAGGTTGAGGTTGTGGTGGTGGGCGGCGCCGGCGGAGGAGGGGCAATTCTGGGAATTCACATTAGGGTTTGAGCGGATAGAGTTTGAGGGTTTTTTGAGAGGTTTTGAGAGAGAAAGGGAGGAGGAAGGTGCCATGGCTATGGAGGAGGAGAGAAGCTGATGGCGCATGTTAGTGAGGAGGAGGGTTTGGGATCCCGGTGGGGGGACGGTGGCGATTGGGGTTATTACGCTTTCATTTTCAGGTGAAAAAGTAGTGTTCCCATTTTGGAGAAGGAAGGCGATGGCGTACGTTAGCAGAACTGTCAAAGTGTCCTTCTAGGCGCATTTTACCGCTCTTCCGTTACGTTTTGGAAGAAGGAAAATCAATCATATTGAAAAATAGTAAATTGTACCATTCTTACATTTAATTTGATTATATTTAATTTTATGACTTTTTTACATTACCACATATAATTAGCTTTAAAAGGGGTAGATGAGTAGATGATCACAATTCTCCTTTTAATCAAACCCGTTGCGGAAGGTCTTTTTAATGCAAAGTTTAAAACTGAATATACCGACACTTTGAGAGGTTGCTCTGACACTGCCATTGATGAGATTCAATCTCGATTCATTGTTCTTAAACTTTACTCTTGTGACCAACTGAGCTGTCATGCGAGCATTAAAATTATTGTATACTTTACTCCTGTGACCAACTGAGCTGCCATGCGAGCATTAAAATTATTGTATACACATGAATTTGAATTCTTAATTTCGTATAACAATCAAAACTTTCTTTTTTGTTTTATAAATTTGGTAATAATGTCAATTATAAAGACTTGATGATGGAATGTTAGGCATATGTCATGTCTAAGATTTCAAAAAGAGTTGAATAACCTAGTCATAATGGTTTGCTTCACCTAGTACATTAGCTCAATTAAGAAAACAAGTACTTAGATTCTTAAATTTGATCACACGTGAAGAATGGTTTGTCACACTATATTAAATTACTATTCATTATTATTTAAAAAAAAAAGAAAAAAAAAAGACAAATATTGATGAATGAACATAGTATAATTATGTCATCACGCTTTCTATTGAGTTCGTCGCATTGTTCCAGTGTAATATACAAGAGCAGAGTTTACACAGTCAATCAATTGACATAATGTACATTTTTATTATACTAAATATATATATTTAATACATTAAAAATTCACTTTTTAAAAACACGTTATTTAAATAATAAAAATATATTATTTAATATACATTCAATACACATATAATGTACATTTAATATATTAAAAATATACCGTTATTCATGATCCACAATAAAATTCGCCCTACCCATTAGACACCACTATTATGAGTTTCATGTTCACCCAACCAACAAAAAAAAATGCATGGTAAAAAAATGAATTTTTAGGTTAATGTGATGCTTTGAGTAAATTCCTCTTGCCTATTTTATTGATAACATGGACAACACGTTGTCGGCGCCGTAGTACGTTACTATCATTCTTTCTTCCTTTTTAGAAGAATCTTATACGAGAATAAAGCATTACAAACATATCTCCTCTTGATTAAATATGAAAAATATTTGGTGTATTTCCATTTTGATGCGAACCTAGTTGACCCGATATTCTCTTCTCACTCAAATTACAAAAAATATTATAGGATGATTTATTCGGTTGGATGAATTTGAATTGAAGGTTTGATTTAGACCGAACCACACCGAGTTATACGGTGATACGTATGATTTCAGATGACGTCACAAGTGGGGTTTACACTTGATAAGTCAAGTTTGCCATGACCAACTCACGGCCGAACTCATTTCGAGTTTCAGAAAACACTAAATTTCTGAATTCAAAAATTCTCAAACTCTATATCTCATTTAGAATGCAATGACCTTAAATAGTCATTAAGAACCAAATTACAACCACATGAATGAGATAGTTATTAAGAATATGATAAACTAATCCTACTTAACCAACTAAGATAAACATTAATAATAATATAATACTAACAAATTTAAATCTAAGATAACTTTAATATAATCATCTTAATTAAATAATAAAATTAATTCTACAATATTTTAATATTCTAACAACCAATTGTTTATTCTTGTGCCCACAACACATTTTATACTCTCTATTTTTACTCTATTTCACATGTTGTTCATTTTTCTGTAGACCTATATGATGAAAATAATCAATCCTAGTTTGACACATCAGGATGTATGAATAAGAGAGTATAATTTGGGAGTATGCATAGTAAACCTCTCTCTCACTCTCTCTCTCTCTCTCTATATATATATATATATATATATATATATATATATATATATATATATATATATATATATAGTAGGGTTTTAATGCAACACACTTAATCGTGTTTGCACACATTTAATTTACGTTTGCACACACTTAATCTAATCTAGACCATTAAAAAATATTAGATAGATGCACACGATTTGTTCTCATGTTCTCATCTAGAAAAGTGTTCTCATATGATCCTAAACCCCCCTCCCTCTCTCTCTATAATTATATATATATATATATATATATATATATATATATATATATATATATATATATGAGAATATAAGTAATTGGTAAATCTTAATTGATTGATAATTCAATTAATAAATTACGTGATTGTTTTTTGAATAGAAAGAATGGGAAAAATCCCAAAAAGAACATGATACAATATAAAGGGCATTTTCATTTGTACATTTTGGCAGTTTTTTCAAGAAAAAATTAAGGAGGAATTTGTGAACAAATAGAAAAGAATTTTTTAGAAATTTTATTCTTACAAATATAATTTTTTTGTGGGTTCCAGTCTTGAACTAAATGCCGCGTAAGTCAAAAAATTTTAGCACCGTTACATCCAACCTGAAGTGCACGCACTAGCTAAGCGCATGAAATTTGTTTTTTTTTTTCTTCTTCTTCTTCTTTTTTCCTCTTTTATCTCCTCCTTTTTTTTTTTTTCCCTCTTCTCTCCTCCCCACAAAATCATAAAAAAATCCATAACTATTGAGGAACACAATGAAGCTCATCTCTTGCTTGCACACTTCCAACAAATTAAAATAGCAGTCTCCACCTGACCGCCCCAGAACAAAGTTTAACTGGTTAATCAATTCAAAATAAATTAAAATTTTACTTTGCTAACTCCAAACAAAGTTCAACTGGTCAATCAATTCAAAATAAATCAAAATTTTACTTTACTAACAGTCACAAAAAACAAGGTACTAAAGACTAATTAAAACGCACCCCAATAAGAATTACCTCCTCCACTAGATTCTAGAGCAAGAGCGGTATCACAAATAACGTCAACACAATTTCTTTAAGCTAAATACTAGTAATGTTCACCATACTTAGATAAACAAGTGTTTATCAAGTCAGAAACACAATACAAACATGATTATAACAATCAATAGTTGGGTACAACCCGTATAACATGTAGATACATATAATGGAACACACACACACACACATATTAACATCCAAGATGAACGATGAATCCATCAGAGGATCAAGATTCAGAAGAATTCACGATCAGGGAAGAGCAGAGGTGCGACGAGGGACCAAAGATAGAGAGCGGCGGTGACCCACCCAGTGCAAATACGAACCCAAACCGAGGTCCAACCGACGTCTATAAGCTCCGTGCTCTCGGAGCTGCTAGTCCAACCGGCGAGAAGCATGGCGGAATACATGCTAGCCAAGGTGAATATCAGATGGAAGAACGAGTACGAGTAACTGACCGGTTCTCCCTTGGCTTTACCAGACTCCAGCTCGTCAGAGTCTAGAAGAGATTTCCTTTCTCCTGTAACACGGAATTCACATAAGCTATTAAGCTCGTTCCAAACTGAAGCATGTGCCCATCTCAACTAAAAGCCTAAGCTGATAATTGGATTGCACCATTAATGGTTATATGCTCAACAAGGCATAGCTCAGTGGTCGAAAGCCTGAGTGTGGGTGTAGTACCCGGATTTGAATCCTCAATAGGGGAGGATCTTAGCGTGGGGAAAAAAGCAAAGCACTCGGGCCCTGTGTCACTAAGGCAAATCCCGCGATTTACCTCCTCTCACAATCCCCGAGGCAGGGGTGAGGGGCCATCAGGTTTAGGGTTTAAACCTATTAAGCTCGTTTCAAATTAAACCACTCAAAACCGAACTCCCACAAAGCTCGTTTCAAGTTCAAGTTCAAGTTCAAGTCATCAAGTGTATCCTAGGGTTTAATTCCTAACACACCCACATATTCATTCCACCAATTCAATAAATAGAGAGCATAGTTACGGGATTTGTTCAAGATTGGTGTACCTGATCTGGGAGAAGATGGCGGGGACATAAAAGCGGTCGAAGACCCAGCACGAAGAGCAGAATACAGAACCGAGAGAACTGTCGTAAGCATCCCAAGAACGAGGGTACCGATAGTAACCGCTTTCGATTTGTGCAGGCCATTGCACGCATAATCTCGAGGTTCACTAGAGAGACCGGTATAGCACACATACGCACAATAGATAGATATCACAGAAGCAGGCAACAGACTTCCATTTACCTGCCCAGAAATCAAAATCACCGTAACAACACAAATGAAGGAAATCAAAGCTGTTTGAAGTGGATGGTAAACCGTAACAAAAACAAAACATTTCTTACCTTTGGGTGCAAGGCTATAACGGCAAATGCAAATGCAAGAATCATTGTCATAACGATGAAGAAGACGTTTAGTCCACAGTCATTCCCGGAAGGATTGAACCAAATAAACAAAATGCCCGAAAACGCATATGTAGCTAGGTAGCATGCTACTGAAACAACAAGTAAAGCAATGTACCTGTAGAAGTAACTTATATACTATTAGAAATAACAAATTGCGATTAGAATCACGAAAAACGGAAAACAGATAACAACTCGAACCAACCACTTCTGCTCGTCTTTGGCTACCCACGCATCATTCCACGAGTGCGTGGCATCCAATAAAATCAACACTTGAATTAGTAGAAAAAACCCGGCACCAAACTTCGAAATAATTGCTGCACACAGGGAAACAATGAAGATCGGGGGTAATCAAAATCATCATTCCGAGGAATACTTAAAACGCTGAACACACTTAAGCATACAACTAACCGTAAATATCTACAATAACATTTGGGAGGAAAAACATGAGGATGATGAGCACAACCCAAACAGCGAATTTTATAATCCATCCACCATGATGACATGAGTGACGCCTATCGTTTTGATCTTTCACTCCAATCATTATAAGGGCAAGAAGTCCAAAAAACAAGAAGTTCCCCAAGCTGACACGAAGAACTGCTTGCATTTGATACCATTCATTGCTATGACTTTCTGAATCATTTATCCCTACAATTTCAACCAATCAAGAAACGAAAAAGATTAACTTTGGGTAAATTGTGATAAAGAACAAACTAATTTCACAGACAACTTAGGTATTTCTCAGGTAATTTCACAGACAACTTAGTTTAATTTGAGCCCTTTTCCTATTTCTCAGGTATTTCCCTTCCAATTGCCTCTCAAAAAGAGACCTTTACACTGATAACCACACGCCCATCAAAGAAAAACCGCTAAAATTGCAGAAGCACAAAAGTTCCCAGCTCAGAAAAGCTAAGAACTTTACACAACAATTGATGAATCCTTTGTATGAATATATCAAAAAGGGCTAACAAATGAAAACCCAATAGATTCCCTTCCAATTGCCTCACAAAAAGAGACCTTTACACTTATAATCACACGCCCATCAAAGAAAAACCGCTAAAATTGCAGAAGCACAAAAGTTCCCAGCTCAGAAAAGCTAAGAACTTTACACAACAATTGATGAATCCTTTGTATGAATATATCAAAAAGGGCTAACAAATGAAAACCCAATAGAGAGGAGCTTACGAACATGAGAATTTCTTGAGGAGGGGAGCGGCGACTTCTCTGAGAACCCAGGAGACAACCAAGGAGAATCCAAAGATGAGGCAATAACCGAGCCTAGCAGAGCGGCTGCTGATCCCAGACGCCACCGAGGTGCAGAGACCGCACGTCAGAGACGCAAAGCAAGACGCCAAGCACGACATAGCTGAAGCTCAGGAGGAGATCGGCGGTGGGTTCGAAGGAGAAGCAATCATGGTACGAGGAAACGGTTCTTACAGTTATCGGACAAACAGATTATGTTAGAGAAGAAGTGTTTTGGGCTAAGGAAGCTTCAAGAGGGATTGGGTTGGGCTGTGTAGAAGGTTCTACGGATAACACATTGCCACGTAATGGTTTTGGATGAAGGCCCAAGATTTGTGTTCCAATATGCTTAAAATGCCTCATTTGTTTATTTATTTTGTTGACAAGAAAGAGATGATTCTCCGGAAGAGGTGGAGCATAATTTTCATATCAGAAGGTTATGAGTTTGATTATTATTGATAATTTTTTAATTGAGTTCGTCAGTTTTTTTTTTTTTGTGTGTAGTTTATCTATTATTTTATTTTGTATGATTTGCGGACTACTACACATAAGTGTGGTTTACTTGTACACAAAATCGAGTAGTAGCTGCATATTTTTTTTGCCCGTCAAAAAAGATTTAAAATGGTATATTGAAATTGCAAACGAAGACGACCCATGAAATCTCGAATGTTAAAGAGATATGAATATAATAGTCATGTTATAATGCAACGTGCAAATCTTGTTTGCTTAAGAGTCTGTTTTCTCTGATCCTATTACATTAAATGCCTCCACTGAAACTTGAACCTATCACCTCCCACATAAAGAAGCAACATGATACCATTAAATTACAAGATCCTTGGTAATTAAAGAGATCCGAATATAATGGTCACTCATGAAACTTCTAAATACTAAAAGGATAAATATTTGTTGCCCTACATATTGTACTAAGTGGCTTTCAGACTTGAGCTCACTACTCCATTTACAAGGAACAAACTACACACCCAATACTATTTTAAAGAAAAATCAACCTCTTTCCACATCAACTTCGAGTCCTCAAGTTGTTAGTGCTCTACATAACTGCACGGAGCGAAATTTTCAATTTTGGCTCCTACATACCTTGAACATGAAGAAGGACCGTGACTAAATTAGAATCTATTGGGTAGACGCTTAGAGTGTCAAATCCAATATCTTGTTACCGTCTCAATACAGTTAAAATGTGGCAATTATTGGTGATGTGCCAATAATAAATTTTAGTTTAAATTAGAAGAGTAATAGTTAGCTGAAATCATGGTCATATCTATACTAAACTACGCTATCTATGTGGAATGTCGGAGTATGACTATATGTGGTTACAGTGTATTTAAATTTTAATAATAAATATAAAATAACAAACGTGTACTGGTATCTACTTCTTTATTTTTCTATTTGTTTGGATTGTAATGTATCCTTGGGGAATATTGCCAACCTTACAAACACAAATGGTACAAGATACAATATGTATATATCCTGCCAACAAAGAAACTATTTCACAATATGTATTATAGTCATTGTACACTATATAGTCTACCATAATGGATATGATGAGGTGTTTGGAATGTATCTTTTTCTAGTTGCAAATGAACAGGTAGAAATGGGAACAGACCACTTGGTAACCACTCATTCAAAATCTCATATCTGAGAGTGAAGTGTCATTGGTGGGTGGTCTTTTTTTCTTCTTCTTTTTTTTTTTTTAGAAAAATATTTTTTGCTTTCTTTTAAAAAAGGAATGTTGTGATTGTAAAGTCTCAGTTAGTCACATCATATCACAAAACAAAACAACAAATGCACTACTGCAGACTACTACATCCCCATGCATTATTGGTGCAGTCTTAATTGGATGAACTATCTTCCTATTTTATTTGATTGACCAGAAAAACTTGTAGCCATTATTTGGTTATGCACTAAATCAGATAATTCTCACATTATGGTCATTGTCTGTAAAGAACTACAAAGAGATAAACCAATCTAAGTTATCCATGGACCATAGCTGATTAGTAGCTCAAATCAAGAAGGCTGATCAATAGGCTGGTTCATTAGGAGTAGAACGTAACTTGAAGCATTGTGGTTACCAAATTAAACCAACAATCTGACCAACTTTAATTTGTTGGAGTTGTCCTGCCTTGTGACCCTAGCCGGCAAAGGACCACCAGAAGATTTATATATATATATATATATATATGGGTTTTCGGGCAAATCGGGTGGGATTTTACCCAATCCTACCCGATTACTTATTAAATCGGAAATGGGTGTACAAAATCGCGGGTTTGCTTCTCGGGTTCGGATATTCTGTCCGTGTGTAATGTCGGGTCACAGATAGATCGGGTTGGACGGGTTATGCACAGTCCTACTAGAAGGTAAACCAGCCTAGATTATTCGTAAATGACCAACTCATCAAACCAAGAAATTAACGAATAGGCCCTATCACTGGAGTCAAACTTAAAACTCTGTAATTATCAAGCCAGCAACCCAACAGACTTAGCTAGGGTTTTTGAGTTCAAGAATGGCATGCCAATACATAGAGGAGCAACAGATTGTTCTGACTTTCTTGTCACAAGCAAAACACAGTCAGATTAATAGCCAGGGGCCAAAAGTTGCCACAACCAATAGCTCTGAGCCAAAATTAGCTGGAGATAGAATAGAGATCAATCTTCATTTTTTTTGCTAATTAGGTCCACTTTGAGTTGATCTGTTACCCAAAGATCTTATCTTTGATTCCCTTGTTTTCAAGATAAGGTGTGAAGACTTCTCTTCCATTCCTTTAACATGGCAGTGGGACATCAATGTTTCCATAAACAGGTCTTTGTACTGTTTGTTTGATTAATTTTCATCAAGCTTTGGTTCATCTGAACTTGATGTTGCACTCACTTGGCTTGACAGTACTGGGGTCTCTAAAAAGTTCAAATCTTTATTAAACCCTGTCAGATCAAACATTTACCACTATACCAAAAGTTATAGCTAAGGCGCAAGCAATTTTTATTTTTAAAGCCGCCACCGAACAATCACCACGTGGTACTCAATTTTTCAAGCCGTCACCGAACAATCACCACGTGGTGGTGGACAATTCCCAATTCCCTTCCTAGCACCTCTCCGAGTCACCACCCAACAATCTCAACATTCCCCTTCTAGGACTTGCTAGTCTCAATTACACAACATACTTTCAATCGGGTTCGAACCTGTGACTTACTCTCTCGAGCACTTACCACTACGTAGGAATGACAATGGGTCGGGTGTGGGTGGCGGAGGGCTACATCTACCACCCGACCCACCTTATATTTTTCTATAACCACCCTAGCCCGCATGGGATGAAAATTTTCAAAACTCACCGTATCCCACCCCACGGGGTGCAGATGTCCGTTACGAGTACCCACCACGTATTATCTTATTAATTTTTTTTTTTAAAAAAAGAGTATTTAAATTACTTACAGATAATAAAATAACAAAATTCACTAGTTATATTAAAATATAAAATAATATAAAAACTCAAATATAATAACTGAATTTGTTAATTTTAAAAAATAAACATATTAATTTAGAACTAAAAAGTTAGCAAAAGTTCTTGAAACTTTTATAATTAATTAACTAAATATTAGTATTTATTTACTACGGAGTATTAAATTTATAGGTGGTGGGTCGGGTGTGGTTATAAGTAGATTTTGCACAGAAAATCGAATCCAACCTGACCAAACCACATTATTTATACTTAAACCAACTCATGATTTATATTATCTGATTTCCAAAAAGCATTATATTTCTAATAATATTCTTTCTTCTTCTGGTGCAAAGGTGATTTGTGATGTGTATGCATGCATTTGCAGATGGGTTATTGCACAGGAGACAAATATATATATATATATATATATATATATATATATATATATATATATATATATGCACAGGGGACAAAAATATGTAAAATATTAATATGAGAATGGTGGAGCTTGTGGTGCTGTCTGGAAATGAAGCAGCACTGTTGTGTAAGCCACATACAGCATGCCAACTGTAGTTGTTGGTGAGAGTATTGAAGCTTGGACAGTCAGACAGCATGAACCCTGCTTTGTTTACTGTACCTTAAAGTTGAGGACTTTGAGGTTTGTGTGTGGGTGTGTATTATATATGTATTTGTATATGTATATGCATATATGTAATGTTGGAATTTTTAATATAAATGACATTTTAAATGGCTATTTTGTGGTATAAGTATATTTGAGGTCTACTTTTAATTTAGATCAGATTAAAGTGTATTCGGATTTTTTGTAGAGATCGAGACCCGCCCCGCAATTTCGTTTAGGAATTGAGTAAGGGGCAGACCTTCTCATGATAAGATACCTTAAAGGAGGTTTAAACAGGCCTTTAAGGCTCAATAAACGGGAGTTCCTTTCTTATTCACAACGATAAACCAAGGGGGAAACGCTGTTGTAGGAAGTCCTTATTGAACTCCTTTGTCTTTTTGAAAGGATTATAAAAAGTAATATAAACCTACTTTGTATTGATTGCACATCTTTTTGTCGGAGACTTAATGAGTCTCCCTTCCTAGAGACCTAACTTATCACAGTTCCGTTTGGGTTCCAATGAGACGAGGGATGCCTAACTCTTGTTCACCTCCGGTATCTCTAGATAGCGTTTGTGATAAGTGTGTTTAGCAATTGAGACATAACATAGTTTAGATTTAACCTTCCGAGGGAGGCTTACTCTGGGTAGAGTGAGCTGACCGGTTAATCCTAAGGGAGTAAGGAAGGTGTTGCTCAGACTCTGATCCCCCCGAGGGGGATTTTGGAGGGAAAACGTTTAAATATATTATACGCTCAAAACAAATAAGGTGTGAATTAGAAATTGATTCTCAAAGTAGACTTGAGTTGGAAATGAAGATGGAAATACTTTGAAAAACCGACCGAGAAATTGTGTGTTACATGATTCTCATATAAAAAAAGTTACGAGTTTAATTCTTAACTACTCTTTCAGTCGAGCTTGTAGCACACATATCCTCCAAATACAATTTACCTAGCAAGGTTTACCTAAAGCACGCCCCAAGTAGTGAATGTAGTTTCCCTAATAATCTCCCAAATTAAATATACATACACATTATATATATATATATATATATATATATATATATATATATATATATATATAGTTTACCTATGAGTAGTAGTCTGGGTATCTTCAATAATTGCAAGAATAGAATATAATATAATCTCTTACAAATTAATAACCACAATAATGAAACTTTAATTACAACACTTCTTCTCTACATGCAGTTGCAAGAATATAATAATTCAGATTATTAACAGCAAACCAGAAAGATGCATGATCATATATTCATATATATCCCATGGCAGGGAGACAAGCAGATGACTTGGCACATTCCCATCTTTTGCAAACAGGTGGGGCCCCACCCAAGGGGGCCCCACACCTGTCAACAATCATATCCATCTCCTGTGCTTCAACGTGTAAGGAGTGCAGTTTGCACAGTGACAACAGCACTATATATGCACCCACAAAACCAAGAACAACAACAAAGAAAATCATATCTTTTTCTTTTCTTGATTCATTAGGTTTCCCAAATCCTAAACCCCCAGAATCTCTGCCCAAGAATCGTTGGAAGAGATAAATCGCAAATCGCCTTATCAGTCTCCAGATTCTCACCCTTTGCTTGTACACTCGGTGTATATATAAGGGAATCCACATATATATCTTTAATCATAATGGAAAAGGATTCATCAATCTGCAGCTGGGTGCTGCAAATGCAGAAGCTCAAAATACGCCAGAGGTGCGGGAGATTCATACAGGAGCAAAGAACACGGCTCTATATAATCTGGAGATGTTCTATCATCCTTCTCAGCTGGAAAGATCGGCGCGCTAATGGCGATGATGACGATGAAGATGATGAATAAGCTAAGAACCCAGAAAATTAAACCCCAGATCAGATCAGATTTTATGAGTTTTAACTTGTACATGGATAATAGATAGATATATATATATATATATATATATATATATATATATATATATATATATATATATGTCTGTATACTTTGTGATATTACTTGTAAGGGTTCATGCACTGTGTGTGTAGTGTTCATGTTTTGCTAAGCATATATGAAACTGCAGCATCTCTGATGTGTTTTTGTTATGAAGAAGAAGAAGAAATTAAAGAATATTTTGCAGATATTTTCCCTCTTTTTTTTAGGGTTTCAGTGCAGTTCTTTATAATTATACCTATGATATATATTATGTACTCTTAGAAAGTAAAACTATTATGTTAATCGTAGTTATACTTTATTCTATAACTGCAAGGTTGGAGGTTCGGTTCTTGCTAGTAAGGGTGTATGAGTCAGGTTGATGACATATGAAAAAAAAAAAAAAAAAAAAAAAAACTAGCAACTACTATATATATGCACCAGATAAATTCTGCTCATAAGTTGGTAACTTGTAACATTCTGTTAAGAAAACTATTCTCCACCAACTCGACCATTCATTTTGGGCATTGTTAATAGTAAACAATACTGCTGACACTGCAATATGATTAGGGCAATTCACTCAAATGTCATCTATATATATATATATATATATATATATATATATATATATACATTAACATAATATTTGAGAATGTAGGAATAGGGAATGGAATTTGAATCAAATACTTAATAATTGGAATGAGTTTTAACAAGAGTTACGTGATTATTTGATAGTAAGCAAGAATTAAAATTGTTTCAAAATTTGTTATTTGGTTATGCATGTAATCATGAAATCCTATATATGGCATGACTTACTGAATTTTTATTTTTTTTTGAATGCCATGACTTACTGAACTTTTTTCTTCTTTAGTTTTTTTAATTATGTGTGTATATAGATGATGATAATGGTGATTGATGGAATTATAATTAATTGACCCGGGCCCGGGGTATGTGATTATACGGATTGATAAGCTCACGCAAAAAAATATATAAAGAGATCAAATGGACAATTGAGAATAATTGTAATGATATTGAGTGGATTAAAGCTTGAATATTCCAAGATAATTGTAGGACTATATAGGACATGAATGTGTAAATGATATTGAATATGTCTGTAATGCCAAGACAAATTATATGCATATTTATACAAGGGACGGACCATTTCGGTCATCGATCACATGCACCATTTTCTCCGAAAGTTAATTACTAAAATGGTCCCTTGACTATAACGAAATTATCAATTTGGTGCCGAGTTAACGGACGTCTAACGGTTAGGACCATTTCGGATGATTAAAAAAAAAAAAAATCGTAGTTATGGACTAAATTGATAAATTTTAAAAGTTGAGAACCAAATTGATGAAATCCTCATAGTCGAGGGACCAAATCAGTAATTAACTCATTTGCAATATCTCCATCAATGATGTTGAGAGCTGAGAGATTGAGTATTAATATAAAAGATTTTAGATTTGTGAATTATCACACCCTATCTAAGGGTGTGTTTGGAAACTCGAAAAATAACTTCTCATTTTTCAAAAAACATTTTCATTTTCGGTGTTTAGTTGCATTCCAAAATACTGTCTTGGTGTGTTTGTTTCATTTTCAAAAAATAAGCAGAATTATACAATATATTGTAACACTGCACTGGTGAATTATTTATATAAATAAGCAAAACCAGCAATACTTATTTTTTAAAAAAAAATTAACATTGCACTAGGTTCTGGCTGTGGGTTTTCATCCCCACAGCCGGAAACCATCACCGGTGATTGAGGTCTGCCAGATCCACCACTGGTAATGGTGGACGACGAGAAAGACGACGAAGAACCGGCAGCAAAAAGATGAAGAAGGTCGTGATTTCTCTCTGGTAGCAAGAAGATGAAGAACCTGCAGCAAGAAGATAAAGAAGATAGTCGTTTCGCGTAATTGAATCTTGAAAAATGACTTCTCCTGTTTTTTTCACACTTACCAAACACTGAAAATCCAGAAAATGATTTACATAAATCATTTTTTGGGTTCCAAATAAACTAGCCCTAAATATAAAGGCTATGATAGTAAGTTCACACCCCAAAATCCTTATTTAAACAAAATTTTAATTAGAAAAAAGTGTCAAATTACCCCTAAATATAATGAATAATGCACTTAGGTCTCTTAACTGGAAAAACTTCAATAAGTCCCCTTAATCCAACAAAACAGTGCAATTAAATTCTATTATTATTATCTATTTATTAGCAAGCTACCACGCACTTAAATAGTGTTGAACAAGCTGACACGTACAACCGAGCCATGGTTAGGTAGACATTGATTTTACTTTTTATTATTTTATCTATTTTTTAATTTAAAAAATAGTCACCAGCCAAAATCAACTTGTGGTTTCCACCATTGACGTACAACCGAGCCATGGTTGTTTGTCCACATCTAGACCTCTAAAGAAGTCTAGATATGATGAGACGAAGGTGGGGAACAGATTATAGTGTTAACATAATAGACCAAAACTGAACACAAAGCATATTTAAAGACTAATATGAATGACAATTGTGAGAGACTCTCGCTAACTGGGAACGAAAAATACAATTCTATGTAAAAATGCATAAATTAATTATTATTTTTTAAAAAAAAATATTATTATTCTTCACAATATGGAGAAAAAGAAGCCATAATTTTATAAAAAAAAATATCATTTCAACATATGGGAAGAAGTAACAGAGTGCAAAAGAATATAATATACACTTCGCATTCACACATTTAAATCTCAGTAAAATTTGGGTTTTGGTCGGTCATAAACTACAGAGCCTCTTAAAGGATGCCTTTTTTTCTTTTCCCTTCTCTTTTCATGGCATTCTCACTTCTCAGAGGATACAGTCTAAACAAATTACGTACTCTGAATAACTCTAGAAAACTTGGCTGCATTAACTATTTCTTGTTCCCAGGAAGAGGATCGGGGCCGAGATGTCCTCTCTTTGAAACCGAGACATCCTCGCTTGACTTTCTCGGGGTCTGTCCTTGTCTATTCTGCCCTCCCTGCGTAATTGAAAAGGAATCAGCGAACGAACCTCAGACAACAGGATGCAATATTAACACTCAGCATGTAAGTAACATAAAGCTCTAACTGTTGAAAGTGCAGTTCAACAGCAAAACAATCAAATAAGAGATTCAGATAGTGCCACAATTGCTCCCATGAAGTAACTATTTGCGTGACTGATTCAGAATTCTTATTCATATTTTCCAGTTAGATGTGAGAAGTGAGGCAAAATATAGTTTTTTTGCTGCAAATACAAGGCATTAGGTACACAGGAATTGGAATTCTTTTCCCTAATAATTCTTTAGCATGTACAATTCCATTGTTTGGAATTCCACAGCAAATGGGAAAGGAAAAAATATTGTATCGGCAAATTTGCCCTTATTAGGGCATTTTAGTCTTTATATCACTTCTTCCATTTCAATTCCCAGTAATTCTATTTCTGCCTACCAAACAATGAAATTTGAATTCCCACTTTATTCTTTTCCTACGGAACTACAATTCTTTTCCCCCCTAATTTCCTCCTTCCAACCAAACGCCCCGTATAGAAGATGAATGGTAAAAGCATATAAAAGAGTTTCAGTATCAGGATCAGTCTTTCTAAAGGTAAGGCCCTAAGGGTAAGAGAATATGCTCTTACAGCTGCTTTTTGGGCGGTCAGCCTCCTAGTCGATGGAGCACGAGCCACTGATGAAGCAGCTGCAGCTGCAGCCACACGTATCCTGCAACATCAAATAAATTTTACATTTTGCATGCAACAGTGCGAGAATAATTAATTAATTCAAAACTTTTTAATCTTAAAGATGAACTAAGTTTGCAAGTATTTGAGCACCTTTTATGTACATCAACATACTCATCGGTCTCGTCTACTATTTCCTCCTGCATCATTTTGGAATTTTGCAACAGTTACTTTACCTCCAACCACAACAAATGAAAGAGATGTAATGGGAATTAAATGAACCAAATCCAACCTGCAAAAGCTCTTCAAACACATCTTCCAGGGTGATGATGCCAATTACTTCACCATCCTCGAGATCCTCTAAGGATTGAGGCAGGCCATTTGTTTCAGTATCATTAGATGCTAGGATGTTTATGGGAGCTGGGACCACTGCCTTCTCAATATCAACCACAACACTATCCGATTTCTCATCCTTCTTGGTGAGCAAAGGAGTAGTTAACTGAGAATTCCCATCAGTTTCAGCTGCTTCAGATTGTTCATTTTCTACTAATGGAGGGTTTTTACTTTTGCCTTTCACCTTCACTACAGCAGCCATGTGACTGCTACCTTTCTGAAACTCATTCAGTATGTCATATAGGGGCATATCTGAAGGAACCCTGAAGAGATGCATAATAATTAATAAACAATGATTTTGACATACAATCATAAAAGCAAGTAAAGGATAAATACATACCGAGGAATTCTGCGGATAGAAACAGCACTAACTGGGGTCTCAGTTTCTGCCCGAACAGTAAGAAGGCTTTTGACCTAGCATTGTGCAGATATGAAAACATGAAAAAAACTCACTAGAGTAACACGATTGCTGTTCAAAATTGTTCTTGGGATTAAGAACTCACCAGCAGAAGCCCAATAATATTCTTTGGATTGCCAGAGTAGACAGGGACTCGACTGTGACCTCGAGCAAGAATTTTTCCCATTGCTTCCCTGACATGAGGGAAAGACAAGAAAAGGAAATAAGAAGGTTAACCAACATTCAAGTGGTCCATTACTAGCAGAGATTAACCTTTTATGAGAATATATGCAAACTGCACGGGACAAAATATAAAACTGTTTGCTGACAAAGGATACACACACACACACATTCTAATTTGTCAGTGTATTAAGAATTTGCTTTTGCATACAAACGTGCAAATAAGGTCAATTGTGGAAAATTATTCATCTAATGAACCCACTATTATCCCAGAAACTTAACACATGGCAACAAAAATGTTCAGGATGAAAATAAAGGTATGGCGGTATGGTCTACATTCCTGCACTAAAAACTGGATTGAAAACACAGAGAAATCAATCATGTTATAACACTCAGTTTGAACCTTGTGAATAATCTGGATCCTAAAGTTGTACTATGACCCAAGTCTTCAACAGTTAATTTTGGAGCAAAGGTGATGAAAATGTTGCATTTTTGGAGAGGCAAACAATGTTCTTGTAGCATTAGAATCAAAGATAATACTTTTCTCAGAAGTTCATTAACCATTAAAAAAAAAAAAGCCTCTAGAGAATAAGAACTTCACAGAGATTGTATACCCATTTGATAATTGATCAGGCACTGAGAGTCCAAGGATCTTTAAAAAAATTAAAATTAGAATAGTTCCATAACATCATTCAGATAGAGAAGCTAAAATTATACTGCAGCTTGTTGCACTAATAAATATCAGTCACACTCTTAATAGCTGATTCTCCTTTGATAAAAAAAAGTACAATGATCCCTACTGAACCTAGTGGAGCCATAAACTTCACGTTGAACTGTTGAAGTTGACCTAAAAGCTACTAAACAGACCATTCACAATACTGTTATATATATATATATATATATATATATATATATATATATATATATATATATATATATATAAAATAATGGAAACTAGTGCATGTATTTAATGGTACTCACCAGTCTAGTTTTGAATTGACATCCAGTGAAAATGTTGACTCAATGGGTGTCATGGCCTCCTCAGCTGTCTGGTAGGAAGTATTAGAAAATGCAAATAAAAGAAAACAAGAAATCAATATACCCACTTATGCCAGACTATTTTGATTTTATATACACACAAACACACTTGAGCATGCACACATATATAAAGAGAGAGAAGATTGAAGAGATCCATAATTAGGATCTACATAATATTTAAAAACTGAAGTCCGATTGGCCAACTTGAGATAAATTTTACACCATCATACCCCCCCCCCCCCACCCCCCACCCCACCCCAAACAAATTATCCATGGTCCATCCTTTCTGTTACTGTTACCCTAAATAATGGCATCTTAGATAAGAGGAAGCATCTTAGATAAGAGGATCAAATGCAGATGATCATAGGATTGAGGGTGGAAAAGAGACCAGCAATATGCACTACGTAACATGTTAATGAAGAAGAGAAGATTAAAGAATATGTTGGTAAGATTTAATTATTAATGCTTCACATAGCATGTTAATATAAATTAATCAAGATTAGAAGGTGTTATCATGCAATAGGTGTACAGCCAATAAACGTAGTCATGTTTTGAAGGTGTGGGTATGGGACTATTTCAGCACCCAGATTACCTTTTCAGTCAAATCCAGTGCTCCACTAATAATAGTTGTTTCATCATGTGTGAGTTCACCCCCCTTGCCAGCCTGCAGATAGAAATCATTAACATAACAAAGCAAAATACAATGGCCACTTTAATATGGATTTCCAAAACATATAATAGAACTTATCCACGTGCAAAAGACATTAAAGTTAAACCAGTTGATAATTTATCATTTATTAAAAAAAAAAAAAAAAAAACAGAGACACTGACCTCTTGACCGTGGATAGAAACAAGAGCTTTCAACTGAGCACGTCTGAACAAAGCTTCATTATGTCCTAATACCCAGTCCAGCATCTGGAACAGAAGCCAACACAAATCAAGTTGCAATTTACTCAAATAGTTTAAGTGTCATATTATCAAAGTTAACAGAATATTTGCTCCCAACAACTTCCAATTTCAACATCACACAGCAGGTGCAGCACAGAAACTATATTTCCTCTAGACTACAACATCTAAATAAAGTTAATGATTGCAAAGCTTTACTTGTAAAGCAATTTCACATAGAGGAGAAATTACCTTTCCAATAGGATAGGAAATAGGGTAGCAAACGATCATTAGGAAGCGAACAAGCCAGACAAAATTTGCTCCTACAGCAAGTCCATACCTGGTGCATATTGCTTGAGGAATAACCTGTCAGCAAAGAAAGACAGAAGGATCAAAGCATAAGAAATAGTTCTTAGAAGTAAATACTACAGAACCTAATTATAGTATTTGCCTGGAACTTACCTCTCCAAATGCTAACACAAAAGTTACAGACAGGATAATAGCAACATATTGGTTGAAAATTTTGTCCAAATATATAGGAAGGGCCTGTGAATGTCAAGAAGTATAAAAAAAAATTATTATTATATTACTATCAATTAAAACATATTATTGCATAGTTCTTGAAGAAAAAAAAAATAAAATAATAAATATCCTCCCTTGAATGTTGGACATGGTTAGTTGCCAAGTGCTAACCCTTTGACCGTTTAGTCATGGGTTCAAGATTAATTAAGCATACTAGCAATCCAATCATCATCATCCAGAATCAGCAGTTCTATAAGAGCATTCAACTACTAGACTTAAACCCTCCATATTGCCCAATATCTTGTAGTTCATATGTTGTCTGATAGTTCCATGAAGGTGGAGGCAGGCTCAATTAGCAATGCAATGAATAATAGAACGGGATAATATGCATCACTTCTTTAAATCTAGGAGGTAATGCTTATTATATTTCGTTATGTTTTAGATTTTTTATCATTGAGAAAATAATGGGAGTGAGTTTTAGTATAATTCTTCAATTTTATTTCTTCTTTCATTTTCCATTTTTCAACTATTCTAGATGGTTATGGTTGAGAAGATGTAGAATCTCGGTGTCTATGAGGTGAATGTAGATTCTGTTGTACTCTTTACCGCTAGTTCTTCCACCCTTCCCAGGCTATATTCTATCAATTATTTAATCAGCATATACTCATTACATTTTGCAAATTTATGCAAGGAACTAGAAAATCTATTCAAGAAAATAGCCATTTTAGTTGTTACCTCCATCGAAGCAGCATTACATAGAAGCAAGGTTACAAGAAGCTGATGTTGCTTTTGAACAACTGGGAATATTGTAGCTGAAAATACGCATTGCATGAAATGCAGTAAATATATGAGTGAGAAAGATACATTCAAAGTTAATGAATAATGATATATGAAATCTGGGGCTGGCATAAAAACAATGTGATGCATCAGAATTTGCTACAGGTAACACCTTTTTCAAGCGTACCCACTTAAACCCCAAAAGATTGGTCATAGTTCTGTTTCATCTATGTATCCTTTTATCATGTGAGTTCTCTCTCTCTCTCTCTCTCACCATTTCACTTAATCCATTTGTGCCTTTAGAGAGAAGACCACATTCTGAAGCATAGTCCTATTTTACCCATTTGTCTTCAGCCATATTAAAGACTACCGCTCAACAACTCTACTGCTAAATTAGTTGATCCATACACATGAAATCAACAAAACCTACGAGCAGCCTAAATTAAATTGCCATCTTAACTTACATAAGATCAACTTCCATAAACTCACAGCTTCTACAAGCTGCCACATAGCTTAATTGCACATATCACCTAATCATCACTATACCTCCACATCTTGTGTAATTACCTTATCAAAAAATTGAGGTAGTAAACTTTTACATTGAAATTTTGAAATTGTCTATTCCCGTGTAAGCTTCCAAATCTTTCTGATACTTACGGAGCTACGCATAGATATAAGCAGTAATTACTGGTACACAGATGAAGTATTGGCGTGATTAATCAAATGGTGAACCTGCTTGTTTCTTCTCGGTAGGAGTTCCGCTGCGCTGGAGGATCTCGAGCTCGACGAGGCCCAAGGACATGAGGCCTAGGGTGAGGCCGGACATGATTCCGGCGAAGAGGACTAGGATACATGAGATCCCGGCATAGAGATACCATGTGAGTGTGCCGAATTCTATCTCTGCACCTAGCGTCATCTCCCTTGTGGTCATTCGGACCACCGCCAGCGCATTGATTAGATGCATAATTTTGCCTTTTAGCTCTGATCTCCTCCTCCTCCTCCTCCGGCGGGAGCCTTCTTTTCCGATCAGTCGAGAAATGACTTTCTATATGGATTATGGCAGCAACTTTTTACTTCCTTTTTTCTTTTCACCCTTTATTTTGGTTTGTTCCCGTATAATGCAGATAAATCTAAAATCCTTTCTTGTCACAATGTCACGTGCCTCAATTGTATATTAGATGGACTGATTAAAATTCAATTAAATTAATCTCGAATAATAATACAATATATATATATATATATATATATATATATATATATATATATATATATATATATATATAAGTTAACAATACAATTGATGGGTAATATAACAAAATTATGGGGGTAAATGAGCCGGGCAGCTCGGCTAAAGTTTAGTTCGAGCTTGGTCAACTTCGAGCTCGAGTCAGCTCGTTTCGTAATCGAACCGAGTTCAAGCTTTAATGTTTTAGACTCGTGACTCGTCGAGTCATATATATAATTATAGGCGAGATGCTCGACTCGAGCTTGGTCAGTTTCGAGCTTGAGCCAAACTCGAGTCGACTCGTTTCATATCCGAGCTGAATTCGAGTTCGGCTCGGTTCGTTTTCACCCCTAAATAAAATTGTCAACATAATAAGTTATGTTTTAGCTAAATTTTTAAACTTCTCGACCTTCAGGCTAAAAAGCTAACCACTAAACTAGAGCATTGTTAAACTTCTCGAAGTTGACCGGCTCAAATTGAGAAAATTTGAATTTGGACTCATGATCATGTTGTTACAAGTTTATAGCATTAACCAATTCAATTGGAATTATTATTTTTATTCTAATTATTATTCTA
The DNA here is from genome assembly GCF_001879475.1 of Ipomoea nil. Lineage (NCBI taxonomy): Eukaryota > Viridiplantae > Streptophyta > Magnoliopsida > Solanales > Convolvulaceae > Ipomoea > Ipomoea nil. Next base: position 5,937,042 of record NW_017617116.1, read on the forward strand.
CCTGCATAATGTTTAGATCCAAAATTTTATTAACTATATTTAATGTATTAGAAATATTTATAATCACATGCTTAAAGAATATTGTATTTAACAAAAATACAATACGCATTTAATATTGAGTAACTCATAACTTAAAACAATTATAAATATGCATTATTAATGGCACTTTTTATTTTAAAAATAATTCATTGTTCCCACACGCGGTAAAATTTCCATTTCAGATAGATTTTTAACGTCTACGCGTATGATGGGTCGTTTTCAATGACCAAATGCCATTCCGTATTCCGCAACCCCGTACGAAATTTCTTTTTTCCATATACGTGACTAATCCATTTCACCGAAAGTTCAAGCCAAGCATTTGATAATTGGGCAAATTATGCTGTGCATCCGTATACACCCTGCATGGTGCATACAGATGTAAAAACGACATCGTTTTACATAAAACGCATGTCCTATTTAAAAAAAAAAATCAGTTTCGATTCCAAGCAACAATATTATGTTATTCATTTTTAGTTCATTCATTTTGAATTTTTTAGTTATGAAATTCTGGAAGTGTAGTTATGCAATTCTGGAAGTGTAGTTATGCAATTATGGATGTGTAGTTATTAAGTTATGGACGTGTAGTTATGCAATTCTGGAATTATAGTTATGCAATTATGGAAGTGTAGTTATGCAATTCTAGATGTATATTTATGAAATTATTGAATTGTAGTGAAATTATGGATGTGTAATTATGCAATTCTGTTTTTTTTTTTTTTTTTTAAGTTAGATGCCAAAACAACGTCGTTTTTGCATCTGTATGCACAATGCACAACATAATGCTCCTGATAATTGACTCCAAATATGTGTATATAATATAAATAAATCAACAAATAATATTTCAAACTATTAAATTACTAGTTACCACACGTGCATTGTGCAAATAATTTAATTCTCAAGGTATACTTTTAAAGGAAAATACTTCATGTACCCCCAAAAATTTACTTCCTACTTTTACTCCCGCTTGTGTTCAATTTGGAGGAAGAAAAAAAAATAGATAAACAGCATGGCCCCCTATAAAATTGAGCAGTCAAAGCATGCCAAATCATAGGAAATACAAAATGGGAGTATGAATTGGGAGTAGAAGTACTCATTTTTAAATTAGTGTTTTTTAATTTATCAAAGTATAATTTGATATCATGGTGTATATCAATACAAGATTATCAAATCTTTCATAAAAGTAAATATTTCAAAAATGCATAACTATTACTTGTGCCAGAAGTGTTGGACTAACTTATGCAATAGCAATTTTAGAGGGAAACACCCTCACTAGACAGTACCTAAGCGTAGTTTTTGCAACACAAAATCATATTAATTGGTGTGATCCATGTTTCCTCTTGTTGCAACTTCCGCCAAAAATGATTTATTGATGGGAAAATGACACTTTTTCCCCCTGAGTTATATACCTATAACATATTTTCCCCCTAAATTATTGAAGTGACTGTTTTTCCCCCTGAAATGTTAAATGGACATATTTACCCTTAAACTAAATATTCAATTTATTTTTTTTCTCCAACAAATTATGACCATAATTTGGTTCAAACCAAACAAACACTATAGCAACCAAACCGAAATATTCCAATTACAATTTAGAATTGAAATTCGATATTTAGAGTTTATTAAAATCGTGAACCGGAACGGGTGGTTCATGTTCTGAACTGAAAAAATAAAATACATTTATTGTTGAATTTAGATTATTTTAAAATAAAAAATAAAATTTTAAAATAAAGACGGTTCAAAATCGCGAATCGGATCCCGAACCGCCGGTTCACGGTTCAAGATTCAATTTTTTTTGATACATAATTTTAATAAATTGACATTTAAATATTGGGTTCTATATCTGAATTATAACCGGAAACTATTAATTCGATTGCTTTAGTATCCGATTCAATTCAAACCGAATTGTGGTCATCCCTACGTATACGCAATAATTTGTTGGAGTAGTAAAATAAATAAAATGTTTACTTTAAGGGTATAAATGTCAATTTAATATATCAGGGGGAAAAAGCACCACTTTTAGAATAATTGAGGAGGCTAATGTGCTTACCTAAACAATTGATGGGAAAAAAGTGCTATAAGTATATAACTCAGGGGTAAAAAGTGTCATTTTCCCTTTATTGATTTGATATAGTCCGCTGGTGTGCTTCAGTGCAATTTTAGTGTCTTGGCGCAGTGTACCTTCAAAAACAAAACCAAGTCATCCTTTCCCAAAAAAGACAATTATAATAGACATAGTTTCTCATTTGGGTTGAATATATACTGTAAATTTGGTATATTATTTTATCAATGCCCAATACGTGATTATATTCTAATTAATTGACCAAAATTCAATTTAAATTTTATTTTGTATTTGTTAATACACTTTAACATATCCATAGTATATGTTTAACAATTATGTTACTTTTGATTGAAATTGGGTTCGAACCTAAAACCTTTATTATAAAAATCAACGAGTATGTTAACAATAATAAATAATTAAGGGTGAATCAACGATTTGGTCCCTCACTTATTCGCGACTTGTCAATGTTGCCCCTGAATCACGTATTCATCGATTTAGTCCCCGAAAATAATTGTTTTTCGTCAAATTAATCCCTATGGCCGTATTCCGTCAAGTCTCAGGCGAGAGCTTCGATTTGCCCTGGGCATTTTAGTCTTTTCACGCCTTCTTCTTCATTAACTCTGACCAAGCTTCGCCGGAGGGAGCTCCATCTCTTCTCTGCTCGTCGAAATGAGCTCATCCACAGTAGTGATTTATCTTTCTTCGCCGGCAATTATATCTGGATTTGCGCTGGAGTAGTTGCATTGGTTATTGGGATTTGAAGATTGTGCTGTTCGGAGACCTTTTGCAAAAATTGAAGCACGACGGCGTCTTTTGCCGCCGCCATGGATCTTTCTTGGACCAAGAGATCGTGCTCCCGGTTCATTCTCGACATCTCTTGAACTCTCCACGCTTCCTCTCTCACCATCCGGTCGCGTTCCCGCTTCTCGAGAGCTTCTAGAAACCTCTTCTGCAGCTCATCCTGTTTCTCAATCACATCCTTCATCAGCCGCTCGAAGAAGTCCTTCCACTTCCTCTTCTGCCGGTGCCGCCTCTGGATATCCTCGTCCGACGAAGTAGACGATGATGTCGAATCCGACATTGGGCTCCCAGGGACATTCTGTTGAGATGGAAACCCACCGGTATTCGCGATCGGCTGCGGCGGCAACGACAACGATCTCGTCTGGGATGATGGTGGAAATGTCGGAGCATTGATCGGATTATGAACGCCCGCACCAAAAGGGTTTTGAGTAGATGGAACAGTAACCTGGGCCGGCACTGGCGTCGGCGCCACCATTGGCGATACCTATGACATTCCATCGTCGTCAACGTACAAGACACAAGCCAATATTCCTCAATTATTAGACACATTTCCTAGACACCAAACTTTAAATTTTCAGGGCACAAATGCTAAAGACAATATTCCTCAATTATTAAAAGGAAACATCAAGAATCAAAATCACTACTGCGGATGAGCTCATTTCGACGAGCAGAGAAGAGATGGAGCTCCCTCCGGCGAGCTTGAGCTTCTCCGGCGAAGCTTGGTCAGAGTTAATGAAGAATAAGGCGTGAAAAGACCAAAATGTCCAGGGCAAATCAGAGCTCTCGCCTGAGACTTGACGGAATACGGCCATAGAGACTGATTTGACGAAAAACAATTATTTTCGGGGACTAAATCGATGAATACGTGATTCAGGGGCAACATTGACAAGTCGCGAATAAGTGATGGACCAAATCGTTGATTCACCCAATAATTAACGAAATATATCTCGTTAATAAGGTTTACACTGACGGAATACATGAGTATTTAGGAAAAGTAAATGATATAATATAGGGTACAATAGAAAAAAAAAACTAAAATCAAAATAATATGAACCATTAATTTAAACCAACAATTACACAATATTTTTTTAGTTTTCGTTAAGGACCTAACTTTATTGACTCTCATTTTAACAAACAATTATCAATTTGGTTCATCAACTATCATTCTTACTCGATTAAGTCATCAATTATGTAATTTTTACCCAATTTAGTCATCTGTTTTTTTTTTTTTGTTTTTTTTTTATTAACTATCAAAATTGGGGACAAAATTATCATTTTACAAGCTTTCTTCCTCTCCCATTTAGCGACGCCAAACTGTGCAACAATACTTAAGAGAGTTAATACCCAAACTTGTCCTCAACTATAGTGATTTTTCTCAATTTTGTCCTAAACGACTTTGGTGTCATAAAATAGTCCCAGACTTTTATGTTATCGCTCAATATTGTCCTTCGTTTGTTAATTCATTAAAAGAGTGTTAAGTATAGGGATAATATAGTCATTTTATATTTAAGTCTTCTCTTGTCCCCTCCCTCTATAGAGAGCCTCATTGTTGTTCATTCTTACGTTGTTGTTGTCGTTGTCGATGATGATGACGAAACCAGGGACTTTGGTTATGGGTCGTCGGAGTTTACTATTCTCAGGACTTTCATTTTTATTTTTATTTTTGTTGCGGGCTGCTAACTCAACAGAAAGGAAAATCCTTGATTGACCAAAAATTACAAGAAGCATCTAAGACATCAAAAGTTCAAAACCTTCGGACAAAAATATATCAAGGAGAATCCAAATTAAATTTACAACGAATGAATAGAATCGTATTTGTCACTTGATCATAGTGAGAAAATTACTGCTTAAAATGAAAGGAGGAGGGGCGGAAGAACTGTATTTTGGGGAAGAAGGGAGTGAAGAAGTTATTCTGCAGTGGGCGCACATTTTAGGGAGAAACCTATGTCGTTTTTCCTATTTCTTCGTCTCTTCAGCATATTCAGGTCTTGCTGCAGTTGTGTTTGCCGCACAGCTGCATCTCTTTCCTCTCTAGTGTGCTGCACCATCTGATTAGTATTTGCACCATCGGCCTACACTCATTCGGAGATGACGACGACTGGGAAAAATAATCACAGCCGACGTCGCCGCCGACCGGGAGGAGAGTGAGAGTGGCTCTTAGGTTCTCCAGCCATTTCAATTTCCAAGCAAGTCGCCGTGTTGCGAAACACAATCACCATGTAATGCCGGCTGCCGTGGAGTAAACGAAGGAGACCAAGAGAACACCTTAAATGACCATATTATCCCTATATTTAACACCCTTTTGACGGATTAACTAACGGAGGACAATATTGAGCAATGACACAAAAGTCTGGGACTATTTTATGACACCAAAGTTGTTTAGGACAAAATTGAGAAAAATCACTATAGTCGAGGACAATTTTGAGTATTAACTCATACTTAAGATAAGTGCACTAAAACATGACAATGTCCTTTTCGATTCACGTCCTCCACCACCATACAACTTAACCGTTTTATTATATGGATGTGCATGGTCGTGAATAAAAGATCATACATATCCTCTTCCTCCCCATCATCATTTAATTGATGTGACATAACTTGAGCAACATATTTTAATTTTGTGTGTTTGTGGTCTCATTGCATTTGAAATGCCAATAATAGAGCCAGAACGTTTATGCTAGTAAAAGAAAATGTCCTTGGAGAATGAGGAACCACAATATATATAGTTGATGATGTGCTCTTGTGGTTCACATAAATAGGTATTGTCACACATAGCATAACTAGTTTCGATAATTTATTTATAGTCAATGGTTCGTTTTGATAATTAACTTTATTTTATATTTAATATAATCATTTTATATAATTAATTAATAACAAAGCATATAATACAAATTTATCAATTATTTGTCATCTGTACATATTATGAAGTACAAAAAAAATGAAGTACAAATTTCGTAAGAATGTAAATAATTGAATCATGTAGAAGTTTGATACCACGGTCATCTTCCAACTTGGCGGCGGAAGAACTTTTCTAGAAGCACAAATAATTCAAGGCACTTATACGGTGCTTGGAGAGGTTGCTACATTTTTTGTACGTACAAAATTGCACTATTCCACACCTCTAGATGGAGTTACTTGTACAATGTCCTCTTAATATGATTTATCTATATTATGTAATTTATAAAATTTATCAAGCATATACTATCAAATAGTGATTATGAATTTTTATCATCATTGAAAAACGCATAATTAGATATATATTTTTCAATTAAAATTATAAATAAAATGTATTTTTGATTATTAATTTAGTCTAATAATTTTGACTTGATTGATCAATTAAGTCCTGCGATCAAAATTATTTTTACAATGTTAAATCTTTACTTTTATCGGCCACCCGTATAAATACTAATTTTTTAATAGGCTGTGGTAATTTAACTGTACATTTTATTAGTTGTCAAGTTTTTTTTTTTTTTTTTTTTTTTTTTTTTTTTTTTTTCAAAATTTCAATGATTTGCATGCTCAATAAACTTAAATAATGTTCTTAATATTGAGCAAACTTTGAAATGTATGCACGATATTGGTTATTATTCAAAATTATATTAATTGTTCAATCAAATTAAATAGTTAATAATGATCAAATAAGTTAAAATTAATTCAAAAACTAATTATATTATAAACTTGTCATATAAAAAAAAAAAAAAAAAAAAATCAACAAGCAAGTTTTCAAGATTCCTTACACCGAGAACTGACAGTCCTAAACTCGTATCTATCTCCGGAAATGGCAAGCGGATTGAAGTCGGAGATGGAGATGTAAGGAATGGATCCGTCGATGGCAGCTTCTCCACCCGCACCATCCACCGGTTCGTGGTTTTCCGGCATTGTTCGAGGCCGCTCACAAAGCGTTAAGATGCCTAATAATTCAACCGCTTCCGCCGCCAGCGACTCCGTTACCGAATCGCCAGTTAATCGGAAAAAGCAGTTCCGTGGAGTCCTGTTAAAGTACGGCCCTAAGCCTATTCAGGTATGCAGAAAGATTACCGAAGTTGCAGTGTTTTTCTTGCTAATCTTCTCTGAAAACTATCTGTAAATTCAGTTCCGTAGTGCCTAAGTGTTCCAAGAGCATGGTATTTATGTGCGCAACTATTTTATTTTATTTTTTTTTAAAAAAATTTTTATAAGAAGATGTTCAACGATTTGTAAATAACGTCTCTGATTCAGTGATGGTTGGATGGGCAGTTAGATATAAGGTCTGACTCTGAAAACGGAACGTGATATCTAGGAAGTATAAGATTGGATTTGAATTTTCCACTTTTCAATGTAAAGACAATATGGTGCAATTAGCTTACTGCTCAGAATTAATGTGTTTGAGAATAGAGTAAGGGGAATTTGCCAATGCCTGCCTTAGTAAAAGAAATCGTACACAACAGTAGGGCATAATTTCTTAATTTTTAATGTGTCTTTTAGTTTGGTAATGCTGCTAGGGTGCTAGCCATCGCTTTACATCCTTTCTAATTATCTGTTGCACTGTTTTGTTGCAGGTAGCTTTCAAGACTGGTGACTACAAACAACAAGTCATTTTCATAGGTGGACTGACAGATGGATTTTTGGCTACTGAGTATGTATCGAAAAGAAGCTTGTGGTGTGTTTCAAGTTGTTGAACTTCTTGTGATTTGTGATTGATGTTGTTGGTATTGTTTAAACTATAGAACTTGGCTTGGAATGTAATTTTCTCCAGAGAAGGTTGATTAATCTTATATAATGGTTTCTTAAACTTTGTGCATTCACATAGTTCTTAGATCAATTTGGTGATGGTTGCATTAGCCTTGCTGAATGTAAATTATACTAAGAGGCCCGTGAGAATGACAATATCAGTTTGAAATTTACATGGGAGCTCCTGTACAAATGTGGAACTAGGAAGAGAAGGACAAAATATTTACATGATTTGTACCTTTGGCTCTGTGAGTTATTAGTATATATTTATTTTTTTCGGTGCATCCAATGGAGGATGGGGGCACTGGAAATCATTAGTATATTTAACACTTTAATTCAAGAAACAGTATGAAATCGCTTGACAAACTGAGAAGGCTCTTGCTGCTCCTGGAGTATTGGTTTATTAACAAAAGACATAATTTTCCACACATTAATGATCTATTTGGAATCTTTGGACAAGTTAACTCTTTCTGTTAGGTATAAAATAGGATCTATCTCACTATATTTTAATGTTTTGTAGTTTCTGAAGCTAATAGTCTCTATTTTTGCAGATATTTGGAGCCGCTGGCAATTGCTTTGGATAGAGAGAAATGGTCACTGGTCCAATTTCTGTTCTCCTCATCTTATAGTGGATACGGAACCTCAAGCTTGAAACAAGTAAGTTGTTGTTTCCAATCCCTCAGAATGTTGATATTGGCACAATATTAGATGCTTACCTTGATTTGATTAACTATTTATTATTTATTACGGAGTATTTATTATTTATACAATGGCATATACTTGTCTATGAAGTTGGGAATTGGATTCTCTGTTTCAATACTATGATGTTTGTATTTTGATTTGATGGTATCATTGGTATGGGACAGTTTCTCTGGAAGTACAGAGTTGCTTATTGTTACCTATTATATGTAATGTGTAAGACAACTATTATGTATAATTCTTCGTTCATTTGTATGTATTAAAGAGATTCAGGGTTGTGATTTCTAAGATATTTCTGTAACGTCTTTTTGCTCCTGCTCCCCTATCCACCTTACTGATGTACAAAGAAAGCAGTCCATTCAGCACCAGAACTTGGTTTTTGTTGTTCCAGAGAACACCACGGTTGTCACTTGGCAGCCATTTTACCATGTTTACCTGTTCAAAGCATTTTTGTGAAAGTTGTGTGATTTTTTCCATGCTTGATACTCTAAATCTGTCCAAGATATTCTAACCTCTGGCTGTTATGGTTATTCATCTGGTGATAACTTTCTACTCCAATTTCTTGCAAAGAAATACAATAACCATCTAGCTTATTCTTAAATTTAGTTTTACTGCCAGATGGCCTATATGCTTGCACTTTGTGTCTGTTAAATTTCTTTATTGGAGTGAACATTTGAGCAAGTTTTTTCTTTGTATCCTTTGTTAAATTGCTTTCAAGTGTTTGTGTGATCTTTTTTCCTTGTAATTGTCTGTAAAATTTCTTTCTGCTTATAATACCTGAAGGATGCCATGGAGCTTGATCAGTTGATAAATTACTTGATAAACAAGGAAGACTCTGAGGGTGTGGTACTTCTTGGACACAGTACTGGATGTCAGGTAGTCAATCCTTTCTTTTTATTGTAATTTTGAAATGATAAAACTATAAAAGCTTTATATTATAATCTATCTTCTAAGTAAAGAGCATCTCATGCAATTAGAGCCCAAAATGACAACTCTACTGGCCTTTGAACTTAGGACATTGTGCATTACTTGCGTACCAATGCTGCATGCTCTAGAGCAGTTCGTTCAGCCATTTTGCAGGTAATACACCTCAAAAATAGAATTTATGTTGCTTCATTTGGTATGTGTGCTTTCATCACATCTTGCTCAACTTCACTTGACTTAATAGAATTAATCAATGGTTTCATCTATGCTTATGTCCTTTTTACAGGTGTCTAACTTGCTTACTTGCCATGCTTTAGAAAATGGAAATTTTCAATTGAAGAACCTTCTTCCTTTGGTTTATGTGTCTGTTCTAAGGGGCTAACTGGTGTATTCATCTATCTAGCATTCCCTGTTCCCTTCAACTGAACAAGCACCCTCAAATCAAAGCACAATATGTGATGCAGGGGTACTTGAAAGGCCTGCATTATTTTCTGGCCCTTAACTGAGTGTCTTGCCTCAGATACAGAGACACAGAATGCAGCCATTTTGCTGCCTGTGAATCTTAAAACAGTTATAATATTGCCATTAATGACTCAATGTTGCTACAAGTTCATGCTACCCAGTTCTGCTGTTATTTTCTTTCATTACAATGTGCCTTTTTTTTTTTTTTTTTTCCTTTTTCTGTACAGGCTCCAGTTAGTGACCGTGAATACAGAGCGACTCTTCCTGATACCGCTTCAATGATTGATTTGGCCTCAAAGATGATAAGTGAAGGTCAAGGATCAGAGCTAATGCCAAGGGAAGCAAATCCAGATGCTCCTATAACTGCCTATAGGTTAGGTCACACCTTCAACTATTATTTCCCTCATCTAACATTAGCTACTAGTTTGTAAACTGCCACATTTCATTATTTATTACTTTTATTGCCTTGGTTGTTGAATTAGTTGCTAGTTCTTGGGAGAGATCAATATATGGAGAGCCAAAGGGATCTGAGTTTATCTTTTATGCTTGAGATATCAAAGAATGACTTCTATGAAAGTCAATGGAAATTGAATTTATATAGCAGTATAATAGTACAGAGGAACTCTTTAAACAAATAGACTTTAAGAACAGGAACAATAATTTTTTAGCTTAACCTTTCTACTTAACTTTTTATACCAAACTTCTTGTAGTTCTTTTCCTTGGAAGCAGATTTGGAACTTTAAATGCCAACCAAAAGTGTCCCCTATTTTCTAGGTAGAGGCTATTAAGCAAATGTGTAGGTCTACAAATACACCATTCATGTCTTGAAGTTGAGGACTTGAGGTAGCCAAGCTGAACTAATCAGGGTTTTAAGGCTTAGCTGATTTGTTGAGTTGAGAACCCTAGGAGCATATGAGGTCATAATGCATGATGTGTAGGTCTACAGAGAACAGAATACACCATTCCTAAACTTTAAATTTCAAATATTCTGCTTTCCCTATTCCTCATCACTGCCTTCATAAAAACTATTTTGCAGATATCACTCACTTTGTGCCTACAATGGTGATGATGACTTATTCAGTTCAGACCTAAGTGATGATCAGCTGAAACAAAGACTTGGTCACATGTGTAACACGCCTTGTCAGGTATTATCTGTGTTCCCATTTTCACAAAAGATTGCTTCTTCTGGACTGTAACATTTTGAGAAATGTAGTCATGATTATATTCTTTCATGTTTCCTTAACAAATTGTAAATGGAATACTGGATACAAGGTTTTTTTTTTTTAGCATACTTCTATCAGAACCTTCTGCAATTGACATTATTTCACAGTGATATTCTACTCCATAGTATCAATGAGCAGCACATATTTCATCTCACTTTTGTTCCAAATGGTTAATGGTGGGCACTGATTGAGAAGTCTTTTCTTCAGGTGATCTTTTCCATGGGTGATGAATATGTTCCGGATTACGTTGACAAGAAAGCATTGGTCGATAGGCAAGCACATTAATCTTTCTCATGTTTTTTGTCTTTCCCACTTTGTAATGACAGCGGTGCCAAGTATACTTTGCCTCTCACATGTCCTTAAATCCATTCGCACAATAGCAGATTACTCAATTGTTTCCTCTTGTCTATGCATTTTGAACTGCACAGGCTATGCAGAGCAATGGGTGGTGCTGAAAAAGTTGAAATCGAGCACGGAAACCATTCTTTATCAAACCGAGTTGAAGAGGCTGTCCAAGCCATAGTGAACTTTGTCAAGAGAGAAGGTCCTAGTGGGTGGGATGACCCTTGGAGTTGAATGGTCACTTTGCACCTTCTTCCCCTCATCACTGAATTGTTTATTGTGTCTAGTGTTGTATCCTTGTGCATTGTCTCATAACTTCAATTGTTTTCATATCTGTACATCATTGCACTTTACAGGTTTGTTTTGGACATATTTGCAGTTTTTAGTAAAGGATTTTGACTCTCTCTCTCTCTCTCTCTCTTGGTCAAGAAAGAAGTGTTTTACCCCAAACTGGAATCACATATCTTTGCTGTTTCTCCAACCAAGAATCTGATTGATTGAACTTTGTATGCCATTTCTCATGATGTAGAGAAAATCCAATAGTTAATGCATATTCAATACTCTCCTATTGAAAATTTCCCGCATTAAGGTTTAGAGTTATACTTTATATCTCGACTTCTTATTCACTACCTCTTTCTCTTTCACCTAATGATTTAACAATACCTGGTGCAAGTATCTTAAAGATTTCATATCTTGATCGTGACATTTTTTGCATGAAAAATTATAACTCCTAATAAAATTTGTTGATTTGTTATAGAGAGTTAATGTAAAAAAATGATAATATATTAATATGTACTATTAAAGAAATATAAATGACTTGATGTGTTATTTTGCTACCGATATAATTTTTTATTTTTATTTTTACTTATTTCTCATAATAATTACTCCATACTATATTAACCAGGTAAGCATTTACTTCCTTAATATGTTTCTAGTTTTTTTTTTTTTTTTTTTTTAAATATTATTGACTCTATTACGAATAGTATCTGTTTTATACTTTTTTTTTTTTTTTTTATCTGTTATAGCTGAGCATATGTCTCTAGTTTAGGAGTGAAAGGCCTTAAGTTTGGGTTGGAACATAAAAAGAAAAGGAGTCAAAGGCAGACAACATTGATTATGAGTGTGACACCCAAATAGGAAAACCAGCCCCCACTTTAATTAATACCATATCAAATGGAAGCTTTTGATTGCTTTGGATCAAAGTCGGATTCGTTAGAAAACATCATTAGGTGCATCAAAATATATACAAGTTTTATTTTTAATAATTTATATTTTTACCATTAAACTAGTACACTTTTAATCACGTAATTATATTGGTAACGGTCATTGTTAATCAAAATAATATTATTCTTAATATCTAATTACAATCTAAATAATATTTTTGAGAGTATTTGGTAAATAATTGTTAGATGATTGAGTTAGTGAATTTGACTAATTGATAGTATTAACTGATTTTGTGTGTGGCATACTATTAAACTTTCATCCGAATAAAAATTAAATTTTGTGGGCTTAATTTGGATTGAATCTAAATTAGTTGTATAGTACTATAGTGGTTAAGATAATGGACAATGATGATGGAGGAAAAAAAGATATATATCCCCCAAGGTAGCTTGAATGTAAAATAACCGACTCAATTCTCGGGGCTGTTTGATTGGAGGTAATTTAGGTGTAGTTGAATTGTAATTCTGCGGAGACCACAATTACGCTGTTTGGTTGGAGGGAATTGCAATCCCTCCAAATGCTGAATTAAAATTCTGGACTCCCCCCTAGGAATTGTAATTCAGTGTTGATTGGAGATTGTAAATACATTTTTGTCCCTGACATCTATTATTATTATTAGTACATGGAGGGCATTTCAGTCATTGTATCACTTATTCCCTTTCTATTTCTTGTAATCTTATTTTGCATACCAAACACTGTAATTTGAATTCCTACCTTATTCTTTTCCCACCGAATTACAATTCTTTTCCACCCTAATTCCTTCATTCCAACCAAACGGTCTGTCAGTAGTAGGATAGAAATTTTAGCTTGAATGTAAAATAATCGACTCAAGTCTGGCTTTCAGTAGTAGGATAGGAATTTAAACCCTGCTAGGAACTTAGGTGTTGACCATGGTGTTGAGTATTCAGAGCACTGACTAATCAGTAGAGTAACGACTTCTTGTGTGCAGCATTATATTGACTGAGATGGAAACCTCAAGAGCTGCTTGAGCAATTGACGATTTACCTCCTTTAATGACTCTAAGAATAAAATCTTGGAGGTTCAAAATTAGTCCGGCGAAATTGATAACTAATGTAAATTTAAAAAATGCATGTATCCCATTAGAATTTAGAAGTTGGCAATATGTTGCAAAATGCAAAACCACCTGAAGATCATACAGAAAGACAGAAATGCCCTTCCTGCAGCGTGTGTCGTCAACCTCCAATTCTTCGTGGGCGCTTTGACCATCGTCCACGTCCCCACAGTAATATCTAGAGCAATCAAAGGGCATTATGGACACCACAAGAAAATCCATCTCGCATTCTTGTTTCTTCACCTTGACCTGTCATTTTCTGTGTCCGTTACTAACGACCATTAACGACCCCCCTCCATTTTCTTCTGCTCTCCCATCTTTTCTACACATTTCACAGCCTTTATATGCAATGTTAAGAGCTTCCACAGCTTTTCAGCGGTCCGGAGAAAGAAAAGGGCTGTAAGTTCTGCTCATTATATCTCTCTTCATGGCTTTATTTATTTGAATTTTTGTTGCAATCCCAATTTTGAATCAAGAGATCATCTTGGATGTGGGTTTTAAGAGCTTTGGAATATTTCCTCTCAAGCTAGCTTTTGGGGGTTTGCCCTCCAACCAGGTAGCCTGGAGATCCGGGGGGGTTATATTTCTTTGAAGGGCAGAAATTGTTTTTCCTTGAATCTTGTTTGGATGTGGGATTCTGGGATTTTCAAGTTTTCTGTTTTGATCTTGGGTGATATGTAGAGTATGTATGTATAGATTGTGGTTTCAAGATCAAAAGTTCACAGATGTCTGAGAAAGGTGGAAGCTTTAGGGCAAACCCCAGGGTTCATTGGTGGTTTAAGCTGGTGGTGCTGGGGGCTTGTCTGGTAATCTTGATTCTATGGGGCATTCATAGTGTCAATTTGAGTGTCATCAATGCCCCAAAAGATTTTGTTATTCTGAAATTCAATGGTAGTTCTAAAGAATTTAGGCCAGAATTTAAAGATTTTGGGTATTCCAATTTGCAATTGCCCCCCCAAGATGAGCCTTCAGGATCAAGAATTGGGAATTGGGTTTTGGCTGAGTTAGAGGATAACTATTCATCAAAGCTTTTAGAAGGTTGGTTGACTCCTGGGGGTGAGCCATGTAAGGATTCAAGGAGTGTGGGGATTAGGGTTCCCGGTTTGGATGATCGTGAGGGCCTCGAGTTATCTACCGGGGATATCCACGAGTTTGTTTTCCAGGCGGTGGACGAGAAAGGGCAGGCGCATTGTTTGGGGGGCGATTACTTTGAGATTGATCTGTCCGGGGAGAAATGGAAGTCTCGGCCTCCCACTAAGGATTTGGGCAATGGTACCTATAGGTTTCACCTCCAAGTACACCCTGATTTCCATGGGGATTACAATGTCACCATAATCCTATTGTTTCAACATTACGAGGGAATGAGGTTTTCGCCTCAAAGATTCGCGTTTGATCGCGTCCTCCGAGTGTTCCCCGTCAAATTCACCAAATCCCGAGCTGAATTGCCCGAAATCTCGCAATGTGTGAGGTCTGATCTTGCTAGAAACGTTTGGTCTGGCAGGTGGACTCGGCATGCCAAGAACGACACCTGCCTTGTTGACAATGGCGGGCGGTTTATATGCCAAGACCCGAGTTTCCCTTGCCAAAAACCGTGGTGCCATGGTGCCATGGGCGGGCTGGAGAGCAACGGGTGGGTATACTCAGCTCATTGCTCGTTCAAGATGTTCTCTAGCGAGGAGGCGTGGAATTGCTTGAACAAGAAATGGATTTTTTGGTGGGGCGATTCGAATCATTGTGATACGATTCGCAACATCCTTCACTTCATTCTCGACTTCCATGACATCCCGGATGTTCCAAGAAGGTTCGATGCCAACATCACGAACCCGAAAGATCCATCCCAAACTGTCAGACTCACCAGCATCTTCAATGGCCACCCGAACGAGACGGGGAATTACCACGGCTTGTATTCACTAGCAAATGCCGAGTATAGAGAGTTCTTAAAAGGGTATTTTTCCGGTAATGTTGTCCCCGACACTATAATCATGAACTCGGGTTTGCACGACGGGGTGTACTGGCCTAGCATCCGAGCTTTCATCAAGGGCGCAGATTACACCGCAGCGTTTTGGTCCGAGGTGATCCAAGCGGTGAAGCAGCGGCATAAGGTGCCACCGAAGCTTCTATACAGAACCACGGTGACAACCGGCGGCTATGCAAGAACATTGGCTTACAATCCCCAGAAAATGGAGGCGTTCAACGGGGTCGTGTTGGATAAGCTGAGGGCATACGCCGCCTTGGATATGGTCATCGACGATTTCGACATGACCTATCCGTGGCACTACGACAATAGGTGCAACGACGGGGTCCACTATGGCCGAGCTCCCGCCAAGCTCGTGTGGAGGGATGGGCAGATCGGGCACCAGTACTTCGTCGACCTCATGCTCGGGCACGTGTTGCTCAACGCTCTGTGCTCGAGATGGTAACGCTCGATCTTCGAGGTGCAAGCTGACCTGACAAAAGATTGTATGAAGCCATGAGTTTCTGCATTGATTTGAACTGTTTTATGTTCTTGATCTGTGCAATTGTTGTCTTGTCAGTTCTCATATACCACACATTGGCAGTTGTAACTTGTAATGTAACTAGTATCATAGTGATGTAAATAGTAGGTTAGTATATTATTATAGTTATGAATTTATGATTATTGTTGTTTCATTGTTTTTTTCACAGATTATGAGTAACTGTTCAACATATCATGTGTTAGACACAATTGTCTGTTTGTTGATGTGCAATTATTCTTTGTGTTCAGTCTAAATTAGAGTGCAATTTTCTTTTTATTATTATTATTTTTTTTGGGTTTCGTGGGTTCATTCGTAGTCATTACCTAATGGTGCGTATTTTGGGTAAATTCTGCTCCTGTGTAATAACTCGTACACCATACAAGAGAGGTAAACTGTGCTAGGATTGGTCGGAAGACCTGTGTGATGGCTCAACTAAGAGGGTGTTGATAAGAACTAAACTGATGATTTTTTGGTAGGAGAATTATGTATTTATGTTCACCACTTGTCTACCGTTTCGGGGCAAATTATTATTCTAGTTCTGCGGGGCTTAGCTCAATGGTCAAAGAGCTATCTTAGAAGTCGGATGAGAGTTTGATTCCGAAAGCCCAAAAAATTGATCTACGGTGATGAAGACTCCTTGTGTGTAAAGTGTACAGGTAAATGTAGAAAGTGCGAATTAATTAAAATTCTGAGGACTTAAGATTAGTCTAGTGTAAGCGGAACGACTGATATCGTTTTATTCCATATATACTCACCTTTTACTTTCACCTATTAATTTCGTGTAGTTTACATAACGAGAGTATATAGTTATAGAAGTCTCCTAACATTTTCTTGTTTGTTACTTCTCCCGGTCATGTGTTTGGTGAGGAATTGACAATGAAGCAACCTTAGCTTTTACCCATTGCGCTGAAAAGGATGTTATTAACTGCTAGTTCAACCACCCCAACTGTCCACCACTCACCCAACTCTCATATTTTTATATTATCATTATAGGTAAACTGAATTCATGACTATTGAGGTATGGAAATCCTGCTATGTACAAATACTCGATCATTCATTTTGAGTCAAAATTTCGTTTCTTTATCACTTACTAAATGTTTTCTTGATTATATGATTTACATTGTTGAATTTAACTTGGTGCAATTTAATCTTAAGAGCCCAAAGTTGAGTTAGTATCTCATATTTTCATATACAATATAAGGCATCAAGAGTAAGTGAAAGCCACTCAAGAGAGTATTGACCTAATTATAAATTTCCAAAATTTTGTTGACATTACCCGTCATTTCTAACTTCCCAAGTCGAGAAGTGGATCCTACTTAAATTAACAAATAACATGTGAAGTGTCCTCTAAGTTGTCACACCCATTCGAATCTCTTCTGCATTAACACATGGCATGACTAACTTGACTGACCTGTCGGCGAGCGCCATGCAATGTGCCCCTTGTCATGGGGATTTTTGGCATGTGCTCCCTGACCTAACATTATAAAAGCCAACTTGCTCTATAGATGATGGGATTGAACCTAAATAATATCTTTAGTATTTCCCGACTTAGCTTTTGAGAACATTCTTGACATTCTAAGTTCGACCCTTGTCAAGGGGATTTTTGGCATGTCCTTCCTGACTTAACACTATAAAAGCCAACTTGCTCTATATAGGATGAGATTGAACCTAAAGAATATCTTTAGTATTTCCCGACTTAGCTTTTTGAGAACATTCTTGACATTCTAAGTTCGAATATAACTTTGTGTACTAAAGATTAGGTGTAGGCATTACAATATCTTATTCATAAATCATGATTACACATCTAATCTTAATCTAACATATTGTAATCTACAACTCTAATCTCAATAACAAGTAACATCTCATGGGTAGCTATACATATATATATACTTAAATATCTTATGATTTAAATTCGATTTTTATAATTCTTATCAATTCTATAAAAATATAATAGTGTAATATAGTAAAAAGAAGAAAAGGATTGAGAAAGTGAAAGGTGAAAACGCGTATTCTTCACCAAATGAGGATGGTGGGGCAGGCCTCAGGACCAAAGTCCACACAGTACTTTACACTGCTAACTTGTGTTATCTGATCCTTAAATTTAGCAGAAGAGGATTTTTTTTATTTTTTTTATTTTTTTGTTTTGTGTTTTTTTTTTTTTTGAATTATATCTTTACCCAAGGGCTATATGGGATTTTTTTTTAATTAATTTACATTCAAAATTGAATTGTATATTTTTGCGTAAAAAGAACTAACACCCAATTCCAATATTAGTGGTAGGAATGAAATTCCAGTCTACTGCAGAAAGTAACTGTTAAGTGAAGTTTTTTTATCTAGACCAATGTTCTAGAATTTTTCTTTTCTTTTCTTCCCCCCTATTTTCTATTCTTTTCTTTATAAAAAAAACTATACGCTAAAGGAAATGACTAATTATTAATTCTTGGAAAGCATGAGCATAATCATGAAAGATCCATTTTTTTATGTTCATGGTAGGGTACAGTTCTTGACATTTGCCCGCCTTTACTTGTAAAGTGATGAATGAAATTCGTAATCACTATTTAAGATGTACAAAATTTTATGAAATAAATTTAATTAAGAGGATATTAGCAAAAATTAGATTAATGATTCGCACGAAGAACTCAAGTGATTTTTGAATAGTATATTATATACAAGAATACATGATCGAGCCTTATCAGTTCCAGTGTGAAAATTACATCCAATATAGTGGACTCCTTGTGAACAATGAGTCACCATAATTTATCTTATATTAAGTATGAAAATTATGTTTTACTCATTTACTCATTCTTTTTTTTACCCTTGCCCGCGTTTATTTGCTCTATCTTCTTCCAAAGGCTAAACCCCAACCCTAAGGCCCCACACACCTGGACTCGACAGAGCATTTGGGAGGATGTAAATCATGGTAACTCAATTGAACATGAACCACATAGGCTAGACTTGTGCTCACTGTGCACAAGGAACCCCCTCACTTTGAGAGGTTGCTCCCACACTGCCGCTGGTGAGACTCGATCCCTGGTCATTCTTTCAAAGTTTATTTGCTCCATCTTATTAATAGTTTAAATTAAGCTATAAATTGCAATAAAAAAAAAGCAATTTAGAATTGATTATAAGGTGAGATAATGGCGATGTCC
Organism: Ipomoea nil; assembly: GCF_001879475.1. NCBI lineage: Eukaryota > Viridiplantae > Streptophyta > Magnoliopsida > Solanales > Convolvulaceae > Ipomoea > Ipomoea nil. Next base: position 5,956,238 of record NW_017617116.1, read on the forward strand.
CCACGAATTGACGGCAGGGAATAGAAAATTGGAATTCTAAAAGTCAGTCTTCACATGATTTCTACGACAAAACCCAACATTCATGCCAACTTTTTAGCAGACTATAAGGAAACCGCAAGAAACAAAGACATGGGCGACGACGATCCAACGAAGAACAACAAAACAATGCTCTCTTTGTCGAAGTGCTTCAATGGCTGCGGCGGCGGCGGCCTGCGGGCGCCGATCACCGGCGGCCAGGGAACAAGGATCTGGAACCTCAGCGACAAGCCGATCGAGCTGCAAGTGCGAGTGGGATCAATCTTGAAGAAAGCCCACACCTTGAAGCCGGGATCTTCGAAGCGATTCAAGAGCAAGAACATATACAAGAATTACATGCCCGGAAAAGGGAAGAATAACGCAGGGATGAAGACTCTGCTTTATTACTACGATGAAACCTGCCACCCTTATATTTGGATTCACGATTCCGGCTGCGATTTCTCCAGGATGGTGAAGCAGCAGTACATCAGTCTTGAGGATCTGAGGGACTGTTCGGAGATCAGAATCTTCAGGGATCACCAGAGAGGCTGCATTGCGGTTCGCAAGAAACCCAGAGGGGACTTGTGTTGAATCATCTTCTCAGTTCGTTCTTGAGTGGCAGATTGTCACTACCGGAGATTATGGAATTTCCGACCACCTGAAAACAAAAAGTGGTCGGAAATAGCAACAAAGGTTTTTCCGGATACTAAAAGTGGTCGGAACAAGGCTTTTGACTTGATTTAAGATCACTTTCAGGTGATCGGAAATTCTATAATTTCCAGTAGTGTGTGGACGAGTGATTGTGGGGTTCTAAGTGTATGATATTTGGTAAGTGGGATGTCAAGATTTAATCTTTTCTTGTTTTTCCTTGGATTTAGGATGGGTATAGAGTAGGGTTTGATGTTCTCTGCATTTTCCTGTCTGTGAGAGTTTTTGGTTCATGGGATTGTTGTGTAATGGCTGCAGAATGTTTCTGAATTCTGAGTGTAATGTGTGTTGAACATATAACCATTAATATGCAATCAACTATCAGCTTAAACTTTTAGTTGAGATGGAATGTGTAATTCAAAGATCATAGCTGATTGACTTAAATTAAGAAGGCTAATAGATCGTTCAGCCTTGTGATTACGAAGTCGTCGGGCTAACCAATTTGGCTGAGATTCTCCCTTCCATTTTGTTTTCTTTAAGCTGCAGCAGTGAGAGATGTCAGATCAGTACAGTTCTTGTTACTGTATGATACATAGTACATAGATCATCATTTTAAATTTGTCTGTGAAATGGAAAAGTGATCAAGCATGTTGTTATTGGGCCTTGACTTTGAGAATTTCAGATCCATTACAGTTCAGTGATATGATATCTGCAGTTAGATTACATTACATTACATGTGTATTGATACAAAATTCCTGGAGGCATCATCATTGGCACCATTGATTCACTACCCATCTTTTTCCACAATGAAATTTATGCCAATTTTCACCATAAACCCCACCATCCAATCCTCACAGTCAGCCACTTCCACTTCCCTCAATGGTTCATTCTCCAGCAGCCTATACTCAGACTAATCTCCGTTCGCACTGGGCTGACCCAATTAAGGGGCAAAGTGTTGACCATATTGATTTTTTTATACGAGAACGAGTTTGAACTCCTGACCTCTTAAGGCACAAGAATGCACGGCTACTCACGCCAACCAAGCTGGTTTCTCCAGTTGGTTGTTGATTCTTGTTGCACCATATTGAATGAATCTCCCAACAAGCTAGCCCTAGCAGACAGCAACCGACACCATGTATCACATGGGACACACTTCTAAGCTAAGTATTCTCTTTGTGCATAACATCTGCTTTGAGTAGGAGTTGAGGAAAGGATAATGAACCTTTTTAGTCCCTTTAAGTTAGTCAGATTATAGCCAGTTAGTCACATATGCATCTAAATAAACCCTAAACGTTGTACAATAAGTCAGTTTGACCCCTAAGCTTTTAAAAGTTAGAATTAAGCTCATCAACATGTTATTTTCTTGCATCGAAGTCCAAAAACAAGTTATTGACCAGTAATAACAGGTCATTAGCTTCCAGAGAAATTCCAATGATTAAAACCAACAACTGATCCTCCAGTAGCTTTTCCAGTGGAAAAGGCAACCACTGGTCGCCTTCTTCAAAGGAGGCCGGTGAACATTTATCGGTCTTTGATTTCAGTCACCGGAGAATCACTAGAATCTTCTCAGAATTCTAGTGAAATGCTATTACAAGTCAATAACCGGTTTTGGGCTTTGATGCAAGAACTCCAGTGGAAAAGGCAAAAGGAGACCGGTGACTGTTCGTCGGTAGCTGATTTTAGTCGCCGGAGCATAACCGAAATCTTCTCGAAGTCACATAGTTTTACACTCATAGCATCATTTCCATGAATCACACAAGGAAGAGCTAATTAAAACGTTTTTCGTCTATTTAATTCACTCATTCTTCTAAGGATTTTCGCCCGGACTGTGCAGCCTGAAGTTTTTGGATCAGCAAGCATTCCTTTCCAGATTGCACTGGGCCTGCCATTCCCATTTTGTTAGCCTTCTAGTACTGGCATTGATGATTTGGGCTTAATTCTTTGCTGCAATTTCACCTGCAAAAACTTGTTTCCTCTCATTACTGCTCTTTTCGTCTCTTTTACCGAATGAAAATAGCAGCAATTCTTGACCAAAAGTGTTGCTCGAAGCTCCAATGTGATACGGTGTGTAACTAAAGGTCAAAAGTGATAAATTTCTCCCATTCTTGCTTGCAGGTTCAGCTAATTAAACACAGTTTTAACTTTGGGGTTATCCCAAAAGTGACAAAAGGAAAGACTTATGGGCACATGACCAAGTGACACATTCTAGGCATGTGTTAGTGTGTTACCCCTTTTTAGCTCACAGAGTTAACAAGCAGCCAAAAAGGGGTGGCTGTGAAAGAATATTGCCATAGAAGTTAGCAACATGAGAGACAAACATGGGAATAGGTTCCATGTGAATACAGATGCAGCAGGCAGCATCTATGCGCCCCACTTTTGGATCGTTGTGAACCCTTTGTTTTTATTCACGGTTTTCGCTAGCCCGGGGACCATCCTAGCTCACTCTGGCTTTCAGTGGTTAAGTCTTTGTTGTTGATTCATCCTCTTTCTCAAACAGTTGCCAAGGAGCCTTAAAGCAGACAAAAGAAAACACATAGCCCTTCTTGGATTGTCTGCATCTTTAATGCTTAGCCAATTTCAAAGCTGTGTGATCTCATGAGATCTTTTGTTTCCAGCAAGACTGATGAGAGCCATCTGGATATGCTTGATGCAATTACTACTCATATTTTTGTTAAGTGATGACACCAGATTTTCTTTGCCCTCACTGGTCCAACTTTTGAGCTGTTCTATAACCCCAGACAGAGAGTGGTTTCTTTCACCTGCTTGCTGCTGTGGCTTCAACCTTCCAAACTCAATCAAGATTGGTGAAAAGTGAAAAAGCCTTTTATGGTATCATTTCATATCATTGCACACACCATTCTTGACTCAACTAATGCATATAGCCCCGTGGGGCTAGTTCAGTTGCTTCGACTGATCACCCTAAAATCCTATTATAATAGTAGTGTAGGGGTTCGAATCCCACTGAAACTTGGGGTTCAGTGGCAAACCTTGACCGATCAGGGGTGACGAAGACTCTTTGTGCGCAAAGTGTACAATAAGGGGTAGTTCAGTTGGTTCGACTGATTACCCTAAAATCCTACTCTAACAGTACTCTAGGGGTTCGAATTCCACTGAAACTTGGGGGTCATCAGGATACTTTGACCGATAAGGGGTGGGAACCAGGGGACGGACAGTGTGACTCGTGATTTGTCTTTCCCAACGACTCTTGAACATAGGTTCTGGAGAGTTAGGATTAGTCTGGTGTAAGTTAGGAAATCTAATATATATATGTAACCTTGAGAAGGCATTCATTATGGGTGTGATTTGTTGTTATCTTCATAAACACAAGAATTTGACTTGGTTGGAACACTGGTTTTCTCAGTGAAAAGTTGCTGTTTTTCCCACCAATCTGCATAAACTTATGGAGAAACAAAGGCTGTTTGAAGAAGAAATCTATATGTACAAGAAGGAATCTGCAGATTTGCTATAATTGAGATTATTTGACTTTAGATTTAACCATGGCATACAAGTTTTTTCACCATTGATTTTCCCTCACTGTTCCTTCTTCCTTCTAGTGCTGCCAAGAGCAATTATTTATGATCCTTACAGATTCTCTTTTTCTGACTCTGGGTACAATAATCCATTTTGACTTTTAGCTTGAGGGAATTTTTAATTTTTATTTTTATTTTTAATTTTTTATTATTATTTTTTTTCTTTCTTGAGGTTGTTAGCAGACCAAATTTAGGAGCATTTTGGTTGCAGAGTAATATAGCCAGTCTGGGAGTGAAATGGTGCCAGAAGTCATTTCCCAATTCACAGTCCCCCTTTTGCTTTACACCCCACTTAGGTACCCTCAAATCATAATTATTGGTTCCATTTTTCACACACAAAAAAAAACTCTAATTGCATAACGTGTAACGCGTCACCTACATACTAAACGGTCATACTATTATCTTTTTAACATTCTCTAAAAGACCGAGGATGAAATGTTCTGTCACCTACAGACTAATTTAAACGGTCATACTATTATCTTTTTAACATTCTCTAAAAGATCGAGGATTGAAATGTTATAGTTCTCTACTTAGATTCATGAACGTAACTCATGTTACTATACCATTGTGTTGTCAAATTGTCTACTTTTTGTTTTGTTTTTGTTAAGAGGGAACAAGATATGACAACAATCTATCTATATCTAGAAAAAGTAGCACTAAAGGGCAACTCCAGTCAAATTGGTTAGAGTATTGACTTTGAACCATTATCTTCTTAGCTTATCAGTCAATTTTGGCTTGTTTGACTTAGTTAAACAACCAATATGAGTGTTTGATTAATTAGCTTTTTGTAACAGCTTATTGCTCGAAAACGTTAAATTCAAAAAACTGCTCAAAGTAGCTTTTTTGATCAGCTTTTTGAGAAAGTCATTTTGCATATAATCAACTATCAGCTAACCGCTAATTTACCAAACATCTTTCTACAATCCGCTAATACTATCAACTAGTCAAACCCATTAACTCAATCAGCTAACAACTATTTACCAAAACACCCTCATTGTCTGTTTTTTGTTTTGTTTTTGGATACGAGAGAACAAGACACGACAACAATCGGCATAAATCTATTAAAAAAACAGCCCCAATTGCATCTGTGAACAATCAAGAACAAACTGAACTAACACACATTGTCTACTTGGACAAATTAAACTAACTAAGATGTTTGGGAAACTAATGGACATGAAAGAGGTTGTTTGAAGACACACAACACTTTTACCTAAAGGGGTTAGGGCTTTACTACTAGGCTGCACCAATGAATGTTTGGGAGAGGGAGAGAGAGAGAGAGAGAGTGCATGTGAGCATTGGTTGCAGATGAGAGGTAAGGATGCAAATGGGAGAGGCATTGGCAACAGATCCCTCCATTAAACTATAAATGAGTTTCCCAATATATCTCTTCTCCTCTGCAATCACCATCTCCCACACCATGTGGTCCACATGTACTTCTTCTTCACACCCCTTCCCAACATAATGCATTGCCACTGCATAATCACATTTCCTTTCACAGCCATGGTCATAGGGATAATAATGCTCATATATACGAGGCAGGATCAAATGAGAACATGATCTTTTGGTAAAAACTGAAAGCAGTCTATCAAGTTCATTAATGATATGATTGAGGGTTTTAGTTAAAAAAAAATGCGGGATTAATTTTAAAGTTATTAAAAAAAGTTAAGAGTATGAATTATTTTATAAATATTACAAACTTGAATATTTAGTGAAGATAAAATCCTAACCTTTAATTTCTCTATATTTAATAATTTATCTAGATGAAAAGTATGGATGTGTCCACACTTTTTACAAGGGAGGTGTTCACCTGAACCTTCCCCAATATGTGTGTGTGTGTGTGTCAAATGAGAACAAGTACTTATGAGAGAAATAAGAACCAACATCCGTCTTACATTTGAAAAAATTAAACGGGTCAAATCAAATTTTTAAAGTAAAACGCAATGGCATTTTCGTAATTTGAAGTGCTGGTTTTTAGTTTTTGTTATTATTTTATTAAATTTTGACAGAAAATCAATTAAAAAATAGGGATAAGTATTAAAAAAAAAAATTTGATTTTTCCTTGTAATTGGAGTTTAAAGTTTATCAAATAAATTCACTGAAATTAAATTTTCAATGAGGATTTTTCTCGTATAAAAAGAAGATAGAAATCAAATTTTCATGTTTACACATATCATTTAAGTTTTCTTAATTAATTTTCTGTCTAAATCTAATGAAATATTAATAAAAAGGGCCAAATTGTCATTAATTAAGAACATAATTAAGAAACAAAAATAAACATGACAATAATTAAAGAATTGAATCTATATTTGAAGTATAACTCAAAAATTAAATATGTCATATTTTCTATATATATGTTCAAGAAAATTTCATTATATTTCTTCGGAAAAAACATACAATTTGCTAGTACATATCATCACACTCTAACAATACAACTAATACAACTAATTTAATATTAAAATTGTCCAACCTTATAAAATATGTATATGTATGCAACTTACAATGTTAGGGTAGGGATGCTAAAACCTTGTTTTTAGGTCAAAAATTTCCACCATATTTTCCTCCACTTACCCACAAGAGTCCATCATGGGGTTAGGCTTTTGAGAAGAACAGTTACATAAAGCTAAGAGTGGAATACCGAATATATATATATATATATATATATATATATATATATATATATATACCCGTCAATTTTTTTAGCACTATTGACTCTGTTACAATGTAGTATTTGTTCATAGCTACTTTCTCAATCTACTGAAGTACAAAGAGTCAATAACGCTGCACTCTCATTGGGGCTCAAACCCATAATCTCCTGATCCATTTGGGAGAGTCGCTTCATACCGCTAAACCACAAGGTCATTGGCTACACACTCGTCATAAATTTCTCTTCTCATATCATCTTTCTCTTTTGACGTGACATTATCTGTTTGCACAATTAAATTTATTTTTAATTACTGATAAAGGCAGCTAATTAATAGACACCTAATAAATAAAAGTCAGAGCAATAATAAAAATATGAGAGGAAAAATTCAAAAAAGGATAAAAAATATTTTCTCACACACATACATATACGCGCGCACACACAAATATATATATATATATATATATATATATATATATATATATATATATATATATACACACACACACTCTTTCATCAGACACTTTGCACACATTCTATGAGCGAAGTGCCCAACTGCTTCTTCAAACCATGGCCAAACAACCACTTTTCTCTCAACTTCCCCCTCCTTTTTTCATTCATTCAAGTTAGTTGATGAAAAGATTGTTTAATATATATATATATATATATATATATATATATATATATATATATATATATATATATATATATATATATTTACGACTGATATTACATGAGCCCATAATTTATTTTTTAATATTTACTTCAAGGTGTACGCTAGATAAATTCCATTATTATGTAATATTTTGTAAACTATACATGATATGTAAATTGTACTAGGAAGACAATGTGAGAGGAGAGGCTCAACTAAGATTATGTTTTCATCTTTTGATTTTACCTCATAATGTTCACCTTCTAACATGATAACAAAATTCTTTTTATTTATTATTATAATGAATAAGTCGACCCCACTCATCATTATATTCTCCTCATAATAATTTTATTGCCACGTAAGAAATGAATATTATGAGGTAAAGTTACTAGGCGAAAGTCACATTTTATTGCAAGGTAAATGTAAATTAGAGATGGAAAATTGTTTTATTTTTATTTGTAAAAATAATTAAAACTAAGAGGTTGCTTCAACCGACAAATTAGGAATTTATGTTGTTACCACTTAAGTATCTAAGAGTCATGTTTAAACTCTGTTTGTCAATTAAGTTTAACAATTTAAAAAGTATTATAATAGATTAATAGTCACCTTAATTAAAGGCTAAAAGTAATGGAAATGATGTTAGAAAGAAAAAGAGTGATGATTTCAAGTGATGCTTATCTCTTTCTTTGAACTTTTTTTTTTTTTTGACATTTGAGGGGAATGAAGCATGAATCTTTCTTTCAAAGTAAGTAATTTACTTTTATAAATATATATATTTTTAAAAATATTTAATATCTAATTGCATTGTTATTGGTTGAGATGTGTGGTAGCTAAACTTTCATTCACAATCATAATTGGTGTATGGGAAAGAGATGGTGAGTAACGGGTGTAAATTTGTCGTTCCGCAAGGGATTGGGACTATGGCACGTACTTGAGTGACAACTAAAATTCTAGGCACCAAAGTATTGGAACCCACAAGAATCCAAGCAAATTCAAATTCATGGTTGGGTAATGTCAACAATTAAAGGCTAAAAATCTAGTTGAGACAAAGTAATTTAAACACAAGTAAACACAATGATTAAAGATGGGCTCAAATTAGGGGATGTTGCCTTCTAGATGCTTTAACAACTTAGGGATTAGGGGAGAACATCAACCAAGGGAACATAAGGGCAAAGCACATAAAAATCCTAGCTTAAAGCCATTTTCATAAGCTAATAAAAAAGGATTAGAGCAAGGATTGCCCCACTTTCATGGTATATCAAATCCTAGCTCTCAAAGCACATAAGCATTTAGGCCCCCAATTCTTCCCTATTTTCATAGAAAGAAAATGGGTTTAGAGAAAGGAGAGGCTTAAATTCTTCCCCCAACTTTCATTGTAGAGAAAAACTATCCAAAAGCAAGTTAATAAGAGTTACGTACCAAATATTAACAAGATTCAACATAAATCCTTCACAAACAAATGAACCCTAGGTTAGATATCTTCCCCCTTATGCAATAATCACCTATTTAGCATCTAGGTTGGCAACATCACCCTAATCCAAGCCCAAAAACGAACTACTCACACTTCATAAACATAAATAAAAACAAAGCACAAGAAAGTATCATAAACATTGCACAAAAGCTTAAAAAGAAGAGTAAGAAACTTCTCTATTGAAGATGAAGATTTTGTGGTTGAATCCTACTCCAATCCGTGATTACAAGCTTGGAAGATGAGTTTGAGATGTAATACTAGACTAATCTAAGCTAAGGAAATGAAAGGAAGTGAAAATGGAATGAGTTTTTGCTCTCTAGGGTTCTCACTTCTCTAAAAAAAAAACAGAACAAAAGGTATTAAAAAGCTGTCAAATTTCCGCGCAGCGACATGGCCAGGCACACGGTCGTGTCCAATTTTCAGCCAAAATCTGAGGCATTCTGCCTCAGATTGGCACGACCGTGCCAAATTTCTTCAGACATGGCCATGTGCTGACACGGCCATGTACACGGCCATGTCAGTTGTCCTGAATCCATTTTTTAAATGTTGCTCCAATTCTCCATTCTTTCTTGCACTGCTTCCTTGACTCCAAAATAGACTTGAAATGCTCCAAAGTGCTCCATTCTTTACTCATTGTGAATAATTGTACCTAAGAAAATAAATCACACAAATGAGTCTCAATTAACACTTAGTTAAGGGCACTTTATGTACAAAATGGACTTAAAACATGGGGTTAAAAGAAGTCAAGAATGAGTGTTATCAATAATCTTATTTTGCAATATTTTATTTAGCTTTTTATTTTAAAATATTATAAGCACAAGAAACACATTAAAATATGAATGAAAAAAAAAATACTCATGGGACTAAGGATTAAATGAAAAATATAATATAATATAATATAAAGTAAATTATATATATATATATATATATATATATATATATATATATATATATATATAAACATAATAAGTGTTAATGAAAGTTATATCCTTCATTTATGTCCGTTTTTTTGTTAAGTTTTTTATTTTTATTTTTATTTTTATATTATGCTATAAAAGTTGTACTTTAAAATATTTTGGACAAATATACCCCTGTCGTTATAACTTCCGTTATCTTTTCCACTATTGTTACCATGCACATGCATCCACCATATATTTTATTATCTTTTTCATTAATAATAATATATAAACATTATATATTTGAGTTGTATGTTAATTATTATTATTACCTAAAATATAAATATCAAATTTATAAAAGTGTTTTATATTATTATTATTATTATTATTATTATTATTATTATTTAGAATAATTTAAATTTAAATATCTAAAATCTAAATAAATTTAAAATTTTAATATAATGTACTAATATCTGGCACCTATTTTTTGCGCATCGTGCATAAAAATACTAGTATGTATATATATATATATATATATATACTTTGTTTATTTAGAATTTTAAAGAATCACAAATAATTGGGAGTTAGCATGCAATTTGTTGGCATTGGGTAAATATTAGTGATACTTGAATATTATTTTGAATACACTATAATTTAAAACAACCAAATCGGTAACTGGAAAGATTTTGTCAACTGTCCTCCTGAAGCTGAGGAGATCGTCTTTAATGATATCATGCGGGTCACTAGGGCTCGCAATGTGAGGGAAATAGATTAGTTGGTTTTTCTCCCTTTGGGTCCCCCCCACCCCCACCCCCACCCCCACCCTCGGGCTCCTTTCTCTGATCGAAAAAAAAATTTAAATCGGTAACTAATAAAATCACTCAAAGTTTAAAATTGCATTCGGGTTAATGTTTAATTTAAATAACCTAAATAATGCACACCATCGAATTATAGGAAGAACTCATTTAATCGATTATTAATAATAAAAAAAAAAAGATGTAAAATATAATTTTTAGCATTTTTGCATATTAAATATATGGGACAAGTGTCAAATAGACCCATCTACTACTGCGAAGTGCACAATTCCCACCACGAACTAAATTAAGTGCCAAATAGATCCATCTACCAGCTAAATTTGTTCAATTGACTTTTTTTGCAGGTTGTTAAGAGGTTGTCTATTCAATTATCAGGTTGTATATTCATGATTTACATCCTCCCAAATACATTTTAGCCTGTAACCTTTCAGTTTTAACACGTTAACTACATTACTTCCACCATAGCAACTATTACTGCCACCATCGCTAGCTATCGCTGACCAAAAATTGTCGTCCTGTCTACCAGCCACCGTGACCTTTCGGTCGTAGCTGCATTTTTTAGGAAAGCGACGTTTTGCTGCCTTTCAATCAAGAAGAAGGCAACATCTGCTTCCTTCTGTTCTGGAAGGAGGCAAATGTCTGCCTCATTCTGTTTTGGAAGGAGGCAAACGACACCTCCTTCGGTTTTGGAAGGAGACAAACGTCGCCTCCTTCTAGTATGGAACGAGGCAAAGACCGCCTTCTTCCAAACTAGTAGGAGGCGACGACGGCCTCTTTCCAGACTGGAAGGATGCGACATCACATCCTTCCGTTATAGAAGGAGGCTGGAGGCGGTAAAATACATACATACATACATACATACATACATACATACATACACATATATATATATATATATATATATATATATATATATATATATATATATATATATATATATATATATATATATAGCCTCTTTCTAGACTGGAAAGATGCAACATCGCATCCTTCCGTTATGGAAGGAGGTTGGAGGCAGTAACGTTTAGCCTCCTTCCAGATTGGAAGGAGGTTGCAAACGTGCCAGCTAGCCAAAAATAAATAAATTTCAGACTGGAAAGATGTGACATCTCATCTTTCCGTTATGGAAGGAGGATGGAGGCTGTAACGTTCAGCCTCCTTCCAGATTAGAAGGAGGTTGCAAACGTGCAAGCCAGCCAAAAGTAAATAAATTTCAGACTGGAAAGATGCGACATCGCATCCTTCCGTTATGGAAGGAGGTTGGAGGTGGTAACGTTCAGCCTCTTTCTAGATTGGAAGGAAGTTGCTAACGTGCTAGCTGACCAAAAATAAATAAAATAATATATATATATATATATATATATATATATATATATATATATATATATATATATATATATATATATATATATATATATATATACACACACACACACACACACACTGTAACATGTTGGTTACCGATAAATTAGGTCTAAATGTCTAATTATACACTTTTAAAGAGTTCAAGTGTGTAATTGAATATTTTTAATGTATGAGGGCCTAATTGCTTTTTCATCAAAAGTTAAAGGGTTTATTTGACCCTTTTCCCAATCAATAGTTATGCTGTGGAAACGTGTTCACCATGCGCATGATGAACACATGGATAGATCCATAATTTCTATACTGTAGATTTATAATTTTTTTTTAATAAACGTAGATTCATAATTTTGTTTTTCATTTGTTGTTAACGGGATAGATCCATAATTTCTAAGCTGTAAATTCATAATTTCTATAGTGTAGATTCATAACATGTATATTGTAGATTCATAATTTATGTACTGTAGATTCATAATATCTATAACAACAAATGAAAACAAAATTATGAATCTACGTTTTTTTTTTTAAAAAAAAAATTATGAATCTACAGTATAGAAATTATTGATCTGCATCTGTGTTCACCATGCGCATGGTGAACACGTTTCCAGAGCATAATTTGTGTTTCCGAATGATGTATTTACGCTAGACTAAAATACTATATTAATAGTTAGATATATATTTATTTATTTTTAAATTTAGAAAGTTCATTAATCGAGCCAGATCGAACCTCAAATTGTCAAGAATGACAAGAGACGAGTCAAACAACCAAATTTTATGTTTAGACAAAGAACATGCCACCTTAGCTTATATGCTTAACAATATGAATTGTGGGAATTAAATTTATAACATTTTATTTTGAAGTCATAAACTTATATTATTTGATTTTAAAATTTATTTGATCGAGTAGCAAAGATTGGATTTGTAATATAATATTTTTAGTTTTAATTGTGATATAGATTTAGTTCTTTATTGTAGATTTATTATATATATATATATTAGTGGCTATTTTGACAATGATATAAAGATTTCGAGAATTCGTTAAAAGTATAGGTGACTAATTTTCACAATTTCTGTAACAATTTATAGATTAAATGCTTTAGGTTGTTGTATATATTTTAGTTAAACGTTGTAAATATAGTCGATAAATTTATTCCACAGTGGACTTTTTCATCAATGACATAAAGATTGCATAAAAATCACTAGGGACTAATTTTCAATTTGCTTATATCTTCAATGGCATAAGGATTGCGTTAAAAACACGATGCTAGATTAAATGCATTAGGTTGCGGTATAGATTTTAGTTATTCGTTGTAGATTTATTATATAAATTTATTACACAATGGGCTATTTCGTCAATGAATAAGGGTTATGTTAAAAGCACTAGGGACTAATTCGTCATTGACATAAGGGTTGCGTCAAAAGCACGCGGGATGTATTTATTACACAGCGAACTATTTCGTCAATGACATAAGAATTGCGTTAAAATTACAAAGGACATATTTATTACACAGTAAACTATTTCACTAATAATATAAGGGTTGCGTTAAAAGCACTAGGGACTAATCCGCTATTTTTCTTATTTTGTCAATGACATAAGGATTGTATAAATAAAATTTGTTATACCTTACCATTGTGATATTTAAAAAGAAAAAAGAGAAGGGTAATGGAAGACAAAAAAAATGGCTTTATTAATATAAAACTACAAGAAAACCTAAAATCAGGAAAAGGATAAAATAGTAGCAATAATAAATATAGCCCTCGTAGCAAAAGAATTGAACAACAAGACCATATATGATATACCCCTCTCCCTCTCCTTTCTCCTCTCACTCTGTGCCACTCTCTTCTTCTTTGTTTAATAGCAGTACTAGTAGCAGCTACTACACAATCTCTCTCTCTCTCTCTTTCTCTCTTTCTCTCTCTCCATCTCTGAAATAGAGGAAATGTTAAAGTCCACTCTCCACCGCTTCTGAATCCACTCTTTTTCTCTCTTTCTTTCGTGTCTGAAAGACTGAAACTTTTGGCTCTCTGGGTTGCTGTTGCTGTTGCTGTTGTCTCTCTCAAGATTCAGGTGAGAAAGAGATAGAGAGAGAGAGAGAGAGAGTCACATTTTGGGTGGTTTGGGGAAACCCCACCGGAGAAAACAACAGATATACAAGCAAAGAAGCTCTTTTTTTTTCTGGGGTTCTAAGCGCTAATTTGCAGCTCAGATCTACAGCCTCTCAATCCCCATTCCCTCATTTCTTGTCTGTTTCCTCCTGGGTTGCTGTCCTGAGGCTTAAAAATGAGTAAAGAAGAGTTCCTGAAGATCCAGGTACTCCCCATTTCCTCTTTCCCTGTGCTTTTCCATGTCGGTGGTGGCTGGGCCGCCTTGCGCCGCCGCCACCGCCGCCGAATGTATACCATTCTTTGTTGTCTGAATGTTTATCAGTGTGCCCATGAGCTAAAAATCTGTTCTTGAAAATACCCTTTGCTGATTTTTCCCCCATTTTGTTCAATTTCTTGTTTCTCGGTTATAATATTGTGGGGCTTTGTATTGTAATGTGTTGAAGGCTAAAGGTTTTGGCTTTGTTGGGTTTGCTTGTGCATGCAGACTTGTGTCCTAAAAGTCAATATACACTGTGATGGCTGCAAGCATAAAGTGAAGAAGATCTTACAGAAGATTGAAGGTAAAAAAAAAAAAAATTAAAACTTCTATTTCAAGATTTGATTTTTGGTTCACATCTCTTTAATTTTGCCCTTGGATTACATACCCAAAATAGTAACACCAACCCAAAAGTCTAATTCCATATTCTTTTTCACATATTCAAGGCAGCTAAGTCCTGTGAAAATGGGGTGTTTTGTGTTTGTTGTTTCAGGGGTTTACAAGATCGGAATTGATTCGGAGTCCGGCAAGGTCACCGTCTCCGGCAACGTGGACCCGGCGACTCTGATCAAGAAGCTTACCAAGCATGGAAAGCATGCTGAATTGTGGGGTGCCCCTAAGGGGGGTAATAACGCTCAGAATCAGTTGAACAATCAGATGAAGAATATGCAGATTGAGGGGGGTGGTGGTAAAGGTGGGAATAACGGCAAGGGGCAAGGGCAGAAGGGTAATTGCACTCCGGGGCAGGGGCAGGGGCAGGGGGGCAAAAGTGGAAATCCGGTAATGCCGACCCCGCAGCAGCTTCAGCAGCTGCAACATCTGCAACAGTTGAAGGCTCTGCAGGATATGAAACTGCCGCCGCAGTTTAAGGATTTGAAGATTCCGATGAACGGAATGCCCGGGTTTGTCGGGAAGGCGGCGCCGAATGCCAAGGCGGGGGTTCCGGGGAAGCAGAGCTTGCCGCCGGAGGAGGATGATTTGAGTGACGATGAGTTTGACGATGACGATTTGGATGATGAGTATGACGACGATGATTTTGATGAATTTGATGAGATGCCGCCGCCGCTGCAGCTTCCGCAGAATAAGATGAAGCCGATTATGGGCGGTGGCGGAGGTGGTGGTGGTCAGATGATGCCTAATATGATGCATGTTGGGAATGGAGGCGGCGGCGCTGGTGGTGGTGGTGGAGGGAATGGTAAGAAGCCCGGAGGTGGCGGTGGCGGAAATGTTCCTGTTCAGATGAACGGCGGAGGGGGTGGTGGCGGGAATAATAACGGTGGTAAGAAAGGTGGCGGCGGTGGTGGTGGTGGTAATGGGAACGGTGGATCTGCACAAAAGGGTGGCAAGAATGGTGGGGGTAACCCCGGTAAGCCACAAGATGGGAAGAACAATGGCGGTGGCGGTGGTCAGAATAAGGGAGCGGGTGGTGGCGGCGTTGGTGGCGGCGGTGGTGGTGGTAATCATAATGGTAATGGGAAGAAAGGTGGTGGGATGAATGATGGGCTACCAGGCATGCCAAAAATGATGCCAATGAATGCCGGAGGAGCTGGTGTGGGCCCAATGGGGAGTATGCCCATGGGTCAAATGGGCCATCAGATGGGCCCAATGGGTAGTCTCCCAATTGGCCAGATGGGCCAGCTACCGGCAGTCCAAGGCCTGCCTGCCGCCGCCATGGGCGGTGGCGGTGGTGGTGGCTACTTCCACCAAGGGGGTGCCACCGGCCCCGATCACCCAGCCGGAAACCCCTACCACCAGCAACAACTCGCCGCCATGATGATGAACCAACAACGGGCCAATGGCAACGAGAGGTTCCAGCCGATGATGTACGCCCGCCCCCCACCCGCCGTCAACTACATGCCGCCTTACCCTTACTACCCTTACCCTCCTCCCCCTCCAAGTGACAACTACAGCACCTTCTTTAGTGATGAGAACACCTCAAGTTGCAGTGTGATGTGAAGAATCCGGCGCCCCCGGGGGCCGGGAGCCAGAATTTGCCCTAGTCCCGGTGGTCGATGTGTCGGTGCCGGTGGTATTGGAGTGGTTGGTTAGTGTTATAAACAGTCCAATGACTAGCTAGCTAGTTCTCTTAATGCCCATTATATACAAGAAAATGAATTTTCCCCTTTAATTATATTTGCTGTTTATTATTAAGGCTTAGTTTTCACCCCATTTTTCTTCTTTGTTTACCCTAAAATTTCCCTTTTCCCTTTGTAATCCTAAGCTTTAGATTAGGGGTTTTATGATAGGGAAGAAGTCTCCATTTGTAAGTGGGATATTTGAGTTATGTGTCTCTAAAGGTCAATGGAGATGTTTGTATATGCTTTTATAAACTCAACAAATGCCAAAAAGTTGACATCAAAAACAGAATGG
Organism: Ipomoea nil; assembly: GCF_001879475.1. Classification (NCBI taxonomy): domain Eukaryota; kingdom Viridiplantae; phylum Streptophyta; class Magnoliopsida; order Solanales; family Convolvulaceae; genus Ipomoea; species Ipomoea nil. Next base: position 5,972,997 of record NW_017617116.1, read on the forward strand.
GATTTAATTTCATATTAAAAGACAACCAACAAAAATATGCCCCCCCAAATATGTTTATGTTATAAGTTTTTAAATACTATGGAGGAAAATCACAATAAAAAAAAAAAGAAAAGGAATTTGATGATAATAATATATTTGAAAGGGTGGTAAAAGTTTTGAAAGAAAATTGCAATTATTATATTGTCCTTTTAGTAATTAAGTGTGATCCCAAATAATGGAGGAGAGCCTATTGTGGTAGGGTAACCAATCTACTATCTTTTTGCATTATATATATATATATATATATATATATATATATATATATATATATATATATATATATATATATATATATATAGTCTCTATATGAACATGATTAGACTCACCACTGATGAATTATTACTCCCACACCTCCCTTCATAGCATATAAAAGAGGAAGTTTATTACCCCACCTATATCTATTTTTTCTACTAAGCTTATAACTAGGGCATCCCCCCTACAATGTCATATCATATGATTATAGAAATTAAAAGACAGAATAAATAATTAAAATTAGATGTGTTAATTCTTTTGCACCAAGTGAATCCACTATGTGACTTGTGACATTTACCTTATACTTTGTGAAATTATACTCGTCATCATTATATCTTTTAAGTCACATTTGTTTCGTTCTTATGTTGGTTCAGTTTTATTTTCTTGTTGCCAGTTTATTAGTTTGTTTTCGTCTTATCATGTTCATTTTATCAGCAGAGATGCTAATTGGGTGGCTGATGCTTTAACTAAAAATGTAAGAGCAGTGACTGCTCGGTCTGTCTGGAGAGATGTTCCTCCTCCACTTCTGGACGTTTGTTATGCTTTAATATAATCCACATTCTTTGGCCTTCAAAAGAAAATAAAAAATACTTGTCATCATAATTTAATTCGGAATTTTGATAGTATTATTATTATTCATGTTCGTAGATCAATGAATCAAATAGCTCTTGTTCCTGTAATCAGAATGTGTTGGGTGTGTTGGTGCCCTCTGGTGGAAGGATGGATGAAAATCAACACGAATGGTGCCTGTAAGAAAAACGCGGGGCTAGCCAGCGCGGGGGGTTGGATCGGAATCATATGGGGGAGTGGCTTTTTTGTTTTACCACTAAGATTAAGGTTTCTAATAGCTTTGTCGCTGAGCTGTGGGGCGTAAGGAAGGGTCTACGGCTGGCAAAGGACAAGGGTTTAAAAAAGGTGATCTTTGAACTTGATTCTGAATCAACTTTGGGCGTTATGAGAGGAGAAGAAGACGTGGACAAGTGTAAATCGATTCTCCTCAAGGACGGTAGGTTCCTTTCCTTTTGTTTAGAAGAAATCGTTTTCCAACATATCCTGCGAGAGGGGAACAAGTGCGCGGATCATCTGGTCAACATTGAGCAAATCGACTAATATAATTAAAGACCGAGGGACTACTTTGTTAGATTTGCCATCTGCTAGTTTAGACTCTTTACTCGCGACTAACGCCTTTGGCTAGTGCCATTAGAGTTTAGTAACAGGCCTTTTCCTGTTGCCTGGTCTTGTTTCACCACCAAAAAAAAAAAAAAAAAAAGAAGTAACGTTGAGTTCAGTCAATTGGTCCAAACTTTCCCCTTTTAAACTTAATTTAATTGGTCTGAATTTATTAATGTATTATGACCTAATTTATTCAATGACACGACTAGTATCCGACTTCTTTATCCATTCTCAAGTCTAACATCACATGTGTTTGACATAAATACTGTATCAAGAAACGTGACAGTTGAAAGAGGCACCCTATAATTAACCACTTGTATAGTAGTTGCATACATATAATTGAAAGGGGCTGTGTAAGGTACCATTGCCCATGCTGTTTGTCTATATTTAGCTATAGATATACGATCAGTAATAAATGTATCGTATATATTATGATAGGGGTGCCCTACTAGAGGACACTCCTTTATAACTTCACTCTCTCAAAATATATATATATATATATATATATATATATATATATATATATATATATATATATATATATATATGTGAAAAATTTTAACGTCCCGATTAACACTCATAATCTTTTTACGCGATATCATCACCACAAAGTTAATGATGAAGTTTACATAAGTATACAATATCGTATTGAGTCTCGAAATTAGATCGACTCAATTTAACTCCTCATGAGCCTAGAACCAGTTTATGAGTTCAGGATATAGTCTGGTGAAGTCGAGAAACTTAGCTTATCAAACAAGAAAAAAAAATGTATGATAAAGACTTTGAATTTTGTACTAAATACAAAATTAATATTGTCTCACACTTTTTAACGAGTTTGTATAAGAGGTAAGATGTCAGCATTTCCCCCCTCTATATATATATATATATATATATATATATATATATATATATATATATATAAAGGTCAGGTTCTTGTGCAAATAGGGTTTTCCATGTGGTCGTGCGGTAACTCACCATTAAGTACGCATAAATGCATCACAAAGTGTTAAAAATGTACAATTAGGTGTGGTGTAATTTTTGATATGTGATGCATTTATGCATTTCATAATAATATATTTTCAAATATTGTATAGTGCATTTATACATACCTAATCGTGCAATTTAAACCGTCCGGACAGACCTGTCCACATTTGATCCTTGTATATTCGAATTGTAAGACTTATATATATAAGACATACGATGCTTGTAAGTTTTACTTCAATTGATTATTCGAATAATTTGTGTACTGGAGAGGTAGACATAATGATGACTCTCATGCAACATTTTTTTAAAAATTTACTTTTTTTTTTCTGTATTAAATATATATATATATATATATATATATATATATATATATATATATATTTTTTTTTGGGGTATGTATGAAAAGAATAAAGCCTATTACCTTGAGGGTAGAGCCTAAGCATATGTGAATTTGGTTTTACATTTCGATTTGCTTATTTTAAATGTTCATCCTTAGAATTACAAATTTATATTATGGGCGACATTCAAGATAAAAATTGATTATATGATATATCTAGAAATATATGTGATTTATGTGTTTTTTTTTTTTTTTTTTTTTAAACTAGTGAAACTCATCAATGCTATTTTTAAAAAGAAAAATTTTATTAAAATGAAAACAATATTTATAAACGATGGTACAATATGTCTTTTTTCTTTTAGGTGATTAGAGAAATTCACAATTCACAACTGTTATTCAATAATGTGCATTCCGCAATGATTAATAATTATGCATATCTAAAAAAATTGGAAATATAATGTTATATTTCTTACCATTACACATTTATCTCATATTTCATGCCTTACGTTTTTAAATTGAAATTTTTTACAATAGTGTGTGTTTGATAAAGTTGTAAAATGTGCTTTGAAAAAAGTACACAATATAGAATCCAACTTATAAAACAAGCGCGCACACACACACACACACACACACACACACACACACACACACACACACACACACACACACACATATATATATATATATATATATATATATATATATATATATATACGGTTCAAATGAGAACCATTCCCTATGTGAGAATATTTGGACAAATTTAAACTATCAATCTGCAAGATCTGATGGATAGGAAATCAAGTAAAAACAGAATAGGATCATAAGGTTTTTAGTTCGACTCTCAGTAGGAGCGAGTCATAAGGTGGAATTTACACAGTAGCTTTTATTTAGTACTATTTATGTTTACATTCATACTTTCTTACCAAGTTTATCTTCAATATTTTTCATTTTGCTAGTTTTACCCTTACTATGTAAAATGAAAAAAAAAAACATATATACATATGTGTATATATAGTTTAATTTTGTAATACTTTTTAATTAATGAATAGTGTGTATCTATTTTGATATGATTTTAGCGAGTCATAAGGTGAAATTTACACAGTAAGTTTCTTGGTTGGCCTAAATGCTTTTATTTAGTACTATTTATGTTTACATTCATACTTTCTTACCAAGTTTATCTTCAATATTTTTCATTTTGCTAGTTTTACCCTTACTATGTAAAATGAAAAAAAAAAAAAAACATATATACATATGTGTATATATAGTTTAATTTTGTAATACTTTTTAATTAATGAATAGTGTGTATCTATTTTGATATGATTTTTGTATTTAAAAATTTGAACTATTGTTTAACAATAAAAATTCACTTTTTTGTTTTGTTTTGTTTTGTTTTGTTTGTTTTGTTTTTTTTTTTGTTTTTTTTTTTGTTTTTTGTTTTTTGTTTTTGTTTTTGTTTTTGTTTTGTTTTGTTTTGTTTTTTTTTTTTTTTTTTTTTTGTAAACCTCTAAACGAGTTATGATTTTTATTTCATATGTTATTTGATGTGGAATATATCGATTATTGGCTTATTCACTATTAGAAATTATGAAATTTCCGACCACCTGAAAATGATTTTAAATCAAGTAAAAAGTCTTGTTCCGACCACTTTTGGTATCCGGAAAAACCTTTGTTGCTATTTCCGACCACTTATTGGTATCAACTTGATTTAAGATCACTTTCAGGTGGTCGGAAATTCCATAATTTCTAGTAGTGATTGTCAATAAAATATTTTCATTTCATTTATTATGGTGTAGATGTTAAAATCTAATTATAATAAAAAATTATTAAGAAACAACTAATTACATTTGCTAAAAGCTAAATATAATTTTTTTTGGGGGGGGGGGGTGGGGGTGGGGGGTGGGGGGGGGGGTTTGCGGATAATACCTACTAAATTCAATGCATTTTTTTTTTTAATTTATGCTAGATAACAATATTTTCTTATCATGAAAAATAATATTTCATCTTCGAATATTTATATAATTTATTTATTTCTTTGTTTATTTTTATGATTTAATTTTACTAATTGATAAATATATATTATTTAGTTTAGATTTATATTAATTTATTTTAATAAGTTGAATTTTACATTTAGTTTTATTAAAAATTAATGTTTTCTATATATGTGGTCATAGTATAAGAAAAAAACTTATAATTGAAGAGTAAAAATTGAATAATGCTATTAATGTTGGCAAATAAATAATAATAATAATAATAATAATAATAATAATAATAATAATAATAATAATAATAATAATAATAATAATAATAATAATAATAATAATAATAATAATAATCTCATGGAGGAAAATTTGCAGGGAGTATTGAGGGTTGTTAGGGTCAAAAACACTATAAATATGCACCAATTTACAACATGGAGGTGTAGGGCTCTTCTCCTCCGTTCACGGCGGAGGCAATGGTAGAGCGAGGGGAACCAAGAAAATTGGTTTAATCTTCTCAATCGATATAACTAGGGAATAAATTTGAACAATTGTTCATCTTTTTTTTTTTTTTTTAATTTTTTTATCTGCTTTACCACTTGTTAATCAATCATTATTTAAATATTTTGGTTTTAATTGTTTTTTATTTCGAAATGTTATTTTCAATGGAAAATATGATGCGAAATCTATGATATATATGAATATAATGATGTTACCATAATAATTAATTATCTGAATACATATCATGTCATTTGATTCCATGGTCTAAAATTTGAAAGTGTGAGTGATCTGAAAATAGTTAAAACGAACCTACTATAACAATATTCTAGCATAATTTTTGCAACACAAAACCCTCTTAATTGGCGTGATCCATGCTTCCTCTGTTACCATTTTTGTCAGAAATGAATTCATAATTTAATCTAGTACATGGTGTGCTTCACTGCAATTTTAGTGTCAATTGGCGCATTGCACCTTTAAAACCATAACCAAATCCTCCTTACACAAAAAGACAATGATAATAGACATAGTTTTCTCATCTGTGTTGAATATATATTGTAAATCAGGTGTACGTACCGTTTCATCGATACCCAATGGGTGATTCTAATTAATTGACCAAAGTTCATATTAAATTTTATATTATATTTTTTTTAATACACTCTAACATATTCATAGTATATGTTTAACAATTATGTCAATTTTGGTCGAGATGTGTTCGAATCTAAAACATTCCTTATGAAAATCGATGGGTACGTTAAAATAATAAATAGTTAACAAAATATTCCGTTACTAAAATTTACACTAACAAAATGTAACGATATTTTAACAAATAAATGATATAATAAAAAATAATGTAAACAAATAATAATAAACATACTAAAATTAAAATAATATTAACCATTCATTTTAATTGCAGACGGTCATGCACCACAAAGCAGGAAGGGAGGAATTCCTTTGGGTAAATGGTCACGTCACATCGCTACAAAGCGCATCTTGTACTACTGCATATCAAACACCAGCATAAAAACATTTCTTTTATTTTTATTTTTTCCTATTTGTCACCACAATTTGACTCTTTCTTTTCGAGGAAACAATAAATTTTACAATGCTCTAAATTATAAATGTTATATGTTTTACAAAGTTACTATATTTTATTGTGCTCTCTATTTATATATAATTTACAAAGCACAATATATAATTTTACAAAATTCACAACACAATAAAATTTTCCTAAATTTCTAGAATGTATACAATTTCAACTCTTTTTTTCATATAGATTTTAAGAATGTAATTTTAAAAAAAAATAAAAAATTGTATGTAATACTTGAAAAGAAAAATTAAAGGTTTTAAATGGTATTTGAAAGTGCCATTATATGTATGTGCATCCGAACATATAAAGGGAAAAAATAAACATTCTCGTATTGAAACATGATTCTTGTACTTAGATGTCACGAGTTTGATTATTACCAATATTTTTTTTTTGTCAAATTCGTCACACATGGTACTCTAGTGCAGTTACCTCTCCTATATAGTTTAAAACTCTCGGATAATGATTGTAATTTTGTCATTATTTCTCGTGATATTTTTATACTAAAATCATGTTCCAGCTACTCGTATATCTCTTTCGGGGCATAAATTTTCTTTACTATTATATATGCTTATGTATACTTTATATATATATATATATATATATATATATATATATATATATATATATATATAGAAGAGCGCTCATATGCGGCGGGGTCTTACGGTGCGGCGGTGCGGTCAAATTCCAGAATACACCAACAGTGTTAACAATATGCACCAACAGTGTAATAAAAACACACCCCAATGAAATGTAATAAAACATCACAAAATACACCACAGACTCAAAAAAACACATCATATAACTCACCACCCCCAATGGTGTATTTCCGAACATTGTATGGTGTTTTTACTCACACCTAATGGTGTGTGTTTGGTGATGCAGGGCTCTGTTTACTCTGTTTTGTGTGGTGTATTTCTTAACGTTGATAGTGCATATTTGGTGAACTATTGGTGTTGCCGCACCGTAAGAAATAACCGCACCGTAAGACACTGCCGCACCTGAACCCGCCTATATATATATATATATATATATATATATATATATATATATATATATATATATATATATATTATTTTTGAATGGTTAGACTTTAGAGATGTTTAAATAAAATTTATCAATGTATTATGACAAAATGATGGGACCCAGCGTAATCTGTTTTATTAAGAAGGTGAGTTGTACTTTTGGCTAAAAGTACAACTCTGTTTGCAGTGATTTGTTTCTAGTGTAATTTAAGCATACGACTTTAGTTTGTATGAGTTGCATGTGACCTCTATCATCACTTCATTTTCTCCTTATCTATTTTCCTATTTTTTTTTCTTTCTAATAGTTATCCTTTTTACATTAAATTATTAGTATAAACGTAAAATATGTGGGAAGGACTATAGGATAATTCGTAATGATTTAATATTGACAAATTACAGTCATATCAAATAGTTCCGGACCTCTATTATTTATAAATGCATCTTTAATAGGGGAATTTTCATTGATTTTTGCAGGTTAGTGCTTATGTGGAGGAAAGAGAAGAAAATGAGTTGTTGTAGTAGAATAAGGTTTTTGGAAGAAAAGTGGGCCATACTAAAAAAAAACGTTAATTCTTCTGGTGCACGTGAAGCTCACCAGAAGCATCCAGTCGGGCGCGTGCACTCCACGTGCTCGCTGGGCACGTTAACGCAAGTTTAGTTTTTTTTTTTTTTTTTTTTTTTTTTTCTTCTTGAAATATATTTTTCTTGTTTTTTTTCCTCCATCATTCTCTCATACTTGTCATCTTAAAATTTGTGCAAAAATTAAGTTATTGAAGATGCTCGTGATAATAGATTAACGTATGAAAAATGATAGAGTACAGTAGTCTTAGGCCATTCTCATCTGATATGACATTTTTTAAGAAATAAGTGAGAAAATAAGTGATATGATAGAGTACAGTAGTCTTATTTTTTAAGAAAATAAGTGTAATATTTTTAGGTCAATTTTGTCTGATATGATATCTTTTAAGAAATAAGCAAACACATAGTAACTTATGAAAAATGGCATAGTACAGTACTCTTGGGTCAATCTCATATAGTCATATGATATGACATTTTTTTAAAGAAATACGTGAGAACAAATTTATGTATGAGAAATAATAGAGTATAATTCTCTCGAAAAAAATCTCGTCTCATACGTCATGTTATAATTAATTAATTTCAAATTTAAAAAGTTTATTTATAATTCATCGAATACATGTTATAAGATGCCTTTCCCGTTAAAAAAAAATGAACAATTGTTAAAAAATAAAAATTAGAGGGCACACTTTAATTAATGTGCTTGATTTAATATTCTTGGGATGATTTGTTTTTTAAATAAAAAATAAAATAAACTAAATTTCCAGTGATGATGCAATTTCTGACTTTCTGTACCTCAGTATATATTTTAGACAGTTTTTGATATGAGTTGATGATTCTCATCACGAATAACCTTGTACTTCACACTTTAATTTACTTTTTCTTTTTAAATTAAAAAGTTATTACAGTTTTAAAAGAGCAAGTTTCCTTAAAAAGATTTGTGTATAACCTTACCCTATATTGTAGCTTACCGTGCAGATTAAAATTTTACTCTTTATATTCATTATAACTATATATGAATTCACAAATTTTATCAAGAATTGATTAAAGAAAATGAATTTTCTTCCCCCGAAAACAAAATTACTTTGGTGCTATATGCTGTAGCTTATGATGATATATAAAACAAATTAGAATGATGATATTCAACACTTCAGAATTTTTCTTATAAAATTGGCTGGACAGTTGGCTTGATTACTACAAGGTTTTCAAGTTCGACTCTTTATCAAGATTGTGTATAAGCCTTCTTAGTTTGAGTCGCTCAGTTATGGACAATCTACGGCTGATTTATCTCATTGTGGTTCTCCTCCTTGCAGTAGAGATGATCACCATTCAATTCAAACTGAATCGAACACTGTAGCAACTGAACCGAAATCGAAACTCAAAATGTTCTGACTATGGTTTAAAAACTGGGACTCTAAAGGTTCTGATTTTGGTTTATTAAAATTGAGAATGCTCGTTCCGGTTCCGAATTGGAAAAAAAAAGTTCAAATCGGAACCACTGTTTCAATTTATTATTTCTTTTGAAATCGTGAATCGGCGGTTCAAAATTGAAATTGAACTGCAATCATATTTACCTTGTAATTCTTTGCCAGTTAGACGGTTAAGGTCACAATATAACGTCATTTAGAGCGCATATTTAAATAGCAGATGTACTCAATTTTATAGATAGTGTGTAAGAAGGAGATGATGTGTTACAAACTTTTTGAAGGTTTTATTAGCAAGTTGACTTGTGACAAGAGAGAGACACATTGTGGTTGGATTCAATTGGAAATCACTTTTGAAAAAACAAAAGACATGCATTGACATGTATGTTGATTGGAACAACAGATGAGACATGAGTCCCAATACTAAAAGGACATATTATGTGTATGTCGTCCTAGTACTCAGCTTGTAGCTAGAGCCACTTGTCCCAAATTGTAGGGGGAGTGCAGTGCAGTAAAATCATGAAGTCCCCATCACTTCATCATACTTAATTTGTAAGGTTAACTTAGAAAAAAAAAAAAAAAAAAGGCTTTTGAGTTTTGACAAATTAAAGAAAAACCCTTCAAAAAGTTCAATCTTCAACTTCTAAACTTGCCTACTTCTAAGTTTTACCCAAAAATCTTCACTTTTTCTTTGTTGTGTTAGGCTTGTAGAGAAGGGATTTTGTCAAGATTGTTTGTTGTGCGCGCTTACAGAAAAGAGCATTGAAGATTTGGAGTAATTGATTGTGAAATTCTAAAAAGAATGAGTAGTTCGGTTAAATTAGACATTATTGAATTATATCATTGTGAGAAAATTCAAGATTCTTAACGGGTGAAAAATAGTCAAAAGTTTAGGTCTTTTTTTTTTTTTTTCTTCTTTTTTTTTTTTTTTTTTTTTTTGTAAACTTGAAATGCTTTGATTTATAAGTTATTTAGATAATAATTTATTTTGATGACGTGGGAAACAACAGTTATTTTCTGAAAGTACGTATTACGTAAATTTCATTTTTGTGTAATAGTCTACAAATCACACACGAGAGGTAAACCGCACTAAAAAGATTATGTGTAATAAACTTGACCGTGAAGGCATTGTTACCAACAATAAAATTTATGATTTTCTAGTACGAGAATAATATTTAATTCTGTTGACAATTAGATACTAGATTTGACATTAATTTGGTGCATGTCTTCATCAGTTGTTTACTTGCTCCAAAAAAAGGTTGGCAGCTTGGCATGCATAGGAATATGGTTATAACCAAACTCCATAAATGTGGAAAATAATTCATGATAGATAGATATTTATAGTGTGGACGAAAAGAATTCGATTTCTTTTAAATAAAATTTTTAATTTAACATTTTGAATAAAATAATAATATTGAGATCAAGTTAAAGACTTTGAGTAATTTAACTCTGATCTCAATATTTTATTTTAACAATTATTACTCAAATTATCAAGTATACTTTTAAATAATAATATGAATTCTAGAACTATGAATTTTGTGAAAATTATATATATATTGAAAAAATATTTCAATATAATTATATTTTAAACATTAAGTATTAATATTAATGATTTATTTTTGTGTAACACACAAAGAAAAGATTACTTTAAATATAAAAGTTAATAAATATATCGTGACGCGATCTATTACGTATATCGAATTTTTTTCCAACTCTCAAACCAGTTGTGTCAAAAACTAACCATTTAATTTGTTAAAGACTTATTTTTTTGTGTTAACTCATTTGTTATCCAAACCCATTTTAAGATAAATCCAAGCTTTTATAACTTTGTATGTTGTCGCGTTGTATGACTTGCAACATTTAAGTATCTCATGTCCACAATTATCACACTTATTTTGGGTACAAAAATCCAAAAAAATTGATCTGGCAGAGATATTGCTTCTGAGTAAGCCTTAACCAAATTAGGTTAAAAGAGAATATTGATTGGACTTGAGGCAGGGAGGGATTGTTAATTTGTTATTGAGATGTAAAGAGGGAAGAGTTTTGTGCTAAATTTTTTTAATAAGAGTTAAATTTTGTGATTGTGATTCATATTGAATTTGGATTAATTTCATAGTAGTAGGAATACTAAACATTATAGAAGTTTTTATGTCACATTTGTATCACTCACTCATCACCTAAAAAAAAAAAAAAAAAAAAATCACTCAACTCAACCCGCACTTTGAACTCTTTTTAGCTCTTATATAGGACCTTGTCAACTTTTTCCTAGGTCGCTCCTCCACGTCTCTTGATGAAACCACCAATATTATGCCTTTTATAATGAACTTAGGAAAATATGATGATATAACATTTTTCAAATGTGTGAACCCTTTACATTTATTTTTTGAGTAAACAAGATCTCGTTTACATACTCGAGATAAAATATAATATATATTCCATACAATTGTTTTATTAAGACTGAGTACTTCAAAAATCGGATATGCAAGGCAATAATTTTTGCGCCGGGAAAGCTACTGACCCAAACGAACATGGCCAGCTAGCTGAGCCCAACATAAGCCAATACTGTTGAGAATCGAACACTAGTCTAAGGGACTGTGGAAAGAGGCCCAGACCACCCAACTAAAAGGGTTTCTATGTTATGTGTCCTGTCCTAAGCATACCATCCCCCTCCTTTTATATTGTCATACCCCTAACATGCCTCGTCCACGTGTACGCCATCTATGCAAGTCAGTATCGGCCAACCACGTGTCCCACATCGTCACCTACCACCCCCACTGCCTAACACACCCCCGACCACGTCCCACAACACCCCGGCGCCTGGCCACGCTACCGGGGCGCGGCAGGGCGCACCCGCCGAGGACTTTTGTCGTGCCATAAACGTGGGCGCACCCGGCTACCCCAAGGCTCCTCAGTGGCCGGAATCCGTTGCACCACCCGGTGGTTGTTGAGTGCCCGCGGCTACCCCCTCTCGAACCTCCTCCGCAAGCCACCCCATGCCAGTAGTTGGCCGAAGTCCAATCCTAATTAATATCCCTATCACCATCAATCAATAAAAGTTGATTAGTTGTTACTCCAAACTCGTTTCAACTCCACAGTACCCGATCGAGCAAGTGCCACTAAATTACCTTTTATGCGTCATCCCGTCATTTTACCGACTCTCAACGAAATCACCAATATTACGTCTATAATAAATTTAAGACCCCATCACATACCACTTTTCAAATATATATGAAGTCATTAAAATAATATAGATATAGAACCCATTTTCTATTAGATTAATATATATTCCACCACCTAATAAAAAGTTGATTAAGTTTGAAGTCAAGAAAAGCTGCGAAATTATAGGGCAGGCAAGACAGGGTGGCTTTTGTTTTTTCAGTGAAATGTTCATTCACGTGGTAGCAGGTCTTGGATGTTAGCCATGCCCCCCATGCCAATCATGCAGTTTTAACAATCATTACATCCATAAAAGCAGCCTATAAAAAGCTTACATGATGTTTAAAGGTGACCATGAAATCTTCAACAGCAATTCTATACAGTGGACTAAAGTCTAAAGTTCATCAACATTTTCTTCTTCCATTGTTTCTTAGCTTGCCTGTCGTTATTATTATTATTATTTTTTATATTGCTTGTTTAAGTAACGTTTGACCAACATTGCTTAGAATATGGTCTTCTATTTGGTATACATAAGCTACATGTCTTTTGTCATCATCTCTTCACTATCACCATCTCATTCACACTTAATCATGTATTATATTCGATCTCTCTTAACTTTCTCCCTCCCTTCTTTTTCTCTTAACCGATATTCATAATTTGTTATCCAATGAAATTTTAATCGAGTATTTGTTAAAATCGTACTTGCTCGAGTGTTATTAAAGCAAATCTAATAGTTTAAATTTTTGCTCAAATTTTTCAGATCCAACAACAAAAGAGAAGGACAAATGAAAAATGTTATATATACTCTCATTTTTTACTTCTAACTATTTTACTTCCACGTGGATACTTTACTAGGACTCACATGAAAAAATTAGCTTATCAGATCTTGTCACATAGGAGTATACTAGAATTCAATAGAAATAAAGGAAAGATAAAACAAAAGACAAATTGAGAAGTTTTTTTAAAAAAAAAAAATCAAATGTTTATTATTTCACCTTCTCCCAGACAGAAAAGAATGGTTGAAGAGTGAAGAGATAGTGGGATAGGTAGGGTATTTCCTTGTAAGTTGTAACGGACATTTGCAGACAAATAGGCACAGCAGAGCTACATAGGAAGGATTGAGGTTTGAGATATATATATATATATATATATATATATATATATATATATATATATATATATATATAGAGAGAGAGAGAGAGGGGGAGGGAATATGGGGAGAACCAATGCATTTGACATGGTAGGAGGGTGACATCCTCTGAAACCCTATTTAGTTTGTGCATGCAACACTACCTTGAAAATGTCGATTATTTTTGTTTAAATAAACACGACAACTCGTCGATAGATGTTGATAAGTTTCAAATCTGATTTTTTTTCATTATAAAATTATATATATATATATATATATATATATATATATATATATATATATATATATATATATAGAAAAACGCTCCTATGTGGTCATGTCATTAGGTATGGTCGTGTGGTCGTATCTGGGTCGTTGAATCAGTTTAATCTAAAGGCAGTGGTAATTCTGAGAATTTTCGCGCGTTTTAGTAAGTGGGGGTGTTATGGTAATTACAGTGACCATTTATAGCGGGCGGGTTCCAGAATACACCAACAGTGTTGACAACATACACCAATAGTGTAATAAAATACACCACAGTGAAACACACCAATGGTGTATTCCCGTGTTATGGTAATTACAATGGCCATTTATAGCGGTCGGGTTCCAGAATACACCAACAGTGTTGACAACATGCACCAATAGTGTAATAAAACACACAACAATGTGATTTTTTCTATTCCGGTGTTTTATGACAAGTTTACCCTTACAGTTCTCTGGGTAGGAGAATGTGCGCGAAAATACTGGAAAAAATCTTGATTAATATGAATCATTAGATCTATCTAATCTAATGGTCTATAATTGACCATATGACCACACCTAACAACATGGCCACATGTGAGCGCTCCTCTATATATATATATATATATATGTTTTGGAAGAATTATAAAATTATATTTAGATACCCACCGATTCTATATATGGGTAAAATCGTTTTTCGAGTTTGAATTATAAGTTTTAGAAATGCAATTCAGAGTCCAGACCGAATTAAGAAATATATGTATATTTAAGATGAAATTAAATGATTTTTTTTATTAAAAAGAACATTAAATGATTAATTTAATTTTGAGGATGTCAATTCAATTGAAATGTAATTGGAGTTGCATTGTTACATGCACTTTCTGACCAAAACCTATATATTACTGTAGTATGTAGTAGGCTAAAGGATACAAAGCTACCTAAATTGATTGGAAAGTGGTGGATTAGGTCAAGCAGCATACCTAATATAAATCTTTTTTTTTTAAAGTAATAGCATATCACTGATTTCATGCTAGAAGATCCCTTCCCATACTGCAAATAAAAGCAATATTTTTAGGTCAAATTATCATAACATAGGTATATATATATATATATATATATATATATATATATATATATATATATATATATATATATATATATATATAATAGGGCTCGAAAAGGATGGTCGAGTAGATCGATGGAACATGAATTTCATACTTAAATGTATGTCATGAATTTGATACTTGCCAACATTATCACTGTCAATTCTGTCACACAGAATATTTTTAATACGAAATTTTTAACATATAGTTAATTTAATTAATGTCGATTAGAGTATAAATATTAAAAATCGTAAACCCGAGCACAAAGAGATAATGTTTGGATAATACCCAAAAAATCTACTAATAGAGTAAAAGAATTACTCCGTATTATTTAAAAAAAAAACAAAAATATAGTAATCAATTATTTTGTGTTGGGTGTATCCGAGGTTGTCACCGTTAAACATAGTGACTAATTTTGTAGACACCTCTTTTGAGTGGGATAGCTGATATGGAAATTTAAGATTGTTCCATACCTAAAGTCAAGAATCGAACGCTTTACTTTAATTAAAGAATAAATGACTTTCTTTCACTCAACCACATCCCAGGTTATAGTAATCAAGTATAGAATTAAATGTAGAGTAATAGATTCACTAAAAAAATAATAAAAAAATAAACAAATAACCTAATGGGTAGCTCAGAGTCAAAAAAAAAAAAAAAAAACCTAATGGGTAGCTCAAGTGGCAAATGAGCTCTCTTTATAAGGAGAATTTCAGAATAACCCGAATTCAATTCCACAAGTGACGATTCTCCTCGGGTCAACTTCCGTGACTATTAAACGAACAGAGAAAGATCTGAACTATCTCGTGGTTTAAAAAAAAAAAAAAAAAAAAAAAAAAAAAAAAAAAGATTCACTGAAAATTTTCAACTACTATCCACCATGGCATGTACTCCAATAAAGTCATAACTCTTGTCACTGTCATCAAATTTGCATACAAATCCATTGCACTTCAAGTCAACATAAATAAAGATTAAGCTAAACCTGAAACCTGCTCACTCCACTCACCAAAACTGCTAATTTAACAATTACAATTATTGCACACTAAACCCATCAATATCTATAGAGTTCTAGTTATAGGAGAAACTACTTGAGAGGGAGTAAATTTTATTATTATTTTTTATACAAAGTTCGTAAATCATTTTTAAAAAATAAAAAATAAAACGCATTAGTAAGATCATATATATATATATATATATATATATATATATATATATATATATATATATATATATATATATATATATATAATGGATTTGACTGAAAACGGGTCCTGTTTAATAATATAGTTAGCTTATCAATTAATTTTGACTTATTTGATCACAACTAGATGTTTGACTTGATTAAACAACCAATATAAATGTTTGATTAATTACCTTTGTGTAATCATTTATTGCTCTAAAATGTTAAAATTCAAAAAACCTGTTCGATTGGCTTTTTGAGAATTTCATTTGGCACCTAATCAGCTATCAACATACAACTAATTTATCAACATCTTTCTACAATCAGCTAATGCTATCAACTAGTCAAACACACTAACTCAATCAGCTAACAACTATTTACCAAACATCCCGATTGTTAAAAATCAAACTTATCACTTTCTAATACAAGAATTATGTTTACCTACTCAGTTATTAACCTTTGAGGCATCTTTTAGTTCAATTTGTAATTATAAATTATAATTCTTTCATCTTTTTTTGAATAGTGAATGAATAATTAAAGTTAATCTGTACTATACTATGTCCATCTTAAGAAGGAAACCTAGCTTATTAATTACAAGGGATTAATGATTGTGAAATATAACTCCCATTGTATCATATCGTGAATGATAGAACTGGTGATAAGTGTTACTCTTAATATTCAGACATCATTAGTTACGTTCTTGTGAGTTGTGACATGATCTAAAATTATTTTCAAATCTACGAATCAAATTTTATATTCGTAGGTTTAAAAGTAATTCTGTGAGTAATTCATAAAAGTAGAAGAGATTTCGCACTTCACAGGTCTAAAAGTAAAGAGATGTCAATATTGAAATTACTGAATAGTCCATCTATTTAACACCAAATAGACGGAATAACAAACATATGATTAATTTGAACAAAAACACAAAAGTCTGAGACTACATTAGGTCACCAAAATTGTTTAGGACGAAATTGAAAAAAATCATTATAATCGAGAACCATTTTGGTATTAACACATTTTCGATTCATAATTGGTCGCCTAAAGGAAATTAAAAAAAAAAAAAAAAAAAAAAAAAAAAAAAAAAAAGACCAAACAAATGCAGGCCATGCACGTTTGATGAAATGTGATGAATATTATTATATTTTATTTATTTATTGAGAAGATAACTTAAAAATCCAGTAAAGATTGATTGATCCTCGAATTTTGTAACTTTTGACTTTTATATCCAAATATAGATATAGATAAAACAAAATTATAATGTATTTTTTTTTTAAATAACTTATTAGGTTTCACATGATCAAAAATACTACTTGAACTCCAAAAACTTACTCCAAACTTTTACTCTTACTAAATGTTTAATTTTTATTGGAGAATAAAAAATTAATGAATAAAAATCATGACCGTCTTGTATTAAGCAATCAAAACACGTCTCATCATAAGGAGTATAGAATAGAAGTACATGTAAACTTACTCTACAGAGGACTTTATGATGATCTTGCTTCGAAGCTCAAGAGCCCAATCTAACTAAAAATTCAAACTTAAACTTCTAAGGTTTGTGGCAAGAAGAGTTTCAATCTATCCTGCTCGTTGGGAATAAGTCTTCTTCATATCCACTAAGTCAATGACTTGAGGTATTAGCTAGAATGTATTTTTTTGAAAATAAGTTATGGAGTAAGTTGTTTTTTTTTTTTTTGTTTTTTTTTTTTTTTTTACAATTAACTAATTTTAATTATTTTTAATTAAAAAGATTGAATAATTTTATATATGTGAATCATATTATAAATTTATTTTTTAAATTTTATTCAATAATATTAACTTTTTTTTGAAGATAATAATATTAACTTTTTAACGTTTAATACGGAGTAATACTTTGATGTAAGTTTTATATACACATTGTATCACTTTTGGTTTCTAAATAGATTTTATGTCAAATGATTGTTTAAAATAAGATCAAATATATAATTTCATTATTCAATATTCATATATTGTTCGAAATTCAACAAAACTAGGTAAAAAAAAAAAAAAAAAAAAAAAAAAAAGGTCTCTTATTCTTTTCACCATATCTCCTAATTTGGATAAATTTTGGTATTTTTCTTTAAAAAGTTAAATGATTTAGGGAGATTCAATAATAAAATTTTGATTGAAGACCTAAAGTGCTACGAAATTAATATTTTGATTTATGTAGAAGCGCACAATCACAACCACCATAAGGCAGGGCCGGATTTTAGGCTGTGCAAGCTGGGCTATCGCACAGGGCCCCCAAATTTTAGGGGGCCCCAAATTTTAGAGGATTCAATATTTAATTTTTACCTAGCTAGTTTAGAAATAAAAATTAAAAATTTTCAAATAAATTTAAAAGGCTCCATGGAGGAATGATAAGAATATGTGTTTATTATATTTTAACTTAGAGGTCAAAGGTTCGAAACTTGAGTGCTGCTTTAACTTGCATTCTGAGTTGCGCACATTATTATTATTCCATAATATGTTTTTTTGGTTTTTTTCTTCTATTTTTTTAAATCCTTTTACATTGTGAGTTTGCAAATACTATTATTATTATTATTATTATTATTATTATTATTATTATTATATAACATGTTTTTTTTTTTTTTGCGCACGACAATATTTTATCACCTTATTATTAAAAAAATACGGTATTAATTTTAAAGATTATGACTTTGGTAGGGCCCATTTATTTACCAGAACGGGGCCACCAAAATCTAAAAATCGGCCCTGCCATAAGGATGTGCACTTTGGATGAGATCAGACCCTCTCTTAGTATATAGTTGATCAGATTAAATAAAAAAGACTAATAAACACACTTATGAGGAGTACGTTAAACTTGAAACATATATTATGGTTAGTAAGTTAATTATCAGACCAATTTGGGTGAAAAGTTGCAAAATTTTAAGTAAGTTGAACCAATTATTATTAACTGAAAAAATAATATAAAATATTAGTAACAATTGAATTCTTAGAATTAAGTTGTACGGATTAATTTAATATTCAGAAATTTGCTGGATATCTTATAGATTTAAGCAATTGTATCGATCTACGAGAGGGAGAGACATCGCTTTTTTCCAAGAAGTACATAACTTTCAATTATTCTTCTTATTTAACCATAAAAAAAAATTTATTTGTCCTAATTCCATTAATAAAAAAAATTGTATTTATTTAAATAATTCCTTCTGCAGCTATGGTCAAAGATTCCTAGTATAATGTATTAAAATTAATTGATTTTATTCATTATATCGTATACTCATAGATGTGTGTGACATAGAAATATTTAAAAATGAATATATATATATATATATATATATATATATATATATATATATATATATATATATATATATGGTAAGGGGTATATGAATATTATTAAATCACATGCCTTTGGAATATATTTTTTGTTAATCCACCAATTGATGAGAAAAGAAATTGAAAATAAAAAAATTATAGGAAAATGGTCAAATAAACCCTTAAACTATACGTAAAAATGTAATTAAATCCCTGAACTTTTTAAATGTGCAATTAAACATTTGAACTTGTAAAAATTAGTTAAATAAATCCTATTTACATATAACCAATAAGTTACCGGTAAATTATCCGTTGATGATCACTATTAACAACCGTTGACCACCATATACCACTCCCCATTATCAAAATTTAAAAAATATCCAACGTTGACCGATGGAGAAAGTGACCGGCGCCTTCTCCAGTTGCAGAAGGCGACTGTCTAGTCCCCTTCTCTAATTGGAGAATGCGTTATTCAGATCGCCTTCTCCTTCTCCAACTGGAGAAGGCGACCGGGGCATTCTCCAGTTGGAGAAGGCGCCATTCCAGTCGCCTTCTCCAATTGGAGAAGGAGATCGGCGCCTTTGGAGAAGGTGGCGGTCTGGTTGCTTTCTCCAACTAGAAAAGGCGGTGATCGACGCCTTCTCCAGTTGGAGAAGGTGGCCGCCGTCTGGTTACCTTCTCCACCGAAGAAGGTGACCAACCTTCTTCAATCGTACTTACGGCCGGTGACTGTTGGCTAGCTGTTAGAATGGTTCACCGGCTGTCAGAAGTGTCGTCGTAACCCTAATGACAATTTTTCTCAAGTGGATAACCGACTATTGGGTTTAGATGCACCAAATTGATAAGTTTAAGTGATCAATTGAATTTTTTTAAATTCAAGGACTTAATTTCACTTTCGTGTAAAATTCAATGACCTATTTGACCATTTTCCCAAAATTATATTCGCATTGACAAACAAATACTATATATAACTTATATTTATGCATATATTAGGACTTTACATATTTGATTTAGAATTTGTTTAACTAATTGTAATTATTTTAAATTCGATCAATTGATTGGTATTCACTTGAATATGCTATTAAATTGTATTATTTTTAGTTTAGTGGGAGGCTTAAGAGTATATAAATACACATATTCGCATAGTATTACGAGAAAAATTGGTGGAGCAGGTGAAATCATTAGTTAATCTGTATAACATGTTTAATTGAGAAAATATATGTTGATAAAAATTAAATTTATAAATTTTTTTTGGTATGAGAATTATG
The DNA here is from genome assembly GCF_001879475.1 of Ipomoea nil. Lineage (NCBI taxonomy): Eukaryota > Viridiplantae > Streptophyta > Magnoliopsida > Solanales > Convolvulaceae > Ipomoea > Ipomoea nil. Next base: position 5,993,735 of record NW_017617116.1, read on the forward strand.
CTCAATCTATGCAATTACTCTTTCAGGAAACAAATTATTTTACAGTCACAACACAATAAATATGGTACAATGGGCAATAGTTATTAGGAGTTGGGACTTAGGAAACAATACAACATAAAATTACGTGGACTTTTCTCTTCAAAAAAAAATATAAAAAATACGTGGACTTTAAAATTAAACTGTGCATGTCGTCCATATATGGCAATATGTGCTTATTTCAATGTATCTATACAAAAAGTAAGACATTGATCATCACAAAAGGATGTTCATATCCTATGAAGTCAATCCAAGTTGTCATTTACAAGAAGTATTAATGCATAAGTACAATATTCATATAATAGGATAAAGAAATAAATACACTTGAATTTTTTTTAAAAAAAAAGTTGAATCCCAATCTCAAGAGTCCCCCAGAGCTTGGCCTGACAGAGTATTTGAAATGATGTAAATCACGATGGATGACTCAATAACAAGGATCTGCTCACATTGAGCATAATTTTCACATTGTCGCTGCTGAGATTCAAACCTGATCTTTTCTCCTAAATATTGTCTACTAAACCAGTGAGGTAGCTCATGTGGGCTTCATTTTCTCATGTGGGCTTCATTTTATTTTCTTGTATGTATCATTAGTTGAAATATTCTAGAAGGGTATTGCGATTGAATGTTGTTAGTAGAATAACTAATGCTTAGAGAATGCTCTTTGTATTAATATTTTACACAAATACAAAGAAAAAAAAATGAACAAAGAAATTGAACCTACATAAAATGTGACAATGCAATTCCCACATAACTTGGGGTTTAGAGGGGGCAAAAGTGGTGGTTAATTCATGGAATTGAACTCGATCATGAAACTCAAGTTCCAAACTATAATCAAAAGAAGTTGTTTAGTTGATAATGAATTTCAATGATAGCTCGATTCTATGTATAATAATTGATATAAAAATATTTGAACAAATTATAAAAGTAAATTATATAAAGTTCATCCATATATAATTGTATAAACATCAATCACCTAAAGTGATTGTAGTAATACTTTACAAAAGATAGACTCAATCTTGTGATCTTAAATTGATGATAATGATCACACACAAAATTAAATGAAATCAAGAATTAAAGAAGTCATAAGTAATCTGAGGGTGTCGTTGAGTGAAAGGGACTCATCTATCCTTAACCAAATGTCAATAGTTTGATCATTGGTTTTGAGTATAAAGCATTCATAAATTTCTAGGTCAACTGTCCTATACAAAAAAGATACTTACAATTTACGAGTAGATTAGTCACTGTATTTAACAATAGAAATTCTCGCTACACTAAAAAAAAAAAAAGAAAAAAAGAGAGACTTAAAGGAGGACAAGAAGGAGTTGAATAATAGAGGTCAAAAAAGTGAGTGCAAAATTTTCTACGTTCAATGCTCAGTGCCCAATGACTTGTTATCTTGCAGGATAGTCACATGACTATAACGTCCTATACGTTACTATCAATAGCTGCATTTTTTTATTGTTTTATTTTCCTCTATATAATTCGTTTTTTTTTTTTATATAGTTGTCAATTTTTTTTTCTATTTAAGTTGATCGTGTAATTTGCTTCGTAATTAAAAGATACTAAGTTTGATAATTGATAAGAGCTATATTTTGATATTTTTTATTTGAGTCGATCAACTATGATTAATTCTTACTGACTTTCTCATCCGTCCAGAAAACGCGTGATTGCACGTGTCATCTGGGCACGTTAGTTCTGTTACTTTTTTTTTTCTTCCTTTTCCTTCTCTTTCATTTTCTTTCTTCCAATGACCCATGTAAAAACCAAGTTAAATTTCAATCTATTGAGGTTGCTCTTAGACGGTAATTTATATTTTTACCCTTTCATTGAGAATAATATTTTTTAAAAAAAATAAATTTAACATTTCCCTTGGATAAGCAAATGGGACGCCGACTATTACTGCAGATGTTCACAGAGAATTACAGCCACATTCACCGCTCAGCTTGCATTTGTTCATCTTGTCCTTTTCCTTTTACTACGTCATTTATTACGGAGTACTTTTCGCAAATTTTCCATTCAAATACATAATGGCAAATATGTAATCTGCTACCAGAAAGATATAAATACAAGACGGCTCAACGACGGCTTAAGCCGAGCCGGTGACGGTGGAGCCGACTAGTAGTTAAAAGAGGCGCAGTGGCAGAAATGGAAAATTATAGTATCACGCAAGGGCAAAAGGGGAAAGTCAAAGTGAGATTAGAGTTTGACGGAAAGCGGTAACGGTGTGAGTTGGCAATGGACGGATAAGGAAAAACCGCGTATGGTTCACTAGGATGAACAAACGGAATCTTTTATTGTTCGGTTGTGGGCCCGGGACCCACACTCCCAATTCTCGCTTGGTAACTCCCATTTGCGGACCCCACTTTTCACCAGCCTCAATGTCTCATTATTACCACAAGCAACTATACACAACAAACTCCTGAGTGCGGTTATTTTTTTTGTTACTAATAGTGACTTTGTTAGAATCTATTTCGACATACTATCTGTACATAATTACTTTCTTAATATATTAAAGTATAAATAATTAATATTATTTTTATTAAAAATCAAATTTATGACTTTACATTTGTGAGAGTCATTAGATCATAAGATCATTGACTCTGAACGGTATTTTTATGTTTTTTTAAAAATTTTTATTGCATATGATATTTATACCACTATAATGTTGATCTAGATTCGATCAATGTCATATTATTCTTCTCTGATAGAAATTAAACCAGTTGAAACATATATTACAATTTAAATTTTTATCAATATGTAGAGTATGAGCGGTGAATGATATACTTAAGATTGTGGTTCAAACTTATAATATTGAGCAAAAGAAATTATGTTTCTTTACTTAACACTGATTTGGGTCAAAATAAATGTTATTAACATTGGGCATAAGGAGACCAAATGGAATCACAGATTCATTAGATTGGGCTATCCAGTTTTTGGTTGTTGAGTTACAATTTAGAAATAGGCCCAAGGGTAAAACTGTCAGACTCAAAGCAATAACTTAATATATTTCTTAATTGAGTTAATTCCAACAATGGTCCTCCGACTATTACAATTTTTCAAAATTGATTCTCGACTTTTAATTTGAACGAAAAACACACTTGACTTTCAAATTTATTCCAGCAATGGTCCTTCTGTTATCCATCCGTCTCTTAGCTGATAGTTTAGGGGGGGGGGGGGGGGGGGGGAGGGTGATCTTTTCATTATCTACCTTTCTTCTTCCTCATTTGCGTCAGTATTATATACTATATTTGATTTTCACGGCTGTTTGCGTGCGGCAGCCCTGGAAGGCGAGGGAGGTCCGACGGTGAAAATCACAACTATCATCGAAGGAGGTGGGGGTGGCGCACGGATACTGATATTGTTGTTCTTGCTGATGAGACTGGGGTGGCGGCAACGGAACATGATTCCTCGGCGGAAGAGGGCCGCTAAAATGCGGCGGTGCATGTTGATAATTACCGTATCCCCAATTCAGGGATGGCTGATTCCCTTGCGGCTGCCGTGTAGTGGATGCTGGCGGGGCAGTCACATATGTTAATATTCCAAATTGGTAGTCACATGATCGAACCTCAGTTGTATTCTTTGTAAAGAATCATTGAACGCCCGTTAAATATAAGGTGATGAGGCATTATTGATTCTTTGTAAGGAAAAAAAAAAGATTACAAATAAAATAAACCATTAAATTTAATTTTCATACTCCAAAATTCATGTTAGAGGTTAAATCAATTGAATATGTTCTAAAAAAGGTAACTAAACATGATTTTCGTATCTGAATAATCACAAATTTAATTTTTAACAATATTTTATTAATCGAGCTCATTAGTAGACACTTGGTGAAAACTTAAAAAATAAAATAAAATAAAAGTGAAAGCAAAAGAATAATTGAAAATTTCAAAATGTGTATATTAAATTCAATCCCAGACTTCAAGATCTGTCCACCAGTAAACAACTTTTGACTTAATCTGTTTTTAGGTGTGAAAAGTTAAAGACTGCAATTCACATTGACTTAAGTAATGACATATATAATATTTAATGATGAAGAGTTGTATTCAAAAAGATTTTATGTTGTAATTAAGTATTAAAAAAAAAAAAAAAAAAACAAAAGACTCAATGACATATATATCATAAGGTAAAATATATGTTACTTGATACTTTTGTTTGTATAATTTATTTATTACATCAATCAGAACAATGTCAAAAATTAAATACTGTTAAATGCCCATAATAACCAACGCTAAAAGTGTTGTTTGTAGTAATGCTTAGCTGGTAAAGGATCACAAGTTGATAAATTAATCTAAGTTATTTGATTGGCCATTACATGGTTATGTCCCAACTAGCTGAAGCCTACTCGTCTATCTTGTGACCTTAGAAGGCATTCCAGGTAAAATACCACAAGGATGTTACCTAACTTAGGTTGTTTGCTTACCAGATCAAATCAACAAGAAGACCAATAGACATAACTTATAGAGAGTTGAACTTGAATCTTGTAATGATTATCAAACCAATTGTTCGAATAACTTGGTTGGATTGCCCCGACTAATTCAATTCAAAGCTGAGTAATGATGTGTTATGTGATTATAATTATGTGGGGCGATTCGAAATCTTTGAGCGGAGAATATGAAGTTTGATAATTTGGTTTAGGACTAGGAATGTCAACGGGGCGGGGTGGGGGCGGGGGACATACCCCATCCCCGTCTCCGACTTTCTTCCCATTCTCCGTCCCCATCCCCATCCCCGCCGGGGAATGAAAAATTCCCCCCATCCCCATCCCCACGGGGATTATTCGGGGACGGGGAATCCCCACCCCGTTAACAAGTTATAAAAAAAAAACATTAAAAAATATTTAAATAAATAACGCATATATATCCATCCCCAACTCAAAGTTGTATTCAATATTTTACAATTAAACATTTTATTTAAATATGCATGACATACAATGACAAGAATACTTCTAAAATTATATATATTGTATACAAAGTACTACATTTGTGTGTGTTGTGTGGCAATATATATATATATATATATATATATATATATATATATATATATAGGGGACGAGACAGGGAGGGTACTCCCCATCCCCGCCCCCGTCCCCGACGGGGAATTCAAAATTGTCCACATCCCGATCTCCGATCCCCTACTTTTGTCCTCATCCCCATCCCCGTAGGGACGGGAAATCGGGTTCCCCGTCGGGTGCGGGTTCAATTGACATTCCTATTTAAGAGAACATAACGTTCTTAAACAATGCGTAATATTGAACCATCAAATCTACAAGTCGAAATCTTTGATTGGAGATTATGAAGTTTGATAATTTGGTTTAGGACAACATAACGTGCTTAAACAATGCCTAATATTGAACAATCAAAATCTACAAGTGATATCACATTATTTTGGACAGTTTGTGGATTTTCTATCGTGTCAATTAACATTGTATCAATAGTATCAACTATAATTATGTGTATTTTAGGTTGAACATTTGCGTTTGAATCATTGATGAAGATCTTTTGTAATCCTTGATTAGTAATCCTTATTTCTTCCGATTCATTGATGAAAATTTTTTGTAATCCTTGATTAGTAATCCTTATTTCTTCCGAATGAAGACACTTGTTAATCCATATTAATCATCATTAATACTCATGTTTATAGATCTTTAAGCACGCAGCAGGTATTATGGTTTTCTGCTTTTAATTAGGATTATGCCAATCATAAGCAAGAAGACAATACCCCAATTGATATATCATAGACCACGGTTTATTTTATAAGGTGGATCACTGAAATAAGTTTCATTTGTAGTATACTAAAAGTTCATTTTTATTGTATTATATGTTCTTTTTAATATGTTTGTTATATTTTGATACAAGTTAAATTCATCTGTAAATTTCTTTTTAATATGCTACCTAAAAATGAACATGTAATACACTAAAAATAAATTTGTGTCAGTGGCCACGTTATGATCGACATGAATCATGGTCCAAGATTTAAATTACTCAATACCAATAGTTATGTTGTGCAACTGTGTGCACCATAAACGACGTCGTTTTGACTAAAAACGCGCGTCCCATTTAAAAAAAAAAAAATTCAGTTTCGATTCCACTCAACAGCATTATTGTGGATATATAGTTATGAATTATTGTGGATATATAGTTATAAATTTGTGGATATTTAGTTCATTCATTCTGGATTTTGTGTTATTTATTCAGTGTGGATATCTAGTTATGAATTTGTGAATATATAGTTATGAATTTGTGGATATATAATTCAAATTATGCACACAAAAATGTTATTGCCGAGAATTGAACCTGAATTTTTTTTAAAGTGGGACGCGTGTTTTTAGTCAAAACGACGTCGTTTTTGTAACCGTGTGCACCATACATGATGCACACGGTTGCACAGCATAATTTGCGACTCAATACCCCCAAGTGGGCTCCAATGTAATTTGGGCCGGGTTTTATGTTCAAAGATTGGGCCATTCCACACACTTTTTCTTGGAAGATTGTACTATCTGTCCAACTTGTGTGGATCCAATGTATGTATAATGGGTATTGAATTACTTAGCACCAACTTGGAGGGACAAAGTATAATGAAGCTGAGTACTTGAGATATATACAAATGGGCTTGGCCCATGTAGTTGGGCCAGCTTGATGAGTTGGGCTTTCCGACCCAACTTACTGTACCTTCCATTTCTAAATGGTTGCATGCAATCGTTATACCGTGCACCACGGTGCACATAGCACTGTGCTCTCCGCGCTTCCCAAAACGACGTCGTTTTGTTAAGTTGTTAAAAAAAAATCATCTATTTCGAATGCACATAAACTCATAACAGAATACACATAATCTAACATAATACATAATACACATAAATTTTTAACTGAATACACATAATGGGGTTTGGTTAACATAATACACATAAACTCTTAACTGAATACACATAAACTCATAACACAATACCCATAAACTTTTAACTGAATACACATAATGGGTTTGGTTAACATAATACAGAAACTCTTACACATAAACTCATAACACAGTACACATAAACTTTTAACTGAATACACATAATGGAGTTTAGTCTGTTCGGACAGACGGAATGGCGTCTGTAAGAAACGCGCGCGTTTTGTGCTTGGGCGCACATTGCTATGTGCACTGTGGTGCACGATATAAATTGCTGGTTGCATGACATGTAACTATAAGCACACTCGTTATATTGTAGATAAGTATCCAGCAATTGTATTGTGAATAATCCAGGTCTAAATATGTATTTGTAGGTAGTAGATAATAAGTCATATATAGCCGTTGCCATTGTCATGAATATTATTATATCTGGATGGATAATAGGGTAGGCACCCGACCCAGAATCACCTGAAGAAATAAAGGTCTGTGTAACAAAAACATTTACTCTATTGATCTATTCAAGAGGGAATAATTATAGTGAAGACCACACTCAATGTAGACTTGGCTCTTCATTACTATGAAACTGTTACTTGAGCAGAGAGACATTGCACACATTAGTAGAAATAGAAAACTTTTCAGTAGGCAAAGACAGATTCTAATTCTTGTACACAATACTCTTATAAGTAATACGACTCTGATTACTTTTCAAATAGTATTCGATAACTTATTTTCCGTCAATATCATTAACTAAATGAAAAGAATTCTATATAATACTAAATTGAAAGAATGATCTATAGACTTCAACTAAAATCTTAAACTCATAGTTGGACCACGGATTTATTATTTATGGATGTGTGTTGCTCAACAGAATCTATTATAAAAGAAATGGATTGTGTGTCTATTGAAGATTTTTTTGTCTTCTTTTACTTGAATCTTTTATGTGCATATTACAGATTCTCCAGATTCTTGCCATGCAAGCCCATGGCTATATATTTACCTGCATCACTTCCGGCTACTTCAATTCATCCTGTAAATTAATCATTATATTTTTCATTCTCAAATCGAGTTACAATCCATTCACTATACATGAAGTTGATGAAACAACGCTTTCTAGGGTCTGGATCAAACGGAACAGTAAACTTGACCGTCGAACCCGCCGGAAAAACGGAGATTGCAGTGAAGTCCGCCGGAATGGAGAACTCAAGCTCCCTGAGACGGGAAGGACTGTTCTTGCACGCTCTCAGAGGCTGCCCTTACATCGTTCACTGTTTTGGGGAAGACATAAGCGTGGAAAATGGAGAACACGTAGTGTACAACCTTCTGCTAGAATACGCTCCCGGCGGCACCCTCCACGACATGATCGAGGCTCACGGCGGAAGCATGCCGGAGACGGAGGTTGCACGCTGCACTTATCAGCTTCTCAGAGGTATCCACCGCGTGCACAGCCTAGGGTTCGTCCACTGCGACTTAAAGCCGGATAACGTCCTCGTCTTCCCCACTCAACGCGGCCGGAATCGGCTCAAGTTGTGCAATTTCGGGCTGGCGAAGCTGGCCGGCCGACGGAATGACGATTACGGTGATTACCATCGCGGGACGTTACTATACGCGCCGCCGGAATCTTTAACCCGATGGAGGAAAAGATCACGGAGGTAATTTTGATTAATTAATTGTATATGTACATGTTTACGATTGCGATAAGACCTGATTCGACTTATTATGATAAAACATTTATCATACATAAAAAGTTATAGCTAATGACAACTTTATTTTTTTAATAAACCGTCACCATATTTTTGAGAAGTTGGAGTTGGACTTCTGTCCAACAAACTCCAACCACCTCATGCTAGACTTGACCTTTACTTACCACCGTCCAAAAATAATTAATAAAAGAGTAGCCTCATTCTTGTGAAAGTATGACATATTATGGAACCACGTTGATGTGGTAAATACATCGAGAAATATTGATAAGTGTATATACTCAGATATGGTACGTACGTAGAATTGTAGGACTCTGCTTATTGGTTTAAGTGGTAGAGTTCGAGCACGAGTGACAGTGCGTGGGGGAATTCCAAGCTAATTAGGCTTAGGTGGAAAGGCCAAAAGTTCCCCTCCATGTGCAATTAATGCAGTATTTATAGGTAGTGTGAAAGGAAACACATGCCGGGGTCGGGATGTGCGCCACGTGTGACACATGCACGGGAGGTTAGACACATTGCTACTACCCCACTTGTACAAAGATTCCTAACGTTTATGTTCTCTCTGGGATTGGGATGACACGCACAAATCGAGAAATAAGGCTCATCTCTCTCAGACGAGTCTCAGTGGCCTAACTCGGGTTAGTCGTCATGAGTCGTGACTCATGATGACATAGCAAGGTCAGTCCTGATCTTAAGGTAAGGTGAAAGATGCACTCTGACTAGTGCTTTGCTCGGTCTTCGGAGTAAAAGACATTTTTGGTCCTAGACTTATAGTGGCACAGATAATTTTAGTCTTCTTTAAAAAAATCAGACAATTTATGGACACTCTTATCGTAACGAGGACACAGGTTGTCTGATTTTTTAAGAAGGACTAAAATTGTCTGTGCCACTATAAATCTAGGACCAAAAATGTCTTTTACTCTCGGTCTTCGTATCAAGGTCAAATAGGTCTAGCATAACTCATAAGGTTAATCAAGGTCCGGAAATGTTGCCCATGACACACAGGTTGTACCCCAAGCAAGTATATTATAAATACGCTCGGGGAATATTCCCCATCACACGGAAATATTATCAATATATCTCAACATTCTTATTCCGGTTGATCTCAACTTAACTTAACCCGCAGGTCATACGAGGCACCTAAGGATATCTGGGCGCTGGGTTGCATCGTCGTCGAGATGATCACCGGAAAACTTATGTGGCGAGTCGGCAATACCGATGAGTTAACCATGAAAATATCATTAACCAAACCGGAAATACCAAACCATATCTCCCATTCAGCCAAGCATTTCATGAAAAAATGTTTGGAGATAAAACCACGAAAAAGATGGACGGTCGAGAAGCTGCTAAATCACCCATTTGTTAGGGGTTTTGCTGTTCTTGGAGTTGAAGAAGACGAAGGGTTTGTGAATCCGAATGACTATACGCCATGGATTTCCGGTAAGGATCTGTTTGGGTCGTCACCGGCATATCCAGAAGCTCCTTTTCGTGAATATGTTCTGTTCCCTATGAAAGATGAGGAAGATAATGGATGCCGGTTTAAGTTTCCTTGTGGGGAGGACTTGTTGAAACAAATTTATGGATAGCAACGCCGTCGTTTTATTATTCATACATCGATTTTTCTTAATGCATCAAATATCTATCTATCTATAAAGAGATGAGTTAGCAATTCAAAGATCATGCATTGTACAATATAATAAATAAATTTATACTCTTGGAATAAATATTTTAATAATGTTTATTTAAAATAATCCCTTCTAATTATAATTATAATAATTATTGTTGTTATTATTAGACATTAGATATCATGTATGTACATGCATGTGCAATAACATTTCAACAAAAATTGGCTAGGTAACAAAAAATGTCACAATAATGGAATAATTGATTCAATTCGTGTGTAGTGGAGTAATGTAATATCCTTGATCATTGACTACAAGTATGTTAATCAATTTTTTTTTACAACATTCAATATCTTAACACAATATATAAAACTTATTTGAATTCAATTCAAATTATGCACATAGAGTTTTTGTTTTTATTATTTTATTTGTTTTAAAGAAAAAGTTAGTCAAAACTTTTCAACATTATGATCACCGAAAAATATGGAGAAGTTGGCTACCTCTCTATCTTCTTGTCACTCCTCTGTCATTCGGATGGATCAGTTGTCATGACGGGATTCTCTATGTTTTTTTTTTCAAATATTTGATTCATTTATTTGAATAATGTAATTTTGCATTTTCTCATTTTACGTAAAATATCAGAAATAGTTGGCTGACTTAGAATACTGATTGATTCAGTTAAGCGCCTACTCAGTAATGATAGATCATGAAGAGAACATTAGAGAAATAAAAACAAACACACAGAACGAATACTCACAATGTTTACCCAGTTCGATACGGTGTGTATCTACTCTGGGGGACGATCACATATGCGTCCAATCCACTAAATCATAATCCAATGTACAAAGGTAGATATACAATAATCTTACCCAAGTGCCTCACACAAGGTACAAACCCAGTCTACACAGGTTTAGTGGATTGTTGAAGATGGAGAGTCATGCATACAGAAGTCCAATGAAATCCCTTCACTTGGAGAGCCCACTCTGATGCAGTCCACTTCAGTGACGCTCTATAAGGTTGTTCCCACAACAGTGTGATCTTAGTGTCCTTTCGTTTAAGCAGCAGTAACTCTTCTCAAGTTCATCATTTTAATCACTGTGAACATGTTGTATTGAGAAGGTGCATGACAATCAAGGATCTAGTCTCATAAAGCTGATATGGAGTGTTTCTTCTTCTTATTTGGCGTAACCCTAGTTCCCTTCAAGAACTGGTACTTATAGATCATTCAATAAACACTCTCCATAGATATCTTTGAATGTAGAAGGTAGGACTATAAAAGAGGAATGTAATCTTAGCAGATTAGGTCCATTACCTTCTTTGAAGATACGCTGATCGTCTTTCCATACTGGGCTGATAATACCGCGTGAGCCTCTTAAGGAAACAGTTTCCCTAAGTCAGATCTTCAGTGTCAGTTCTTCTGTTGTTGCTTCTGATTGATCAGATATCTGTAGAACCAACCGGACAAACTCTAAACCTATCTTAGTATGCCATAATAATATTGTCAATTATAATATGGGGTTTTTTTGAACATAAAAACACTAATAAATAAAAATATTACCACGTTAATATTTTTTTTTTTTTGACAATAAAAATTCATTAATATAGATCAAAACCAAAATACATTTGAAAAGAAGGAAGGAGGGGATCGGATCTTGATCGAAGACCTCCATCCCATACGATTAGCTATGAATAAAGTTTCTCGCACAAATAGATGAACAGCTTTATTTGCAAACCGTTTAGTAAACACAAAGTTAACATTAGGAAAATCTTTATCTTTATTTAGTGACTAGGAACCAATTCCCTTCTGTTAAATGATGTAAGCGTTAGTACGTAACAATATAATGACTTTGTGGTGTGTAATCTTCACACGTTCACATAATGTTCCAAGTGAGTTCTGAGTCATTTGCCAATATGACAAACAAATTAAAATACTAATAACAAATTAGTTTGATTTTTTTTAACACATTCTCAGTCAAATTCATCATACATGGTCTGATTTTTTTATTGCACTTTATGTATCTTATGTGGTTTGTGAGTTATTACATTAGAGTGAGATTAGTCCGTGCATACTCTTAAATAGTGATTATGAATTTTCTTGACACCCAAAAATATATATATTAGTAACAACAATAATTATGATAGTAACACCATACCCAAGAAAATGACTTACACCATCAACCAACACAGAAAGTGATTGAGGCTAAGAGGAAAGTGTATGTACATATAATGGGTATTGTTGTATCAATTATTATGTATGTTGTATGACTATATTATTTTTTTTTATTTTTTATATTTAAATGGAAAGAGAAACTCGCAGTCACTACTTAATCAAAATATGTAAAATGTACACACTAGAAAAATGGAAAGAGAAACTCTCATGAGAGTAAATATTGAGTAAATGTTGTTTTTGTATAACAACTACAAACCACACAAAATATGTAAAACGTATACACTAGAAAAATTTTATGTGACAAGCTTAACCAAAATTGTATTAACAAAAATTCAATATTCTTACTACAATGAAACAATTCAAATTTAAGTCTAGTCATAGCCATAAAATTTTACTCTTACTTCAAAAAAGAAGTAACTTATAATATTTTAACGTGATAAGTTAGAATATCTTTTAAATAACCATAGAATATCTTTTGTAATCGCATAGTATCCATTATTTTTTGGAATATATCTGGTGATCTTATCATGTTCATTGTTCGAGCCACTCATGTAGCAGGACTGTCAGCTTAAAGTTAAAGAAATACCATTGTCTATTTTATACATAAGCTAGCTATGCCACGTTTTCCACGAGCAATTTAAAGCAAATGTACAACCGATTTGGTGGTTAGGTTTTTTGGCCCGACCTACCATGGCTGAAATATTACACTCAATGATATATATATATATATATATATATATATATATATATATATATATATATATATATATAAGATTAAATTTTGACAAGTAAAAATAGGAATTTCATCCTTTTGTGTGATGATATTTTAACACCAACAAAATTTTATGATATGATTTGACATATAATTGACAAATAGATAAAATAATTTACATAATCAATTAATTAAATAAGATTATTTTAAGCTCTAAAATGGGTTGCAGAGTTGACAAATTGAAATATGATTCTAGATAACAAATTTGAACTCGACGCACATAATTTTATTTATTTTTTTTAGTGTAGTAAGTGTTGGCTTATGGCTTATCTAGTTTACATTTTTATGTAATAATTGCAAATTTTTGTCATCACTCAACAATAACATTATTTTTATTGAGTTTTTTCATCTTTTGAAAACCTAAACATTTTTTTAGATTGTGGGAATAGTATTGCGTTATTAGAAAAAAATTATTTTACTTTCACCAAGTTTTTCAGGTTTTGTCGAACTAATTTTAGACCCTTTGCGGCTAATAGCAAATTAGCAATACTTATCGTTTGATTAGTTGTACTGAACTGTGCAATGGTTTTTTTTTTTTTTTTTGAAAAAAAAAACATATATTGAGCAATTGGAATCAAATGTTGAATACAAGTAGGATAAGAGTAAAACCAAATACGAGGACCAGATTGCGAACTTGCCACCCATGCTAAAACATGAGCTAGCTTATTTCTGATCTAATAATAAACCAACGGATAGACATTGCAATGAAGTGTTGCATTAACTTTTGACATTTCTTGATCACACAACCTGCGTAAGAAAATTCTGTATGTATAGCTTCAAGCATAGAACAAACCATTTGACAATCCAAAAATAAAACCAGACGTTGTCATCCTTGCTCCAAAGCCCAAGAGCGAACTTCTTTAATTGGCATTACTTCAGCCAAATGTGGATATAATAAATAGCGAATGTCTTGATTTTTCGCGGCCAAGAAATTGTTGTTGGAGTTATTAGTTAAACCAATAGACCTAACATTTTAAGTCTATATTAATCTTTAAAAAATCTTTATTGTGTAACTTATTAAGTTGAGAAGTCAATTAGGTAACATAATCGTTTTATTTTTAAGTTAACATAACACATTACCGTCTAAAAAATGGAGACCCGAATCAAGTAAGAATATTAGGCAGGGATATTATTAAGTTAATTAATTCCATTTTAGATATTGGTCGGCGTCGCTCGCTAATGCAAACGTGTCAATCATATAAAGGCGGGGGGCATTACCGTCCTTTAGCTCTAGAATATGTTTATACAACAAGCGTGTAGGTCCCACGACCGGTCTCCGTTAAGCTGTCAGGAGATGACGGCTGAGTCAGCAACGAATTTTAAAACGTTTATCTAAACTCCCTCCCTCCGTCTCTCGCCTTATAAATACGCCTCCTCCCTCCCTCCCCTAAACCTCCCCTGCATTTCATCGAACATCTCATCTCCCTCTCTCTGATCATCGGAAATGGATTCCTTCTGCAAATCAGTTCGCGATTCTTCTTCTCCCTTCGACGCCATCATTTTCGGTAAGTTCTTCTTCTTCTTCTTAATTCTTCTTAGCTTTGAACTGCATTTTTTTTTTTGGATATAGGAAATGCTGAGTTTTTTGTTTTGTTTCCTCTGTGATTTTAGATATGGATGATACTCTGTACTCGTCGAAAGTTGGAATTGGACAAGCATTGAAGAAGAATATTGATGGTTTGATTTTTATTTATTTATTTATTTTGGTTCTGTTTTTTCTTCCTGATACATTTTTTTTATCAGTGATGATTCATGATTCCTGCATAACTGTTTCTGTTACTGATTTTTTTGGGTTTTGAACTAGATTTTCTCGTGGAGAAATGCGGATTTCCAGAGACGGAAGCTTCCGCTTTGCGCGTTGAGCTCTTCAAAAAATACGGAAGCTCTCTTGCCGGTTTACGGGTATATATGTATTTAATCTCTGCTTTGAATCTAAGAACATTTTAATTCTGAAAATAATCTCTGATTGATAAAATTTTCTGTTTCAGGCATTAGGGTATGATGTTGATGCTGATGAATATCACAGGTGAGGGAAACATGGAAAATGGCCATTTTCCTCTTGAAAAAATCTATTTAAAATAAAAAAAGGATTTCTCTAATTTATTGTTCTAATTTCGAATTTTTCAACAGCTTTGTCCATGGAAGATTACCCTACAATCTCATCAAACCAGACCCTGAGCTTAGAAGCCTTTTGCGCAGCATCAACCAACGCAAAATTGTAAGTCAAACATACATTAGCCTGTAAATTTCTCGATTGATTCTCTATTTCTAATGATCTATTGTGTTGATTGTTGAAATTAAAAAAAAAAAAAAAAAATTGCAGATATTTACGAATTCGGACAGAGTCCATGCAATGAAAGTGTTGGATAGAATCGGAATCAAGGATTGTTTCGAGCAGATTATTTGCTTCGAGACCATGAATCCCAACCTGTCTCGATCGTCCCGACCGGACGAGTTCCCCGTCGTGTTGAAGCCGGCCATGGAGGCCATGAACATCGCCGTTGACTTCGCGGATGTTGATCCTCGCCGCACGGTACGCTTCTCATCAATCACCTTTAATTTCAACATATCATTCATTTCGGAACCTAAAGATTGGGATTATATATTTATATATTCCCCTTGTAATTTCAGCTCTTCCTGGATGACAACACGCGAAACATCGCAGCCGGAAACGCCGTGGGACTCCGAACAGCTTTGGTACGTGCAATCTGTTACCACTTTCAATTCCAGTAGTTTAATTACGTATGAAGCTAAAATCTTAACGAATTAAAACAATTGAAGGTGGGGACGGCAACAAAGACGAAAGAGAGTGATTATGCGATGGAGAAAGTGACGGAAATGGTGCAGGTGATACCAGAAATCTGGTTTGAAGAAGAAGTGAGATGCAGCAGAAGCGAAATGGATTCATATCTTGCAACCACATCAGTGGGCGCTTAAAGCATTCATTCCCTGCAGGTTTAGGGTTCGTAAATATGTATGTGTGTATAATGTATGTACACTTCAATTCCCTCCCTGAATGTATCATGTTCATGTATGTATTGAGTTGCCCAGAATGTACTAGAACAAAATGGGCTGGCGTGTTCCACTATATCAATGTAATGTCAAGTGTTAACATGTATTTATGCAATAATAAAATAAGCTTCTGATGACAGACGTGGATTCCTATGAAAACTGTTTGTGATTGGGTGACTTGCCATCTTTATGGACACGAGCCTGTCCACGTTAATACTGGATATGGACGAATTACGTGTTGTTTTAATACTGATACTATATTATTCAAATCATTGATTACTGATTAGTGCATTGTAAGTTCAATTCTTGTGCATAAAAGGTGAATTTCTCTACTTCCAATGTCCTGGCGTTTCAACCCAACAAGAATGTGTGTGTGAGAGAGAGAGAATCAATTTTGACTTATTTGACCATTATTAGCTGTTTGACTTTGTTAAACATTTAATATACGTGTTTGCCCTTAATTAGTTTTTTGTAACAGCTTATTGTTTTAAAATAAAATGTTAAAATTCAAAAAACAGCTCAAAATAGTTTTTTTGAGAAAGTCACTTTGTATATAATCAGCTATTAGCTAAAAGCTAATTTATCAAACTTCTTTTTACAATCAACTAATGCTATCACCTAATCAAACTCACTAACCCAATCAACTAACAACTAACATCTATTTACCAAACACCCCCATAATTTTGTAAGCACAGAGAATTATAAAATTTTCTTCAACTTATTATCAATACATTAACTTTTATTAACTCACAATATGATGAATTGATTCACCTTTAGTGAATGAACAACGTAATTATTAATGGGTGCTTTTGAATAAGTCTTGTGTAAGATCAAATTATCTCACATAATATACATTTTTTATTTAAATTAAAATATATAGTTTTTATAATGTATAAAAAATAAAAAAAATAAAAAGCATTAAACATTTTACTTGAGACAGTTTCACAAAACACCTACTTTTTAATAAATAAATAAATAAAATCAAGTTTAGAGCTATAGTTAATTAATTGTTTCCACGAGAAACACGGGATTGCATTTGTTTAATGGTAAAATAAAGTCATAAAAAATTCTAATGTATCAATTACCGTGACATAAATACACAATTGACAATAAATTAGTATTTTATAGCTTCTATGTATGCTTTCTTTGATGTGATGATGTGAAATGAAGGTGATTGCTTTAATTTCCAGCTTAGAACTGATTCCTATATTTAGATTTAAATAATTGAGGAAAATTGAAATTAATGGTAGTTTATTGAGTTCAGAATAATCCAATGTTATTGGACGATAAAAACAACAACAATAATGCAAAATGCTGGCCCAGGATGTCACCAGCAATAATATAAAACTCAATTATGGAGTATTAAACAATGTTCCATCATCCCTGTTACAATATAAACCATTTTTCATTATATACAAATTCAATTTTATTATATTACAAATTTATTTCTAATGTATTATATATTTATTTTAATATATTACTTAAAAATAAATTTATTATACATTAAAATTGATTTATCTCATTGTGCAGTGATTCTTTATCAGTTAGGTTTATAAGCTGAATTTTACCTAAAATACATAATGAGAGGTCATGGCCTGGGTTCAATCCTCAGTGGAGCGGTACTGACTCTTTGTACTTCAGTAGATTGAGAAAGTAGTTATGAACAGATACTACATTGTAACACAGTCAGTAATACTAAAAAAATTGTGTTTTTTTTTTTTTTTTTTGTAAATCAAAAATTTTCCCATAAAATTGATAATTTTTATTTTTTTGAAAAACCCATAAAATTGATATTATGCACCTAGCTTGCTCACATACACACATTGAATACTGTTCTTTGCCTCCAAAGTGGATACATTATTGCATTTTGTTTTTTGGTATAAATTATAGTCAGTTCTTATCGTGTGAAAAATGGATGTGTCAACCTTCAACTAAAATCCAATCATTGTACATTTGTAGCTTAGTACCCAACGTCATGTCAATTTCATTAATTTTGATTGAGCAGCTTTAATGCGGATAGATATTTTAAGATTTTAATTATAACACTTTCCCTAGATAAAACTATTTTAATGAAACATCATTGATGTTGATAGAGATTTTATGATGACAACAAATTATAACACGTACTTTGATAAGACCATTTTAATTGAAATCATTGATATCAATGGAGATTGATAAAGTCGTTTTATCTAAACATTGTTAATTTAGATGGAGATTTTATCATTTTTATAAACTCTAACACTTTCTTTAGATAAAAGCAAGAAATAATCACACTCGAAATAATATATATTAAAATATCTTTAGTTTCTTACTAATGTTATTCATAAGAATATTTATGCTTTATGTATCAAATTTAAAGTAAATAAGCCAAGCACCTTGTGCTTAGATGACATGTAGTGACTCTTCTATATGGAAGGTCATGAGATTGAGTCTCACTCTTTGTCTCAGGTTGAGAAAGTATGTTTGAACAGATACTACAATGTATTAGAAAAATTTAAAGTAAATAATTGGTTTCCTAATTCTAACAAATAGTGCAATTAGGTTATATTATTACTTATTCGACATGTTACACTTGATATTATAATAAGTTAATACATAGCATCCTATACTTACGTGGATTTTAATTATACAATTATTTTATTCTTTTTCCAATTCTCCACCTTTGTTGGCCTACAAAAACATGCAAAAGGAATACATCTAAGATGGTATAAACCAACACTGAAATTTAAATTCTCACTTTATTCTCAGTAATTCATCTCCCATAGAATTGCAATTCCTTTCCCACGTAAATCCCCCTCCAACCAATTCAAACGCCATGTAAGATGGCTAGGCCACCTTTATTCCCCTAGACGAATGTGTAGTCACCATTATTCATCTGAAATTCGTCACCAGATATGGACCTCTTTGTCACTGGGCAATGGCTATGTATTAAGAAAATTTTAATTTTGAAAAAATTAATATTTAATATTTTTAAACAAAAAGTATTATTTTAAAAATTTTATATTAAAATAATTATATAATTAAAATCCTCACAAGCATCATATTAATAGACAAGTAGGATTAAGATGGGAGCCATGGCCCATGGGGCTACCAGTCACCAGTCTCATCCAAACACTGTTTCGGCAGAGATCATCTAAGTAGAATTAGTGCAAGATATTCAATACCAAGAAACACAAGAAATTGAATAAAACACACTACCAAATAACCTCAACTAAATTAGTCAAATAATTAACTTTAAGAATAAGAGCCAAATTGATCACGGAACGTAATGCAATAGTGCAATCAAACCACTCAACCTAAAAAAAGTACAATTAATCCATTCAATAGCCTAAATACCTCCGGTGGTCAACCATTCTTCCCGGTTGCTCGCTGATGTGGCCTATTATGTTGCATTTTTTATTAGCTTCCTTTTTTTTAGCCAGTGGTGTTTGTTCTATTGGATTATCGGCCACCTAATAGGCCACATCAGCAAGCAACCAGGAAGAAGGACGGATCACCGGCTACCAGGTGAAATTGGAGGCATTTGGGCTATTGAATGGACTAATTGCACTTTTTTTTAGGTTGAGTGGTCTGATTACACTATCGCGTTATGTTCAGTGGCTAATTTGGCGCTTATTCCTTAACTTTATAACCATAACCTCCTTGTGGTCGTTTAACAGCTAGAGTCACAAGGCAGGGTTCACCTAGAGTGCTTTCAAGTTCACATGATTCCCTAAACACTCTAGACTCTGTAAAATTACATCTACAACATTCAATTCAAAACGGGTGTGCACGGCACATAGGCAGGGCATCGTTCTGTAAATCTTTTTCAACGCCACAAACATGTTCGATGAAAGACCTATCGAGTCGCATCTTAACAGTATACACAGACTTTAAAACAACGGTCCAGAAGTGAATAAACTGTTGTAAAGGAAGGCCTCGATTTTCACATTTCTGGCTTCACCTTCACGTCGCCATTTGGTAATGCGTTTTGTGCTTGGGCCAACTGTTTTGCTTCCTGTTTTGGATGTTAAATATCAGTTGTAATATATGTTTTAGAGACAGAAACCAGGATAAAGGGCATATTAGCAATATCAACAAACAAAATACATTCAACAACCTAGTTAGAGTATATCATATGAAGGTCTGACAGAGTGATTTTTGGTAGATCTTATCTGATAAGACTATTTAGACTACATGTTAAATTTATTTGTTTGGCAAAGATCATGGATCATAGTACAGTTTTTAGCTTAACTTATGCCCATAAATCAGTAACTTTTACAATCCAAAATCATGAACTATAATCATAATCCAAATTATCACAAATTTACCAAATGAGAACAATATTCAGGCATACATATTAATTCTCACGAAACCAGAAGTTCTTTATGCAGCCCCGATGGCAAACATGAAGGTCTCACTGCTTGTTTTATGACTTTTATCATATAACCCTCAATGTTAGTACATCCTTTATTCAACCCTAACATTTTTTTTGACAATTCTGAATGTTTAACACTAAACTCACATGAATGACTGCCCTTGTATGATTTTAGCTAATGTGATCTTCTACATTCAATGTTAATCATAATTGCTTGAACTTCTAGTCTCCATATGTTGCAGAGTTTTTAAAGGAAACAAAAAAAAGGCAACCCCACGAGTTATTCTTCTCATCTTGGACTCTCCTGATAGGACTACGGAATATTTCTGAATCGATTCTGACAACTATTATAAACAAAATTTTCTTATCTCCACTTGTAGGGCATTATCCTTTTTTATCTAACTCATTAAATCCCTCAGGAATAGTGCAATTTGTTTCTGTTTTGTGTTTTCATTAAACAGAAATTGTGATGGTGGCCAGCTTGTCAAGCAATGGAACCGAATCAAAATGTTTATTTACCAGTAACCTACCTAAGGCCAGTTCAATATACTGCTCCGGGGAATTGCTACTTATTTAGTGCATAATAGTATTAAGTGCACATATTAAATCCATATAGTTGATGCCAACTAAATTGGGATCAAGGCCATGCTTGAGAGTTGAGTAGATTAGCCTATAGGAATTTCAGCAAGCACAAAAATTGAGAAACTTACTGCTGCAGAAGTTGCACGACTCATCCTATAAGCTTCCACTTCATCAGGAAATGCCTCTTCAAGTTCATCCAAAAGATGCTTCCGCAAACCCTGTGCCACAGTGAGAAGACAAGTAATTTATAGCATTTAATTGAATGAGCCTTTTGGCTCATTCATTTATTTATTTGTTCTTTTTTAATGTGAGGAATAGATTGGAGAATGATCCAATAAGACTTGCAGTTTTATGGCTTCAAGAATGTCAATGGCACATGGATATTACGGTAAGTGATTAGGGGCACTACTGCAAAGGCCTTCACTTTGCTCTCAGACACAGAGAACAGCAGAAGAAAGAATCAAGAATGCCTTGCAATTACAAGTACACACATATAGTCATATAGAGTGCAAATTGAAGTAAAGCTAACCTTGAAAGCATCTGTTTTTCCTTTGGTAATCTGATTTTTGGCAATGCAACTATTCAAAACATCCCTAGTAAACTCATCTGGATTCTTCCCATCATCAATTAAACTACATAGCAATAACCAATTAAAAAGAAAAATGCAATACCAGAATAAGCACAAATTGAGAGAGTAAAATTCACAATAATTAATTTACTTGAAAAACAAAACTTAAATCTTACCTGAGAACCTCCATGGGCACCTGAATATCACACTTCTCTGCTAATTTCGCCAAATTATCAAGCTCCAACACAAGAGCGTTCCTAATTTAATTCCAAACAATTCATAGATCAGTGAAAACTATTCCAATTATAGCGTATTTAAAACAGGTGAAGAATTTGCGGTGCATACATGCGCTGGAGAAATGGAAGCTGGGAGGCGGCGTTGAAGGAAGAGACGGTGAGATAGAGTTGGTGGAGCATCCCTAGGGTTTTCTGTATGGAGCTGATGACTTGGTTGAGATTCTGCTTGGAATCGTCCGCCGGTGAGCCGGTGGTGGCCGACGCTGATGAGTCGGCGGGCGAGGCAACGTTCGACATCGGGAGTATGACACCGTTACCGCCAGCACCGCCGGTTGCCGTCGCGTTCTGCGAATGATTCATCACCAACGGCGGGTTTTGAGTTCTGCGATTGGAATAGCTGTGAACGCTCTCCCTCTGTTTCCGTCGAATCTGACTTTCTCTTCTCTTTTTCTTTATATATATAGTGAGAAACCGGAAATTTGGGAAAATTGGATTAGGAAATTTAATTATTATAGTGTAATTATACTCTTTTCTACATTGTAATAGAGTCAGTATCGTTCAAAAAAATACTGTTTTCTATTATAATTGGGAGAAGGGGGAAGAATCAAATTTCTAAACTTTAGTATAAAATTTATATTTCATTCACTTGATCATCTTTTTAAATGTATTTTTATTGTTTTAAAACATGAGACATGAGAGTTTATCATGTGAAATTAGAGAATGACTTAATGTCACTGAAATCAATACAAATATGAACAAACAAGATTCATAAGTTTGTTCTTGAGCTGATCAACGAGTTGAATTTGTTTCGATCAATATATCTATGATAAAACCAATACATGTGCCAATTCGCTAGTTTTCATATTTTGGGAGTGTTTGGAAAATGACTGATACTATAAGGCAACATTACGAATATTATAGAGATACTAGCATACATCCTACATTTGCAATACATACTAGCTGAGTAAGCACATAAATAGCAATTAAAGGCAACAATGGGATCCAATGACAATCAATTAGCAAGTAATCAGTAAAGCACACAAATCATCTTCCAACCTTATACCAAGTTCCAACTTTTACTCCTCTTCATCCTTATATCAGTTCCAACCTGTACCTCCAAGTCACCCTTATATCGCCTCCCTTATTCCACTGAAGCAACTACATGCCTCACTCTGTAACCACCAACAAGTCCACCAACATGGTAGCACTGAAGCGTCATTCGCATCGTTCGTGCCTCTAGCACCACTACTAAGGGGTCAGCGCATATAGCTCTGATATGACACCGCGGTGCTTATACCCTGACCCAAGCCTTTAGCCAGCAAGTCTAAGGGGTGGTCCGTACCTTTAGCACGATAACCGTGCACTCGCTGTGCATTCCACCAATCACAATCTCATTCTCGTCACTCACATCAATCATGCAAATGTAGGATGCATGCTATCAGTCATTTTCCAGTTGGTTTCACCAAATGTAGTTGATTAACCAAGCCAATCAACCAAAATCAGTGTTTGGTAAAAAAAAATTCATTGGGATAACTTACTGGGATAATCAATTGATTTTCAAAACGCTACTTGGAGCATGTTTCTAAATCAATTGATTCCAATTCCTTCTTAAGCCAAAATTATCCCCCTTTTTCCTCATGGATGTATCTCTCAAATTTTCCCAAAACTCAGAACACATGATTAATGAAACATACTACCAGCCGAATTCAAAAAACAAATTAACATAGCAATGAAATTGTATTAATCATCAAAACTTAAAACACACCGCAAACCTAGATTTATTAAGACAAAAAAAAAACAAACAAAAAAAAAAAGACAACAACAACAACAACAAAAAGACTAGGTACCCGAATCAAGAAATGAGTTAATCCAAGCCGTTTTCTTTGCATCACCATCTTCTTCGTCTCCTTCGACACCGCCGTCTTCTTCACCATCGCTGCCGAATAAATTATTAGATAGGGTTCTGACTTGTGAGTAGGAGGGTTTGACGCGGGTATGAATTGTGGGCTTAATAATAAAAAAATAATAATACTCCGTAATAATGTCATTTTATATTTAAAATTAAAAATAATTCAAAAATAGCGAAATAAATAAAAATAATACACTTACGTATTATATTCTTAGAAAAAGTATAATTGATAACTCAAATTTTAGAATTATTTATCAAGATTAAAAGTTCATACATCATTACTCTCTAATATATTTAAAACTTAAAATAACACAATATATAGATAATCAGCTAATAATAAACAAATAATTTATCAAACACATTTCTACAACAAACCAATCCAATCAATTATCAATTATCAGCTTATTCTCAAACACCCATTTATTCCTTCCAAAAAGATTTAAGTCCTTACTTTCTAATAATATTAGAAAAATCGTATCATAATTTCGAAATCAACCCGAAATAATTCCACATTATAGAATTTCCCGTCAAAAATATATTCTCCAACATAAAAGAGATGATTGGATGTAGTCCAGAGCCCAGTTCCGTGCAACTAGTTTTCAGAGGCTCGGATCTCTTGGGGGAACCGCACACGACGAATTCTCTTGCGTTTTTTCCACGATTCCCAATCTTTGATTTCATATCGTCGTCAAAAGAATCTCCGGGATTTCTCTGTACATAAACACAGGTATACACGCAATCATAGGAGAGAGGGGAAGAAGGGAGAGATGGCATTTGAGTATATGTAAAGAAGGACAGAACAGTGGGAAAAAAATGGGGTCGAAGAGGAAAGCAGCTTCTCCCAAAAAATCACGTAAAGTTACTAAGAAGAAGGACAAAACAGAATATGTGTCGATCGCGGGCAAGTTTCTCTCTTTACTATCTGTATTTGAGTATTTCTCCCTTCCATGAAAGAAAAATGTGAGCTTTGATGTATTGTTCGTATTCTGAGTATTGGGTCTGCTTCAATCTCATTCAAGGAAAGAAATGGGTAAGAATGGAGTTGGCTGTTAATGAATTTAAGATAATTGGATTGCCTGAAAATGTAAGTCCCCCAAAACGGTGTAGTTTAATTGCAGCCTTGCAGGTGCTGTGAATTGTAGTAATGAGCTTATGCACATTACCTCCTTTTAGATTATAGCTATAGATGTGAAAAGTTATACCATACAGAGTTTGGCTTGCAGGTTTAAGAATGGTGAAAGACCTGTTTAGAACTGTCTGCCATATAGTATGTGTTTTTCTCCTTACTGGACAATTGTATTTCAGGGATGCTAGTCTTCATACTTCAACCAAAGATGAAATACATGTTTTTGTGATGTGTTCATGTGCTTTGTTGTTTTGCTTTGTGCTTAGTTAAATTTGAGACAGTTTAACTGACCAACTATGCTTCATTTTATACACAATTTAAGCCAGATTTTGGGATTTGAATTTTGCTTAGAAGCTTCATTGGACAAGTCAAATTTAATTTCAGATAAGAAATTCTGTGGACTAGCTGTTAGTGTTTAGCTTCTTTATATAGATTTTGAATCCATAATTGTATCAAATAATTCTATTTTCTTTCATTTATGGGCATCACTTAAATGGTTAGACTTGAATTAGAAAAACCTTGATTAAAACACTTCAAAGAAAATAATTTCATTTTTGAAAGTCATGCTTGCTGCTAATAGAACTGCTATTGCTTTGCAGGTCTTCAGTCTAAGCACGAACAAGAAATGGCAAATTTGACTCTTATGACACAGCCTTTCAAAACACTGAAGCTTTTTGTTATGGCAGTACTAGAGTGGCTCAGGCAGTCCCTGGCATATCTTTTCTCACATGCTTTATGGTTTGTGCTATTCAGCTGTGTGGCTGTGCTTTCTGGAATGCTGCTTTTGACCACAGATTCAGCCCATGAAAAGGTACGATTTGTATCATCTGTTGTTAAGAATTGCTATGTTTTGTAATGAATTGAAACGTATTGTTATTATGAAGTTTAAGTATTTACTCCCTTCAACCAGCTTGGTTGGCGTGAGTGGCCGTGCACTCTTGTCCCTTAAGAGAGGTCAGGAGTTCGAACCCCCTCTCGTATGGAAAAACCAATCTGGCCAGCACTTTGCCCCTTAATTGGGCCGGCCCAGTGCGAACGGGGATTAGTCTAAGTATGGTACGACCTTAAAGGTGCCTCCTACAGTTAGGACCTGCTCAGGACACCTCATGGTCTGAAAAAAAAAAAAAAAAAAAAAAAAAAAAAATATATATATATATATATATATATATATATATATATATATTTATTTATATATTTATTTATTTATTTATATATTTACTCCCTTCTTTTTTGGGTTCTTTATCCGTGTCACCGATCTGGTAACCTTTCTTGTTGTAATTGACATATGCCTCTCCTTCCCGCCATAACAGATGGAGGAAGTCCTTGAGTATGTACAGTTTGGAGTATGGTGGATTGCTCTCGGTGTTGCATCTTCGATTGGCCTTGGTAAGGCAAATTAATTATTCCCTGCCGATTTTTCCTGCTTGTTACTTCTTGGTCTTCTGGTAATCGAGTGTGCCTAAAGCTAACTGGTATTCTTGTCTTCCCTATAAAATCTTGACTTCCAGTAAGCAGCTTATGAATGAAAAACTCTGATCTTGTACTCTTCGTTTTGGCATAATGCAGGGTCCGGTTTGCACACCTTTGTTCTGTATCTAGGCCCTCACATTGCGTTCTTCACTATAAAAGCAGTGAAATGTGGTCGAGTTGACATTAAAAGTGCTCCGTATGATACAATTCAACTGAAAAGAAACCCTTCATGGCTTGGAAAGGATTGTTCCCAGTTTGGCCCCCCGTTGTTTTCTTCCTCTAATGGCACACAAGTTCCGTTGAGTAGTATCTTGCCCCACGTGCAATTAGAGGCTATTCTGTGGGGCCTTGGGACTGCCCTCGGAGAGCTTCCCCCCTATTTCATTTCACGAGCAGGTAATAACAATTAAACCTCTATCGATCCTTGGCAGTGAAACCCATTTTTCAAAGCAGGTTTTAATTGTTGAAAAATAAAGAGTTAGGTTTATCTATAGGGTTGTGTCTATTAATGAAAAGGTGTCAGTTATGGGTAGTTACCAGTTAGTTTTGGACGTCTTTGAATTGAACATTTCACCTGTGCTTTACCATACCCTTTTTATTTCGTTTGTACTTGCACTTTCATATGCATTATTTTATATATCTAACTGTATCAGATTCTTCTTATGAGCAAAGAACATTTCCGTATTTATTAACATGTTAATATCTCTCCATATCCCCTTTTGCAGCAAGCATTTCAGGAAGTAGTATAGATGAGCTGGATACTTCCTCGACTGAAAATAACGGACATCAAGAAACTAATCTAAATCAAATTAAGCGCTGGTTTCTTTCACATGCTCAATATCTAAACTTCTTCACCATCTTGATTCTTGCTTCGGTTAGTGCAGACTTCTGACCATTTCTTTTGGTTTTATCGCCAACTTTATTTTGCAAATTAGCTGTATTCACCACACAAATGCTGACAAATCTTCCCGTGCGGCCGGTGCAGATTCACCATCAGGTATGCATAAATGCACCACACAATGTTCGGAAATGCACCAATGCACCACAAAACGCACCACACACCAAAAAAATGCACCACACCTCGCCACACCTAATGGTGCATTTCTGAATACTTTGTGGTGCATTTATGCGTACCTAATGGTGAGTGACCGCACGGGAACTTGACTCTATAGATTTGTCTTTTGAGTATTAACAATTTGATGATTGTACTCTAGTTCAATGTTTAAGAGGAAATGCGTAATACTTGTACCAAAAAAAAAAAAGAGGATTTCGGCTTAAAAAAAGGTAAAAAGGAAAGTCATTGGAAGAATTTTCCCTTTTGTTTTTCCTGACGTAGATTTTGTCTTCTCGTTCCATTTTCTTTACCCAACCCTGTTAGGTTAAAGTTCGGGATTGTTTGGTTGCATGTAAATATCTTCGTTTATACTCTATGCATCTCTTGTTGATTATCCAAAATGCTGTGTAGGTGCCCAATCCTCTATTTGATTTGGCTGGCATAATGTGTGGACAATTTGGCATTCCATTCTGGGAGTTCTTCTTTGCTACGTTGATTGGAAAGGCTATCATTAAAACGCATATACAGGTTTGTCAAGTTTCAGAACCCAAACATAATGTTGCTTTGAGATTGAGTTCTTGAAATCTGACAAGAAATTTGGTTCCTCGTTCCCTGGCAGACAGTCTTTATAATTTCAGTGTGCAATAATCAGCTCCTCGACTGGATGGAGAACAAATTCATTCGGGTCCTCAGCTTTGTTCCGGGTATGGAATCCATCCTACCCAACGTGATCGCGAAGCTTCACGCCATCAAAGACAAGTATATGATAACCAAACCGCATTCCCCTTCAAATACTAAGGTGACATAGACTGCAGATCAGATTACTTCCTTTGATAACCCAACAGGGTGGCTCAAGTGGCAAATGAGCTCTCTTTGTGGGGAGAATTCCGGGATAACTCGGGTTCGATTCCCACAACTGACGATTCTCTTTGGGCCAAATTCCCACAACTGACGATTCTCTTTGGGCCAAATAACCCGGGTTCAATTCCCACAACTGACGATTCCCTTTGGGCCAGCTTAATTGGGTGGACCTGGACCGTTAAACGGACAGAGAAAGACCCATACCACCTCGTGGTTTACACCAAAAAAACAAAACAAAAGATTGCTTACTTTGATCACAATTGCTCTCGTTTTCTTTAATCTCAATGCTACTTCTTATCAGGTGAAATGGGACTTCTCATTTGCTTCGATCTGGAACACAGTGGTATGGATCATGCTTCTGAACTTCTTCGTTAAGATCATAAATGCAACCGCACAGAACTATCTCAAGAAACATCAAGAGCGGGATTTTGGTGCTGTGAAGGGCAAGTCATCAATGCAGAGCAGACTCGAATGAATCTTATGAATCATAGAGACGAATACTGTGTTTTGCCTTTTCGATTCATCTCATGCTAGGTTACTGCACAATTACTTACACAATTCACCATTGAACCCTGTGAGGGAACACCCAAAAGGCCAAAACTTGTATAGGATAGAATACAGAAGAATTACAGGCTTATATTATATCAGGTATGGAGTATTACCACCATTCTTTTTGAGTGGCCATTTTTGTTTAGCAAATACATATGTTAATATTTGGCTTTGCAATTGACTTTCCACAGTTTGGAAGTGAAGATTTCATTTTTTATTTCCCCTTTGGTTTAGAGCATCATCAAGACTAGAAATTTGGTTATATTTAGGAGTGTTATGATTTCGGTTATCTTGTTCAATTAACTGAATTTTTTATCATGTGTGCCCGCAATAAACACTAGAAATAATAAGCAAAAACGTAAACAAATAAGTCCAATTATTCTATCAAAATTTTATTTCTAGACGGCTTGTAATGCTGTTTTTTATATCTCAAAGGTTAGCATAAGTTCACCATCTTCTTGTGATTTCCTTATTCAAACCACGGTTTTTTTTGGTCATGTTTTTGTTTTTTTATTCCTTTTCTCTATTTTTAACATTCATGTTTCAAACAGATTGGGTTGTTGGTATTTGATAAATTAAGTCCAATTATTCTATCAAAATTTTATTTCTAGACGGCTTGTAATGCTGTTTTTTATATCTCAAAGGTTAGCATAAGTTCACCATCTTCTTGTGATTTCCTTATTCAAACCACGGTTTTTTTTGGTCATGTTTTTGTTTTTTTATTCCTTTTCTCTATTTTTAACATTCATGTTTCAAACAGATTGGGTTGTTGGTATTTGATAAATTAGCTGTTAGTTGATAGCTTTTGGTGTATATATATATATTTTAAAGAACGTGGTATAATTTCTTTAATCAAAATGCTAATTGATTGAATTTTAGCATTTTGGAGTTACAAAAAAACTAATTATAAGAGATTTTTTTGAATATACAAGAGATGAAGTGACAATATAGGGATCGGAGTTCCAAAGTGATATGAAGCCTTAGTGAACCTTTGACTTGAATTTTGGTTTGATGATAAGTTGGGATGAGAACTAAGTGGTTAGGTTTCGAAGACAAGACATCTTTTAAAGAGGGTAAAGTGTGATACCCCGAATATTTTTACTATATTATTTATTTATGAGACCCAAAATCTTTTAAGAGTACTCTACTTATATTATTTCGAGACAAATATAATTTTACTTGTATTATATTATTCTAAATATATATATTATTTATATGCCTAAATACTAGTCACACGAATCAGCTTTATTTTCTCTAATAATTATTTTATTAATAGTATATTACTAATTTTATTTCTATTGATAAACAATTAATAATGATCAAATAAGTCAAAATTAGCTGATAAGCTAACTATTTTACCAAATGGGGCTAAAGTCTTTAACAAAAAATATAATGTTGGAAGGGACTAGCAAATACATAAACAGGGATTTTAACAGAGTATGAAAATTGATTGAAAGGCAATTACAATGACAAGGGACCAAATTTTATTTTAATGCTCCGTCCAAATTGAATATTATCGCTCATAGCTAGGATGAACAATAGCAATCTTATTGTAAGCATAGAAATGAAAGAGGACTTCATGCATGGCCGATCTCGATCTCTGTCTTCTTCTTCTTCGATCTTCAATTCAAGCCATTTCATAGCTCCTAACATCGCTCCTAAAGAACTTCCGCCACACAGGGTGTTGCTTCCACACTTTCTCCACCATCAAATCCACCGGCACCCCTTTCGTCTCCGGCACGAAGAAGAACACGAACAGCCCCATCGCCACTATCCACGCCGAGAAGAAGAAGAAGATGAAAGCTTGCATCCCGCACATCATTGACAAGAAGGCTTGAGCGATGATGAAGGTGCAGAGCATATTGGTGCTGACGGCGAACGCGAACCCCGCCGTTCTGGTCTCCAGCGGGAAGATTTCGCTGGGGATTAGCCAACACAGCGGCCCCCACGACCAGGCGAACGCCATCACGTATAGGCAGATGAGAATCACTACCACGGTAGAGAGGGTCTTGTCTAGGGAGCCGGTGGTTTTCAGGTTGGTGGCGAGGATTATGCCGACTGCCATCTGGGAAATCACCATCTGAATGCAGCCTTGGAGGAGGAGCTTCCGCCGCCCCGCCTTGTCGACGGTGTAGATGGAGACGAAGGTGGCCAGGACGTTGACTAGCCCGGTGATGATGGAGGAGAGGAGGGACCCATTGGCCTTAATACAAGGGATGAGAATTAGGAAGGAATTATAAAGACTATAGGAACAGGAACTATAAATAAATAAATACATAAACATATAACCAAATATAATATTAGGTACCTTGAACCCCATGGTCTGGAAAAGAACCGGGGCGTAGAACATGACGGCGTTGATGCCGGTGAACTGCTGGAAAACTTGAAGGAGGACGGAGATGATGAGTTGAGGCTGGCCGGACTTCTTCGTCAGCTTCTTAAACGGCCTCTTCACCTGCTTCGCCGCCTCGCATCCCGCCACGATCGTCTCAAACTCCGCCTCCACATTCTCCACCCCCCTTAAATTCTTCAACGCCACCCTCCCTTCCTCCACCTTCCCCCTCTCCACCAAACTCGCCGGCGTCTCGCTGATCACCAGGCTCCCCAGCCCCAGCATCACCGCCGGAACCGCCGCCAGCCCGAGCGACACCCTCCACCCGTTAGGATGCATCTCCAGCGTAAAGTAGTTCACAATATTTGCAATAAATATCCCGACCGTGATGAGGAGCTGGAACAGAATATTCACCGCCCCTCTGTGTTGCACCGGCGCCACCTCCGTCAAAAACAACGGCACCGTCTCGTTCCCAAACCCGACACCGATACCAAAGAAGATGCGACCCAAGATGAGAATCCATTTATGCTCAGCAAAAGCGCTGAGAGCGGCGCCGATGATGAAGAGGACAGACGCCATGAGAATGGTGGGCTTCCGGCCGAGCAAATTACAAGCTTTAGATGCACCGAAGCTGGCCACCAGCGCCGCCATGTACAACGATGAAGTGAAGAGCTGAAGCATCTGATTGTCGAATTTACAATAATTATTCTCCACCGCACGCTTCTTCTTTTCATACACCGCCGGGAAGAATTTTATCAAGAAATCATCCATCCCACTCACTCCACCTATATATATTATTAAATATTAATTAATTTGCATGATAACTATAGTTTTAAAAAAATTAAATTACAAAATAATTAATACCTGAAATCCCGATATCATAACCAAACATCAAACCACCAAAAGCAGCCAGGATCCAGCAAGAAAGAACATAGGCTGTGATTTTGGATTCAAAAACCTCATTACCCGTAGTAGCTGTCATTTTTTACCTCTTTTTTCCTCAAATTTTCAAAAAAAAAAAAAAAAAAAAAAAAAAAAACTAATTTTTTCTTCAAAATGCAAAATAATGGATAAAATTTAATCTTAATTTTTTCTAGGTATGTGTTGTTGGTTGGAGAAACTCCAATTTATTTTTTTTTTTTCCAGAATATGGGATGTATTTTTTTCTCTTGAGTAAAGGATGTACTCAGATTGAAAACTTCACTGTCTATATATCCATCTATTTATACTTAGGTTTCTACTATAATTTAACTAAATTTGCTTATAAAAATGCATTTCCAAGAAAATAGGTTTTGACCCATTACTATTGCTGTTGTTGTTATGCTACTTTTTGAAAAGGTCAGATGCAGAGAAATTTTGATTATTATTACTTTTTAAGATGGGTACGTCTAGCATCTATATAAATTGTATATTAATAATGTTCAAATTATATTATAATTATGTTCGTATTTATTTGTTTACTAATAAAGTCTAATCACTAAATTTAAATTGATCTATAATTTATTACTATTGGTTTCTATTAAATTGTTATTAGTGCTAAAAGTTTAGATTCGTTCAATTAAATTAGAGTATTAAATGCAGTGAGCATTTGTCCAAATTGAACAAAGTTTCATAATCGACAAATTAAAGCTATGTAGTATTGCACCAAAATTGATAATATGTGAAGGGCATTCAAACCCCTTTCAAGATGCAATCGAGATATAGTTAACAATGTTTTAGCATTTGTATTTTGCACTTTATACTTTAATTTTAAATGTGTACTAGCTTTTAGCATTCTCTTATATTATATTGTATATATAGAGATCGAACTCTCATAGAATAAGGCTTCCGGGTGTAGAGAAATGTTAATTATTGATTTAATAGATTTAACGATTGTAAAATAAATAAAATTAAGAGGGAAAAAGATATTGAAGTCAATCAATTTCATATATATTACAAACTTTCAAAAGATCTCACTCTTTTCTCTTATTTCTAGTTATTGATAATTCAAGATGGACGATTCAAATTAGTCCCCCCCCCCCCCCCCACACACACATATATGTTGGGAAAAGTGGCATGAGAGTTTTGAGACTTCTATAAAAAGAGACTCAAGGCTCCAATTTAAAAATTAAACTTGCCCATCTGTTGATGGGCAATCAGTGAGCCAGTTAAACTGGCTCTTGTTATTCAAGGAGTCGAAACGGCTCTACAATGAACGTTTTTTTTAATACACGGGTGTTTTGGGAAAATCATTCTCTAAAACGCTAAAGTGAAAATATTGTAAATTGCAGTGTTTGTATTTTCAGTGGGTTGGAACCACTGTTGCAAAAATCGGTCTAGGCGCTAGGCGCCCCTAGACCGTGGCGATTTCCCCCCTAGGCGCACGCCTAGGTGACCGGCCGCCTAGGCGTCCGCCTAGGCAACCGGTCGCCTAGGCGTCCGCTTAGCGCCTGACTCGGCCGACTAGGCAGCCGCCTAGCGTCTAACTTAGCCGAGTTAACTCGTCCATTCAGCTCGACCTTGCTAATTTTTTTTCATTATATGTGTGTGTGTGTATACATATATACATACATATATATAATATGACATATATACACCCCGTAGACTAAGCTAGTTTGATACTTTGAATCTTTAGATGAATGAAATATTTGAGTATTTTTAATTTTTAATATTGTTTTGATGTTATGACTTATAAATTATCATTATTTCATTTATTTGGATGTGTTATTTGATTGAATGTTGAAAACAATCTCATTAAAATTGTCAAACTGTAAGTCTGCCACTGTTTTTTTTTTTTTTTTTTTTGCGCCCGCCTAGATTCCGCCTAGGCGCAGCCTAGACCGCCTAGGCGCTGCCCGAGCGCCCAGCGCCTACTGCAACCATGGTTGGAACAAATTATTGCTCCATACTGTTGAATAACTAAACACTTTCTATACCATTTTGATGTTTGGGTTACATCATATTTACCACTGTCCAATATATTTGAGTTACATTATATTTAAATTTTTTAAATTTTTACTAGTTCATCTAAATTCCTTAAATTAGGAATTTCTTTATTCATAATAATCCATTCAACAATAATGGTTGAACTAAATAAACACTGAGCTAAACACCTAAAAAAACTAGTACCGTTGATTTATTCATTGATCTTGTATGTGCATCCATTAAATATATTAGAACCCTTTGCAACAAAAATACTTGGTTACTATTTTAAAAAAAAAATTATTGACAATTATAATGAATCTCCTATATTATCTTGTATTCATATACTATGAGTTACATATTTAAATAAACAAATATGACATGAAATTATTTATGTATGAACTTCTCTTCGACATTAAATTAGTTATGTATGAACTTCTCATATTAGTTTCAAATATTTAATTATAAACATTGACTCATTCGCACCGCAATGTACGTGTAAAACTAGTATATATATTTTGGTTCAAATGAGAACATATATGACTTGACTCATTCGCACCGCAATGTACGTGTAAAACTAGTATATATATTTTGGTTCAAATGAGAATATATATGACTTCCCGTGCGGTCAGTGCGATTTACACCATTAGGTATGCATAAGAATGCACCACACATAATGTTGTATTTTCGAACACCGATATATATATATATATATATATATATATATATATATATATATATATATATATATAGGGTGTGAATCTAGTGAGATGACCTAATAAGATGAGATCATAAGATCTCATCTCAACCATTAAAAAGGTTAGAATGGATGGATATGATTAAAAGTCAACTAGCATTTAATCAAGAATATTTTTAAAAGAAAAATGTGAAAGAATAATTGTATTATGGTGTTTAATTTTAGTTATAATTGAAATAAAATATTTACTATAATATAAGGGATCCTATTAATATAAATAATTAATTATATATACTTGTCTAGATTAAATTACTTTCTTAGAGTATAAGTTAGTTTACATTCTTGGGATTTAGGCTAATTTATCTTATGGAGTACGGCCTCAAACAAGGGTTGAGATTTGTTTATTATATGACAATAGTTTATTTTCTCAAGGTCGATTTAAACTGATTTATTTTCTTAAAAGTACTGACAGAGTTTATTTTCTTGAAGTGCTGGACAGAGTTTAGATTACAAGAACTTGACCTCTCAGTATGAGAGAGTTCATCAAAACTTGCATATGCTAATTTATTTTCTCAGACTTCTTTCAGAGCTTGACCTTAGTTTGGAAATGTGAAGGCCGGCCATGCTTTAATTTTCTGTTGGATCATTTCGACCGATCGATCGAGCGGCTTCAATTCAAGCCATTTCATAGCTTCTAGCATCGTTCCTAAAGAACTTCCGCCACACCGGGTGTTGCTTCCACACTCTTTCCACCATTAATTCTACAGGCACACCTTTGGTCTCCGGCACGAAGAAGAACACGAACAGTCCCATCGCCACTATCCACGCCGAGAAGAAGAAGAAGATGTAAGCTTGCATCCCGCACATCATTGACAAGAAGGCTTGCGCGATGATGAAGGTGCAGAGCATATTGGTGCTGACGGCGAATGCGAACCCCGCCGTTCTGGTTTCCAGCGGGAAGATTTCGCTGGGGATTAGCCAACACAGAGGCCCCCACGACCAGGCGAACGCCATCACGTATAGGCAAACCAGAACCACCACCACGGTTGACAGGGTCTTGTCTAGGGATCCGGTGGTTTTCAAGTTGGTGGCGAGGATTATGCCGATTGCCACCTGGGAAATCACCATCTGAATGCAGCCTTGGAGGAGGAGCTTTCGCCGCCCTGCCTTGTCCACGGTGTAGATGGAGACCATGGTGGCCAGGACGTTGACTAGGCCGGTGATGATGGAGGAGAGAAGGGATCCGTTGGCCTTAATACAAGAGAATTAGGAAGGAGTTATAAAGAAAGGAATTATAAATAAATAAATAAATACATAAACAAATATAATATTAGCCACCTTGAACCCCATGGTCTGGAAAAGAACCGGGGCGTAGAACATGATGGCGTTGATGCCGGTGAACTGCTGGAAAACTTGAAGGACGACGGCGATGATGAGTGTGGGCTGGCCGGACTTCTTCGTCAGCTTTTTAAACGGCTTCTTCACCTGCTTCGCCGCATCGCATCCCGCCACGATGGTCTCGAACTCCGCTTCCACATTCTCCACTCCCCTTAGCCTCTTCA
Organism: Ipomoea nil; assembly: GCF_001879475.1. Lineage (NCBI taxonomy): Eukaryota > Viridiplantae > Streptophyta > Magnoliopsida > Solanales > Convolvulaceae > Ipomoea > Ipomoea nil. The sequence goes on from NW_017617116.1 coordinate 6,030,136, forward strand.
GCGCCGCCTTCCCCTCCTCCACCTTCCCCCTCTCCACCAAACTCGCCGGCGTCTCGCTGATCACCAGGCTCCCCAGCCCCAGCATCACCGCCGGAACCGCCGCCAGCCCGAGCGATATCCTCCACCCGTTAGGATGCACCTCCGCCATAACGTAATTCACAATATTGGCAATGAATATCCCGACCGTGATGAGCAGCTGGAACAGAATGTTGACCGCCCCTCTGTGTTGCACCGGCGCCACCTCCGTCAAAAACAACGGCACCGTCTCATTCCCGAACCCGACACCAATACCAAAGAAGATGCGGCCCAAGATGAGAATCCATTTATGCTCAGCAAAAGCGCTGAGGGCGGCGCCGATGACGAAGAGGACGGACGCCATGAAAATGGTGGGGCGGCGGCCGAGCATGTTACAAGCCTTGGATGCACCGAAGCTGGCCACAAGCGCCGCCAAGTACAACGATGAAGTGAAGAGCTGAAGCATCTGATTGTCGAATTTACAGTAGTTGTTCTCTACCGCACGCTTTTTCTTTTCATACACCGCCGGGAAGAATTTTATCAAAAAATCATCCATCCCACTCACTCCACCTATATATATATTAAATATTAATTTTTATGATAACAATATTTATTCAAAAAATGCTCTCACAAGTGACCATCCCCTTTGGGTCAGCTTCTCTGTCTCTCAAAACAAACCAGAGTAGACCTGAACCGTTAAACAGACAAAGACAATTCCTAGACCGCGGACAAAGAAAGACTCGAACCACGTGATTGACACCAAAAAAAATATATTTATTCAAAAAATTAAATTATATTTTTTTTTCTTTTTTTTTTTTGAAAATTAAATTATATATAATTACCTGAAATGCCAATATCATAACCAAACATCAAACCGCCAAAGGCAGCCAGGAACCAACAAGCCAGAACATAGGCTGTGATTTTCGATTCAAAAACATCATTACCGCTTGAGGCTGTCATTTTCTTTACCTTATTTGTTTTTCTTTTCAAATTACTCAAGCAAACAATAAATTTTTATTTTCTGGGTATGTGTTGTTGGCTGGAGAGACTCCAGTTTATTTTATTATTATTATTCTTTTTTTCAGAGTATGGGATGTACAGAGATCACTGTTTTGAAGTTTTCCCTTTTCTATCTATTCCTTTTATACTCAGGTTCTACCATAATTTAGCCAATTTTGTTGATAATATGAAAGAAAATAGGGGTTTGACCTATTATTTCTATTATATTGTTATGCTTTTGAAAAGGTCAGAACAGATGTATCTGTCCCTTGGTTTACAGAATTAGAGGAATTCCAATTGGTTTTAATTTTTAAGGTAAGTGTAAATTTTATATTAATAATGTTTAAATTATTATATTATAATTATGCTAATAATAAAATTTAAATGTACCAGTTTTTTCTTCTCCCAATGTACCAGTTTTTTTTTACTCTATTAGTAGTAGTCAAAGCCCCACATTGAGATTCAAACCTGAGACTTCTCATTTGAGAGACCACACCTATGCTGCTCGACCACAAATGTATCACGTTTACCTAATAATATGCCTATTTCTGGAGCATTTTTTAAAAATAGCTTATGGGGGTAAAAATATGTTTTCTTTAGTTTCTAAGTGCAGAGTATTATTCATACTAAATTAAAATTATATGATTTTATTGCCACAAAATTAAGGGTTCGTAATAAAGTGTTTATAACTTACAAGAGATTGTGTAATACTTTTGATGAAAAATGTAATATTTTTATAAATTAAGGGTTCGTAAATTAAAACTGACATTATTCTCAGGAGCGGGGATTTATCCAATACATACCCTTAGACAATGACAGTGGATTTAATAATAATAATAATAATAATAATAATAATAATAATAATAATAATAATAAAACACTGACTTTATTCTTTCATACAATTCATTGGTAAATTAGAGCTTCAACATTTTCTGGGAAGCAGCTCCAGAGTCTGCGAGATCACCATACATCTCTTCTATAGCTCTAGCAAAGTAAGCTTTTGCTTGCTGTCTTTTGATCTGAAAGAAATAAATTAAAACTAAACCAACTTGTTTTCACACTGTGGTACTACTATGGCAGAGAAAGCTGATCCATTTGCACAGACCCAAGTGGTGCATATAATATAGGGAAATGCTTCCCTATAATATATGTGGGGAAAATATACTGACAGAAATACTGAGTCCCCTAATTATGAAACCTTCTGATTTAATTTCTCAATTATCATCTCATAAAGATTTATAGGAAAACTCGTAGCCGCTATTCAAAGGTGCGCTCTGAGTGAAACTCGCCTTCTAATTGTAACCGACAAATAACCACAAGGAGGTAAACTAGTCCAGATTGTCTATAGCTGACCGACTCAAACCAAAAAGGTCAATAGACAACTCCCACAAGAAGTTGAACTTGGAACCTTGTGGTTACTAAGCCAACTGTCCAACCAACTTAGTTAGGGGTTACCTCCACAGTTATAGTTTCTTAATGACACTTATGACAGGATCAATTTGCCCTTCAAAGTCCTAAATTTACAGGGTTACTTGTGTAATTTACTTCCAAACACTAATATTTAATTGATTCTTGTGTAGTCTCCCTATCAAGTTAAACTTTTAGCTGAAACAAAATACATTTTTCAATTTAATATCAAGATAGTCAAAACTCAAAAGGTCCTAATATTGATGTGTGATGGCATGAAAAGGTGCTGGGATCCATGATATAGTTTGCTACATTCTACAGCACATATCAGTTTCAAGTAGTGTACCTTTAATGTGGGAGTGAGCAGACCATTCTCCAGTGTAAATGGTTCAGGCACCAAAGTCACAGCCTTTGCATATTCAAAACCTCTCAACTGCAAACCATTATGTATTGAGGGGGAACTACCAAATTAAATAAACAAGTTACGGAGTATTTTACTTCCAAGGTTTCTGGAAGAAGAATACCTGTGCTTCTTTTCCGATTGCATCCATGTCAGCCAATACTGCAGACCTTGCTTTTGCGTTGCTACACAGCTCTTTCAGATCATTATACTACACCCATATATTGATGAAATACTACACATTAAACAGGTATGACCGAGAAGGCAACTAAAATAGGAAGACTTTTGGGTTCAGTTGTGGTTAAATCTGATGGGGGAAAGGACTTGGTCTTAAACCGTGAAGTTACCTTGATGCCTTCAGTTGCAGCCCATGCTGTCAGCATCTCTGGATCAACTGAGACTATGGCAACCAAGGAAGAATTCAGGCTATCGCCTAGCATTACAAATGGCGGTAAGCATCAGAAAGGATAAATATGTAGGTAATGGGCAGAAGAGGAGAGTCTTAAGCAACTTTGTATTCTCACCATACACAAAGCATTGGGCGATAAACTTGCTTTTAGCATACACATTCTCTATTTTCTCAGGAGCTACATATTCTCCTTGTGCCAATTTGAAAATGTTTTTCTTCCTGTCAAAACACAGATTAGTAGTTAGTAGTTATTAGTCTTTCATTAAACTCCAAAACTTGAAATATTCAAAGTTGCATTGCAAAAGATCAGGAGGTTAGTCTGGGAAGATTGGGAAGACATTATACCCTTTCTGAACTTAAATCTTTGTAAAAGAAAATGTACCAACCTATCAATTATCTTTAAGCGACCCCTAGGAAGCCATAATCCAATATCACCAGTTCGAAACCATCCATCTTCATCAATTACTTCTCTCCTGGAGAATTCAATCTATTAGGTGATGATTTTAACGAGAATGTTTTCATAATAACAGAGGGAGTCCTAAATAAGAGAAGAGTTTACGTCTGCACTTCATCCTTATAATAGCCTTGGAAGATTATGGGTCCTCGTATACATATCTCACCACGGGGATGAGGCTGATCTTCAGATGTATAATTCATTTCTGGTACATCCACTAGCTTTATTTCTGGGTGATGAGAAGAACATGCAAATCCTTATTCCATATTTCCATCATGTGTCAAAGAGGAGTACAAAGAATCAAAAAATGACTACCAAATACTAACCGCATGCAGGGTTAGGAGCACCAACATGACCAGATAAGATGTCATTCATGTCCATAGTACTTATCGCACAGGATGTTTCAGTCATCCCATATCCTTCGACGACTTGACAACCAAAGCACCTGAAAATACTCAGATGCATAAAATGTCAAAATCTAATTTTTTGCATGACATTAATTAACTAAATTTCATGCATCTGAGTATAACATTTTTTTTTTTTATCAAACCACTACTTTATGTTGTTTCATTTGACTCTGATTATTCAATCCATAGTTAGCACATAGTGGGAAAAACAAAAAAAAAAAAAAAAAAAAAAAACTTACACACGCAAAAAGTCCATGACATCAGGAGACAATGGTGAAGCACCTGAAACCATTAAACGGACTTTTCCCCCTAACCTTGCTTTTATTTTGTTGAACACCAACCTGTCCCACATTTGAGAAGGACTTTTACCTGAAAAGGTAGATTAGAACATAAGAGTATGTATATTAGATCTTTGAGAGAGGAAAAGAGAGGTCTTTTAGAGCCAAAGAGACCTACAATGCTGAGCATATCAATTGAAAGGGCAACACAGAATGTATAAAGAATTTACTTACAAAACCTTATTCCTTACATTGATAGGATACAAACCAATCAATCTGAATGGTTATCAAAACCTATTCTACAGTGACAAAAAGCATGAAAGAGTACCCATATTACTTTTTTTTTTTTTTAAATCACCTTTGTCCTTCTTTGTTATAATATAACACACTAATGCATTGGTGATTGAAGATACTTTAATCTTTACAAAGAGCATTACCATGAATCCAATATAAACACTTGAAATTTTTTTGTCAAGCCTGAAGAAATGCTTGATGAGCAATTATCAAATATGACGAGTTACCAACCAATTACAAACATAGTTAATCAAATACTCACCGGCAAATATTGCATGCTTCTTAGCATTGTAGGCAGTGTTGAACATCCTCTCTCTCAAAACACCAGAGGTTTTAACAACATTCATAATGCTGCAATAAGCAAGAATATGGGTTAATGGCTAGATCACCTCATAAGGCAAAACAAATGAAAGCTCTCATTACCCGGAATATAATCTATTGTATAACCGGGGTACACTGCAAAATATAGTGGGCCTTAACACAACCATATCGTCCGGTAGTTTTAAATTATCCTGCAAATTTAGAAGTACCTGCATAGTCAGCTCACAAAGAAAAAGTCACCCCTTTGTAGTGATCATTTAGCTTTATCTTCTAACTTTTATCATAATTAAACCCAAAGAACAAGAGTCATTCCTAAAATATGATTGACATTTCCAAAATCATATCAAAAAACCAAAATGCAATGTGCTATTGTTCATCTAATAAATATATTCAAAGCAAAAGTTGCATACTCCTTGATAGAATCCAGTTGCCCCTCCAAAATAAACCACCATAACTTGGTTAGCCCGCTCAAATATGTGTGCTAGAGGGAGATATGAGATGTATCTGTAAGAATCAAAAAGAGTTAAATAAAAGCTTGAATATCAAGTGGAAAATTGCAAGTGGTTATTATTTCTTGAAATTGCAACAAAATATAAGGTATGATTGCTTTATCGTATTGCAGTGTGGCAGTAATTGATATTTACATATCTGTGAAATGCATTTTGAGACAGAGACTCAAACCCGCTACATTTGCAACCAAGTTTGCATGGGTCAACACAACTCCCTACAGTATTGCAGAAAAAAAAAAAAAAACAGAATTAGTTGGTGTGTTTAGGCAATCAGTTACGATACAAGGCTAAGTAATATGTTATACCTTCGGTGTTCCAGTAGTACCACTTGTGTAGCATATAGTAGCAACATCATTAGGGTTTGGGGAAGAGAAAGGTTGAAGATTGTCAAGACCCTGAAAGGAAATCATCCCATTTTATTAGGCCCAATTCGGATGAGCTTATTTTCCACTTTTTTGCTGCTTGCTATGAGCACTTATGCTGATCTTTAACTGTGGATGGGCTTATATGGTAAGAGCTTATGGCTTTTGAATAGCTGTTTTGATCTTATTGAAAAACACTTATTTAAGTTGATTATCCAAACTAGGCATTCTTCAAATTTGATTACACAATAAATCTTTTTGGTCCACCAGAAGAGAAAGTGCCCATGCTCACTACAGGGAAGCAATTCATGAAAGAAAGCTCAATAAGACATCAAATTCACATAAAATTGCTAACGTGAAGTGATCCTCTCCTAAAATAGTTATGGACTTATGGTGAGCAAACTGGAACATTTTTCAGAAAGGTCCTATATACAGAAGAATATCAATTAGTTCCATTATTGTTTCAATTAGAGATTAAATATGTTAACGTTAGCAGAAAGCAGTGGGAAGAGATCACACTTCAAGTGTTGCATGAAATGCTTCCTTGATCTAAAATCCATCCATCTACTCACAAGTGCTTCAGGGTGATGGAAATATCAAATTATCAATAACAAGTAAATTTTCCAATGCCTCATAAAAATAAAAGGAAAAGTAATACAGAGTAACTTTTATGAAAGCTTATGATGTCACCTGAGCAAACAGCTTTGAATATGATATCACTTCAACTCCAGTTGATGCTGGAAGTGATGGAATTTTCCCATCTACTCCTCCAACTACCTACTATCCCAAATCAAGTTCACATGAAACACTGGAAGAATTGACACTACCTTTAAGATATAAGGAAGAATCCCGTACCACAATCAACTGCACTGAAGGAATCTCAGACAAGAAGCTTAGTAACTGCAATTTTGAAACAAAAAAAATAACAAATAACAGCTTGTACCAACTAAAAATCTTGTAAGGAAGTCACCGAATATGCTTGTCATGATTTATAAAATATAATCAGATGGTTCAGATTGATTAATCAGAAGGAAATGACTAAATGCTGTTTAGTGTGTTAAAAATGAATATTAACGATGCATGAGGTTCTGGCACAGATTGGAATAAGCACTCAACCACTCTATCCCAACCCACAAACTGATATATGAACATGCTCCCCTTCCTCAATCTGAAAAGACTTCAAACTAAGCCAGTAATCTCACATTATATAACGTTTGTGGCATACAAAATATAGCCTTTATAGCTGCATGATTGGTAATATATTTGGCAGCTTCAGGACCTGCAATGTAAATGCTAAGTAAGCGTTTTAGGAAATTATTTCCATATTTAAAAGTTCTCTGGGTTGAAGAAAGACCAACCAAGGGTATCATACAGGGGAACTGAAACAAATGAATATGCAGAGCAGGCATGGTCTACAATTAACCATTCTGGTCTGTTGATAAAATATATGCCAATAGACGAACCCTGCCACAACAATCAACCAAACATGAAGAAACCCCTCTTAATCAGTTTTTTGGAGACAAAGAACATTTAAAAAAAAAAAAAAAAAAAAAAAAAAAAAAAAAAAAAAAAAAAAAAAAAGTGCATAACCCTCCAACACTTGCAAATGCAGAAAAAACAGAAGGCACAACCAAAATGAATCATTAAAAGTCTTCTAATTTCTAAGTTCTAACAATTAAAGTAAGCTTTTCAAAAGTAAATTGCCTTGGATATTCCACGACAAACAAGAGCTGAACCAATTGCTGACCGTGCACTACCTGCTTCCTCATATGTCATCCATCTGTACCTGTAAAACATATTCCACTAAATACTAAGTTCATGTGCTCTAAAATAGTTCTCTCTCAAGTTCAATTTAAATGACTGACTTACTCCCCTACAGTTCCATCTTCCCCAAGTCGTGTACCTAAGTAATTGCGATGGCTGAAATCCTTAACTGTGCGACTGACATCAATTAAATACAAAAAAATCAAGGTAGGTATCCATATCGGTGTTAAAATGGAAAGGTAAAGGATCTGATCAAGTAAAAATTAGAAGCTCACACAAAATTTTCATGCAAGGTTCCAATCTCAGGATGATCAACAAATCGGCTCACGAGCTTCAAAGGAGACCGTGCTGATCTGCAATTGCAAGTAAATATGTTTCATACAATCATCAAGGAATATATATATTTCAAAAAAATCTTCACTGGTCTAACCTGTACACATTCCATTTTCCAGTCTGCAGTTTCTCGGGAAGCACAACACCGTATCCTTGCTCTGATTACATTCATGATCAGTTGATCACCAATTCACCATCTTAATTAGCTCAATACTTGCATATATACATGAAAAACGTACATATAGTACTATACCAGTATATATACCGTACAATCGTACATCACAGTTCATATATACTACACTACCGCAGCGAAAGGCAGGTTACCAGAGTAATACTCTCCGGCGGTGAGACTTGATCGGAGAAGTGGTGGTGAATCGCCGGCGGTGGTTGTTAGGTGGTGGTGTATTGCTTGAAGACGACGGTTTGCTTTAGTTTCCATGAATGAGACGGTGTCGTATCTCCTCGTCTCTTCCAGAAAGAATATCTACCTAAATTCTATCAGTTTGTTACAGGACCGGAGCAATATAATAAAGAAATGAGTCAAATAAGGTGCATGATTGCATGACACAGGGAAGGGATATAGCCAATATGCCCTTATCCAATTATACTTTTTACTTTTTATTGCAGAATGCCAGAATCTCCGATTAATTTATGACAAAATCAATTAAATTATTAGAGTTGATGAATAAAATAGTTTTCATTATTTTAAGTCGTGAAACGTTTAACTCGTTTAGTAACTGAAAAATTTCTTAAATTTTTTAAAAAATTAGAGAATTAGAGAACATAAAACATAAGATCTTGAAGGAAAAGTAGCATTTTTTTTTTAGAAAAAAAACGTCTATTACAACTTTTAACTTTTCTTCGTTTCCAACAAAAAAAATAAAAATTGAATTTTCTTTTATTTATAAAAAATCTCGTAGCTGCTACACTTTTGACCTTCTATAGTTAATTGTGTTGGTGTAACGTAACTTCGGTTTATATAACTTACTACTGACTTTGATAAAGAATACATTTGATTTATGAGAAAGCTCACAGCTCGTAGTTCATACACCTTTGACCTTTCTTAATAGCTAATTATGTTGGTATAATGTAAACTCAGTTTTTGTAAATTATTACGTAGTAGTATTTCTCTAACTCTCATGTTAAAAAGCACTAAGCTAAACTTTTCGAGTGCGACCCGAAGAACTCTAATAAACGCAATATGTTATGTTAAAAGCTCTATAAAAATTTAAAAAAAAAAAAAATCAAACTCTATAAATACATTTTCATCAAATTCTTCAATATTGATTCTTACTGGAATGATGAATGCTTTTGGAAGGTAGTGTGTTAGCTTTCGTGTGGGGCACAGGAATTGATCCACATCCACCAACCTTATCTAATTTAGTAAAGAGTTAATTCCTTTTTCTTTTTCTTTTTTTTCATAGATTTATTAGGAATTGGACACTTATTGTCTATCATAAAAAAAAAAAATTCTCACATTTTAACCACATTTTAGCCATTCTTATTATGATCATGCCACTTTTTTCTTATTATGATCGTGCCACTTTTGATCCTTCGTCTTCTGTCATTCTATTTCTATGTGCTCTTATTCTCAAACTTTAGCTAAAGGAATTAACTCGTTAGTAGATATCCGGAACATAACATGTAATGACCATATTCAGTAACATAATTAGCTTATTAATTAATTTTAACTTATGTAACCATTATTAACTATTTAACTAAATACAAATATTTGATTAATTAACCTTTTTTAACAACTTATTACTTCAAACCAATAAAATTAAAAAAACTACTCAAAATAACTTTTTCGATCAACTTTTTGAGAAAGTCATTTTACATGTAATCAGCTATCTACTATCAACTAACAACTAATTTATCAAACTAAAGTTATCAAATAGTCCAACCCACTAACTCAATCAGTTATTTACCAAACACCCCCAGTATCACTAATACTTCACCTGAAATGAAATATGTAATAATTTTTAATAAAAAATAAAACACTAATACACTAATATTACAAAAACAAACCAAATAGACAAAAAAATCTACTCCGCAAAAAATTAATTATAAAACCAAATTTCACGTAAATTGTAAATAATTTGAAATCAAAACACACAACACCAACAGAGATTTCAATGTCCATCAACTCCTCTTTACAACATATCATCATAGCATTCAAAATGGACACTATACAAAACAAGTTAACAGGAACAGAAGCACAGCTGCTGTAATTGGAAGCAAGAAGAATCACTGTAAGAGATGCAAGGTAAACTATAATCTCTAGCTATTTGATCTCTTGTGGCATGCTAAAAGAGCTCCATCAATTGTTGCGCAACATCTGCACGATAAACAATCGCACGATGGTTATATGAGACACCGATTAAGTAGATAATGTTAGGACAACAGAAAGAATCAAGTCATTCTTGCCCCCAGAGGTTGAATCCCCAACCCTAAGGGCCCCCACACCCCAACCCTGGCCGGGCAGAGCATTTGAGAAATGTAAATCACAGTAACTCAGTAGCTCAACGGACAGGGCCAAATGCCGATGCATAAAATCAAGACATTTTTTTTTTTGAGTACTATTGACTCTGTTACAATGTAGTATCCTATTCATAAATACTTTCTCAACATACTGAAGCACAAAGAGTCAATGCCCCCACACTGAGGTTCGAACCTGAGACCTCTCATTTGAGAAGCCACAGTTATGCCGCTCGACCACAAGGCCTTTGACAAAACATTCTATTCAGATGACTGATGACCAAAATACCAGCCAAAACGGCGTGTTCAGGTGTTATCAGTCAAAAAGAATGTTATAAAATGGCACCGTTACCAACTGCTATACAGGAAAACTATACATACCTTTGAGTACAGGGGGCGGAGTTTCAAACTCCTGCCAAATTTTGTGGCTTGAAGCCATGTTCATATTTAAGAACTTTGCAGCAAGATAAGCGGCACCAGCAGCAATCTGATGCGGTTTGAATTGAAGCCATAACGAACTTCTAAGCCTGCAATGCAAAGCAGAGACGAGGTTTAGACATACAGAGCGGTGGAATGAATTAACACCTAATCCAGGAGAACGGGATAAATGACCAACCAAATCAATTGCAGCAACAATAGGAGGGACGTTACATTCAGTTCACATTTGCCACGTCAAAAACATGAGAACTAGTAATTTTGGGAGTACTACTTCTTGCCAACGAACAATTAAAATCATTTAAGTCTGATACAGGTAACATTATCGCCAAACAACTTTTTAAGGCGTCAAGTCAAGTATGGAAGTCAAAAAGCAAACCGAAACAATTTTCCCTTACCAACTAACAGAGCAGCAATGGAGATGGATAAACCCAAGAATCTTCTGCAGAATGTCGATAGAGTACCAAGAATATAGCAAATATGTTATAAGCATCTAGAGAGTGCACCAACTCCCAGTCCCAGCTCTGCTGCAGCAGTATATCAACCCCAGAAATATACACAATTCAGACATAAGGGCTAAGAGGGTACGTTGACAAGTCTGAGGGATAGACCGTCTCATCTTCTACTCATGAACAGAACACCCCAATTTGAAATCATTCATGACCTTTCCTAACACAGTTTTCTAGTACTAGAAATAAACCGAAGTCTACAGGGCAGGCAATGATGCAAAATTAGAAACACTATCACATCATACGTAGCCAACTGCCGTATGCACTAGTATCTACAAACAGCAGGATGGAGTTACCTGATAAATTTCTTATCTTTTTTTTTTCTTTTCTTTTTGGAATGTATAAATAACATATATGTACACAAGTGAGCCAACTCTTTCCTTGTTAGAGACAAGTAAAACATCTGCGAAGCACATGATACTCAGCCAACAACACCTTGCTTGAGGGATCCTAATTGGCTGTCGAAGCTTACATAAGATGTTGAGGCACAAACCTAAAGCAATGGAGGCACTTTTCCTATCCAAAGGCTCAGTATAATAGTTACGCATCTCCCCACCCCCAAAGGAAAACTACTACTCAATTCAAGAACCATTCTCAATCACCCCAAGTCCCCATACATCAGCCAATAAACCCCACAAATAAATGACTACTCCCTGCAAGAAGCCCAGTGTAATAGTTTATGCAATATAAACTATTGCTATACTAGGGCTGTTAAACACTTGCCTTAAGTGCCCCAAAAATTTTCAAGCCAATAACTCACCAAACACCTTTTCAGGTTCACTGCCCTATTTATCAGTGTCCTATGTGGACACCAAAAAAATAGGTGATAAGGAAATTAGTGCACCAGGACACAGTAGGTTTCTTCCTTGTGACGTGAAAAACAATGTCATGGCAAAACTGCTTCTGGAGCATCTGTGACTATCTTCTACACCTTTTCAGGTTCACTGCCCTATTTATCATTGTCCTATCTGGACACCAAAAAAATAGGGGATATGGAAATTAGTGCACGAGGACACAGTAGGTTTCTTCCTTGTGACGTGAAAAACAGTGTCATGGCAAAACTGCTTCTGGAGCATCTGTGACTATCTTCTACAGCCAATGAATTGCTATTTACATGTTATGGAAAAAAGCATCCACAAGAAATGGCTAGTTTTAACTTCAGATGAAAAACAAAACATTTGATGAACAGCATATCAACCGCCAGCTAACAATATCATACAAGCGACCAAGATAATCCTTCTAAAGACCCTGCAATTATATGGCAATCCAAATGTATCAACATCAGATTACAGAATGACTACATAGAGTAATTAAGACGGGTAAATTAGAATTTGCACAGAAGTTACAAAGAGTTGTAAGCCAAGGAAGGAAAAGCAGAAGTAAAGAACCAATTTGATCCCATCTATAACCACTGCTCGCAGACTCAACCAAGAAGCAGAAAATTCAGATTCCTACAGCCACGCTTTGGTTGAGCAAATGCCATGATGGAAGCAACAATCTAAGAGAGTCAAATTCTATAAACTGGATATCACAACAACTAGAAGTTCGTAGATATATAACAGCAAAGGAAACAATCAGGCAGAAAAAATAATTGGCCCAAAATACACAGAATCCTCCAGAAAAACTGATGAATGCAACCAATTCACAAGATTGAAATGAAGCATGCATCTTACCCTTCACTGACCAAGTTTAGTGCCAAGTTCACCAAAACTGTTTGGGAAAATCCTAATTTCTCAAGTGTGGAGGTAAGAGAAGTATATGGGTGCTGCACATTGAGCTCAAAATTTAAAGTTGTCAAGATCAATTGCTCAGCCTCAGTAATCCGTTCTCGGTATTGCTCAAACCAGTCCTGTATAAGTTCAATAGACATAAAAACATGTTACAGATACAACTAAAAGCAAAGAGAAAATTATAGAAATAGATAGGAAGTAAAGATACTGACAACTGGGAGTGTATATGATAAATAAGAAAAGTCCTGCTTATGGAAAATCTCAGATGCTGATCTCAACACGTTGTTGAGAGGACATGGAGTCTCTTCTGATTTAGCAGCTAGGAAGAGAGCAGCAGTAGCGACCAACTGCAATAGCAATGATAAGAAACAATCATCCCATGTTGAAATGTATTGGCAGATAGAATTGTCATTTGACACTACAAAAATATTAGCAACTAGAAACAGGACACTTACAAATCTATCATGACAAGCATGAGACCTACGGACAAAGAACCGGTGACAGAGAACCATGGCAGTCCCAATTGTTGTTTGTGGCCTACAGGCAAGTAAAACCAAGATCAGTATCAGTCTAGCAATAGTTGAAATTAAACAACTTATAACAACACTAGACTAAAGACACTGATAGTGAGTTGAATTCCAAAAATGCATTGTTTCGCTCAAAGCGTATGCATGTACACAAGTTCACGCATGAAAGGAAACTCACAGTTCAAGTCGAGCTCCAAGGGTCTGCAGGAATGCACAATACGAATATCGCAAATGCATTTCACACACAGCATCAATACCATCTTTCCTGGAAGGAGAGCACCTCTCAATTTCCTCTCTGGACATAAAAACCACCTCACTGTCATCATCTTCAAATTCTGAGCGGCCACGCTTGTAGTTATTAGAGGCATGCCCATTGGAAAAAGACCTATTACTGGTACTAGTAGTGGAAATTGCAATACTGGAATTATTGTTGCATATTGAGGTGACACTATCATATGCACTCTGATTCCTTGGATGCATGTTGTTATGTGTGCTTGGTTGTCTTGGTGGAACGTTATTACATGCATGGAGTTGCTGATGGTAACTCGCACTACTTCCCCATGAAGAAGATAAGCACTTCCTTCTCTTTGCAGAAGGTTCAACCTCAGGTTTCACACAATTACTATTGTAATTGTAGCCATACTCCATAAAGTTTTTACGGATATCATTTGGATGATCAATATCTCCTTGATGTGTAAAGCTATAGTCAAAATACTTGGTGTTGTTGTAGGTATTGGGAGCAAGTGTGGCATTGTGGTTATTAGCATGGTTTCTACCATGTGAGAATCTGTACTGACCACGCAAAGGACCACCTTTTGTATGGTATGTCTGAGAATAAGCCATTATACCTGTTTAATTCAACAAACAAAATAACTCAATCACTCAACATAAGGCAAACTTCATCCTATGCACTTGTCATTTTCAATTGAATTAGTTCCTCATCAATAAAAAGACACAAAATAACACCATAGTTGAATCTTTCCACTAAAGACAGAGATGGGATTACAACACAGCCTAAGTGAACCAAAATACAACCAAGAAAAATAAAGCTGCAAGTATGGAACTTGATGAAATAAGTTATAGGAGCAACAATCAGGCATTTGAAGTGCTTATGCCTGATTTAAAATAATACAAATTAACATCAAAGGCTCAATTGCTCAAATTAAAAAGTAAACATAAATATTTGATCTTGACTTGAGTAATAGGTACTTAAATTATGCAAATTAACCTCTACCGAACAGTAAAATATAAAAAGATCTAATCTTTCTATATGATGATCTTTTTTTTAAAAAAAAAAAGCCCATAGAGTTGACAATTTGACACTAACGAGTAGAACAATTAAATTACAAATAACTTCCAATTTTACAAACCAAGCAACCAACAATGGTAAAACGGAACATCAAGGGAAAACTTCATCAAATCCCGATTTAATAATTGCAAAACAAAGAGAATAAATTCATAATTAAACATATATATATTGAATTGCTAACAAATCGAGAGAGATCCATGGATAATTAGACCAGAAACTCACCGGATTAGCAGAAGAGCTAGATCAAGCCGTATCCGGGAATCTAAAAACAACAGTTCTGCAAAAAGCGGTTGCTTTTTTTTTCTTCTAATTATTCTGAGGAGAGGTTGGGCGATCGGCGGAGATTAATAGGGTTTTGACGTATGAAACCGACGAAAGAGAATTGTGAAAGAAGAGAGATTTACATAGAAAAATCCATAGATAGACAGAAGGTAAATGGCGGATATAAACGTAAGAATATGTCGCTGTGATCGTGTTGTGTACTTTTGCCCTTTTCAGGTCAACATAAACTAAGGGGCGTGTCAAACACACCCCAAATCTCATTGGGGATTATTCGGATTAGGTTATCTTTATTTCTGTAAAACTCTTCTACTTTAAAAAAAAAACAGATCTTACTTTTACATTGTTAAATTTGTGATTCTTTTTTTATATATACATCTATGCAATACTTTCTCATTTTAAATAAATAAATTTATATATATATATAATAATAATAATAAACTTTTAAAAAAATAGAAGAGCTATCAAATGACAGCAAAAGTTGCGGATTCTCGTGTGAATAAAAATTTAAAAATGAAAATTGATCTTTTTTCCCACCTCATCCTGAAAGTGGTAAAATTTCAAGGTTGAGGATAGTCTTATAAATTATCTCATGGCGGATAGCGAGTTAGAGGCATAGGCCGCATACCAACACTTAAAGTGGTCGTAGTCTTGCTGATCAAGGAATAAGAGATTTAATTATGTAGTAATAGACAATAAAGTCATAGGTGTAGCAATACCTCAAGTTGGCAATTGACCTAACTCAATGAATAAGATATATGATCATATAGTAATTAGCGACCTAACTCAAATAATAAGATATTCGATCCTATGGTAATAAGGTTGGTGGTCTAGCTCAAGAAAGAGGAATTCTAAGAGCATCACCATTAGTTAATTTTTAAAGTTTTCAATCTATTTTCGTAGATAAATGAGAGATACGATGAGAAAGAAGAGTGATTTAACAGTTAAAGATGATTTTTTTTTTCTCAAATTTCAAACCAGATATACAAAAATCTAATGGTGTGCATTGCGCATAACTCTAATCGCATAGTAGTATGTGGTAAAGTCACAAATGTTTGCTTTGGTGGGAGTGTGAGGAAGGAGGTTTAAGAATGTAGTATACGGATTTCACTTTTTACTAAAAAAAAAAAGTTATAAAATCAGGTTTACTAATCAAATAAATTCGTTATTTTAAGGAGAAAAAAAAAAAAAAACTAGAAAAAACAAACATGTTTATTTATACATCTGAAAAGCAGAAAATAGAGAATTGAAGCGTAACCTTACGTTACACTGCTCAGTTGCAACTCAACCTCAACCAAATATACACAAAAAGAAGCAAAAATAACCCCCCACCCAAAAAAAAAAAAAAAAAAAAACAAAAACAAAAAAAACAAAAAACAAGAATTAATTGAATACTATGCACATATAGTTAATTGAGAATGAGATTAGCACAGATCTTCATGCTGGTGGTCCAGACAAAAATGGATTCCCAGGAGTAGTCCTGGAAAGAACAACAAATTGGTAAAGTAAATATACAGCAGGAACAAGATGAAGCTGCAAGTTATGAAAACACATATATATTGCAGATTTGCTGAGAAAATACCTTAGATTTATCCCAGGTCTCCCAAGAATGCTGCCTGGTATTTGGCCTGTCAGATTGTTGTTTTGCAAGAAGCTGCAGCCATAAAAGTAGTATACATATCAGCCATGAGTCTTGTTAAACTATCCAATTAACATCTGTTAACCTAAAATCAGCCATAAGATATAGCATTCTGGTTCACTAATAGTTGGCTTAAATATGCCAAACATAAGAGTTTTTGATGTAGCAAAGGTTCAAATGAATAGGGTATCCTAAACCTTAAGGCTTTCGATTCCATGTTGTCATCAAAGGATAATGTAACTTACAGTTCGCGAAGGCTTTTGATTCTCCCAAGTGACGGGGCAATCTCCCCACCAATTTGATTGTCTTCCAAATGCCTGACATGACAGAACAAACACAGGAAATTGTAAGACATAAGCAAATGGAAACAGCAGTAGTGATCTGAGATGAAGGGGAATGAAGAACAGGCTTATATGTCTGAACTTACAAGATTTCCAATCTCTTTAATGAAGATAAATCTGGGGTAGATCCAGACAAATCATTGTTCCCGAGCCAACTGTCAAAACGAAACATATATCCATTAGTAACTACATACATTAATCTCCCCAAAACTTGCTAGTTTGAGTGAAGTTTATGATCACCTACATGCCACTCAATGCTGTCAAATTGGCAATGCTTGATGAAAGCATTCCCGAAAGGCCCATACCCGTGAGGTTTCTGTGGAAAAAAAAGCGGGGAAAGTACAAGAGTAATCGCAACATTTCTAGTAAGGTTAGGCAAGGACAAACTGACAAAGTGTTCATAAGATATATAATTAAGCTAGCATCACGACTTACAATGTTGTAACACGAATTCTGGTTCCTCCAGAGCAAACAACCCCGGTCCATGAGTACTGTGGCGGTAGGCAGGGATCGCCATTCCAATCGAGAGGAGGATTCTCGAATCCCTCCTTCAATTTCTCCAAAGCTATCACTGCAATAAAGAAGCCCACATTCTAGTCATCCAGAAAACATTAATAAGACAGAAGAACCTGCAGGGGGGCTAGCATACCATCTCTAGTGTGAGTTTTGCCCCCGAGGGGGAGGACTCGAAAGACCTCTCCTGCATTGATAAGAGGAGCAACGGTCGAGCCTGGAGCGCGGGTCAAGGTTACATTTGTGATTCCAGAAAGAGGCCATTGATTTGCAAAGACCATCACACCATCTGCTGTCACACTAAGGTTATGGTAAAACGGGACGCCATTTAAGCTTATATCGAACAACGATCTCCCTGAAGGCGAATCCCGGTCATTGGCAAAGTAAAGGGCAACATAATACGTCGCGCTGGGGAGAGGATATGGAGGCCAGAGTAACTCCATAGCCTCTGATTCTTCACTGGCTGTCAAGCCTGTCTGGAATACATCAATGGGGGGTTGATTCCAGATGCCAGAAACAGACACCTTGCCGGAGTTCAGTGCTGGAGAATGGTCTCCAAATGGCGCCCAGAACCTGTCAAATTGATCTGCAGGATATCTACCCAACAATATCCCTAGTTAAATGCTAAACTAAAACCATAAAGGAAAATTGAAGCATGTGCTCCATCTCAACTAAAAGTTACTAAGCAGCACATCTCAACTAAAAGTTACTAAGCTGATAGTTGGATTGCACGTTAATGGTTATATGCTCAACACGCCCCTCACGTGCTCAACTAAAAGACTAAGCTGATAGTTGGATTGCACATTAATGGTTATATGCTCTGTAAAGTGAAGGGACTAACTGAATAATTGGTCCAGTGTGACCAAAAGTGTGCCGGGCAATCAAACTAAAACCATACTGGGTGAAATCGGTGGAGTTGTAGAGAGATTCCGGCAGCAATACGAGCTCCAACGCAGATATAAAAGGGTCGGAATCCGTATACTTATTAGCTCCCAGACAGACGCTCATAGTTTTCCCGGCGGCGAGAAACACGCCTTCATAGTACGAAGACATCCCGTTCAAATAATCCTCCGTCGTGTTCACGACAGCCCACGGCGTCCCCGCCACAATCTGGTCAAACACCGGCGGATTAGGATGCGCATTCCCGTTGACCCCGCCGTAGAAGTACGTCGTCCGGACCATGTACTTCCGACCCCGGTAAACCGGCACGACGTAGCAGAATTTCCTGAAACTATTATTATTGTTCCCAACCGGGAAAGTGCGCACCGTCGAGAGGGTGGAGTCCAGAACCGATAAAGACAGGTTCTTGGGCGCCCCGGCGGCGATGAAATCGCCGTCCGGCAACCATTTCCGGCCGCTGATCACTCTGCTCACCGTCGCGCCGCAGTCAATCAGGTAGCCTGCAAAAAGAATGGAAATCTAATTAATCAGACCGTAAAAGCTAAGGGCAACCAAAACAGGGCAATTAATTAACACGAAATGAAGTACTTCTGGGGGGTTGAGAAGCGGAAAGAGGGAAGAAGATGGAGAAGAGGAGGAGGAAAGAGAAGAAGGGGTTCACGGCCGCCATGGGAGGTGAAGATGGTGGAGGAGAAGATGTGTAGGTGAGATGGAGAAGAAAAGAATAGTGGAAGAAAGCTAAGGTGAAGTTGGTGAAGAGGAAAAGAATAATGGAGAGTGGACGGCCATTTGAGAGGGTTACGCGGGAAGTGGTCAGAGAGCTCAAATGGAATGGTTAGTTTATATTTTCTTTAATTATATAAAAAAATATATATTAATCTTAGGAATAAGGGCCAAATTGGCCACGTAACGCGAAAGT
Source organism: Ipomoea nil (assembly GCF_001879475.1). Classification (NCBI taxonomy): domain Eukaryota; kingdom Viridiplantae; phylum Streptophyta; class Magnoliopsida; order Solanales; family Convolvulaceae; genus Ipomoea; species Ipomoea nil. Next base: position 6,049,667 of record NW_017617116.1, read on the forward strand.
GCAATCAGACCACCGAACAAAAAAAAAAGTGCAATTATACCATTCAACAAGTCAAATGTGTTCAATTTTACCTAACAGCCGGTATTCTTCTTTTCCTTCCGGTTAACTTGCTGAGTTGGCATTTTTTCCTCTTTTTTTTTCTTCTTTCTTCTTACAGCCTGTCTTTAGCGTCACTCTCCTCCTCCCTAGCCATGGAACCTTCCTCCTCCCTTTCTCTCTCCTAACCCCACAAAAAACCTTCAAACTGTAAATTCTCAGAATTCCCCCTCCTCCGCCACCATAGCCAACCACCACTTCTGCAAGCACTCCCCGTCCGCCACCCACGCCTTCGACACGAACTGAGCTATCCATTGAGTTGCTTGCAAGAATCGCGTCTGCAAATCCTTTTTTACAGTATCAGTTTTACAGTAAGTTTTTCCTCTTTTTTTGCCTCTGCTTTTGCTCGATCTCTTTTTATCTTCTAGAAAGTGATGTTATTGTTGGATAGTTTCAGCTTGCTGCTGGGGTTCGAGAGAGAGAGAGAGAGAACGGGGTCGTCGTCTACTTGATGAAGCAGTAGCTGGCGGTTCATCTGTCGTTAAAGTCTTGTTGGTCGGAGATTTGGGAGTAGGAAAAAGCACTGTTATCCCACCTCCGCTCCGTCGACGTCCAAATCAAATACATCCTGTTCAATTTCTTCTTCATCATCTTTCGATCATCACGGCTGTGATTGTTTTCGAGATCTGCTGCGGCAATCGATCTTGGAAATGCAAGAAATCCAGGTGCAAAAGGCTGTGGAAAGCCATGGAGTTTAACTTACAAGTTCAGGATGAGGAGTGCTTGAAAGTGTGATAAATGTTTAATGGGTTAATAAATTACTGTATGCATGATGATAGAAATTATGTACATACATATATAGCTTCCTTTGATTTATCAGAAACAGTTTTCATTTGTGTTTTTTGCTTGGTTTGTGATTTCCACGCGGTGGGAAGAAAGAAGAAAGAAGAAACAAAATAGAAAAAATAAAAGAAAAGTCAACTCAGCTCCACATCAGCACGTAACCGGAAGGGAAGGGAAATTACCGGCTGTTATGTAAAATTGAACACATTTGACTTGTTGAATGGTGTAATTACATTTTTTTTTTTTTAGTTCGGTGGCCTAATTGCACTTTTGCGTTACGTTCAGTGGCCAATTTGACTCTTATTCCTTAATCTTATCTTACTCTATATAATAGCAAAATGTTTTTTGCCAATTAATTTCCCACCTAAATGAAATTGCATCATTTTAAGGTATTAAATACCAATTAAATGAAATTGCATCATTTTAAGGTATATAATGCAGCATACTTATCTATTTTCAATACATGTTAATCTACAATTATTGTTATTTAATGATGAAGCAGGTAATACATTACAGTATTTTTAAGTTAACATTTTATTATATAAATTAATTTATTGTTAAGCAGGTTTTATTTTTTCTTTCATGTCATGAAATATTTCATATTTAGTTTAGATTTATATATGTTGTACATATATAATAATTATTATTAAGCAATGTTTAAGAAAAGATTTTCGTAGTTAGTTTCAATGTATGATGATGATACTGTATTTTTTATTTATATATTGTCAAGTATATGTACTATAGGCTTTAATTGCAAATCATATTAATAAATGTTTTTATATATAAGAAAATTTAATTTCATAATTTTTTTATTGTACATTGTTTGATTTCCTAATTTTTAAAATTTGTTTAATAAAAATGTGTGTGTGTGTGTGTGTGTGTGTATAATTATTTTAATGTACACTTTTTAAATCTCATGTGGTATGTTATAACACAATTCTTTATAATATATGCTAACAGTATGTGATGTTTGATATAACAACCAATTTAGTATTGTTAAAGAAAAATACATTTCAAAATAAGTTTTAATTTCATGATTAATATTTTATTTTATTGTTTTTAAAATATTATCAATAATAAAGTTACTTAAATTTTATGCCGTGCATCGCACGGGGCAAAAACTAGTGTTTTTAATTTTACTTTTCCTTATTAATATGTTAAAAATCTTTTTAATAAAGATAGCTGGAATAGCTCAGTTGGCTAGAGCGTGTGGCTGTTAACCACAACAAGGTCGAAGGTTCAAGCCCTTTTTCTAGCGACGAATTAGAAGAATTTAATAATTATGATTATATTCTGTATGGAAATGCACATACATAAAAACTACTATAATGGGCTCAATTTTCAAAACGTGACAAAAAAACATGGCTTTCTAAGAGGAAAAGGCAGGTAACCAGAATTAATTTAGGGTGACATTGATAATTGGCATAGCAAATTATTTTTTCTATTTTTTTTATCACATGTTCTTATATTATTATTATTATTATTATTATTATTATTATTATTATTATTATTATTATTATTATTATTATTATTATTATTATTATTATTATTATTGTTATTATTGTTATTATTATTATTGTTGTTGTTGTTGTTATTATTATTATTATTATTATTATTATTATTATTATTATTATTATTATTATTTTAAAAGTTTTGTATTGGTAACTTATTTTTGTTATCTAATTTTTTTTACCTATGTTGTAATTGATAAATCTACTACACACACACACACACATACAAACACTAAAAGCCAATAAAGTTAGGCCTTTAAAGCAAACTAAAAAACCTCAGTCCACTTATTTGATTAAATGATTGAAGCAAATTTAGGTTCCGTTTTTTTTTTCTTTTGTTTCGTTTAATTAATTTTCTTCTAATTATTTAAAAACATAATTCAATATATCAATTATGCTTTTTGCATTATTGCGAACCAGCTAAATTCTAAAATACACAAAATCCCATCATCAAAACCCTAAACCCTAATCCCTAAATAACTAAATCGATCCCCGGCAAAAATAAAAATTAAAAAAATCAAATCCTAAACCTTAAACCATTACCCCTAAGACTCAAACCCTTTTCTCAAAACCTAGGTCACTAAAGCCTAGACAAGCTCTAAACCTATTATCCAAAGCCCGGGTGCACAACTTGTAGGTTTAATGGGTTTAAACGAGTTTCGTGTCATATCGTGTCGACACAACCTAAAATATGTCTATCATGTCAACCCGTTAACAAATTGTGTTTGTGTTTGTGTTAAAAATTTGAACATGTTAATCTTAACGTGTTGTGTCGTGTCCATGTTTCTGTCGTTATCGTGTTAACCAGTTAGCGAATCTGTATACACGAATTGTCCAATCTAATTTACATCCTCGCATATACTTTGTTGAGCCGGGATATGAAAAATCTTTGGAGTTGGAGATTCAACATTTTGGGAAGAACTATTACAAGCATTTTAGTAACTTATCTTTAAAGAAAGGAAAATTATACTTTGTAATGAATTATAAGAAAATATCATTTTCCATCTTTCAACTATATTATGTGTTACTTGTCATCTATCAATTGTATGTAAATTTTTGTAAGAGGGGTTAATTATTAATAGAGCAAATTACACTTTTGGTCCTGTGACTATTGGGGTCTTATTAATTTCAGTACTTGACTTTAAAAACTAACAATTTAGTCCCATAATTATGCAATTTTTAACACATTTGGTCCTCCCGGCCAAATCACCGGCCAAATGTTGCCGGAAAAACATAAGCCTTTTTAAATTATTTATTTATTAGGATAAAATGGCCATTTCATGTCACTTTCTCCTTCTTCCTTCACCTGTTGGCCGGAATTGCGCCTGCTAGACTACTCTGCTCAATTCCACCACCGTGAACACGACAACGAGACATGCTATGATGCTAATATATACTTTTATATATGGGAAATTGATGGACTCTGGTTATTCAATTCTCCCCATCCCAACTTCACTTCCTCGCTGTATATATATATCCCCCCTCACCCTTGGGTTTTAATTTTCTTCACCTCCGCCTTCTCTGTTTGGGATTTCATGTTTTTTTTTTAAGGTTGTCGGGGTTAGTTGGTAATCCTTAGTGTTGCCGCCGATGAGTTGCAACGGCTGTCGGATTCTTGGTAGTGCCACTGTTTTCGTCACGTAACTCTTCGGCCATTGTATTCCCGTCGTTAATTACAGCTGGTAACACTGATGGTCGTTCCATATCGATTACCAAGCTGTCCCTTTTCCTATTCATCTAAAATCATAAACGCAAATACACACCATAACTAGCTTGTATTCAAGAGCTTAGACGAAAACAGTAAACTAAACAATTCCAATCACTAACAATTTCTTGGATGAAGCACGAGACATCTGAGAGGAGAAAGAGAGTGTGATAGTGAAGAAGGAAGATAATCCTAACGAGAGAGATGCTGAAACAACGTCGTCGCTCCAGAGTTTCCACAGAGAAAATGGAAGGTTGGGGCCGGGGGGAGGGGGGGACTGTTTTGTGTTTTTCCCCATAGGGCTATCGGAGGACCAGAGGCGGCGTACGCTGGTTCAGTTTCAGCAGAGGTTTGCGAATGTTTTTCCGATATAAAATGTGTTAGTTTCTTGGGAGTACAATACAATACAAATAATATAACTAAACACCACCAGTGCAGGATTCTCTAGGGCAATGGAGTTCAAAGCTTTATGTTGTGTCTTTGTTGGCTTCAGGTCAGAGTTCAACAGTCACAGGAACTGGGTGGACCAAAGGAGGAGAAACCTAGAAGGAGGAAGAAGAGTAGAGAGTGGTCCAAATGATGAAACCGGCGGGGCGGTGGCTTTAATTGAATTGGTATTGGTAGAAGGTTGCCGGCCTCACTCATATTCCGGCCAGCAGGTGGAGGAAGAAGGAGAAAGTGATATGAAATGACCATTTTACCCTCATGAATAAATAATTTAAATAGACTTACGTTTTTCCGGTGACATTTGGCCGGTGATTTGGTCGGGAGGACCAAATGTGTTAAAAATTACATAGTTACAGGACTAAATTGTTAGTTTTTAAAGTCAAGTACTGAAATTAACATGACCACAATATTCACAGGACCAAAAGTGTAATTTGCTCTTATTAATATAACAATGATGAAAACTGAATAATAATTGTACTGAATCAGTTAATCATATATATATATATATATATATATATATATATATATAATGAAAATATCAAACAAACTAAAATAGAGAATTATAATCTAACTCAAATATAAAGAGTCCTAATAACAACAATATATTTGACTTAAAGCTGAATAATTGCCGTCTCCCAATTTGTAAGTTTCAACTTTTTCTCCACATTTCCTCTCACACTCTTTTTTTAAAGCTGAAGAAGCGATCACTGCTTCACTCGCCGTCTTCCACCAAACCAAACCATTTCCGAGAAACATGAATCTGGAAAAGCCTGAAAACGGTACTTTTATTCCTTCTTTTTTTTTCTTTCCTTTTTAAGATTTTAATGCATTTTCTCTTTGAGTTGTTAATTTTGTCTGGCTGTTGTTCTCATAAGATCTAGAAAGTCATAAGTTGATTTGAAGCAGAGATGGTAGGTAGATAGGGATATACGTGATTTGATGGCATTATTGCAAGATTGAGTAGTTTGAATTTTAATTCATTTGATCGAGTACTTGAAGAATGAAATTAGATGAAAATGAGCAGGGTTATCTTTGTTGAATTTCTGGCCCCCAAGTGAGAACACAAGGAAAATGTTGGTGGATCGGACGGCGTACAATCTTTCTTCCCCTGCTACCATTTTGACTCGCAGGTATGGTTGTCTGAGAAAGGATGAGGCTTTTGAGAAAGCTAAACAAATTGATGAAGCTGCATTTTGTGTTGCAAATAAACAGTATGATAAGGAGGGTGATGGTGATGGGTGTTGGGCAGTGAAGCTGTATGCCAAAGAATGTTGTAAGCTAATCATAGAAGCTCTGAAAAAGGGCCCCAAGACTGAGGAGGAGGAAGAGAGTGTGGAGTCTGATGATGATGTTTCTTTTTCTTGGGTGCTAGTCTAAGCCTGTTTCTGTCTCCCTTGAAACCGGTTTTTGATATCTCCAAGCTTGGTGGGCTTCGATGTATGAACATAACATGTTTATGAGCTTAATTGCATATTTTAGAAGTTCGATCAGTGACCTAATTAACTTTTCGTATAAAATTTAGGATCTATTTTACCTTTTTCTCTCAAAGTGAGGGCTAGGGATGACAATTTCAATCCGACCCGTGGATATCCACCCGAATCCACCCCGTATGGATCGAGTTTTTTTTGGGTGATGGTGGGTGGGTCGGGAGTGGATCTTAAAAAAGCAAACCCGCGGTGTGTCGGGTTAGATTCGGGTTCTATGTACAAGACCCGCCTAGAACCCCACCCAACCCACCATATGTGTGTGTATATATATATATATAATAGTAAAATAAGTACTAGTATGTAGTTATTTATAAAAGTTTATATAACTTCGTGTATCTTTTTACTATTTTTTATATCAAAAGTACTAAGTTTATTTTTAAAAATTAACAATTTAGTTATTATATTTAAATATTTTCATTATTTAAGTTTTAGTATGACTAATTGATTTTATTTTTTTTATTATGTGTAAATAATTTAAATATTATTTTTTGAAAAACATAATAAGATGATAAGTGGTGGGTACCCGTAGTGGGCACCCGCACTCGGTGGTGGTGGGGGTGGGTCTGAAAAAGTCTACCCGATGCGGGTTGGAGGTGGGGGTGGGTGGAGAAAATATAAGGTGGGTCGGGTGATGGATGTAGCCATCCCCGGCCCACACAGCCATCCCTAGTGAGGGCTCCTTGTGCGCTGAGTTATCATGATTTACATCATTCAGATGCTCTGAGGCCCTTGAGAATGAGGATTCAGTCTTTGGGAAGAATTATTATTATTGAGTAGTTTGATGAATGTTGAAATTAAGTTTTGCTAATATTTGTCAAAAATTGAAAGCCCAAAAATAACAAATTTATGAGATTAATTGCACTTTATAAAAGTTTAAAAGATTAATTGTATTTTCATGTAAAATTAGAGTGTCTATTTGACTCTTCAGAAAAAAAAAAAAAAAAAAAAAAAAAAACCTTAATACCCTTCTTTTCCCAAGAATCACAATACCCTTTTGATATTATTAGTTCATGTTCTTAAGCCTTTTTCAAGTATTTTTTATCATTTTAAATTTGCCAGTAGCCGAGTAACTAAAGCAATTATATTGCTTTTCTTATTAATTTCTTCTATATGCTCTATTATAGAGAGTATGCATTACAATACAGTCGTTATATTATAGACCGCGGTAAAAAACGGCGTCGTTTCTTTAAGTAAAGAAACGGTCCGTCGTTAGAGTTAACGGAGTCCGCTTGTTTGGTGTATTAAACACCAACTGACAGTCTGACACTATAGTATATCTAAACCGACACTGCAGTTATATCAAAATGATACTGTAGTTATAGTGAAATGAAACTGCAGTGTATATAAAATGAAACTGAATAACATTTCACATATTTGAGTGTATATTGTACAATGAAGCTGTAATTATATCAAAATGATCATATAATTGTGTCTTAATGAAACTATAGTGTATATAAAATAAAATTAAATAACATTTTCACATATTTGAGTTTATAAATATCGAATGAAACTATAGTTATATCGAAATGATACTATAGTTGTGTTGAACTGAAACTGCAGTGTATACAAAATGACACTGAATAACAGAGTTACTTTTTGTGAAAAGGTGCGAAACGGCGGAAACTAACACTATTTATTTTCATTTAAAAAAAAAAAGACGCGCGGTGCATAATATAATTTGCCATTACAATATATGATTGGTTGACAATCAAGTAACCTAAAAAAAAAAGTTATAAATGCAACTTACATGTATATAATAAAAATCTCTTTGTGATATGACAAACAAGCTTACTCACACATTTATTATATAATTTTTAAAATTAGATGTTTAATAAGTATAATTTTAAAAGGGGGATTTTTTTGATATATTTTAATTAATTAAAAGAATCACATTTAATACGAAAGTGACTAGTATGAATTTAGAATTTATTGGAAGCCAAACTACAAATAAATACTCTTCCTACTACTACTTAATTTTAAATGTTTGAAGTAATGGATTTCAATGGGTGGTTGGCTATGCTCTTTCGAGTCTTTGCTCTATCATTAAGACGGGCGGAGATGATAAATAACAAAACGTGTTCAATTGACTTACATCAATATTATTTATAACTTTATTTTTATACCATGCAATTATTAGTAAAAATAAAATTTATGAATTTATTTTGAGTTATATAACTAATTGAACTGTCCCTCGATTACCTTTCTACGTATTATTTTCCCTCTAATTTCTATATTTTGTTGAATCAAATTATTTACAAATCCTCCTAAAACTTATTTACATTCCGATTTGTTATATTTTGTATTTAGTTAGTATGAATGAAGAAAATGTGGAGTATATATTTTTAAATTATATTATAAATTTTATTTTAGTTTTCATATGACTAAAATAGATGCAAATTTAAATAAAAACTAACGATATTATTTGTCAAAATTGAAAATCAATAACTAGTATAATAAACTATTACAGATAAACCATTTTAGTAACTTACCTTTAAAGAAAGGAAAATGATAATTTTTATAGTGAATTATAAGAAAATATCATTTTTCGTCTTTCAATTATATTATGTGTTACTTGTCGTTCACCAATCCTATGTAAAGTTTGTTAGGGTGGGTTAAATTAGTTGCTTTACAGACAATTGAGAGGTGAAAAATCACTTTACAAATAACTAAAAGACAACATAGGGTGTGTTTGGTTGGTGGGTTTTGCATATAGGAATGGGTATAAAAGTGATTGTTGTTGTTTGGTTGATAGGTTTTAGAACACTACTATGGGTTTCGAATACCCCATACCCAAATACAATAAGAGTTTCATTCCCTTATTCATTTTCAAGCACTACTATTAGTAACTATTCCCATTCCATTCCACCCTACTACCAAGTATTTGATACCCATTCCGATTCCGATTCCGATTCCTATGTGCGAACCAAACACACTCATATATTATTTTGAGACAAAGTGTTTTCTATTTTTTTTCTAAACTATACTCTAATAATTGGGCAATTGACTGAGGTTGAGTTTTTTTTTTTTTTTTTTTTTTTTTTTTGTAAATTTAAGAAATAAAAGGGTTCATATATTTCAGATTTAATTACTAAAATGATTCATTGACTATATCAAAATTATTGATCAATTAAATCTTTTCGTTTTGAAATTTTTAACCAATTTGGTTATCCGATTGTTTTGCCGTTAGACATCTGTTAATTTGGGATCAAATTGGTAATTTTGTAATAGCCAAGGGACCATTCCGATCATCACATGCACCATTTTTTTCAAAAAATTATTTATTAAAATGGATAATTGACTATAGTAAAATTATCAATTTGATATCAAGTTAACGGAGGTCTAACGGTAAAACAAACAGAGGACCAAATTGGTTAAGATTTTTAAAGTGAAGGGACTTAATTAGTCAAAAAAATAGTCAATGACCAAATCAGTAATTTCACAATAGTCAATGGGCCATTTCGGTAATTAACTACATATTTAATTTCAAAAACCTCAGGGGCTCCAAGTGAAATGATCTCAATGCATATTTTGCCGTCCCCCAATTTTTAAGTTTCAACTTTTTCTCCACATTTCCTCTGCTTCTTTTTTCTCTCTCACTCTCCCTCCCTCTTTTTTAAAGCTAAAGCCATCACTGCTTCGCTCGCCGTCTTCCACCAAACCAAACCGTTCCCGAGAAACATGAATCTGGAAAAGCCCGAAAACGGTACTTTTCTTCTTTTTATCCTCTTTCCTTTTTAAGATTTTAATGCATTTTTCATGGAATGTGCTGCTCACATTTCTAGGGTTTCTTTCACCGTATACATTTAGTCTCTTGTCTATGTACACTGACATTTCTGGGTGTTCATAGATTTCCAGATCCTAAAGGTTTGATTTTTTTCATTGATTTGCTATATCCCTTGCTTATTCTTTGGTTTCATGGTGTGGGTATTTGTTTTTCTATCTCTCTTTTATTTTTTTCATTTTTTTTCTGTTAATTTTATGAAGGTTTTGTGGTGAATCTGTTAAGATGCTTATGACTTAGTCCACTTGTATTAGGCTTCTGTATGAGTATACTTAAGGATAAGTAGCTGTAGACAAGACAGATAACTTCCAGTGCAGGTTTTGTGAATGTAACATAGGGATGGCTTTTGAAAAAAGATTGGATTTTTAGTGTTTTTTTTTTTTTTTTTTCCTAGTGACCAGTTATGTTGGGTTTCACATTATTGAAACAAGCCAAAGAATGGTACTTTGTGAAAATTTATGCTTTGGAGAATATATAACCATGGGTATGATTTTTGGGGTAAAATGGACTTAGGTCTGATATGTGGGTGGATTTGTGTCTACATGAAAAAAACCACTTCTTTAAAGTAGATAATGGTTCTGACTTTGAGGGAGTTTTTACTTGCTGTTGTTCTCATAAGATCTAGAAATTCGAAAGTTGATTTGAGGAAGAGATGGTAGGAATATGTGATTTGATGGCATTGCAAGATTGAGTAGTTTGAATTTTGAACGAGTTGAAGAATGAAAGAACTATGGAAATGACCAGAGTTCTTTTCCTATTATCTTTCAATGTTTTGGTTCTATTTTTTTTAGGGATATACACACTTCTTCGAAGCTTATAATGAATTTGCGATAACTAGTTATAGGATGGATAAAAGGTGATCTGCTTTATAGTTGTGACTCATGAGGAGTGACTAAAGTTTGAGTTGTATTTGTATATAGATAATCAAATATCTTTTTTTATTTTTTATTTTTAATTCTATCTTAAAATTAAAATGTCTAATCTGTTCCTTTCTTACGATTTTGTCACTTTTTGGTTTCTTTATCGAGGAAAAATATTGAATTATATACCTGCCTTTGTTTTAGGTGTTTCAATGGATTCCACAGCACCTGCCTATATTGTTCCAATGGATTCCACAGCACCCAGCCCTGAGCGCCGCCCATTTTCAATTAAATTGTGGCCCCCTAGTGAAAACACGAGGAAAATCTTGGTGGATCGGATGACGAACAATCTTTCTACCCCCACCATTTTCACTCGCAAGTATGGTAGTCTGAGCAAGGATGAGGCTGTTGAGAAAGCTAAACAAATTGAAGACGCTGCCTTTTCTGTTGCGAATAATCACTATGATAAGGAGCCCGATGGTGATGGGAGTTCGGCAGTGCAGCTCTATGCCAAAGAATGCAGTAAGCTAATCATAGAAGCTCTGAAAAAGGTGCCCAAGACCGAGGAGAAAGAGACTGTGGAGTTGAAGGCGGCTCCCGTCTCCCGTGAAACCGTTTTTGATATCTCCAAGGGGAAAAGGGCTTTTATTGAGGCGGAAGAAGCTGAGGAGCTTTTGAAGCCTTTGAAAGAGCCGGGAAACGCTTACACTAAGATATGTTTCAGTAATAGAAGCTTTGGGATTGGAGCTGCCCATATTGCTGGGACTATTTTGGCATGCCTCAAGGGCCAATTGAAGGAAGTTGACCTGTCGGATTTTGTGGCCGGGAGACCTGAGAAAGAGGCTCTTGATGTCATGACGATATTCTCGGAAGCTTTGGAAGGTTGTAATTTGAAGTCTCTGAACCTTTCAGATAACGCTTTGGGCGAGAAGGGAGTTAGGGCATTTGCAAAGCTCCTGCAATCGCAAAAAGAGTTGGAGGAATTGTTTCTGATGAATGACGGGATATCGGAGGAAGCTGCACGAGCCGTTTGTGAATTGGTGCCTTCCACCGAGAGGCTTAAGGTCCTGCAGTTTCACAATAATATGACGGGAGATGAAGGAGCCGTGGCTATTTCTGAAATTGTGAAGCGTTCTCCATTGTTGGAGGATTTTCGATGCTCTTCGACAAGGGTAGGCTCGGACGGAGGGAAAGCTTTGTCTAAAGCACTCGAGACGTGCACTCATTTGACGAAGCTTGATTTGCGGGACAATATGTTTGGGGTTGATGGCGGCGAAGCATTGAGCAAAGCCCTCACCAAGCATGAAAATCTTTCCGAGATTTACCTGTGCTATCTAAATTTCGAGGACGAGGGAGCAATCGCAATAGCCAATGCTCTCAAGGACTCGGCCCCTTCACTTAGAATCCTCGAGATGGCTGGGAACGATATAACTGCCAAAGGTGCACCCGCTTTAGCTGCATGTATATCCGAAAAGAAGCTTCTCACCAAGCTCAACCTGTCTGAGAATGAACTCAAGGATGATGGTGCGATCCAGATTGTGAAGGCTCTGGAAGAAGGTCACGATCAATTGAAAGTGGTTGATATGAGCAGTAACTCATTGAGAAGGGCTGGGGCTCGAGTGCTGGCTCAGACTCTGGTGCATAAACCCGAGTTTGAATCACTGAATGTTAACGGGAATTTCATCTCCGATGAAGGCATTGATGAGTTGAAAGATATCTTCAAGAAATGCCCTGAAAAGCTTGCATCTTTGGAGGACAACGACCCCGAGGGCGAAGATGATGATGATGAGAAGGAATCCGGGGATGAGGGTGATGACAATGAACTAGAATCAAAACTCAAAACCCTAGATGTCAACGAGGATGAGTAAATCCCCGCAAATATCAGGTATCACTTCAAAACTATCCCTGATCTGACCTTAATCTGCATCCCGTAAAACTGGTTTTGACTATTTCTTTACGTGATTGAGCAGGACCCTATCCCGACTCTCCAAGAAGCACTAATGCAAAGTTCCGTTGAGACGAGATGTTGTTTCCCTATCGTTAGCCTAGCATCTTAAAGTTTATGTAGCTGCTAGCAAAGATAAATTTTACCATTTCAATTTGTTTGTCAGATTTGTAGACTCATCATTTCTACCATTTCAATGTACTATTGCTTTTAGCTAAAGGCTTATGTATTACTCTATTTAGAAAAACTGAAACTCTACTGAGTATTTAGCCTTTACCAATTATCATTGGTTTTACTACCATCTAAGTGCATGCTTAATAATCATTGTATCTTACCTTTCTTCCCTTCAAGCATCATATTCTATTATTGTATTATTACAAATCATCATTTTTCAATAGGCTGAGTTATATACTTTATGGTCTAGAAATATTCATTTCAAATCAATTTTGTATTCTGAGGTTGAATTATATTGTTTGGTCTAAAAAAAACTTTTCCCTCTGTTCAATTTTATCTGTCATGTTATGATAACTGTTAGTTGATTGGATTAGTATGTTTGACTATTGATAGCATTAGCTGATTGTAGAAAGATGTTTGGTAAATTAGTTGTTAGCTGATTATATACAAAATGACTATAAAAAAATTGATTGAAAAAGCTTTTTAGAGAAATAAGCTATTAAAAAAAAGCTAATTAATTAAACACTTGTTTAACTAAGTCAAACAACTAATAATAGTCAAATAAGTCAAAATTGATTGATAAGCTAACTATGTTACCAAATAGACCAATATCTTCTTTTAAAAAGATAATCCGTATAATTTTAATGGTTGGTGAATCAAATATTTTAAAATAGTAAAAACTATATCTTCAAATTTTACATCCTTCTACATTTGGTAGGCATATTCTTTACAAGAAATCAAAGAAGTGAAGTGGGTGATCATCTAATGATCTAATCCATCAAATAACATTTTATCTTTATCTTCAACATTCACATCCCCACTGGAATTTTCAAAACTACTAAAATGAAAGGGAAGAAAGAACAAGAAAAAAGAAACTACTAAAATGAAAAGGAAGAAAGAACAAGAAAAAAGAAAGATTGGAGTAGTTCTGTATCGAACTGAATTCATGTATATATAAAATTTAAATAAATACACTAAGGTTCAAGTACATTAGAAAAAATTCTATTGTTGGTGTCAAAATCTAAGAAAATTATGGATGTATTATCTTTAGTACGCTGCGTTTTGGCTTCATTCAACAAAACATTAGCTATCTTTTCCGCTGACATGTTTTCATTGATCGAGCTTCTCTCTTTACACTGCATAGAGTAGAATTTTAAACGACTTCAGATAAAGAAAATTAAAAAAAAAAAAAAAAACTGCGAGAACACAACAAAATTACCTGTTGAACAAGTTGAACTGCCTTCTTGATATTTATCACATCCCAAAAGCCATCACTGCACATTCACAAAGTTAAAATTATAACTAGAGTGGATGGAAAGAGATTTATCGGTAAATACAAAGACAAAAAAACGATAGTTTAGAAGTATAACAACCTTGCTAATAATGCAAAGCCTGTGCTAGTCTGGTGTATGTACAAAGCTTGACTTATATAAGGTTCTGAACTAAACCGAGCATCCTGTTGTTTTAGAAACTTGTCTCCAAGCATCCTGCCAAGGTTTAAGCCTGGAGATGATAAAGTATAATTAGTTAATTATTGACCTTTAACGAATATTAAAGTACCAAAAAAAACTAAACTATCATGTTACCACAAACTCGTGTTTCCCCCTCTTTCAAAGGTTCACCCGTTGCTTCAAAACGAAGCCTTTCTGAATAACTAGTTATTCTGTGATCTTCGGTCATCTTAATCTGCTTTCCGTCAATACTGCCACATGCAATATTAGAATCTTATATTGAAAAAGATACAACACTACTAAATGGTCTCTAACAAGAAATGAACAAACGGATAATAAATGAAAGAACTTTACACGGTTGCATTAACGCCCGCAGATACATATACTAGTGATGGAATTAATAAAGATAATGCGAAAAACATACTTTACAACACAAGCTGAATCGCCAACATTTGCACATTGCGCATAGAAATTTTCTTGACCATCCGCCCAAACTAGAAGCATTGTCGCTGTACAACCCTGAAATTATTTTGATTATCAAAATGCATAAGGTTCGTACAGATACAATATAAGTGAAGTTCTATGTAGGACAAAAGTAGCATTGAACCAAAGTTCACAAACATTCATGATAGTCATCTTGCTTTTCGGGGTGATCAAAATAGTAAACTAAACTTGATATTCGACAAACCACCATACTTTAAAATACATAGATCCTATAGCATGGGCAGAAAGGTGATGCCAACAAAACTTTGAAACTTCTAACTAATCAAATGTGAAAATATAACACAACGGAGGCAATAACAAAAAAAATGCACTCCGCCATTATCCAAGCCAGCAGAGTGGTAACCTAGTATTGCATTGAGCATATAAGGTCAAACCTCACATTGCTTTAAGAGCATATTAAAGCAACATAGAGCCACGAATCCCACATAGAGCTATAAAAAACATACGACCCCCACAAAAAAAAAAAAAAAAAACAGAAGTATGGGCCCCAACCTCATAGTTGTGATTCAAGGATGCTTCTGCTTGAGAAAATGCTTCTCTAAGAACATCTGAAGCATCGCATTGAGATAAAACCTCCTCCCTTTTGAAGGAATCTGACAATATGCTAGCAACAACTTGTGGCAGTATTCTGACAGAGGAAAAGAAGACAGCAGATATTAAAATGTGTCCAGCATCATCAAAGGATTTTAACTGGTTAATGATACTAGTAAAATATTTTAGACAGCCCTGCTGGAGATGAATTTAAAATTTTAATTAACTCATGAAGCATGATGATTATGCCAGTTTAACACTAAAACCATATCACTAATCAAGCAAATATCAAAATCATTCACATCAACGCTTGTTTCCAGGTTGAAAAGTTTTTCAAAATTCAATAAATTCAGTTTTTTCCAGTCTTTTGACCAGATCTACTTGCAGCAAGTTTTATCACTAGTTGGAATTTAACGTATCCATAGATATACATTTGGTAATGAATGGTATCGTGGAAAACATATCAGTTCAAACAACTTTTCTTGTGGGACAATAATATGTTCTTTAAGTAAATCTACATTCATTTCAAGAAAGATTTTTACCTAAACAATAATACAATATACAGATGTAAATTCTAGATGCTATATTGCTATTTAACTTTCCGTCAAATGGTAAAGCGATTATAATAATAAGATCATCATAAATTCCCTTAGGAACAGAAACAAATACGACCTCATATTTTTTAATCTGAAAAATGCAGCTGAGAAAGTAACACGAAAAATTAAGATACTAACTTGCTAGCAGATGAAGCAGCACTAGCTCCACCATGTCCATCACATATACCAAACAATCCAAACTGCAATAAAAAATCGCAAGCATTTTAGGCCACCCCAAATTCATCTAAGTGCATACGAAGATATAAGTAAAAATAAAAATAATAATAATAATAATAATAATAATAATTATTATTATTATTATTCAACTGTATGACCTGATCAGTCCCCGGAAGAGGCCATTGGTAAAAGGAGACATCTTCCATGGGCAACTTCTTGGCTCCTCGGCGTAAAGACATTGGGTCTGCTGCCAGGCCAACCCCAAATGGAACATGGCACTCGGATTGGGATGTAACCTGTACCTGAAAGAACAGACACTGCATAAGTGAAACAACCAAGTCTAGTAATACTCAGTAGTTGGACAATACAACATTGATGCAGAATTTCATCAACTCACAAGAACTTTTGAACTTGTGCCAAGAGTTATAACATCTCCATTTGCAAGCTCAACTGGATCACCCCACTGTCTATTTCCCAAATGAGGGTTGTGAGCTAAACGAGAATTTACAAGTGTTCCATTCAAGCTACCCATGTCAACCAGCTCCCACTTCATTTTCTGGAAAAAAGAGGTAAATATTATGAGCAAGGCACACTAACACTGCACAACGGATTGCATATGGAGTCCATAGATTTTCCTAACACCTTACATTTATGTTCCAATTTATTTGGGCATGTTTTCCAGAAACTTCTGAATCCTTCAACGTGACATCACTGGGTGGAACTCTTCCAAGAGTGAACGGAAGCTTGGATGTATTACTTGACTGTATTGAATACTGAAGGCCACAAGAAGGCCCTGAGATAACCTCCAGCATAAGGACACTTCCTGCACTTCTAACAGGAACATATGATGACATGTTTTACATCCCAATGACCCCCAAAAACAAAAATATGAAAAAAACAAACAAAAACAAAAAAACAGAACACTTCCATGATTCATAAAAGAGGAAATTACTTTGATCAGTGGTATACTTGGGCACAAATTCCCTAATTTTCTCATTCTCCTTGCCAAACCTAGAAACACTCTTAGTATCTTCATTTCTTCCTTGTTTTTGCTCTTCATGAAAGCGAGCAATCCCAACTCCCTTAAGTGTTTGCCCCAGTACAGCATCTTCCGAAGTATCACCAATATCAAGGACAAAGCTATCACCTGAAAGAGAACCAATTGTTAACCCTTTCATGAGTTTCATATCTAAAAAGGAGAAGGTAAATATAACATAAATTGTAGCGGCATACTGTGTGTCAAATGTGATGTTGTAGAAGGGAGCCTTGGTTTATGAACAAGCCCGTGAGTCCGAGGAGAATCAAAGGACCCTTGTGCATTGTGACCTGCACTTTCAACAGTATGACTTCTACTAAACTCACCACCTAGGCTCTCGGCCAGATTAAGAGCATCTGTTATAAGAGGCCTCTCCACATCTTCAGCCTACAAAAACGCAGTATTGCACACAATCACACCTTTCATCACATAAGAAGCTAATATGGATAGAATAGACTTTACCTTTATCAATCATTTGTCATTTCAACACATAAGAAGAAGAAGCTAATGTGATAGGAACAACTTCCCCTTTCAATCATTTTTATATCACAGCTCCCATCCCCCCATAATCAACCAGTAACACAAGATATCAGATCCAAAATCCAACAATTTGTCCCAAGTCACCACAAACAAACATCAAACAATCCATCCTTTTCTTTTCCATCTCAGAAACATCCCACCAGACTAATCCTACATTCCCACCCAATTAACAGAAACGAGAAACCAAACAAACAAACAAATTCAGTCCAAAATCCAAATCATTTCGTTCCATAGGTACATAATAACAGATACAGAAACAGTCAGACGCAACAAAACAAAAACAAAAACAAAAACGAATTTACATATATCATCGAGAGTCGAGACTAGAGAATCAAAAAATAGAGTAAGGAGAGAGAGAGGTGAAAGGAGGATCGGAGGGGACCTTGATCGCGGTGCGGGAGCGGGCGGCGGCGGCGGAAGAGAGGAATCGCCATGGCTTGAACTTGCAGGCGAGGAGGATGAAGAGGAGGACGAGGAGGAGCATAACAACGGCAAGTACAAGAAGGGGCTCCACCGAAACCGCAATGTTGGTGAGGAGGACAGTAGTGTGAGCGAGTGGGATCCTATGAGCACCACCTGGCAACGCCTTCGCCATCGGCGAGGAGGAGAGAGAAAGCCTGAACCACTGCCTCACCATCCAATGGCATATACAACAAAACAACAACACAAACAAATTGCGACGATTATCAGATCCAATCACTCTCTCTCTCTCTCTCTCTCTCCCTCTCTCCCTCCCTCCTTCTCTCTCTCTCTCCTCTCGCGACAACCCCGCTTCTTTGAAATCGTCGCTTTTCTATTTTATTCTACTTTCCATTTTCTTTATTATCACCATCTAATCCATATTTACTCCTCCGTCTCAATTTCTTTTTATTTATCCTGCTTATTATGGTCAAATCAATTTTTCCTTTATTATTTTTTCTTTTAGAAATTTTTAAATTTAATTTTTTGTGTTTAATAGTTTTTTAAATATTTCTAAATATATAAATTTTATATACGGATACTAAATTTAATATTATAAAAAATAAATTTAAAATAATTTTAGTCAAATCTCGTTAATCGAATTAAACAATAAAATGGGATGAATGGCGTGTATTTAATGAGGATTTACGACTTAACGTGAGAACATGCTTTTTATGTAAAAAGTGAAACTTACCAACTTATTAATCGCAAGTCAACCGTTACGGTAGTTTATTAAAGAATTAAAAAAAAGAAATGATGAGAGGCTTTTTTTATAAATATTGTAAATTTAAAATTTTACAATAGTTATAAAATTGATATTATATTTTTCACTAAAACATTTAATCATTGATGATTCATAATAGACTAATAAGACCATGTTATCATTTGATATCGCGTTGTATTTATTTATTATTATTTATTAGGTGTATTTTATTTTTTGGGCCGAATCTGATTAGGCCCAATTCGGTTTCTTATCAAGTTGTGCTTTGTGGGCCGTCCACTCCACTTAACTGGGCTTATAACTTATAAGGTTCTTTGGCTTTAAATGGGCCAACCACTCTTCCATGCCTTTTTTGTTGGGATTTAAAAAAAAAAAAAAAAATCAGAACAATGAAATTTACGATTTATTAAGATCGACCGTACTATACCTCCTTCAAGCTCCAATTATTATGTGAATCTGGGTCTAAATGTTCACAAATTACCTTTTAAAAGTTCACCATTTGTATATTATGAATATACAATGTTAACATATATGTAATTGATTACCTTGTTTTGTATTCACAAGTTCCTTTCAAATATTGCAGTCACACGATATTAACATATTGAAATTTGATAACCCTGTATTGTATTCACAAATTCCCTTCTACCGTTGTTATGTGTTTTGACTTACAAACACAATTTATATTCTAGAAGTTTACAATTACAATACTAAAAATATTCAATTTATACGTTGTTTACGATCAAGGTCCACCTTGCAAGGTGGACTCTGGTACAACAACTCTCCATTCAGGCCCTTTGAATCACGATTTGATTTACCTAGACTGAATGGCATCTAATATTGATGCACCTTAGCATGAGCTTTGAGAATTGAGACTCTGTTGAGGGACTCTGATCTAAAGTGGTGTTTTTCATAGGGGTATCAGTTGGCCTACCGAGTTATTAGTTAATTAAGGAAAAGGTTCCTAATTATAGAAAGGAAAGCTAGGCAGCACTTACTAACATGCAATGGTACGTGGTCAAAAAGGGTATGTAGTAAATGACAACTATCCTCATTAATTTATATGCTTATGTAAGCTATTGGAATCTCTTGTCTTTTAAGTTTTAACTAATCGTGCAATAGATTAGAAAAGTTTATTGTGTGGATCAACATTGGTATTTTTAGAATCATATGGACCCTAATTGTAGGAGGTACATCGGGCCAACCTAATTAAAGAACAAAGTGTTGGTCAGATTAGTTTTTCCATACGAGCGGGGGTTTGAATTTTAGACATTTTTTAATCTTAAGAAACGACAGTGCACAGCCACTCACGCCAACCAAACCGGTTGTATTTTGATACTATTGATTAGTGGTATTGGGGTTCTCTTGTCACAAAAAAAATGGGAGATATTTTCTCCTCAAAGCAATGAAATTCTTCACATGAGGAAGATTTCAAATTTGATACACCAACATTAGATTTTGTCAATGTTAAATATGACTTCAGAACACAAAAAATAAAATAAAAGTAATAATAATAACAGTACTCTTAAAGAATCCTTACTGTTTCGAACGATATAGTGTTTCGTTATCAATAATCGATCGACATTTTAAAATTTTCTAATGTTCTTATATTAAAAAGTTTTGATAAATAATTAAAGATGAATACCCTCTAAATCAACTAACTTTGAGTGTTGTTATAAGATTAAATATGGGAGGTAAGCTCATCATCTATCATAAAAATATCAATATCCAAAACATAATATCTCCCTACCAAGGACAAGGGGAGATGACGCGTTTGGGTTAATTGTTTTTCAATTCGATGGCATTACTCGGATAAATGGAAAAATACAAAAAATATAAAATATAAAAACGAAATGGATTCTGATGCCGATCGAACTGCTGATGTGTGGCTACTTTATCCCAGTGGATGACTGGATCGGACGGTGTTTATTTTATCTTATTTTATTTTAAAATAAAAAATAATAATGTCGTCACTCGTCAACACCATATATTTAATTATGAAAATTGGTCCTTCGATTGTCAACGCGTTAACACGAGAAATTTCCTACTCTCTCGACGATATATTACGTCATGCTTTAAAAACCCCCCAAAAAAGAAGAAATTTTATTTTTGGTCCCTCATTATTATATACGAATCACTTGGTCTTTGACTATTAAATTTTTTTAATTAAGTGCATGATTATGTAATTTGTATTATATTTGGTCCTGTCCTCTAAATTTTCGGCCAACTATTGCCGGCTTCCAAAATAAGCACTTCATTTGTTTCTTCCATAATAAGGAGTACTCTTAGAAGGAGCACTACATTTGCTTCTCCCGGAAGGAGCACTCCTGGCAATAATTGGCCTGGAAATTAAAAGGCATGACCAAATGTGATATAAATTACATAGCCATCCACTTAATTAGAGAATTTTCACTGCTGGAAATTATAGAATTTCAGATCACTTGAAAGTGATCTTAAATCAAGTCGAAAGTCTTGTTCTGACCACTTTTGATATTCGGAAAAACTTTTTTTGCTATTTTCGACCACTTTTTTGCTTTCAACTTGATTTAAGATCACTTTTAGGTTGTCGAAAATTTTATAATTTCTAATAGTGTTTAATAGACAATGACCAAGTGTCCAAGTGTGATTCATGTATAATATAATAGTCAGGGGAACAAAAGTGAAATTTATTAAAAAAAAAATGAGCATCTTGTATTAGTGTAATAATCAAGTAGTTTTTGATGCATACCTACTTTATGTAGGAATAAAATATATGGATTGTGCATGCATACAAAAAATTAAAGATAATTAGCATTAATGATTTATTTATTAGTCCAAAGTGGGCTGACCTAATATCTTTCTGGCTTGCTAATGAAGAAGCAGCTTTTTATGTACTTAAAACAAGAAAAGGACTTAAGAAAGGCATGCTCGTTTAGAGTCACCAAAGGTTAATTGAGTTTATTTATGTGGGTGTTCATGTATCTTTAACTTGGACCACTTGATTAATTAATTAATCCATGTTTTATTAAGCTTAACACTAAGGTCTTGTGGGAATTAAGTTTGTGTGGAGCACTTGCGGTTTTCCCCATTCGCTTACTACTACTTTTGGTAAGCTAGCAACTTTGTTCTTACATAACCCTCTTTAATTTTCACCAACTTTAATTAATAGGCTAATAAATTATATGTTATGCTTCTCATAATCATACGAGCATATTCATGAGTAGGCATGGGAAAACAAGACACCGACAACTTGTGATCTAAGCGGGAGTGATTTCTGTGTTGTGCGTTTAAACCTTGTAAAATATGTCAGTAGATGATTTGATCTCCTCAGATAAAATATAGTTAGCAAGACCAATTCAAAAATATTAAGATTTTAATTGTACTGTTTTCGGTAATTAAATAACTCTTAAGTTCATATACTTCGCTTTTACTTGTTTTGCATCTTATTGTATAAAACGCTATCACTCCCTTAACGATTTTCAACTTCTAACAAATAGATTTTAAGTTAGATGTTCTAAATACAGACATAGTATAATGTTAGTTAAATTCAGTTTTTTAAGTAACAAGATAAATTTTCAATCACTTCTCAAAAATGTGCATTGAGTAGATCTGCGCTTCTATGTAATATATTGCAAACTCGTAAGAAAAGTAAATTACATTAAAAAATTGTGTGACGGACACGATCAAGAAACTATTTGGCAAAAGAGATTTAAAATGAGTATGTCACTTAATTGGCTCCGCACTAATATGCAAAACTTCCGCCGATAAGACATCCTGGTCTATGCTTGGTGAAGAATTTTCTCCCATAATTATTATTAATGCAATGTGACATAAAAAACAATAATACAAAAAAAAAAAAAAAAGAAGATAATTTGATGATATGACTTTGAAGTCGAATTGAAGCAATCATTGTCAAAAGCTGTTGGCCGGGGATAATAATGCCGTCATTAAAGAACAAAATTCACGGCAATAGACAAGGATATAAATAGGTATGAGAACCGCATATAAGTTGGGCAACTTTAGTCTAATTCGCCAGGACATTTGGTATAATTAATAATTACAGGATTTCAAGTTTGATTCTTTTTGAAAACTGTCTATTGACCTTATTAGTTTGATTCAGTCAACTATGTGCAATATAGATTGATACGGTTAACATTCTCGTGGTTCAGAGCCCATAATCTTACACTATTTCTAAAGAGGTGACTAAGTGAGTAAAATATGATTTTCATACCTAAAGATTACATGTTTAATTATTATTAACACCCTCTTAATCGAGTCTATCACACGTAGTTTTCTTAATGCGATTTATTTTTAATAGTGATTACCTAATACATACTTTTGGATAGTGATGGATGATTTCATTCCCTCATTGCCCCAAAAACAATCTAAAAGTTACATTTGTAATGTGAAAATAATTGAGGCTCTAAATCTTTAATCAAGATTGCTTCCCTTAAAAGTGACATGTGCATGACAGGGTGGAACACAAAGTTCTATTAATCGGTGGCACGATATCTTAAATCATGAAGCATGGTGACGTTTACATTAAAGATCTCATTCAATCTCAAAATGGATAATAAATTATATATCTATATACCAATTCAATTGTAAAATTTTGTTAGTAACACACAACACCCATTTTTTAATCAACGGGAGAAAAGAAAATTGAGAAATACCCAAGGCATTGTTGGGTAACACTCGCTTGAGCAGTTTCACAAAGAGAAAAATCAAACACCTACCTTGTATACCTTTAGCATTATTAGGATTAAGCGTTTACCGTTAGTAGCGAATGAGTAACTTCATTTCTTTATACTGTTACATTTTCAAAGGACGGACATAATGCTAAACTTGGTCCTTTAATTTATCAACCTCACCCAACAATTCCCCCCGGCCTACTCACTTAGTGCTAGATTTGATCATTCACCCGCCTCTGCCTAACAATTCTCCTAGCCACTAAATCAAACTTTTCCCACCAAATTACAATTTTTTAATACAACTTTTTCTATGTAATTTGCGAGTTATTACATAAGAGCGAATTTTTTTCAGTACACTCCTTGAGTACTGACTACACTATTCCTTGTCACCCATAAAAACTCAAAGAGTAAATACCCAAAATGGTCCCTCGACTATAGCTAAATTCACAAATTGGTCCTCGACTTTTAATTTCAACCAATTAAGTCCTTAACTTTGCAATTTTAACACGATTTGATCCTCCGTCTATTTGACCGTTTGTTGACTGTGATTTTTGAGGATATATATGTAATTTCATGGTCCACCGTCGGTTTTTTTAAGGTTCCGGTTGCATTTTCAGACCGCACTCTAGTTGAGTTCATACCAGAGTGAAGAAGACGACGTGTTTCCGAAACGGTGCAACGTCATCCTGGAGGCCTATATGTGCTCCGACAAGAGCTGCAGGTTTTTCTGGAGATCGTCGATGACGGCGCAGCCGCCGGCGATGATGCAGAATCGCGGCGAATGATGCAGAATCGTGAAATTACATATATATCCTCAAAGATCACCGGTCAACAAACTGTCAAATAGACTGAGGACCAAATTGTGTTAAAATTGCAAAGTTAAGGACTTAATTGGTTGAAATTGAAAGTCGAGAACCAATTTGTGAATTTAGCTATAGTCGAGGGACCATTTTAGATATTTACTCAAACTCAAATTTAAGAATATGTTTAAAGTGTGGCTTTTATCATAGCATAATAAAAGGTTGTAAAAATTAGTGTACGAACAAGAGATTGTAATCACAATATAATATTCGTATTATACTAAAATATTATTATTTAATTCTTTGTAAGTACATCATTAATAACATAATGTACTTAAGAACAACTTATTTTTATTCCATTTATGACAGCTGCGTATGGGTAATTGCTTTTAAGGTTTTAAAACTTGCATTGTATTGAACTAGCCTAGCTAGGTATCTAGCTAGGGTCTGCATACACACCCTGGCTTGATCACCATTATAAACTTCTACACTTGGAAACCCACTCCAAAAATAGTAAAATTAGTACAAATTTTAATACATTAAAGTCTTTGTGATCTGTGGAGGTTCTTTTTGTTGGGTCAAGAGCCCTAGTAGCACCCAAAAGGTGCACTTTAAACATTTTTTCAAGCAAAAATAATACACTTATAAAAAAATAGCAGTTAGTTTAAGAGGTATACATCTCATATGTAGACTTAATTCTTTAGTAATTTGAGATTTAGGTTTTTATAGAGTGGTGTTTTTAGTCATAGTTTTGATCGGACTTTTTCCTAGATTTCAGGTTTTTTTTTTAGAAAAGTTGGGGCTGGTGCTCGTTGGTGACCACTTTGCTCATTTTTTTTTGAGGTTGCACTCACTAATAACCACGAGATTTTCTGAGTATATACTAACTATAGGAGACACCTTTGAACCCATATCATACTCAGATTTATCCCCGTTTGTACGGGTCGGCTCAATTAAGGGGCAAAGTATGGTCATATTGGGTTTTCATATAAGATGTGATTTTGAACTCTCGACTTCTCGAAAAGGACAAGAGTGTACAGCCTCTCACGCCAACCAAGTTGGCTATTTAAAGAATTTTTTTGAAATATATATAGAAGGAATGTTGATACTTAAATGAATAAATTAACCTTACAAAACAAGGATTTTCAAACTTTTACACCAGGAACTAACAGAATTTGCATGTAAGGGACTATAAACACCACTTCAATAAAAAAAAAAAAAATACAAAAAAAAAAAAAAAAAGAAAGAGAACAAAACCTACACCTCAAATTATTAAGGGGCAACCCCGCAATATAGAATGATTGTTAAGTGAATTGTTAATACAACTGTACGTTAAAATCAATCAAAATAATTTTTTCCACAAAAAGAAAATTATTTAACCAATTTACGTATTTTGATTAGTTGATAGTAAAATAAAGATATTTTTTTTTTTTTTGAAAGTAAAGATATTTCTTTTTTAATTTACCATAGAATAGTTCAGCACAATGTGTCCGTAACAAGAAAAAAAAAAACATATGTCATGTAGTGATTGGGCATTAAATTAATTAGGTGAATAGTTGACCCACTGATTTGGGTTGTCTACTCACACAGGGATGGGTTTGGAATCAAATTGAATTCAATTGTCTTCATTAAAAGTATGTTTGAAGTACTGTTGAAAGGAGGAATTTCATGTAACATAAAATATGAATGATGATATCTTAATACTAGGTTAAACACCTAGCCGACAAACCAAAAAGGTGTGGCTTAGTGGAGGATGATTTCATATTACTTTAATTTGTTTCAAATGTCATATATATATATATATATATATATATATATATATAAAATTCAGTTCCCGTGCAGTTGAGTGTGTTCCGTGCAGTTATGCGGTTAAATTTGATCCATTGATATTGCCTAAATCAACGTTTAGGATTAACAATGATTAAAAAATGTGGTGGTAATTTGGTCTTTTTGCATCTAGATCAAATTTAAGGTGCGTGATTTTTGTACTGTGTGGCTTAAGGTGCATCAGTTGTTGAAAACTTAAGTGCGTTGATCTAAAGTTTTATGTGCGTGATTTTTTTTATTAAGGTGCGTGATTTGTGTGCTTAAGGTGAGACAGTTGTTGAAACTTAAGGTGCATCGGCTTGAAGCTTTAGGTGCGTGATTTGTATGCTTAAGGTGCGTCAGTTGTTGAAACTTAAGGTGCTTTGTTTGTGTGCTTAAGGTGCGTAGTTTGTGTACCTAAGGTACGCCATTTTAAAACTTTAGATGCGTGGTTTGTATTCTTAAGGTGCTTTGTTTGTGTTCTTAGGGTGCGTGGTTTGTGTATTTAAGATGCGCTATTTTAGTGCTTAAGGTGCGTCTTTTTGTATTAACAGCATATGAAGCTATCTTTGCACCTGATCCCCTCTCTCTCTCTCTCTCTCTATATATATATATATATATATATATATATATATATATACACACACACACTAGTAATTCACCCGCGCGATGCACGGGAAAAAATTATGTTATTATAAATATAAATAAAAAATAGAAAAACTAAAATATTTTAAATTATTTAATATAATAATATTTTTGAGCTTCCATTGGTCAAGTATTTATTATTTTTATAGAATACAAAATTACAATTAAAATTATAATTATAATTATAATTTTGTATGGTTAATATAATCTCTAATTATGTGCATATTCAAATAAACTTATAGAGAGAATTTGCATAATTACATTGATTTATTCTTAATTGTATTTCATCTATATTATAATTTTCACAATACGAATAATAACTAAGATAATTACATTTGGAAAGCAAATTTAAATTTTTGTATGTATAAATTTAAACTCTAATTGAACACATTTTTTATATGATTATATAATATATAGCTATTTTATTTTTTAAAAGTATATTTTTATATGATTATATAATATATAGCTATTTTATTTTTTAAATATTGTGTTTTTTTTTTCACAATACAAATAATAATTAAGATAATTACATTTGGAAAGTAAATTTCAAATTTTGTATGTGTAAATTTAAACTCTAATTGAACACATTTTTTATATGATTATATAATATATAGCTATTTTATTTTTTAAAAGTATATTTTTTATATGATTATATAATATATAGCTATTTTATTTTTTAAATGTTGTGTTTTTTTTTTTTATAATAAATGATGTTTTGCCATTAATTGTAACATTAATTATTTCCCAAATCATATAGCTTTATTATATAAAGGATGTATGTATGTATATATGTATATGTATGTATGTATGTATGTATGTTATGTATGGGATCATATGAGAACAAGTCTTTAAGAGAAAACTAAGAACCAATCTCAACTTTACATCTCAAAAATTTGGATGGATATTTAAGTGTTCAAGTTTGCATAGTGAAGTTGATGATAATTATGAAAATGCCACCGCATTTTTTTAAAAAAGTTATGATCAAAACCATCAAATTTTTACAGATGTAAGACTAAAATTTGTTCTTAATTTTCTCTCTCGGGGTGTGTTCTTAGCTTATGGGATTCAAAGCATATATAAATAAAATTTTTATCGAGTACCATTGAGTGTCCCCACAAAACTTAGTACAAATTTCAAACTTATAAAACCTTTGGCTTACTCCCAATCCAAGAGATATTGATATCGATCAATACTGGATTTTTCTATGGAAAATATTACATGTACTCTATCTTCTACTCTCTACTTTTATTTTACACACAAAATCTTGATGTAGACATTTACATTGAGATTCACATAAAAAAAAAAAAAAAGCAACATATACACATCGAGTAAAATTTAAGGAGTATGATTTGTGAGTTTATGTAGTAGAACTCTTTTTATATATATGCACACTATTAATTTCTACTTTTCTAGTATTAAACTCACTTTATAGATTAAAAAAATCTATTGGTTTAATAAACGGAAGTGACTTAAATCTATGAGATCAGAAATTTAGACTCATTTAAATGAGGTCTAATCATAGTAGTTAGTGAAGGGTAAAATTGGATGGGACTTGTGGCTACCTAACACAAAATAATATGTATTATCCAAAATTTTCACAAGCTATGTAAGCACACACATTTATACTAAGGCCATACCATATATGCCCTTTGACTTCTTCTTTTTTGGAATGTTTATTGCAATTTTAATCTTGAAAGTGGATCCAACAAGAGAAGGTGGGTAGGCTACTTTAGGCAAAACACAGTTTCTGGAATTTATTAATATTATTATTATTATTTAAAAAATATTAGTCATAGTTTGGGCATGCAGTAAGGAATTTTCAGATTGTGTGGGCTGGGGATGTGTGATAATACAAAGACATGAAAAACACAGATTATGACTATGAGGACATGCAATTAATGGTAAATTGGAAATTTTGAGGCAATTTTTTTTTTTTTTTTTAAAGATGATTCAATCAAGGAATGAAGGTTGTTCTTCTGTCCCTATCAAGAAATATTTGAGGATCAACTTTGTTTTCTGGACATAATAGGTTGGCTTTATTTTGGGAAAATTTAAGAAAAAGAAACATAAATTTTGTTTATTTTGGAGGGGCAACTGTGCAAACCTATTTGTCCTTTCCAAATATTGACAGTTCCACGAAAAACATGTTTCTATATATTATCTACATATATATCCATTTAGAAATTTTGTCATATTGTTGATTTGGTAACCATAAGGTTACAAGTAGTTTGCCTCTTAGCGGTGACAACCTATGTTAACCATAGTAGATCCTTTGTCAGTTAATTGGGATTACAAGACTCTGAAGCATGCACAAAGAGTCAACAACGTCTCAGGCCTACTTTCTCAACCTAATGGCTTTTGAATGCTACTGACTCTATGAAGCACAAAGAGTCAACAACGCCTCCACTGAGACCTACTTTCTCAACCTAATGAAGCACAAAGAGTCAACAATGCCTCCACTGAGGCCTACTTTTTCAACCTAATGAAGCAAAAAAAGTCAACAACGTCTCCATTGAGGCCTACTTTCTCAACCTAATGACTTTTGGATGCTACTGACTCTATGAAGCACAAAGAGTCAACAATGCCTCCACTGAGGCCTACTTTCTCAACCTAATGAAGCACAAAGAGTCAACAACACCTTCACTATGCTTTCACTGAAGTTCGATCTCATGACCTGACATCCCACATAGAAGAGGTCACTACATGTCATCTAAGCACAAGGTACTTGGCAGAATATTAACCAGTCTAATTTACTATCTTAGTATCTGATTAACTTGGCTGGAGTTTCCTAAAATTCATTCCCAAGTGGTATTTATAAGGAATGGAAGAAAAAGTACTACAAGGGAATGGAAGGAAATGATGATGGTACATGGAATATTTTCATTCATGTGGAGTGTGGCTTTTATTATTTAGTCTATTATATAATGAATTGTGTGGCATCAACATTATATTGTGTGTACTAGCACATCAAGTGGTTTACAAAGGCTTAAACCCACCCCCAACCCCACCCCCCACCTTCACAACACCCACCCTACCTCACCCCAAGTGGTCCCCACACCACAAAACTATTCATGGGCAATTGACACTTTTTTGGGCTACAAATTCCCCCCCACTCCTTCACTCATCCTTCATCCAACAATTCCATATATCCTAATCTCTTCGCTCTTCTTCTTCTCCATCTTCTTCTTCTTCTATCTTCTTGTGCTGATTGATTGAAAGTTTCTGTTACTTATCCATTTACAAACCTTAATTCCGTCGAACTTCTAGATCATATTTTTATATATTATATATTCTTAGAATATTTTGTCCACTTCCACCATGTCAACCATAGTATATCATCAACAAGGCAATCTTCAGTCGTGTTTCGAGCCTCAAATCTTCGAGATGACGGCCACCCTAAAGCTGAAGGTGCCGCCGCCGCCGCCGTGCCACCAGGAGGTTAAAGACCTGGGCGGTTGGAGTATGCTGCAGAGCCTCTCCGGCATTAATATTTCCAAAGACGCGGCGGGGGAGAAGGAAGCCGCCGTGTACGTTCACCCCCTTTTGCGGCGGCCGTCGTCGTCGCGGCTGAGCGAGAAGAGCTTGGCGCTGTGCACGGAGGCGCTGGGGAGCGAGACGGGGACCGACATGACGACGACGGAGAGCAGCATTTTCTCGTCGGCGCTTTCTTCCCCTGAGCCGACGAGCCGCCGGCGGGAGGAATCGCTGCCTCCCTTGTTTCCGTCATCGCAGCAACATATCGAGTCACGAAACGTTACCTCCGGCGCCGGCGCCGGCGCCGCATACAGGCCGATGAATAATAACGGCACCAGAAATTCAAGAAATAATAATTTCCCACCTCCCCTGACAACGATAAGCGGCGGCGCGAATTCTCTACGCGTCTGCAGGCCCCACCGCGAAGATGGCAGGTTGATAATCACGGCGGTGGAGACCCCATCAAAGCGCACTTATCTCCAAGCCGACCGGAGCAATGGCCGCCTTAGGCTATCCTTTTTCAACGCCGCCGACCTCGCTGATCATCACCAAAGCTTTGATCCTCAAATCACCACGAGCGAGGAAAGCGACGGCGAGGAATTCAAAGAGGAAAGCGACGAGCTTGAGGGCGACATTAACGGCGAAGATGAAGTTGCAGAAGTCCAAGAGGTTGAAGAAGATGAGGAAGAAGAAGAAGAAGAAAGTGACGTGTACATGGCAAGGGACATGGATGGGAATACGTCGAATGTTGAGGTGGAAATGGGAATTACGCAATGTCTGCTAGGCAGGTGCAAGGAAACTGGTGGACATAGCAACAAGGGATTGAGTCAATGGGGGGAGCCTAAGACTTTGTGGGTGTCTACTTGAAAAACCAAAAAAAAAAAAGAAAAAAAAAGTTTTTTTTTTTTTTTAAAAAAAATTAATTTGAATTTCTTTTTCTCCAATTTTAGTTCCACAATTCCTCTATTTTACCATCTTTTAATTAATTTCCTTCTCTATTATCCTTTTTTTTTTTCATCTTCAATACAACATATATATACCCCCATGCATTCATGGAGGTGTGTATATATTGTGGCTGGTAGTTAATATTGTTATACATGAACAACGGTTTCATATATGTATGACCTTTTAAAAACTGGCAGAACTTTTAAGTAGTTGAGCTTGTTTGGTGACTCAGATATGTAAAATATATTATACATCTCTCACTGTGAAACTCACCGTACAATAAATAGAGTAGGCCAACACTCTATTTTAAAGAGACTGATCTGAACTCTTGATGTTAACATGTCACACAGATATATGATTGATACAAGAAAAGTAATGTAGAACTTTTCATCCTTTAAGCTACAATATCTCATAACAAAAACTTTTTTTTTTTTTTTTTTTTTTTTTACACAAGTCCTACTTCGATGATGAATCAGTCCTCATAAGTCATAATGTCTTTATCATTATTATTTATTTTCAACTGGATTAGTTATTAAAATTTTGAAAATTAGTGTAATACTATACATACTACTTGGCTTCAAAAACAATATAATGCAAAAATTTTCTTCCTTTGAATTTCCCGCATCTCACAATAAAACCTGATTCAAAAGTCATCCATTTGACTTAAAATGTTTAATTTTTCTATACCGTACCATAGGGCCTTAATTTCTACAACAACTGACATCAACACAAGAGGTGAAATGACTTAAGAGTCGGGAGCACATTGTTAAGTCTAGTGGGTATGTAGCATAT
Organism: Ipomoea nil; assembly: GCF_001879475.1. Lineage (NCBI taxonomy): Eukaryota > Viridiplantae > Streptophyta > Magnoliopsida > Solanales > Convolvulaceae > Ipomoea > Ipomoea nil. The sequence continues at coordinate 6,081,600 of NW_017617116.1, forward strand.
CGAAAGTGTGTATGAAAATGATAGATATATAAGAGTTAGCTAGGATATTAAACTTGAACATATCTATAAAGAACAAAATAGAGTACAGTTACTGAATTTTTAGTTATAATTTTGGTATAACATAATAGGGGATTGCTTAGTTTTAAAGAACCTTCTATGACCATTTGCTAGGTTCTTGAGGAAGACATAATGGGATACGCTCTCTGGAGTGGCGAGTGATAGTTTTTATTTTTATTTTAGGGTGAGCACTTTTTTCTACTTTTAAAATGTATAATTTAAATTCAAATAAAGACTAAATTTAAACAAGTTTGTTGAGTATTTTGTGCTCAGTTAACATCTCTGTGGCTCTCCTTGAGGGAATGTCACATGATTGTCGGTGGTGAGAAATTGACTATTTGGACTACAATAGATGAAGAAATTATATTGAACATATACTAACTTGTAATAGAGTTGATAGTACTAGTGAGAAGACAAGATTATTTATATGATTAATTAATATTCTAAAGTGAGTTAATTAATTAATTAACAAAACTAGGCTATTAGATGCTGAATCGGCTAGATAATGATGTTTCATGTTCCACGATGTTGTCCTAAGAATGCATTATGTCGTCCCCACTAGGCATTTAGCTGTACGACGTCGTCACAGTTTAACAACAAGAGGGAGAAGTGTCAAAATCTAATTAACTCGATATGTTTTGCATGCCACAAGTATATGCAAGTATAGGTAGCTAATTTATATTTTTATGATTATTTTTTAGTTAAGGTTATAAGTAAAGTTTATTCAGATTACGAGTTTTTACATTTTTTTCAAAATGTTGAACCCCTCAATTCTAAGACTCCCTTATATCCGATCCGACAGAGAATCTGGGAGAATATAAATTATGGTAATTCAGTTGAACACATATGCTAGATCTTTGCTTACTGTGCATTAGAGGCTTTTACTAAATCAATGTATGCAAGTGTAAGACAAAATTATTGTTTTCTTAATAATCATTCAAATCAATCTTAATTGTAGTCTATACATACAAAGCCTTAAACATTTTCATGTACCATATGTCACAATCATATCATTGTTGTCTATCATGTGCATTCTAGTCACGTACATATGCAACTGTCATGCTGCAACTGCATGTTTTTTTAGTAGGTTGATTGACGTTGATCGAGACGATCTATCGCATTAATAATTATGAGCGAGCAATACACGTGATAAAGAGTTAAATATTTTTAGATATTACTTCGATGAGGTCCCTTTTTTATTATTTAATAATATCTATCGACTCATTTAGTAACACTTGAATAAAAATATAGACAGACTTTGTCATTTATGATGATGTATCATGTAATTATTAGTCGTCACCACATATACCTCTCAATGCAAAAATTTAACAATGCACTAGGGTACAAGTATTTCTGTGTTTGAAGGCCTTTTAGCCAGTTGTGCAATTGTTATATTGCATTCAGGGTGGACCCAGTCCAAATTATGTACATATTATAATTAACATATTAAATATATGTATAATATGCAAGGTGAACCATAGTCTATGGTATAATATGTGTCAGTTGTGACATATCCCATGATTTACCCCATCCATCTGTCTCTAAGGTAAGAGCTAGCGATGAGGGACTTAAATTTAATTATTAATAATGCATAATACATTGATTTCTCTTTTATACATATCAACCGCAACTTTTTCAAGACAGAAAAATCGCACGAATTGATTGATTTTATGCTAAAAGATTGCAACTAACATGCAACTTATTTAGTTGCATGTTCTTGGTGTTGAAAAACAGGTTTTTTGTCAAATTGAAGTATCTAACAAAAATGGGGTTCTCACACATAGCTAGGGTAGTGCAAGCTAGTCCAAACTTGAATTTCAAAAGCTCTAAAAACTTTTTTTGCTTTTGTTGACAAAGTTAGGCTCAATTAATATTGAAACGTGAAAAGATTCCAAATGTCTAAATAAGTGGGAGAAAAAACCAAATGTGTACCTTCAAAATCTTCCATGGGAAATTAATTCTAAGAGACATATATGAAGAGAGGAAGTGTGTGTGCATGATGATGACAACGTTACGTTCAATTCAAACTTTGCTAAACACTCATTTTGGGGTTTCAAAAGGAATTTTTTTTCGTTGGATTTTTATTGCCACACACCAAAGTTATTATTATATGTGAATAAATAATGTATAATGTAGTCGCCGTTGTTCTTGTCAAGAATGGTATCTAGCTACCTAAGCCTATCATGGGCTAACCTAATATTCTCTTAGGTCAATGTTTGACCTAATTAAAGCACCCATGGAATACTATTATATAAATGCTTTTCACTTGAATTGATGGCTTGGTGAAACCTTGGATAGTTTGATAACGGGTAAACAGCTAAACAAGATAGATCAGAGTAGTCCCCTAGATTGAGGTTATATATATATATATATATATATATATATATATATATATATATATATAGTGCATTCACGAATAGTGCACTTAAGATTTATAATGATACTCAAGTGTGTACATTATATCTTATTCACTAATAACTGATAATTTACTCATGATCTATAATGGTGCATTCAAGTATGTGTATTAGTAGTTATCTGCGGGTGTGTTATTAAATATTTTTCAATGCATTATAATAATTATGAAAATATCATCTTTTTTAACTCTATTTTTTCTTATTTTCCAAGGTGATTGATAGAAAGTAATTAAATGTTATCGCTTGACATGAGAAAAAAAAAGTTTGCCACAATTAAAACAACGTCAACTATATTGATCAGACAATTGACTTCATAACCATAAGATTTTAAATTAGACTCTCCGTGAGACTTTCTGGTAAATTAAAGTATGAACGTTTTGAAGACCGCCTCAGTCAAGTTGCTCAAACACTTGACTTGGTAAGTAAAATGTTATTAAGTAATTAAGTTTGACTCTCAACAGGAATGGCTTATTGGCTTTCTTGGTTTGAGTCGATTAGCTATGCGCAACATAGGTTGATTTACTCCCTTATGGTCTTTGACGATTAGGGTCACAAAACAGGATTTACTCCATATACATTCTCGAGTAGTAACTGCAGATTTCTCTCATCACTCAAAGTATGAACCCTATTAAGAGAGAGATTTCGCTTTCGTGAGCAAGTTTGACGCAACTCATGATTGTAATTAGCATGATAATGTTGGCCTAAAAGAACCATGTACAACGTGTACCACGAAGGGTCGAACGTTTCCTCTTTCTTGTATGTTCTGTTCATGTACGTCTGTTCAAGATCTGGAAAATCTATGAAATGTTATTTTGAGAGATCTGACCTCCTGCCGTATATAAACATTCAACTTTATACCAGAAATCCCAGCTAACAACATTAGAGTGGGTGACCGATCTATCGCAGGAATCTAATCACTTTAGAGATTGTAAAACTATGAGAAAAAGATGCCAATCAAATCAGTTAATATAATTGTAAGATCAAAAAATTAATTTTATGAATTTTAGGTTAAACTTGTTACAATTAAGAGTTAGATTGTGGGCACGGCTCATATCAAATCTGAATTACTTTTATAGTGATAGAGTTATCAAATGGATACCTCAGTTGGTAGATGGTAAACAATATAATGATACAAGAACAAGCCTGACAATCACAGCGTGTAAGATACATCTAATGTTTTGAGTTTCTTGTGGGTATCAAATACTGGTCCTTCCATCTATAATTATTATATTATGGACCATAATCTATCTTGCAGATAAACAATTGTTATACCATGCATCATGGTTCATATTGCATTGTGAATCCTGATACAAAAATTCAGTATGTTCTGTTAACACATTTTGTACATACATTTAACCGTTTCTATATACGTAAACAAATAACTGGATAATTACTGACAAATAATATGATAGCTACATGTACAAAAATTATCAACTGCAGATACAAAATGTGTCAACTATAGATACATAATCTGACTTGATAATTGCTGACACATAATATAATAGCTACATGTACATAAACTATCAACTGCAGATACAAATGTGTCAACTATAGATACAAAATTTAAAGGTTATTTTTGGACCAGGGTCTACAATGCAAGGTAGACCCCGGTCCATGGTATAATTTACCATAGATGAACCATTGACATAATGTTCATTTTTAGTAATTGAAGGCTTATTTTCTAAAGTTTTTTTTTTTTTTTTTTTTTTTTTTGGGTATATTGAAGGTTTATTTTTAGGTATACTACCAAAAAATTAACTTTCAGAACATTAGAATATTCAGCATACTAAAATTAAACATTCATATGTGGTCCATATTGCAATGTGGACCAACCATGGTCTATAGTATAATTATCCTCCTATCTATGAGGTGGTTGAGTTATCCTAATTTACTTATCTACTATCATTCTTCCAAAAGGTTGAACGACATCCCTAACTTAGCTGAACGTGAACCATAGAGGCTAGACATTTGCTTACTGTGCACAAGAAGCCCCCCTCACTTTGAGAGGTTGCTCCCACACTGCCGCTGAGGAGACTCGATCCCTAGTCATTCTTCCAAGTTTTCACCTCTATAATCAGTTGAGCTGTCCATGCAGGCTACTCATCTACCATCATATTTGATCAGGATGTGGACGGTGACCTTTGAAACTAAGGAATTTTATATTTTGTGGGCAAGTATGAAACTGATAAAAAGAAAGAGAGAGAGAGAGAGGGGGCAGAAGATGATGATGCACTATGCAGTGTATCTAACAGCCAAGATTTGTACCAGTCCCGTACACAAAATTTGGACCAACACACACATCCATGTCTGTGTGTTCCAGCACGGTATAGGTACGTACACTGCTCTAAATTTCTTCACATGCTTCAATCACCCGTATATTGACCACTTTCCCTTATATGTATGTATAGCCCTACCTTTCTACATCAACATTATATACTTTTGGTCTGCCCAAATCTATCTCAACTCGATATGATCATGCTTGTGGAAGCCATATATTTTGAATCTGCTACTGCAACTGTGCAAGTTGGTTTGTACCTCCACTGCCCCCACCATACTGCGCCACTATATATATATATATATATATATATATATATATATATATATATATATATATATATATATATATATATATATATATATATATATTCGTTGTAATAATAATAAAGAAAATAGACAAGTGGAAATAATTATCTTCTTTAATTGTTTTCCTACTCTCATCAACTCTTTAGAGCAATTTTATTTGTTGAGGTTTTTTTTGAGTTTTTAGGTGGATGACAAGTAGGAGAGAGGAGAGAGTAAAATGTGAGAAAAAGAAAAAGAAAAAAATATAAAGGACTTTTACGTGCCCTGGCGTGTGGTGTGCACGTACCCGACTGGGCCCTACTTTGTGCCTCTCAAATTTAGGAATATTGTTTTTTTTTTTTTTTTTTGTGGGACCCATTGTGGAAACAACAACTCACTATAAAGACACGCTTTGACAAAATAAAATGTCAGAAGGCAAGCCCACTAACATAACTCGGGATCAATATATCCTCATTTAGAGTAATTACCTCAAAGTACAAAAAGATGAAATTTGATCTCGATTTATGTAAAGTATTGTCAAAGACCATGCACTAGATCAAAGCTACCTTCATGTGTTAACAATCGTTACATTGTCGTGGATTCAGTAACTCGTTATATATACATTATATCTAGCTAGCTAAACAACAAGTTGCTGAACTTTTGTTATATAAACACCTGATTTGAATATCTCTTTATTCAGAAATCTCATAATCACGTGAAAACTTACACCGAAAAAAAGATAGAAGATCTCAACAATCACAAAGGAGCTGAGAACAACGTGCAAATTAAATGAAGGGTGGTTGAATACATGAAAGGAAGAAAAAGGATGATCGTGGAGTGAAAGTATCCATTCGTTAAAGGATTGGGAAGGTACAGGTGGTTGATAAGGATATATATATATATATATATATATGTTGACATATATACACTGACAGGCATTCGATCTGCAAATTAAATTGATTCCTTAGCATGAGGAGGAGGAGAAGAGAGATAGATAATTTTCATGAAAAGAATATCTCTCAATATGGTACACTTTTGGATGTCTTAACTTCATCGTATTTGTCTATGGCATTTTCCTAGAAAATGAAACCTCAGCACAAGATACACCAAATCCATCCAATTCAAAAAGGTAGGGAATATCATATCTTTTTCTTTAATTTCTTTCTTTCTTAATCTTTAAAAAAGTAAATATATACTATGGATATTGTGTAAGCAAATATAAAGAGCCCTCTAGTCTTCTCACTGCTTAACATTCATTCCTCATACACCATCCAGAGAGGGTTGAGAAAGTGAGAGAAACATATACTTTTACTCTGCCGCAGCAGTCCCGTGATTACTCAATCATCGGAAGCTATGGCTGGAGGTTAGTACTTAGTACTTTAATAAGATCCTATCACGTAGGAACATAAATACGTGATGGGATCTTATTAAAGTACTAAGTACTAACCTCCAACCATAGCTTCCGATTGATGATGATTGAGTAGTCACGGGACTGCTGCGGCAGAGTAACAGTATATGTTTCTCTCACTTTCTCAACCCTCTCTGGATGGTGTATGAGGAATGAATGTTAAGTAGTGAGAGAACTAGAGGGCTCTTTATTTAATAACCATATGCAATCAATATGGTAGCTGAATACCTTCCTAATGATACTCCTTATCTTTATAATCCAGCATTACCTTAATTATATTATTAGAAGTATGTATGGAAGAGTTACACCACATATAACAAATTACCTTAATTATTATAAGGTTGACCTAATATTATAATAATGTAATATGGGAAAACTTTACATATTGTTATGTATTCGTATGTCTCATATATTAACGAACACTAGAGTAATTCTCTAATGTGTAATTAGGGTTATCTATACATATGTTGTTTGTTACCTTAGGTGTATTATCATCACAATTAATAAAAGATCTCATTCACCCATTATATGGGCGTACGCAACTACCCAACCATGTAAATCTTCTTCTTCATTCTTTTTTTCTATTTTTGTTCGTAATCTTTTGCTCTCGTTTTACCCCAACAGGTCGCCCACGATATTAACAAAAAAAAAAAAAAACTTTTTTTTTAAACGTCATATAAAAAATAAGTTTAGAAAAATATATTCGAAAAGTTGAAGAGGCTGAACTTGAAAGAGATGTAAGTGTCATACTTGTGATAGAAAAGTGTTATGATATATTTGGAATAACTATTCTCCTTACAAGGGGAATTGTTCATTGCAATGAATAATAGTTTCAAGAATAAAAAACATTCAAAAACAACGGAATAAGTCTATTCCGTGAAACAAAAGTGATATTAGGGATATAGATTTATGGTTTATATTTAGTTATTAGTTTGTGTGTGTGTGTGTTTTGTATGTATTGATAATATCATTGTCCATCTTTCCCCTCTCTAATATCTCATGGCTCTCTACCCTCCCCCTTGTATATGCAACTTTGATTATGATCTTGCATTGACTTCACAAAAGATTATGACCTTGTTTAGTAAAATAGTTAGCCTATCAGTCAATTTTGGCTTATTTGACTACTATTAATTGTTTGATTTGGATAAACAATCAATATGAGTATTTGATTAATTGTAACAATTTATTGTTTCAAAATGCTACTCAAAATAGTTTTTTGAGAAAGTCATTTTGTATGTAATCAGCTAACAGCTAACAACTAATTTACCAAAACATGTTTCTACAATTAGCTAATGTTATTAACTAGTCAAACTCAGTAACCCAATCAGCTAACAACCATTTATCAAACACCCCCTATGTAGTGATACTTGAGTTAATGTCAAACTTCAACTCTTAAACTAACTGTTGCGGTAGAGTTAGAGTTTTATAGATGTCATGTTATTGGTGCTCTCATTGAAAGGTCAATAGGTGACCCATGACGAGAAAGAGCTACCTAGTTACTTGGTGTCGAGAAGAGTCTAAAGTTGAACTACTAAAGTGACTTGAACTTTAAGAGAACTCAAATACTTAACCATTAATCCTTGCATTTAACTACTAAAGCACTAATTAATTAACGTTAATTAAGTTATTAGTGGGTCAATTTCAACTTCCAAAATAGTAATTAATGTTCTCTGCTTGCACGTGTAATTATATTGCTAATGTTAATTAGTTAGTGCGTGATTAGTTAAATCCCTTCGAATTCTATCCTCAGTATATGCAGTTGAATTTTAACTTTTTTTTTTTGGGCATAAGAAAGATGAAATTAAGAATAATTATAAAAATCAGGGACAAATTATCCTCCAACGTGTCATCTCCGAATCTAAATCATCAAATTTTATTCTCATCTAATTCATACTCTTTTGTGCATGCATAGAGACTAGGATTTGAATGATGGATTGATTGTATGACTAGTGACTTAGGCTTTAGTAGCGAGGAGTTTAAGATTGTTGGTCTCGATACCGAAAAATAAGAGTCTAGAGGAGGGGTGAATAGACTCTATGTGATTTTTAAAACTCTGTTTTGAAAAAGTTATGCACAGCGAAAGATTATGTTCTTTTTAGTTTTCTTTGCACACTTTCGTTAGAAATTGTCTTAACGAGATGAGTATGAATGCAAGGCAATGCAGTTAAATGAAGATAAGTAACGAGCGAGCGAGAGAGAGATTTTTATAGTGGTTTGGAAGTTAACTAAGCCTACTCCACTCTTCTTTCACAACTCGTGTAAGGGTTTGCACTCTCACTCCTTAGTACAAACTAAGCTAAGCTTGCTTCCTTGATCACTAAGCCAGACAGCAACTTGCTAAGTTTTTCAACTCCTCTGAGTTTATTCCGCCTCTATCAACTACAACATAGTGCCGTCTTCAAAATCCATGAAGAATCAGGCAAAAGCTATGTGGAAGGAATGAACTCCATAGAACTTGTCTTCTGGTGGAACAATGGAGTAATTATATTCCAGGCCGAAACATTCTCGAAGCATACAATAATTACATGAGCTACACACTGACAGAGAAATATGCAGAAGTAGCCCGAGACAAAGACATCCGAGCATTCAGGAAAATCATAAATGACGAACTTGATTATAAGAAGATGCTCAAAGACAGGGAAGCCGAGGAGAAGGAAACTCAGAGAGAAGAAGCTCTACAGAAAGAAAGATTGTTGAACATGTAATAGGTAGATATCTCTTTTGTAATGTGAACCTAATATGAATGAAATCTATCCTTTTTGCGGGTTCTTTTGAGTTCTTATAATTGTCTTATTTACTTAGATCAATCTTGTAAACTCAACTATATGACTGTTTTTTTTCGGATAACTTCGGCCTGATAGCGAGAGTATAGGTTTTGGCATCATCAAAAAGGGAAAATTGTTAGGAACATGTGTATTTAGATTTTGATGATACCAAGCTCACTAAAAATTTAAATTCTTAGTGAGCTTGGTATCATCAAAATCTAAATACACATGTTCCTAACAAAGATTAATCCGACGAAATTGATCTTTTTTTTTTAGTATTATTAACTCTGTTACAATGCAGTATATATTCATAACTACTTTCTCAATCTCAACCTCCCATATAGAAGAGCAACTTGGTGCCACTAAACCACAAAATCCTTGACAAACCTGTATATTAAGCTTTATTATTCTGTATCATATTTTTCGAGATTGAGTGACTTCATTACAATTCTGAAGTGGATTCTCATGTTGCAACTAATTTTTTATTATCTATGATTCACAAGAAAGCCTACCGCCACTACCCGAATGTGCACAATAGGTAAAGTTTGCTTTGTGATCCTAACTAGCAAGGACCACAAGAAGGTAAACCAGTCTAAATTACTCAGTTAACTGGCTCAAACGAAAATGGCCAATAGACAATTCTCACAAAGAATCAAACTTGTTCAAAAACGAAGTTGGATTGCTTGGGATTTAAGTATTTGGATGAAGGGAGATGAGAATTAAAGTGAAATAACATAAGCTTATCCGTTTTAAAAGTTAGGGTTTCACTTATCCATTAGCACAAATTAAAGCAATGAAAAGATGTTGCAAATAGCATTAAGCACTTTTTTTGACAATTCATATATATATGGAAGCATGCACAAGCATGATGCACCTAATATATATGCTTCCTAACTAAGTAAGCAATAAAGATAATTAGAAATGAAAACTATGATAATATTCTTTTTGCTTACATAGCAATGTGCATCATAGTTGATAAAACAACATATTCTTAATCTTAGGCGGAGGCTTGGAAAACCAAGTATTTCATCATTCGACAATTGAAACGTAATGATGACTGCAACATAAGTATAAAAAAGTTGTGTATTCAATTCGTTATTACTAGCTATAACTTTTGACATAGTGACTAGTGTTTGATAATGATGTTTAAAATTGAGAGTGAAACTTTCGACGTTTGTCAATATTTTAAGACCATATGGTACCTTCTAAAAAAATTTTAACCGTTGATCTATCCGTATGAATATTCAAAACTCTTTTGGAGGAAATAATTTTTTGCATTTCGGTTATATTTTTTTTCTTAGAATATATGAAAATTCTTCAAAACACTTTAAAGTCATTTCCGTAATGGTGAAATAAGTTCAAGAACTTATTTTCTAAAATGAAATGCCTTCTATAGGTCTAAATGAAACACATTTTGAGGGTTTAATTGAAAAAAAAAAAAAAAAAAAAAAAAACCTAGGGGAATAAATATTTGTTTTAGAATTGTCATTTTTCATATACACGTATATTATTTTTTAAAAACATAATAAGTGTGAATGAAGGTTATACCCTTCATGTATGTACGTTTTTTTCATTAAGGTTTTTTTTTTTTATATATATACATTGTGCTATAAAAGTTGTACTTTACAATAATTTGGACAAACATACCCCTACCGTTATAATTTCCATTATCTTTTTTACTATTGTTATCATGCATATGCATCCACCATATATTTTCTTATCTTCTTCAATAATAATAATATATACACATTATATATTGGATTTATATATTAGTTATTTCCTAAAATATAAATATCAAATTCATAAAAATATTTTGATTTCAATAGCAACAAATTGTAAATCAATTGGACCAAATAGCAATTAATTACAAATTAATTTATCCCTAAGTGATTATACTCTATTGTTTTTTCAATTTAATAGCAACAAATTGTAAATCAATTGGACCAAATAGCAATTAATTCCAAATTAATTTCTCCCTAAGTGATTATACTCTATTTTTTTAGTACTATTGATTCTATCACATTGTAGTATATGTTCACACCGCCTCCACTGAGGCGCGATCTTATGATCTTCCATATAGAAGAGTCATTATATATCATCTAAGCACAAGGTGCTTGGTAATTATACTCTATTATATAACCCTAGTCAAATTAGTCGGGTAGTTGATTTGGTAATCACCTAGTCTTTTGACAACTAGGATCATAACTCATAAGACGAATTTCACGCAAAGCGTACTTTCAGATAACGATAACAGGTCGATTTTTTCATAAATCATAGAAACCTCTATCATCTTGCTATAACTTAATAGATCGAGTTGTATCATAAAACTTTTAATTCAACAAATCAAACTTCAACTAAATATTTTTAAACTTTCCTTCTTAAATATTTACATGAATTTTTTTTTTTCATATTTTTCAATTGTATTTCAAATAACGACCATATGACTTAAAAGAAAAGAAAAAAAAAAAAACATTTCTCTATAAGTATCCAACATATAGTAGTGGTAATCTTACACACAATGCTCTTTCCTAAACGTGATGGTATAAAAATAGTCATTTATTGTTTAATTACAAGATCATTGAACAAAATAATATATATTCTTTTTCAAAAATTTTCTGTGTTCTTTTTGTGACAATTTGGAACAACTTTTTTGACAGAAAGGACCATAAAGCTGTATTAGCAAGATACACACTTGTTCTAGTGCCGCAAATACTTGACCACTTTTAATTTGCTTTAATAATTAATTTCCATTAGTTTTATATGTTTTGTACCTTTCACTCCCACCCCCCCCCCCTCCCCTCCCCCCTTTTGACGAGGGAAACTCCCGTTACCTAAAGGGTCTGTTGGATAAATCTCACTTCAGAAAATTACAAGATCGATTCTTGACAATATCTTATCAACGGAGTCGATCATTCAAGGTATTTCTAGTACAATTTAACTATCATGAATGATAGATTATTTTAATCAAACATTGTAATTAAACTGGTGTCACTTTATCATAAGGTGTTGAATAAATCAGAAAGAGAATAATTACCTAAAACAAAATATTAAAAAAAATAAACATACTTCGTTGCCAAGTATAGCATCATCAAGAAAAAGGTCTCATTAACTTTGTGACAGAAAGCTACAATTTTTTATTTTATTTGTAATTTTAATTTCTAGACCCCAACAAGATGTGCACACAAACTTTCTACAAAGATAATTAAAAATCAATATAAAAATTAATATACAAAAAAATCTTTCCATAAAAAGGGGATGATGCATGCAATTTTTGTGTTGTCTTCTTCTTCTTCCTGTCGTTTTGGATAACACGTTTGCAAATTGTCAAATTTTAATTCCTAAAAATAAATAAATAAATAATTAGAATCAGAATTATCATTTTTTTTGGGCAACTTCCACCAAGTTAGTTAAACAGTTAGCTTGGCAACCACAAGTTTAACTTATTATAAAAGTTGTTCAATAGGTCAGCCATTGGTCTCACCCAAAACGCCTCTTTAAATAATGATTGCGGATTTTCTCATAATTTTTTTTTTTTTTAAAAAGTATCTATTTCGATTTAATTATCAATTCTATGTACACATGTGTTGTATATCGATATATTTCATTTTCATAGAGACTTTCATATCGAGTAATTTCTTTTTAAAAAACAAAAATAAAAATATTTCTATGGATATGTTATTTTTCAATTACAAATAAAAATGAAAAAAATTGGCTACTGCACATAGTGCCCACCAGGAGGTCGCCACTTTCAATGGTGAAGCTCAAAGTGATTTTAACAAAAAATTAAAAGAAAATAAATTAAATTTTAATCCTAAGGTGTTAATTAGCACCGTGCTGATTTTTATTGTATACATCCCGAAAGTCTACGAGTTTGATTGTTGTCAATAGTTGAGCTTATTACACACTGTTTTTCTAGTGTGCTTTATCTCTCATGTGTGATTTGTAGGCTATTATACATGAGTGAGATTTACTCAATGCACACCCTTGAGTAATGGTTGCAGGTTTTTCTCGTGATGGAAAATAATAATAAAAATTTGTGAAAGGTCTTGGTGTATGCTCATATTACGGACAAAGAGGCAACAAGAGTCTCGAAATGAGTGACCGAGTGGGTGGAACACGATTCTCATATCAAAAGGTTAAGAGTTCAGTTCTTGCCAACACCTCTTGGTCAATCCCGTCACACAGAGTACGTCTTCCTAGTACAATTTACCTCTCCTATATTGTTTGCGAGTTATTATACCAAAATAAAATTTATCCAGTGTACATCCTTGAATAATGACCGCAGATTTTCTTCATTAAGGAACAACAACTCAAAATTAAATTGTGTGGAGACAGATTTTGAACATTCTTCAAATCAATTCCCACGAGATTCATTGATGAAGCTAAATTTGGGAGAAGATTGTGATCCACATTATTGGCCTCAATCAAAGCCATGAGTTGAACCATAATTCCAACATCGCAACAATAATGTCCCAACACAACACCAATGTTGCCTGCGTGTGTTGACCAACTATGTAAGTGGTTGGAAAAACAGTCTATACATACAGAGATGACACACACATGAGGCATGCATGTTTCTATTAAGGCTGGTTTTTGAGGAGGTCAAGCTTATATGGAGGAGAAAGAATATATAAATGAAATCTAATCTCAAGGAGTTTGATTTCTATCAAATCAGTGGGCTCCACTAAGAAAGAAACAAAATCAGGCTGCCTTGCGTTAGGTGCAAACCGGTGGGCGCATAAATCTTTACTCTTTTTTTTAAAAAAAAAAAATTATTTTTGTTTTTTTTCATTTTCTCAAAAACTACAACTATTGGGAATGCTCACCAGACTATGTATTTACAAACTAGTGCGAATAGTAGACATGCAAGTGACATGAGCTTGCCTTAATGGACATTCTTTTCAACGACAATGAACACTGCACTAGCTAGTGTTACATATTTGTTTCAAATTTATACCTATTGCCTACTTGTGATTGCTCAACTTCAATTCAATCATTAGGTATAAATTAATAGGGGGAGATATATATAAGATTTTACATGAATAATATTTTACGATTTTATAAGAAATTATTAAAAGTTACGATGCACTGCAATTCTTAAGATTGAGGGGACTCGTATTTCAGAAAAAGTTTCCTCTCAAAATATAAAATCTGATATAAATAGTTTTTTTTTTTAATTTCATATAAAATTATTAAAACGGCTATGATACATGAAAATTTTCTTGGTGAGTGTTTTCGTTGTTTTGAAAATTTTATAAAACATTTTGTGAACTTTTTTGTTTTTTGTTTTTTGTTTTTTTGTGATATTTATACGTTTTTCTCATGTTGCGTATCTTTTATTTTTTTATTTCTAATTTATTATGTGCTAATTAGGTTATGAAGAGTTGTTATTGGGCATTGATAAACCTTATATTCAATGTTAAAGGTTTCAATTGTAGCATAATCTATGTTATGCTTATCCACAATTAAGGTTTCAAATGTAGTAAATAATCTATGGTGTGACATAATAATGAAAAATATATAAAAATGGTTACAAAGATGATGGGGCAAGAAAGAAGGTAGCACTTGGTAGTTGGTACTTTTAGGTACACCTTCTAATAATTTTGTAGAGACCAATTAAAGTAGTAAAGGTTACCTCACTCAATATAATAGATTTGAGAGAGAAAGATGTAGATTTACTTTATGGAGGAAAAAAAGTTGTTTCTTTTATTTAACAAAAGGTAAAAAGGAAGAAAATTTCAATGCCAATCAACAAATTTTCTCTGCGTGTTAGAAACAAAGATTAACATGGTTTGTTCACAGTTTCTTTCAACTTTATTAAGCACCGTTAAAGAGTTATTTTCTGTCACGGTCTTAACTTTACCACAAAAACTCGTTTAAGAGTAAAGATTTCACCTCAACTTAAATATCACTCTGCAATTTCTTGTAGAGACGATGTAGAATCGTATCATATAGGGCTCAGCAAAAAAATTATTTTAATATAAGAAAAATAAACTTACTTAGAGTAGAAATATAAAATTATACAAATATGTAAACTATGTATGTACCCCACACTTAAAGTTACACCTGACAGGACTTTAACCTAACTTTTTGTTCAAGGAGCCTTGCTCTTTGCAAGATCACAAAGCAAGACACAGAATATTCTTCGACTTACAAACTTTCAAGATTGTATATATCATCACGGCTCAACTTATTAAAAATTAGAGTTAATTTTATTTTTGATCCTATATTTATGAATAATAGTCCATTTTTTAATTTTTTTACCATAATATTCTCTTTTGGTCATAGTATTATTGTGACATGGTCAATTTTGATCGGGTTAGCCGAGTTTAACCCATGCTTGATTCGAGACATGACGTTGTGGCTTACCATGGAAGGGTGTGGTTAAATGGTTAATGTACTTGGTAGGATATATCCCGACCGACATAAGTTTGGTTCTTCTTGTTGTTTATGCAGGATCTTTAGGTCGGGTGTCGTTTAGCCAGAGCGGTCGGACCCGACCGTTGGACTTCCCCGACCGAAGTCTTTTCCCGGTCGTCGTGCCTTTACCTTATGGAGAGACAGAGATGTTGAACAGAGGCACGTGGCAATGCTATGCGTTGACAGAGAAGGCTCGCCAGGTGAAGACGCGTGGACGCTACGTAGGTTACATGCCGGTAGGCCGGAAGTTTGTCTCCGGCCAAGGGCTATAAGTACCCAGGGCGGCTACAGTGAGGGGGACTTTGGACGATCAATAGGTTATTTACAGAGCTGCCCGACCGCAGTCAGTCAGCCCTCGGGATAACCATCTAGATTGTACTAGGACCCATTTTGATTAATAAAATCCCCTTTTATTATTATATTTATTCTCATTCAGTACTTTGACCGCAACACGTGGATATTAGTACTATCAGTACATATACTTATTATCAATTAGTTTTAAGTAGAATATGACAACTATAGCCAAAAAACTTTATAGTTAAACGTGTTTAACTTATCACAGTTACAGAATGAGTGTTCCCTGATAAGGCTGAGATCCATCAAAAAGGATGATAATCATCGTGACATGTGAAAGAAAGTTTATTTACTTATTTATTTTGGGGGTTGATGATGAGTGAACCATATATACTTGAAGCCAAAGATAAGAAGAATCTGCAACCAAATATTTGACTGACTAGCTAGCTCACCAACCAATTAACTGAAAGAATCATGGTGAAAGATTGCATTGTGGGTGAGTGGAAACATATGGAATTTCGAGGGGATACGGAGTATGATGATATATGATGGGAAAACTTTGTCAAAACATGTTGAATATATGTACGTACAACATGAAACATGATTGTCATTTCATGGGGCGGCCGGGCAGTTGAGTAACATTTAGGTGACTTCAAAAGTCACCCTGTTCCTGTTCCTTCACCACACACATCAATCTCATTTCTGCCTAACTCTCTTTACACTAATTTCTTCTTCTTTGAATTCAATTCTACAATTAGCCGGCACTGCCACTCATTCCTTTCTTCCTTTTTTCAAAGATAAAAAAGAGAATTATATATGAAAACAACACCCAAATTTTCGGAAAAATATCGATTTATATGCTTTGTATGCTGAAGTAATCAAATAATACTACTCTTACTTTTACTTTTTACATCACATTAATCTTACACTCTAAAAAAAAAAATTAAAATCATAACATGTGATAAAAATTTACTTCTTACGAATAAACTTACTATTTTCCTAGCTAACCACATTAACTTATTCAAACCTAAAACATTATTTTTTCTAGCATGGCTAAAACAGTTTTGAATCAAAACATGTAACAAAAGTTTACTACTTCATAAAAATATACTTACAGCTCGTTTGGTTCGCTAGGAAATATTTGAAGGAAAATTGAATTCAAATTATCAGAAAAATATATTCAATTGTTTGGTTGGTGGAAAAGAAATTACTGGGAATATGAATTTCATTGTTTGGTTAAGTTTGGAATGATAGGGAATTATGAATATACCCTAATATTATATATACATGTGTAATTAATAAACTTTGATGAGAGTAAAATAGTCCAATTGTGTTATACTTTCTTCCCAAATCCTTTGAGAAACAAAATACTTAATATTTTGCTCAGGTTTTGTTTTCCTTTACTTTCAGGAAGTGAAATTCCAATGGAAAATATTTTCCATCCAACCAAACAACATTTTCCTCCACTTTTAGGAAAAACTTTTCCATGAAAAATGTTTTTCATCCAACCAAACACCCCCTTGGTTATGCAATTCATTTGGTAATTAGAAGCTTCCAAATTCAGTTTCAAGTTTAACTTCTTAAGCCAGTTAGCTATAAACAACTTAGATTGATTTACCTCCTTGTGATTCCCTTTCCGACTACAAACTTTCCTCTTAATTAAAGAACAAAAGTCTCTAATCTAATATAACAAATATAACTAAATTTTACGTACATTGCACTAAGATATTTTTCATATTTGTAGAACCACTATTAGTGATGATTCCACCGTAAACGTGAACTCAACTCAATATTAGAAAACTAGTCATTTCAATGATTTGAACATTAAAGCATAAGCTATGATTATGATTTATGACTTAGCAGACACACACATGCTTTAGTGCTTAAGACGAGGAAAAGGAAAAGAAAACAGTTGAAACGTTAGTTACAAAAAACTTTGAGAATACAATAGTCACCAAGAAGCTTACAGAGTTTAAATAGGAAGCTCTGGTAGTGTAGGCATGAGGTACTCTCATGGTGACACAATAGACGCAATAATATGTACTAAAAGCAACGAGAAAACGTATGATTCCTTCTTTGGTTTTCCCCCTGCTGTATTCTATGGATGGATGGATGGATGTATACACTCACAAGCCAGGATATCACCATATCAGGTTCAAGTATCTTTTGGTGAATATTATTCTCCTCCTCAGGGAAAATTGCATTTCTCTACAGCAGACTGGGACATCAAGAACCTATGGGTGCAGCAATTGCCAGATTTGTTAAAGTAACATTTTTTAAAAAAGCACACGCACTGATTTCATAATAAGTTGTGTGGTGGCTGGGGCGTCTCATAACCCTGGAGATGCAGCAAACCTCAGTCGATCTTTGAATCGATTTGGTGTTCGATCCTTGGGAGATGATGTCTTCAGTACACCGGCCTGACGCATAATCTCTGCATTTTGCAATTTTGGTAGTCAATGCATCAGAAAATCAAGACTTGCAATAATAGAATTAGTTTAATGACATTTGACAGCAAATAACCACAGAAAATTGTAGAGGGGGATTACAGGGGTGTGGTTGTGTAGAAACCAAAAACTATAACTGCTGGAATGAGTATCAGGAAGACTGTTTCTAGCTTGAATAAGTACGTGTCCAGACAAGCAGTAAAAGGGAAGACTAAATACTATCTATGGTAATAAAAAATAAAATAAAATAAAATAAAAAAGCAAGATTTCCAGTTGGACCATTGGTTCTAATAAAATGATTACTTAAACATAGAACATTAGAACAAATGGACCTCTGCAAAGATTCTCTAGATCTTTTTCCTTACAAATTCACAACAATAAAAGATGGAAACAGATTATAGGAATGATTGATTGTAGCAGATCAAGTCAAGTAGTCTGATGGCTTCGACTACCTATTGGAAGTTGAATGGTGTAATTGTGTAAAGGTTTTTGGCGCGTATATGACAAACAAGAGCCAACTAGCTTGATAAGCAGGAAAAAAATCAATCTGTGAACTGGGTGCAATGAACAATTCTAGTTCATACAGATTTAACATGATCTTAAACCGGCTTAAGCTGGGTATCACAGCCAAGGTCATATATATCTTAGTTACAAAAAAATAGCCAAATTTACTAGACAATTAGACATGTACCACATCATTGTCAGTTCCAGCAATGCATGCAGGTAGAAGTGTAGAACATTTAGTAATTAGAGATGTATCATTTAGTAACTAGAGATGTATCATTGATTAGAAGGTAATGCAGAACAGTAAAGAACACATCAAAACTTGCCTCGTGTTCTCTCAATCTCTTCACCAAGCTCTTCTTCCCATTTTTTCTTTATCTCAGAGTCACTTGCATTATGAAAGGAAACTATCAATTACTCAAGTTAAACGGTTACTGAAATTTATGTAGAGAAAATAAAGGAAACACAAGAGATTATCGAAATGGCAAACCTTGGATTGATGATTGGCTCGGGCTGTGAATCTAGAATGAGTTCTTTCAATTCACCAAGTCTAGGTGATTGAACATCCTGTGTAGCCTCACAATTAAAACCACCAATATTTGATATCCGTTTTGAATGACAAACTGCGCTGGGTTTACTGACAATTTCAACAGCAGAAGAAAGTCTTCTGCTAAGATACCGCTTAGGAGATTTGCCTTTAGGCGGTAAGTGCAGATTATTTGGAACATTTTCCTTATTATTGGCAGGACTTGGAGTGCTGGAAGCATTCAGGGAATTATAAAATTCTTCATATAAAGGTGTTTGCAGCTTCTTCAGATCTAGTGCCTAAAACAGAAAGAGGCTATTGAATCCACCATCTAACATGTAAAACAACAAGCCAAGTATCTTTTTATGAACATATATTTGAGCAAACAGTACCTTTTCATCAAGAAATGCTCTAATTTTTGATTCAGTCAGTTCATCATCATCCTCAGTTACAGAGTGCCCATGTGGAAATGTGAAGCCACTGTCCTTATCCAAAGCTATGGGGCTATTATCGAGTTCATTATTAACTTGACTAGGTAGAATATTTTCTCGGCTTTTCTCCAACTCAGAGCTTGCATCAAATTTGGATTGCCAATCATCATCAGGCTCACAGATAGGATTGAAACTCTAGGTTTAGAAACAAGTGTAAATTCATGAGTTTCTCAGCTATCCCTTTGAGTTACTATCCCACACAACACAAAAGGAAGGATCTGGAATGAATAATTACCTTGTTAAGATCATGGGAAGTCAATTTAGATGAATAATTCATAGAATCACCAAACAGAAGATCATCTTCATAATCAATCTGACACATATCATCATCAGAATTTCCAGGCTTCCAAAATGACTCTCTTTCACAAAACTTCTCAGGATATATTGTCGAGCACCTCACACCATCCATATTGCAAACATCTTTCAAACCAGTGCAAGAAATTCTCGTCTCAGAGTTCAATCTGCAATTCAAATATAATCTTAGGTCAGGAGATCTAAAATTCAGAACCAACCTAAACCATAAAACTAAATGCTTACGACTTCTGTCCTGCCATCTTGTTTCCAGAGTTGTTCTGAAGATTTTCAGATAGCAGGTATTAGTGAAGGTACAACTACAGCAAAATAGCACAATCTGAAAAGAAATATGTCCAAAATATTGCTGACCATAAATGAATTGCGTTGGATAGGATGGCTTTCGTGATATTCTCCAGTAACAAATGGATGCTGAACAAAATTAGAAAAGATCAGTCAGAAGCTTGATCATGCGTATTCTGATATTCCTGTTGTCATATCATTCTTTCCAACAACTAAGACTAGGCATAATGTATCCACATGTCATTGTGTCTTGGCCTCCGGAATATTTAAAAAGAAAAAAAATGGAGGGAAAAGAAACAAGAAAAGAAGTTGTATTAGAAAAGTACCTGCAGCAAATCAGAAGCTGTAGCTCTTAGGTTTGGTTCCCTGAAACAAAATTATGAGAAGTTAAGGATACCCATATATTTGCAAGGCATCTAAAATAGTCTCATAATATATAGAATATTAAGGCATACTTCTGTAAACATTTTAGCAAGAAATCTTTGGCTTCCGGAGAGAGATGTTCAGGGATAGGAGGATGAGATTTAGTTGTCCCAATATGAAAAAGAGCAGCAACCTGCAAAATAAGCAATTTACATTATTAGTACATCAAATATGCGACTTTACTTTTATAAGTTCAATGATAGACTCTAGTTAGTGAACAATAGAGTGACAAGACAATCATTTATACCTCCTGATACTGTTGGCTCCATGGAGGCCTTCCAGTGGCCATCTCAATAACAGTACAACCAACACTCCATATGTCAGCAGAGCTATCATGTGCCAGAAACAAATGAGTCAAACAGCAAAAAGGTAGAAATCTGATGTTTTCCACATAATGTGTAGTAGGATTGTAGGAAGAAAGAAATCAAGAGCATAACAGGAACAACACTACAACAGCACTTAGAAAGGTTTACAATGGAGACAGTAATGACTAGTAGACAGCACAAACTAACAGCTACATCTAAAACAAATTTCACAAAAAATTTGACAACCGGCAAATTTGATTGTTTTTTATACTTACAAGCTATGCCCAGTCTGGAGAATAACTTCAGGAGCCATCCAATATGGAGTACCCTTCATTGACTTGGCACCAGTCATAGTGGCCTGCAGCAAAATTGCCCAGTTATGGCAGTGCTTTCTAACAGGAACACAAATTTCAAAATGAAATCAAGCAAAAATGTTCATACTAATTCAACGACTTTCTTTGATGCGCCAAAGTCAGCAAGTTTAATGCAGCCTTTGTTATCCACAAGAATGTTTGCTCCCTATATGAAGAATGCACCTCATTAATTCAGTTGCAATTGAAAAGCACACTGTACATGCAGAAATTTTCATATATACAACTACATTAGATGAATGAAATACCTTAATATCTCTGTGCATAATCCCATTCTTGTGCAAGTACTCCAGTCCTATTAACAATTGCTTTGTGTACATTCGTATAACCTAATTAGAAGAAGACAGAAACATGTGGAGGTGTCAATAACCAGATGCCCAAATTTCAGCAGCCTTTAGTATTTTCAGGAATAAATCAAGGAGATTGGTAGTACAAACATTTTGAGATTCCACCCAATTCTATATATCATTGGCAAAGAAAATTCATTATTTAAATATGAGTAGGAGGTTACTACTTACAGGTTCTGGAAACGAACCAAATTTTCCTAAAAGAGATGAAATTGAGCCACCTGGAACAAATTCTAACAATATATTCAAAGACCCCTCCTCTCTTGCAGTTCCCAAGTATCTCTGAAAGACAAAAGAACATAGTCTTTAAACTGCAAGAGAATATAATTCAGTCTCATAGAATACAAGAGACTATACTCACCACAATGTTTGGATGCGTGAGATTCTTCAGTAAATTCACTTCTTCCTCGAGCTCTCGAATGTGAGCCTAAATATTTCCAATACATATATTCAGTAATTTTTACAAACTGACAGAGCAACCCCTCAAAAAATAACTTGTCTATGGCTCTATGCATCTCAAAATCAATCATGAATTGCTCAACTGTTACTATGAAATGAGTAGTAGCAGGTTGAAGTTCTGCAACAAGCAAGTTGTGCCTCAAATTTAAATCAACACTGTTAAACCCGTCTGTAGTGCAAAATATTACTATCCTAAAGTGTTATAGCTAAAACTGTCAAATGGTTACTAATTTGAATTAAAATCCAATCAATTGCACAAGAAAGCCGGTTATCCTCATACTTAGACCAACTTGAAAGAAATAACTACACCCTAAAAGGTAAAACCAACAAGATATCAGAGAAAACATATATGATGTCAAACTAAGCTAGTACAGTAAAAACAGCCTAATAGATAAATCGAAACCCCTTACTTGCGTCCTCTCTCTAGAAGCACTATTGGCTGCAATCGAGACCTGCATTTGAATAGAACGAAACAGTTCAAATGTAAGCCCCTAGCAAATAATAATAAATACATAAATTATTTATTTATTTATTTTAAATATTTGCAACAGTGAACATGAATGCTTACCTCCTTTACAGCGATTAATTCCCCAGAATCGAGGTTCATCCCCATATAGACTCTCCCAAAAGCACCGCAGCCGATCATTTCTCCCTTACGCCACCGGATTGATGGTGCTTCGTCTTTGGAATGCTTCATTTGCTCTGGTTTGGGAATCGATGGCAGAGCCGGCATCTGAGCCTTCGAGAATATACCGATGCTCGACTTCCGGATGCTGGATCCGATCTTCTCCACAAAACCACCAAAGCCACTGCCGCCATTGTCCAATTCTCCGGACGGTTTGAAGACCAGAGATCGGCGAACTGATCCGATGAAATCCTGCATTTGAGTGAAGAACGCGCAAATTCGAGCAGATTTGAGTTAGAGAGAGATAGAGAGAGAAAGAGAGGATTTATCTCTAGGTTTCTCTGGTTAGCATTCGAACGTTGGAGTGATGAGTGATGAAATACAGGAGAGGGAAAAGAGAAAGGGATCTGTTTTTCAAAAATAAAATAATTGGAGAAATAGGCAAATAATTTGTAGATATTTGAAATTGTACCCAAATTTTCTATAAGTTATCGAATTATACCTCATTAGTTATCTGCTTTCTGCTTTTAGCCTAGCATAATTCAAACTATTTTATGTAATAAAAATTTAGTGTGTCAATCAGTATCTTTTTAGAATGCATATTCAAATAGTAGTCGTAAACTTAAAAAAAAAAAAAAAAAAAAAAAAAAAAACCTTGTCTAGATACTACATATGCATTTATTTTCATTATACATGATACAACTATGCATGTATTCTTTAGTGTATATATTATAAGAAGATTTCACATACATTATTTTTATCTTTTGTGTGTGTGTGTATGGAAATTGTTTTGTGTTCTTTGTTTTTTCCTTAGTTACTAGACAATGACAAGGTGTAAGCCTCTTCTTGCACTCATTATATAATATTGGTGTCAAGTTTAATAGAGATTAAAAAATGATAGTTAAATGTATAAATTAATTGACATTTAGTTGTACTTTTCCGGACTTGTCTTGCAATTTTGGATGATTTTCTAAATTGATCCGCTCATTGATGACAGATAGAAGTGATTCGCGCTAGATTTATATAATTGCTATATCAGTCCACTCATTACTGACGCGATAGAAGTAATATGCGCTATATTTGTATAATTGTTAAACTAATCCACTCATTGCTGGCACGATATAAGTGACCTGCATTAGATTTGTATAATTGATGACAAATAGAAGTGATTCGTGCTAGATTTGTATAATTGCTATATCAGTCCACTCATTACTGACGCGATAGAAGTAATATGCGCTATATTTGTATAATTGTTAAACCAATCCACTCATTTCTAGCACGATATAAGTGACTTGCATTAGATTTATATAATCGCTTTTATCCGTTTTTAAAAATGTTTTTATAGTACTCCACACGTGAAGAACAAAATGACTATAGGCGTGATATATTGAATTTAAAAAATCTTATGACATGTTTGGTTCATGGAATAGGTCACGAATGGAATGACATTCTTTAGAATAAACTTATTTCATTGTTTGGTTCGTCACTTTGTCATGAAAATACTATTCCTAGGAATGACATGTTCCCTTTGCAAGGGGAATAGTCATTCATAGGGGGCCTTAGTATTAGCTATTCCCATGCTTATTGAAATAGCTTTTAGATTACAAATGCCAAAAGAGTTAATATTATCTGATGTCCTCCGAGTATAGTGATTTTGTCACATTTAGTCCTAAACTTTTAAATTGACCATCTGTGGTCCTTCGACTTTCAAATTTAACCATTCATGGTCCAAGTTAACCACCCATGGTCCTTCAACTTTCGAAATTTAACTAACCATGGTCCTTTCAAGAGGACCACGGGTGATTAAATTTTGAAAGTTAAAGGACCATAAGTGGTTAACTTGGACCACTAATGGTTAAATTTGAAAGTCGAAGGATCACAAATAGTCATTTTGAAAGTTTAGGACTAAACGTGGCAAAATCATTATACTAGGAGGACCCTATATGGCATTAACTCAATACAAAAAAATACCCTTACATACATGGTTATATATATATATATATATATATATATATATATATATATATATATATATATTACATTCACTTATAGGTGAAAGTAGGTGCACTTGTAAGTGATTTTACTTGCACTTCGATGTTCAATTATTTACGAAAATGTCATCGCATTTTTTTTTAATCTATTAGATCTGGACACGTGTCGCGCGCGAATTCGTTCGCATATTCCCTCCTGGGCACTTATTCGCACCTGAGTGCATCCCTATATATATATATATATATATACACACACACACACACATTTATATATATTTTTTATTTTACCGCTAATTAAATTTATTTCTTGTTTCACCACCACTGCCACTACCACCACCTCACCACTGTTAGAGATTTATATAGTAATGAGAATTAATGGTTCAGATGAACTACCATGAAAAGCTTAAATAATATTTGGAGTTGTGGAGTTATAAATATTATTTTGGTTTGGTAGAAAGTAAGTTGGGAAATATGAATGTTGCGTACAAATCGTTGTGTACAAATCGTTATTCAAACGATGGATTCGGTTGTATCAAATTTGTTAATTTAACGAATCGAAAGATTCGAATTTAACGAGTTGATGACATGCATTTTGTTTGTTTCGTTGGGTTACACGAGTCTTTCGTGCTCAACGAATGGATACGATTCGTGTTACTTAATAAATCGGTGCATGCGTAACTTTCGTGTGCTGCTTAATGATTTATTGAATTTTGACAATGAATTCGTCTTGACCAAAGAAGTACACGAATTGATGCATAAAATGGTTTGCTCCTTTCGGCCGCATGAAATTAACGAAAGTTAATTTCAAAAAGCAATGTGGTTGATTTGTGTCTGCTGCGTGCATATAAGTATTAATATATATTATTTATTTATTTATTTATTTTGCATGTTAACATGCAATGAGTTAATCCTTTATATAATAAAGCTATATGGTTTGGGAAATAATTAATGTTACAATTAATGCCACAACATTTTTTATTTAAAAAAAAAAACACAACATTTTTTTTTTGAAAAAGAAAACTTAATTCATCACAACATTTAAAAAATAAAATAGCTATATATTATATAATCATATAAAAAATATACTTTTGAAAAATAAAATAGCTATATATTATATAATCATATAAAAATATACTTTTGAAAAATAAAATAGCTATATATTATATAATCATATAAAATATGTGTTCAATTAGAGTTTAAATTTACACATACAAAGTTTGAAATTTGTTTTCCAAATGTAATTATCTTAATTATTATTCATATTGTGAAAATTATAATATAGATGAAATACAATTAAGAATAAATCAATGTAATTATGTAAATTCTCTCTATAAATTTATTTGAATATGCACATAATTAGAGATTATATTAATCATACAAAATTTTAATTTTAATTTTAATTTTAATTTTAATTTTAATTTTGTATTCTATAAAAATAATAAATACTTGACCAATGGAAGTTCAAAAATATTATTATATTAAATAATTTAAAATATTTAAGTTTTTCTATTTTTTATTTATATTTATAATAACATAATTTTTTCCCGTGCATCGCGCGGGTGAATTACTAGTAAATATATATAATATATATATTTTACTTTGTTAATTTGTATGCAGTGCATGAACCTACGAAGGTCCATATCATATGAATATTTATAATATTCAGATATATTTTTCCCATGCCTGATATATCAGATAAGATATATCTTATGGAAGTTGAGTTTTGAACTCCTATAACTTCCATGTAACTTCTCCTAACTGCTATATTTATTTTATATAAATATCTGGAGAAACATCTGAAGAATACACATAGAAAAAGAAAACAGGCAATTGATGGAGGCAATCAACTTGCAGGAAACCAAGACATTTCACAGGCTTACAATTCTACAGGAAATTCTCAAACATAGCAACTTGAGAATTTCATTCATCTTCTTGTATCCAATAAGATTAAATCTTGAACCTTGTTGCTTTTATAGAGGGAGATTTAAAGCTTATAGGAAAGTGATTACACGCCTGAAGATATCAAATGATCCAGTTTTTGTTCCCTGTTGTATTCTGTATTATTGTTGTATCTCAAATGTATTACAGCTTACAAGCACGTTTTCCAACAATCTATAAGCTTTAAAATTTATAAACCTGTGATCATTGGTCTTGCCTTGAAAGTTTTGAAGACAAGATGCCAGGCGTGAACAGTTTTCAATCACGGAAATATTTCGGAATGAGAATTTCGAATTTGGTGGTAAGGATGACAGAAATCACTTTCTATTGTACAAGAAGGCTTTCATGCGATTTTTGCATGGTGTTCCTGGCATGGTGATTTAAATGCATGCTATGCAGTTTTGTTTTCATCTTCACTTAAATTCATGGGGTATTAGATTATACCAAGATGATTAGTGAGACGTGAAAATGATTTTATATAAATAAATCATTTTATAAGCAATGATTTATTTGGAACGAGAAGATATGTTTTCTCCACGGTGGGGTGTGCGGTTTCAGCGTATCAAAGGCCGGAAGAGATGGATTATCAAGGCAGATACAAGTTACAGGATGTGATCGGTACAGTACCTTTTATATTTTTGTATCGGCTTCGGCAGGTACGTAAGTTTTATTTTACTTACTGGTTAAGTTCTGGATCATGTCTCGAAGATATGCATGAGATTCTTTTGAGTTTTGCATAGTCTGATAGATATAAGGATATGTTTATGCATGTATATAAATAATTTTATATTGAGACTCTGTCTCGGTTGCATGCATGGTATACAAGATACATATATAATATGTTGGATCTTGAGGTGCTATAAATATGTCAATTCATATTAATTTGGTGATATTAATTTATCTATTGTGTTCTGCATGGTTACAAAAGTTGTGGAATTGTTTTAATGTCCTGCATGACATTATTGATTATTTTAGCACACAGATGTTTTATCCTTGTGAAAGTCTGAAATATTTTGTTATATTTCTGATTAAGGCAGGAAGCCTTTGAAATATTTGTTATATTTCTGATAAAGGCAGAAAGCCCAGGAAATATTATGTTATATTTCTTATAAAGGCATACAGAAACTTTTATGCATGAAGTATGCATAATGAAATTCATAAAAATTTATGAATGTTTAACACAAAGTTTCTCATATTGAGAATGTGTTAAAATATTGAAAGCCAAAAAGTTTACTGGTTTATCTAGTATGGCTGACAATTAGCAGTGAAAAGAAAGTTTAAATTTAAATCATGGATTATGATTTAAGTTGGTATGATTCTTCAGTTTAGAAGAAACATGAAAAGTTAAAAGCTTAAAATCAAAATGGTTTATTCTCCAAAGTTGATGTTCTCTGAATGGAGGAGGTTTATTCTCCAAAGTTGATGATGTCTCAAATGGAGGAGGTTGAATTTTTATTTTAAGAAGTTCTTACTGCTAATAAGTTCAACATGATGATTGAAATTCTTGGTTGTAGAATTTGCATGATATAAATATTTATTGACTAGGAACCTATAAAGTGGGTTTCGGTATAATCAATTAAATATTTTATTTCACCAGTTCATCAATAGAATATTAAAATTCTATCTATCATCATGTTCGGTTGGCTAAGTGGATGGGATTAAAAGAAATTCTGATATACTTGAATAAAACCATAAATTATGGTTTAGTATATTTAATAGAGATTTCCATTCTGAAAAGATTTTCTAATGCCAGTTGAATGTCTAATCATGAAACCTGTTTCTCAATTAGTAGATGGATATTTCTGCTTGGAGGAGGTGTAGTTTTATGGATTTCTAAAAGCAAAGTTGCGTTTTCAACTACGGCATATGAATTTCTTGTGTTGGCTTCGGCATGCAAATAAGTTGATTGGCTAAGGAATTTAATTATTTAGATTCTGGTTTGGCCAAAACCGATGTCACCAGTTTAGTACATTATGACAGCGCTACTACACTGGCCATATCATATAAACAAGTGTTTATAATGGCAAATGAAGACACATAGGCTTGTGACTTAGCTATGTGGGAAATCCTAGGTAATAGTGTTGTAGCACTGGACTTGGTACAGTCCCGGTTTTAACGGATCCGTTTGCAAGAGTCCTTGCAAGGGACATGGTACATCGAAAGGGATATGGAAAGCCTAATTATTTAATTGCAAGTGAAGGAAAGCTCAACTCACGTCTAAGTTATTACGTTAGACCTTGAGTTCAATGTAGATGAGTACTTCATTTTGTGATTTGCAAGCATCAAAAGTTTAATTAAAATTGTATCCAAAGAAAAGGTGATGCTTGGTTCTGCATTGTTGTAGGGATGAGTTTTTACTCTTAACTGATCTTTTGAAAAAATGCAAGATGCAGTGCATGAAATAAAAGATTAGCCGCTGTGAGCATGAAGTGTGGCCGCTTCAAACAAGTTTGGGCTTTACTTGGTATGTGCTCATTAATGGATACGGACACATGACCTTTATAGTGTCAAGTTACAGTGAGTTGTAATGACTGTAAAACTTGTGTGTGTTATATCTACGTTTCTTCAAAGAGACTGCGTGATTCAAGGTTCGTCCATCACTGCAATCCGAATTAATGTAACGCATATAACACTATGTGAAAGTTCAATCTCTAAGACACTTTCATTTATGCATGAGTTTTGGATCTATCTTGGTACAGTATTAATTTTTACTATATAAATGGAGGAGGAATGTTAGAGATTTATATAGTAATGAGAATTAATGGTTCAGATGAACTACCATGAAAAGCTTAAATAATATTTGGAGTTGTGGAGTTATAAATATTATTTTGGTTTGGTAGAAAGTAAGTTGGGAAATATGAATGTTGCGTACAAATCGTTGTGTACAAATCGTTATTCAAACGATGGATTCGGTTGTATCAAATTTGTTAATTTAACGAATCGAAAGATTCGAATTTAACGAGTTGATGACATGCATTTTGTTTGTTTCGTTGGGTTACACGAGTCTTTCGTGCTCAACGAATGGATACGATTCGTGTTACTTAATAAATCGGTGCATGCGTAACTTTCGTGTGCTGCTTAATGATTTATTGAATTTTGACAATGAATTCGTCTTGACCAAAGAAGTACACGAATTGATGCATAAAATGGTTTGCTCCTTTCGGCCGCATGAAATTAACGAAAGTTAATTTCAAAAAGCAATGTGGTTGATTTGTGTCTGCTGCGTGCATATAAGTATTAATATATATTATTTATTTATTTATTTATTTTGCATGTTAACATGCAATGAGTTAATAAATATATATAATATATATATTTTACTTTGTTAATTTGTATGCAGTTTTCATGAACCTACGAAGGTCCATATCATATGAATATTTATAATATTCAGATATATTTTTCCCATGCCTGATATATCAGATAAGATATATCTTATGGAAGTTGAGTTTTGAACTCCTATAACTTCCATGTAACTTCTCCTAACTGCTATATTTATTTTATATAAATATCTGGAGAAACATCTGAAGAATACACAGAGAAAAAGAAAACAGGCAATTGATGGAGGCAATCAACTTGCAGGAAACCAAGACATTTCACAGGCTTACAATTCTACAGGAAATTCTCAAACATAGCAACTTGAGAATTTCATTCATCTTCTTGTATCCAATAAGATTAAATCTTGAACCTTGTTGCTTTATAGAGGGAGATTTAAAGCTTATAGGAAAGTGATTACACGCCTGAAGATATCAAATGATCCAGTTTTTGTTCCCTGTTGTATTCTGTATTATTGTTGTATCTCAAATGTATTACAGCTTACAAGCACGTTTTCCAACAACCACCGCCACCACCACATATTTGTATATGGGTGTTTATGTCCTTGAAAACATATTTCATTTCTATTTCTTAAACCAACAAAACACTGTAATATAATTCTTAAAGTCTATTCCTTGCACGAACCAGAATACAATTTCTATTATATTCCTTGCCTATTTCATTCCTTATGGAATAACATTTCTATTATCTCAAAATTCATTCTGTGAACCAAACGTGTTGTTAATGTCTTAAATAAAACAAAATGTTTAGAGAATTACAAATATCGTGTATTTAAAAGGGAGGTGGCATGCAACAACATTACCAGTTGACCCTGATCCATTATATAAATATCGGCTAAGGCTTGTGACGGATCAATGAGGTCACGTGGCAATTGGTTAGGGCATGAGTGGTTGGTTAGAGTACAGTCAACAACATAGGTGTTACACGATGGCCCTATTTGGTGAGAGTTAGTTTATTAATTAATTTTGACTTGTTTGATATTACTAGCTATTTGACTTGATTAAATATTAAATATAAATATTTGATTATTTTTTTTTAATAGTTTATTACTTTAAAAAATTGCTCAAAATAGTTTTTTCGACAAACACCTTTCTACAATCAGTTAATGCTATCAACTAAGTCAAATTCAATAACTTAATAAATTAATAGCTATTTACCAAACACCCCAATGTCATGTAGTGGAAGAAATGTGCTTTTGTGGGTCTATGGATAGTAAAACATTGCTCTAGTTTAACTATATAAAATGTGTGACGATTTTTCATAGTAGTACATAAGAAGTATTATTTGAGTAGCAAAGATATGATTGCAAACCAAATTGATTATTATATTATTCAATTTGTAGTATGAGGTCAAAAGGATACTCTAATATTTGTCATCTCATTTAATCACTGTTCATTTCATTCTTCTATTTTGTAGACACTCTTACTCAATTTATGTTGTGTCTTGATATGAAAAATTATTAGTGAAAATTTTTAAATTATAGTGTATTGTAACTATTATAGTTTATTTATTATTTTTTTATTTTGGAAATTTCATATCAAAATTTAAAAGTGTTACTTTATCTAAAAACTGTACTATTTCTCAACAAAAACAAAAACAAAAAAATCCATCCCTTACTAGTGTATTAGTTGAGCTGACAATGGATATAATATATCATAATTCATATAGTTGGCTATTCATGAATCATGGGTAGGGGTGGGTAAGTATGTTTCGGGTTGGGTTATCAAATTGAACAATACTAAAACCACCAAATTTGATATAAAATGATTAAAATTTTTGAAAGTGTAAATTTGTATCACATATAACAACACATAATATGTTTACCAGATACGGTGTAATCAGACATGTTATGAACGGTTGTATCTAATACAAATTGACACGATCTAATTATTACGATCACGTACGAATTTAAATATTTGTACTATATTGCTCTTGTGCCACCAATTACATAAGAGAGGTAAGTATACTAAAAATGTCATATGCTATGAGTTCGATCAAGATAATGTTATCGATAATCAAACTCGCGACATGTAAGAATCATATTTCACATGCTTAACGACATTTTTTCAAGTGTATTTAAATATTTGTAGGTGATGAGAAAAACATGCAACCACTTATTATTTGAAATGTGGTGCATTGACAAACATCACTCATTTATAATAACTCATAAATTCGTAAATCACACTAGAAAATTTTATCTTACTCAATCACCCTTTTACGATAGAGTTTGACTTGGTCCGCACGTGTTTAGCTCACTGGTTCAGTATGCAGTATTTATGGAAGAGACCAATGTTCAAACTTCAATAGCAACAGTGTGAAAATTATGTCCAAAGTGGACAATTCCTTGTGTGCACCGACATTTGGCATTGTCTGAGAGAACCAAAGTGGACAATTCCTTGTGTGCACCGACATTTGGCATTGTCTGAGAGAACCAAAGTGGACAATTCCTTGTGTGCACCGACATTTGGCATTGTCTGAGAGAACTAATGGAGATTATACCTGGTGTGTACGGACGACCTACGATCGGGCAGCATCGTATGGACCAGGCCCGTTCAGCCCAATCAGCCCAATCACCGTCATCTTCAGCTCCTACCCGATCGCCCTGCCCCGGATTGTTGGCCCCACCACCATCAGAAGCCGCGACACACGTGTTCGGCTGCATGTTTACCTGTGCATGACTGTCACGGAGCACACTGTAATTAAGAGGTTTCCGGTCACGTTATTAGACCGGTCAACCTATCATCCTATTGCATACTTTTATATGTTCTATTGAGCTGTGGGGCATTGGAGTTGGGAATTCAACATTTTGGGAGAAGATAGAGTCTCACTCGACATTGCATCCACTTTCCAATTTGATTGCTTCCATTTGTTTCCCGTCCAAGACCTGTGGCGACCACGGCTACAAAATGCCAATCAAAGCTCATTCCGTCACGTTACTCTTTCCATGTGTGATGTGCCACGCTTTTACCAAAACCGGGCATGCCTTACGTCACTTTCGCCTTCTTCTCCTCTCGAACATACTCATATTCAGGAAACCCATGCCTTGGTATCACAGCTCATAACTCACTCTCCTAGATTTTCCGGTTCCATTTTGGCTGTGAAAGTTGCTGGCTTGTGATATGGAGTCGTTGTCGGAGGCGGCGTCGGGGGCGGTGGGGGCACTGGTCAGCACCACCATATTGTATCCTCTAGACACTTGCAAGACCAAGTACCAAGCTGAACTTCGTCTTCCCGGTCAAGCCAAATACAGGTTCTTATCTACAGATTTTCTTCTCCCTTTCTTTCCGTACTGGGCCCCTCTTTTTCGGGTCTGCTTAGATATATTTTTTTTTTTTTGGGTATTCTTGCACTTTTTCATTCTTCCCTTGAGGTTTAATTGCGGGATAAGTGATTATATCATGAGAATTTAAGTGCCCTTTTGAAGAATTATGCTATCTTCGCTAGAAAAATTGAATCTTTGATTTACTCTGTCAATTTTAGAGTAGGAAGGTAGAACCTTCAGTTATACTGTATTTAGTTTTGTGGTAATCCATGCTTGTCTTAAGAAAAGCTTAGTGACTTGTTCCATAAATGGTGATTTTCATGGTGGGAAGTTTGAGTGTTTGATATGATTCTGAAAGTTGTGATAATTGTACTGATCCCATTTGCGTTTTAAGTGAAGATAGTAGGAATAGGTGAGTGTGATAACTGATATGAATGCCAATATGCACTATTAATTGCAGAAAAGATGGTTTTTAATATGCCAAGGGGTAAATGCCGCACACTATAATTCATATGAAGGCAGTGAGTGATGATTGAATCAAAAGTTTGGGGGCTTTTCAAGTTTTACTTGCCTGCAAAGATTATCTCCTGTTGTCAATCTGATTATATCGCTACTTTGCTTTATGCACAGGAACACAACCGATGTCTTTTTGGAGGCCATTGCAACCCGGCGAATTCCTTCACTATATCAGGGTCTTGGGACAAAGAACTTGCAGTCCTTTATTTCACAGTTTATCTACTTCTATGGATACAGCTACTTTAAGAGATTATACTTGAAGAAAAGTGGTTCTAAATCTATTGGAACAAAAGCTAACTTAATCATTGCAGCTGCTGCTGGGGCTTGTACTGTCATAATAACTCAGGTGAATTATATTTGATCATTTTTTTCTCCCAAGTTTTGGTCTGAAATAAGTTATGCGCCAAAGGGGTAGGAGGGGAAGAAGGGGAGTTGGTGAGGCTGGTGAACGTATGCATCAAATTCCTAAGTTGCACTGTATGTTTTTTGGGTTCGACTGCAAGGTGTCATGAGTAGGCCCTATCTATAGGAGACACTTCCTTTAAGCCCGTACCCTACTCAGACTAATCCCTGTTCGCACAGGTGACAGGACCGGCCCAATTAAGGGACAAAGTACTGGCCATATTGGTTTTTCCATATGAGAGGGGGTTTTGAACTCTCGACCTCTCTTAAGAGTGTACGGCCACTCACGCCAACCAAGCTGGTTTAAGTCTGCATAACTGCATTGTATGTTGATATGTTTTGTTAGTGTCCTTGTTTGTCTTTACCTTCATAGAGTTCAAGTTGTTTCTGTTATTTCAGCCGCTGGATACAGCATCTTCTCGAATGCAAACGAGTGATTTTGGGAAATCCAAGGGGTTGTGGAAAATGCTCACTGAGCGCACTTGGAGTGAGGCATTTGATGGTCTAGGCATTTCTCTGCTCCTCACTTCCAATCCATCTATCCAGGTATTTATATAGTTCTAACCATCTTTTTTTTCTGCTTGGTTAATGGAGCTTTTGAGTTCACATGTTTGCTAGATTTGAAAAAAAACATGTTCCTTAGATATAACGATTGACTTCATTGAGGGATTAGAGAGAAAAATTTGTCTCTTGGCTCTCTCTTCCACTCCCCATCTTTTCGAGCCATGGTTGTTGATTTCTTGAGTAGTGGTAGTGGGTGATGGTAGTGAGAATTGTATTTCTTGCAAGAGTTTCATTTTTAAAAATTATCTGTGATTTGGGCTATGATGGGTATTTACTTTAATCTTTGTACTATATTGGGGCGTGATTTATATAGCTGTGCTTTGTATTATCTAAATCAATGGAATAAAACATTTTCGTCATCACTACAAAACAACATAAGGCTAAAATGATTGACATTAAAACTTCTAGTACAAGGTTTTATAATTTCTTTGGAAAAATATTAAGAGGATTGGGTTATGTTTCTTGAATGACTGGAACTATAAGTGGAATTCTGCTACTGTGCAGTATACAGTATTCGATCAGTTGAAACAACGGTTGCTGAAGGAAAAGATGAAAAATAAGAGCGGTGCAGATTCTTCCCCAGAAGCTCTTTCTGCATTTTCTGCTTTTGTGCTGGGGGCAGTGTCAAAATGTGTTGCAACCTGCATTACGTACCCTGCAATAAGGTAAATGTTATTTTTTCCTGATAAATCAGCTTATTTTTATTCTCCATGCATTTATGGTGTTGCGTTCTTGGACTTTTATCTAAAAACAACGAAGGTTTATATGTTATATGATGACATTCCTCAAGATTCAAGTTTTCGTAACAGTTATTAAAGCATAAATTCTGAACAGGTGCAAGGTGATGATTCAGTCGGCAGAATCAGAAGAAGACTCGAAAGATCCTGCTGACAAAGATCAAGCTCAGGCCCGGAAAACAGTCTCTGGTGCGCTCTCTGCCATTTGGAAACGGGAAGGCCTGCTAGGATTCTTCAAAGGCTTACAGCCTCAAATCCTGAAGACCGTGCTAAGCTCAGCGCTGCTCTTGATGACAAAGGAGAAGATCTCGAAGACCACATGGGTTGTAATGCTCGCGCTGCAGAAATATCTGGTAACATTGCCACGGGCCAGACTGAAGAACGCTTAAAAGTTAAAACAAACAAGTTCTTATAACAATGGCTGCATATATGCCAATCCTCGTAAACTAGGGGCTATTCGCTATCCACAAAGACAATGACAATGGTGTGGTTTTGACTTGCAAAAGACGCGAATAAATCTGATAGGAAAGGTGCAGATCTAAGGATCTCACCCTCCAAGAATGTCTTTTTTTCCCCTTCTGTCATGAATCTTAGTTTCTGCTGTTAGACCATTAATGCAAGATAATAATAAGACCATACTGGCATGTAATGATGCATTTCTATGGCTTGTATGTAACATTCTTTTATGGTTCAAGGAAGAAACCAAAAGAATATTCTTATTGCAAATACAAATGCCATTACAAGGACTAGTCTGCAAAATTATTGATTTTTCTCTCAGAAAAAGTCTTTCAGATGAGACAGAAAAAAAATTGGTGGACTCAATTGAATATGGATAACATAGCTTTGTCCTCCAATAGCCTGCAGTCCATGTAAGCAATGTATTGTATCACAGAAAAACAGCCTCAAGGCTCAAACCATATGTATAGTCAAGTGATTTCCACTTAAAAAACTTTGCTTTCTTGATCTCCAGCAAAAATGGCAGTGACAGCCGATGGGCGAATCGCCCTGTTGGCTGCCAGGCAGCTGCGTGAAGGGGCTGCAATGACAGTAAGCAGTTGCAGGTTGAGTGTGAAGTTCTGCAATGGAGAGTTCATGGGGAAGAAGATAAAGCTTAGGAAGTTTCAGCAAAGAAACGGTAGCAAGTACAATGTTGTTGCCAGGCCGAGGGTGAACATGTCCCTCACTACTGATGTTGCAGGTGAGGCTAAGGTGAGTCCTTACATGTTTCTTTCTCGGTTTCTCCTAATGGAACAGATTTTCCTTGACATAATCACGTTGAACGAAAAATTTCAGTTGAAAGGCTTTGAGACGGAGAAGACGGATCCAAGAACAGTTGTGGCGATTATACTAGGAGGGGGCGCTGGCACCCGCCTTTTCCCTCTAACCAAGCGTCGTGCCAAGCCTGCTGTAAGTGTTGTAGTTACTGCTATTTAGTTATATGTGCTGCACCCAATGGGGAACGTTCCATGAGTGCTGAAATTTCAGGTTCCGATAGGAGGAGCCTATAGGCTGATTGATGTTCCAATGAGCAATTGCATCAATAGCGGGATAAACAAAGTCTACATTCTCACTCAGTTCAACTCAGCCTCGCTTAACAGGCACCTTGCACGGGCTTACAACTTTGGCAGTGGCGTCACGTTTGGGGATGGCTACGTGGAGGTCTTAGCAGCAACGCAAACACCCGGGGAAGCAGGTAAGAGATGGTTCCAAGGTACTGCAGATGCTGTCAGGCAATTCCACTGGCTCTTTGAGGTACCAACTAATCTGTATTTCGTGTTATTAATTGCTCGTTTAGTTTGTAAAACTGTTGTTCCGAGGATTTTAACAGTATGTACAACAAGTTCTCGATTATAGGATCCAAGAAGTAAGGATATCGAAGATGTGCTCATTCTATCTGGTGATCATTTGTACAGAATGGACTATATGGACTTTGTTCAGGTAACCATTAATCATATTCACTTGCCAAACTAGATTATGTTTTTAGAACACTGAAACATCCATTTCTCGGCAGAGCCATAGGCAAAGCGGGGCAGACATTACCATTTCCTCTTTGCCAATAGATGACAGGTAGAATCGAGAGCGAATATCAGATTTAACATGTATTTGCAGTTTGCTTTACTGAGCCTTTTCATCATTTTCGTGATAGACGCGCCTCAGATTTTGGTCTGATGAAGATTGATGATAAAGGAAGGGTGCTTTTCTTCAGTGAAAAGCCCAAAGGAGATGACTTGAAGGCAATGGTAATCACTAATCAGCGTAACTGATGATTCTTGAAAGAATTTATTTCAATTGGACTAATGCATATATATGCAATTCTTCAGGCTGTAGATACTTCGGTTTTGGGTCTTTCCCAAGAGGAGGCTAAGCAGAAACCGTACATTGCTTCGATGGGAGTTTATGTCTTCAAGAAGGAGATACTTCTGAACCTTTTAAGGTAAGTCTCATTCCTTGCATTGACTGGTAAGAAACACAACAAAAATGTTGTCTTTTAACCTCGTAAAACAGACACCAATGGAACCCGTTTTGGTTTATTCAGATGGCGTTTTCCAACTGCAAACGACTTCGGATCAGAGATCATCCCTGCCTCAGCCAGGGAGTTCTTTATACAGGTCTGTGCCACTTGGAATGATCTTGATGTTCCTCTTCGGGCTTTCGCTTTGTTAAAAATTAAAATCCAAGAACTTTCACTATAGTGCTCGGGATGATTTGCAGGCTTATCTATTCAATGACTACTGGGAAGACATTGGTACAATCAGATCATTCTTTGAAGCAAACCTTGCCCTCACTGAACATGTAAGTACTATATAGGATATAGTAATATACTGATCTTAGTACAATTCTGGGAGAAACAACATTGTACTTTCTTCATTCAGCCACCAAGATTCAGCTTCTATGATGCCGCAAAGCCAATATACACATCGAGGAGGAACTTGCCACCATCAGCCATCACTAACAGCAAGGTCCAACGCTCTCTAAACCCCCTGTCTCAACTAAAAGTTTAAATTGATACCGAGACTACATGCTTATATTAAGATATATATCAGACAATTATTTGATCTGATGCAAAGCCATGTTCTTTCTGCAGATTGTTGACTCCATCATATCTCATGGTAGTTTCTTGTCAGATTGCTTCGTCGAGCACAGTGTTGTTGGCATCCGGTCGCGAATCAATTCGAATGTTCATTTGAAGGTTAGCATACTTTAAGATACATCAAGAAACACCATGGCACCATTCCTTTTTGCTGCTATGTTGCTCATCTATTTGTGGAAACTGTTGCAGGATACAGTCATGCTGGGGGCAGATTTCTATGAAACGAGCGCCGAGATTGACTCCCTCTTAAAAGAGGGAGGAGTGCCCATTGGAATTGGAGAAAATTCAAGAATCAAGTAAAACAAACAACCCAAATCTGTTCTAAGCTTTCCCAGATCATAAAGGCCTGACAAAAACATTACAGTTCAATCTGACATGGCACTTGTGCCTGATTTTCTGCAGGGAATGCATCATTGACAAGAATGCTAGAATTGGGAAGAACGTTGTCATTGCAAACTCAGAGGTAAACCCCATTAATGCATGCAGCTTAAAGATCATGATAATGGTGGGGGAAACCTAGCCAAGTTGTTCACACGGTTGACTTAATAACTTCCGGTGGGAACGGCCTATTGGCCTTCTTGGTTTGAGCCAGTCAGCTAGCTGATTTACCTCCTTGTGGTCCTTTGCTGGCTAGGATCACAATGCGGGGTTTACCGAGTGCACATTTTCGGATAGTGACTGCGGGTTTCCCTCGTCATCCACAAAAAAGATCATGATAATGGTGGGGGCAACCCAGTGAAGTTAGTCACACGGTTGACTTGGTAATCACAAGAGTACAAGTTCAATTTCCAGCGGGAGCGGCCTATTGACCTTTTTAGTTTGAGTCAGTCATCTAGCTGATTTACCTCTTTGTGGTCCTTTGCCGGTTAGGATCACAAGACAGGGTTTACCGAGTGCACATCTTTGGATAGTGACTGCGAGTTTCCTCGTCATCCACCAAATTTCACTCACTGCTTATTTTCTGGTGTGTGTTGCAGGGTGTACAAGAAGCTGACAGGACTTCAGAAGGATTCTACATACGTTCAGGTGTTACTGTCATATTTAAAAACTCAACCATCCCTGATGGATTGGTCATATAATCATATGCATCATTTCAACTGGATCTTCATCTTCTTTTCCCCTGATAGAGCATTTTAAGCATATTGTAAATTTTGAATGTACTTCGTGTCTTCATTGTATTCCAACTTTATTCTTTTTGTATTTTTATACATATTATATTGGCATGTTAAAGTTTTGTAGGCGTTGGAAAAGTAATTTCTTTTTGGGTGATAGAGGAAAAACCACAATCACTATACCCACCACAGGTTTCTTGTCATCAAAAAGAAAAAACTTATTGTATAAAGTAATTAGTTATAATTTAAGAAATTCATCATAAGGGTAATCAATTTTGGATTTTCCTTGAATTGTTAAAGTTAAGTTTCAATGCTTATATATAATTATTCTTACAAAAGGTTGAACTCCAATTCTAAGGGCCCCTGCTACCCTGTCTAACAGAGCATCTGGGAGGATGTTTATATATAATTATAATTAGTTAGAACATGCGCCAATTAATCAATGTGTGTGAAACTAAAGCGATCCCATCACTATAAGTTAAAAAAAATATTGTATAATATGATTTTTATTGTCTACAAAAATAATCTTAGTGTTTATTGTAATAATAATAAAGATAAGGAAATTGGGAATATGTTTTGGGTGGTCGATTTTATTTGCTGAGATCACTTATAATTTAAGAGATTACTTTTTTATATTTAAAAAGATCACTCATAATTTAAGAGATTACTTTCTTTATGTTTGAGGAGATTAATTTATACTCCGTAATTAATTTTGACGAAATTTACTTTTCTAATATAGACCAAATACCTTAAAAAGGGATTGTGAATGGTTTGGAACCTTTTCTTACTCTAAACAAAACGGTATATTTTTGCAAATTTCCTTTTATAGTATTCTTGATTACCAATCAGTAGCATAGAAATTAACGTCACGTTTAATTGAAGAATGACGCTTGGAAGATAATAAAGGGAAGGAAAGTCTAACTTGGACGGCGGGGTACGTGTAAGACGGATTCGCACTTTTTCTAAGGCTCCTTTCTTTTATTCTATTTGCATTCTACTACTTCACATTTCAAACATTACCAAATAACCCCATGCGGCATGCATACAATAAAAGCAAAAATAATTTCTCCTAATTTTCATTTTTTTTTTGTGTTTAAGTTAATTAATAAAAATTACCCAGCACGTTGTGCTCATATGACACATATATAGCTCTCCTTAAAGGAATGTCACAGAATTGAATTTCAATGGTAGGGTATTGACTCTTTGGGCTGCAACAGATAGAGAAAGTATAGAACATATATTACCCTGTAATAGAGTACTAAAAAAATTAATTAATAAATTGAGCAAATTTCACTTTTAGTCTTTAACTCTTATGACATTGTCATCTTCTTTTTTAAACTAAAAAGTCAAAAATTAATGGTAAATTACTGCACAAGAATATAAACAAAACCCTCAAATCACACACGAAAGGTAAACTGTACTACACTAAGAAGACCTCCTATAACAGGTTCGACTAAGAACTAAGTTTTTTTTTTTTTTTTTGGGTGTCATTTTTAAAACCTAACCATGATCTCTATTAATACTTCAACAACTCCACTATACAATTTAACTCTACTAGTAAGTCTCATGACTCATGATCACACCTACTCCTAAAAGGTCCACTCAAACTCTCAAAGTCTACCAACCCTTGTCTAACAAAAGTACTTTAATAAAAATGTTTTTGGTCTTTTCAGGCAAAACGTTGAAACTTCAGGGGCCTATCGAAATTCCCATAGAACAAAACGCAGGAAAATAATTAAATAATTGAAAAAAAAAAAAGGAAAAAGAAGAGTATACTTGATAGTCACTACTAGAAGAGTTGATTGATTCCAACAACCGTCTGAACGGGAATCGGATTAATTTCCTGCGCGTTCTCCTTCGCTCCATTATTCTTTGCTTTGACGTTCTACGCACAGCTTTCTCTCTCTACACTTCTCTGGTACGCTCTCTTCCTCTCTCTATCTCTATATATGTAAACGCGTATATATATGTATATAAAAGGAATATTTGGACTGACATTGTTACAGTAATCAAAATGGCGAGTGATCTGATTCTGCCGTCGGAAAGTCCGGCGTCGATCATCTACGCGTCCGCACCGTCGTCGTCTTCGTCGTCTGCAACTGCCGCCGCGGACGATGGCGGCTTCGAAGACGGATGCAGCATTTGTCTCGAGCCGTTTAGTTCTAATGATCCTCCTACTGTATGCTATCTCAGTCTCTCTCTCTCTCTGTCTCTCTATAGACATGCGGTACATCGTAGACAAATAGATTGAAGCTACATTGCTTAAAGTTCCAGCTTCAGCTGTTTGATTCTCTTCCAAAGTTGTTTATATACTTGTAAGATGTATATACTGGGAGTTTTGTTTATACTCTGCAGTTTAGGTTATGCAAATTGAAGATGTACTGATATTAGCAGGGTGTGTGTCCGAGCATATGGTTTATTAGGCTTTCCCTGGTTAGGATGATTGCTGTTCTGTTAATTTTATTTTAGGAATTGTAGTTGATTTTATGCAAAGCTAATTGAGGTTTGTGGAGTCATGGAGCTTTGTTGTCTAGATGTCTGTGTATCTTCAAGTGGATAAAGTATATGGGGTTTTGATGCGTGATCCAAGTGAATATGTTTTAGGTAACAAGGAAATTTGATGGATTTTTTGGACTTGAGATAATCTATAAACAAAGAAGTAAGAGGAAAAATTAGAATTTGTAAATATTCAGGGCTTGTTTGCCAAGAAGTCAAGAACTATGGAAGGCCATCTGATAGTCTCAACTGTCAAATAAAATTCCATGGATTCATTGATGGTTCTGTAAACATCCCTTGCTTGATATGCTTTCTTGGTCTTTTAACCTTCACTTCATTGTATGGATTTCACTGGTCTTGTTATCCTCTTCTACCCACATAACATAGAGTAAATATTGATTATCATGTGGATTGTGGTGATATTTTCTTATCTGCCTTGCATTGGAACTCTGATTATTTACTATGTTTGCATTATATGGAGTTAATAGTTAGCACCAGATTTTTGATACCGTCTTTTCTTTTCCAGGTCACCAAATGTAAACACGAATATCACTTGCAGTGTATACTTGAGTGGTATGTACACAACATTGTAATGGTCATAATTTATTTTAAGATCAATTTACTCATGCATATTGAGCATTATTTGTTATTGTTCAGGTCTCAGAGAAGCAAAGATTGCCCTATTTGTTCAAGGCAAGTTTTCTTGGAAGATGCTGCCAGGTACTCAAACTCTTTGCAGCCAAACAGACCACTCACCACTGTGCTTAAAACATACTAGCATTTTCTCGATTAGGAATTGGTTGTCAATAGTTTTTTTTTTTTTTTATAAATATATTATTATAATCTAAGTTCTGTTAAAACGATTTTTTATATCCAGCCAAGAGCTGCTGGCTGCAGTGGAGAATGAAAGGAATGCAAGGTCAAGGTGCAGTGTGCGATTTGCCCCTGAAATTCATGAAAGCAACAATCTGGATGAGGTGGTAAGATTTGGGCGAATAGACTGCACCTTGTGTTTACCATTGCTGCATTTCAATTTTCAACTGACTTGGTGTTCACTCTCCAGGAAGATTCTGAGTTTGAAGAGAGGATTCTGCGGCAATTTGCAGCTCTTACCAGCAGAGCTCGATCTATTAACAGAAGGATAAGACAGACGTCTTCAGGAGTTGGTCCTGCACAGGTTCTTCCTTCTGCTCCTGTTGCAGCTGGTTCAATTATGCATCAAATAAGTGATTCCTCAGAAGAGTCTCAATCACCAGTTAATGAAATTTTTGGGAGTGGTCTACCTCCTTCTGGAATATCTTCTAGTACTGTTGGGCCACCATCATCTTTGTCTGTCTTTCCATCTATATCAAATGTATCCCCCACTACTGCAGCATGTGGAGACAG
Organism: Ipomoea nil; assembly: GCF_001879475.1. NCBI lineage: Eukaryota > Viridiplantae > Streptophyta > Magnoliopsida > Solanales > Convolvulaceae > Ipomoea > Ipomoea nil. The sequence continues at coordinate 6,125,440 of NW_017617116.1, forward strand.
TTCAGTTAAGCTCAGGTATTAGCTGCAACCTCCTACCCTGATTGAAGCTTTCTGCTTTTTCTGCTCATTTTCATACTATTTAGAAAATTTTCAGTGAATCACCGCCTGAGAATCCCCAGAGATCAAGCTCATCTGAGTTGCATGCTTTCTCAGAGTCCATAAAATATAAACTCTCTGCTGCTTCAGCCAGGTAGGGGACTTTCAATTTTATTTTTATCATTTGAAAATTATTTAGTTTTTAACTGAGAGTTCTAATTATTGGTATCAGGTACAAGGAAACATTCTCAAAGAATACACGAGGTTTTAAGGAAAAATTACTTGCTCGGAATACGACTGTCAAAGAATTTGGCAAAGAAGTACAGCGGGAGATGAGTGCAGGCATTGCTGGTGTAGCCAGAATGATCGAGCGACTTGATCTTAGCTCAAAACGTGGTAGTGCTTCTGGTCCTTTATCCAGCGACACAGTGGGCACCTCAAGCTTTGCACATTCAGGAAAATCAGTGCAAGGGAGTGTAAATCCTCATTTTCATGACGAAAATAAACGGGAATCTGCAAGTGAAAGGAGTTCCAATGTAACCCCTTTAATCTGCACCACCATTCCAGATCAGACTGAAGTTTCTGTTCAACAGGTATTTAAATTTTAGATAACTGTTCTGCAATATACTTTGTACCTTGGGAGGCCTCCTTATTTTTCATTATCGTTACTGCCACTGAAATAACCGAGTCTGCTATACATCTTTCTCTAAAAGGTTCTTCATATAGAAATGGCCTGATACACTGCTACTGGTACTTTAATGTTCTTCTCTTCAGCAAGAACCAAAATGGATTTCTAATATCGACACTGCAAATTCTATAGGAGTGTTAAGTGTATTCTAGAGGATTAATTGTGAATATCAGAAAATATTTAGTAGCTTGTTCATCATAACTGCCAATTTCATGCAGGATCATCAATGTTGAAAATTAGTTTAAAATATCTCCTTGGTAATAATGTTTCTGAATATTATACTATCTGAATTTTTGATTTCCCATATTGCTCTTTCATATCAGGGGAGAAACTGAACATCCGAGGCTGATCAGTCAGAAGTAAAGATGTTTTCAGAATAGATTCCTTGCCTGATGATGCTTCGTTAAAACTTAATTTGCAAGTGACTGAAGAAATCAACGCAGCCATTCAGGTTGGCGATTGATTTGCGTCCTGCATTGATTGCTTAGAGCCTCGGAGATATATGGCCTAGTGAGACTAAATATTATAACTACAAGTTCCGGTATTCCTTTATTTACTTGAACCTACATAAGTTAGATAAGTGTCCATTATCTTAATTAATGGATGGAGGAGTTCAGAACATTAGTTTGTTGGCTTTCCGCACCTCTTTTATTCTTCTCTCTCTTTTCCCTTTGGCAGCCTTTCTTCCCACATTGCGTAAGCTGAGCTCTAGACTGAGCAGTCTGATTCTCAGTAAATAATTTTAGTTGCTAGAGCGCAGTCATAAATGTGGTCAGTTGCTATCACTTGTGAAGAATGTTGTAAATTTTCCGCCAAAACGTTTTGCTCGTCAGAAGGACTGAAGGAGAATAATATGGTCGATTGCTATCAATTTTCAGTTTATTTTAGATACTCATTTGTTCTCGTGAAAGCTATCTACTAGCCTTCTCGGTTTGTGTCGGTCAGTTATTGGTAACTTAAATTGGGCTTTCTAACCTTCTCAGTTTGAGTCGATCAGTTATTGACAACTTAAATTAGTTTACCTCATTTTGATCCTTTGTCGGTTAGAGTTACAAGGACAACTTAGGTTGGTTTATCTCCTTGTGATCTTTTACATGACAAAGCGTACCGTAAAGTCATACAGCTAAGAACTATAACTAAGGTTTCACATGACAATGGATAAAGCATGTTCAGTTAATTAACCATAATCAACAAATTACAGGGTGGTGTGTGAACTCCACTGGGGGCAATAATACATGAGATGAGATAAAATAAATTAGTACTCCGTATTTATTTGGTGCCTCCGTAATAAGTGTTACACGGTTTCATATTCAAGAAGGCCCAGCATAACATTAAACTAAAGACTGTATGGCAAAGGTTTCACATAAAGCATGACTAGTAATGTATAAAACATGTCCAAAGTCCAAACATAACCAATAAATTATAAGTGATCTTTGAACCCTATCTAAAAACGAAATGGCACTTATATATATAGATGGCAACATGGCGGGACAGCAGGGTAGAGAGTATACACTCAGGTTCCCGTCTCCGAAACCCTATCCCCAATCCGTCCCGACCTATTCATGTCCCCATTCCCGTCGGGGGATAAATTACTGCTTATTTCCTGGGTGCCACTTTTGTATGATTGTGTACCAATTGCACTGGAAACATAGAGCTGCAATACGCATAATGCCAGCCAAACAGGCCTCTACAAAAGCCATAAGGAACGATGTTTGAGGAGAGAGACCAGCAGTAGCTATGGAGAGAAAGAAGCCCTCCAGGTTGCATGCAACTGAAAAGCTTCCACATTTTATGCCATTCAAACTTTTCTTGGCAACTTCTTCAGCTTTCATAAATGCACCAGAAGAAACAGCTATTTTACTCGTAATCTGTGGCCTCCTTTTCATCTCTACAATTATTATTTGAGCTGAAATCTTTGAGAATATACATAATATATAGTTGTTTTCACAATATGTTTAAAGTATGTTTTCAAACGAACCTTGAGCTAAGGCAGGAGTATGAGTGTGTGGAGGAAATATTAGTGAGACATGAATGTTGTGTGCAATAACCTCTTGCTGCAATGCTTCTGCCATGCCCCTCAGCCCAAATTTGCTAGCTGAATAGGCTGTATACCCATAGATGCCAACCTACAACAGATTATATATATGCAAATCACAAATGATCATAAAGAAAATAATATATTTTGTGTGAGACCGAGATGTATAATACAGAGTAATTTTTGAATAAAATGTAATAACTTTCTATATACTTATAAAAAATATTACTAGTCTAGTGAAATTGCAACTTATTCTATTTTGACGTTGTTAGTTTGGTAATCACAAGTTCTAAATTTGACTCCAATGGAAACAGCTTATTGTCCTTCTTGATTTAAACTGGTCGATCAGTTATAGACAAGTTAAGTTATGTGATTTACCAATTACACATTCGATCAGTTATAGACAAGTTCTTGAATTCACGGGATTAATTTGTTCCGCGTCCATTCTTAATATATCCATCACACCCTTTAGTAATTGTTAAGGAGTACAATTTTTTTTCTGTCACCCACCAAAAAGAGAGAGAGAAGATCGGAAATATACCTGGCCGGCCTGAGACGACATGATGGCAATTGATCCAGGTCCACGGTTCGCCGGCCGGCTGATCATTCCCGGCAACGCCGCTTTGATGAGATGAAAAGTCCCTGTCAAGTTCACGTCAATCATCACCTTCACCTCCTCGACCTCCTGATCCTCCAGCTCCTTCGATGCATACACTCCGTGATTGCAAACCAGAACGTCAATAGGCCCAGCCTCCTCCACGGCCCTCTTCACGGCGTCGTAGTCTCTGACGTCGGCGCTGAACGCCGTGACGCCGCAGCCGGTGGCGCGCAGTATCGCGTGCTTGGCGTCCTCGAGCTTCCCGGCATTCCGAGCTAGTATGGAGACCTTGGCGCCTTCTGCGACGGCTTGGAGAGCTAGAGCCAGGCCAATGCCACTGGAGCCTCCGGTGATGAAGACGTGGCGGTTGCTGATGGGGACTTTCACGGGACGCGGCCGGACGATGAGGTAGAGGAAGAGGAGGAGGGAGAGAGGGAGAAGGAGAAGAAGAAGAGAGAGGAGCGCCAGAGAAGAGTTCGCCATTGATGGAAAGCTTGAGGTCTAGTGGGAGAATGGAGGCTTATTTTCAAGTTGATGACTTCCTCGTACTTTGCAATTTTAATTAATATCTCTAATATGATAAATCAACAATATATTATATAATATCTCAAATAACCCCCAATCAAGTATTCAAGTTATCTTAAAGCTGGTTGGCATGGGTTTAGCTCAATAGTTCAGTGGACAGTATTTGAAAGAGGAGGGAGCGTTATGGTGTGGACCCGTGTCTACCATGCGCATGGTGAACACGGTGTAGATTCATAATTTTTATATTGTAAATTTATAAAATTTATAATGTAGATTCATAATTTTTATACTGCACATTCATAATTTATGTACTGTAGATTCATAATTTCTATACTGCACATTCATAATTTCTGTACAGTAAATTTATAATTTCTATATTGTAGATTCATAATTTCTATACTGTAATTTTATTTTGATTGGACGGTATTTCGGAAACAAAAACATTACATTACTAAAATTGCTTTTAGTGATGTTTAAAGGAATTAAGGCCTCAAAAGTCTTGCTAATTGAAAAAAAAAAAAAAAAAAAAAAAGTATAAACAGGTAATTTATGTGTAGCTATCGTGATAGCAATGTGTCAATAAAAATTTTAAATGTTATTGTTTCGTGTAACTCAACGATTAAGTAACATTAGTGATACATTAACATGTCTTAATAATACAAATATTGGACTTTACCATTATTGTGGACCAAAATAAATATTTGCGTTTGATTAATATAATAGAGATATTAATTTTCGGGTTTGATTTAAATTGTCTTTTGAACTCTTCCGTGGCAATTCATCTAGATGACTTTGTAATAATTAAAGTGACAAGTAATTTGACTACCCTTAATGCACCTTCGGAATATTAATGTAATTCTTAAAATCGGATATTATAATTAAATATAATCATCACATAATACAGAAATTTAGTATTAAATTGTTAAATTTTAAAAGATTGAGTATAAAATTTAATACTAAATTACCAATATTTCATTATTTCAATATTTAAATACAATTATATTTTATATAACGTATAAAAGTTTAACTTTCTTTTTACCTATTAGTTTTTTTTTTTTTTGGGTGAAAGAGAAAAACCTACCACCACTACTCTACCTCACTTCTATGTTATAGAAAAAATTTACACATGAAAAGTAAATAACACTATGGAAACCTTATACAACGAACTTAATTGAACGGGTATTAACAAGAATCGAATCGAACTCGTAATCTTCAGTACAAGAATCATTAGAAATTGCACACCTGCTGGGGCGCAGTATGCTACACACTGCAGTTTTCAACAAAGTGTAGAGCGTTTCCTTGTCTCTCTCCTCTCCACATCATCTTTTTACTTAGAAAAGTTCTCTCCAGAGATACCCTAAAGACATCTAAATTTAAGTTCATAGAATCCATCAAATTCTCACATTATACTGATGAAATTACTTGGAGAAATCTTGCAAAAATGGAAGGGTTCGCACATTACGTCTTGTCAATTACTGCCTTTTTTGCTGAATTGAGATCACAGAGTAGAGTGTGTGTATGAACCTGCAACCAAAGAGCTCAGCGAGTAAAGACCAATGCAGAATGACAGTTACGCCCCACCGGCCATGTCCATGTCTGTAACGCCATCGATGCCTTTGAAAACCACGCGTAATTTTCTCAAGCATGATTGCTTCTTGTCACCCTTCCGAGCCATGCCGTTAACATGGATTATATCTCGGGGAGTCTTATCCATGAGATCAAGCAATGGTAAATCCAGATTTGATCGAGTCATTTCTTCCAGCACTTGAGGCGCTTGCATGTAGAGATTCTTCCCTCGATATGTCACACTAGCTCTAGTTAGGAGCAGCTTAGGATGATCTTCAAGCATATCAATGAACTGTTACAAAATACAAGAATTTGAGATACAAGATCAAGTACGTATGCACATAAATAACCACCCCCACCCCCCTCCCACCTATCAAAAGCATTAAAAAATAATAATTTTTTCATTGACGACAACAAACATGACCCTACAGTGCTGAAGTTCTGGAAATTGATTTCTCTGCACATCTAAGAAAATTGAGACCGCTATTCGTTTTTCTTGAAACTTGTCAGCTCAAAGTTTTCTACACAATAATGAACTCTAATTCAAAAACTTCTGGAGATGGACTAATTTGATATAGTTAAGTGCATTCAGAACAAACCGTAAACAAGATACAGGAGTATATCAGAAGTAAACTCTAACTACTCCTAACATATAGGAAAGCTAAGTCAAAACAGTTACAATTAAATAATATAACATAACGCTAATAATAATAATACTAACAAAGAAGGTGTTGATCACGCAACTTGCAGATATCATGACCCATATAGGCAACTGGACCAATTATTGGCCACTTTTTAAAATTTTAAGAAACAGCAATTAACCAAATCAATAATATATGCTTAACAATCAAATCAATTTAGCAAGAACTTTATATATTTTAACATTTTTAAGTAGAGAACCAGATGGGAGAGGACCTTTTTCAGAGTAACTGAAGGTTCTAGCTCAATAAGAACACCAGGACCACAAACAAGACACTCTGTGTCCTTCTCAAACTCAGTCACTTTGGTGTGAAGGCCTTCGACTCCATTATACCTTGAACACATTAACTGAAACACATTAGTCAACAGCCCTTTTGCAATAAGAGAAAAAGAAACTCGTATAAATGAAATCAAAGCAAAATAGCAACATTGCATTTCTGCAAGTACTTTGAATATCAAGAATCAGCATAGCACCACAGTGTTATTGTTTAATCATGAATGAGAATTGATAATATATGCATACGATAGCTTCTTACATTCTTTACCTTCAATTCTAAAGCATAATGACGCACAGACCAAATAGGATATGCAATATATACTACAGGTAATATTCATATGGAACAGAGAAAATACAGGAATAAAAATTAAGATTTCCTCCAGATCAGAAAAACATTCCTTTCCTTATATTTTCCACAATGGCTCAAAAACAGCATTTACAAGTACAGATCATTTCTTGAAACAAGGGAGGGTACAAATCAGCTGACACCCTAATGCACCAACAAAGTTTGTTATATTGTCATTATTTACTAATTTTAAAATATCTAAGCCAAAATCATTGCTTCAATTGTTAGAGCATAGTTATAGAACTAGTAATCTATAAGCTGTCTCGGAGTAGGCATACGTTAAATAATTAGACAATGTTTTGCTGCATCCAGAGACAAGTTTCAAGGTTTCCAAAGCACAAGCAGCCGAAATAATAGCATTTGTTGATGCTATAGCAGGTATGATATTTTTCACAACACCCTGAAATAAACAAAGAAAAAGTCCAAGAGGTAAGGACTGAGTAAACAATTATGGAGGTATAGTAAAGCTTAAATAGGCAGGGAAATTTCCTCTAATTGCTGAATGGGGATAGATGGTTTAGGAAAGGAACTGCAATCTATAAGATATCTAGAGAAGATTCAAGACTCCAAAGCATAAGTTGAGTACTTTACCTGTGTCAAAGAATATGTAACTCCTGGAATTCCAAAAAGCTCTGCTCTCTTGACAGCCTACAGAAATGAGAAATAAAATTGCATGCTCCAAAAATGATATCTTAAAATTCAAGCAGCAGAAGTGTTACATGAACACATTTTCCATTGCATTTGGAAAGAAGATGATTGCTAACCTCTGAATAGACCCATTGCATGTGTTCAGGATTGTCAGCATCAAAACTTTTGCCACTATGAGCCTGCAAGTGAGAGTGTAGTGCCAGGAGATAAGCAATCAAAAAATTGCCCTGAAGAGAAAGGACAAGTTGATAAAAGATTACCTCATCCCATTTAATCAAATGTGCATACTCAATACAATGAGCAGCAGTTCTTGGTGTCTCTGCAAGAGTACATAAGGGAAATTTCACTTGTGGAGGAAAAAGCCAAATTGTGCACTCAAAACATGGAGTGACCCCTGGCTTTATAATCCTTGCATGCCCTTTGAATCCTTCAGTCCCACCATCCACCATGGGTTTAATTGTTTCTTCTATTGGGTTGTCATCAGAGTCGTACTCTACAGTTAACCACCAAACCAATGTATGTCACATAAACAAAGACAAAAGTAGTCCATTTCCAACTGTCAAAATAATCATACAACTATAGAAATCATTTTCCTGCAACTTGTTTTCTTAAGCCACCTAAACTTTTATACCTAACCAGCCTAAGTAGTGCCTGGATAAGGATATTTGACAAATATGTCTGTTGGTGTGCAAATTATACTTTACACTAAAATATCTACAATCTCAAAGCAGCAGGAAAGGAAAGGATGAATGAGAAAATGCTTCTTATATCCTCAATGACCTTCATTTACCATGAATTTCAAAGGCAGATGCTTTTGAAAAAGAATTAAAAGTAAATTTCAAGAGCTGATGCAAGGGAAGTGCAAAGTTTGCAGGTAGCAGCAGATATGACAAGAGACAAACCTAGGAATCCGCAGGCCACAGCATTTATGTAGCTCCGAGCCTCCACAGAATCAAGGCCAAGAACAATAATGTGGAAATCACTATAGAAGCTTAATGGTTTATCCTCAATTCGGCAGAAATGTGGTATGATATTCACACCACTAACTCTTTCCATCACTCGCTTTGCAGCAACTTCAGCCTTTGGCTTCCCCACATCTTCAAGTCTACAGTGGATGATCCATGAGAAGTGTTTCTAAAAGAAGTTAAATTTTGCTTTAAAGTGTTGGCAAGATTCAAGAACATACCACAAGAAAGTGTGGTTGAATCAGAATATTAACAGGTTATCCTTTGCTCAGTGGTGGTTAAATTTCAATTACTCAGAAAGTGAAGAAAAAAATATATCCATATATTCAAGCTACAACTTGAACTTAACCATGCCTAAGTTGTAATAACATCAGACAATAATAAATGAACAGAAAATTAATCTCAAAAAAATAAATAACAGACAATTATTCAACAATTATAAGTCCAATTTGTAATAAAAGAAATCATACAAGTGTGTACCTGAAGAGAAATTGGCGATTGAGATTGGTGACTTCGATTCTGTCCATATCAATCACCTCAAGGTTTTGAAAACCCGATAGAGCCAAGTCCTTGAGCAATTCACAACCCAATCCACCCGCCCCAACCACCAACAGCCTAGCAACCTCCTTGATGTCATCTCTCAGCTGCAACGAGCAACAAAAAGGTATTACATGTGTACTTACCCTGCGAAGAACTAAATGCAGTCCAACTGTTTGAAAAAATTCGCAGGAGAAAGACAGCGAGAAGGGTTTTAAAGTGCAAGGAACTTACCTCTTCCCCGGGCTCGAAAGCTGGCCCGACGAGGTGGCCGGGTCGGAGAAGGAGCTTGTCGAGGTCGCGCGATCGGCTTTGGACGGCGGAATCCGCCATTGATGGAGTACAGAATTAGTATCGAAGTAGCAGAAGGATGTATGGTTTCGCGTTTATTGGGTATGGTGGCTTGTGGCTTACGCCGAGCGCGGTTAAGGGCTTAAGCAGTTAAGCTGAGCCTTAAGCTTCAGGAATTATTCTGCTATTTAGTATTTAATAATAATAATAATAATAATAATAATAATAATAGTGAGGTTAAGATTATATAATTATGCAATAATTATAATTTTTAAAATGGTTAATTAGATCCCTTGTCTTTGGTGGTAATTTCAAATTTAGTCCCAGAATATCGTTTTTGCTATTTAACATCCCTAGACTATTGTTTCTGGACACTTGTAGTCCTTCTCATGACTTCTGAGGCGGGCTGCCGCGGCACTGCATGCGTACGCACAGGTGCATCAGCGTGCTCCTCGACAGCAATCGGTAGAAACAGATGCAAAAATTCCTTGTGCTCGGCCGCGATGCTATGTCGATGCCAGGTACCAGCAGGCCACCGGGGAAGCGACATACGGAGTGGTATTACTCAGACCGGACGACTCGTTCAAGGCGGCAACAAATGGCAAACTACTGGGTTCCTTCTCACCCCTTATGGCAGAGGCACTCGCTTGCAAAGAAGCTCTATCCTGGCTCAAGAATCGAGACGAGTTGGATGTGGACCTCCTCACGGATTGCTCAGAATTACGAAGCTCCTTGCACACTAGTCCTGCGACTATCTTATCTTATGTTGGGATGGTTGTGGACCAGTGTCGGGCGACAATAGTTCTATTTAATTACTTCTCATTAAATGTTATTTCTAGATCAGTTAATTTACATGCTCATACTTTAGCTTCAACTGCTTTTGATCAGAAACATTCTTTGTATTGGGACTCTGTCTCTCATGACTTTATTGCTTCGTTCATTCATTAATATATGCCTATATTTTGGCCTTCAAAAAAAAAGTTGAAATAAACAACGAATAGGTTATTTGATTTACGAGAAAGTTTATCATCGTTACCGTGTGTACAACATAAAGTTCGTATTGTGATTCTAACCGGCAAAGGACTACAAGAAGGTAAATTAACCTAAGTTGCAAAGTGCTCATAGTTGACCGGTTCAAAACAAGAATGTTAATAGACAGTTCACATGAATTAATTAGCATATTCAATTGTTTTTTTTCGAGTTTAAGTGTGTCAAAAGTTTTTCTTTTAAATTTTAAGAACCTTTAGAATTTTTTGGTTCCACAAGATTCCGAGTTTGACTTATCGCGAGAGTTATTTATGATCTTCTTTGTTTGTATTGGTCAACTATGTGCAATCTAGATTGGTTTACTTCTTTTGGTCCTTTAGCGGTTAGAGTCACAGGACGAACTTTACCCAAAGTATACATTTAAGTAACAATTACGAACTTTTCTGTAAGTCAGAGGTTGTTAACCTATTAATTGATATAATTACAATTATTATTGAGTTCAACTATTTTAATTGAGCTTTTTAGAATTTAAGTTTCTTGAATAAAATTATGACTTCCAAATTTAGAGCATTTTTTAAATTATGTCAATTACATGAGGTGAATTTAGATTATATTTATATATTACATATTACATATTAATATATCACTACTATTGTATTTATTATTGAGAGGTTACTTCCATACTGAAATCTGTAGTCATCACCCAAGGTGTGCACTGAGCAAACCTCGCTCTAGTATAATGTAAATCGCCATAGAAAAATCATGTAATATGGACTCGATCAAGAAAGTGTTGGCATCGCTATCATTCTTAATTCAAAGGATGTAGAGTTTATACATTTCTTACCCAAAAAATGGGGTGATTCTGAGAAACAGAACAACAAAAATGCAAAAATATACACCTATTCTCACAATCCTCTTAAATGAGACATCCAGAAATGCTGTATTTTGCTGAGGCTAAACTCTCAAGTCTGAACAACTCCATCTTTCTCTTCTCACTGCATCCTATCATTCCTATTTGTCTGTATAAATAATGTACATTTGCTAGCTGTGATCAATCATCATTGTACCCGAGACGACGTTAAATTCAACCTCCTACTCGCCTCTCGCTTCAGAAAGAGGGCGTAGAGCAGCTCGTTCCACGAATCAGGAACTCCGGGCAGACACCAGTGGCTGCAATCTTGTCTTTGCAGAGCTGCAGGCCCGACTGCAGGACCTAAATAGTATAAAGATTGATGCCCATCTTTCCTCCTCGAGGTCATATGCGTTATGTTCAGAACATGTAACGCTGGAGCAGATTTGTGTGACTGAGACGATGATGATGATAATACATCGAAAAATATGTTGTATTTCGCCCACGTATGGGATGGCACCAACGAAGAGCCCAGCTCTGGAAGCGTTTCTGTGTGGCAGTTCCCACCGTTTCTCCAATCCCCACCCCTGCAAAGAAATAAGGTTTTAGCCAACTTAGAGACGAGATGTAGTATAAACGCCACGAGAAAATTAGCATCATTGGAAGTCGAGATGAACCTGAAATGCACAGGAGCATATGTACGAAAGAAGACCATCGTTTTGAATGGATTCACTTCACGGTTTATCCAGTTTACCACGGTCTGCAGCGACTTCTGGTATGCAAGATCAACTTCCATATCCGTTTTCACTGCTGACCCTTCCTGGAAGTAGCAGCCCCTGGAAAAAAAAAAAAAAAAAAAAACGTTTTTCAAGTCTTTATCACAGTCGAACATAACAGAAAAAACGTATAGATATGCCAACCTTAAGTTGCACGAGTAGACATAGAGTATTAGACTAACTTTCTTCATCATAATTGAATAAAAATCGAATCTTTTTTTTGGGAAAAACGTTGGTTTACCCTCTTATAGTCTTCTCATAGTTCCACCAATGTCCCGTGTTGAGAATGAGCACGTCTGCATCCCTCCATTTCGACGAGCTCCAGTCCATCTGATCTAGCTTCACCGTGGTTTTCATTTTCGCGGGAGATCCAGCAGGAGGCCGGCTCTGCAGCACAAGAAACGGTGCCCTGTAATACTCCAGGGTGCAATTGTAATCGACAAACTTGAACACCAAAAAGCCTTTGTGTTTCGTGATGGGGTTGCCATTAACTTCATAGATCGACGACTTGTTGGCAACAGCAGAAGAGAGCATGCAGAGCAGGGATTCCCATTGGTTCCTTCCAATCGAATCCCCAGCAAAAACTACACGTTTATTTCGCAGTTTTTCCAGCATAACCTTTGCATTGAATCTGCACAACTAACTGGATTTGTTTAACTTTCAATCCAAGCATATCGAAACCTTTTTCCAGAAATTCTTTGTTAAAAGCTCTTATCAAACTAAATCTGGTAAAAGAAGCTGGGGAGACAAGCCTCGAGTATCAACAAATAAGCTAGATCAAGAGACGAGGTAAACAATAAAACAACAAACAGATTCAATATGACAATATCATTGCAGAAAAACCGAATTCTCTATTGTGATTCAAGCTTATTTCATAGCATCATCCAAACAATCTCGGGGAAAAGGACAGAAGATATCAAAGGGTCCATTGCTAGCAAGAAAGGAGAGAGACCACAGAAAGAAAGGACAGATGTTTAAATCCCAATCACATAAAGTAGGTTGTTAAAAGAAGCCTTAAAACGACACTCTACTAAATATATCCCAAGAGAATCCATTGAGCAGTGGATTAATAATTCACACCACAAGTCGTTTTCATATGCAAGATAAACAAATTGAACAGGACGAATCAAAACGCTAAATTAAACAGATAGAAAAACAAATAGCAGAGGGTGAAAGCTACATTCATCCCAATCTTTCCTTTGCAAACACCGCCTGCCAGCAAAAATACAACAGATTCTTTCTCATTAAAAAAAAAAACAAAAAAAAACTAGAAGTTGACTTGATGAAGTTTGGTCATCAGAAAGAAATGCTCCAAAAATTCCTTTCTTCTCTCCTGGTGCAATAAGTTATGCTTCTTCAAGTTATCCTAGAGAGGTAAAAAGGAAAATTTCCCCCTAAATTTAACTAACCAAACTATTTTCAACATAAAAATGCCAACTTGATCTAAGACTTCTAGAAACTGCAACCTCTGGTATAGCAACTCCAATTGAACAATAAGAATTAAAACATCAGAAGCCCGGGCAACTCAATTGGTTCCTGGTGGTAAATTGTGAGTAAGAACGCAAACTCAGTATAGGAGTTACACCCAATGTTGTGGCCCTTTATGGCCGCCCGGGACAGTTTTTTCTACTTTAACGGGCCACCAAGTCACGTGATTTACCCTTGTCGGGCCAGGTCGGGGTGTGGAGCAAGCGAATTTTGCCTTTTGTGGGAAAAATAAAAACATCAGAACCTTTACAACTTCTCCACAGTTCTTTCATGAATATATATGCACAGTTTTCCAGAAAGCAAGAACAGACAATCGAAATTCAGTGAAATAACAAAGATAAATGAATAAGAAGAACCTGGGCAAATTGCAATCTTTGGGCTGCCACCTCCACTTGGTGTAGAAAAAATCAGGCCTTCCATTTTCAGCACACCTAAAGCCTTCATCCAGGAAACTGCAATCTCTAGAATGGTACAGAGGGTACCTCTCATCCCACACCCAATCACCATCAAACACATCACACTGGCTTCCATTTTCACTCAAAAACCCAACCTTTTCCCTTGATGCTGACCCACCAAACCTTAGCCATAAAACCCTCTGTGACTCTGCAGAAAACCTCAACCCTTTACCCACACTTCTGTAGCCCAATAGAAAGAAGCAGAATATCACAGAAACTGTAACCAAGACAAACCCAAGAACCCCCACAGACGGCTCAAACAGCCTCAAGCGCTTAACTTTCTTAAACATATCCAAGAAAGCCACGGTTTCACAATCTGGGCTCTCTGACATCTTGAAGAATAAGAAGAATCAATAACTGGATTTCTGAATCTCCTTTATTGAACTATGTGCAGCATATATCTCTCTCTGTGTGTGTATACATGGAAAAGACAGAAGAGCCGTGGAGTATAAGCAATACAGAAGAAACAATGATACCCAGTTTGGTTTAAATCATGGGTTTTTCCCACTACTTTGGCTTCTTTACTTGGTGGATGAGTAATGAAGGAAAAAAAAAAAATCTCTTTTTCCAGATTAAAGCTTGTTAGGAAAGAGATGGGTGTTGAGCAAGCAAAGCATGGCCATGGAAGATCTTGGGAGAGTGGGCAGTTGGGTGAATTGAAATGATGGAAAGAGTTTATAGCCTGGCATGGCGGGGTGGTGGGGGGGGGGGGTTGGTTATGGGTAAACATAGTATATTCAAATCATATATATAGAAATAATTAATGATATACTCAAGGGCCTACCTTATAACATATATTCGAGGTTCCACCTTATGACGCTAGTCACATGCTAAGAGTTAAATTTGTAATTTTAGAATTACCAAATTAATAGTTCGTTAATTTGGATTAAACGTTGTTGTTGTACCTCATCACGTTTAATACAAATTGGGATTTGGATGGGTAGATTGGACGAGTGGTTATTGAGTAAACATATTATGTTCAAATTCATTTAGAAATAATTAATGATATATCAAATATGTGCACGAAATAAATTTGCTCAGTGTCAAATTTACAATTTTATATTTACTGAGTCAAGAACTCCACCAATTTAAATGGAACATGGTGGTTACTGGGTAAACATATTATATTCAAATTCATATGGAAATAATTAATGGCATACTAAAATGTATTTGCTATACAGAGAAGATTCAAAATGGAAAAACATCAAGAAATTAAAGGCACAAATAAAAACTGTAGAACAACAATGAAGATAGAGAATAGAGATGGTTTATTGCCAGACTAATGTTATATGTTTCAAATTTTATAGCATTTAATTTAATGTGATTTTATTTAATTAAATCGTTTTCAAATCATTAATGCACGTCTAATAATAATAAATATAAAATATTGTAACACTGTTATATCTATATTAGGCAGACAAAATGTCGGACAAATAGTATTTTCAATAATTGGTGTGATGGGACCGAAAAATATTAACAAAAATCAAATATAATATTTTAATATAAGATTTATGATCCATTTACTCAATTAGCATTTTCAGAAATTGTAAAATCTCATAATGGGAGATGAAATTAATCACAATAATTACACCTCGTATAAGTTTTCAATGTTGTTTGTAATTTTTTTATTTTTTTTTACTTTTGTTCTTTTTAATATAAAATAAAAAATAATAAAACTGGTCTTGGCCATGTCAACAAATGTCAAATGATTTATTTTGCTCCGTACATAATATAAAGTATCAGGAAACGAGTTCGCAAATGGATGAAATATAATTTTCATAGAACTCAATTTAGTCATTGATTATAGTAAATTCTTTTAATTTAATTTTAAATGACCCTTTGCACTTAATTAGGTAATCAATTTTGATAAATTTATCTTATTGAATCGTTTATTGAGTAGTTTGATAACTTTACATATATTAACACTCAATTTAGTCCGTGACTATAGTAATTTTATACAAGTTAGTCTTTAACTCTAGTGATTTTACCTAATTTAGTCATTAACTATACTAATTTTTATCGATTTAGTCATTGATCCAATCGATCAATGACTCAATTGGGTAAAGTCATCGAAGTCGATGACTTTTTGAAACCAAAAGCAAAATTCATTAACGACTTAGTAAACCAGCAATACACGCAGGTGGGATAACAGTCCACACCCCTGAGACAGTCATAGAACCCTGTTGTCCGAGCTAACTCGTGAGCCACACGATTCGCTGTTCTCTTAACATGGGAAACACTAACAGTCCCAGTGTCATTAGCAATCGACACACATTGCTTCACAATTAGACCTACATATTAACATGGGAAACACTATAGTGAATGACTAAATTGAGTATTAACTCAATTCTCATATTAAAATGTTGTGAGAATGAGTTTGTCATTTATAATTATTTTAGTGTAATTTATTTTGTGTGTGATTTGAAAATTATTATATAGAAGTAAGATTTATTTAATACACACCTTGAATTGCGAATTTTCTTTGTTACTTCAAATATATATATAGTAAAAATGTAAATTGCACTTCGCCCCCTTGAAGTTACAACTTATTTACGCCTGACCCCCATAATATTTATTTGTAGACATTTAAACCCCTCTCAACACAAAACTCACCTACTTCTTCTAGTAATAGAGAAAGGGTTGTAGTTGAATGGAAGTCGATCGAAACTCAATTGAAATAGTTGTTGATTGAAACTCAATTAAATTAGTTTTATCGATGCAAATACTAGTGTTATGCTGTACCCAAAAAAAAAAAAAAAAAAAAAAAAAAAAAAAGAAGAAGAAGAAAGGAAGCTTAATAGTTAATACTCGAGTTAATTTCAGCAATAGTCATCCAACTATATTGATTTTTCACAATTGGTCCTCGACTTTTAATTTGGACAAATTAGACACTTGACTTTCGAATTCTTTCCAATGTTAGTCATTCTGTTACATAAAGGTTAAGTGGATGTTAAATTTGGAGGTAAAGTAGTCATTTTAATGCTTAGTGTATAATTCCTACCTGGGCATTTGTTCAATGGTGAATTGGGTGTAGGCAGAGAGGGAATGGAGCACTGACTTGAGAGTGTTTTTCTTGGGGACGAAGATGAACTCATCCCCATCAAAGAAGAACATCCATTTCGCCCGGAATCTGTACCTATGCAAGTACTCGTTCAAAATCAAGAATTGGTTGTGGTAATAGCCATCGAACCTCTCTTACTCCATCATGTCCTGTAATGTCACGTATCTCTTCTCCATCCACAGCCGGAGCACCTCCACCACGGCAGGGTGTTCGACGCCGGCTTCGTAGAACACAAAATGGGATTTCTTGCCCATCAATCGAGCGTGGTACGCCACCCTTTCTCGTACCCTCTGAGGGCTCAAATTGCCGTACAGAGATGAACCGAAGTAGAGGTAGTCGTAGTTGGGTTTAGACGAGAACACAGAAGTGAAAGTTGGGAAATCCTGCGGCGTCTCGGTCAGGGCATTGAATGTGTCGGTTACGTTGAGGTGGGTGTCACCGGCGCCATTGGTGGCAGCGTGAATTAGGACTTGCCCCTGGCGTCAGCATCGCCGACGGGAACCGGGAACGTGCAATTCACGACCACCACCGTGTACACCCGGCCATACCCCCAATCCGGGAGGATTTTCTCACCTGCAACGGAAACAGAATCCCGCGAAACATCCGTCGGGGCCCACTCGCAAATGTAACTGAGCTTTCCCGAAAATGTGCAGCGGTTTTGAAGCCAGTCCCATCACGGCGAAGGTGTTGTAACCGCCTCGTTAAGCCGACATTATCACGAATTTGTAAGCGGCGGAGCCAAATCCACTGAACCCCCGTTTAACGACGCCGTTCTCAAGCACACGGTCTCACTCCACCGCGGTGGCGTTGAAGACGGAGAAGTTCGTAGCCGCAGAAGCAGAAGAGGCAATTGGGGACGGCCCAGGTAAACAACTCCGGCAGTGAGGAGAAACTTCAGCTCCGGCGTCAGCAAACGATGGCTAAGACCAGGGGAACGAACTAGTTCTAGGGCTTCGACTGAGTTTTCGCGTATACAATGGGAAATTATACACTAAGCATTAAAATGACTACTTTACCCCCAAATTTAACATCCACTTAACCTTTATTTAACGGAAGGACTAACATTGGAAAGAATTCGAAAGTAAGTGTCTAATTTGTCTAAATTACAAGTCAGGGACAAATTGTGAAAAATCAATATAGTCGGAGGACCATTGCTGGAATTAACTCTTAATACTCAGTAAAAGAAAGAGGAAAGAAGATTCAAAGTAAGAAAGCAGTATAGAAATGGTCAAAATGATAGAGAATAAAAGCATAGAAATCTTCACCCATGGCCCTATAGATTTGACTTTTGGAAGCTGTCAACAATGATAAACAGCACATTTAACTTTGATTTGTACAATTGTCATTTGTCACCATCTTTGAGAAGCTCAACACATTGCAAACTGCAAAATTTATTGTCATTGAAGATGACAAATGAAGGATGACAAGTTCATAATAATAATAAAAGAAAGAAGAGAAACAGTCTAGTCATTGCAGTGCATCTTTGAAGCAGTATTCTTGGCCAGCATCAATACATCATCACCCATAGCCACTTTCTTGTCTTGTTTTATGCATGACTAGGGAAACCTGCAATTACTATTCGAGCCTTCGAGGTGTGCAGTTGGAAAATCCCGCCTTGTGATCTTAACTGGCAAAGAATCACGAGGAGGTAAACTAGCCTAGGTTGCCTATATCTGACCGGCTCAAATCAAGAAGGTCAATATTCCGCTCTCACTGGAGTCGAACTTGAAACCTTGTGGTTACCAAACTGACACTAATAATAGCAACTTTGTGTGCATGCAATGCTGGTGGATACATGTTCTGGCAAGTGGCAAGACCATAATAATTGCAAATGCAAACTTTTTGAGGAAGTATCTAAGACAAAATCATTCTCAGTTTCAGGAGAGCAGTGCAGAGTTTGAAAGAGTCTTTCTTCACTGTTGCTAAGTGGGGGGAAATTGGGAGTAATCCAGGAGTGTAAGACTCAGTAAACGAAGGATACACCCTTTATTGCATAGTAAATATGATCTTAAGTCACACTCAATGAATGAGTTGAGCAGAGGCTAAATAATATACCTGCGTTTAATCTGTTTAAATGTTGCCTTTTTCTGCGTTTTCTGCCATTAAGCATTGCCCATTTCTTGTGTTTATGATTGATAGAATATACGGAGCAAGCTCGATCTCTTTCCCCAACCAAGCAGTCCTGGATTGAAAAGGGAAAACCAATGGAAGAACTTGATGCATCCATGCATGAAAAGCTTTCACATCATTTTCACTTCTTAATTTTCTCCCACCAAATATGCAGATTGTTTTGCTTAAGCTTTTGTTCACTTCTCAGGTCTCAAGTCTCAATACAGCCAAATAAAGAACACCACAAACTATAGAATACTGAATACAGCAACCTGCACAGCTTCAAAGAATTAACAATGTTCGCATAGCCAAAACTTCACAGTAGTTCCACAAAAAATTGAAAAAAAAAAAAACACTAATGTCCTAATCAGAAGCATCACTAATTCCTTAACCCTCCAGATTACAGAAAAGTGCCTTCAACCAGCTTTCCTTTGATTTTTGGAAAGTCCACAACCACTACTTGAAGGTGCAGGTGAAGCCGCATTGTGATCCTAGCCAACAAAGGACCATACTCTAGTCGGCAAAGGACCACAACGAGGTAAAATAACTTAGATTGCCCATAACTCGGCTCAAACCAAGAAGGCCATTGTCACTCTAACCGACTCAAATCAACAAAAACCTACAAAATTCCTCTAGGTTCAACTATAAAGACTGTTTTTTCTAACCATTCCACTAATGAATTTCATGAAAAAAATCCTACTAACATTACAAAATCACCCAAAAATTCAAATTTTTAGGCATTGAATAAGATAATAAAGCAGTGACTATGACAACATAATAGCAAGAAATCAATTGAATTAATAAGAAAATAGATCAATACAAAATAAGGTGAGAAAGCATCAAGCAGAAAAGCAACTCAGAATATCATTACACTTCCAAGAAGACAATCACAAGTATTACATTAACCCCATCAGTTTAACTAGCAATCTGAAAAAAAATAAAAATAAATTGGGAAAATCCCATAAAGTAATGAACTTTGGGTGCGAGAATCACAAGGTGTTTTGGTCTGACTGGGAGGAATCATCGGAGAAGAACAATTCAGTATCGGAGAGTTCTTGGGACGATGATGGCTCTGATCGGTGAAGAAGGGCTTGCTGCTGTACCTCTGCTCTTTCAAGAAAAGGCTTGAAACCCAGCTGCAGAGTCAAGTATCCAAACGCTACAGCTCCAATCACCACCACCCCAGATCTCATAGCGTTCATTATCGCCGTTTCCCTCATTCTTTCCCCTCCGCTTCTTACTTCTCCGCTTTCGCTATTCTGAAAGTTCAGTTCTTTGAGCTGTCGATGGTTATTGCATCTTAATCCCCTTATATCTATTCTTCACTATTGTACCCCACATTTTGCAGAATTTACCAAAAAATAACACTATTTACTTTGTTTCATCTTTAAGATAATAAAATCAACCATATAATAAGGGACAACTCAACCCAATTTAGTTATTCTGTTAATTAAGTTTTAAATTTGACTCTCAAGTGATCTATTAGTCTTCTTGATCATATAAAAAAGTGGCTACAAAATGACTGATCTCACAAGCAGTCTAAGTTTTTTGGTAGGTCTTGTTGTCCCCCCCTTTCTCTCTCTCTTATAATCAGCGAGACCTACAAAAAACTCAAACTCCTCCAACATACCTTTCATTGATGGAGATGCTTTTATATACTTATTTCAAATTATATATAGGATATTCAATTTAGGCACCAATCATTCACATATATGACGTATATATTGTATTTGATACTGTAAACAACATAGTTAGAAATAGTTATAGTGTCAATTGTCAAAAAGTTTACTCTCAAACAAGATTCAATACTAATTTGATTTTAAATTACTTTAAATTATCGCCAAAAACTTTTTGCTCAGATGACATGTAGTGATTCTCTCATATGAATGGTCATGAGATTGAACATTAATAGAGACGGTGTAATAGAGTCAGTAGTATTAAAAAAAAAATTATGGTAATATATATGATGACACAAGTTTTCTTTTTTCATAGGTATCTCTGAAAATGATCTAAGGAGGGGACAAATAGAGTTTTGAAAATTATGAGGGGTCCGATGTAAATTATGGCTCAAACACCCTGAAGCCAAAAACAACCAACATTTTCCGGAGAGCTCGATTGCCTCTGCAAACCGTAAGAAATGCTCGCATCTTTGATCATCTTTCTCTTTACGGCCACCGGAAACCGCATTCTGCAAGTTCCCTTTGCTCATTCTTGGTTCACATTCAATTTGTATCCTGTAATTCCATTGTATTTGTTTTGTAAAGTTCCAATCTTCCAATTTCACGTAAACGAAATGCCCAATTCTTTTCATGTAATTTTATGAGCAGATTCTGATTTGGGGATGGTTTGAAACTGGGCAATTCAGCTGCTATAGGCTAAAGGGAGCAGTTATTGTCTTCTTGATAAGGTGTTAAGAGGATTACATTGAGAACCAGGGATTCCTGGTTACCAGAATTATATTGGAATGCAGTTTATTATGAGCGGCAGGCCTTCGGAGTCCTATGCCGTCTCCATTTTGAGATCAATAACTCCGAATCTTAGCTTAACTAAGCACAAAGGCCAAGCTGGTGAGTTTCTCTTTGTGCTGCTCTCTATGATCTTGTTTTCACAATTTGTCGCTTCTTATATATACAAAAGTGCTTTGTTGTGGTTTGGTTGTAATTGCCTATTGGCCGGCCTTATTGGTTTGAACCGGTCAGTTATGTGCAACTTAATCTGTTTTACCTCCTTGGTCTTCTACCGACTAGGACCACAAGGCCGGGGTTATACCCTCAGGTAGTAGTTGTGGTTTCCTTCGTCGCCCCCAAGAAAAGTGCTTTGGTTGTAATTGCTAATTCTTTAACCTTTGTGGGGTGCATAAAAGATGAATTTTTGAAGGTATATTTTTCAATTTTCATGGATTATTGGGGTGTTTGACAAATAGTTGTTAGCCGATTGAGTTAGTGTGTTTGACTAGTTGATAGCATTGTAGAAAGATGTTTGGTAAATTAGCGGGTAGCTGATAGCTGATTACATACAAAATGACTTTCTCAAAAAGCTTTTCGTTTTGAATTTTAGTGTTTTGGAGCAATAAGCTGTTACAAAAAACTCATATTAGTTGTTTAACCAAATAAAACAACTAATAGTGGTCAAACATGCCAAAATTGACTGATAGGCTAACTA
This sequence comes from Ipomoea nil, assembly GCF_001879475.1. Lineage (NCBI taxonomy): Eukaryota > Viridiplantae > Streptophyta > Magnoliopsida > Solanales > Convolvulaceae > Ipomoea > Ipomoea nil. Next base: position 6,147,539 of record NW_017617116.1, read on the forward strand.
TTTTACCAAACAGGCCATATGTCATTTTATTGGAAAGTATTTGACACTGATTGGTTTCAAATTCCTATAGCTTCAGCCAATTGAATGTCTTGTTGTATGATATAAACTGACTCCAAAGAAGAAAGGCAAACAGACAAGAGTTGGTTATAACTTTGTTTCATAATTCAGGAAAGATGGCTGGTTGAGCTGCGAAACATAATTCCATATTGATATACTCGGTAATCAATATAAAATATGTAGTAAAGGGGGGTTGCTAAGTCACTTGCATTATTGTAATGTGTTTATACATCTCAATCGAACTTGTAAGTTGAGACAGGTTCTCATTTTATGACAGTGACAGTTGTGCTTGATTGAGGTTTCAAATGCTCTTCTTTTTTTTTTTGGTCAGGCCATAAGGTGTCCTGAGCAGACCCTAACTGTAGGAGGCACCTTTAAGCCTGCACCATACTCAGACTAATCCCATTCGCACTGGGCCAGCCCAATTGAGGGGCAAAGTGCTGGCCAGATCGGATTTTCCATACGAGAGGGGGTTCGAACTCCCAACCTCTTTTAAGGGGCCACTCACGCCAACCAAGCTGGTTGTTTCAAGTGCTCTTTTATGTGTGTGTTGCTAATCATTATTTCATTATTTCGTTGTTTCCATTGTCATTTTGATTTAGGGGAGATAGCTGTTATAGGTGGTTGTCGAGAATACACTGGCGCACCGTACTTTTCAGCTATATCAGCCTTAAAAGTTGTTAGTTATCCAACTTTATTCTCTCTCTCAGTCTCTCCATATGTTTCTATAGCTTCTTGTTATCCACGACGTTATTTTGTTTGCGGGAATTAGGTTATTTGTTACAGCTGAGACCTTCTATTTTGCTTGGACATTTCCGGTTTACCAGGGTGCAGATTTGTCTCATGTATTTTGCACCAAAGATGCTGCTCCAATTATAAAAAGCTACAGCCCCGAGTTAATTGTTCATCCTATTCTAGAAGAATCTTACAATATTAGGTTAGATTTCATATTGAGTCCACATTACAATAATTTTTAACGTCTCAATTACCTGTCAAATAAGAAAGAAAGCACCTCCTTTTGAATATTGAGACTGCCCTAATATTTTTTGAATAATTCTCCCAGGGATGAGGAAAAGGATTTAATATCAACCAAAGTGATTGGAGAAGTCGAGAAATGGATGGAGAAGTTTGATTGTTTAGTTGTCGGGCCAGGCCTCGGAAGGGACCCGTTTCTTCTGGTGCGCTATTAACTATTTACGTTGCTGTCTTTGATTTGTTGGTCAAACCAAATTCTTCTATGAACTCGTGAAATTATCTCAGGAATGTGTGAGCATCATTATGAGGCTTGCACGGGAGTGTGATGTCCCGATGGTCATAGATGGGGTAGGTGAAAGTTACTACTTTATAAAAAAGTTATTATCCGCTTTATTTTTGGATTTTCGATGACTTGGTGCTCTTGATTTTCGCAGGATGGGCTTTTTCTCGTGACGAACTCTCTTGAATTGATTGCCGGTTATCCTCTAGCTGTCCTAACCCCCAATAGAAACGAGTATAAACGGCTCATTAGAAAGGTACTAGAGACTGAAGTTGATGAACAAGATGCAGCGAGGCAAATACAAGCCCTTGCTACAGCGTAAATTCTCCCTTACCTTGTTTCCTGAACAAAACCACCTTATCGATCGCATAACTTAAAAATGAAATTGTTGTGCAATATTTCTCAACTTGTTGGATGATTATGCATATTTATCTATGCTTAAAGTTTCGTGTAATTAACTGGTTGTGGACTTGTTCAGGATTGGCAATGTTACAGTTTTACGTAAAGGGGAAAGCGATGTGATCAGTGATGGTAAAACAGGTATTTATTTACATAACGGGGCATCCTTTCCACCCACTCACAGAATGAAAAAAGCATTGTCGAGTATATAAAATTGCTTCTGGTTCTCCTTACTATCTTCTTTTCGTGATTTCTGAAGTTTGTGCTGTAAATATTTATGGCTCTCCTCGACGTTGTGGTGGCCAGGGTGATGTACTTTCAGGAAGGTAAGGAATCTTATCTTCCTCGTCTTCATTCCAGAATGAATAATTATTCTGAAAGTTAAGAGTCCCACATTGAAAAAATAAGAGTAAATATATGAGTTTATATGGGTTAGACTAGCTACTTGGTTGTATTCAATTTTTTAGTGTGGTTTGGTCCATGTGCATTATATCCCAGTTGAGTGACCTTGAGAAGAGGGCAGAGCACTTCTTTGTGATTTGAAACGGTCTGGCTCTGATACCAAATTGAAGCATATGCTCCATCTCAACTAAAAGCCTAAGCTTAATAGTTGGATTGCACATTTATGTTATACGCTCAACACTTATCATTTCAACGAAAGATTTTCCTCGTTATTGCTTTCAGTGTTGCCGTGTTTCTATCTTGGGCACGCGATTGTGCTGCCAACGGGGAACTGAGCATGAACCCCATCGTATCGGGGTGCATTGCTGGATCAGCTTTAGTGAGAAAAGCCGCGGCCCTTGCCTTTGAGCACAAGAGAAGATCAACCGTGACGGGTGATATCATCATCTGTTTGGGAAAAAGGTAAAGATCGAGTTTTTTTTTTTTTTTAGTTCATCATCTTGTTTGGCGATTTTTCACCTGGCGAAACCAAACCTCGGGCGCTGAACCTTTCGTTCCCTTCCTGCAGTATGGACGATATCTGTCCAACGCGATGAAACACTACTTTCGTCGTTACATTCGCCGAATTTCAGGCCAAAGACCCTTGTGTGAAGCAGAAGGGGAAACCTTTTGGCCTTGCAAATGTACCATTTTTGTAGTCTTGATACCCTCTGTAAGAATAGTAATAAGTGTTCCTTTGAGGCCATAAATATGAATGATCAATAAAGTCATTCAGTTAATACATAAATTCTCTTCTCTATGTATGTATCTTATGTAAAACTTGTAATTTTTATATAATAGTTATAGTTATTGTATTTCAACTTCAAAGGAAAATGTTTCTTTATCTATCTTGAATTTTGCCTTCCATATTTCTCTCTGATGTGATTTCATTCATTGGGTGTTTATAAATTGATTAAATTTAGTATTAATTAAAAAAAATTAATTAGATCACGAGTTGTCCTGAGTAGGCTATAATTATAAGAGACATCTTTAAACCCTTACTAGTTACTATACATACTTACACTAATCTTCATTCGTGAATATATCAATAAATACTATTTTATTTATGAAAGACGTGGTTCACATTAATCAATCATTATTGTTTGGATCATGGTCCACATAACCATGTCGACCAAACTATCAAATAATGTACCTTCAATACACAAATATTTTATTTTTAGTATATTAAAAATGTATATTGTAATCAAGAAAAATACATTATTTGAGTAATAAAAGTACATTATGTTTTATAAGGTACATTCCGTATACAAATAATATATTAAAAATGTAATTTTTGTTATAATTCACATAACACTGTAGACCATGGTTCACACAATAATTTACCTTCCGAAGCAAAATCTTAAGAGAAGCACTTCCATGATAGCCAAACAAAATAAGAAAGAAAAGAAAAGAGGGCCATTTATATTCTGTACCAGGGTGCACATTGCATTGTGAATGCTATACAATAGAGTACTATTACTCGGACAAAGTGTTACAATAGCTTAAAGGTTTTTAACAAATTGGGTAATTCCCGAGTACGTAGTTTGTCCTCAGAAGTCATGTCCTAAAATCTGCTGCATATATTCTTCCCCATAAGGAAATATCAGACCCCCATTTCCGTCAGCTTCTTTTTCTTTCTCCTTCTCCGGGAACACAACATTATTTTCCGCAAAATAAGTATACGAATACATTGGCACCGTGAACAGATCTATACTGGAAAACCACCGCATAGGCCCCAAAGGGTTCACAAAACCTTCGTCTTCCTTGCATTCAATAACACCGAATCTCTCGAGGAATGGGTGACGCAGCAGCATCTTCGCCGTCCATCTTCGCCATGGGTCTGTCGCTAAGCACATTTTCAAGAAACTCTTCGCCGGAGGGGACAGATTCTCTGGTATTTCTGGGTTGCTGGACGCTATTTTCCTGGCTAACTCTTGATTGTTGCCAACTTGCCACATGGGTTTCCCGGTGACCATCTCGACGAAGATGCAGCCCAGCGCCCAGATATCCTTCGCTGCCGTGTAGTATCTCGAGTTTAAACACTCCGGCGCCGCGTACAGTAACGTCCCGCGATGGGCATCGCCGAAAACATTGTTCTCGTCGGAAAACTTGGCCAGCCCGAAGTCGCAGAGCTTGAGCCGCGTCAACAAGCCGCCGTTGAACTTTCCCGGGAAGGCAAGAACGTTGGCGGGCTTCAAGTCGCAGTGGAGGATTCCCAGGGTGTGCATGTAATGGATACCCTTAAGAAGCTGATAAGCATAATGTCCAGCCAGCAACTCCGGCATCCCGCCGGTTAGCCTGATCATTTGATGGAGAGTTCTGTTGAGATAAACCACAATATATAAGAATCCAAAAATAATGACAAAACATATATAAACATACATTTGATTATTAATTGTGATAGTAAAACAAAGTACAAAATGATCATTACCCTCCTGGAGCGTATTCTAACAAAAGGTTGTACACATGTTCTCCATGCTCCATGCTTACGTCTTCCCCGAAGCATCGAACAATGAAGGGGCAGTCTCTGACGGCATCCAAGAACACTGCTTCCCGTTGCAGGGAGCCTGAGTCATGGATACCGGCGGACTTCACCGCCATCACCATTTCCCCGGCGGGTTGAAGAACGGCCAAGTGCACATTTCCATATGATCCAGATCCTAGAAAACACTGTTTCTCCCACGTTGTCATAGCGAACAGATTGTGAGTGAATTGAAAATCGAATGATCTAAGGGAGACAATAATGGAGAAGTGAGTGTTGAGAAGAAGTGATATATAGTAGTATCACTAATTCCACTACTTCTGGGAATGCGAATTATAGATAGAGGATAGGCCAATTCCGGTTGGAGTAGGATTATATTGCATTCAAGCAGCTAAGTAGGGTATTTGCAATGCATGAAAATTTAATTAAAAAATAATAATAAATTTATTCTTGAATATCTTTAGAACATTCTTGGCACATGCATATCTATACCAAAATTTCACTTATTCATTTGACGTATCTTCGAGCCCAAGTAATTAATGTGTCATGCATATATATCACTGAATTTATTATAACTTATTGTTATTATTATTTTTAAAATAAGTTTTTGGCTGCCAGGGAAGTGCTTCTCTTAAGATTTTGCTTCACGAATTCCCCCTTTGTAATGAAACGAGTTGGGTTTGGCCCATGAATCAAAGCTTTGCAAATATTACGGACTACGGAGTATTATTTTTTTTAAATTTCATGCATTGCAATTTGCAAATACCCTACTTTGAATGCAATATAATCCTACTCCAACCGGAATTGGCCTATCCTCTATAATTTGCATTCCAAGAAGGAGTGGGATTAGCGATACTATATATATCACTTCTTCATTCTCAACACTCACATCTCCATTATCGTCTTCCTTGGATCTATCGGATCATTTGATTTCCGATTCAGTGATTCACTCACAATCTGTTCGCTATGGTGGCGTGGGAGAAACAGTATTTTCTAGGATCTGGATCACATGGAAAGGTGCACTTGGCCGTTCTTCAACCCGCAGGGGAATTGGTGATGGCGGTGAAGTCCGCTGGTATCCATCACTCAAGCTCCCTGCAACGGGAAGCAGTGTTTTTGGATGCCGTCAGAAACTGCCCCTTCATCGTTCGATGCTTCGGGGAAGACGTAAGCATGGAGCATGGACAACAAGTGTACAACCTTATGTTAGAATATGCTCCAAGAGGGTAATCATTTTGTACTTTGTTTTACTATCCCAATAAATAATCAAATGTTTATTAGTAGGCATGCATGTTGTTATAGTTGCCCTTCACGCTTAGCCTAACAATTACGGAGTACTAATTGTTGAATTTGTCCTTTTATTACATCTAACATTGACAAATTATGTAAATCTTTTTTTTTCTTTTTAATGTTTTGTCATTATTTTGAATTCTTATATATTGTGGTTTATCTCAACAGAACTCTCCATCAAATGATCAGGCGTACCGGCGGGATGTCGGAGTTGCTGGCCGGATATTACACTTATCAGCTTCTTAAGGGTATCCATTACATGCACACCCTGGGAATCCTCCACTGCGACTTGAAGCCCGCCAACGTTCTTGCCTTCCCGGGAAACTTTAACGGCGGCTTGACGCGGCTCAAGCTCTGCGACTTCGGGCTGGCCAAGTTTTCCGACGAGAACAATGTTTTCGGCGATGCCCATCGCGGGACGTTACTGTACGCGGCGCCGGAGTGTTTAAACTCGAGATCGTACACGGCGGCAAAGGATATCTGGGCGCTGGGCTGCATCTTCGTCGAGATGCTCACCGGGAAACCCATGTGGCAAGTTGGCAACGAACGTGAGTTAGCCAGGAAAATAGCGTCCGACAACCCAGATATACCAGAGCATCTGTCCCCTCCGGCGAAGAGTTTCTTGAAAATGTGCTTAGCGACAGACCCATGGCGAAGATGCTGCTGCGTCACCCATTCCTTGAGAGATTCGGTGTTGTTGAATGCAAGGAAGATGAAGGGTTTGTGAACCCTTTAGGGCCTATGCGGTGGTGTTCCAGTAGAGATCTGTTCACGGTGCCAATGTATTCGTATACTTATTTTGCGGAAAATAATGTTGTGTTCCCGGAGAAGGAGAAAGACAAAGAAGGTGACGGAAATGGGGGTCTGATATTTCAAGAATATATGCTATTCCCAGTAATGAAAGCACAAGACAAATAATAGAATAGATTTATTTTCGAAAATGGTATTACATTCCCAACTAATCAAACATACTGTTAAAATTTTGCTTCATGAATTCTCCCTTTGCAATGCAACCAGGCCAGTTGGGTTTGGCCCATGAATCAAAGTTTTTCTCAATTGTCTGTGTGACCCATTTCCATTATCGAATTACTCTTTTTTAATTTTTGATGTAACACATTGGGTTTGGTCCATGAATCAAAACATTTCTGTATTTATTATTTGTATGACCTCCAAAAAGTTTTCATATTTATTTATATACACATTTTATGTAAAAAGGAAATTTACAAATAATTTATCCATTTTTTTATGAAAATAGTAATTCAACTGGATAAATTATTCTGTGGACTCGGATCCATCTTGCAAATGATTAAAGCTGATCTCAACATTGCATCAAGCACACTTAATCACAGAGTTACTTTGATAAATTACACTTAATCACAGAGTTCTTTGATAAGTACGTAAACCATTTAACCACATTCTTCCACAATATGTCACACCATTATTTCTCGAATCAAGCAGGGGTTAAACTCGACCAACTTGTCCAATGCCCACAAATTTTTTGAAAAAGAAAATATTTAGATTAATTAAAAGAGCTGAGGAAGGGAAAATAAATAATTACTGCAAAATGCAAAAAGAGGTGTAATGATTACACAAGACTGTAATTTATTAGATTGAACAAGGAAGAAACAGCTAGCTTTACAATGGCGAAATTGAAACAAACAAACCCCAAAATCTACATTCATTCTAAAGTAAGTAAAACAACTTAGCATAAAAGATTACTAATCCCACTCTAGGTAGAATAGTAATAAACACCTAAGGGAACTTTGTCATTCACTTATTTACATTATATTGCTCCCTATCCTTCCCTTGCATCCTCTCACTCTCTCTCTCTTCCCTTGTCACCACTGTTAAAAGAGGTTTTGGATCTATCTCTGTAAAGAGGGATAGATCTATTTTGTTGCTGCAAGAACTACTGGCCCTCCCTCAACCTGCAATAACACCAAAAGAAAATGACAATCAGTAACAGTGTGCAACAGATAAATGTGTGGCTCACTGTGACACTTAAAGTTGTATGGTCCATGGATCAATTTTTTTTTTTTTTTCTTTCTTTTTGGCCTACAAAGTCGGTGTTCTCACCGTAATGAGACTAATCTGAATTCGACTTGAATTGTATAGTAGAGTTTAACTCTTACTTGGGAAATGGTTAGCCCCATAACTTTTAAAGTTGTATGTTAGGTTGGTCCATGGAATTGAAGCATGTGCTCCATCTCAACTAAAAACCTAAACTGATAGTTGGATTGCACATTAATGGTTATATGCTCAACACGCCCTCTCACGTGTGCGGTCTGACTCTGATACCAAATTGAAGCATGTGCTCCATCTCAACTAAAAGCCTAAGCTGATAGTTGGATTGCACATTAATGGTTATATGCTCAACACATGGATCAACTTTAAGCATCAGAACATGGGTTTAATCAGAAATCTTATAGTTGTTATCTGATTTATCATGATGTCTCACTTTGGTTACAAATTTGTGAAAATGGGGCATCATGTCAAGTTTCAATCTAGTCTGTGGCCCACTGCTAAAGCAAGTAATTAAAGATGTGGCCAACATCTTTCCTATTTGATCAGAGCAAAGAAAATTAGGTGGATTGCAAATTTCTTATGGTTGATGTTAATGTGTAACTATTTTGATGTAGACAATTCATAATTTCATATTTATGGACCTCCTAGTATCACTAGTGTCTATACTGTCAATCATGAATTGCAATAAAACCACTGGACCCCACCCCCAATACATATGGTTTCTGAATGTTTGCTAATTAAGTCCATCATCTTACCATAAACTTGGCACCCCAAATTTCCTCCTCTGGAGCAGGTATGGCAGTGACCTTGCTTTTAGGATTCTCATAGGATTTCAGTTCTCCCACTGCTGTGGAGAAGAAGCACCCTGTAAAATGAAGTAAAACAACAATTTAAATACAACAGATTCAATTAGCTTAGTGGATGCAATATCTAATGTCTTTTTTTTTTTTTTTGAGTGAAGAAGGAAACACGTAGCCACTATCCAGCCTTGTGACCCTAACCGGCAAAGAACCGGCTCAAACTAAACTTGTAACCTCATGGTTACCAATTCAACAGCCTGACCAACTTAGTTAGAGTTGCCCCAATATTTATTGTCTCTGTAGATTATGATCATGTTGTTTCCAGCTGGATGCCAAATAGATACTATGTTGCATTTTGGGTATCACTTTCAATGCTTTCAGTGATGCAGCCTATGGCCCTGTTTGGTAAAAAATTGGTCTATAGGCTAATTTTGGCCTATTTGACCACTATTAATTGTTTGATTTAGTTAAAATATCAATATAAATGTTTGGTTAATTAGCTTTTTGCAACTCCAAAAGACTAAAATTCAAAAAGCTACTCCAAGCAACTTTTTCAATTAGCTTTTTGAAAAAAGAAATTATACCAAACAGCTATCAGCTAACAGCTAATTTACCAAACAATTTTCTACAATCAGCTAATGTTATCAACTATTTATACCCTCTAATTAACACAATCAGCTAACAACTAACAGCTATCAGCTAACAACCATTATATCTTTGTAGTTTATTGACATGAATTGTTGTCACAATTTATTATTTTTAGCACCTAATAGTAGAGTGGTCATCAATAGCTATCACAATTTTGTATGTACCAAACTACCAATAATGCAAGGGAGATAATTTGTGACACCAACCTTCTGGGAAGGAAGCAAGTGACTTGCCACAAGAGCCCTTGAGCAGATCAGCATCATTAGCAAATGCTACACACCCATCAGCAGTGATTCCCCAGTACAGAGGCACCTTGCCGGTTTGATCCTGTCACGACAAACCGAGCCACTTTGTCTTGTAAGCGTCAACTACAAAGCTTGCAATTTGTAAAGGCAAATGGTAGGTGAAGGTGAAGAATACTTACAGTAGCCACAAACAAGGTGGAGGTGGACTTGTCAAACACTATGAAAGCAAAGTTGCCCTCAAGGTGACCTACAACATGGTTTGCAGGGTAAGGTGCCCGGTCTCGAAGCGCCTTGTAAGCTTCAATGACCAAAACCACCTCGTTCGCAGACTTTGCAAGGCCATATTGTTGCCTCAAACTCCCTAGGTTGTCAAGTGTTCCCTCAAACAAGCAAAATATTTCATCCTTAACCGCGAACAGTCTGCCATTTTTAAAAATAATCACACATCAATGTATTGAAAATGACCAGTGAGAAGAAGATAAAAGGCATCTGTTAAGCATGAGTGAAGCTTGCATGCAAGAGACAAGGAAAGATTCAAAGTTATATATGCTTCTGCTGATATTTAAAAAAATAAAAAATAAAGATGCTTCTGGTAGGGACCAATATAAGGAATTTCTTCCTTAGATATTGCCTTAAAGAAATGTGTAAAAAATGTGTGTCGAGGTGTGCACTCTTGGGTGAGGGAATTTTGTCTTTTATGTGTAAGAAATGTGTAAAAGATATTCCCCCTAGTATCTTATCCTAGAACCTAACTATTCACATTACAACTTGTAAGAAATTCCTAGTTATTCATGAATCTTTCAAGTGAAGGCAAGGAATAAGCATCTCTCAGAACACAACAAAGGGCATATAGATGTCAATTGTTGGTAAAAAGGTAAATTGTCTAGAGTATACAATAGTCTCAAGCTTATCACTTGGCATTAAAAATTAGTCAAGACTAGATGATGAAACAGACTTGCACTAAATGTTAAGGAATCATTACCTTAAAAAAACAATAAAAAAATGTTAAGGAATCATTACCTTAAAAAATAATCAAATTACTCACTGTGATTTCTACACTTCACCAATTAAATTAAATGTTCTTTGTGCCTTTATTTCTTCTTTTTTTTTTTTCCCATCAGGGGGTGGGGGAGACCCCGGTTTGTTCCTTTATTTCTTTAATCACTCAATAACCACATAAATTATATTGGCTAATGTTAAATTTTTTTATTTTTTTTTTTGAAAGCTACTGGTTCTATTACATTGTAGTATCTGTTCATATACTTTCTCAACCTACTGAAACACAAAGAACCAATAACGCCTCCACTGAGGCTTGAACTCATAATCTTCCAATTGGAAGTCCAACTCGGATACCATTAGACCACATAGTCCTGGTTGGCTAATGTTAAATTAAGTAAAAAAGAAAACTACTTTTAGTCTTTGGTTTAGCTTTCAATTATTTAAAACGTAGACATAGTCCTTTAATAAGTATTAAAGTGACAAATTTGATCCATCAGAAACTAAATCTGTCATCAATATTCACTTAATAAAGTGACGGATTTAAACTTTCAAAGACCAAATCATCCACTTTGATAATAATTGAAAGATTGAATTCACAATATGAAAAACAGATGGACTAAATCGTCTCAAGAGTTATAACTAAGAGACTAAAAGTATTAATTTTTAAAATTTTAATAATTAATATAAGAATCAAAACATATAAAGTAGAACAAAATCATTCTTTCATAGAAATACTATGGAAATTATTTGGTAAAGGATGGGCACCAAATAATTCAAAAAATAGGATGGTCCAGTGATGGAGGTGTATATGGATTACACGTATAGTATTGGGATAAACTGACACAGTGGAAATGTTGCCACGTTTGGATATGATGCCCAGATGGGGGTACAAATGTTAAATGTACAATGGAGTTCTAGGCTAAAATGCAGAGAACTTTCAGATCCATGAATTACTGAAAATGTTTTTTTTTTTTTTTTATAGAAAACTGCAGACGTGGGACCCACGAGTACCAATTTTGGACCGTGGGATCACCAACTTCCATGGCCAAAACTTGGTCGTGATTATTACAGTGACGAACGTCAATCATTTCCGTTGAAAATTTCTCTTCTTTCAATGTATTTTCCCCTTTTCACTAGCAGAAAAATTATTTATAAGGAAAATAATGCATTTAATTCCAATTTTTACTTCCTCGACATTTTTTTTTTCTGAAATACACATGATAAAATTATTTTATTTTTATTTGTCAATGGTAGAATTTGAGAATACATATAGTAAAACTCAATTTATAATAATAATATATTTATTATAATTTTTTCCCTTGTTTTAATGATACCGATTGATTCATATGCAAATAGTAATTAGTGTAATTATGTCTCGATTGATTCATATGCAAATAGTAATTAGTGTAATTATGTATTAGTATTCTTCATCGTATATGATATTATTGATATTAATAATATCATATAAATATTTCTTCTCTATAAATTACGAGCAAAGGGAGTTCTCTATAAATTTATTATGAATTAAATGTGACCTTTTACCTAAATACGGGTGTCAGTTAGACTATATATATACATAGTGTCATACCTCAAAAAAGGAAAACAAACAAATATTTATATTCGCTCATAATTGTGCATCTCAAGTCTCAACATCCAACTAGCTTCAAATGAAGAAATTTCCTTTTAAGGTACAACAAGCTACTATACCTTACCTAAGGGTAAATAAAATTCCCAAAAACAAATAAAAATCGAAAACCATTTAGAATCTATAGAACTCCTTTCAATTTTGATTATGTTTTCTAGTAAAGTGCTCACTAGCGATGAAAACAGATCAAATACACCACAGACAAGAAATTAAAACATCCAAAACACCAAAAAAAAAAAATATAAAAAAATAATAATAATAATAATAATAAAAATTGCTGTTTACTATGGACTAATTTTTAGTACGAAACCGATATCTCACCACTATAGTGAGATCGAAGTTGCTCAGAATCGTACTTACAGAGTTTGAATTTGCTTGCACAAATCACACTTCTAGAGTTTAAGTTTGACTCAAATTTAGGATAATTGAACTTTTAATCTTTTACGGTTCACTTACTAATTGACTAATTGTTCTAAACTGTTGATTAATATGAACTAATTTCACTCTTAAGAGAAACAAGGCATCTCAATTTAATAAAACTAATAAATAAATGCCAAAGTTCTATGGATTTTTGTTAAATTAGATGATATCAGTAAACTGGCCATGATACTATGACATCATCAATGGCCGTGCTCATCCATAACCATCTCAGATCAGATAGCCACAACCGTTGATCATCACATCTTACGCTACGGCAATGATCACGCATATATGACACATGTATTGAATCCGTTAAGCAAAACATCACTTCTGCCGATTTAAACTTCCGTGCTAGTGTGTGCAGTGCGTGCGTTTTTTTTTTTTTTGAACTTCAATTTTCAGTTCTGTACCTGGGCTGTAAAGCGGACTCGTTGGCGTGAGAGTAAGCGAGCTGAGCATCGTCGCCTATCTGCACGGACACCGCCGACGAGTTGGTTTTGAGGAACCGGTTCACCAGAGCGTCCGCCGTGGTCTTCGGAGACGGGGTCCGGCTTCCGGCCGCCACCAACTCCTCCGGCGGAGAAACTATCGAGCTGCTAAACACACCCAACATTTTCTCTCTCTCTAGAACTAACCAACGAAAATAAACTAAAATTAAATAAAATAAACGCAACACACGCAGTCGCTGTTTCTCTCTCTACAATTATCGAAGGCTAATACATGGGTGAGAGTGTTGTAAGAGGAGAGTTGAATTTATAAAGCGACGGGCGGAGGACGAACTGGTCATTTCACATTCCCGTTTTGGATTTTTGTCCCAAAAAAAAAAGAAAAAAGAAATTAAAAAATCCAGTAAGGTAATTATGGCGTGTAGAGCGGGCCCCAGTTATGGGAAGGGTGGCGATGTTTCCTGCGTGTAGGATAGAGATTACCATAGCCGGTGGGCCCGCGGTGGGTCCCTGAAGACTCATCGCCGTGTTGGATGCATATGCTCACGTGGCAGGCACCGTAGATGAAAGCAAGGATAAAGAGGGGAAATGTTTACATGGTGTCGCGTCCACAGTTGATGATGTACTGCTTTAAATTAATGGACGGATCAAAATTAATACCGTATTAAATGTTGATATGAAGTGATTTTTTTTAAAGAAATTGTAAATTTAATTTCTCAACGATCAAAGCTGACATCAAACTCTATTTAGTCCATTGGGTAGTTCAGTTAGTCATAATGATGAAGTTTGAAAATAATTGAATTTCACCAGCAATAATGTAAAAAGATCTGGAGCTTTTAAGATTAAAGATTCAACATTTTAGAAACAATAATCAAACTCTATTTATAAATTTGAAGGTACAAATATGCCAACCTATATTCAAACAAAGTTTCGCATCAAATAGCTTATGTGAAATGTTAAACTTAGAATTCATTTAACAATTAATGACTCAAATTTGAAAAAATTGAGAACAACTAGATTTATAACTTAGCTTAAAAATAATTGGGGGACTAAAAGTATGATTTTTCTATATTTAACCAAAATATATCCTTCAAATTCAAGATTTTTTTGGGGGGGTCTTTTGAAGTCGTTAATATTTGATTTAAATGTTCAGAGATTAAAATTCTTGCATTTTCTTAATAAAAATTTTGGATACTTAAGTTGTAAAAATGTTAATAAATGAATTCTTATATTCAGTTACTATAACTAATAAAGTAATAAGTGACTAAAAGTTCAATTCATCGTATGAATAAATATACAAAGGCAAGGTGTAGTCCATAGAAGCAAATTCTAAATTCTATCAATGTGCAATATGATACATTATTGGCACTCTTTGGTGACATAGTTAGTTTATCAGTCAATTTTAACTTATTTAACCATTATTAGTTGTTTGACCTGGTTAAAATAGTCAATATAAGTGTTTGATTAATTAGTTTTTTGTAATAAATTATTGGTCCAAAACGCTAAAATTCAAAAAATTGTTCAAAGTAACTTTTTCGATCAACTTTTTAGAAAATTATTTTGTATTTAATCAGCTATGAGCTTACAGCCAATTTACCAAATATCTTTATACAATTAACTAATACTATTAACTAGTCAAACCTACTAACTCAATCAGCTAACAACAATTTACCAAACATCCTCATTACCTTTGATAGAATTGGACTTTCATTTTTACACACCGGCATAATAGACTTTTCCTACATTTATGTAATTAGACAATTAAAGTAAAGAAATAAACATTAATTGTTTTTTTTTTTTAAATAAATAAAGCAAGTATCCTCTTTGTATTGGTAAGCCATTAAGAAATGATGTTGACTGCAAATTATTTCCCAATTAAGTTACTGTACTCGTTTGCTTAGTCTTTTTCTGGGTGTGCCGAACTTGATGGTGAAAGAAAGTGCACCATTTAATTTGTGAATTTGCAAGTTTTCTATGTATATATGTTAAAGAAAAATTTTGTTGCAAATTAAATAAAAATATTATAAAGTAAGCATAATCTTTAAAACTAATTATTTGATTATTTAATATAATGTTATCACTTGAATGTGATGGGGAAGTTAAGTATTAATCAAGTTAAGGCTTTTTCATATTTGTCCTGATAATTTATTTATGATCTTGATATTTAGCTTCTTATGTAACATTATTTGATTGCTAGTTTTTAGTTTTTATTTGATTACTCAATGAATTTTTAAATGCATAATGTGGCTGACCATTTCATTTCATTGTCGCTGAAGTAAATTTAAGATTGAGAATAATATTTTAAAATGTTACTATTAATTGTTCTTGTTTTGCCACGTATAAAAATGTGAGTGAAAATATGATTTTTTTCTTTAAGAATAACATGTTGAAAAATTAGTATGAAAATGACATGTGAGTGGTTATTTTGAGTTATTGATTTGAGCGGACTTTACTGTCGATTTGAGTTGAGCTCAAGTGGATTTGGATTATATATTCTCCTAAGTAAAATGTAAATTTCATATATTTATACACCAAAAAAAAAAAAAAAAAAAAAAAAAAAACGAGATGAATAAGAAATTGATTCACAAAATATATCCATCAAATTAAATTGAAAAAAATGAAATTTGGAAATACTCTTGAAATTTGAAAATAAACTTGTGTGTGTGTATAAACTTTTATGTGGAGTTTAAAATGTGTCATTATCATATCTTGCTCTCTTTTATGTGGCGAATAAAATGCTGGTTAGAAATTAAAATTTTAACGCTTCAATAGAAATCTAACCGTTTCTAATATTTGGAGAGAATTTGCATAAAATTTTGGAGAACAAGGAAGCTAATGTAACACTGTTTAGCCCTTAAATTTATATTAGGATTCAAACTTATAAATATATATTTATAACAAAAATATATCACCGTACATTTTTGTTGGATCATAGTATAAAAAGGTTAATTAATATGGTACCATGCACAGTGTCAATCCTACTCACATGAAAGCACAATAAATAATTATGAATTCTTTCAAAAAAAAAAAAAAATTCCAATTTCCAACCTACTCACTGACTTGTAGGAATCTTAGTATTCTCTTCAAGCACAATCAAATATAAAATTATTAGAAGATCGAGCCACACGCCAATTATATAGATATTATGAGTATAAAAATCTTCAATATTACATTGAGAAATAATAATTAATTATAATATCTTAAATAAATAAAATTTAAATATCCATTTATTTAAAAAACAAAATAATTCTTAAAAGATTGCTAGTGGATCCCCGAAAGGGTTGAGGACGAAATATATGAAACATTAAATATGTATTTTTTATTATTGTATTAGTTTAAACTTTTAATATGTAATAGAGTCAGCAGTATTAAAAAAGAACTTTTAATTTGGTTGGAATATATTATTTCAATTTGATATTAAAACATCTAAAATGTTATACATACTATTTCAAGAAATAGGGTTGGGCCTTTAAAAAAAATAAAAAAATATCACAGGCTGTTTTTGCTTGCAACTTCAAGATATGTTCAAAATACATGTCACTTTTAAGTAATACTTTTGAAGTAATAAATATTGTTTTTGGGTAATAAGAAAAACCGGCAAGGCGACAATCACTATTTAAATGTGTGTATTGTGTAAATTTTACACCTATGTAATAGCTCGCAAACCATACAGAAGAAATAAAAGACACTACGTAACACGCTCAAACCGAGAAGATGTTGACAAAAATTAAATTCATAATCTTATGATATGATAATCATGTTTTACCCACTTAATTATATTTCGAGGTAAGAGATCGGAAGGAATCTTAACATTTTTATTGGATGTCGTAATCAGTACAAAATATACAGGCAACATTTAAGAACATATTGGAAATAAGAGAGATTAAATAAAGGACAGGTGAGACTTAATCATAAAAATTAAGATAAAATTTATGCAAGTTGGCGATGGCGACGCCCATGGTATCGTATATGTACTTAGCCATTCTGGCCCACGGTTTGGGCGAAGTTGCCCACCACGGTTCACCCAAAAGTTCATTAACATATTTGTGAACAAGTTGGATTTAAACTCATTTATATTTATTTAATTATTAAATAAACTTTTGAGGTTAATATTATCGATCATTGTACTCGGTAATAACTCACTGTATCAATTAAGTCCGTATTAAGCATGATGGAAAACCTAAAGAACCTCAGAGTACACTTTAGAAACTCGGTGTACTCCAATCCGACTTCATTTGAGACACTCGATCGACCTAACTACTACCATTGAGAATTGTTTGGAGTCTATTACAACTTCCTTATTATATTCTTGCTCTAGCTCTTATTATGAGGAGAACCACCAATAGACTTTCATCTGTAATCGATTAGTCCTTACGTAACGGCTAGCTAGATGTCATCCAACCCTATAAATATACCATGCATGCATCATAAAAGAGGTCGATATTTTGCCATATTGGATACATATTATATTGTTCTTGGCTTGTCTTAAGTGACAAAAACACTTAACTTTTTCTTTTAAATGTGTTACTGCATACACATGAGTTCGAACTCTTGACCACATTTTAAGCAATTCAAGCCATAAAGTATGTAGATTTAAGGGTGTATGCCATGGGGGTTTGGCTAAGGATATTAATATTTTATATACAATCATTGAATTTTATGTACATTTTTACTATAACGTATGTTTATTTCAATTGAAATTTATATTAATTTTTTATTTAATATACATTGTATACACTACTTGTCATCATGCATAAAGAACTAAAGTGGATGTCAATTTGAATGAACTTTATTTTTATTTATCTTAAATTAATTGAAAGCATATTTTATAATAAAATGAATGTAAAATTCATCAATTAAAATAAAAATGTCTAAGATATATTTTCCTATACACCCAACAAATGTAATATAATTACTGCATTTGGGGCAATTTCCCATTTCATTTTGACTTTTTAAAGTTTATATATATATATATATATATATATATATATATATATATATATATATATATATATATATATATATATATATATATATATATATATATAAAATTAATTAATTAATACCAGGAATAAGATTTTTGGAATCTGGCCACCTAAAATTGTTGGCTGGTTTTAATTAAGCACACAGGAAAACAAAGAATTTAAAATTTTACTTTTTTATTTTATTTAGAATTATTAAAATAAATTTAAAAATAATATTTTTAATAAGACGACTGTCACATCAGCGATGATTTAAGGAACATGTCAAATTTGATTGAATTGCATAATTTTAGACATTTGAAGAATCTAATTGCACTTTTTGAGTTGGATGACCTAAGTGCATTTTCGCATATAGTTTAATGACTAATTTGAACATTTTTCTAAATAAAACAAATAGAGATAGATAAAAGTAAAATAAAATATGTTATCGTAAAAATGTTGACAAATCTCAACCATTCATCTATGATGATGATCAAGGTTGAAAATCTAAAAAAGAATATAATACAGTGATTTTTTGTAATTATTACAAAAAAAAAAATGTACTAATAATAAAACTTGATATATAGAAAATCGCGAGAGAAGTGAACAAAAAGAAATGCGTAACTCAACTTTGAATTTCTAAGATGAGTTTCATGCATGTAAAAGAAAATTCTTGTCAATATACCCCCACCCAAATAAAATCCTGGGGAAGACAACAAAACACGAAAACAGCTCAATCCCAAAGTAACAAAAAAAAAAAAAAAATCAAGAAAAAAATGTTATTTTTCAAACGAAATGATGGTCACTACATATTATTGACTATATGACTATAAAATCACTACAAAAAATGATAAATTATGGAATTTTTTTTCTCATTTTATTTTAACAACTCTATTTTTTTTATTTTTTTTTTTTTGTGGATAAGGAATTCCATTGCCGCTCTAGAAGCTGTCCTTGTCAAAAGTATTTGTGTGGTATTTAATTTTCATAATAACTTCCAAACTATTGTAAACTAATGCGCAAAGCAATAAGAGAATAAGAGAAAAGGAGAGAAAAATATCTCATTCATTCAATATTTCTACATATTACAACAAAATATATATATATATATATATATATATATATATATATATATATATATATATATATATACTACACACCGTTACAACCGTTTTATAATAATCAAACTATAATGTCGAAAATCAATAATATTTGTAAATTATAACACAGACAAGAATAACTTATAAATATATACTTAATTGAAAAAATGACAAATAAGTTTCTGAATTTTATACGAAAAAATAATTAAACCTTTAAACTTTAAAAATCTATATTTAAATACATCAACTTGTCAATTTAATGCTTAAACCAATTAGCCAGTTACCTAAAGTTAATCCGTAAAGTTTTAAGCAATTAATTTCTTCTTCATAAATGTCTTCATAGTCTATTTGAAATTTTCCCCTGCTTAATTTGTATAGCTTATTATCAAATTGGAAACTTAGATTTCTTGAGATATTAGAATGTCAACATCCGAGCAAAAGCACAAACACTTCACCAACGTAACGATTTATAAAGCAAAAAACACTTGTGTTTTGGGGCAAGTGAGAGCCACATCTTCTTCATTAATCTACAATATACTACAAGTTTCCATTGACCTTGGGCTATATGCCCATGGAGTATTGTATATGTGGGGTTGTCCTGTCCAAATCTCAATATTTCATGGCCGGTGTCCCTGTTAACATCTAGTTGGACCTTTAATTTTCTTCCACAAATTGAATGGATTTCATTTCAATTCATTAATGGTTTATTTATTTAATTAATTAATTATTTTTTAATTAATTAATTATTTTTTTTATATATAGAAAGATTTTAATGTATTTTATTTGATATCAGTATGTAATGTTAAAATAGAACTCGTTCAGCTGGGTAGCTTAGTTGATTCTCGATGACAGATTGCATTTGAGGATAAAGGATTGAATCTTGACAATCTCGAAAATATTTTATTTACATATAATTATTAATAATCAATTCAATAATTTATTGTTATAAAATAAATTCATTTATATGTTATATTTCACAAATCACTAATTTTACTAATTGATGAAGGCCCTGTTTGGTAAAAAATTGGCCTATAGGCCAATTTTGACTTATTTGACCACTATTAATTGTTTGATTTAGTTAAAATATCAATATAAATGTTTGGTTAATTAGCTTTTTGCAACTCCAAAAGGTTAAAATTCAAAAAGCTACTCCAATCAACTTTTTCAATTAGCTTTTTGAGAAAAGAAATTATACCAAACAGCTATCAGCTAACAGCTAATTTACCAACACTTTTCTGCAATCAGCTAATGTTATCAACTATTTATACCCTCTAATTAACACAATCAGCTAACAGTTAACCGCAGCTAACAGCCATTTTACCAAACAGGGCCGAAACCAACTAATATAATAATAATTAGCTAATAGCTAAACTGCTAACTGGTCGAATTTGCTAACCGCTAAGTCGCTAATATCTAATTGCCAAACAAGATCATATCTCTCTTTTTTACTCCATTGTCATGCAAATTTTGTACATGTATTACACATTATATAGTGAAATTCAATTTGATCTTACGAGCATTATCTATCCAAGTCGAATCCAAATTAGTCTCATAGTGATAAAGATATTGAATGTTATATGTCAAAAATAAAGAATAAAATCCAACTTGCTCAAAATAGATTCGTGATTTTTATCGGGCCATTATGATTTTCACGTTAAATTTTTATATCTTTATTTATTTTATTTTTTCTTATATATTATTAGAATTAAACATACATTTATTATTGCGTTAAAAAATATAACTAATAGTGAATATGTAATTTTATTTTTTTATAATTACATAACTATCAATGTCATATTTTAAATAGCAAGATACATACTAAACTCGATTGTCTAAATCACCGTGAAACACATATAATTATAGTAAAATGGATTATATTTCACGGTGAATGTGTCAATCATGGGGCCAAAACAAGAGCAAGTGGCTAACGTTCGGTCTACTCCGATCCCATTGATGAATATTGATGATGATATTGTCGAGGCACAACACTTCAACATTACGTGGAATTAACATTTTAAAACACTTAAAATAATTACATGAAAATTAAACTTTTATTATTGTTTGTGGTTTTCTATATTTTTCCTCAGGTTGTGGAACATGACGAGTTTCTTGTCATTAGCATTTGGATTTTTAATTTTTTTATTGGTGTTATTTACTTTTTCCATCCTAATGTCACCCACTTTGGTTAATTTTTTAGTATAATTAACCATTAAACGATGCTTTCTTACGTTATGGTTTCAACTTTCATTAGCAAGACATAATGAAATAAATTAAATTAAAGTTACCGACAATGGCCTCTTGATCCAATAGTTAGAGAGCTTGGTTTAGGAGCTAAGGCAACTCCAGTTGAGTTGATTGAGTAGTTTATTTGATAACTACAATGTTACAAGTTCGATTCTTTGACATGATTGTTTATTAGCCTTCTCGGAGTCTTGTAAATCAAATATTTATTGAAGATTTATTTTTTAAATGTGTATTTTAATTTCTCTATTATATTTAATTTTTTGATCAGTTTTCTAATCACTTTTGCTATCTAATAGTTTGCATAGACAGTTCAGTTGGTCATAGGAGTAAAGTTTGGAAACAATAACACGTGATCGAGTCTCACCAACGGCCGTGTGATCGAGAGTAACCTCTCAAAGTGAGGGAGGTCTTTGTGCGCAGCAAGCAAATGTCTAACTTATATATTCAGCTGAGTTACCATGATTTATATCTATCCAGATACTCTGTCGGGTAGGAGCGTGGGGAACAAAAAGCTAACTAATACCTCCGCGGCCGGGAACATGTCTAAGTATATCAAGTTTCTTTGTTTATAGGGTATTTATTTATCGTTGTGTCTCATTCGAGGAAAAAAAGATTCATTTTCTTCCTAAATAATAATAATAAATAAATAAATAAATAAAAGTGAGGAGTGCAAAATGACATATATACTGCAAACAATATTTCATTTTCAGAATAATGAAGTATGAACTCATCTGATATTGACACTACACTTAGAAATTATATATTATTATTGTTGTGATTATTATTATTATTATTATTATTACAGTGCAATTATTATTAGTATTTTTTGTGTAACATATAATATAATATAATATAATATATGATTTTTTTTGTTAATTTGAAGGATTATTATAATTATTATGTAAGGGAGTGTTTGGAGAAGCATCTGCAGGCTTGCAAGTCCAGCCTTGGAGGCGTAGAAGACGATACAAGAAAACGCCGGCGACGGCTCCGGTGGTCGGAGCAACGAAATAGATCCACAAGTCGCTATCAAAGCTCCATGATGCAATCGCGGGCCCTAATGATCTTGCCGGATTCATTGACCCACCAGAAACTGGCCTGTAATTTACAAATTAAATAATATTAATGCGTCACATTATAATACATTATGATATATATAATATATGTTACAAGTAGCTAAACCCTTTATAATTAGTTCCACTTCAATTCTAACCATCTTGGTTGGGCCTTGCACTCTCATAAGTCATATCTTAAAAAAGGTCAGGAGTTCAAAATCTTTTCTCGTCCCTTAATTGAGTCAGTCTAGTGCGACTGACGACTAGGCTAAGTAAGGTATAATAGGGGTTGAAAAATGCCTCATATAGTTAGGGCAAACAACTTATGTTGATTTATCTCCTTCTATATGTTCCTTTGTTGGTTAAGATTACAAAATGTGATTCACCTAGAAGGCACACTCATATAGTGGCAAAGGACTTTATCATAAATCAACAGTTTACGTGAATTGAGATTTTTTTTTATTATTGATAGTTATAATATAAATTTAGCTAAATAACATTCATGTGTAATAGCCTATGAACTATATGGCAAGATATGTTTAATTTTGGTGCCTGTGCCAATTTTCAATTCCCTTCTTTTCACTCTTTTCTTCATAATACAACTAAAATAAAAATAAATAAATAAATAAATAAGACAAATTAAGGTTGACCATTACCCAGAGATTAGCACTCCAAGACCAATGCATACTCCAACAACAAATCCTGCCAATTTCCCTGTCTGCAAAATGCCCATTTCATTGTTAAGAATTAGGATGATTTTATGTGTAATGTTGTTTTTATAATTCTTTTGATTCACCATAGTTACTCTCTGTAGGTATGCATGGCACTGGGTAAATTTCAATTATTAAGGACTCAAATCAATAAGTCTAATAAGTCATTCGCATTCGGATTCGAACTTTGGAGCCTTGTAGTTACTAAATCAGCAGTCCGACTAACTCAGATCAACTAGGTTTACGGTAATAACAGTTAACATCGATTATATTGATTATTGAATACCAAATTAGAGGATTGACTTACAAATTGAGGATCACTAGACAATGAAGAGGCTAGGAAGAGAATAATGAAGGTTGCCAAGAATTCTACCCAGAAGGCTGCATTGCATCCATGGAGTGGTCTTGTCATCATATGCTCATATTCCACTCCATAGATTAGCCTGCTTGAAACTGTGGCAAATACAGAACCTCCCACTTGTGCCATTATATAAAAGGGAACCTTGCAAAAACAATTGGCAAACATAAATGCTCACATTCTCTTCTTATACATTTTTTTTTTGTGAGGAGAAAAATTTATAGTCACTACTTAAAGTATGCACGGGGTAAATTTTGTTTTTATGTAATACGTTAACTCGTATAGTAGACCACATAGGATAGGTAAATCACACTAAGAAGAAGACCCTATGCAATGGACTCGACCGAGAGGGTGTTGGCAAAAATTGAACTCGTGACCTTCTGGTATGAGAATAATGCTCTACATACTTGGCTACCCCTTTCAGGGCAAGTTGTACCCAGTTTGACATGGGTGAACACATTCCAAACCACTCATTTGAGACCAGTAATTTGACTCTGTTACAATGTAGTTTCTGTTCATAACTACTTTCTTAATCTACTGAAGCACAAAGAGTCAATACTGCATTCACTGAGGCTCAAATCTATGATCTCTCAATTGAGAGAGCCGCTTTGTGCCACTAGACCACAATGTCATTGGGAATTGAAGTTACTTAAAACAATGGAATTAAGCTTAAGAATGTATGTTGATATATATGGTACCTTGGGCCAGGGAAAAGGGCCAAGTGATGCAAAAGCTAGTGTGACTGAAGGGTTGATATGAGCTCCAGAAATAGGCCCAATGGAGAAGACAACAACTATTACTGTAAGACTAGCAGTGGCTGCATATTCCAGCAACCCTACTTGCACTCCCATCAGCTGCATGTTTGATATTATCCCACATATACAAAACACTAATATGTATGTTCCCAATGCCTCTGCCATCATCTGCACTTCAACATATATATACAATTAATCCGTTTTTATCAGTGCTGGAAATTATGAAATTTCCGACCACCTGTACACTGCTAGAAATTATGAAATTTTCGATCACCCGTGATCTTAAATCAAGTAGAAAGCAGGTCGAAAATAGCAACAAATATTTTTCCGAATACCAAAAGTGGTTGAAACAAGACTTTCTACTTAATTTTTTTTTTATACTTAATTTAAGATCACTTTCAGGTGGTCGGATATTCCATAATTTACAGTAGTGATATTACTCTAAATATTTAGACTTATTTGCAATTAACAAAATCAAAATGTACATATACCTAGCTATTATGCTTAAAGCTAAGGTGGAAACAGGTCGGGTCGGGTTAGGAATTGACAAATTAGGTATGTGCCTGTTATCGGAATTTTCTAGAATTTTTTTGGTATAAGACTGAGCCTACAATAGTTCCAACATGGACTAAAGCATTTTTGAAAGGTATAAGACTGAGCCTACAATAGTTCCAACATGGACTAAAGCATTTTTGAAAGGCCCATTTAATATGTAGACTTTTTTTTTTTTAAAAAAAAAAGCTTTGTTATAAGTTTTGAGCATATTTAAGACATACTTTTTATAAGCTTTATAATGGTTTGATATATATATGTAGGTTTAATTTGTAAATATAAAAGAATATTAGGTAAAAATGAAATATATAATAATCTAATTAAAATTAAACAGGTCAGATCGACCTTAAACATATAGGTGTGGCCTGTTTAGTTAAATATGTCTTAAATAGGTCTAAGTCTAGCATTTTTACTAAACAAGTTAGGCCATGACAAGTCCAAACCAGGCGTTCCGTAGGCTCATTGATAGGGGCTTGACCAATTCCCGCACCTAAAGTTATGTTGCTCTTTTAATACTCCATATATATAAACAAACCATTGATGGGTGAATGTGAGATTAACGTTGCGTGTGTTTACTAACTGAAGATTATCTTCTTTTTTTTTTTTTGAAAAAAATACATAAAATGTGTTTAATTGCGTATTTCTTTAATTCGAAAACAGGGAGAATGAAGAATGAAAAACTAGAAATTAAAGTTGAAGTAAATATTTTTCTACAAATGTATATGGGATATGTAATAATTATATTAATGTTACGTTGTAGCATTCACTATTCAATTCAACTAACTATTCTTGATCATTTTTACTACTTTTCTTTACCATTTTTATTGTTTTAAAATTTTCATATTAAATTAAATAATATAAAATTCTAAACTATTACTAATTCAACATTTTATAAAATTTAAAACATAATTCCTAAATATATAAAAACAATTTGAATTGGGTAAAAATTTGAGATGATGATGATTTTACCTCGCGGATGAAGATTTTGTTAAATATGGGAAAGAAACTGCAAATCCATTTCTTGCAGTTGATAGCTTCTTCATTGCTGCTAGAGCTTGCATTGGATTGCATTTCTTGATAAGCCTTAGCCCTCTCACACGAAGACGAAGACGACGTCGTCGTCTCAATAGACACATCAAAACAACCAGTCTCTCCATCATCTTTCATGATCATATCGCCGTCCGATCCAGCGCCCGGCGGCAAGCTTATCTAGCCCGCAGTATATATGACAGTACAGAAACAGGAGAATCGTTTAAAGATCTGCGTGACCCAAAACCATGACGAGGAAGACAACGAGGATGAAGAAGAATGTTGGGTTGTTGTTGTTGATGTGTGGGTGGGGGGTGGATATATATAGAAATGTGGGGGGCGGGGTAGTTGTGGTGTTGGAGTTGTGTTTGTTGTCTCCCGGCACAAGTGTTTAGGTTGTTTTTAATGGGAGCAGATTAAGGTGAGAGGGGGGCCTAAAGATGGCATTTTTTTGATCCCACATGAAATTCTTGTGTTGCTCCTCAACTGTGGTGAAAGGTTGCTCATGCTTCTTCAATGTGCCTGTAATCTATGGACAGACAGGGAAGGTGGTTGACCATTGTATATAGTGTTGTGTACATTTCGTGTATTGTCATCTTGGGTTAGTTGCAGGTATATATAGTAGCATGTGTAAGTAAATGTCCAAAACCAGGATATATATGTATGGCTGAGTAGTTGATGACAATGCAACATGGCCATGTTATTAGATTTGGTTGGAGGAATGTCAATTTCAATTCGTTCAGTTTTGATTGCCATTTTTAATTCCTGTCTTGATCAACTAAAAGTCTAAACGGTTAGTTGAATGAATGCTTAATACGTCTCCTCACGTGGGTAGGCAGATTACTTTTTGATGAAGTTTGGTAGCTCTAAATAACAAGTAGACTATAGTCTCTTTTTTATTAGGTGACGCAGATATTTGAACTCATAACCTTTGACTCTGATACTAAATTAAGACGTGCATGTGCTACATCCCAACTAAAAGGTTAAGTTGGCTTGACAACGTGAATGGGGATAGTGTATAAAATATGAAATGTTAGATGAAAATGAAAATTTTTATCAATTTCTAATCGGATGGGATAGACCAGGACTAGAAGACTAGAATTTTATTTTGTTGTTTGAATTGTTACTTTATAATGCTTATGTAACTTTTGGTCCCGTCACGGTTTAAGTCATATGTATTTTAATATAAAAAGTAAAATTTTGAATTATTCAAAAATTTAAAAAAATCTGAATAAATTTAAATATTACAATTTAATCTTCATTATTAATTTTTGTCAACATAAATTAAATTATTTTTATATCAATATATATTTTTTTCTTATACAATTAAATAATAAGATGAGTAAGTAGTATGGTAGTAGATAGTGGATAGTTTTTTTTTTTATATGCATAATTAAAGTGTTAAAATTTCAATAGGAGCTATGATTATTTATTTTGAACGTAGCGGTGGTAGAAATAATTGATTTTATATATTTATAAAATAACGTACGATTTAGGCATGAATATATCACGATGTGTTCAAGATGATGTCAATGTCACGTCAGCTACATTAACGATCATACATTAGTTATTTATTTATTTATTTTTTTGAAATGTAACATCAAGTCAACTTAATTGTGCTACTTTTTAAAATACATAAATTTAATTGATTGATCAAAATTGAAGTACATACTAGTTTCCTCGTCAATCAAAATTGAGATACATAGACTAAATTAAACAAAGGATTATGCTTAGTGCCCTACAAGGATATTATACATCTCTAAATATGGAATTGAAGCATAAAGTTGGCGGCGGCCCTGTAAACAGATTCTTACTGGAACTCCATTCTGCACAGCCCAAAGGGTTGTTCAGAGGCCCTTCATCTTCCTCTCTTTCTTCAATCTCAAACCAATGGTTATTTCTAACGATGAATGGGTGAGCAAGTAGCATCTCCGCCGTCCATCTCCGCCGTGGGTCCACTTCCAAACAATTTCTCAGAAAATCCAGGGCGTAAGGGGATATAAATATACTCTGGGTTGATAATAAGTTACAGTCATAGCTAAATTCCCAGGCAGGTTTTCCGGTGATCATCTGGAAGACGATGCAACCCAGCGCCCAAATATCCTTAGGCGGCGCGTACTGTTTCCATGTTAAAGATTCCGGCGGCGCGTACCGTAAAGCCCCGCGATGACTACCGCCGAAAAAGCCGCTCCCGCCGGCCGTCTTCGCTATCCCAAAATCGCAGAGCTTAATCCAATTCCTCGCGTATCGTCTGGGGAAGACTAGGACGTTATCCGGCTTTATATCGCAGTGGACGAACCCTAGGCTGTGGACGTGATGAATACCCTTGAGAAGCTGATAGGCGTACCATCCGACGTCGGATTCCGGCATGGCGGCTCCGCCGCGGGACCTGATTAACTGGCCGAGAGTTCCGCCGGGAGCGTACTCGAGAAGAAGGCTGTAAATCTCTACTCCGTTCTCCATACTTATGTCTTCCCCGAAACAGCGAAGAATATAGGGAGAGGCTCTGAGCGAATTCAAGAAGTGTCCCTCCCGTATGAGGGAGTTGATGCACTTGACGCCGGTGCCGGACTTCACCGCGACCTCCATGCTTTCCGGTCGTTTTACGGCCAAGTACACCTTTCCGTATGACCCGGATCCTAGAAAACGCTGTTTCGTCCACCCCATAGATACTGATAATGAATGGATTTCAACTTAATTAATTGCGTAATGAAAGTTAGAAACTCGAAAGTGTTTAGTGATTTCAAGGATAGATTGGATGAAGTGAGTGAGTAGCCAAGAGAGAAACGTAAATATATATTAGCCGACTAAATCCCACTCCTTGTGGGATGAGAATGAGATTAATCCTTTCCTAACTGGTATTGGATTGTAATTACTTACGTACACCTCAAGAAATACACTTAATTCATAGATAATTACTAAAATGGTCCCTAACTATAGCGAAATTATCAATTTAGTACTTCATTAATTGAGTCTTTAAACTTTAAAAATCTTAATTAATTTAGTCCTCTAATCCGTTTATTTTACCGTTATACATCCATTAACTCGAGACCAAATTAGTAATTTCGCTATAATCAATGAACCATTTAAGTAATTAACTTTCCGGAGAAAACTGGTGCATGTGATGACCGAAATGGTCTCTTGACTATAGCAAAATTACCAATTTGGTCCCGAGTTAACGGATGTCTCACGGCAAAACAAACGGATGACTAATTAAATTAACTAAAAATTTTAAAGTCAAGGGACTTAATTGATAAAAAAAAAATAGTTAAGTATCAAATTAATAATTTCATTATAGTCAATGGACCATTTCAGTAATTAACTCCTTAATTAATCCTACCTACACTAAGACGGTTTTTTTTTTTTTATATACTTTTTCATCCATTAAATTTGTGAGGAAATATTTTCAAAACAATGTATTCGTTGGGAAAAAAGAAAATTAATTAACTTAATTAGTATTACCCAGAAACAAAAGAATTAAATTACCTAAAAAATTATTTAAGATGTTGAATTGGTTCGTTTAGGTTTTATTAATTTTTTTATTTATAAAATCTCTAATATATCATTGCTATATGCACACGTTCAGAAAAACAAAACATGTGCACACGTTCAAAAAACAAAACATGTCGAATAATAATTGATAAATTTTATGTCAAACATTTGCATTCTGCAACAAGAATATTCAAAATACAAAATTGTACATATCTAAAAAAGTGTTGAGAAAGACAAATTTTTTTCGATATACCCTGTTGTTATCCTTCGTAATGGCGGGAGACAAATTTCTTATATTTATAAGACTATAAGAGACATTTAACATAACGCCAAAAGAATAAAAACATAATTAAATAAATTTGATAGATTTCAACTCGGGGAAAAAAAATCTCACACCCTATGCGAAATTTACATTCCTTGACATCATGAAATTAAATTCTCATTGACCCGAACTTTTCGATCTAGATCAAAGATTACACCAAATGTGAGAATAATTTTACCACATTTTAAATCCCCAAGAAAAATCCGTGCTCTCGAAAGAAAATTAACATATTAAACTTCTAACATGCATCACTCCAAAAATTATGAAAATTTCTGTGACTATCCGAAAGTAAGCTCTGGGTAAAGTCCGCCTAACATGCATCATTGTCTAAGCAATGGGTTTCTTGCAAAGAAGTTTGCAGGTCTGAGCTCGAACCCATCAGAGAGAGTTGGCATCACTGGAAAATCTTCTTGAACAGGTGCATGGTGGAACCCCACAGTGTACCATAACACTATATCTTTGTTTTCAATTGTTCTGTTCCTGCAAATTAGATAATTAAGGTTTCTTGAATCAATATATGTATATTGTCCTTCAAAACAGGCATATATAAATTGATAATGTGGCTTAATTACCTATGGCTCCAAATGGCTAGTCCATCATCTCCATGGCTCTTGTCTGCGTAAAATCCCCCGGCCCACTTCTCCGACTTGTTGAACGAGTTACCCACACTTGATACTTGGTATAAGCTGCTCGGATTTGGGGATAATCGTCGTCCCATAGTAGTGAGGATACTAGATGCCCGGTTATCAAGTTGTACCCGACATGGTTTCCAATATTTGTTCTCTTGTTGGGGTTCACAATCAGCAACTCTGCAGGGTCTAATCCCAACTGAATCCTGGCCTGGCCTTCTGTTTTTACTGTCTCCTTAACCACTCTCCAGTAGCTCTTCCTAGGTGAAATGTTGGGATTCTTCACTCTATCAGGCTTCAATTTGGCTTTCACAAATGAATTGGAGCTGCCATCAATGTCTACATCAAGATAGTATGTGACAAAGTGGTCATGGTTCACTGCAACAGTGTTTTGTGCAACAAAGGTTCCATAAACATCTTCTTTTATCTCATCGCTTCTCGCGTATGGCACCGCCTTCATCTCAAGAACACCTGTTAAGCTAACCTGCAATCACTACCTCAAAAGTTACTCGAGAATCGACATTCATTATAAGTTCAAGAATGTTATATTTAAGATTCAAGATACAAATTGTGGGTAAGGACACAAGACAATCGATCATGCCCTGACAGCTGTAGTGTTGGAGCTACACCCAGGATGGCCCACAGTTGAGTCGCCGTGATTTACCCCCTCCACAAATCCTGTCAGGCCGGGGGGTGTAGGGACCCCGAGCAAGGGGCACCAGATACTCGTCCTCCCACTTAATGGAAAGTTGAGCTCCTTGTGAGTGCCAGACACTAGTCCTCTCACTTAATGGACGGTTGAGTCACGGTGATTTACCACCTCCACAAATTCTGTTGGGTCAAGTGTGGGATCCCCGGGCGAGGGATTTCGCCTTTTGCCGGCAACATCAAAGATTATTCACTGATTTACTACTCTTACCCCAATCTTGATGGAACCACTTTGCTTGAACTCCCAATCAAGTACATAATCATAGTTTCCCACTGTTGCCACCATTCTTGCCACCAAGTTAACTTCTTGCTCTCCACTAGTTATCTGCAAAAACTCAACAGATTTAACCAACATTTGACATAATTGAGAAAATTAATGGATATCTCTAAACTACATATTGCCTTACCAGTCTCCCTGGCACACCAATATTAGTGTGTCTCCAAGAAACATGGCCTGAATAATGTTCAAATATACAAATGGCTCCCGGAACAACCTGAGCCTGTCCATCTGCCCCGGCTATGAAGCCATCGATATACACAGCGTTAGCTGGACAGTCAAGCAATGGAACAAGAGAGCTAGCAGATCTTCCAAAACCAAACTCTCCTATGTCCATGAAGGTTTTATAGTACCAGTCAGATGTAGGATCCATGTATGGAACAAATGTCTCAGAAGCATAGCCTCTATAGAGCACACGTCGATAACTCT
The DNA here is from genome assembly GCF_001879475.1 of Ipomoea nil. NCBI lineage: Eukaryota > Viridiplantae > Streptophyta > Magnoliopsida > Solanales > Convolvulaceae > Ipomoea > Ipomoea nil. Next base: position 6,179,312 of record NW_017617116.1, read on the forward strand.
TCGTTGCAGAGTCGAATACAGAAGCTGTTGATACAACTAGGCCAGCACGAGCATTGAACCCGAGATGGAATTCCCAGTTCTCCCATCTCACCATGTTTCCCTGGATGTTAATCCTGTTTTTGGTCACATTACAGGTGAATCTTGATGAATCTTGGCTCGTTTGGAAGGCGGTATCCTTAGCTCGTGGCAAAGGGTATTTGGCTCTGTCTGTGTATTGGATAATCTGCATTGTCTCGACGTCTACTAGTGTGCTAATTCCCTCAATAGGCCTGCTCCAGAAATTAGTCGTTCCACCCCGAGAATAGCAAGGAACTCTGAGAACTCTTCTGCTAATTAACTCTCCATACCAGCCTGTCGAGACCAGTATACAAGTGATTTCTGATATGTTCAGTCCTCTCCTCGAGACCGAATCTTGAAACCGGGGATTCCTCAAGGTCAGCCTGCTGGCCTGCTGGATTTCATCCAGAGTGAAGGGAGGAAATCCATGGCCACTGTAGACTTTGTCAGAGACAATCGAGCTCGCGATCAGGTCTACAATGACTTCACGAGTCTCGCCATTAGCCCGGACCACTGCCCGGGCTTGTCTATAAGGAAAAGAATGTATCTTTGAGGATAGCCAGTCCAGGACATCACTTTTCTCTGGTTCTTCAAGATCAAGAAAATGGAATGTCAGGTTTGGGAGGGAACCAAGGTTAGAGGAGTTGTGAATGATGGACCTAATTTTGTTGATTTCCTTGGGGTTTAGAGGGTCTAAAGGGTGAGATATGCTAGTACTGGTACTAGCTACAAAGAAGAGAAAGATTGCAGCAAAAAGATGGAGTGTTCTTTGCATTTGCATTGTCATCTTGACTGTGAAGTGGTGATCTGAAATTAGAACTGTTTCTGCGAATATATATAGACGGGAAAATTGCATTTTTGGTCATCCAGTTAAACTCACAGTATAGACTTAGTCTCGAGTTATGTGTGTGATATCTTTAACCCCTGAGTTATGTACAAAGTAACTAGTTTAGTCCCTAAAAGACCAAATCCACTACTTTATTAAGTGACATATTGGTGGCAGAAATAGTTCCTGAGGAACTACAATTACCACTTCGGGCTAAGTGTTAAAGAGGGTTAGACGGGTCATGCATATAACTCAAGGACTAAGTATGTATCACGAGTATAACTAGTTGACTAAAAAGCTTGAATGAATCATGAAAGCTACATTAACAAATGGTGGTTGAGCCACCATCAATTCATTACCTGTAATCGTTTAAAAAAAAAAAAAACAGAGAAAAGGATAGATTCAGAGACTTTTCATGCATTGGGAGCTAAGAATACTTTTATGTTTATTTTATCATCTAGAGTAACACACACTTCATTTTCATGTTTATGCTGATATGAGAGCATCTATATCAGTGCTTTTTTCTCAGTTTTAGAACAGTAGCAACTTTAAGATTTGATTTTTGGCTGATGTGGGGTGAGGTTTTTTGTTTTTGTTTGTTTGTTTGTTTGTTGTTTTTTTTTTTTTTTTTTTTTTTTTTTTTTTTTTTTTTCACATGTAGCTCCTTTTTTTTTTTTTTTTTGTTACATTTAATTTGTTTATTTTTATTGTTTTATTATTATTTTTAAATCTTTTTTTATAAAATATCAAATTTAATATTTTTTGAATTAAATTTTGAATGATTTAATTACAATTAAAGTTTAAAATGATTAAAATAAAAAGAGCAACAACGGAATAAATTAATTTAAATTTTTATAATTATCATTTTAATTAAATGTAGGTATGTTTATTTTAATTAATTTTCATTAGAATTATAAATTTATAATTCATTAAATAAAAAAATAATTAAAGTAAATGATATAAAATAGTGAGTCCACCAAAAAACTTAGAAAAAAATTTGGGAAAATTGTAAAAAAATGCCCCTCTATAATTGACCAATTATCAATGTTACTTCTAAATTATGAGGGTTGTAAATGTTGCCCTTCAATTATTAAAACAGTGCACTTATAATCCCTCCGGTAACGGATCTGTGAATTCCCGTTAGTCAATGGCCCTGGTTCTTGCTATGACAGAAGACGATCGAAGACCGGAGACTCTATTCGCCGTTACTGTTCTCCGGCCACCAACAACCAAGTTTCTCCTTCTTCCTATTTTCGCCGTTCTTTATAGAATCACATCAATAACTTAAGCATAATTCTTCACTTCTACCTCCCTTAATGTAAACCTAGTTTAAAAAATCATTTCAAGTAAATAACAAAAACAAAAAGGATAAATAATGGTGAACTTCTCAAAATAGTTTGTTGTTGGCTGCAGAGTGTTCTTCCCTGGAGTGTCCTTCAGCATTTTCTCCTGATTGTTCTTGGAAAAATTGGTCTAATCCGACAAACACTCAGCATCCCAATCGAATCCTTTACCAATAGTGGCCCTGTTCTCTTTCCCATTCTTCTTCGAGACCTTCTTGGGGGAACACCACATGCAGCTAGTTTTTGCCGACGGGGACGGGGGCTCCGTTCAAAAATCAGGAGAACCCATAGACAATGACGATGACCCAGATCCGGATTTGGGCTCTGAATCCATTTTTCTATCTGGGTTTTTCTTGGAAGCTGAGAAATCATGATTCTTAGTCTCCAATTCTGGTGAGGGGTGAAACAACAGTTGAGTCCGAATTCTCCTCGGCTTGATCTTCTTTCCTCTAGGGATCAACGGACTAAGAATGATTGAAGCTTTTAGAAGCGGCGGCGGCGGTAAGGTTTGAGGGCTTGGGTTTTGTGGCAGGGAAAGTTTTGAGTTTCCGAAAGCGAGCTTCGAGGTGATCGACGAGGTCCGAGTGGGTTAAGTCGGAGCAGTTTATGGCGGCGACCTGCCCGAGAACAGACTGATTCATAGCCTGAGACAGAAGCTCCTCAACCGCCTTTTCATCGTCCGATGAGGAGAAAGGGAAAATAGAAAAACAAAAAGGAAAAAATAAACAAATTACATATTTACCCTAACTTAACTGTATACACTAATCGATAACCACAAGTCCGTTACGGGAGGGGTAATATATATATCGTTTTAATAATTGAGGGGCAACATTTACAACCCTCATAATTCAGGAGTAACATTGATAATTTGTCAATTATAGAGGGGCATTTTTTACAATTTTCTCAAAAAACTTCAAACTAATATGGAAAAGGATTTTGGTGATCGAGTAAGATAGTGGATGATGGGGTGAATGCTGGAATCACAAAAAATTGGAGAAGAAGTTGAGGAAAAGACTTTTTTTATTATTATTAGGGATAAGGGTCAAATAGACCCTTCAACTATAGGCCAAAGTACAATTAGGCCCTTAAATTAACAAAAGCTTCAATTAGACCCTTTATCTTTTCATTTTTGTGCAATTAGGTTAATTAGAAGGTTACATTAAAGTTGCAGGTAATTTTTTTTTTTTAAAATAAAAATAAAATAATATCTTTTTTTAATTCAAATAAAAAATAAAATAATAAAGAAATTAAAAAAAAAAAAAAAAGGCTTCTCCGTCAAACTAGACGGAGAAGTCGGCGGAGAAACTGCCATGGCTGGCTTCTCCGGCCAGTTGACGGAGAAGCCGACCGTGGCTTCTTCGCCCAGTTGACGGAGAAGCCGGTCATGGCTTCTCCGTCAAACTGGACGGAAAAGTCGGCCATGGCTCTCCGTCAAACTGGACAGAGATACCAGACATGGCTTCTCCGTCCAGTTTGACGGAGAAGTCGGCCATGGATTCTAAGCCCAGTTGACGGAGAAGCCGGCCATGGCTCTCCGTCAAACTGGACGGAGAAGCTGGCAATGGCTTCTCAGTCCAGTCGACGGAGAATGGGCCGGCTTCTCCGTCAAACTGGACGGAGATGCCAGCCATGGCTTCTCCGTCCAGTTTGACGGGAAGCCGGCCATGGCTTCTCCGTCAACTGGACGTAATTTGTATTTTTTTTTTTTTTTTTTTTTTTTAGTTTTAGTTTTAGTTTTAGTTTTTTTTTTTCTAGAAAAAAAAAAAATCAATTTGACCTACTATTACCTTATGTTTACCTTCAAATTAAGCTAATTGCACAAATTTAGAAAGTTATGGACTTAATTGCATACAAGTAAAAAGATGAAGGGGTTAATTGGAGCTTTTGTTAGTTAAGGGGCTAATTGCACTTTGTCTTATAGTTGAAGGGCCTATTTGACCCTTATCCCTTATTATTATTATTCAAATACCAATTAAGGAGTACTTATTAAGACAATATAATATTTTGCCTCCTATCTATATATAGGAGTTAAAAGGTTAAAAACATAAAGAAACAATATCCTGAAAGGGCAACGACTAATAAACAATATTTTAGCAGCAGGCCAGGATGTTTATTGTACACTCAATAGGGAAGTGTCGAAGTTGGATCTTCAGTCCCATTATATATGTATAAAGTAGTTACTGTTTGGGAGGCTTTATTTTGAGCACTGGATTATAGTCGAAGAAATTGGTTGGTCTAAGCTCGAATCCACTGGTAAGTGTTGGCATGACAGGGAAATCTTCTTGGCATGGAACATGGTGAAATCCCATTGTGTACCATAACACAATATCTTTCTTCTCTATTTTCCTGTTCCTGCAAATTAAACATACATTATTATATATATATTTTGCCATTCAGATCAGATATATATAGTGTTTACTTACTTGAGGCTCCAAGCAGCTAAACCATCATCGCCCCGGTTTTGATCAGCAAATTGTCCATCAACCCATTTCTCGGTTTTGTTGTAAGGTGTGACCCATACATTGTACTTAGTGAAAGCCCCCCGAATCTGTGGGTAGTCGTCGTCTGATAACAAAGGGCCTGCCGGGGATCTTGGGATCAAACGGTACCCAACTTCGTTCCCCATCTTAGTCTTCTTGCTAGGATTCACAACCACCAGCTCAGCTGCACTCGAGCCTAGCTGAATCCTTGCATCAGACTCTTTCTCAGCTGTTTCCCTAACAACAGTCCAGTAGCTTTTCCTAGGCGATACCTTCTCGCTCGCTCGAGTTGTTTTCAACGTGTTTTTAACGAATGAATTGGTGTAACCATCCACATCGAGATCCAGGTAGAAGCTAACAAAATGATCGTGGCGTGACCCTATTGTGTTTTCTGCTAGAAGACTGCCATAGGCTTCAGTGTTCTGTATCTGATCGGTGTGAGTGTATGCAGATCCCCTTACTGCAAGCATGCCAGTCAACCCAACCTGCATCATTCGTAAATTCAATTCGATTATGGGTATTGGTAGCGTCCAGAGCTTTCGTTTCAGGGGAGGGCCCGATTGTCTACTTGAGGGGGAGTGTCGTTTCAGGGGAGGGCCCGATTGTCTACTTGAGGGGGAGTGTTAAGAGTCCCTGATAAAATAAGAGAGAATATATGAGTTTATAAGGTCATGACTTACATTAACTTCAATGCTCCCAGTTTGTTTAAACTCCCAATCTATAATGTAGTCATAGTTCCCCAGAGCTGACACCATTCTCACCACTAGGCTCACTTCCGGCCTAACTTCTCGTATCTGCACAAAACAAAACTATTCATTATATTGTCACAAAATCAAGATTCAAGAACAAGAACTGGGTAAATGGGAATAGTACTATCCTTTTCCCCCACAATTCCTGTTTCGGTGTGGCGCCACATGACATTTCCAGCATAGCGTTCGAATATACAGATCACATTCTTCTGTTTCCCTGGAGTTCCATCCTGATTACTGAAGTATCCATCCATGTATTCTGCGTTTTCTGGGCAGTCCCTTAATGGCTCCAGCTCTATACCATATAACCCGAATCCATATTCCCCGGAATCAAGAAAAGTTTTGAAGTACCACCCTTCACTTAAGTCCATGTATGGCACAAAAATCTCAGACACAAAACCTCTGTACATAACACTCCTGTGTTCACCTTTTTCATGATCATACACACTCGCTGACGATATTATCACACCTGCCCTCATGTCAAAAGACACATGAAACTTCCAATCTGCCCACCTAATTAAATTCCATTCCAACATTATATTATTCATTAATCCAAAACATGAAATGAAAAACCAAATTAAATTACCAATTACCTCACTTCTTGTCCATCTATAGAGAAGCTAGGTCCTTCTGGTTGGATCATTCTAAAGCCATTTATGTGTGAATCATATAGAGGTTTCGTATAATCCGTTCCCTCGGCTTTTGGCACGGGAACCATCATCCTGTCAAGGTACCCAACAATTTTCATCACATCAAGATCAACAGTCACAACAATGCCCTCAATAGGTCTCATAAAGAAGTTGAGTGTGCCATCCAAGTAATAGCACATAACTTTGACCACTCTCTTGCTCTCCCTTGTCTCCCCGAACCATCCAGCGGTGAAGCTTTCGCACAACACTTCTTCCAACTTCAGCCCTCTCTTCGCAATCGAAGCTATAAATGGTGCATAAGTTTGTGGCAATCTACTAGCAATGTCTTGTTCTTGAGTAGAAAGGATAGGGTAGCCATGGCCATGGTATACTGTGTTGGAAATGATGGAGTCGGTGGATAAGTCGATGGTGATCTCGTGGGTTCTCCCGTCATCTCTGGCAATGATGTAAGCCAGGCGGGGTGGCGGGGTGGAGGACGAGGAGGAACGGGTGGATAGCCAAGAGAGGACTAGTGGCTTGTCTGGCTCATCCAAGCCTACATAGTGTAAGGACAAGTTCTTGTGGGGATTTTGAGCTTTGAGTATCGTTTGAACTCGTTGGAGCTCGGGCAAAGAGAGGGAATTGAGTGGATGGTAGTTCTGTTGAGGTGAGGCTATGGCAGAGAGTGAGAGTGAGAGGAGAAAGATAATGATCATGAAAATGGTGAAGCATGAAACCATTGTCATAGATATGATACTTCTTTTACTGCAAATCATGTTTCATTTTGGCTCAACTATATAGAAAAATCCTCACGGTTCTAACCAAATAATTATTGCTAAGAATATAATGCCTTTATTCACTTTTTTCATTATTGAATTCATACTTCTCTTTATGGTCTGTCACCATGCCTCAACTATATATAGAAAAATACTCACAATGGACTGCATGTTCTAATCAAATAATTGATGCCCAAATTGATAGAAGGGATTGTGTTGTTAGTAGCATCAATAATCATGGAGATATGAAAAGATTGCACCATAATCACGAGGACCCCACTGTCCCTGTTCTGGAGCCATAGTGGACGTGATAAATCACGGGATGTATCCCAACAGTCTACAAGTTCTTCAAAGTGCTTATACACTAGTGTCTATAGTAGAGTCAATTTCATATTTCTCTTGGTAGGAATCGAACCCTGCATTCGACAACTGTTAACGAATGTAAACATGAAATATGGATTTCTGGTTCTTGCTCCCAAGATATAAAGCATCAAGAATTGGATTTTATGAGACATCTTCCTATACAACAATACCAAGATGTTGTCTAATGTTGTAGGACTGGAGGAGCATTGACAGGGCCTCTAAACTCTGAAACAATCCTATTCAAATATCCTACTGGATTGAGAAAGATATGAATTATATTAGTTAGTATTATAATAATATTATTATTACTAGTATTTGTCCTGTGCGAACAAAAATTTATAGATATTGTTGTAATGTTATAATTTAAAAGTTTAATTATGTTATTATTATGTTGATTTTAAAGTTTATTGTTACTTGTGTTATTATTTGTATTTGAATTAGAATTTGAAATAACTAATTTAATTACATAGCTAACGTATTTAAATAAAATAACAGGTAACATTTGTCGAAAATCTCTACCAAAAACTTATTCATTTGAAAAAGATTATTTATGTAAGAACTATGTTTGTTTTATACGATGTATCTAATTTCTCATTTTTATATATGTAGAGTCAAATTAATTATAATTGAGGTTTAAATGAATATATACACAAATTATATTAAATATAAAACTTTATCAATAAATGCATTCATATTGCTAATCACATTTGGCGGGAAATTTTTTCTCCAACTTCATTTTTCTTTGATAATATTAAACCAAGTTTAGTGGGTTAGTTGTTAATGTCTTCAGTGAGGTAGTGGTATTGATAATGGGGTTATGGTCAGTTTTATTTTATGCTTTGTTAGCTTTATCCTTCACTATAAATAGCTTTATCTTTCACTATAAGATATACATAGATATAGATATATTATTATATTCACCAAAAAAAATAGATATATTATTATTTAATATATCATTCATTTGGTATCAGAGCCAGACAACCTTTCAATCCCGAGATATTTTCCGTAGTGAAATATGACAATAAATTTCAATATTGTATGGTCGAGTCTCAAATTGGATGGAAAACTCGATTACAATTATTGGCAAATTATGATGACTACACATTTAAAAACTCAAAATCTTTGGAGCTTTGTTGATCCCGATTTACCAGAAGGAGCTGATGCATCTGTTATACGGCGAGATCAATTGTGTTACTTTGATCATTAAGAGATTTGAAATGATTGATATGGGCCTTATGTGTTACTTTCTTGGCCTTGAGGTTGTTCAAATGGATGGTAGAATCTTTATTTCACAAAAGAAATATTCTGATGATATTTTGAAAAAGTTCAAAATGGCAAATTTCAAACCAGTTTCAACTCCGGTAGCTAAAAAGTTAAAGGTGTCCAAAAATAAATGTGATAAGAATGTGAATGTTACACCTTATAAAAGCTCAATTGGGAGTTTGAGGTATCTGGTGTCAACAAGGCGGGATATTTCTTTTGGAGTTGGAATACTTAGTAGATTCATGAAGGAACCAAAAGAATCTCATTGGACTACACTAAAGCGAATTCTAAGATATGTCAAAAGTATGAGTAATGATGGAATGTTTTACATTACTAATGAAGTTGTGAAATTTGTTGGATATACAGATAGTGATTGGGCTGGAGATGTTGAGACTTGAGACCAGAAAAAGCATATCGGGATATGCCTTCTATCTTGGTTCAACCATATTTTCTTGGTCTTCAAAGAAGCAGCAAATTGTAACATATTTTCTTGATCGAGCTAGTCCCGTGAGACTTTTCTTGATAGCTCTTACTGTTTGGGAGGCTTTATTTTGAGCACTGGATTATACTCGAAGAAATTGGATGGTCTAAGCTCGAATCCATTGCTAAGTGTTGGCATGACAGGGAAATCTTCTTGGCATGGAACATGGTGAAATCCCATTGTGTACCACAACACGATATCTTTCTTCTCTATTTTGCTGTTCCTGCAAACATATTGCCAGCCAGAAAGCAGCCATTATTTTGCCATTCAGATGATTCTTTGAAAGGTTCTATAGTTATACATCAGTTAAAATGGAAGAAGATTCCTAGTAACTGGGACTATGTTTTAGTGTTTTACTTACCTGAGGCTCCAAGCAGCTAAACCATCATCGCCTCGGTTTTGATCAGCAAACTGTCCAGCAGCCCATTTCTCGCTTTTATTGTAAGGTGTCACCCACACATTATACTTAGTGAAAGCCCCCCGAATCTGTGGGTAGTCGTCGTCTGATAACAAAGGGCCTGCTGGGGATCTAGGGATCAAACGGTACCCAACTTCGTTCCCCATCTTAGTCTTCTTGCTAGGATTCACAACAAAACTTTTCATTCCAGAAGCCATTGTCACAAAATCAAGATTCAAGAACAAGAACTGGGGAATAGTACTATCCTGTTCCCCCACAATTCCAGTTTCAGTGTGGCGCCACATGACATTTCCAGCATAGCGTTCGAATATACAGATCACGTTCTTCTGTTTCCCTGGAGTTCCATCCTGATTACTGAAATATCCGTCCATGAACTCTGCGTTTTCTGGGCAGTCCCTTAATGGCTGCAGCTCTATACCACATAACCCGAATCCATATTCCCCGAAATCAAGAAAAGTTCTGAAGTCCCACCCTTCACTTAAGTCCATGTATGGCACAAAAACCTCAGACACAAAACCTCTGTACATAACACTCCTGTGTTCACCTTTTTCATGATCATAGACAGTCGCTAATGATATTATCAGACCTGCCCTCGTGTCAAAAGACACATGAAACTTCCAATCTGCCCACCTAAATTCCAACATTGTCACATAATAACTACTCCAAACCAAACAAAGAGAGGGAGTTGAACGGATGGTAATTCTGTTGAGGTGAGGCTATGGCAGAGAGTGGGAGGAGGAGAAAGATAATGGTGAAAATGGTGAAGCATGAAACCATTTTCTATTTTTATATAGATGCTTGCTTTTACTGTAAGTGTGGTGAAATCATGTTTCATTTTGGCTCAACTATATAGAAAAATCTTCACAATGGACTGTTCTAATCAAATAATTGATGCCCAAATTGATAAGAATGGCTTTATTCATGACTTTTCATTCTTGATACTTCTCTATAAATCTCAATCAAAGGTCAGATGCACCAGTAGACTAGTGCAGTCTCACCATTGGCCAATTGTTATGCAGGTCAAATTTGATTTTTCTTCTTTTTTGTTTGCAACTTTTCTTCTTTTTTTCTTTTTTTCTTTTTGTTTTGAAGCAAACAAGAACTGTTTTATTCACTTTTTGTTGTTGTTGGCAGCTTTCTTGATGATTCATCCATAAATCTCAGTTAGAATCTTAAAACTATATTTGTCTTTGAGTGCTGAGAAATCCCTCAAAACTGGAATGGTAAATGGGTAAGGGATTGTGTTGTTAGGCCTCAATAATCATGGAAATATGAAAAGATTGCACCATAATCATTCATTTTGCAAATGGAAAACTAAACCGATATGGGAGAGTTGTTTATGTCACAAGGATTTGAAAATGCAAACATGATATCCTGATATCTCGACTATCAAGAAGTTCAAGATGAACATGGAATTGACAAGGGGATCGAGATTAAGTGACCAAAAAAAAACAAAAAAAAATACTTTTTTTTGCAAGTAATTGTCAACTTTCAAGGTTCTCAACGAAAAAGAGACGAGATACCTGAAGGTTTTCACCATGGCTACCATAGTTTCAGCAACGTAATTACCTGCCTCAAAAAGGAGCTTCAACAAAGTCAAGGGCCGAAGAGTATAAAGCAATAGTTACATTTAGCTTAAACAACAATAATCGCTTAAATTACTTTAACAAAAGTCACACACTGCTGTTATCTATCATCATCACAAGCGTGATCTAATGTACACTCTACTGAGAAATAAATCTACTCGGTTTATCATATCTCACATGACAAAAGTTAATGAATTATAATCATCTTCAGAACAAAAAAAAAAAAAAGGTTTTTCAGTCGAATTACTCCATTCCAAGAAATCAACAAGGCAAATAGAGAAAGGGACAATGGATTAAAATGACAAAACTATATAATTTAATCCAGTTTGTCAGCACAACAATCTCCTTCAGAAACAACTACTCGTTCTTCCAGGCATATAAAATCAAAGAAAAACCAACACCGGGCGACTTGGAACTGCTGAAACTCTCGGAGTAAGGCCAAGGCAGCACAGAGTGGTCGGACAACGACTGGCTTTTCCACAACTTCTCGGGTGACAAGCATGTTTGGAACATGAAAACCGCGTTCCCAAAATTGGTACCAAACAGCCAGTTATGGACATCCCAGAAAACTTCCACGGGAAGGCCATCCACCAAAATGGTATAGTTCCCGCGAAACTTCCAGCACAGATGCCTCACTTGCATCACTGTCTTACTATCAATCCGGACAAAAAGGCACGGGTCATCGACCCCATTCGTGTCACATTCGATCACGAGGTCGTGAATTGGACCACTATCACAAAATTGAACCTTAGTGCCAAACACCCTCTTCCCAAAAATATGCTCCCTCTTGGAAATGAACATGGCACTGGAAATCTGGGGATTTGCATTAGTCTTCTTAAATGCTTCTTTCCTCAGATCCCCAACAACCAAAGCCATATGCCCATTACACACTAGTGCTAAATAATACCCTTCCAAGGGCTCCGGCCCGGACCCTAATTTCGCCACAGAGAGATCCCAATAGAGGTCAATTCTACAAGAATTCACTTCTAAAGACTTGGACCCTTTCCTTTTTGAGAACAGTGAGGGCTTTACATCAACTTTACAAAGGCACTGATGAGACAAATCCTCTATCTCAACACTAAGGCATTGCCCCATCAAATTCTTGCTCCAAACAATAGTCACCAAACAAGATTTCTCCAGCAATCTACACTGATAAACACAAGTAACTAAATTTTGGGGGGCTTTACTCACCCCAACAACACTGGAACATGAAGCATCAGCAACTTGAACCCCATTCTCACCAAAACAAGAAGGAAAGTCCCTCATTTTAAGCATAATCAAGAAAACCAAACCAAACCCAGCACTTCCCTACCCCCCTTCTCAATCAAAAATTGGATCTTTATGTTTCATCTTAGCAGCACTAGAAACTTCAAAACGAATGGAAAATGGACAGGCAGAAGCATACCGGAATGAGTCACTGGAAGGTGAAATCCAAGAAAAAGCTCTCAACTTTGGATGCTGCAGAAGAAGAAGAGAGTGCTTGAAGAAGATTTGGGTTGTGGGGTTTGCTTTAAGAGCTGAAAGTGAAATGCCCATACCCATAGTTTTTAAAGTACCAGGAATCATACTGTTTTTCAAGAAAGGACAATTTCTGCTTTAGATTATGGCCAAATTTTGCGGGGGTAAGAAAATTTTGGGGCTTTTTTTTCTTGTTTTAATATATTAAAGCTCGTTTGGTAGAACTTATTTAGGAGCTTATAGTTTATTTTAAGCTACTAATAAGCTCTGTTCTTAAAATAAGTTCTTATCTTAAAATAAGAGCTTATTTTTGAAACGCTACCTAAGATAGCGTTTCAAAATAAGTTCTTAGCTTCTTTTTTTTTTTTTCTTCATCTTTATCCTTATTATTTTAAAGAAATGAAATAATTTACTTTTCCCGATTAAAACCATTTTCTCTTTTCCTTTATCCCAACTTTCATCGCAATTATTATTATTATTATTATTATTATTATTATTATTATTATTATTATTATGAGATTTGCAACAATATTGCTACTCCATTATGAGATGCTAGATCATGATTATACTAATAGTTTTATTTTAAAATGTTAAATTTTAATATGTAAATAAACTAATTTAAATTTTATGAAAATGTCATTTTAGTCTTTTTACATTTATCATCTTATCAAAAAGCTAATTTTACCAAACACTTTCAATCATAACAGTTAGCTTAACAGCTCTTCAGTTTTTAGTTCCGAGTTTATAGCTTTTCAACTTTTAGCTTTCAGCTCCTAGCTTATAACTTTTCAGCTAGGTTTGCCAAACATAGCCTAAATTTCTAGACTTACCTTAAACTAATTCTAAGTTTCCATACTCTCTTCTTCTCCTAGAAGGAAGGTTTATTCACTTTTAATAGGTCAAGATCTCCCAATAATTTCAGATTTTCAGTAGAATTTGAATTTTACATTATCGAGCAAAATTTTAAGATGATTAGTCGAACCTACTGAACTAGTCCCGTGAGACTTTGCTGGAATGTTGAGTGGTAAGTGGTAACACAATCAAGATTGCATAATCTACCTTTAATTCAATTAAAAACACTTACTTTAATAAATAAATAATTAAAAAGTGTCAAATTTGTTTTGAGGGGGAGAGTGCAGTACAAGATGTAGGTAAGGAGGGAAGCAGCTAGTGGGGGAGAAAACTGACAGTGAGATTTTGTCATTTTTCTCTGCGGTAAATTCGTTTTCAACTTTCCAGAAAAACAAAATTATTTTGAATATATACCTACCAAGAAAACACTACACGTGAATCTACATGCTCCAATTCAAATAATGGTGGAACAATTGGCGATAAGTTCTAGTATTTGAGCCCAGTTTTTATGATACGTCTATTCGTTTATTTATACTTTATTTTTGTAATATCTTATAAAGAAAATTCAAAAGATGATGTTTAATTTCACAAGTTAAAGACAATCTTTAAAAATGTTAGAAGTAATTGTACAACTTCTGTTTTTTTCGAAAATTGTACAATTTCTGTTGAATGTTTATTACTTTACTTTAATAAAAGGGCATCCCCATTAGAAGTTTTTGGTGTGATTTTTGAAGAAGGTTGATGGGGACTGGGAGGAAAGAGAAAGAAAGATGAGTGAGAAGTTTTTTGGTGTTTGCAGGAGGAGAAGTTTTTGGACTGAGCATATAGGGTCCATGTGGAAAAATGGTCGCGTTTGTTCGCGCGTTCAGCGAACCTTACGCGTCCAGCGGGCGCGTGTAAAAGCTTCAGTTTTGTCAGACTTGTTTTTTTTTCTCTCTCTCTCTTCTTTCCCATATTTTCTTCCCTAGTCACAATTGCAAAAATTCATCAAAAATTACAAGTATTGGCGATGTTCAAACTACATTCCATTTAGATGACTTTTTGGAAAGTAATTCGCACCGTAAACTGATTTGACTGTTTCTTCAAATGTACTCTAAGTTATAATCGAGTGAGTGGTGTACGTTATTGTTGGACTTTCATATACAAATTTATTTTGTGAACATTAGCTTATATTTGTAGGTGTAAATGTCTTAATATATAAAAATTGTTCCTCTTACTATGTTTAGACCAAAAACTCGAGTTTAAAAAAATGTATGTATAAAAAAAAACAAAATTAAAAGTGAATGTATCATATAAACTATAAACACATAATCTAAAGACAATCAGGGAAAAATAAAAAAGGAAAGATAAATACTTTTTTCCATATATAAATAGTCATAACTTGTATTAAAAAGTAAATTATTTTTTATGTTTATTTTAAAATAAGTAACTAAATAATAATAATAATAATAATAATAATAATAATAATAATAATAATAATAATTCATCTTTTCAACGAATTTAATATGGTTGCCTTGACTTTTTCATTGGTTTAACTTGATTGCTGGAAGAACCATTAAAGCAACAAGATTGCAAGGAAAGACTGTTTTGCTTGAGAATGAAAAAGAAAAGTAGGCATTATTTTTAGAAAAAAAAAATACTATAATATATATAAATTTCCATGCACTACCAAAATTTCGCATCTCTATATGGATTAATTGATCTCATTACGAACTCATAAATATGTACAAATTTATTTAAAATTTTAGATTCACCGATATCTTTACTTGTATATGCATACATTTATTTAATAAAGAGCTCATCTCTTCATACATTAGGGTAAATTGAGCCAATTTAATTTCACGACTCAATATTAAATCGTACACTTTTATACATAAGGAGTCCATCTCAAATCCAAACCGCTGATGTTCATGTTAGATATCGAACTCCCAAGTCTCACCCTACCTTTAAAAGCAAATTTTAAACGATAGTTTTCATTCATTTGACTAGGCCATGTTTGGTAACATAATTAGCTTATTCGTCAATTTTGACTTATTTGACTATTATCAGCTGTTTGATTTGGTCAAACAATCAATATGAGTGTTTGATTAATTAGCTTTTTGTAACAACTTATTGCTCCAAAATGTTAAAATTTAAAAAACTTTTCAAAACAGTTCTTCTCAATAAGTTTTTTAAGAGAGTCATTTTGCATGTAATCAAATATAAACTAATAATTAATTTATCAAACACTTTTCTACAATCAGCTAATATTATCAACTAGTTAAACATACTAACCCAACCAGCTAACATCTACGGAATATTTACCAAACACCCCCAAATGCTTTCTGGGCAACATCCTCAGTTTTGGTGAAGAATGTCCGTAACACAAACAAATGCGTGCAGCCAACAAAATAATGGGCAATATATAACATTTGCCCATTCCTCATCTCATCATCTGCTTTCTTTGTAAAAAGTTGCATGGCACATACAATCCTAAAAACACTTTACTCATTTCAATCTTTTCTTCAAAATTAAGGTTGTTTACAACCCACTACTCATCCTTCTTACTCACATAATACTACACTCTTATACCCATTGTGGTCTCTACCACTTTGTGCTCATGCCTCAAGATATAATTCCAATCATCATTGCTTTTTTCCTTTTTAGTCATCCCCCATTCAACCCGCCTTTCGATTATTGTATTTTCTCACTTTTAGTCATCAAATATATAATTAATATAATCGATTAGGTTTAATTCTTAATTATTGAAAATATGTAATTTTTAGTTCTTATAGTAGCATATTTCAAGATTTTTTTTTTGGTCACTTCCCATTTTTCCCTCTAAACTATTGCGTGAAGTAGCGTTTTTTTTTTTTTTCGCAATAGAACTCTAGGATGTAAAAAATTACTTGCAGACAATAGGTATTAAATGGTTTATCCAACTAAGCTAGAGTCTTATTTAGTTTTATTTCTCAAAAAATAATTAAAAACATTCAAGACAAATAAAATGATGAAACTCAAACTTTTATAGGCAACATTACTGGAAAACTAGGAAGCATTTGATTAGCAGCACTAACTAAAAACATTGGCTTTTAATCATTGGACAACGTATTTATTGATTATATTGATGAATGTTTGTAGCTTACATTCCAAGTAAAGCCCTAAATTTAATGAATTAATTAAACCAATTATTTTGAGTAAATTAAACCAATTTAATAATACTCCTTAAACGTATGTTTAACATTTCCCTATTCTTTCCTCGTTGGCTATAACGTATTTATATACATTTAAATATGTGATTGAAAACTCATGAGAGTGTAAATGAGATGATATGAATCTCGATCTTCTAATTTAATCAACGGTCTCGAATTCACCTATAAAATCTTACTCAACACGGACATTAATAGTCTTAATATGATCTTAAAAACTTATGATCAGACAAAAGTAAACATCTGAATAGAGTTATAAGTTAGATTTACTACGTACAAAGTATTTAAAATAACTTTTGTTTATCATTTCACATAATTTTATTCCACCAATTAATCCTCCTCCATTCTGACATGAACACTTCATGTTTAGTCAAATGAATCACTGAGCATTTGGCACTTCCATTATTCAATGAAAACAAATAGCAAACAAACAAAAAAGTATGAGAAAATTGAAGGAAATAGGAAGGGTAGCTTTTACCAGAAAGATGAAGCATTAGGTGCTGACAAGTGACAAGGTTTGAGCAATAATAACCTAAAGCTGAAGAATATTCAGAACTTTTTGTTTTCTCTTTTATTTATTTATTTATTATTATTATTATATTAATTCATTGATTTACAGGAAAACTCGCCATTACCTGGTGATGTGTTTGAAATTATACTCGTCATGTGATTTTAGTCGATAAATGATTACAGAATGATAAATCAACCTAGTTTTTCCATAATTGACATACACAGTAGTCTTGCGACCCTTCAACGAACATAAGGAGGTAAACCAATTTAGATTTTTCATATATAGTTGACCAGCCTATCTTGTGACATTAGTTGATAAAGAACTATAAAGAAATAAATCAATTTAAATTGTCCATTACTGATTGATTCAAATCAAAAAAATTTATTAATACATTTCATAAAGAGTCAAACTTAAAATATCGTGGTTACCAAATTCCGTATCAGATCAATTCTTCTGGGTTGTCCGTGATACCCTAATTCCTCCCTAGCTTTGATAGGTGAGGTCAGAAAGGCTATACACCTAATAATAGAGCCTGGCCCATATTATATCAAATAAATTTCTCTAAATTTGGTGAGTCTTGCAAGGTAAATAGTAGACAACAAAATGTAATAATATTCACTTAAATGTAATGAATAATGCATGATGAACATTTGTTTTCAAAATCATGAATACTTATTTTAAACTTATACTGAATTTATTCACACTATACCCAGTTTATTTATTACAATAGTATTAATGAATATTATAGTCAATATGTTACTACTAAATGTATTATGATATTAACATAGCAAGGTTAGTCAAGATTCATGATAATGTGGTCTAAATTGGCCGATACATGAGTTACTTGTAACAAGTCACGCAAGACTCTATAAGTATTTTACAGAGTATTTAATTATTATTTTTAGTACTTACAACTTAATTAGTTTGGTTTATATATTAGTGGTCTTTTACCGACTAAGTTCACAATGCGAATTTTACTCAAAATATATTTTCAAATAACAATCAAAAGCATTCAATATATTTGTTAACATTTTTCTTTTACCAAAAGCATTCAATATATTTGTTAACATTTTTCTTTTACCAAAAGAATAATCCAACTAAAATTCTTTGATTTCACTCTTAAAAGTCAAAAAGTGGTGATGTAAGAGACAAAACATGGCAAGAAGGATGGGAATTAAATCTCCACAGATAATGATTATAACCAAACCTCCAATCTTATCATAACCCATTAATTTTCATTATTATTTTACTAAACATGCCAACCAAAAAAGCAGGAAAAAAAAAAAAGCTGTTGTGCAATGAAAGCAACTAGCTAGCTTTTACATATACCCTTTATTCTATTTTATTTTATTTTTCATACCATATTCAATATTTCCATCATTGTAAGAGTAATCTAGATTCAGTTCAGATCGTACTTCTAACAACTCGATTCAAAACTCTTTAACAGTACAATATGCGCCTTTTACAACTGTCGAACATCCAACCTTCTAATTTTACATATATATATATATACTTACTAAGTGTCTCAATCTGGCCATTGGATTCTTATATATATTTTATGCACCAGAAATTATATGAGTGTGTGTTTGTATGATTATGTTCTTTCTTTCACTCCACCACTACAGCATGCATGCACATATATAGCTGGGGTGGGGGGGGGGGGGGGGGTGTTTTTACATTACATACAATAAAGACAGCAAAGAAAAATATGGCAAAGATTGATTGTGTTCCCCTCTTTGATATATCCTGAAAACAGCAGCAGCATCATGTCAACTTCAGTTGCTATTCATTTGCCTAACCTGAAATGACCCACCACCCAGTTTATTAAAGTTCATTTGTCAAGTGACACCTATATGTGGCCTATGTGTATATCCATTGATGTTAGTTTCAAATTTTCAGTTCCCTATGAGCTGTACTTGTTTAGGGTTATTCTTCAATTTGTGGAGATTAACTAAGAGCATCTATAATAGATGTTCTTAGGTATTTCAAATTCAAGAGAAAAGTTATCTCAAAAAATTAGTCTAATAGGTGTGAGAATCTTCAAGTTTAATTTAAGCATACCATGCAGCCAAAGGCCTTGTGGTCGAGGGGCATAACTGTGACCTCTCAAATGAGAGGTCTCATCAGGTTCAAACCCCAATGTGAGGACATTGACTCTTTGTGTTTCAGTAGGTTGAGAAAGTATGTATGTATGAAACAACTCTTAATGTTCTAAACTCTTCATGACCCTGGCCTTCTAAACTTTACCAAAGTAACCATTTTCTAAGTCATCCTGCACAGCATGATGGTACCAAAGAAGCGAACATCTCTTATTTAGAACAGCTTTCACTTTAAACATTTTCTTGATATAGGACAATTCTCTTTTAAGTAGTCATTTCTTGTCACATACCAACCTCCACTTGACGAGTACCAATTTTACACTATTATTGATTTTATTATTTTTTTTTGTGTCAATTAAAAAAAAAAACATTTTTCTAATTATATAAAAACAAATACTACACCAAACCTAGAGACTAATAAGGAAACTGATGGACCATGTCATGCATGTGCACTTGCCGGTCCTAATTGACACTCTTATTCGGTAAGTTTTCAAAAGTGAATTCCCTCATCATTAAAGCTTTACTTATTAACTTCTCCCAAGTTAATCATCAAAGAAAAACAATTATATATATATATATATATATATATATATATATATATATATATATATATATATATATATATTAAATAAGAGTTAATACCGTCTGAGGTCCTCCGAGTATAGTGGTTTTGTTACGTTTAGTCCTAAACTTTCAAATTGACCATCTGTGGTCCTTCAACTTTCAAATTTAACCATTCGTGTTCCAAGTTAACCATCCATGATCCTTCAAGTTTTGAAATTTAACCAGTTGTGGTCCTCTTGAAAGGACCATGATTGGTTAAAATTTAATAGTTGATGGACCATGAGTGGTTAACTTGGATCACGAATGGTTAAATTTGAAAGTCGAAGGACCAGATATGGTTAATTTGAAAGTTTAAGACTAAACGTGACAAAACCACTATACTCGGAGGACCTCAGATGGTATTAACTCTTTTAAATAAATAGTAACAAGTTTCCTAGGTATATCATTAAAACTTTTGTCTTTTAATATCCCTTTAGTGGTTGATGGTGGAGGCTGAAAGGCAGTGTTAGGTGTGGTGGTTGGCGGCGGAGGAAGTGATAAAGTGAGGGAGAAGGTGGTGGCAGATGATGTCTAAAATAGTTACTCTAATTGAAATTCGACTCTGATATAAAGGATAAAATAAACACACACACACCAATAAAATAAAAAAAAAAAAAGTTGTCAACATTCATTTATTTATTTATAATTTCTGCCCCTTTTTAATTCTAACAAACTATGCCCCTTCCCCCACCCAGGATTTTGGTATGGTGACAAATTTCATGAGGCAAATTATACTATGTACTGCGGTCCACAATACATTGTGGTCCAAGCAACAAATATGCACTGCAGTTTCATTTCAACACAACTACAGTATCATTTTGATATAACTACAGTTTCGCTGGACAATTTACACTCAAATATGTAAAATTGTTATTCAGTTTCATTTTGTACACACTGCAGTTTCATTTCAACAGAACTACAATTTCATGTCAATTCAATTGCAGTTTCATTTGATAATATAATAAAAATAATACGTGAAACAGTGTCAATTTAGATACACTACAATGTCTACCGTTTTGGACCATGATCCATAGTATAATTGTGATTTCATGATGGGTAGGCCTTGTAAAACTCACCTTCTACCTGAATGGGCCTTTTCTATTCATTTTGGGCTATTTAATTTCATTATGAGCCAACAACAATATCAACTTATCCTGTTATTTATTTGGACTTTTTTAGTAGTTTTGATGGGAGATGGGTATTATAATATTCGAGTCCAACTCCTTTTTTTTTTTTTTTTTTTTTTTTTTTTTTTGTAAACTTAACCAAACTTGAAAATGTGGGTAAATTTGTATAGATCATAAATATAATGTACATTTTTAATATACTAAAAGTATATTATATGTGTAATAAAATATATTATTTAATAATATATTAATATTCAAATAATGTACTCTTACTATATTAAAAATATATTATTTATTTATGGTCAACACAATTGTATGAACAATGGTCCATTGAATAATGATTCGAATATGTGCGGATACACTATAATATCTACACATTTGTAAACATTAAAGAAAAAAAAAATAGCATAGAGAGTGAAAGATACAAATGTGGCCCAGCGCTTCTTGTGTGCATACAGTTGTTCGCCGCTTTCTTCCACTTTCTCTCTTTTATTTAATATATAATATATAATATAATTATATAAACTGGTTGGTCTTGTATGAAATTAGTTAAGACGTGAAATATTTTTTAACAAAAATATAATACTTATATTAAGTGATGAAGGAGATATAAATAGATATTGGTTGATAATGTGAAGGAGAAATATCACATCACATTGTGGATGTCCTAAAGTTGTTGTTGTCACGCAAAAATGGGAAGTACAACGCGGTGATAATAATGTGATAGGTTGTATAACAATAACAACTCGAAAATAATTTCGAAATTCACGGATAATGACTGAGAGTTTCATAATCATAACCAAAAAAAAAAAAAAAAAAAACATGTGATGAAAGTTATGAAGAAGGGAAAAGTAAATTTATTTGAAAAATAAGCTTAAAGTTTTTATTTTTTCCTATTGGGTAAAATGATAACTCTGATGTGGAGCTGTTGGTTCAAGTCTGAAAGCAGAAGCATATTCAGTGGCTTTAGTCAGATCCATCTAACTTTTATGCACAAAGCCCTCCTTTATTGACAAATTATTGTGTGAACTAGGGTATACATAGTTGTGTAGATCATGAATGTAATATATATTTTTAATATATTAAAAATACATTATTATTTGTGAACTGAATATACATTATTTAAAAATATATATAAAAAAAATTATGTACTTTCAAATAATGTACATTATGTATATAAATAATACGGAGTATATTTTTAATATATTAAAAATATATTTTTTATTTATGGTTCACACAAATGTATAAACCATGGTCCATGAAATAATGATTGGTTTTTATTATTTTGCGCTATAATAATTCAAAATACCACTTTTGGGACAAACTATTTTATGCTAAGAAAGATTTTGTTGAGTTGGTAAGATTTTATAAAATTTTGACTATTGAGTTTTAACTTTATAAATAGAGAAACAAATATATGATGAAAATTTTGCACCCCCATCAATGCGTTTTTCGATGATATGTTGAAAATATAACTTTTTAAAATTTAAACTTTTAGAGTTTGAACTTTGTAAATAGAGTAACAAATAATGTTGGTACTCTCTCAAATAGGATTTGATCAAACCTTGATTGAGTTCGGACACTATTTTAAAAAAAGATATTATTAAATGTCAACTATCGAGTTTGAATTTTGTAAATAGAGCAACAAGCACGTGACGAACTCTATTACATGCATTCCACAAAAAAGTCTCTTAAATCTCAACTATTGAGTTTGAACTTTGTAATAGATCAACAAACATTTAATATGATGATGAACACGTTGTAATAGAACCCGACGAAAAAAATAACTTTTTAAATACAAAGTATATCAACTATATATTGAGTTTGAACTTTGTAAATAGACATTGGATGAACTCTTTCAAATAAGATTTGAGAGTAATTTAAATTTTGGTCATGTGACTATAGGAGTCTTGTTAATTACAGTTCATGACTTTTAAAAGTATTAATTTAATACATTGACTATGCAATTTTTATTAATTGTGGTCCCTCCACAGCCAAATTGCCGTCCAAATTTTGGCGGAAAAACTTAATTAATCAATTAGTGTTTAATCTGATGGGCAAATTTGTCTTTTGAACTGTGGTCCAAATTAAGCAAAGTCAGTTTTTAACCCGAATATTCAGACAAAATTTGGCGACAATTTGACTAGAGTGATCAAAATTGATAAAAATTACATAGTCAATGTACTAAATTAACACTTCTGAAAATTGTAGACTGCAATTACCCTTATAATCATAGGACCAAAATTGAAATTTAAGCTAAGATTTGACTAAAACTGGAACAGTATATACCGGGAAATGAGTGCATATATGTAGGCGGGAATGGCAGGGAAGAAAATATATTGAAAGGGAAAACGCCAAGACTATCCTAGTTGTTGCAATCATGGAGTTTGAAATGTATGCCGTCCCTGTACGTATGTATGTATGTATATACGCAGAGCAGAGGAGGAGAATGGAGATGGAACATGAATCTAATTAAGAGGTATGAAGAAACAGTACAAGGTGGTCAGAAATCAGCTGGGATGAGTGTCTGAAACACTGATTCATCCATCATATCATTTGGCTCAGCCCCCACGCCCTGTCCCAGAAACTCAGAAATATTCCCAATATATCCATGCAAGCATGTTTCATTTCTCGATCTATCTGATCTACAGTCTTCAGTTGTGGGGAGCTAGCTGAGTCTCCGATTCAGTCAAGGATATATGTATATGAGGACAAATCGCAGGCCTAAACCAGTCTCGATCACTTGGCTTTGGAATGATGGATACATATATATATATATATATATATATATATATATATATATATATATATATATATATGGCTCAGAATTAAGTTGATGCTGAATGGTGCATTATTCAGGCTAGCTAGTATAGCTACAAGCATGTATAGCATTTCAAATCTCTAAAAAAGAATGTGAGTTGGGAGAGTGATTGAGGTGATCTACCATCTAGGGGAAATGGTGCAGTCCCCCCCCCCCCCCCCCCCCCCACCCACCACCCTCACCCCTCCCCACCCCCTTTATATATATATATATATATATATATATATATATATATATATATATATATATATATATATATATATATATATATATATCGTTTCCTATGAGAACAGGTCTTTCCGTGCGGTTACTACGACATACACAATTAGGTATGCATAAATGCACCATATACAGTGTTCGAGAATACACCAGAATGAAATGCCAAAAAATGCACCACACATAATGTTGTATTTTCGAACACTGTGTGGTGCATTTTTTTTTTTTTTTGGGATATAGGGAGGGCAGTACCTAAAAAACTAATAGCTCACTCGGTAAGCCAAAATGTTTAGGTCTCTTAGTTGGTTGTTCTTTAATATTTGATATCATTTTTCCTGGGAAGTTGTTATTTTGAGATATGTGGAGCCTTCTATTGATTTGGATGGAGTCCGTAATAAAACAAATTTTGTATATTTATATATAGTCGGAGTTGCAAAAATCGTGTCTAGGCGCTGCTTGCCCGCCTAAATTTTCACCTGGTGTTCTAGGTGGCCTAGGCGACCGATTAGCTATTGTTCTTTTTATTTTTTTAATGGATTATTTCACTAAAAACGTTGTCGTTTTGAGCTAGCGAAATAACCCTAAATTACGGTTCTCCATTTTTTTTTTAAAGTCATACCCGATGTAATTAACACTTTAGTATTTCCCATTTATTTACATTTTTGCTAAAATAATACTGCTCTTATACACTTTATTGTTTTAATTAATTTTGTGAAACAAATAAAACTTGAAGTAGAAAAAAAAAATCTTTTTTTTGTTGTTGTCTAATAATAGATTATTTTGATATGTAGGACTATATTACTCAAAACTAATTCTATTTTAATTGGGTGCATTTCAACGGGATATGTTTAGAAGAAACTCGCACAATCTTATTCATGCCTAATTAACAAGTAATTAGATACTAAAATGTATAAAATATACATAAAATTCAAACCAATTCAATAAACTCCAAACAGAAGACTTGTGTCCTACAAACAGACGCCACTGTCCATATCAAACATAATCATCCACAAAATTCCAAAACCACATTCAAACAACACATCTCTTACAAAAATGCATCTATCGCCAGCCACCTCGATCGCTCCTCGACAAAACATTACATGACAAAACATACGTAAATTAATACGTCTGCATGTGTTTGTATGTGTATACATACACGTATACATACACACATGTATAGAAAGAGAGAGAGACAGACAACACAGACAGAAGGAGAGAGAGAGATGCGTATATATGTACGTGCATGATTTGCTATTTACGATGATGTTTTTTTACAAATAATATATGGGGAATATATATAGTTGCGGTTTGACTTTTGCACTATTAGGACACATATTCCTACCTAAAGGCTGTTCTCTCTATGGTTTAAGAGCCCCAAAACTTTATTTAATTAATTGCAGTGGAAAATTGTTGATTTAAATATGGACTGACCACCAAAGTACAACAACAAGCTTACAAGCTAGGTTTCCATTTTCAAACTACAATTAAATATTTATATGTCCATTAGTTTATTGTCGTTAATATATAACATCACTAATTAGAATCTTTAACTTCAATTCTTTTAACCTTTTTCGTTTTGAAAATTAATATACTTCATAGTTAGAGCCAATGCTGCGGTGTTAGTTGTTGTTTGACTTCTTGACTACAAAATAATATAGAAGTCCCGAAAGGAGTGTCAAAAAATCACAAATTTTATTCTTGTCAACACTTTTTTTATTAAACCTGTTACAAAGGATCTTTCTAATACAGTTTGTCTCTCTTGTGTGGTTTGCAGGCTATTACACTGAAATTGAATTTACTCAATACACACCCTCGAATAGTAACTATAGATTTTTCTCGTCACACAAAAAATATATTTATAAAATGGCATGCACTTTAAGTCTATAAATTGTCACTATTGTATAGATTTAATTTTTAAAAGGCTGAACAAAACTTGGACCCTAGTGCCCCGCCAATTTTTTGAGTCTCATGTAGTAGGTAAATTCGCGAGATACTTCTCCGAGATTTAAGAATTAATAGTTTGTAGCATTGGCACTGACACTAAATCCGGCTCCAGACTATATTACTAACACAAATCAAACTATATGTTAATTGTGTTATCAAAGTTGATATGGAATATACCTCGGGCTCCTATACGTACTCCTCATACCCAATACTTGGTCAGGTACGAGCCTCCTGTACACCCGGTTATTTCCCGACCGATTCCGACCCTAAACGTACATCATTATATTGAACCGACCTGAATGTACTATTAATTTCATAGCTTAACGGGTTGTTGTCCGCACTTTGCGGGGTCGGGTACGACCTATTTGCTCGGATCCCGACCGTAGTGGCCCGAACATTAGTACTTAGCACTCGAAGCTAAGCCTGGTAGGCAAATAACACCACAAATATATTATTACACGTGTTCTTTCCCCTTCGCAGACCTGATCCCGGGTGCATGAGAGACAGGTGGCGAGCATGTCGGTCTCCCGGCATGTGCCCCTCAAGTTCTCTATAAATACCCCACGAAGCAACGATAAGGGAGACTTTTTGACTACTTCTAAACACTAGCTACTAGATAGCTCGAGAACTTTTGATACACTGTCACGTAAATCGGGTTGTAGAACTTAAACCAACAAACATACCAGGCATAGGATCCGAATCCAGAACTGACCTAGGATCGTATACTGTAGAGAATACCGCCCGTATATTCTACATCAGAAGTATTTGACCTATTATGTTAGGAGTTTGTTTAAACTCTGATCTAGTGACCAAATCTATAGGACCTAATACTATTAATTCCAATACCAATTTATATCATATCATACAAATGTTGTGAGGAGAAAGATGAATGTTCACCGTGTCAACAACGCTACCTTGTCCCCAAGAATGGTTTATGCATAGCCCAAGGCCCCAAAGTAATTAAAGTGCGAAACAACAACATATATATATACACAAAAAGTTGTAGCTCATAAATTTCCACGTTGCACTAAATGAGACATTTTGCACGACATTTCACATCCCACATAGTACGCACTCTCCTTAGTCTTTCACCTCTCACATCAAACATATTTTAATATGTGGTCTCAGCATCAACTGAGAAATCAAAATGGGCTTTGGAGTTTGAGCATTGAAATGAAAATATAATTAATCAATTATTAGTAACAAAACACTGTTTGTTAACATTAATAATAATGATATAAGATATGGTTGATGGTGATTAACTAATAATATGTTGTATGTACCACTAAGGTTTAAGGTTTTAGCGAGGGCTGCTAAAACCTCTGAGACACCGACATGTGCCGGCGTTTGAGGTGCGGCGGGACAATGGCGATCAGTCCGCCCAGCGGCGGCCGCATCTTTGACCGGTAAATCATTTCGTCGTACGGCCGGCGGTAAAACTTCAAGAACGGGACGAACGACTCGCGGGACTTGTCGGGTCGGGTGACGTGGCAGTCTTTCTTGAAGAACATGGCCGGCGACTGGAAGAAAGAGGGACGGGCGGCGCGTGGGTGGAGGGCGGCGGAGTCGAATTCTTGGGTCTTCTGCGGCAGCGGCGTGGAGGGAAAGAAACCCTTCCGGGCTGTGGCGGCGGCACCGGCGGTGCCACGTGGAGTCCGTGCGAGGGGCGAGGCGAATGACATGGACCGGGCGTTGAGCGGCGAGATGGCGGCGGAGCCCAGGTTGGTTGACGAGTGGACGGTGGTGGGGCCTATCTTCGACGCTGACGTGTCGGTCAACGTGAGGTGCCACGGCTTCAGAGAGTCAAAGTGGTGGGAGACCGTGAATGAGAACCTTGAGGATGAGCATGGGCCAATCTTGGCCGTTGATGATGCCACGGATGCAGGGCTGAATCTCAGGGATGCAGCTCTGGGATATGTTGAGAAATTATTAAACTCTAGAGAATCTTCAAAGTCAAGCGATGATACCACCATGGTCAACGGTGCAAGCTCCACAAATGCCTTCACTCCCTGCATTCAAAATCTAAGTTACTATCAAATCCCATTTAAAAAAACTTATAATGTTTGTCATTACACAAACAAAATTTATAAATCTAGCTTTAAATAATCTAGTAACATTTGTAAAATTATAGATTCCATTTAAAAGAACCAATAACGTTCATAAAAAATGACAAAATTTACAGATCCCACTAAAATAGAACTCTATAATGTTTGTCCTTAGGTTATAAAATTTTCTATAAATTTTGTTCGTCTTTGTGTAACGAATAGAATTCAAACGGAAAATTTTACTAAACCAGCCTAGATAGGTTATGTTGTTCACGGGTGATTCACTCGAACTTTTATAACATTATTTCAAACAGGAGATTGTACTAAATTGGTCTATGTAGGTTGCTTACAGTTGACCCGTTCAAACTGAGAAGATCAAAATGTCAAATTTAAAACTTTATAATTATCAAGCTAATTGTCTGACTAATTTGACTAGGATTGCTCGGACTTAAGAGTAATGGAATGTGTACCTTCCAAAGATAGGAGAAGAGGGAAGGAGGGTCAATGACAAAGGCCTTGTGAAGGCGGCCAGGGTAGTAATCAGCCACCACTTTCATTGCAGCCAACAAGATGTTCATAAAGGCAGAAGCTGACCTGAAAAAGCCTGCATTTTGGCACAAACCCAATTTCTATAAATACACAAACAATATTAATTACCATCATTAAACCAAAATAATAATTACATATTCATTCACCTTTGGGTTGCAAAAAGAGACCATTTATTAGCACACTTTCTGGATAACCAAACTTTATATAGTGGAAAAGAAGAAATTGAGACAGAGAATGACAACTTATACCCCCACATCAGAGCATATATTCCCAACCTTGAAAGCAACACCTCAAGGGCACTCCAGGCAAACTCTGAAAAGACATTGCCAAGAAACTGCTAATTTCCCAGGGACCAGTTTTGGTATGTTCTTTTCGACCCGAACTTAAACCACTCAAACTCTTACCATTCGAGTTAATACATTTTAAGTTTTAACATCCCCGATAATAAACTTAAACGATTCAAACCCTTTCCACTCGAGCTAATTAATTTGTTAAACAATTATGGAAAGCAGGCGTGACAATATTGGAAATTAAAGTGGGCAAAGTAAAGGTTAAATTTTTTTTCAAGAAAAGGTGTGTTTTGGGGTATTTCAGACTGATAAAAGGCTCCTGGGAAAACCCAGAAGGGGAATGTACATTAAACTACTGCTGCTGCTTCCCCAACTCAGAGAAAGCTGACTTCTGATTCGAGGAGAGATAGAGAGAGGAGAGAGAGAGAGAAAGAAGGATTCAAAATTGCCTTTTGTCCCCCCCAAACTTTACCAGATTTTCATAATAAGCTAATCAAGGATAATAGTGTCATTTCAGAAACACATGGTACTACTACTATAATACTTACTGGCATCAAAGAGTATCACAAACTGTTCAACATTTTTGGCCATGGTTTGAATTGCCACCTCCACTGTAAACGCCAGCAAAACAGTAAACCTACACACATATATAATAATAACAATAAATTCCTTTTATTTTTTTCGAATCTCAAAAGAAACTAATCTAGTCGAATCTCGTTTAAACTTACATTTTCTGGGAATGGAACTTCTGGTAATCTTGTTTGATCCTGAAAATCTGTTTTGACCACCCAAAATATTTCAGGAAAAAAATTCAAAAAAAAAAAGAATTAATCAAAGAAAATAATGGGATTAGTTAACAGTACCATGACAGGTCTGGAACTATCATCATGGCCTGCAACATAAGCCACACCTTCAACAAGCTCAGCAGAGAACTCATCAGCCATGAGACGATCTGCAAAAATACATACAAAAAAAAAACATATAAATAAACATAAAACTGACAGGAAATTCATTTTTTTTAAAACTTTAATCATATACCCATATTTTGAGTACTTTAATGTGGTCAGTTCACTCCATATATCATATTAAAAAAAAAAAACAAATATTCCCAGAATCCCAGATTCTTAGAATTATTCGATGGGGTTTCAAATTTTTGAAGATGGAGAGAAAGAACAGAGCAGATAAACATAGTACAATATATACCTATGCCTAAGGAATCCCTCCAAGCAAGACAACTACGAAGATGTTTCGCAGCCTTCTTCACGCTGTCCCCTTTCGCCTTCAAGAACCTCTCCACACATCCCTTGTTGCAGAATTTTTCCTGCTCACCAGAAAAAAAACATAGTAAAAACATGGGAATCAGCAGAAACAAAATCTGGGTAATGAGCATAAACATAGGAAAAACAAGTTTAAGGTATATATTTATATATATATATATATATATATATATATATATATATATATATATATATATACCTGTTTGAGAGTGAGAGGAGATTGTTTTCTGAGGATGTCAAGAACAGCTTGAACTCTCTGATCTTTCTCGTTTGGATTCTGACACTGATGATCTCTCTTACCCATCTCTTGTTTTTTTCCAGAACACACGCAAACGGCTATTAGCAGAGATTAAAGTCGGAGAAAAAAAGGAGAGAAATTTGAATCTCTCAAGAAAACAGAGACAAAGATTCTGTTCTAGTCTTCTTTTTCACGCAACCACCGTTTCAAACAGCGACATGGAAAAAGTGATGGTTTTTCTAGAGAGAGAAAGCGCGATGTTTTTTTTTTCTTCTTCTTCAAAGGATATAGAGAGAGAAGTGGAGAACCCGCATTTATAGGCGTGACGGCTGCCGTTAAGTGGAGGGGTCATAAGTGAACAGTGCAGAGGGGGGAGTAATGACGGCTCGACAGACGGGGCATAACGGAAAACGTGAACTCGACTATTTCACTTTCAGTCCCTATTCTTTTGTTCATTCCCAATTTCCCGCCCCCATATTTTGTATGCTGCAGTGCAGTAGAATGTTGCATTGTTTGTTTGAGGAAACAAATAATTTTTTTTGTGTGTGTACTTGCAGTTGGTTGATAGTGATGTTTCAAACACTATGTAATAGGCTAATAGCACCTTCAATGGAGATTTTTTGGTAGTTTTTGTATTGTATTGCATAAACATAATTTTTGGAATTTTTTTAATAATATATATATATATATATATATATATATATATATATAATCCGCGCACATAAACAGATGCATGCTTTTCACGTACTTGTTAATCGATTGGAGTGGCCACTACTCCTTTAGCCATATATTCTTTTAATTTTACTTTTTTGGGTATAAATTTGAAACTCACAAAATATGATAATAGAATAATCGAATCTCCAGTAATTTATGATTATCATATTGACTTGTCTATATAGTCGACAATGTAATAAATCTAACTGAGACCAAACGTTACAACCTTAAAACAAAGCTTGATTTCAAATGTGAAACTCGAACTCTACTTTCTGAGTTCGAGCTCGAATAGATGATTGGCATGTGCTTCTAACCATTTCAACTCGGCTCTTATACTTATATTTGGAAGGCGTAATATTTTTGAAGAAAATATAATACTTGTACATTTGATTTAAAAATATTATATTTTCTCTTATAAGTGACAAACACTTGTCAGCATTACTTATAAGGGAAAATGTAATACTTTTACAACAAAATGTAAAAGTATTAATAATATTACATTTTTCAGTATAAATATTACATTTTTATATTGATTCGACCTGACCTGTCTCACGAATAAAGATATGTAAGACGGTCTCACACAAATGTGACCCTTTAATTATACTATATATACTAGTCATTTTAGTTTATTAATCTGTTACTATTGTAATATACCATCATAACTTTTTGTTTAAAAAAAAAAAAAGTTACAATAATCTTATTATTATAGCAACAAAACTATGAAATTATATTAGAATTTTATGTATTACACTATTACATGAATATATTTTAATAATTTATTATCTTTCTTAGCTTTTCTGTAACATATTCAAATCCGATATTTGATATGCAAAATAAAGAATTTGGCAATCTTCTTCTCTAAATTTTTTCTTTTAATATGTGGTATACATCGCTCTTTTTCTTTTCACTACACAAACATGTTAAATAAGTTTTATTTTATAATAATGAAGTATAAAATAAAAACACATCACCGAAGCTATAGAATTTTTTTTTCTTAAAAAAGTTGTTGTGCTAATATTTTCTAGGCACCATTTGGTGGGATAGAGATAAACTTGTATTAATGATTCAAACGGCAATAGTAACAATGAATTTCAAATTTCAATTCAAAAGTAAAGTAGAAATGGTGTTGTTTGTATAACTTAATTAGTAATGCAATGTTAGTTTATTTATAACATTATCCAAAAAGGGGAGAGAGGGAGGGGGGAGCCATGATGTAAAGATTATTGTAGTGAAACATAGTTCTTGAACAGTTACTGGGGTTTGGTAAAAGCAAAACAGATAGATGATAGTAAAGCTTGTGATTGTACAAGAATAATTGTAAAGGGCATGGGCAATGTACATATGCATATATGTTATATGTTGTGTCTAAGGGTACTGAGTACTGACCGAGAAGGTAGAGTATAATTCGCATATTAAAAGATTACAAGTTTGATTCTTGCTAACATCCTCTCAGTTTATGATCTCGTCGCGCAAGGCCTTCCTAGTGCAATTCACATCTCGTGATTTGCAAGCTATTACACAGAAGCGTCAAGTCGGGTTTACCCAATGCACACCCTCTCGGTCGAACTGGTAGCACAGAGTACGTCTTCCTAGCAGTGCAGTTCACATCTCCTGTGTGGTTTGCAAGCTATTACACAGAAGCGTCGAGTCGGGTTTACCCAGTGCACACCCTCTCGTTCGAATTGGTAGCACATAGAAACAGAAGCGTCGAGTCGAGTTTACCTAGTGTACACCCTCTCGGTCGAACTGGTAGCACATAGTACGTCTTCCTAGTACTGATCTCAAAAAAAAAAAAAAAAAAAAAAAAATACATACAACATTATTAAGAAGGCAACTGTAGCAGTCTTTTAAGTTTTAATGATAAAAAGTAAATGACCCGTGAAGAGAATAGTTGTGCCAAAAATGTATTAATTATGTGCAACAGCAAGAAGTGTACCAAGTATTGTTGTGTCTGGTTTGATATAGTAACATGTTTTGGACTTACATTTGCAGTTTGCCCATTTCGTTATTTACTTTAATTTGCTATTTTTGCATACTTATAGCAGTGTGTTTAATTTCATGGTAG
This sequence comes from Ipomoea nil, assembly GCF_001879475.1. Lineage (NCBI taxonomy): Eukaryota > Viridiplantae > Streptophyta > Magnoliopsida > Solanales > Convolvulaceae > Ipomoea > Ipomoea nil. Next base: position 6,212,280 of record NW_017617116.1, read on the forward strand.
ACAACTAGATATTACTATAGCTAATTACCTATGCAATTGTCTTTATTGTCCACATTTGGACAAACGGAGTAGTGTGTACTTATATGACCTACTATTGTATTTTAAGGTCATGTACAAATAAAAAGTATTTTTGGATAATAATGATAAAATAACTCAAATTTTTATTTATCATTAACTCAAATTTTTATATCAAAATAAATATAATTAGATCACTCTTACCCCTTAATTAATTATCACACCCATTGATGGGGTTATAGTCTTATATATACGGGAATCAATTCCAGTTTGACTCTCAGTGAGAGATGCCTATTGACCTTTTCGATTTGAGACGATCAATTATGGACAATTTATAATAATTTATCTTCTTATGATCATTTATCGTCTAAAATCACAATGCGGACTTCATCCAAAACACATTTTCATATGGCGGCTACTAATTTTCCAGTAAATCAAAAGTTATAGGGCAATCAATATAACTAACTCAATAATACTTGTACTAACTTTTGTCTTTTCTTTTTTGAATTTTTAGTAGGTACTTACCGTTTATGACCCATTATCGTTGAATGTGAGCTTTGCAGCAACCTAATTTCACCAAACAGTTAGAAATTTCAGTCCCTATCAATCAAAGAATATCTTTTTTGAATTATTACACATCAGCTGAGTATATTTAATCCATACTCACATAGGTCCTATTTGGTAAGTGTTAGTCTATAGGTCACTTTTAGCTTATTTAATCATTATTAATTATTTAACTTGGCTAAAATATCAATATAAGTGTTTGGTTAATTAGCTTTTTGTAACTCTAAAATGCTAAAATTCAAAAAGCCATTCAAAACAATTTTTTCAATTAGTTTTTTGAAAAAAAAAATTATACCAAACAACTATCAGGTAACAGCTAATTTATCAAACACCTTTCTACAATCAGTTAATATTATCAACTAATTATGCCCTCTAATTAATCCAATCAGCTAACAACTAACAACCATTTATCAAATAGGGTCATAGTGGTTACGAATTTCTCTCGTCACTTAAAAGAAAAAACAAGAATATTATATTCCTCTCTAGATTTAGGTCTTAATTAATTTGACATTAACGTACTCTATGGTACGAAAAATAATTTAATATCATACACCCTTCGTCATATTTTAAGTTTCCAATTTAATTAACAAGAAGTTATTTTAAATAGTTTATAAATATTAGCGAATAATATTTATATATTTAAAAAATAAAGATGACACTTTTTTCCCTGTGTTGTTTACTAATAGCACATTTCCCCCCTATGTTGTTTATGTAACTACTTTATCCCCCTTAATTGTTTTTGAAATGGCTATTTCCCCCCTCTCCGTTAAATAAGTGTTAGAGATGTTAAATATGAGGGTAAAAATGACATTTCACTTATTATTATTATTATTATTATTGTTGTTGTTGTTGTTGTTGTTGTTGTTGTTGTTATTATTATTATTATTATTATTATTATTATTATTATTATTATTAGTAATGAATTTGGTTTGCAAACTGTAGTATATTAGGGCGTTGGGTGGGTAATTCATTAATAATAATAATAATAATAATAATAATAATAATATTATTATTATTATTATTATTATTATTATTATTATTATTATTATTATTATTATTAGGGCGTTAGGTGCATGGGATCGTTCATTAATAATAATAATAATAATAATAATAATAATAATAATAATAATAATAATAATAATAATAAGAAGTGAAATGCCATTTTTATCATCATATTTAACATCCTAACACTACTTAACAGAGAGGGAGAAAAATAGCCACTTCAAAAATAATTGAGGGGGATAAAGTGGTTACATAAACAACACAGGGGGGAAATGTGCTATTAGTAAACAAAACAGGGGGAAAAATGCTATTTTCCCATTTAAAAATTATACTTCTTATTAAAACTTACGTAAATTTTAAAAATTATAATAAATGTTAAAAATAAATTAAAAAAAAAACAATATAATATTATGAACATCATAATTGGGATTAATTATTTAAAAAAAAAATGGTAAAGACGGAAGACTTCAACCGTTGTCTAAAGATTGAATGTGCAATAAATAAATCTCGCTCTTGTGTAATGTCTTACAAATTATACGAGAGAGATAAATTATACTAAAAGACTTTGTGAGATATATTTAACTATATTAGTAACTATATAAATATATTATTCAAAATTTAATAACACTTGTACATCGTCATTGACACGATTTTTTGTGTTTGCACCAACTATGATTTGTCGCCAAACCTTAGGCAAAAGACTTTCAAGTCAAACCTTGATAAAATATATAACCAAGAAAAATAATTAAATACATTTTTTTTAAATGTCATTTTTTTTTTTTTTACCATAGTCAATGCTCCAACTCCGTCTATCATACGGCGGAGACCCTTTCTACATTTGGCGAGGCGTCAAACATTCTCCACGTGCAATTTATTAAATGTTGTCTCCCTATATTGTTTTCTTCATAATTTTATTTATTGTTATATGTTAAAAGTTGCACATGTTGATGTATCCAGTCTTCCGCTATTATATATGAGTAAAGTTTATCTCATACACACTCTCAAATATTAATTACAATTCTTTTTCATTACCCGAGAAAAAAAAAAACAAGTTGTATGGAGTAGGACTTTTGACTGCAGTGTTGCAAAAATCTCGCTTAGACACCGATTAATCGGTTCCTAAGCGCTATGTGCTGGCCGGCCGCCTAGCGTATCACCATAATCGATTGTCTAGACGGCTGACCGACTAGGCCGCCTAAGCGTTGACCGTGTAGGCCTCCTAGGTCACCTAGTCAGCCAATTAGCTATTGTTCTCTTCCTTTTAAAAAAATGAATTATTTTACTCAAAACGACATCATTTTTGAGCAAAATAACCTTAAATTGTTTAAACTCTAGCTAGATGTTTTTTAGGTTAATATTTAATATTTTAGTATTAACTATTAAAGTATTAAATATTTTATAATTATCAAGTCTTAAAATATTTAAATAATTTTTTAAAAAATAAAAAATACACAAGCACTTATGCGTTGATTAATCGCAGCCTAAGCATCTTAAGCACCTAGTGAATTTTTTCAACTATATGCTTTTGAGTAATGAAATGAATTAAAGGTTGGATTTGGAATCCAGTTAATTTATAGAAATATTTAGGAAAAAGATTGGACTTAATTGTCAAAGACAAAAAAAAAAATGTAAGCTTTATCGTGATAATTAAAATAATAATATTGAAGTAGTTCTTAGTGAAGATTTTATTTCATTTGTCCTCATTCAAATATGTACTAGATTCTCTACCCTTTTTCCCTTTAATTTGTTGCACTTTCCTAGGTCTTAATCACATATATAATCCATTAATCCACCTCTTTCAACATTAATATAATCTTAAATTCAAATCAATTTTATAAATATATATAACACTTGCCAACCTTGTGTCAGGTTGGCTAGTAGGGAATGAGAGATCTAGATGATAACTTTTATTTATTAATTAAAGATAAATAAATTCTTTAAATTTGATATGTTTGATATCCGAATGTGTACTCTATGTAAAGTCTGCCTTTTAACGGTAGTCGATAAAAGAAATTTAGTCAATGCATGACTGAATTTTAAGAAGTGCAAGATGGGCAACAACACATGACCTCAAATTTTAGATGGCCCGAAGCTTTGAGATTTTCATGCTAAGAGTGATTTTAGTGACTCCATCAAAGTTAAAAAGTTACTTTGTTTGTCGCATGAAGCGAACGGAAGGCGTCTCGTGTTCACCTAAGGGGGGGGGGGGGGGGTGTAATTTTCTCAACTTTTTTTTCTTTTATCCCTTCCATGTTCTGGGGGGGCGTAATTTTCTCAACTTTTTTTTTTCTTTTATCCCTTTTTATCCCTTCCATGTTCTATATTTCTTAGTCACATCTGCAAATAACTCCTGAAAATATAGTTATATATTGGTATTGGAGATGCTCTAGATATTAACTAGATGAAATCAATTCTTTGAACTTTGTGCATCTTTCTTTAAATGAAAAGGATATTTTAATGATATCGATCAAATAGTTATATATAAAAAAAATTGGGTTCTTCTAATTAAAATTGCTCATCATATTTTTTAGACACCGAAATCGCTCATTTTGTGTGTGTATACACTATACATACACATATATATACACAGAGGTATTGGTATTATACATATGCATAGACCTAGAATTTTATATATATATATATATATATATATATATATATATATATATATATATATATATATACACACACACTGCATGTATGTGTGTGTGTAGGGTGTTTATATAGTTTCACGTGCATGGTGAAGTATATATAGTGATAATTATAAGTTGTATGTAATATGTTGATGCACCACCTACCTACCCTAAAGAATGCAGGCAAAATGATTCAAAATTTGAACCCTCCCTCCATTTCCCATATATTGTGCTGCAAACTGCTTCTGCTCAATCCACCAACCATCATGTATATCCCATCACCCCACAGTACACTACATGCATGCACCACCACTTCTTAAACCTCATTATTATTATTATATGTATATAATGGATTAATCATTATTTAGCTCTTTAAATTCAAACTGTCGTATACTACACTCTTATCTCGTTGACTCGTCCCATGCACTCATGATGCCTATATACGTACATAATTATACTATATATACATAGCCCACAGACATATATAGCTCAATGATCAAAAGATTATGTGTGAGTACGGTGTAGTTATTTAAGAAATATTCAGGTTTGAATTCTCAATAATAGAGGACCGAATGATCTTAATATTGGGACAAAAAGCAAGCACTGTACTTAGAGATCATATGCGACCTTGGGACATATTTTGCGATTTGACTCTTTTTACCATTTTCGGCGGCGCAGAGGTGAGGGGCCCTTAAGTTTAGGATTAATTTAAACCTATATACATATACATACATATGTATTGTTGGAGTTGAGAAACTCAAAATTTACATCAACTTATTACAAGAGGAGCGAGGGATTGAGTTATGTACAAATGTAAACAATACTTTACTATAGGAATGACAACGAAATAAAGTGGAGACATATCTTTCGATCATATCTTAATTTGGGGAAAGAAGTTTTCCTCATTTCTGGTCAACTCCATGTACACACTTATATACACAAGGACGGGACAGGATGATGCGTCTTCCCGTTCTTGTTGGGATGGGGATCAGAATCGAGTTCATGTTGGGTTTAGCCGAGATTACTATCCCTATTTTATTGGTATAAGACCTTTTGAGGACTGGAATAATCAATCAAGTATCGGGTTTCCATCAAATTTGAGTGAAATTATCTCAATATAAGATCAAATCTTAAGTATTGATAAATTCGTGATTGCAATTAAGACTCAAATGTAATAATATATAGTATGAAGTGAAATGAGAAGGGGGGAAATAATAGTGGCCTGGGAAAGAGCAAGTAAAATGGTAGGGCCAAATTGTATATATGTAATGTGACTGGCAAGTTGAAAAAGGGTAACAGTAATGAAGAAGTAGTAGAGGAATGGGGATCTTGTCTATACGAAACTGGGCAAACCATATCTTCCATGAATAAAGCCAAGGGGATGATTTAACAAATCCATCATTCATCCTTTCTCCATTCCCACTATATATATTTTTTTATTAAATTATTATAAATATTTCAATCTACTTGAATTTTCTCATATATAGTATATTAATTAATTATTATAGAAAAAAATGTTATAATGTGGTACATATATATACACATGCATGTTGTATTTCCAAAATAGAGGTACCAGAAGGTCATGAGTGGATGAAACATTATTTTCGTACAAGAATGTCACAAATTCACAAGTTCAATTTTGGCCAACAAGTACCCTATGATCTCGGTGGAGCCGGTTGAACATGGCCTTTCTAATGCAGTTTATTACTTTAATTAGTGGTTGTTGATTTCTCTCGTCATAAGTTGTATAAGTAGCTAGTTAAATATGCCCATACTACTACCTAGCTATGGGAGTGATTCACAAATTACTGTCGAAAAGATTAATCACAATGACACGCGCGGTGAACAAATTAAACCCTAAACTTAAGATAGTCAACTAAAAATGTTGTATTATGCACATATATCGAGAGAAACTAATAATAATTGTACTGATTGGTTAGTAACACGCATTGATTTTATATAACTTGAAAAATCATTTTATCTAGACAGCATTCGACATATATATTTTGGTAGTTGATTGTGTTAGTGTATGTATAGTACGTAGTTTGAGTATGACATTATTTATAATTGTCCATTTTTCTTTCCCGATTATATTATTACAAAAAATGAATTTTTAATTTTAAGTTATGACATTGCAGGATTTCTCACTATAATATATATCGTATGTGTATGTATTAATTATTCAATACATCTTATATGTGCACGTACTAAAACACATGCATGATGCATGCACACGTACATACTACAAATTCATGTTCCTCGGAAAGAGCCATATGTTCTAAAACAAAAAATAAAACAACAAAGAAGAGAACAAAGAATGATACTTAAAAATTTTTACTTACTTTTTATGTTATATTTAATGTATGTGTTCAGTTGTAAATTATACAAACTAAACTATTTAAAATTCATTTTTATTAATTAATTTAATATTAGAGAATAAAATTTATATACTAAAACATATTCAAAACTTATAACATGTTTGGTTCACAAAATGAAATTTGGAGGAATAGAAATCCTATTTCATTGTTTGGTTCATGAAAAAAATAGGAATTACATAATAATGTTTGATTAATTATTTGAGAAATTATATATATATATATATATATATATATATATATATATATATATATATGTACGTATGTATGTATATATATGTACGTATGTATGTATGTATATATAATGATCAAATTAGTTATAGAATTACATGCAAAACTGTAATTAAGACATTCAACTCAATAACACTACTATAATTGAATTCTTTAACAATCCAAAACCATGCAATTAAATAAAAAGAAATCACATATTCTTCCATTTATGGCTGACATGCCAATTAATTCATAAAAAAATAATTTTTATACTTTAATTTATTTTAATAATTTTATTAAAAAAAAAAAAAAAAAAAAAAAAAGCTCAACCCCATTTCCTGACTTCATCTCTGACCGGAGATGAAGGTGGGGGAGAGGAGTTGGGTATTTTTAAAATTTATTAAAAAATTATTTTTAATCAATTAATCGACATGTCAACAGTAATTAATTAGAATTTTTGTTGATTTGAAACTCAATTTTATATATATATATATATATATATATATATATATATATATATATATATATATATATATATATATATATTTTGAGTTGGATGACTCAATTGCAATTTTGTATATTTTAAATAGCTTATTTGGCATTTATTCATAAAAAGAATAACATAATTTTTTCTTTTGTTTTAAACACATAAAATATATAGAACAAAGAATGTATTAATTCACCTTCCAAAAAAATGGGTAATTAAGTGGATGAAGCATGATTCTGGTATAAAAATAGTCACGAAGACAATTGTTAACCCTTTCTTGATCGAGCCCATTACACTCCATCACTATGTAAATTCAAACATTAAAAAGAAAAAGTTATTCCTATATGTCATTCAAAAAAAAAAAAAAAAAAAAAGTTATTCCTATATGCGTGTGAGATCAAGGGGAAAATAAGCATGAATTAAAGTTACAGTAGCCTCCCCTAACTTTACAATTTGATATTATTATTACTACCTTTAACATCTTTTTTTTTTTTTTAGTAGCATCTTCGAAAGTGAGTATAAATTAGAATCTGGCATTTGTTGCAATGATGATTCCTCGATCCGCTTTAAAAATTCCTTCAACCTTACATAGGAGGTAGGAATTTGTGTTTATATATACTTTAATTTGTAAAGGGAGAGTAAAAAAAAATAAAAAATTGAAGAGACTCGAAGCCTCACTTACTTGATTCTGCGGGTGCTTGCACCCATATTATCAGAATCAAGGAGTTCAACCCGCACGGACTTAGCTCAATGGTTTAATGGACAGTATTTGGGGTAAGAGACCAAGATTCGAACTTCGGCGGCGACAGTATGGAAATTATGTTCAAAGTGGAATTATGTCCAAAGTGAACAGATTTCTTGTGTGCACCGATATTATATCCAAAGTGGGCAGGCCCTCTCTACTAACCCCACGACACATTTGTTCCTCTGGCTACGTTGGCTTATATGTATATATGAACAGTGCTGTAGGTTTATTAGGTCACCACACAGTATACACTACATAACATATTATATATATCCAAACAGTTCCATTTATGTTTGTGATGATAAAATCTATTCTGCAGATTTTTAAGTCTGTAAATTTCCAGCTCACCCCTCTGTCATGCATTATGGGAAAGCAAAAAGAAGACGACATGACACGGTCTGTTAACGTTGTATAAAGTCATATATGATCCAACTGAGGAGTCAAAGGACAGATGGATGGCCAAGATTGCTTTGGAGACCATCTTACTTTTTTTTCTTTTTTCCTCTCTTTTTCACCAATAAGGAACCGTTGCAAAAGAGATAGATGAAGGCATGGAAACTTTACAAGCAGATTAGTAAATGGGTTGACCACAACCATTGGGGTGGGGTAGGGGGGTGATAGGGGTAGGGGGTATAGGAGTATAGGACCCAACCTCCATGTATAAACATATATGATTGCACCATGAATGGCCCCCCATTATATTGATTCAGAGAAAAAGGATTTCCTGCAATTTTTATCCTTTTAACATGATTACTTGTCCTTCATTTATTAATTATTATTGTTTTGGTTATATGGTCAAATAATAATGATAATTATGTGTCCTTTATCGTGAACACAAACATTTTCTTTTGCAAATTCTTATAAATTCATCATTTCTAAATGTTTGCAAGTAAATGACATGTTTCAGCTCAAAGTTGGTTGCATCCATGGGTTGTAATGTTGTATAGGGATAGATGCATATAAATTCCCTGTCTATTTAATTTAAAAATACAAATTTATATTATAGAAGTTCACAATTCCAATACTAAAAATACACAATTTATACGTCGTTTAGGATCATGGTCCACCTTGCAAAGTGAATCCTGATTCATGGTATAACAACTCTTTGAACATCATTGTTTTTCTCTTCTCCTGTGTTATGCTGTGGAACCGTGCCCACCTTGTCTATGTTCATAATTACTGAATTTTATATTCACAATTATTAAACTCTATATTCACAATTATAGAATTATATGTTCATAATTACTGAACTCTACGTTCATAATTATAAAATTCTATTTTCGTCATTTTTGAACTTCATATTCATAATTATTGAACTTTATATTAACAATTACAGAACTCCATGTTATAATTATAGAACTCTATGTTCATAATTGTTGAACTTTATATTCACAATTATGAACAGTTTTCGTACCGTGTTCACCTTGCAATGTGAACACGGTTTCACAACATAATTTGCCTTTGATTGTTCCGTGGGCTTTGACTTTCCACATGCAAGGCAATCTTGTGTACTAGTCTTATGGGCCTTGGCCCATTATATTTATATATTTATTAAATGGCAGCCCTCTTTATAAATATTATTTTATGGGCCTACTGTTTTTTAGTACAAGTTTTTTTTTTTTTCTTCTTCTTATTATTTTTTTTTTATCAATTTTGCTTTTATGGTTGACTCGATCTATTACAAATCTTCAAATGTAACATTAATATGTTTTGGTTATATTGTGTAATTTATTTAAATGCCTTCACTACAAATAAGTAAACAAATATATTATTATTATTATTATTTATCTAAAAACATTATATCCATATTATGTCCTTTCTTTAATTTTTTGTGCTAATAAATGTGTATATGATACTTTAAATGTTCTGCACTTCTTTTATTAGATAAATTATCCCTATTATTTCACTTATTGTTAGGTTGATACCATGCATAATCATAAAATTTAGAATAAATTTTACTTTTGGTCCCCATACTATTATTATACATGAATCATATTTGATTATTGACTATTAAAATTTTTCAATTAAGTGCATGATTATGTAATTTGTATCATATTTGGTATTTTCCAACCTAGGTGCATGAAGGATGATATATATGTAACCATAACATTTAGTTTTGCTTATCAATTCTAGTAAGAGGAATTTATGGTTCTTTAAGTAAGGTATTGTGTTCAAACATTAAAGTATTTTCGAAGTTTGATTCTCAGAGAAATTACATAGAGTTAATATCATAAATGATTATTCAACTATTTTAAAATTCTCAAATTGAGTCACTTGATCAAATTTTCAGCATAAAAAGGGTAATAATGTTGAAAATTGGTTTAGACTCTCCTGCCATAATGCCATTGTCTTCATTGATCATTGTTACAAGTACCCACAAAAAAAAAAAAATAATAATAATAATAAAATTGTGGGTCTTTTGGATTTATTGTATTTATAACTAAATTTGAGTGTATTAATGTATAGTTTGGTGGTTCCAATGCTTTTTGTACTTAATATGACACATGGGCTGGGTCTGTGCAGACTTATGAACATGATTCATGTAACATAGGACAACATATTTCACTGTTCTTAGTGCATTATTCACTCTCTATGTCAACTACCCAACCAACATGTTCCTCTACCAAAAAAGAACAAGCAGATTTTCCAAAACCCCTGAAATTTTACCCAGAAAATGATACTCTTTTCAATAAATAATAAAGATAATTATTCTAAAAAAAAATAAAATAAAAAAAATAATCAAAACCCATAATAATGTTAATGGGTTGCAACAAAAAAAGTTTCTGAAAGAGTGAAAGCACAGTGTACTTGACCAATCGATCGTCACATCTTGCATTCTGACAATCTCTCCTTGGATTCTTTCTTTAAGGAAAAAAAAAAAAAAGATTTTCTTTTTGCCACTGTAAAATTGCTCCAAGATTTCCAGGATTAGTGTAATTAATAAAAATTAAACATTTGGATGTATCAGTTTAACGAAAACAATGGTGTTACCTTGTCCCGACTCCGACTCGATAGAATAGTAGAAGAGTAAATCACAGCTAACAAGATAGTAGAAATGTAAATTACGGTGTCTCAGTGACTCATTGGGTGGGAGGAACAGTTTTTGGTGTCCATAAAAGAGATCACCATATTAGATGTAAGTATGTAACTTCCATATTGTGGTTGTTACTTGTTATATTGTGTGATTTGTGTCATTTTCTTCGAGGTATCTTAGGGAAGATCAATATGTGGTGTCCACAAAAAATTTACCATATTGGGTGTAATTTATCACATTGTTCAGTTATGTGCATGGTTGAAAAAATCGATAGGTGCTCCTCGGGCACCTGGTGGCGATTAAGGCGCCCGTGTATTTTTTATTTTTTAAAGGCACAAGTGTCAAATAGGCCCATCAACTACTACGAAGTGCTCAATTCCCACCATGAACTAAATTAAGTGTCAAATAAGTCTATCTACCAGCTAAATTCATTCAATTGGCATTTTTTACAAGTTACCAACAGGTTGCCTATTTAATTATTAAAATAAATAATTAAAAATTTTTTAAAAAAAATTTAATTAAAAAAAAAAAGAGAGAGAGAGAGAACAGCCACCGGCTGTCCTCGCCGGACAACCGGTGGCTGCCATTTCAAAGACAGTCGTGACTGTCTAATATGAGGTCCAGATCTGGACCTCAAAGGCCGAGAACGAGGGCGGCGGGCATATGGCCGCCCTCGTTCCATACGGCCATGGCCGTCTAAAAAAAATTTCAAATTTGTTTTTAGACGGCCATGACTATCCGGGGACGGCCATGGCCGTATGGAACGAGGGCGGCCATATGCTCGCCGCCCTCGTTCCCGGCCTTTGAGGTCCAGATCTGGACCTCATTTAGATAGCCATGGCTGTCCGGCTGTCCTCGCCGGACAGCCACGACTGTCTTTGAAATGGCAGCCACCGGCTGTCCGGCGAGGATAGCCGGTGGCTGTTCTCTCTCTCTCTCTCTCTCTTTTTTTTTTTTTTTTTTTTTTTTGTTTAATTTTGTTTAATTATTTATTTTAATAATTAATAGGCAACCTATAAAAAAAATCAATTGAACAAATTTAGCTGATAAATAGATCTATTTGACACTTAATTTAGTTAATGGTGGGAATTGAACACTTTGCAGTAGTAAATGGGCCTATTTGACACTTGCACCTTTTTTAAAATATGTTTAAATTTGTTTAATTTTTTAAGACTAATAATTATAAACTATTTAACCTAAAAAACATCTAGAGTTTTAAAGTTTAGGGTTATTTCGCTCAAACGGATGTCGTTATTTTGAGTAAAATAACTCATTAAGAAAAAATAATAGCTAATCGGCCAGCTAGACGACTTAGTTGGTGCTTAGGAGGCCTAGGCGGTCAGTGTCTAAGCGGCCTAGCCGGCTGATCGCCAGAGTCGGATTTTAAGCCTAGCCGGCCGGTCGGTAGTCGCCTAGACCTTTTGATGATACGCTAGGCAGTCAGCCAGGCCTAACACTTGGGCATGATTTTTGTAACACATATTATGTGTTTTTATTTATAATTTATTACTCTTGACAATGTTGTTACCTTCGTGACTTTTAAGATTGTGTTTTATGGAATGTGATCCAATTTCTACGTACGGATCGCGAAAAATGGTACCATGAAAGAAGCCCGTTAATAATATATGACTGTTTTTATTATTTTTAATCTCTTTTTATTTTTCCTCTGTACAGTAACAAAAACGACAACAGAGCCGAAAGCGTCTGTTCATATATACACACATACACCCAGAATCAATGCAAAGTCTATTCCTCTCTTTACGTCTCTCTTCGTTTCTGGCGATTCGATTGGCTCGCCGGAGGATTGAGTTACTGGACGGAGAGGGGGTCCCGGCGGCGGGTGGAACGAGCCTACTCTTCGGGGAGGTGAGGATCACTGAATTTTTTTTTTTGTCATGCACTGTGAGGGAAACGAATTTTCCCTAACATTATCGATTTATGCGGTGCGGGTTTTCTGAAACTGTGAATGTTTCGTTGTGGTTTGTTTCAGATCTGATAATGTTGGAGTAGAGAACGGGGAATTCAGGTTTGTGGGTATCTTGTCTCGTTAATTTTGATGGCTAATTTAATGTGAAAATTTTGATTCGAGCTTAGGGTTTAAATTCTGTGCATTGATGGAGGAGAGTGTGAGATCAGGGGGCGTAGTGAAGAAGAAAAGCTCTTCTGGTTGTTTAATTATTAGGAAAAAGGATGATAGAGTTGGGGGAATGGGAATGGGAATGGGAATGGGAGGGATCGGTCCTTCAGGATCTTTTCAGAAGGATAGGAAGAGACCCAGGAAGATAATGATGAATGATTCAGAGTCTAGTGATGAGTTGCCCGAACCGAATTCCCATAATGGTTCAGTTATGTATAGGAGTGGGGTTGAGGACAAGGGAATTTTTCGTAGGAATGGGGAGATTGAGAATGATCGGAAGAGGAATAGATTAGGGTTAGAGTTCAACGGGTATAACGAATTTGATAGGAGGAATGAGTATCGAGAGGAGAGGTTGAGGATGATGGGAGGAATGGGGAGTTTGAGGGAATTTGAAAACGGGCCTGTTAGGGATGTGATGATCGAGAAGAGGAAGCACTCGTATTTTGATAGTTCGGGTTCGAGTAATATGGTGAGTGCTAGGGCTAGAGGGGTCGATTATGGTGCTAAGAACAGGTACGAGCAGCATGAGGATGAAGTACATTGTCCCATCTCATCGATGAGGTTGAAGTATCAGGAAGCATCCGATGAGCCAATTAGGGTGCAGGGAAAAAATGGGGTACTGAAGGTTATGGTAAATAAGAAAAAGAAGATGGATTTATTGCATAATAATGAATTCAAGAATGTTGAAAACCGGAAAGCTTCAATGTCTCATGTCAAGAAGGAGCCAAGAGTCCAGCCGGCACTTTTTGCTGACTATAAACACTCTGACTTGCGACCTTTGCCCATTGAGAGGGAGAAAAGTGAGCTGAAATCTCAAAAACCGCTCCGGGAAGAAACTACTTCGACTGCAGATTCAGAAACAGATGGAGCTCGTACACCACATAAAGTGGCACCGCTAAGTTCTGAGACTGGTTGCTCAGTGAAACGGGTAAAAGAGGAAGAAATTAGACCCTCAGCTTCAGCCGCTGAAACTCTTTCGGCAGTCAACAAGGATGGAAAAGTTAAACGCGGGGGAAGCACTGAAAAGCAGCAGCTACGCGAGAGAATTAGGGGAATGCTGATTGAAGCTGGGTGGACTATTGATTATAGACCAAGAAAGAACAGAGATTACCTAGATGCTGTGTATATTAGCCCCAGTGGAACGGCTTATTGGTCAATAATTAAGGCTTATGATGCGTTTCAAAAACATTTGGAGGGAGACACTGGTAAAAATAAATCTGATGGTATCTCTGCTCCATTTGCTCCTTTGTCAGCAGATTTAATAAATAAGCTAACAAGGCAAACTAGAAAGAAAATTGAAAAAGAAATGAAAAAGAAGAAAAAAGATGAAAGTGCAAGTAGTAAGAAGAAGGCATTAGTGAAAGAGCATGCAGAAGGCACAGACAGTGATCAGCATGATGAGAGACTTGATAGCTATATAAAGAAGAATGGTAAGCCACTTAAAGGCAAATTTCATGCAACCAAGCAAAAGAATGAGGATAAAAAAAATTATAATGCCTCGGAAAGTGGGAGGCTTAAGCAAGACATGGTTGTGAGGTCCACTACAGCACCTACGAGAAATATAATCCTGGGGAAGAAAAGCCAAATAATTGGGAGGTGTACTCTGTTGGTCCGCAGTTTTGAGAAAGGAGAAAACCCTGAAAATGATGGTTATGTTCCATTTTCTGGAAAAAGAACTTTGTTGGCCTGGATGATAGACTCTGGGACAGTGAAACTGAGTGAAAAGGTTCAATATATGAACCGTAGAAAATCACGGGTAAAGCTAGAAGGTTGGATCACGCGAGATGGTATTCACTGTGGTTGCTGTAGTAAAATTCTTACAGTTTCCAAGTTTGAGCTCCATGCAGGGAGCAAACTTCGCCAACCATTTCAAAACATTGTTTTAGAGTCTGGAGTTTCTCTATTGCAGTGCCTTATAGATTCATGGAATAGGCAAAAGGAGTCCGAATGCCGAGATTTCTATGCTCTAGGCATTGATGGCGATGATCCAGATGATGACACTTGTGGTGTCTGTGGTGACGGTGGGGATCTGATCTGTTGTGATGGCTGTCCATCAACTTTTCATCAGACCTGTCTTGGTATAGAGGTACATATTAACCACAATATTGACATCCTGTATGCTCTGTTTCTTCCCCACATGCCATAATGTATTATGCATTGTATTTGTATCGTCATTGCTTTCAATCCTATTACACTTTTAGGCCAATGTTGTTCTTACTGTAAAATCAATTGTGACGATGAAGCCCAAAGCAAGTCCTATTTAGCTCAAACTGGTAGGAAGATATATTTTTCTTTAAAAGAGAGAAATTAAAGAGGCAAATGATGTCCAGTGTCCTGCCAAAATAGAAAAGGATATTTTCCTCCTCAGCTGTGATGAATTAATTGCTGAAAACTTGATGCCCCTTAGAGTAAAAGAACCAGTATTTATAACGATTCTTGCTCTAACCTCGGTTCTTAAAACCCAGTTCAGCAACAAAAGTGAATCAGTCTTAGGAGGAATATGACACATAGGCCTAGCAGATTGACTTGCATGTTTAGCTAACATCTAGGCATTACATGCAGATGCTTCCTCCTGGTGATTGGCATTGCCCAAATTGTACATGCAAATTTTGTGGGGTTGCCAATGGGAATCTTGCTGAAGGCAATGAGGATGCTGATGAGCTTTTATTTTGCGACCTCTGTGAGAAAAAATGTAAATGCCTTCTCTATAAAGTTTTGTTTATGTATTTCTCTGGTTCTATTATATTTCAATCATTGCTTTCTATTTAATTGAAATTCTACATTTTTATTTTACAGATCACAAATCATGTGGACAAGAGGAGAATGCTTTGCCTATGAATACCAATAACGTTTCTACTTTTTGTAGCAATACATGCCAAGAGGTATGCTACTTGGATATTTTATAGAGCAACAATCTTCAGATTCCATTTTTTAATGGAAAATCATTTCATCTGATTTCTGGTTCCTCAATGAATATCATATATTTCCTCTTCTCAAATTGGTATCATCTGTCAAGAATAAACAGTTCTCATACCTTTAGAGATTATTTTATTTTTCTGGCATGAGAACTTTGGAACATTTGCTCCCATCACAGCGGCAATTTACTTATGGTCTTGATCACTTAAGGGAATCACTTCCAGAAAATTATTGGAATCGGTGTGCATATAATCAAAATAATTGTATTCTCTTATTTATGCAGCTTTATGATCATTTACAGAAGATTCTTGGTGTCAAACATGAATTAGAGTCAGGATTCTCATGGTCTCTCATCCAAAGATCAGAATTGGACTCTGATACCTCACATCGTACTTTTCCCCAAAGGGTTGAAAGCAATTCTAAGTTGGCTCTCACATTGTCTATCATGAATGAGTGTTTTTTGCCCATTGTGGATCGAAGAAGCGAGATCAACATAATTCAAAATGTCGTTTATAACTGCGGGTAAGCAGCTGCCTACCACATTTGATACTTCTGAAAAATGCATTACGCGGAAAAAAGGTGATGAAGTGGATTCAATGGCATCCTTATCATCTTTTTATTTGCCTCCTTTTTGTCATTTTCATGTGTGTGATTCCCGGTGGATAGATTTCAGTTGTCTTGCCTTCATACTTTCTGGCTTGTGTGCACTAAGTAGCAATTAATTCAAAATTGTTGATTGTTATTATCATTGTTTCTGTAATAATATTCGGAAAATGCTAAGTATCCCTATAAGGAGTAATACTACTAAAACGTGTCTCTTAGTGATTGGATGAAAGAAAAAAGTTAAAAGAAAAGTGAGCCGTTCACTATTGTTGGGTTTTCTGCTCAAGGCTATTCATGTTATTGACTGGCTTTCTAAATTGTTAATCTTTTCCTGCAGTTCAAATTTCAGTCGTCTCAATTATCGTGGCTTCTACACAGCAATCTTGGAAAGGGGTGATGAAATCATCTCTGCTGCATCTATAAGGTATTCTAAATGACTTAATACTTGTTAATGTGATGTGTAGCAACTTTATTTGATGAATATTTGGCCAGTTGCTTCAACCAGATTCATATTTTTGTTATTTGTGCAGTTCATTGCTATTTATTAACAGTAAATACTGATGATCACATATTACTTGTAATTTTATTAGGATCCATGGGACACAACTTGCAGAAATGCCATTTATTGGGACTCGCTACATATATAGGCGCCAAGGGATGTGCCGACGGCTATTGTCTAGTATTGAGATGGTACGTGTGTTAGTTGTCATTTGATTGACGTTAAGTGGCCACCAATGTATTAAATTTGTTTGTAAGAACCATACTGGATTACTGGTGTTATGTAATGATACTTTAGACACTTTATTTCATATTTAATGGGTATTAAGTCAATGTTTATATCAATGAATAATTATGAATGCTAACCCCGTTTACACTGGAAAATTTATCTTCATTTGTGTTGATATCTGTTATATTCTATCTCTATCTAAAATGTTTTGTGATTTATGCAATTTTCAGGTCCTCTCTAGTCTAAGAGTAGAGAAATTGATCATTCCTGCTATATCTGACAATATGAATACCTGGACCTCTGTGTTTGGTTTCAAAAAACTAGAGGAATCACACAAACATGAAATGAAATCCATGAATATGCTGGTGTTTCCAGGGACTGATATGTTACAGAAGCAGCTAGTGATGCAAGAAGCATCAGACGGTAAAGATTCGTCCATTAGTGGTGATTTTTTATTTATTTATTATTATTTTTTTTTTCCGAATCGACTTTTATGTATCTCTGCAATACATGTTCAAGATTTGGTTTGACTTGTTTTGCATAGGCTTGAAATCTGTTGAGCTTGGACTGGTAGAAAAACCCAGAATTCGTTTGTCTGCCAAGCACAAGGGAGATGTGTGCAATGACAGTGATTTGCGGGGCATGAAACAGAATCATGCCGTGGGTGAAAGGATGGGTTCGGGATCTTCAGCTTCAGATGTTCATATGCATGACGTTATGATGGTTAGACCTCACAACAGTTCTTGCGTCTCTAGTACCAAATTGTCCAGTAAGAAGACATCATCGACCAAATCAGATGGCGGGAAAAAGGTCTCTAAATCCTCCACCACCTTAAAGCATGCCTCTATATTAGGTGAAAAAGCAGACGAATCTTCTTCCAGGAGTGCGGGAGAGGGAGCTAATGAAAATCCGAATCAACTTTCTGTTTCGGGTATTTGTGGCAATAAGGAGGAGACTGTCTTACGATCTAATTCTGAATCAGATCACCGAGCTAATTCAGAGGCTTCATCTGATGCAGAAATGATGCCTATCAATCGGGATCTCTCGTCCTCATTGGAGCCTTCTGGGAAACCAGACTTGAACCAATCTCATACGCCTGATGACATGAAAGGCGTGGAAGGTAATAAAAGATTCTTCGACACTTATTTTTCCTATGATGCCAAAAAAAAACGTTGATTATGTATAAAACCTCCTACAGATTTCTCAAGGAAAACTTCATCCCAAAATGCAGGCAACTCTAACATGAACCGACAAATCTCCCCAAATGTGAAAAGTAACCTAACCATGACTTCAGAACTCGAGTCTGAAACCAAAGGCCCCTTAGCCGAGGGGACTGTCCCTGGTGCCATGCCCGGAGTTTCTGCTCAGTGTTGTGCGGAGGAAATGATGACTGAGAAAGATAGTAAAATGTGCTTCAAACATGATCTAAATCTGCAAGCTGACATGATTAAGGAATGAAATTGTTGTAGCTCCAGCCTGAACTCTCCTTCCCATTCAGTGTAAATGTAATGAATAGAGTGAAGTAGTAGATGCCTTTTGATGATGAAGTCAATGCAGAATCTGGTTATTTTGAGCCAATTCTTGATTCCTACCTCATGCTTTGGCTTGGAAACAAAGGCAAAACAAAATAAAAAAAGGTTGAAACTTAGTACATATTAATAACAATTAATAATCATACTAAAGCAACCTAAAGATTCCTTGCATTTATTCCCATGCATTATGTTTTGTGTTACTATAAAATTATATTTTTGTCTAGAAATAGTGATATTGTTAATATGTTATCATTGGGATTGGGGTTAGAGGAAATTTTAATAGGGATATCTATATTGAGGCATCAAACAATGCAATACAAGGTTAAAAAAATCGCTAGACGCCTGGAACCCGCCATGGGGATTACCTAGCACCTGATGTCAGCCCAAAGACCGTCTAGACGTGATTTTTGCAACACTGATGTAACACATACATATCAATGTATTATATCACTGATGTAACACATATATATCAATGTATTATATCATGTTACTAAGGAAACCCTTAGCTGGCTAAAATTGATTTTGCCTTTTCAATTACTTATAATTAATTAATCAACAATTATTTAATTCTAACACATGTTAGTTGAAAACCCAACAATCAATTCATTAAGGAATATTAGGCATGTTTTATGCTTATTGGTTACATTTTTTTTTTTTAAATTTCTCAACACATTTTCAATCGAGTCTGTCACATGTCTTTCGAATGTAGTTTACTTTTCTTGTGTACAGATGTGAGGTTCACACGATACACACCCTTAGATAGTGACTTGAAAATTTGAGCTTACAATTTTTTAGGTCGGAAATAAAAATATAATGGGGATAAAATGGTTATACTATGAAAGATGAGGGGAGAAAATTTCAATTTAAGCTACAAAGGAGAGACAAAACATAAATGCGGTGTCGTATTACTCCCTTCTCCGGTTCTTCCACTTCTAACTCCAATCGGCGCTGAGCCGGCAGCCTCTTCTCTCTTTCTCCACAAATGGAGCATTCTGTTTGTCATCGTCGTCTTCTCAACTCTCCGTCTTCACCATCACTGATCGTCTCTCGTCTCCACCCTACAAAGCTTACTTTCCTGCATCCAACAATTACACAGCGTAAAGTACAACTCATGGCTGCACAACCCCACAGTCTCTCTGCTACTCAAGTGGGACCTCTTCGTGCCTTCGATAATGGCTCCCCGGCAGTGACTTCCGAAACCCAGACCGGTAAAAGCTCTAGCTTAATGGGTTTTCTTTCTTTTTGTAAAAAGATATGTTCTTTGTTTTGCTCTTATGAATATGAATGAATTCTTTATCCGATTGGGAATGTCAGCTATACTTTATTTTGGTGTGATAGGTCGAATTGGAGAGGTGAAGAGAGTGACGAAAGAGACTAATGTATTTGTGAAGATAAACTTGGATGGAACGGGTGTGGCTGAGAACTCTACGGGCATTCCATTTCTTGATCATATGTTGGATGTGAGTCTTTTTTGTTGCGTTTTTGTGCTTTTTCAGGATGAAAGATTTCATCTTTTTTGTTTTTGGGATGTGGGTGCAGCTTTATTCTAGCTCAAAATTGAATTCTACAAAGATTTGATGATTTTGCTTCTCTTTGTGTTTGAGTATTTTGGTTGCTGTTATGTAGGGCTACAATGTAACAAGCATACTAGTTATGGAGTATTAGATATTTGGTTAATTGAGGTTTTGGTCTTATCCCTAATCCTTGAATTTCCATAATGGTTTTTTTTTTTTTTTTTTTTTTTTCTTTCCTTGAGAGGCATATTGCAAAAGAATAGGAAAGACGAAACCTCTATATGGCACATTATTGGAATGACTTGCTTATGTTTACAAGAATCTTAATTGATAGTACTTCAAAAGATTATTGCTTATCGCCCTCCTCTTAGCATTCAATGACTTTGCTTATGATATTTGTTTATTGGGTTTGAGGAAAGGTTTATATACTTATGAATGTTCATCTTTCTAGTTCTATCACTTTTCTGTTTCAAATCCACTGTGATTTTAATTACGGTATGGATTCTTTTGTTTTTAGCAACTTGCATCCCATGGGTTGTTCGATGTGCATGTGAAGGCTACAGGGGACGTTCACATTGATGATCATCACACAAATGAAGATGTTGGCCTTGCCATTGGAACAGTAAGTTCCCAAATCCGTTGCTTTATCGGGATCTATGAAACTTATAGGCACATTTTACTTGCTAGTCAAACAACGAGGGGAATCTTCTCCTCCAAAAGAGTCTCGAGAAATTGCTTCAATACTGAATGTTGACTGCACCACTTGGTTCACTTTGGTCTTCTTTTAATTCTAGTGAATTTGCAACTTTTTTTTCCGTTAATTCAGGCGTTGTTGCAAGCACTTGGCGATAGAAAGGGAATCAATCGGTTTGGTGACTTCTCAGCTCCCCTGGATGAATCGCTGATTCATGTTGCATTGGTACATTAAGAAAGTTATTTGTTCTTAGAAAACTCAGAAGAGCTCGTGATACTTTAATTGGTATCTCTGTTGTAAAAATAATAATTCATGTGCTTTTTTATTTTGATTCAGGATTTATCTGGAAGGCCGCATTTAGGTTTTGATTTACAAATACCGACTCAGAGAGTGGGAACGTATGACACTCAGGTAGCTTTTATGGCTTTTTTTTGCTCATTTGAATCGGAGCTATTTAGTTCCCTCGTTGAGTTTCTATGTTAGATGGATACATAATCGTTTTACTAATTTGGATATGGAATTTACTAGCTGGTGGAACACTTCTTCCAGTCGATGGTCAACACTTCTGGAATGACGCTTCATATACGACAGGTAGAGTTGAATGCATTTGCTTGTCTTCCTTTTGTTGGGTTATTGCATTTCGATTTTACCCGATGTTTATAACGATCCATAAATGTAATCTTATTGGAAGCAGCTTGCCGGAAAAAATTCTCATCACATTATCGAGGCAACCTTCAAGGCGTTTGCACGAGCCCTTAGACAAGCAACTGAGTATGACTTGCGTCGTGGTGGAAGTATACCAAGGTTCTGCACTTCCTCTCCCCCTTGACATAATATCTTTTAAATTGCGGGGATTAATTTTTATAAATGCCCAACTAAATCAATATATACATCTACAGTTTTTATAAATAGCATTTCTCAGATGGCATGTAGTGACTCTCCTATATGGGAGGTCATGAGATCGAGCCTCAGTGGAGGCGGTGTTGACTTTTTGTGCTTCAACAGGTTGAGAAAGTATAGATGAACAGATACTACAATGTAATAGAGTCAGTAGTATTCAAAAAAAATAAAAATAGCATATTTCCTTTTAGATGGTTTTGCTTCGTCTACTATAGCATGAGGATTTGCTTTGAAGATAAACCTTAATTAAAGGAAATATATTGCTGTTACACGACTCTTGTCATTATTGCTTGTTCATTAGTTTTCGATTCATCATGCAGCTCAAAGGGGGTTCTTTCACGTGCCTGAAGTATCGAAATTTGACAAAATGAGGGTGTTACAGTCGGAGGTTTAGTATTACTATTATATATCAAAGTTGTTCTTCCAAATGTCAAATCGATACTCGGGTGTTCTCCTAATCGCAATTTGTTTGTGTTTTGCAGACTTTTGTTCCGCAAACAGACTATGATTCTCTTGCTGATGTATGAACACACTTCATTTCTATGATTTCAACATTTTTTTTTATCAGAACTTGTGAGCACTGTAGAAGTTGTAAGGATTAACATTGTATAAAAGTTACCAAAAGTGTTTTCTAGTTTTTCTCAATAAAGCAATATGTACTTTGAATAATCTTCCATTGCCTGTGGATTTGAGTTTGATAAATTCCATTGCCTGTGGATTTGAGTTTGATAAAGATGCAGTTTTCTATCTTGGAATTGGAGCAAATCTTTGATTATTTTGTATTGGTATTCTTGAGGCTTCAATTCTCTGTGAATTTTACAGTTCCCATGGCTTGAGCCATCACCAATCTGCTCTTTAACAAATGTTAGATAAACTTCATTTTCATTGTTGGAGTCAAAAAGAATCTTCATTACAAAGAATCTTACCACAAAATGGAGTAAAAAAGAATGCCATTCAGTGAGTTGCTTGCATTTCATATACAGTTTCTTGTGCAAAACCTCGTTTTACAGAACCTCTTCTGCTTTGTTCAGATCATCTAGAATCTCGGTTTTGATATCCTCTGGCAGTGGTGCAGATGGGCCGGCCTTCGAGTAAAAGCTGGCCAAGGATCTGATTGCTTTCTCTAGCATCACATATGATTCCTGCAGATACAGCAAACTTCAGATATACGGCACAAGGATCTCATATTCTTACGATCAAGATTCAAACCGCACATAAGACGATGCTAAAGCATTAAGAGCGGTTTAGATGTGTCAAGCGCTAGTAGAATTTCAATATGTTCTTTAGGATCTTATCGTCTTGAGATACAAATGCCTCTCTTTGATTTACGGGAAAGTTGTAACCATCACCCAAAAGGAGCCCGCCTTGTGACCCTAGCCAGCAAAGGACCACAAGGAGGTAAATCAGCCTAGGTTGCTTATAGCTAACCGGATCAAACCAAGAAGGCCAACAAGGAGGCAAACTAGCCTAGGTTGCCCATAGCTAACTGGATCAAACCAAGAAGACCAATAAACAACTCCCAGGAGTATAACTTGAAACCTTGTGGTTACAAAGTCAACTGTCTGACCAACTTGGCTAGGGTAACCCCCAAATGCCTCATTGCCAAAAGTACCTCTTCAATGAAAGGAAAAAGTTATGATCTTTATAACATTTAGTACATATGCAAAAATGGAAGTATATCCACTTAATGAATCTTTATATTGCATTAAACATGTTCTATATCCATGTGTTCTTTCCTACTAGACACCTTATTGTGGATAGAGGAACTATAACTTTACCTCCTTGACGACTGTTTTGTCTCCTCGCCACCCACCCAGATATTCTCGAATGGACTCCTTTGCTGCATCCGCGGTTCTCCTAAACTTGGCTATGTCGTTGGGATCCTCCTTCAGTGATTCACGCAGTGTTTTAACCACTTCTCTCGCTGACTTCAAGTACGCCTTTGGTAACACTTTCCCCGATTTGGTTTTCTCATTTGGATCAAACAAAGACTTTAAGGCCCCAGCAACACCCTCGTCTTTCTCTTCCTGGGCATTTGCTTGATCTCCGGCCCAAGCAGGTAACAATGCAAGTCTGCAATTAACTGTTAAAAATGAAACAAAAGGAATCACACCACACCGTAGGAGAAGTTGGCGACGAGATTGTTCCTCTTCAGAGAGCATAAAATGGCATTTGGATCGTACTTTATCTGTTATAACATGAGAAAAGGCAGTTTGTTAAGTAAAAATAAAAACTTTATGAACAGTTACTAATTCTACATATTATACATTCATGCAGAGCACTGAACTTGAAGCTACATAGAAAGTTGGATGTAAAGCTTTGAATCACGACACCATTCCTTTCACATAAAAACTACAGAACAGCAAAGACGAGGTTCAATACTTACAGTTGGTGACATCTTTACACTTAGCAACAGAACTGAAAACATTTAAGGAGCACATCTTTACAGGTAGGAAGGAAGCCATCCCGATCTCGCCTCATGCCACCCCACAAGCACGGGAGTAACGTACCTAAATACCAAGGCATTAGTTTCCACAAGAACAACAGACCACTTCTTCAACAACATTATTGTTTTGGGTCAGATCACGAGGTGTCCTGAGCAGGCCCTAACTGTAGAGGCACCTTTAAGCCCATACCATACTCAGACTAATCCCCGTTCGCACTAGGCCGGCCCAATTAAGAGGTAAAGTGCTGGTCAAATTGGTTAGGCCCTAACTGTAGAGGCACCTTTAAGCCCATACCATACTCAGACTAATCCCCTTTCGCACTAGGCCGGCCCAATTAAGAGGCAAAGTGCTGGTCAAATTGGTTTTTCAATACGAGAGGGGGTTCGAACTCCCGACCTCTCTTAAGAGAGGAGAGTGCACGGCCACTCACGCCAACCAAGCTGTATACTTGTATAACTATTTAAACAAGATATCTAATAAGTCCGCAAGGGCAGCTCAGTTGGTTCCTGATTGGTAAATTGTGGGCAAGGACGGATTCTAGCTGTATACTTGTATAACTATTTAAACAAGATATCTAATAAGTCCGCAAGGGCAGCTCAGTTGGTTCCTGATTGGTAAATTGTGGGCAAGGACGGATTCTGGCAGCCGCAGTGTGGGAATTACACCCAATATGGTGGGCTCCTTGTGGGCACCAGTTCCTCCCAAATAATGGGCTGCTATCCTGTAGTGCCGGTGCCGGGGCTTTTGTGGGCAAGATATCAGGTCAAGTGGAATACAATCTAAAACTCCATTTGAGTGATATCATGCTCAAAATTTCCCAATTTCTCTACAATTTTTGCAATAAAAGTGCTAATTACATAAGATAATTGAATACATTCCAATGCAAAAACATACAAGCCTCCACTGAATCACAAAATTATCCCTTTGGGCTGCAAGTAAATGGGCAAACAAAGCTACAAAGACAGAATCTTTCCTGTTTAAATTGAGCATAACTAACTAATCTAACCTCAATTACCCAAAATATAAGTGGATTAATAAAGAAAAAAAGATTAATAATAATTCACAAAAATATTGATGAAATAAGAAGAAAGAAGCAAAAAAGCTGACTAACCTGAGCCTCCCAGAGTCCTTCAAACATTTTCAAGAACTGCGTATAATGTTATCTATCCAACTAAAGGATACAAAAGACTTTTATAAAAATGTCGAGGGTAACTTGGTCATTTCACACGTAGGGTTTCTCTCTATTTATACCTATTAAAACCCTTTCTTTCCCTCTTCTCCAGTCACAGCGGCCCTGCAGAAGAGTGAGAGTCGGAGAGGGAAAAAACAAGCCGCAGCCATGGTTAGTAAGCTCCATTTGCAGCTTTGAGTCGATCCTGTCGTGTTTATCTCGCCCTGCGCTTGATTTGTGATTGAATTGTTGATTGCTTTCTCGCCCTGCGCTTGATTTGTGATTGAATTGTTGATTGTTTTCTCGCCCTGCGCTTGATTTGTGAATGAATTGTTGATTGTTTTCTTGCAGAGTTTGGTAGCGAACGAGGATTTCCAGCACATTCTGCGTATCCTGAACACCAACGTCGATGGGAAGCAGAAGATTATGTTCGCTCTCACCTCCATCAAGGGTATCGGCCGCCGATTCGCCAACATCTGCTGCAAAAAAGCTGATATTGACATGAACAAAAGGTCCCAGCTTTCCTTATCAACCAATTTAACAAGTTTATTCTTTTATCGTTTTAATTGAATCGTTTCTTATGTCGCTCTATCTGCAATAAATATATGGCGTTTGATGTTCAAATTCACAAAACTGAATGTATTGAATGAAAATTTGTGTGTTTCAACCTAGTAATGCAATGTAGGTCAGTTTTTTTTAGCATAAAACGACAGGTGTTTCATAAGGCTATAAAGGGTGCTTCAATTCTTGACAACCATTGATACTGTGCTGCTCAAGCTTTCTGTTTTATGTTATTCAATGTTTTCTATATGTTTTTTAATCAAGTTTAAGATGCAGTGGTTCGATAAGGACTTGGGTTGTATCCTTGTTTCCAGTTTCTGAGTGTTGCTTATATGTATGTTCTGCTGCAGGGCTGGTGAACTTTCTTCAGCTGAGATTGACAACTTGATGACTGTTGTTGCGAACCCTCGCCAGTTCAAGGTTCCTGACTGGTTCCTTAACAGGCAGAAGGACTACAAGGATGGCGGCTATTCTCAGGTTGTGTCCAATGCATTGGACATGAAGCTCAGGGATGATCTTGAGCGATTGAAGAAAATTAGGTATGATTTCTTACTATATGTATGCTTCATATTCTATCTTAATGTAAGTATACTTATCATTTTTTGACTAGCTGGTATATTGTTTCCATCTTAGTGTACTTCTATTTGTTCAACTTTATCTGTTTGTTTACCTAAGCTATTGAAATAGCAACCCCCCTCCCAACAAGCACCACCCCTAAAAGTATAATTTTGGAAAAGCAAAGCAGATGTTTCTTCTCAGGTCCCAAATCTGGATCTGAAATTATGTTGTCATGTTGAGATGACAAATAAAATGAATAAAAGAAAATGTGGGGTTATTATCTTTGATTATCAAGGGATATTGGAGAGCCTTTTTGTACTGACTTGTTAATTTTAAAAATGCTAGGAATCACCGTGGTCTTCGTCACTACTGGGGTCTTCGTGTACGTGGACAGCACACTAAGACAACTGGACGTAGGGGAAAGACTGTTGGTGTCTCAAAGAAGCGTTAAGATTGATTACACCTGTGATTTCATGTTTTGTTCTAAATTTTGTTTTCATATACAATGATGTGGTCTTTAGCATGTAGTACATGTTTCTTGAGACTGAGCTTTTTAGGGGTTCAATGAAGGCAGACCTTATGAGCCTTGTCTTTCTGTTTTGCTACATTATTGAATGATTCTTGCGAACTTAATAGATCCTCTTGAGTGTTTTTGGTTTCTTGTGATGAAGCAAATTCTGTTTTATCTTAAATTTGTTGATGTCTTATAATGGAGGGAAGTAGTTCTGATTCTGTAACTGTGTGAATGAATCACAATGTACAGATGTGTTGGGCAGATTGCTCAAAAATGAAAGCTGCATCTGTTCTGGATTCTGGAAAATGGTGTGCAAAGTGCATACTTCATACAATCACTCCTTGTTTGATATCTGTCAAAATTAGGCATCATTGAATCTCTTGCATGCCAATGTTCGAGTATATAGGTTTTAATTCATTTGTAAAGATTGGAACTCAAATGAAGATTTACCATGCAAGAAACACTTGACATAAATCCGGATAGTGTCACCAAAGCTCATAAGTCTTCACCATCCAGCTTTGCCCTTGACACCACCACTAAGTAAGGGAAACATAGACCCAAACATCTGCATGGCTACTAGTGATGGGGATAATTCCCCGGATGTCATGCCCATACGGTGGTCGGTCGTGGGCTCCCAGTGCGGGTTGAACCCAATTTGATCACTGTCGACCTCTTTGGTATGCCTTCTCGATCTCTAATAGGAATGTCAACTGTACCCGCACCCAACGGGGAATCCGATTTCCCGCCCCTATGGGGACGGGGATGGGGATAGAAATAGGGGATCGGGGATGGTGATGGGGGCAATTTTGAATTCCCCGTCGGGGACGGGGATGGGGAGTACTCTCCCCGTCCCGCCCCGTCCCCGATGTATGTATGTATGTATGGGGAGTACAGACACATATGTATTACTTTGTATACAATAAATATAATTTTAGAAGCATTCTTGTCATTGTTTGTCATGCTTATGAAATGCATATTTAAATAACATGTTTAATTGTAAAATATTGAATACTATTTTAAATTAGGGATGAATATATATACGTTATTTATTTAAATGTTTATGAATGTTTAATTTTTAATTTTTTTTTATAACTTATTAATGGGGTGGGGATTCCCCGTCCCCGAATAATCCCCGTGGGGATGGGGATGGGGGGAGTTTTCCATTCCCCGGCAGGGATGGGGACGGGGATGGGGAATGGGAAAAAAGTCGGGGGCGGGGATGTGGGGTATGTCCCCCGCCCCCACCTCGCCCCGTTGACATCCCTAATCTCTAATGCCCACCGGGCTTCGCCAGAGGGTGGATTCGGGAATGATTTCGCGACCTCGGCTGAATTGATTTGCCTTGGTTGGACCGATCATCGAGCGCCTCGTAGCATGGCATAGTGCGCTCAGAAACATCATGACATGCGGCCAAGGCCTGTGCATGGTGTTCACGTGCGCTGCCGACCCAGAATCTGTCTCCCTAGCGATCGCTAGAAATACCACATTTATTGTTGTCAGAGAGAACTTTTTTGGCTATTTCTACCTTATAGCTATTAGCTCGGATACTTCTGACCCACTGTTACATATACTGAGCTATATCCATTAAACCAACAAACAGACTAGGCTTATGATCCGAACTCGAAACCGACTTGTAATCGTACTCATTATACAATACGCACCATATATACCACATCAACCAGTATGCCCCAACAAATAAAAAAAAACATCAAAAAGTCTCATCGGAACACACACAGTCCCTCCACAGAGAGATTACCTATTAGGCCAGACACGGTTATCACACCTAGGGCACAAGGCCGGAGCCCCCTCAGCAATACAATGGGCCAAAGCACAACCAAATAGGCCAGACACGGTTATCACACCTAGGGCACAAGGCCGGAGCCCCCTCAGCAATACAATAGGCCAAAGCACAACCAAAGCACAATAAAATTACAATATCACATCACATCACATTAAGTAATATAGTCAATCAAAAATCAAAATTGAAATATCTTTATTAACCATCGAATAGTCAATTTAGCTTACCATAATCGCCGACAAGCGATAATAGCATAGAGTTTAAATTGTCTTTCTTACTTTTAGCAAGTAGGCATCTAAAATCAGATTTAAGGAGCCTTTATGTGTTATGATGCAATCGATCACGTTAATTCACACCCATCACAAATTTAGCATATTGACCTAATTCAACTATTTTCTTCCCCATTTCAATTCAACATGTATTTCTTATAGATTTTTGCAAATTACATATACATCCCCTGTCGCACCAGATTTTGAAACCCAGAGAGCGGAGTGATGGCAGGAGGCAACCCTTCAAGGCATCCGTCTTCCTCCTCAGCCAATGCCAAGCCACCGCAGTCTTCCAATGCTTCTAACCGGAAGTCTCGCTGGGAATCTCCGGGGAAAAACCGCCCTCCCAAGGACTCCAAACCCTCCGGGTCGGGTTTAGGGGATGGTAAACCTAAACCCTCACCGAAAACCGGGAAGGAAACGGCGCCGTCGACGGCCAATGCAAAAAAACCTCCTACCCCTAAGCCCAGATCCGATTTCCGGTCTCCGAAACCCGCCGACCTGGATACCCGTTCTGCGTTGCCTCCGTTTCCGTTCCAGGACCCTCCACCGCCTCCTACCTACGGATTTCATATGCTCGAGCGCCGGGGCATCGCGCTTGCAGATGGTTCGGTGAGGCCTTACTACGCTTTGCCTCAGAATTATCAGGACTTTCCACCTAGGGATTTTCGCGGGCCGGGGTTAGGATTCGATAGACAGTTTCCAATGAGCCCGGATTTCCGACCCGATTTCCGGGACCGTGAGAACCCGTTGATGTGGAACCGGAATCAGGATTCTTGGAATTCGCTAGGATTAGATGGGCAGGCTAGTGGACCAGGGATGGGGCCGGGTGTGCATGAGAACCCAATGAAGAGAAAGTTTGGGGACGATGCAAGGGAAGTGTATGATGGGTTTGAGAGGCAAAGACAGCAGGTTTTGAAGCATGGAAATATGAGCAACTCACCAGGAACTAGTGGTTTGTATAGGAGAGATGTAGGGGAAATGAGACCTGCCAAGTTTATGAGGACTGCTGAGGCAAATGTAGGTCAGCTTAAGCATCATACTGTTGATCAAAATGCCCTAAAGAAGGCATTTTTGCACCAAATTAAGTTGGTTTATGAAAACACAAATCAGAAAAATCGGTTTTTGGCAGATGGAAAGCAGGGGCGTATTCAGTGTCTCGTCTGTGGCAGGTCTGAAAATAAAGTAGGATTGCCCAATATTTTTGTAGTTATTGTTTGTTTGCTTTTGATTTGTTATGAAGAGGTGCTTGATCTCTCTCCTTTTTTCCCCTCTTGAAGTAGCTTCAGGATAAAGTCATTTTTTTAACATCCAATATGTGAGCTAAATGCACAGTGAGACAGCATCAGTGCTAATTTCATTTTGGTATATTTGTATGCTGTTCCTTTACATTCAATGGCTGCATGCAATAATTTTATTTTCTATATAATATTTCTTAAGTGGGAAGGCTAATAGTAGTTATTATCTAGTCATTTTAAATTGTGATTTTATTTTTTCTGTTTGCTGTCTTGGTTTAGGGCTTCAGCAGCTTTCTATTTGCTTATTTTTTGAAATAGTAGTCTCAATTTGCCAGCTTGCTTTCAGTGGCATCATTGGGCTTGAATAAACTTGTTAAATAAGTGTACATAGTACATACCATGCCTTGTGCATCGTGTGGGACTGTGGGAGTAGTACAAGTTGTGATCTAGTAATACTATGAGAACATGTAACCCCTAGAATTCAGGAGCAGAATCTGTTTTCTTCCACATGCTTGTGGGTTCAAATTTAAAGGTTCGAAGTTGAATTTTCTTTGTATTACTGACTACTGAGTTTGTGATATTGTGTATGTTCCCTAGACTACGATTTCTGAATTTCACATTTTAGTGGAAATGCATAATGCATTACCTTATGTTGTCTTGGATGGGGAAAAATGTGAGCCCCAGAGTTGTTCATTCTCTGATTATGTTGCTTCATAATGGTGAGAATCAAAATCTGAATTTTTTTCAGTATAATAATATAGGATATAGTCCTATAGGCTATAGATTTTGAGTGATTACTAATGAACTAGAGTTGCTCCAAACTGTTTGGGGGCATTGGTGTGGATCCCTGCTTGGAATTTACAAGTGTGGTGCTTTTATTCTTCAAGCCACAAATTTTTGAGCTGCTAATATTGGTGGCTGATTTTTATTTTTTTATTATTTTAGTAAGAACACCTTTGCCTTGCAAGAACATAAATTATGCACTTAAATCACTTTTTCAGTGTTGCTTAGCTTTGTTAAATATTAGTGTATTATATTATAGTTATATATGCAGGAATCTGTCTTTGCTAACAAGTACCCAAGAGTACTCATT
Organism: Ipomoea nil; assembly: GCF_001879475.1. NCBI lineage: Eukaryota > Viridiplantae > Streptophyta > Magnoliopsida > Solanales > Convolvulaceae > Ipomoea > Ipomoea nil. Next base: position 6,244,017 of record NW_017617116.1, read on the forward strand.
ATCACTTGTGTTGTTTTTAATTATTTAGTTTTATTATTTAGCATGGTTGAGTCCCCTTTAGTTGGGGACTGGGGTATCTTATGGAATTCAAGAGCTGTCATTGCTCTGTTTGCTTCCTTGAGTTCATTTGGTTGATGTCATTTGATTATGGTTGATTCAATGCTCCCATTCCACTAAAGACAAGGACAGTAATAGAAATTGTTTGAATGGATCCGGGTTTCTGTGTGTATTTATGTTTGATATACATATGTATATATGTCTTTTGCAGGCTTTCACAAGGAAAATTAGTGTTTTTTGCTTGAATTTTTTTATTAGTGCAATAGTGCCTTGTAGGACCTCCCTTCTGGAGTTTCTATTGCAAGATGCTCGAGCTTTTCATTCACATTTTATATGGTGTATCTTCTTTACAATATGTCAATACAGTAGTGGGTCCTTGTTGGGACCTGGTATTTTGTTCCTGTTCAGTATGTAGTATTGTGGTAACCAGCTCTCCATATTTGTTGGGCCTCCCTTCATAAGTTGGGATGGGGAAATACTTGAACTTTTCGTCTTTTCTTTTATCTCTTTTTAATTCTGTGCTCTATACTTCATTTCTTGCAAATACTTGTTGCAACCTGGTATTCTCATTTTATTGAGTGTATGGTAATCAGTTTATGTGTTGCTGTTGAATATTATTTTTCACCGTGCTCCTAGATAATGAAATTTCTTTTTGTGTTTGAATACATTGGAGTATTCTAGTGTGTTCCATTATTGTTGTTGAAGTTCAAGGGAATATTATCTTCCTTTTAGTATTATGCTATATGGACTATATATTTCTTATCTCCCATTTTGGAGTTATGGGTATCATCCTGTGACCTAAAAACAATAATGAAAAGATTTAATTGAAAATGCAGTTATTTTACCACTGGTCAGAGTGCTAACAGTTGATTTTATTTTTTACCATCTTGTTGTAGATTCTAACGATACTGCTATCCAAGCTCCTCTTTTATGTTTATTAGCTAAACTCATTCTACTTCAATTTGCACATGACCTTATCTTTTGAGGTTTCCTGAAGTACTTTCTAATTTTTATGCCTAACATGCAGCTCTTCCCAAGATTTCCCTGATATGCACAGTCTTATTATGCATGCATACAATAATGCTGACTCAAGTAACTCAACTGTAGAACACTTGGGCTTTCAGAAAGCTTTGTGCATTCTGATGGGTTGGAACTATTTGATACCTCCTGATAATTCAAAGTCATACCAGCTGTTATCTGGTGATGAAGCAGCTGCTAACCAGAATGACTTGATTATGTGGCCACCACTGGTTATAATTCATAATACAATGACAGGGAAGCGTGCAGATGGGCGCACAGAGGGTTTGGGGAACAAAGCAATGGATAGTTATCTTAGAGGTATAACACATCTCTGCATTCTTTCTTTTCTTTCCAATTCATCGAGGGGATATACCAGCTTCCAAGATATTGTCCATTTGCCTTGGTCTCTCTTCTAGTTACCTGCTCTCTGTTACTTGTGAACTTTTAGAAAAAATATGTACTGCATATGTGGTGACTGCATTTTTCTAGTTTTATTATTCATTGCCCCCGTATTAAAAGGAAATTCAGAACTATTTTCTCATCATTATTCCTATAATTAATATTCATTTGCATCTGTATGGTCTCATTCAATTGTGTAGCTTCTTATATTCCATGGAGAAGCCTAGTTTCATGCAATATTCAATTATAGAATAGCCATGTTCTCAAGATCTCGACTCTATTTTGTTAATCAATTTTGCCTGTTCTATTTATGCCACTTTGTTCCAGGCTGCTGAATAAGCTTTATCTTGTAGGAAGGAACTGATGTTCTAGTTAAATTATTAGCCCCTATATTATAGTATTCAATAGCTAATTGGTAGTAAAAAGCCTGGATTGATAGATTAAATTGGTGAGCTGTAGTCAAGGGGAAGTGGGTCAAAGGAACAGAGAAAGTTGGATGCCTGATTTTGGAGACTCAGAGGCTGAATTGTAGGAAACTTTGGAACATAAAAGGGTAAGAGGATTGGTCGAAGTTGGAGAGCTAATAATTTTTTTTGTGCATGAAGAGGGATGCGGATGCAATCACATGCAACAATGCAACGTGAAGGAGATAAGACTAGAATTTGATGTTTCCCTACTGTTTTAAAAACCTTTGCACTAATAGCTGACTACTGACTTACTAAGTGCTTATTTGGCCACAATATGACCTCATTAAAGCAGAGGTTTTGTTTTTTTTTTTGTTTTTTTTTTTTTGTTTTTTTTTTTTGTTTTCTTCAAAAGCCTTAACTTTGGAACTGCTTGGAGGGCATTACCCTTTTATCTAGCCTTAAAAGTGTCCACCTTTTTATTGTTTGACCCAGCTTATTTATAGAGGGGTAAAGTTTCTGTGATAGCTTCCCCCTCGTGTAGCTGTCGGCTAGGATCAAGGATTCATCGCTTCTGTTGAATCTGCAAGTGTGCCAAACACAGTTTTCAAGTACCATGATTCTCTTATACAAAGGGTATATACTGCTTTTTATTGGGAGTTTGCTGCTAAGCTATTAGGACTTTGGGCTAGTTGGAATGCATGTTGCATGTGATTACCCATTATCCCCTACAGAACTTCTACAAAGATTCTATTAATTAGCTGAAGTTTGTGCTTTAGTTTCTTGTATCAGTTAGTGTGGGAAGAGAAGGAAACTGTCCTTTTCTTTATTATGTTATATTGTCTTTCAGCTTTGTAAATTCATGTTTGTATCTCTTTCTGTAGTTTGATTAGTGCAAATCTTCATTGTAATTTTGCAAGGGAGAACACCCTTTCTGGTGTTTGTGAGACTTTGATCCAGAGGAGAGCAGGCCTCTAAGAGTTTGCCTGCTTAAAAACTTTCTCAAAATTTTGTCTTGCTCTATTCATTAAACTTGGCCAGAAAATATGTCTAGATCATTTCCCTTCCAACTTTTGGAAGTTCCATATGCTCTTATATACAAATACTAGTTTGTTTATTTAATTTTTCTTTAAAAAAGGAAGAAGGGGAGTGAACTTCAGCTGTGGTGTAATGTACAAGTAGTGGAATGTTTAGTATGAGAGCTACCTTCTTACCATTCGATGATGTTTTCAGTGTCTTACATCTGCAAATTCTTGACTTCTCCTTTTGCCTCATTCTGAAATTTTTGCTTTCAGATATTGGATTTCAAGGGGGCAAGTCAAAATCATTATATTGCAGAGAAGGTCACCTAGGCATTACCCTTGTAAAGTTTGCCAGTGATCAGTCAGGTTTGAAAGAGGCTCTAAGGTTGACAGAATACTTTCTCAAAGACAACTGTGGGAGAAATGGTTGGTCCCGTGTGCAGCCCTTGACTTTAGTGAAGGACGAAGAAAACAATCCAGACCTAGTGAAGGTTGATCAGCGAACAGGCGAGAAAAAGAGAGTGTTCTATGGATATTTGGCAACAGTTTCTGATATGGATAAGGTTGATTTCGAGACTAGGAAGAAGGTTTCTATTGAGAGCATAAGAGAATTCCAGTCATCATCATCGTAATAAAACCATTATGGTAACTTTGCTAGGGTATCTGATTACTTCCATCTTCCTTGTCTAGAAAAGTTTCATCTTTTCGCTTGATGATCCACATTGCCTTTCCCTTTTGGGGCCTGGGTAATGATTTTTCTGTGGCTAAATTATCAGTGTCATGGACAATTGGTACAAGCTTCCTGCTCTCTCTTTATCGTTAATGATCATAGGCTGGAGTTGGTTCTCACTTTAAGCTCTATGAGTTGTTTGTTGCATGAATAGTTAGAAACAGCCAAGGGATGGTAGGGGAGGAGGATTGACAGGTAGGATTATCAATTATGTTTACTTTGATGCTTATTATTTGTGATGATTATCGATTAGTTGATCATGATAGGTGTATACACTATACATCTATGATTGCTCGATTAGTATCTTCTTAGCATACTTAGTTGGCTGCTTAGCTTGAATCACTGCTTTTGTTCTGCCCTTTAAGCCATTCTTTCGTATCTCATTTGTGGATTGATCGAGACACTTTCAGTGCACTAATTGCTTTTTTGCTCTTCGTTTACCGTTGCTGATCATAATCCTTCTTCACATTTTGGAAATCTCAAAGATGAAAACTGGGATTACCTTGTGCATAAGTTTATGGCCTTGTTTTTGCTAATGTTTAGGAACATTTGGGTTGTCAGGTGCATCTATCTTACCATATCTATGCAGGTTTTATGTTTTGGAGGAGAATACTTTGATTTGAATATTGCATGCATAGATAGTAATACAATCATTACTCCCACAAATAGGAATAAACAAAAATTCTAATTAATGTCAATAATTATAATAATCTTAGGATTTGTTTAAAGCTAGCTTATCTCCTCTTTCATGTGATTCAAAGATTCCTCCATGGATAATATAAAATGGAGGGAGAGATTACAGATGCGCATGCTTAGCCATGTACAGGTGTGTATGTTTCTTTATCTGCACAACTTGCTTTTATAGACTGAAACTTTTTTTTTTTTCCTAATATATGCATACACCAAAGTAATGCATATATTATTGGGGGTATTTGATAAATAGTTGTTAGCTGATTGGTTAGTGAGTTTGACTAGTTGATAGCATTAGTTGATTACAGAAAGATGTTTGGTGAATTAGTTGTTAGTTGATAGTTGATTACATGCAAAATGACTTTCTCAAAAAAGCTGATCGAAAAAATTGCTTTGAGCAGCTTTTTGAATTTTAGCATTTTGGAACAATAAGTTACAAAAAACTAATTAATCAAACACTGTATTGATTGTTTAATCAAGTCAAAGAGTTAATAGTTGTTAAATAAGTCAACATTCATTGATAAGCTAACTATGTTACCAAACATGGTTTATATGTATTTGAAAGACAATGTGCAAATTTGATTAGTATAGCATGCAAACTTGATTAATATAGCGTGCTTTACATTAGGTGAAAAACTATTGGTATATCACCTATAGCATAATAGCATAATTTGTATGCTTTCCGTACATGTATGTATGTGTATGCATGTATTATATGTTAAATATGCGTATAGATAAAATGATGTTTTCGAAAATAGACTTATAAAATACATCTATTATTTAAAATGTTATGTTATTATATTCTTGACCTATTTCAAGAACCAAACAAATTGCTTAGAGTAAATATTTTCTAATCATGTTAGAATTTTCCTCTAAAATATAATTATCGGGATGTTTTTCTTACATCATTTAATATTTCTATTATTGTGAGACTAATATGAATTATTTCACTCAAAGAGTTTGGGTGTACCAAGTTGGATGAGAAGATTAAAGTAGTGAAATTTGAAAAGATAAAAACAAAAAATGGTGGCATTGTCTTTGAGGAAATGTCTTTTATACTTTATCTGAGTGTAAGCATGTGAGGTGAGGGCAGGCTACCCACTTTCCCTGCCATTCCTGCTCCGGTTTCCGGGATAAAAAAAATAAACCTTTATTCCCTCCCTCCCTCCATTCCTATCATCACCACACTCAAATCCCATTCCCTCCCTCTCAACCCTCCCATAAAAGGTAATCATTATTATTTTTGAATGCTACTTACTCTGTTACATTGCAGTATCTGTTTAAACATATTTTTTCAACCTAATAAAGCACATAGAGTCAACAATGTCTCTACTGAGGCTCAATTTCATGACTTCCCACATGGGAGAGGTCATTACGTGCCATCTGAGCACAAGGTACTTGGCAGGAAATCATTATTTTGTTTACCTTTAATTAATTACCGTTCTTTGCCAATGACTTCTGGATCTAACATGACGTTTAGTTGGAAGGAAGGAATTAGGGGAAAATAAATTGTAATTCGGTAGAAAAAGAGCAAAAAAATAAAAATAAAAATAAGGTCGGATGAAATAATGGGGAGTATCCATGAATTGCAATTCAACAAAAACGAGTGAATTGTAATTCCAATCAAACATTGTAATTAAGATAACCAAAGAATTGTGGTGGAATTACAATGCAATTCATGTCTACTAAACAACCCAATAGTTAGATTGAATAACTTCTTGATCTAATAGTCGGATCACGGGTTTAGGGTTATGACTTTGTGTGTGGTGCATTGGTATTTTTATTTTTTTTAAACAAGGGTATTTAGTTCCTACTTGTTTAAAGGTATTATAATAGTTAGATCAAATGACTTCTTGATCTAATAGTTAAACCGAATGCTTGTGGTTTCGGGTTTAGGTTTGTGACTTTGTGTGTGGTGCGTTATTATTTGTTTTAAATGAGGATATTTAGTTTTTGTTTTATTTAAAGAAATAGTAATAGTTAAATTGAATGACTTCTTGATCTTAATAATAATAATAATAATTTCTTCAAAATAATAATAATAATAATAATAATAATAATAAAGAAATAGAACCATGGGAAATAGCTTTAAAAGGAAATATCTTTAAGTGTGGTTGTAGAGGGTATGATGTACAGCTGCTCATGAGATGAAAGCTTTGAACAAAGCTGACACAACCCACGCCACCCCTATCCTTTCTCAGAGTGCCATCCACTGTTCAATAATATTCTCCTTTTTTTTCCTATTAATTTTTTATATATAAAAATAAAAAAATCTAGATAAAAAATAAAATGTCAAGATAATTAAAAATAATCATATAATTATTAAAAATAAGTCAACTTTTTATGGTACTATAATGGCCTGTTTGGTTGGGTGTAATTTGGCTGTAGTTGAATTGCAATTCAGTGGAAGCCATAATTACGCCGTTTGGTTGGAGGGAATTGCAATTCCACAGAATTGCAATTCCCTCATTTTGCTGAATTGCAATTCATGGGCACCCCCCTATGAATTGCAATTCGGTGGTTGTGGGAAAAGGAAAAAGAGATGAAATGACAAAAGTACCCTTAATTATTACTACTATTATTATTACACAAGGACATTTTAATCTTTATATCACTTTTTTTTTATTCCCTACCCAATAATTCTATTCATCCCTACCAAACAATGTAATTTGAATTCATATTTTATTCTCACCTTATTCTTTTCCCACCGAATTGCAATTACCCTAATTCCTTACTCCCAACCAAATGCCCTGTAAGTATTTTTTTGGAGTAGCAATTAAATGGTTCGTTATGTCTTTCTTAACTAAAAGACTAAGCTTGTAATTAAATCGTTTGAGGGGTTATGTAATAGTCTACAAATGAAATAAATCATATGAAGTATTATAAATATTTTGTTGGACGAGCTTAATTAAAAAGATATTAGCAAGAATTGGGCAATATGGCTAACACGAGTTTAACTCACTGGTTCAGTATGCAATATTTGAGAGAAGAGATCAAGATTCAAAACTCAGTAGCGACAGTGTGGGAATTATGCCCAAAGTGGACAGATTCTTGAGCCATTGAGTCACCGTGAGCCATCGCGATTTACATTCTCCCAAATGCTTTGTCGAGCCGAGGTGTATGGAGTCTTTGGAGTTAGGGATTCAACATTTTAAGAAAAGAATTAGACAATCCGAAAAAAAAAAAAAATGCTCTATTTACTAAACTACCCTTTTGGGACAACACATTTATTAAAGAAGTTAAATTGAGTTGTGTGTCCGTACATGGTGATTTAAATGACATTCACAATCCTTAACTTAAGCTAAAGCTAAAGCCCACAGACAGCGGCGCACATTAGCAACTGCAGGGAAGCCCTCTTTCTACGCAGACACGACTGCACGTGGTGGCCCGCCATTCGTCCACGTACCGCCTTCGTCGCTTTATCGCCGCCAGCCCCACCACTCAACCAAACTTCCTCAACTCGCCTCCTCAGTCCTCCTCCTCCTCACACCTCCTTTCTCTCAACATAATCTTTTTCTCCCTTCTTTCATTTCTAGGGTTTCCTCTTTCTCTCTCTAAAACTCCGAAAATGGGTTCGATCGCCGATCCCGGCGAGGTGACTCAGGCGTCGGCGCCGCCGGCGCCGCCGCCGACGAGCTTCGACGAGTTCCAGCGCCAGACTTCTCTGATGACCAGCTGCACTCTCCTCTGGAAGGAGCTTTCTGATCATTTCACTTCTCTGGAACAGGATCTTTTGAGGAAGTCTGAAGCCCTCAAGGCCAAGCTGCAAACCCTAGACACCCAGACCAAGCAGTCCCTTGAGGTGCTGGAGAAGCGCGAGACGTCTATTGCCGCCTCCATCTCCATTACTCTCAAGAAAGTCGACGAGAGCAAGAGGGCTGCGCTCGTGGAATTCGGGAACGCCGGGGGTTCGGAGGAGCCGGAGGTTGATAATTCCGCGGGTTTGCTGTTAAAGCTGAGGTCTTTTTGTGTCCAGATGGATTCCAGAAGCTTCTGGAGCTTCGTGATTGTTCGGAAGAAGGAGCTGGAGTCTTTGAGGTCCGAAATCCGGAAAGCCCTAGGAGACTGTGTGGACCCCCCCAAGTTCGTTATGGAGGCGATTTCTGAGGTGTTCCCGGTGGACAAGAGGGAGCTGAAGAGCGAGAGGAGCAATGATTTGGGGTGGGCTTGTGTTCTGCTTCTGGAATCGCTGATTCCTGTGATGATGGATCCGGTGCTGGGCAGCGAGAGGATGCTGGTGACGCCGGCCATGAGGGAGAGGGCGAATGAGATCGCCGAGACATGGAAGAAGAGCTTGGATGAAAGGGGAGGGATCGAGAATGTTAAAACCCCTGATGTGCATACTTTCTTGCAACATTTGGTGACTTTTGGGGTTGTTAAGGAGGAGGATGTTGATTTGTACAGAAAGCTTGTGGTCGGGTCTGCTTGGCGGAAACATATGCCTAAGCTTGCACTGTCTCTCGGCCTTGGAGATAAAATGCCTGGTAAGCTTTTGAATCTTGTCTCTTTTATACTCAGCTCCAATTTGGGTCATTTTTTCTTGTGTTTTTCTTGTCTAAATGTGATAAAGTTCAAGTTTTTAGCTTGTAATTTGAGGCCTTCTGGGTAGAGTTTGGATTTTCTGGAACTCTAGTGAGCTCAAGACTGGGTTTTTACTTGTCTAAATGTGATAAAGTTCAAGTTTTTAGCTTTTAATTTGAGGCCTTCTGGGTAGAGTTTGGATTTTCTGGAATTCTAGTGGCAAGCTTGGGTTTTTACCCTAAACCCTCTGAAAAATGTATGGTGTGTACATTTTGATTTTGATAGAAGGCTAACACAAAGATGTTAAACATCATTTTCTTTTCCAAATCCCACACCTTATTCCATTGTTTCCCTTTTCAGTTTGGCTCTTATGTCTTGTTATGTAGTTATCTATGTGGTTCTGAGGAAGTGTTGCCTGCAAAGTCTATTGGTTTTGGGAGAACTTCTGCACTGGGGTTAAGAAATATCAGCCATAGTTTATAGTTTTAGATGTGAAATTGTTATTCACTGCGAGTTGTTGGAATGCTTGAGCAATCGACTATATAGGTGTTTTGCTATTTATATATCTGAACGAATCTCTTTTGGTGAATCTGTCCCTTTCTTTTGCAGAGCTGATTGAAGAGTTAATTAGCAGAGGACAACAAGTAGATGCTGTACATTTCACTTATGAAGTCGGCCTCATTAACAAATTTCCTCCCGTTCCTCTTCTGAAAGCTTTTCTGAAGGATGCGAAGAAGGCTGCTACTGCAATTCTAGAGGATCCTAACAATTCTGGCCGAGCTGCGGTATCTTCCAATTTCTATGCTTATGTTGTTTTCTTGTCTGTCTCTGCAGCTAATTTATATTAATGGTTGAGATTATCATGGAATTTCTTCTAATTTTCTCCCATCATTTTAGATAGACCGTATTTACTTCTTTGCTTTCGCTCATCTGGCTGTCTCTGATGTTGAGCATATAACCATTAATGTGCAATCCAACTATCAGCTTAAGCTTTTAGTTGAGATGGACCACATGCTTCAATTTGGTATCAGAGCCAGACCAAAGGTCATGGGTTCTCTACGTCTACAGATGATTCTCGGTGGTGTTCTACAATTCAGTTCTCTAATATAGTTTGTTGTTTTTGGCGTTAAAAACAGCATCTTGCTGCGAAGAAGGAGCTCTCAGCAATCCGGGCTGTCCTAAAGTGCATTGAAGAATACAAGCTCGAAGCTGAATTCCCGCCAGAGCACCTCAAGAAGCGTCTCGACCAGTTGGAGAAGACCAAGAGCGAGAAAAAGAAGCCGGCTGCTGCTGCCGCCCCGGCTGCGAAGCGTACACGTGTCAGTAACGGTGGTCCCATGCCTCCCGCCAAGGCAGGCCGCTCAACCAACGCCTACGTCTCTTCTTTCCCAGCAGCCGCCCCTACGTTTGTGAGGTCGCCCTCGCACACCCAGTACCCTACTGGACTCCCAGCTTACCCTGCATCGCCAATATACACCCATGGAAGCATGAGTCCCCAGTATGTTTACTCGCCCGAAGCCGCTCCTTACCCGGGCAGCCCCTACTCCCCATATGGAAGCTATGGCAATGCAATGGCACCGGCTTACCAGCAAGCTTACTACTGATATAACTAATGACTACTGGCTCAAGAAATATGGTGACAACTGATAATCATGACTCAATCTGAATTTCTCTAAAGTGATATGTAATCACTAATCTAAATGGTAGCTTTATCTGTGTGTTAATCCTTAATTTCGACCTTTATCCTGCTTCTTGCTTTGCAGCAGCAGGGCTGTACTTCTGATGTTGATTAAACTTATAGTATTAGGTGTTTGTGAAAATTAATTTAGATATATATATGCTTATTAACAAATGGCTTTAGGCAGTTTAAACTTTAGCTCTGCTAGTTCTAGCTCCACAGACAACAGTTCTTCCTCAATCAATCTGGTATGTTCCTAAGGTCTTAATCTGATCTTGGATAATCTGCAGTGATGGAAGACAATTTGTGAATTGTGAATTTGTGATGGATAACCAAACAGAACGGGACCGTTAGTAAGCGGACTGTTAATGCAATTGTAGTGTTATGGACCGTTAATAAGCGGACTGTTAATGCAATAGTAAGCGGACCGTTAGTAAGACTGTTCGTAATTCGTAAACATACCGTTAATGCAATTGTAGGGTTGTGGACCATTAGTAAGCAGGTTGTTAATGTTGATGGTTTGTAAACAGATGGTTAATGCAATTGTAGTGTTAGAGGATTGTATGCGTGTGTGAGCTCCTCCGAGTAAGAATTAATCTGAATTAGTTTTAGTGGTTGATAGGGATATACACTCCCTAGTTGTAGCTGTGCGCTCGGTATCGGTCGGTGGCATCATCCCGGCCGCCTGGACCACGAAAACCAATCGGTATCGACTGATCAGGCAGTTTCCCGACTGACCTCTTCCAGATCGATTGAGCCGCGATTGGCCCTAACGTGGACAGATTTGGGACCTGCGCCCGATCGTTGCGGCTAGCGGGTCTTCGATCCCGGACACCCGGGATCACACCCGGGATCACCTGTATAGCATCGCCGCGTGGCGAGATAATACCGGACCTCGGTAACGACCGGTGCATGCTTGCCATGTGCTGAGCATGCTGGATCCCCGGAGCGTGTCTCCTCCTCCTATAAATAGGGCAGTTATTGCTATTGGAAAGAGACTTTTGACATTTAATTGAACTGGAGCCTCTTGACCCACTGTTGGGAACCCCGAGCTTCAGTATTCAGTGTTACCCGCGGGCCACTCTATGTATACCCCGAGCTTCAGTATTCAGTGTTACCCGCGAGCCACTCTACGTATACCCCTATTTACCGCATCAATGGTAAAGATACTGGACGTGGGGATGCAATTGTAAAGTCAAAAAGTTAAGAATATAATTAATATGAATTAGTCTCAGTGGTAAAGATATTGGACGTGGGGATGCAATTGTAAGGTCAGAGAATTGCATGCGTGTGAGCTAATCCAAATTAGTCTTATAGTGCTAAAGATATTAGATGCCAGATGCTATAGAAAACAAAAGATCGGACAATAATTATTTTTTAAAATTACTATCTTGTCCTTGATATTGCTTTTTATTTTATTTTCTTCCTCTTTGAAAAATGAAATTATCTATGCCACAACTTCTAAATCAGCCAAAATACAAAAATACAAAAACGTCTACTACCTGTCAATAGCTATGCACAAATGGGCAAAATATGGATAATTTTTTATAATTATTGTATATAGTCTTAGAACAAGGAAAGGTTCATTTGATGATCTGTCAAGAAATTTATATTAGCCAAGTCAAACAAATTTAAGTCCATAGTAGATATCATCCTTTTATGGAATCTTTTTCCTATATAATACAAAATTTTCTCCCCCATCTAATTATTCCCAAATATCTCATTTATCTTCTCATCATTGTCAAAGCTCAAAAGTAGAAGGTAATTACATAATTTTTTGCTTTATTTTCTTTAGATTCATGGAATAGTAGAATAATTGGGGATGCTAGACATCCCAAACGTGACAGAAAGTTTGAATCTTTGTGAGATTGAAGTTCTTGGGATCTCTTTCCTTTGTAAGTTCAATTAAGAGTTAGTAAAATGAGTTTGTTTATGTATTGTTATCTTAATTTGGTTAAAGCTGAAAGATTTTGCAGTGTAAGATGTTTGTTGGGCAAAGAAAGTGTTGCTTGTTTTGTATGTGTATGTGTCATTTTGTCGAACACTTTGTTTACCTTCTGAATGGTTTTGCTGCAGACTTGATCTGAAAAGATGGCAGAGGAAAGGACTGGGATTGCCAAGGATGTTACTGAAGTGAGTTTCATGCTCTTGATATTTTTCAGTTTCTGCAAATTTCTTTATTCTCTTGGTTTAGTACAGTATAGTATACTATATATACATCATAGATAGTTCTTATTTGATTTCTGGTTTTTGTTGTACAGTTGATTGGTAAAACTCCATTGGTATACCTGAACAATATTGTTGATGGATGTGTTGCTCGAGTTGCAGCGAAGCTGGAAATGATGGAGCCATGCTCCAGTGTTAAGGATAGGTGAATTAAAGCTAGATTATTACAAGATTTACAGTTTTCATGCATATTTTCCCAGAGACTGCTGTTTTTCTGTCTTCTAGAGTTGGTTCTTTTTGGTTAAGATTCTTAGCTTTTATCTTCTCACAGAGATTAAATGGCGTAATATTGTGTGCAGGATTGGTTATAGTATGATTACAGATGCTGAGGAGAAAGGACTCATTAAACCAGGAGAGGTGAGCCATGAGCCCATGACTGATCTATATCTTCATCTGTTTAAGTAGTCGTTTCGAGCTCTACATACAAGAGTTTATTCTTCTGTGGGTTGTTTGACTTGTTTCAAGCTCTAAATTGGCCTGAAAGTATTCCTTCTGCGATTATTTTATCCATCAAGGGAGACAGTCCAGTTCCTTTCTGTTATCTTATCCTCTTGATGTAGTAATTTGATCTGAACTTTTACTGTGATGCAAATGTTTTTTGTTGGTGAAGAGTGTTCTCATTGAACCTACAAGTGGAAACACTGGGATTGGGTTGGCATTCATGGCTGCTGCAAAGGGCTACAAGCTTATCATCACCATGCCTGCTTCCATGAGTCTGGAAAGAAGGATTCTTCTCCGTGCCTTCGGGGCTGAGTTGGTGCTCACTGACCCTGCAAAGGGAATGAAAGGTGCCATACAAAAGGCTGAAGAGATTCTGGCCAAAACACCCAATGCCTACATTCTTCAGCAATTCGAAAACCCTGCAAACCCAAAGGTTGTTTACTTTAACTTATTTGCGCACTTAAGGCGAAATTCCCTCACCCCGAGACCCCTACACCCCTGCCCGATAGGATACCTGAGGGGTAAATCATGGTGACTCAGCGGCCCATTAGGTGGAAGGACCAGTGCCTGGCTACCAAGGCTCGATCCTGTGTCCTTGCCTACCACCCAGGAACCAACTGAGCTGCCTTTGCAGGCTATTTACTTTAACTTATTGTTGCCGTAAATGGTGGAGATGTGTAGTTAATTTGCTGTTTTTATTGCAGATACATTATGAAACCACTGGGCCTGAAATCTGGAAAGGTTCAAATGGTAAAATAGATGCTTTGGTCTCTGGGATTGGCACTGGTGGCACAGTTACTGGTGCAGGCAGATTCCTTAGGGAACAGAATGCCAACATAAAGGTTAGCTTTGGTTTTCAACTGGAAAAAAAAAGGGTTAAATTCTTGTGCTGACTGGAAATTGTTTGCTTTTGGATTGGCACTGTGTTTTAGCTGTATGGAGTGGAACCTGTTGAGAGTCCTATTCTCAATGGAGGAAAGCCAGGTGAGCTTGATCCCGAGACTTCCAGTCTTACACCTATGCCACTAGACTACAAGGTCTTGGCAAAACACGAATGGTGTTTTTAAAACTATATTTGACATTTAACTTTCATCTGATGCATAAGGTCCACACAAGATCCAGGGAATCGGGGCCGGTTTCATCCCTGGAGTGCTGGAAGTTGATCTTCTGGATGAAGTAATTCAAGTAAGATATGAACCTGTTCTTCTTCTGCAGGGACTTTAAGTTGCTGTCTTTTGACTAACATAGTTTTTATCTGTGATTTTACACCAAACCAGATCTCTAGTGATGAAGCCATTGAAACTGCAAAGCTGCTTGCAGTGAAAGAGGGATTGCTTGTAAGCCAAAAACTCCATTTCAATTCCTTCCCCATTTTATCCAGTAAAATCTGAACACTGAACATGTACTGCAGGCGGGAATATCATCTGGTGCAGCAGCAGCAGCTGCAATCAGACTCGCAAAGCGGGCAGAGAATGCGGGGAAACTCATTGTGGTATGTGCTTGCTTGCCTTCCCCGACAGTCTCACTATCAGTTTAAACTTTTAGAAGATATAATCGTGTAAAATGGCTGTTATGCTATGACGCTTTTCCGTTCGAGCAATGCAGACACTAACTGCAGTCGTTTGCAATGTTGTGCAGGTTGTTTTCCCGAGCTTTGGAGAGCGTTATCTTTCTTCTGTGCTCTTTGAATCCATTAGGCATGAAGCTGAGAATATGACCTTTGAGTCTTGAAGTTCTTCTGGGGATTCAAGTCAAATTGTTGGTTAACTATATTAAACATCACAGAAATTGTGCTTTTCCAGATCAAGATTCTGTCAACTGTTTGAATATTGTGGAATGTCTGAAATAAAGATGATGCTTTTCTAGACTAATTTAGCCTCCCCAACATAAAGTTTGTGCATTTTCTATCCATTGTTTGATATCAATGCTTATGCTTTTATAGTCATATATGAATGCTTATTTCCAGCAAATGCAAGAGTAATACCTGGATAGGACAGGTCTAAGTTTGATGTAGTGCATTTTGATTCACTAATCATTAAAATATGTCACCACCTTGTGATCGGAACTGACCCCGTGGGCTTGGGATGATCAACCCGACCGGGACACATGGCTCTATTTGTCTATTTCTATCTGGCTCGGGATGATCAACCCGACCGAGACACATGGCTCTATTTGTCTATTTCTATCCAACCACTGGAGGAACAGAAACGTTAGGAACTTTCACATACGTGGAGGAAATCGACAACGCCCTTGACTGGCCCTGTGCATAACTGCATAAGTCACATGTGCCGCTCCCTTCTCACCCTATAAATAACGCATTTAATATCTTGAGGCGGGACTTTTGACATTTCTGCCTACCCTTAATCAGCTCGGAGGGTCGTTCTGACCCACTTTCACTTATTTCTGACCTACCCTTAATCAGCTCGGGGGACATTCTGACTCACTTTCACTTCTTCCCGACCTACCCTTAATCAGCTCGAGGGACGTTCTGAACCACTTTCACTTCTTCCCGAGTTCAATTACTTAAACCAACAAGCAGATTTGTACCATCCTACAATCTGTATACATACGCTTATCTACATATCCCGTGTATTTACCAATATATTGCATGGAATAATTTTTGGTTTCAACCTGACTAACTGTTCAACTGATTTTGAGAAACACAAGAAATTGGGAATTTGGTCCATTTCCAGTCCATCTCTGAACTCTCCCCATGCCATGGCCGCCATAGCCACTGCTTCAGTCTCCTCTCCACTTACAACCATTGCACCCGGCGCCGCCCATCCCCGCCACCTCTCTACCGCCATCTCCTCAGCGGCATCCCTCTCCCACCTGAAGCAAATCCACGCCCAAATCTTCCGCAACAACCTACACCGCTCCAACTCCCTCCTACTCGACTTCGTCCTCTCCTCACTCCCCTTCTCCTCCGACTACGCCCTCGCCGTCTTCTTCAACATCCACAATCCCGAACCCCACCTCTGCAACAAGCTCTTGCGCAAACTTTCCCGTTCCCGGGAACCTAGAAAAGCCCTCTTGGTTTTTGGGGCTCTTCGGAAGAAAGGCTTTTCCGTTGACCGGTTTGGTTTTCCGCCCTTGCTGAAGGCGGCCTCGAATGCTTTGGCTCTGGTGGAGGGGAGGGAGATTCATGGGTTGGGGTGTAAGCTTGGGTACGATTCGGACCCCTTTGTACAGACTGCATTGCTTGGGATGTATGCGTCTTGTGGGTTGATACCAGAGGCCCGTCGGGTGTTCGATAAAATGTCTTACAGGGATGTTGTCACTTGGGATATAATGATTGATGGGTACGATAATTCAACCTTATAAAACCAAAATGTGATTATTTTTGTGTCAAAATTACGTTTTTTGCATGAATTTTTTTTTTTTTTAAGAGGGCTGTTTCTTTACTACTGTGTTATGGATGTTCAAAGGTTTCGGTTTATATGTTTCCTTAATTATCATTTTGTTTGTAAGTTTCATCAATTCCAGCCTTGCAAATGCCCAGTTTTGAAGTTTGTTTCAATTGGATTGAATGTTTCTTGGTTGATAACTCTATTTTTGCCTTCTGTTTTAATGTGGAAGACAGTTACTGTGAGAGTGGGCTTTTTGATGATGCATTGTCATTGTTGGAAGAGATGAAGAGCTCTGGTGTAGAAACAGATGAAAGGATTTTCACAACCATCCTTTCTTCCTGTGCCCGAGCTAGGAATCTAGCTGTAGGCAAACAGATTCATAACTTCGTATCTGAGAATGGCATCACGATTGACTCTCAGTTGCAGACTGCTCTAGTCAACATGTATGCGAGTTGTGGCTCCATGGATGTGGCTCAGAGTTTGTATGACGAATTGTCACCAAAGAATGTGGTGGCCTCCACAGCCATGCTTTTTGGATATTCTAAAGTTGGGCAAATTGAAGCTGCTCGCTTGATATTTGATCGAATGGCAAGCAGGGACTTGGTTTGCTGGAGCGCTATGATATCTGGTTATGCAGAAAGTGATCAGCCCCAGGAAGCTCTCAAGTTATTTAACGAAATGCAAGCTGCATCTAGAATTAAGCCCGACCAAGTTGCAATGTTGAGTGTCATTTCGGCAAGTGCTAATCTTGGTGCATTGGATCAAGCTAAGCATATTCACATGTTTATCAAGAAGAATGGTTTCGAAGAAGATTTGCGTATAAACAATGCCCTTATTGATATGTACGGTAAATGTGGGAGTCTGGATGGAGCAATAGGTGTTTTTGACCGGATGCATAGGAAGAATGTTATATCTTGGACAAGTATGATCAATGCTTTTGCCATGCACGGAGATGCAAACAATGCCTTGCTGCTTTTTAATCAGATGAAGCATGAGAAAGTTGAGCCCAATGGGGTTACGTTTTTGGGTCTTTTATATGCTTGTAGCCATGCTGGACTGGTTGAAGAAGGACAAAAAATGTTTTCATCAATGGTGAATGAATATGGACTGGTGCCAAAACATGAACACTACGGTTGCATGGTAGACCTCTATGGCCGTGCAAACCTTCTTAAAGAAGCCCTTAAGGTTATAGAGACTATGCCAATGGCCCCAAATGTAGTCATCTGGGGCTCCTTAATGGCAGCCTGTCGGATCCATGGTGAGTTTGAGTTAGGAGAATTTGCTGCAAAACAGATTCTTGTGTTAGAACCAGACCACAGTGGTGCCCATGTTTTATTATCGAACATTTATGCCAAAGAAAGGAGATGGGGAAATGTTAGAGAGGTGAGAAAATTGATGACACTCAATGACATATCGAAGGAACAGGGCTGCAGCAAGATCGAAATCAACCAGGAGATCCATGAATTTTTGACGGCAGACAGAAGTCATAAACGAGCAGATGAGATATACGCAAAGCTGGATATAGTGGTTGATAAACTGAAAGAGGCAGGATATGCCCCAGATACCAGTAGTGTTTTACTCGACTTAGACGAAGATGAGAAGAAGGATGCAATTCTTTGGCACAGCGAGAAACTAGCGTTTTGTTATGGACTAATGAACAGCGAAAGAGGCTCTAGCATACGCATCATCAAGAACCTAAGGGTCTGCGAGGACTGTCATAACTTTATGAAGTTGGCATCGAGGGTGTTTGATAGGAAAATTGTTATGAGAGATAGGACTAGATTTCATCAATATGCAGATGGCCTCTGCTCATGTAAAGACTTCTGGTAAGTCTCGAGATTATTGTTTATATAATATATATAATACACTCTTTGTTGAATATACTGCTCAACTGAAAATGAATCTCTAGCTGCATAACAACATATGCCTGAAGAATATATATATACAATTAATGCTACCAAAATACTGTCTCTGGTACCAGACAACTATATGTTGAACTTGAAGCACTAAATATGAATATGAAGAAAGATTAAAAGTCTTCTCAAGAGGACTGAGAATTAAACATTGTTCCTAAGTTGGGACACTGAAACTTTCTGCTCTGAGGTCACTAAACTCTGAGTTTCCAAAGGCAGACAGAGACCAGAACTCCATTTTCATCTTTTCAAGCTCTCTTGCAAGCTTGAACTTCAGAAACTCCATTGTTGCAGAAACCAGTTTTGCGTTTTCCTTGATGGGACTTTCACTGTATTCAAGAATCCATGTATTGGGATCGAGCTGCACAGCAGAAGAACTCCATCTTCCTTGTGTCCATGAACTGTTAACGCCCCGAACTGAATACCCAAACTCTCCATTCTTCCACTGGTAAAACAAGAAAACGAAATGCAGAACACATCAAACTTAATGACTTGGATGAACTGGGAAAAAACTATTGGAAGAATTTGAATCACCTCTGTCAATCTTCCTGATAAGAGAGTGAAAGATCTGGAAGTGTACTCTGCAGTGAGCAATCCAGCAGTCTGCAATGGCCATCCCCAAATGCTCACCTCCTCTGTGATGGACTTGTACAAGGTACATCGCGAAGTCAAGAGTAACCCGTCCTAGGAAATCCATTCATAGTCAAGAATAATGCAAGAAAACATCATTGGAAAAGAAAAAAAAAAAACAAAGATGAATGAGGTTTCAAGAACATGAAAATGGCAGACCTGATTAACCCTCCACACAGAATTGTCAGAGCTGCAATTTGACACCTCTTCATCAACCAACCCTTGTAGCTCATTCCTCAAAAAATCCAATCTTTCATTCCAATCATTCAAACCATTCAAACCCCATGATTTCCCACTCAAATTCCTCACAACATCCATGGACAATTCAGAATCCAAAACCCCAGAAATCATAGGGGAAACCCCATACTCCAGCCAGTAAACTAATCCCAACCCAAACAACACCCTCATCATCACAACCCCACACCCGAACCCCCTCTCCTTTCTCTTCTTCTTCTCATGAAATTTCACCCTCGCCCCCGAATCCAATTCCGAGGAAACCGAACCAGACCGACCACCACTCGAATCCGGAGTCGAAAAGCTCGAAGAATTAAAGAAAACAGGGCTTCTGGGAACCTCGCGGTGGGAGACTTGGCGGCGCTTCACGGCGGAGAGCTTAGTGAGAGTGCTCCTCTGGACGCTCTCCGTCATCAAATCAAGAGTCGCATTCATGCTGGCTATGCATATACTGCAGTTGCAGTTGGCGTCTTTCCGGCACCCCGGAAAATAGCAGCTGTCTCTGGTCTCAGATTCCACGGTGGTGGATGATTTCGTAGAGGAAGGCGGCGTCGAAACTATCGATTTCATGGTTCTCTGCAAATCTAAAAGCATTTCGACTTTCTTTGATTTAAGCCTCTTCTTGTTTATACAATACGGTTCTGAGTTTCAGGGGAAGGAGAAAAGTTATGGCGGTTTGAAATTTAAATCTCTAACGGTCATATCCTCCGAGTTCGATTCAAACATGGCATATGGATGATTTCATCCCATAAATGCCCCTACAAGGCTGCAACGTCTATTCCATTTTCCTTATAGTTTATTTTTTCTTATGGTATAATAATTATTTGAATTCTTTTAAGTTTAGGAATTTATGAAATTTCTAACTATATAAAATGAACAAAATCTGAAGTCTTTGAAGTTACTATAATTTCTCACGTTTTTGACATATATTGCATTTTAAGTTAGAACGGTTCAATTTTTAAAAAAAAAAAAAAAAAAAAGTTAGAACGGTTTACAATAACTTTTAAATTGTGTTATATATTAAACGAGCGTGTTTATAATTATTGAGAAGCAAAGTTTATGATTTTTGAATTATTGAAAAGGCACTATATTTTGAAAGGAAAATGTGACTTGGATGATGGACCGCCTAGTGTGCATGCTTCAATCAAGTTATGTCACTTCTAGTAAGGATCCAATCAATTCTTTAACTTTGGCCATATAAAACAGCCAAAACACGTGTCGCGTGTTAAATGAAATTCGTCCTGTTCTATAACTATTACAAATATTTTTTTGTATCTCCTAAATCCGAGGTATAGAAATAATGTTCTTCAATTTGATGACTTCATAAGTTTCATTTATTGTAGGGATAACCCCAACCAAATTAGTCGAACAATTGACTTGGTAACTACAAGACTCTAGTTCAACTCACTCTGAGATTTTCATTGATGGTGTGATTTTTTTCCAGTTAAGGTCACAAGACATCACTCTAAGGTTGTTTATTGACGATCTTGGTGTAATCTTTTGCCAGTTAGGGTCACAAGACGTGTTTCATCCAAAATGTACTTTCGAGTGTAGCGGTGTAGGCTTTCCTGTAGATCAAAATTTCATTTATTGTAATTATGCCAAAACCCATAAGTGACCTAATCAACCACTTTATATACTGGTGGACAACATAGGACCACCTCAATATATAATCTGATTAATTAGCCTATTCTTGATAGATTTGTTGCAGGCCACTCTTTAGACACTGCAAATATGCTGTACCAGCCAACTTCCAAACAGATGTCATCTAACTTCCTTGTATTCTATCATACCATCCCAATAATCTAAGACTGAGGTAGCATTAGATTCTTGTTGTCCAGCCATGAGCCATCCTGTCTGTCTGGGGGTCTAAGATTATCATGGCGTCACTTTACACACCATGTAATAATAACCAGATCAGAAGTATTATGGCATGACCATCTGGAATTCATGAATTCAAACAACGTTAATTAGGCAATACGTGTTTTGATGTGGTTTAAAGAATGGAAATGACAGCATTTTTTGCTGTATAGACACTATGGCATCTGTAGATAATTCCATTTGACAATCAGTATCAGAGGAAGTCACGAGTTGTTTGAGTCCTCCAGAAGTGTTCAAGTTTGCTTATGGTATTGGTTATAACTTATGGCATAATTTGATTCGTTTGAATCCCTTGGAAGACATGTTGTGCACTAAATGGCGGGCAAGTGGGCCTACGCTATCTGCTATAATTTTTGGCATAGTTTAGATTTCTTGAAAGACATTGTGCACTTTATGACTGTCAGGTGTGGCTTTACTATTTGTTATAACTTTTGGCATAGTTTAAATCGCTTGGAAGATATAATGTGCACCTTTGTGGCTAGTAGGTAGCTAGACCTTCACTGTTTGTTATAACTTTTGACACAGTTAGAATTCTGGGAAGGCATGCTATGTGCTAGATGGCAGGTGACGCCTCCGCTATCATCTATAACTTTTGGCATAGTTAGTTTGGATTCTTTGAAAGGCATGTTGTGCACCTTATGACTGACGGGTGTGCCTCTAGTATTCACTATAACTTCCGGCATTGTTCAAATTCCTTGGAAGGCATACTGTGTGCACCTGATAGCGACACGTAAATCCCCGTTATTCACTATAACTTTTGGCACAATTCAAATTTTGGGTAGGCATTCTGTGCCCTGGATGGCTGGTGGGGCCTCCGCTATCGAGTATATGCTTTAGGCGTAGTAGTAAATGCTTGGTCCCACGACTACGTGATGGTTATATCACGTGGGATAACGACGGTTAGCCGTGTGATTAGAGGAATGTTTTTCAACAATTGATCAAGACTGGAAGAGCTATTCTATGGTCATGAAGGATCAATTAAAAACTGTTTTCATCATTGAAGTCCTAATCAAATTTATTCATTATTATTATTATTATAGAAAAAAAGGATGCTGCTGAAATCATTGAAATCAAAGTCACAAGGTAGTTGAGACTTGAGATCATATACAGTCTGTGTCTGTCATGACACAGTTGGTGAACTAATTGGTGTTATTTGACAGATCAACATATGTAATAAGTTCTGTGGTGACTCATCCTTTAAATTAAACCGGTCCAGACTGGTGAATTAGCTCTACTGACCATATTGTCTGCATCTGGGATCATCACAAACATGAATCTGGGTAATCCGCTAATAATTCCCCATTTGCTTTTCTTAAACATCCTTAAATCCCTCAAAAGTTGGTGGAGATTAAAGTAATCTTATCCAAAATTAAAGCACTTGCAGCTTATATCATTACTCGGGTCTTTTTGATTTATGAGAAAGCCTGCAACCGCTATTTGAAGGTACGCTCTGGGTGAAACCTATCAGATTAGTTTAGGTTGTCTATAGCTGATCGGTTCAAACCAAGAAGACCAATAGACAACTCACACATGAAATTAAACTCGAAACTTTGTGTTTACCAAACCAACTGTCTGACCAACTTGACTGGAGTTGTCCAAGAAAGTTGACTTTATCAATTAAAGGGTGCTATACCATGCATCACTTTTTGTGTAGGGCACTTTATACTTACACCATCGCGGGACTAATTCAAATTCGACCTCAGTTTTGCCTGCAAAGTTTGGCTTTTATTCGGGAAAAAGGCTTGACCCGAAATTCTTTAAAATGCCACATACATACAAAGGTCAATTAGAAATGCAACAAATGCAAATGTAGTCTGATGTTGTGTTCAGAAATGGTAACTATGGTGTTTGGTAATTTTTGACACTTCCAAAGTTGAGATGATTAGTCTTCCTTGTCTATTGAAAAAGTGTTATTTGACTTCTCAGAAACCAATTAATTACTGTAGAGACAAAAGAAAAGGAAAGCAAAAAATGAGCAATAACAGAAGGAAAGCCAAAACTATGTTGCAGACTTGCAGCCTCCATTGACCAACATACTATGTACAAGAAACCATGATCATGGGATATAGGATTTGCCAAGAAAAAGGTTGTTATACCTTAATTCAACCAAAGTTGAGATTACCCTTTTTTTTGCTTCATCCCCACCCCCCCCCCCCCCCCCTCCCCCCTTTTTTTTTTTTTCTTTTAGCCAAAAAAAAAAAAAAAAGAAAAGAAAGAAAAGGATTGGACCCGAACCCCGAGAGCTCGATCATTGTTTCCTAGTAATAGGAGATGGAAGAAGCAGGGGTGGTCGCTGATCTCGAATACTTCTTGGAAGGAGAGGGCGACGATGCAAGATCGCCCGATCTTCTCCTTAGCATCTGCCTCATCCCATCTGCGACTCGAATGGCGGGATTCGATTTATATTTTCGACAGAAAGACATGTGAGCCTTGACAGCTTCTTCTGTGCCAAATTGCTGCATGTTCTTCCCTCTGATAGCCTCATCCCTGACAGCTTCAGAGCACAAACCACACAGCCATTTCCCATCAAACTTTGCCTTCACCTCACTGATGTAGTCTTGAGTGCAGTCTTCTTTCAATCCACAGCACTCACACTTTGCCAATTCTATGTCCATATTAGTATTTCCTTCTTTAATCTTTCTGCTTCAAGAATATATGATATGATGATATGATTGGCTTGAAACAAGAATGTGCAGTATAGTAGTTTACTGAGTTTCTTGGTAGGGGAGAATTTGCAGGATGGAAAGTGAGAGAGAGAGAGAGAGAGAGAAAGAGAGAGAGAGAGAGAGAGGTGGGAAAACAAGGGGGGCAAGGGAGGGAACTTATACTAGGGAAAGCAGCCATGATTTCCTCCATTTCCTAAGGAACATAGGGCAGTGGAAAATGAGACAATTTGGTCTGGAGGGGGGGCCTGGTATGTGGTCCTATTCTAGGATTTATTATTATTATTATTATTATTTAAAATTTCATTTTTGGGTAATTAAGAAGAATTTTTATTGGGACAACCCAGGCACCCAACTGGTCAGCCAACCATAATGTTACAAGTTCGACTATCAACCTTCTTAATTAGATTGAGCCCGTTAGCTATGGAGAAAACTATGCTAGTTTACCTCCTTGTAACCCTTTACCAGATAAGATCACATGTGCGATTTATCCAATGCATATTCTTGAGTAGTTGCTATAAATTTTCCTCACTCAAAAAGAATTTTTATTTTTATTCTTGTTTTACTGCAAGAATAACTGAATAAGTGATAATAAATTCATTAATGATATTTGTTTATATAATTTATTACAACTACAAACTTATATTATCCCCACCATGTGGTCCTTTTCTAGGATTATATTTAAAGTTGTTAATAGGCCATGGATTTATTATTAGTATTTCTTTATCTTGTTAATGGTATCTGATATAATTATGTGTAAATATTAAGTATTATCAGTAATTGTTTATAATAATATCGGATATAATCATGTATGTGTATATGATACGATCGACATCTTATGAACTTGATCGTACTAGAAATTGTTCAAACTAGTATTATTGTGTGACTCAAATAATGTATACTCATCAATAATATTGCAAAATAAATGTTTATATATTATATACGGTATACACCCATGAATATTCTAAATATACTAATTAATTACATGAGAGGGAAAATAGGAATCGAAATCCAAATTTCATTGTCAAAAAAAAAAAAATACTTTAAAAGAACACTCAGCTTATAGAATAGAATAAGAGAAACAAGAGTCGGCATGGACTTAACTCAATTGTTTAGAAGGAAGGTAGTATTTGAGAAAAGAATAAGAGAAATAAGATGTTGAGTCTCTTATAGAGATTCATTCTTTTCAAAAGGTTGAACCCCAACCCTGGCCCGACATATCAGAGCATCTGAGAGGATATAAATCATGGTAACTCAACTGAATATGAACCACATAGGTTAGATATTTGCTTACTGCGCACAATGAGCCTCCCTCACTTTGAAAGATTGCTTCTACACAGTCACTGATGAGACTCAATTTCTGATCATTCTTTTCAATTTTCACCTCTATGACCACTTGAGTCTCTTAAGTTATAGAGATTCATATACATGCCCCAATGCTACTTAGATTAGATGATACCGTCTCGGGAAGGGTTTTGTCATTTTGTGTTTATAGTTATGCAAATTTATGTGTCAACTTTATAGGGGTAGTTTTTGGTGATTGACATTTGATTGTTACTTTCGGTTGAAATTTTGGATTTGTTTCACTTTAATTTGGCTTTAACTTGGCTCTTGGGCTGGAAATGACACGCCTACACATGCTCACAAATATATATATATATATATATATATATATATATATATATTACAAACACACGGAGTATATATCATAATTACATCCCATATATATGTGTACACATGTATATACATACACTGGTGCACACATATAGAGATGAACCTAAATGCATGCTAGCCTGTCAGCAAACCAAATTCCACAATAACTACCTCTGTGTCGTCATTCAATCTACTTTACCACCAAAGAGAATAACACAAAAAGTTTTCCAAGTTGAAGGACTTTTATAATCATAATCACTCTTTTTTTTTTCTTCCTATTTTGAATTATTATGTCTAATGTTGTTGGACGACCATTGCATGCATGATGCATCGATCACATATTCCGATTATTGGAGATGTATTTCAACTCCTAAAATTATAATAAACGTTAAATGGTGCTCATAATGCCAATCAATGTGTCTTAATTAACTAACATTATATGTATATGTAGTGTATTTTTTTTTTTCTAACATAGAATTTTTCTAGTACGGTTTAGTACGTTCTCATGTGTGTTTTATGAGTTATTACACAAAAATAAAATTTACATTGTGTATACCTTCGAGTAGTACAAGTGACTGCGTGCCTCGTCACTCAAATTTTTTATTTTTTATTTTTTTTGAAAAAATCGACAATTATAAATATTGTGACTAAGCCAAACAAGCACAATTAATTGTTAGGATATGCCAAATTAAATATGCCCGCACGGACTTAACTCAATAATTTATTAGTAGGCAGTATTTGATCGAGAGAAGAGACCAATGTTTGAACCTCAGCGGCGATATTGTGGGGATTATGTTCAAAGTGGACAAATCCCTTGTACCTTTTGCCTTGTCTGCACGCGCCCATCTTGGCATTGCTGTGCGCGAAACACGCACTGTCTCGATTTGCAGATGAAACATTGGGTAAAGGATAAGCTACAATTACTGTTCCAAAAACCCATTTTTGCAGATGAATCAAATTATTCTCTCTCTAATTTGTCAGTCATCATGCATTATTCCAATATCCACTAAATAACTCTAATGATTACAAATTTTGCCCGTCATCAATTTTTTTTTTAAAATTATTAATTTGATTTTTTTTAACACGTACAAAAAAGATTGCATGGTCTGCATTTCTAGGCCTAAGTGTCAATATCATGGACTTATTAATCTTTCAGATTCATATATATAGAACATGATGTTTACAAACTTCAAAATCTCAACCTCCCATTTTTCTTTTTTGGCCTTTTTATCGATTTTTAGTATAGCCTTAAACTTATATCAATAATATATATGTCCGCGCACACATATATATATTTACTTATTGTGTATCGACACGTTGTTAGTGTAATTATCACCTTAACTATCAAGTGCGATAACTCTTAGGTTTTCCAAAATTATTAATGTTTGTTTTGGTTGGTTTACGGCTGTTTTCCTAGGCCATTTGGTATAATGTTATAATCATCATGTCAAATTGAATAGGTTAGTAATCCAAGTGTGCAAATATTGTCCATTCTTATTTTATGCTAATTAATAATCTTTTATTAATTTCAACCACATTTTTCTTGCTATATATATGTCTAGGACTGAGCTTACTTGTACTCAAAAATGTTTGATCTTTTATTAAATTATTTTAGATGAGTGTGACAACAGGAGAGGAACTGAAACCTTATCGACTAAACCAGATCCTCCAATTCCATAATATATATTTTTTTAAAGAAGATATTTTGGTGTGAAACCACTAATATTTTATACGGATATTCGATGATGTGCAGTAAGTGCAAACCACATAAGAGACATAAACCGCACTAGGAAGACCTGATGTGACAGGCTCGATTGAGGTGTTAGCAACAATCCAACTCGTATTTTTCTAATACGAGATTCGTGTTCCACATAATTGTCAATAGAAGAAGATTTAATAATTAGAATGGTAATTATTGATTAAGCTTTACATAATTGATTATTATATTAATGAGAAATAATTCATCAGTTTATATATGGGCCATAAAATATATATATATAAAAATAATAGTATAAAGTATAAACACTTCAATAGTAAAAATGATGATATTGAGGACAACCTTAGTTGAGTTGGTCGGAAGTTGATTTGGTAATTACAATGCTATAAATTTAATCTTTTATGGGAGTTTCCTATATACCTTCTCGGATTTGAATCGGTTAACTATAAGCAGCCTAAGTTAGTTTCACCTGGGTTCAATCCTTTCGTAATCCAAAAAAAAAGATATTGGGTGATGTTAATTTGATTTGACACAAAAGCAATTCATGGTCCATGTATATATATATATATATATATATATATATATATATATATATATATATATATATATATATATGTTGTTAACTTGCTACAACTTCTCTTTTTATTTTTTTATTTATTTATTTTGGAGCTCTATAAAGTTGAAGTGATATGCTAACTACATCAAAATTGCAACTTTATCCCTACTTTTAATTATACCAATTATATCCAAACTTATCAAATTACAAGTAGTTGTAATATTTTAGTTACTTTTTGGGTACCAACATTATTTGATATATATAAACAAAAATTACATTTGATGACTATTGACTAAGCTAACAATTGAAAGTTGAAGAGAAAAAGAGCCTTGAATTGGATTTTATTTTCTTGGCTAATGATATTTTGGAACTATTTATGGAGAAATTCGGAAAGGAAGGATTATTAACGTTGTATAATTCATCAAATTGACAAAGGTCATGTTTGGTAACATAATTAGCTTATTAGTTAATTTTGACTTATCATTATTAGCTGTTTGACTTGATTAAACATTTTAATATGCTTTTTGTAACAATTTATTGCTAAAAAATGTTAAAATTCAAAAAGCTAATTCGCTTTTTCGATCAGTTTTTTGAGAAAGTCATTGATGTAATCAGCTATCAGTAACAATTAATTTACCAAACATTTTTCTACGATCAACTAATGTTGTCAATTACTCAAGTAACCCACTAACCCAATCAGCTTTTGTAATTATTTCTTTAATTATATTCACTGACATTAAGAAAAGGAGCTTGATGCAAACTTATCAATACTTTTGTCTATTAATTTGCCTCTTATTTAGAAAGATCATGAAATGCATGTTCTCCTCAAACTTTAACTATTTTGTCTATTCTCCTTACAAGCAAACAATCATGAAAATCTGCTATCATCATATCATTTCCTGCCTTCAATTCCCACCACTACAATTAATAAGTGTTGATTCAACAAGACTTACCATATTTGTTATTAACAATAGAAACCCCTAAACCTAACAATTAGTCATACCAAAAACTGAATTGCTTATGAAACCAAACCTCAAATTCTCCGATTTGGTTAATCCAAGGGATCGGAGCGAGAGTTTTCTTGTCTTCCTAAAGACATGCATGCATGCACCCAGGCAAGGCCATGTCATCTTGCCCTGTCAAAGAAATTAAAGCTACCTAGCTAGCAAATTAAAGTCTTCCACGTATCTTCCGTCCCAATAGTAGAACACTGCTAAAAAAATCATGTATTTTCGATTGGATTAAAATGAAATTCCAACTTTTCGTTTCTTGTTGAAACCTAATAATCTTGAATATAATATCTATTATATTGTTTTGCAAAAACAACTTTCCTTGATTACTGAAAATCTTTTTAGCAAACTAGGCGTGAACTGACCTTAACGTGCGAACCTGCGAACTTATGAACGATTGTACTGGACTTACTATATGATTGCACCGCACCCAGATACGATTGCACCGCAAAGTCCTCCAGACTTGTTCGGGAGCCGTAACAGTGCAATCATGTAGTAGTACGTTGCGGGGTAGTCCTTCAGAAGTTCGCAGGTTAAGGTTGATTCTCATCTGATTATGATTCATAGGTTCATAATCAAGTGCGAATTGACCTTAACGTGCAAACCTGCGAACTTATGAAGGATTGCACCACACTTACTATATATATATATATATATATATATATATATATATATATATATATATATATATATATATATATATATATATATATATATGATTGCACCTCACCCGGATCTGGTTGCACTGCAAGGCTCTCCAGACTTGTTTGGGAGCCGTAGCAGTGCAATCATGTAGTAGTTGTGGTACAACAATCCTTTAGAAGTTCATAGATCTAAGGTTAAGATTGGTTCTCACCAGATTATGATATCACACACACACACACTACATATATATATATATATATATATATATATATATATATATATATATATATATATATATATATATATATATGCTCAAATGTGGCCGCGTCTTCCCGTGCGGCTACTTGAAAAAGGCACCAATAGTGTTAGGAAAATGCACAACAATAAAATACACAAATACTACACCAAAAAACGCACAATACACTCAAAAAATTACACCATAATTCTTCATCCTTAATTGTGCATTTCTGAACACTATGTGGTGCTTTTATGCAATGGTGCATTTTTTATTGTGCATTTCTTAACATTGTTGGTGCATATTTGCATAACTATTAGTGCGACCGCACCTAAACTCTACTCTCTCTCTCTCTCTCTCTCTCTATATATATATATATATATATATATATATATATATTAAATTTCAACTACGGAATGATTAAAAGTTGCTTGTAACCACCCATCTTCATTGCTAGCCTAGCCATCCAAAATTCTGATGACCTATCTAGGTATTTATGTTTCCAACTAACACTCTGAAATTTCCTTAGCATTTACCATTACATCAAAATTTATAATCAATAACGAATGTGTAGCTTTATTTTCAGTGTATAACATCTAACTCTATTTTTAAATAACAAGATATTGAATTTGGCCCTCCAAACCTCCACCCAATAGTTAGGTATCGGATTTCATAACATACATGAGGTTTAGGGATCAGATTAAAGTCGATCAACATTCTCAAATGGACTTCTTTATTAGGACTGCTGTAATTATTTGTTATATTATTTAAAGATATTTTTCGTTAACCCTATTTAAGCATGTCCATACATTTATATGTAATCAATTATTGTAATTATCCTATGAAACAATTTTTAAAAAAAAATAAAATAAAAACAATAATTGGTCCAAGAGACAAGAAATGGCCAAGCATGTGGGGTTGTTTTTCTTTAATTTTTCAAGTTGAGAGAGCATTGTTGATATAACATAAGCATTGAATCTTTTGGCCACACAAACAGTGTGGTCATAGTGTATCCTAATAACAACATGTGAATTCATGTCCATTAGGTCAGCAGCATTTCCAGTGGCCACAACACCTTTCTCCATCAATTTAAATTTATTTCCACAGACTGTAATTCTTGGCATGTTGTGTCTCTGGCCTGCATCTTTTTCCCATCTTTGTTCCCATGTTCCATTGATATTTTCCCCACTTTCCCTAATAAGATAGAGATTTTTCTTGCATCTTCTTGTCCATGTTCCTAATTTCCTATCAATGGTGTCCATCTTCTTGGGTGATTGACAAAGAAAACCTGTAATCACTATTAATAGTGTTCACGGGATAAACCTTACCTTGTGACCTTAGCCGGCAAAGGACCACAAGGTAGTAAACTAGCCTAGGTTGCCCATAGCTGACCGACTCAAACCAAGAAAGCCAAATAGGCTGATGGCCTCCTACCGTGAGTTCAACTTAGAAACTGTACTTGTGGTTACCAAGCAATAGCCTAACCAACTTAGCTGAAGTTCCCATTAGAATTCAATAATTCCTATCTTGATATACTAAGATGCATGCGTGTAACATCATTGAAATTCTTATCCATGATTAAAAGACTTGAAAGTAAAGCTTATTCGGTTATTCCTATCTAGCTTAGCCTCCCCAAAGGGGATCAATAGTCCTATAAAATTAGGTATATCGAAGATGCCGCCAACAAGGTTGAGCTTAATATATAAAAATAATAAATATGCAATTCAATTATCAACTTAATTTTTTAAGGAGACGGAACACTCATATGATAATAAGATACTATAGACCATGTCATCATGTGTTGCGTGCTTAGAGTCCATTAACAAGTGTGTGGGGCATGTTATGCATAATATATATACATAAATAATATAGTTCAATAGAATTAAATAATTTGATTAGGCATTCAAAAAAAAAATAATAATAATAATTTGATTAGACCAAGACTATGTAGTCTAATGGTACCCAGGTTGGACTTCCATTTGAAAGGTTGTGAATTTGAGCCTTAATGGAGGCGTTATTGATTTTTTGTGTTTCAGTAGGTTAAGAAAGTATATAAACAGATACTATATTGTAATTAATAGAGCCAGTAGCGGTGTTTTTTTTTTTTTAAGGATAAGTTCTTGCAATACAAATAATGGAATTAGAATCTATGCATCATTGTACTTCCCATGACAGGCTTGGCTTTTCAGCTGATGCAGACTTGGCAAGTCTTGAATTATTATGGCTAATTAGCCGTTGAACAAGGACAACAATCAATCAATCTCTCATGTTAGTATGTTACCAACAAAAGTTTTGTCGAGTTCATAAGATTTAACACTCTTATACATTGTAACATGATATTTTATGTGAGTGAATTTCTGAATGCATAGATTTAAATGTACTGAGGTATCATATTTTGATGTATAGATGGTGGTTATATATAATTGAATTCCTTTTAAAAAAAATTAAAAGGCATAATTACTTACAATTTTTACACACGTCGAAAAAGCTATGGTACCAAACGGCGTCATGTCTTCTTGTGTAAATTTAAAGTCAAAATTGATTAGAATAATATTAACTTTGTACACGATACAAACTTCAAGTTTTCACCATTTATTTTAGAGTGGTACTGTATATAAAAGTCATGGATACTGATCAACATCTTAGAATTTTTCATACACCCTCAATATAAGAAAAATTAAATTTATCAACGGACTCTTGTAAATAAAAACATTAAAATCTGTAGATATTTAAATTGTAATTATGTAATCTGTTCTTAAATATGTAGATATTTATTTTTATTTTTATTTTAGTGATGTTTATCCATTGAATTAATTAAGCAACTCTAGAAGAGTGTTTTTAGGTCTAGATCCATTGTTCACTAATTTGTTCATAGATTCAATGATGGGCGGTTTTGTTTGCTTCCTAACTACAAAATTTAAGAAATTTTGTTTAGGATTTTCATTCTTTCCTTTTAATTTTGTTTTTAATGATCTTCACATGGCTTGTCCACATGCACATATCACCTGATTTCCCTCCCAACCATAGCTTTTTTTTCTAATCAACTCTTTCATACACTCAAATTTCTAGTCATATCATACATCTAGTATGATTAAGACTTATAAAAATGCACAAAAATATACAGGTGACAAGATAACTTAAAATCATTTGAACAACTAAAAATTTACCTTCTTCATGCATATGCTTTGGAACAGGTTCATGGGTACCAAGATATGATAAGCGGAGAATTGAAGCCTACGTTATTAAAAGAAAAAATAAATAACAAAGCCAATTAAATAGGGAAAATGTGAATAATAACCTAATGGAGATTTAGATCACTGATGCCAATGAATAGCTCTTAGTACCATGGTTGATGTGAAATTTCAAAAATAAAAGGTAGGACTTTAAATCTTATCAGAAATAATGGGGTATTTTATTCTGAATTAGTGTCTTTTATTTAAAGATATGTTAAAAATTTTAGTAACTTTTTTAGAAGAGTTGTTTTGGAATAGAATCGAATAAAGACTCAATTATGTTTGATTAGTCATATTTTGCAAAATGCAACTACTAATGCAATATGAAAAAAAAAAAAAAAGTGTTCAAAATTTTAAATTTTTATATATTTATCGGTTAACTGTAACTATATTATATTCTCATGCTATCAAACATCCAAAAAAAAAAAAAAAAAAAAAAAAGATTAACCTTTCACTAGTTGAAACATATTAGCATAATTAGTGAAACCTCCCCCCAAAAAAAAAAAAAAAAAAAAGATTAACCTTTCACTAGTTGAAACATATTAGCATAATTAGTGAAACCTCCCCCCCCTCCTTTTCTTCTCTACAATTCTACAAAGGAGAGAAAAGACCCCAAATTGGGTGGCCGCCAATTGATTGGATGCATAATTCTCACACTTAAATGTTACGAATTTGATTTTTATCAATATCTACATGATTAAGTCTGTCGCACAGAGTCTTTTTAATATGATTTATCTTTCATGTGTGGTTTAATTTGTAAACTATAACTATATATATATAGAGGAAGGTTCAAGTGCGGCAGTGCACTTAGGTGCGGCGGTGCGGTTAATTGTAGGTCATTAGATTAGATAAATCCAACGAATCACATTCATCCAGGCTTTTCCGATATTTTCGCGCACGTTCTCACACTACGCGAACTGCAAGGTTAAAGTCGTCATTGGGCACCTGAATATATCAAATCATAGTGTTGTGTGTTTTATGTTCGTTATTGGTGCATTATTAACCTTACTGTGATGTATTTGAGGATTCGTGTTGGTGCCAAGTTCAGGTGCACCCGCGCCTTCCCATGCAGTCAGTGCGGGTACACTAATAGTTATACAAATATACACCATCCATGTTAGAAAATGCACACCAAAAAAACATGCACAAATTAGATACGCATCACCAGAATGCACCATTAGGTATGAATAAAAGCATCACACAGTGTTCAGAAATACACCATTGGGGTGGTGAGTTATATGGTGTATTTTTTGGATGTGTTGTGTGTTTTTTGGTGTATTTGTGCATTTCATTGTGGTGCTTTTTCCTAACACAGTTGGTGTTTTTTGTTAACACTGTTGGTGTATTCTGACAAGCGACCGATATAAATTACCACTACAATTACCATAACACCCCCCACTTATCAGGACGCGCTTAAATCTTTAAATCTTCAGAAATTAACCGCTGCCGTTAGATTAAGCAAAATGGACAATGTTGATATAGCCGCACCGCCGCACCTAAAGCCACTGCCGCATTTGAGCGCTAATCTATATATATATATATATATATATATATATATATATATATATATATATATATATATATATATATATATATATATATATAATGATTATGACATGCATGTATTATTACCCAATAGAAGCTGCATTATGCCCTCTATCCATGACAATGATTGCTCTCGTGGTAATGTTTATAATAAGGTTAATGATGATGTCAAATCATATACATATATTGTGCTATTATAAATTGATGCATTATATTGTTGTGTTTTTTAAGTTATACCATATTCTAACATTATTACAATTTTCCTCGGTAATAATTCCACTTCACTACCACAAGCAATGCTCAATAGAAATGAAAGTGCGGCGTGCATACTTCTAAAGAGTTTTTCTTTTGTCATCCTATGGTGTCACGTAGCATATATTGTGTCATTTTCAATTTTAGTTCTTCACCTTTTACAAAATCAATAATTTTGATGCATGATTATTATCCTTTTAGCAAAATCTATTCTTCATGTGATATTTGCGTCTAGATATAATCCGGAGTTAATTAATATTTTTTACTATTTAAAAAATATATATAAATACCCTTGTAAATTTTTTTTTTTTGTATTAAAAAAATGGCTCTAGTTATATTTAGACGAAGAATGGAGATTGTTGATTTTACAATTAACGGGTAGTCGACGGTGAGTCAACACCACTGTTAATAAAGAATGGTATGCAAAAGGAAGTAGTTTATTATGAAAATATTGGATCTGTTTTACCTCTTGAGAAGAGATATTATACAAGAGGACTCGAAGTCCTAAATGGAAGCTAATCCCTAAGCAGATTTCTCACATTAGGAGACCTTATTACACTGGGAATGAATAAATGAATCCTACTAATTAGCAACGAATCGGTAATATTTACACAGCCTGCCAGGCTGACAGCCCTCTGAAGTCGCCCATAGCACGCCCTAGCTGACCAAGGTTTCGACCAGTTGCCTAGAGAGGATTCATCAGACCAACCAGCGCTTGACCGATTGGTTGGGCCTTAGTATCCCATCCATCAAAGATGTTACGCGAAGAACTGATTTTGCTGAAAAATTATAGTTGTGCATTTAAATTTATACTTTTGAAAGTCAAGAACTAGAATTGAAAGTGGCATAATAGTTGCGGGACCAAAATTGTTTTAAAAAAATTCATAATTCAAAACATATAGTAAGACAAAATTCAATTCTCACTAATTGAAACATGTACGTGCTTCATCTCAACTACAATGCTAAGCTGAGTGACGTGGAGATTCGAATTAATTGAAATATGTGTTTCATCTCAAGTAAAAAATTTAAACTGATAGTTAAACTTTCATATATTATATGCTCAACATCACTAGGAGAATTTCTACTCATGCTTCTCACAAAAATGGAGATCATAATAACTCACAAAAATGGAGATCATAATAACCATGTTGTCATTAGACCTCTTTCTCTACCAACTTAGCTGAGACCTCATTGACATATCGATTAAATTAAGACAATGGCATGTCATTTGATGGAGCAATATAAAATACATACAAGTAATTTTGAAAAGACATTAAAAAAATTTTAAAAAAAAAATAAAAAAAAAAATGCCTCATGATACAATGCATGAACTAGCTAGGACGGACATAAAGCGTTGATATAAAAGACAAAAACTAATAATGCAGGTAGCTATATTATAGTGAAAATGTGAAACAATAATGATGCCTAGCTATTCCAAGGTAAACATTTTAATTTTTAATAAGATGCCTAATCCAATCAGTAACATTACCTTAAATTGCTCTATTATAGACATGACATTATTGTTTAGCTAGACTTATATTATATGACAGTCCTATCAAGTTGGTCCGACAGTTAGCTTGGTAACCACATACAAGGTTTCAAGTTTGACTCTTCGTGGGAGTTGTCTATTATTGGTCTTTTTGGTTTGAGCCGGTTAGTTATGGTCACAAGACAGCTGGTTTCGCCTAGAGAACTGTCTATTGGTCTTTTTAATTTGAGTCAGTCAGTTAGGATCACAATACGGATTTCACCTAGAGTGAGGGGAATCAAAGAATTATATTGTGTATATATTATGCATGCTTTATGGGTGAAGGGCTTTTGAATTGCTTATATTACTTGTCTTACCCACACCTTAGGGTATTTAAAAATTGGTGCAATCATTGAAGGTTGTAACAACTATTTCAACTTCCAACTTCCCTTGCCCATGTGATAGCTTTTTGAATATGGACCAAAATGTGCAGAATCTGAATTTTTATTTGATTTGTTTATTTGCTTATCAAAGACTTACAAAGAGAAAGACAAATTGATTGTGGATGGGTATCTTCATGTGCTAGCATTATATGTATATATTAGTAGAAAGAAGTTTGAATAAAATTGCATATATTCCTATGTAGAATAATGTTCCAACATGAAAAAAACACTAGTATGAATGAAATTTGTTGCAGTTTGTCATTGACTTTGTTTTATGCCATATGATGAAAGAAATGTCGATGACATTTACGGTTCTTATGAATAAAAAATTATAACATCTTGATGAGTAGAAGAGCTCAGTGACCGCTGCAACACTAGCCCAATTCAATCAAAGCAACTATCGATGTGTTGTGTTTGTCTCATATATGTTACTGGAAGATGACATGTAACAGAGCAAAGTAGTGTTATGCTGTACAGTACAGTGATTATATAATTTGTAAATGTACCATAGGTTAAGGTTACCGTTGGTAACCTTTGATTAATTATCATCACAATTAATTATTAAGGGTTCGTTTAGAAACCTGAAAAAAATGACTTATGTACATCATTTTCCAGATTTCCTATGTTTGGGTTTTGATGGAAAATAAAGTCAAAGAAAAGAAATTTATTTTGGTCAACGGAAAAATGACCCAATTTGGTAGAAATTAAAATGTCTTCCTAGAAAGACATTTTTCGAATTTTTTATTTTATAGTATTTATCTTCTCTATTATCCCTTTTCTAGTTTTTAGATTATTATTATTACCACTTATTATTATTATTATTATTATTATTATTATTATTATTATTATTATTATTATATAACAAATAATATTTTCATTTTTTAAAAAATGAACGAACCAGAAAAAGCTTCTTAACTTTCAGGCAAACATGAAAAAAAAAAGAAGTTTTTTTTGACATTTAGCCAACATTAGAAAATTAAATTATTTTTTAAAAAATGAGTCATTTTCTAGATTTTCAAACGGACTCTAAAGCATCCCGCGATACAATACATGAATAATTTTTTAAATGTAGTACCAAAAGTGAGTTACAACTTGTAACCCTAGATGATTATCATCACAATTAATAAAAGAATTTTTTGCTCCTGTAGACATATGGACACTGCCGAACCACGTATATATTGTGTTTTCAACACAAAGTGCGTATCAACATAATGAATTTGTCTTTGTTCTTGATTTCTTGATCTCGTTTTTCTCAACATGGTGCATATCGACATAATGGATCTGTAACTTCAAAAAAAAAAAAAAAAAAAAAATTGGCTTTTAGAGTTGGGCACGAGTTTTGGTCTTAAAATCGTCAGCTATTCGACTGAGTGCTTGATTGAAGGAAGGTGGTTGGTGTTTCATCTTCACCCAAAGGGGACAACTGTATATTTAATGTCCAATTGATTCATGCATGATTGAAGGATATTGTGGCATTGTTCTATCTGTTATTTGACTGTGATACAATTCAATTTAATCACAACAATTTCAGAGCCTTAATTATATGCGTGTCAGCATGTGAAACTTGTCATTTATAAGCTCTTTGGTGTCCAAAAGAAGCTAGCAACTTAGCTACAATATGTATGTTAACATGTTGTCATCAAGAGTACAATGGGGTAACTTATAACAAAATTAAGACAATATATTATATATATATAGCTGATAGCATGACCAATTCACACTAATGCAATATGTCGACATGTCATCAAGAGTGATCGTAACTAATAAAATTAAGACTGCAAATTACATGTAGTAGTGTTACCAATCACACTAAAAATAATATGTAGACATGTCATCAAGAATGATCGTAACTCATCAGTCGTGAATATATAGCAAGTACATTTTGTTTATCTCAACTAACAAGCTCAAGAAAAGATTGCTTCTTCCATTTCTTAATTAAAAGCTGAAAGTGGAAAGTTGGTCTATGTGGGAATTATGAATGGTTGGCTAGCTTAGCTTGTTGATGTTCAATAGAATCAAGTCAACTTCAAACCAAACATAGCAGATGTACTATTTGTCGATTATATTTTGTTTTGCACAATATGATAAACATAAAGTACATGCATTTTTAACTAAATTAAACAT
This sequence comes from Ipomoea nil, assembly GCF_001879475.1. Taxonomy (NCBI): domain Eukaryota; kingdom Viridiplantae; phylum Streptophyta; class Magnoliopsida; order Solanales; family Convolvulaceae; genus Ipomoea; species Ipomoea nil. Next base: position 6,282,757 of record NW_017617116.1, read on the forward strand.
CACAAAAGATAACTTGAACCTCTTAAAAGTTGGATGGCATTTGGTAAATGTAGAAGTTGTGGTTGATTAGGATTTGGCGTGGGTGTCCAAAATAAACAAGTTAGCTACAAACCTAATATATGAAATGTATAGTACTATTGTTGATTGTGATTTAGACAATATGATGAAAAACATGTTTGTTTGTTTGTCTTTTTAACTTTAATTATTATATCCGTAAAACTACTTAATTTTTTTAATTGAAAGGAGGAATAAACTCTCAAAATGAGCAAACTGCATAGCATAAGGAAACTTTATGAAAAACACCAAAACTAAAATAGGATTAGGTATATCTGGAATACCACGTCAGCAGCATGTGTCTCATCTTATAAATCATCATTTCAAATAGTAAAGCAAATGTTGAAAAAGTGATATATATGGAGAATAATTTATTTCTCTCTAAATTAATATCTTATGACCCGTTTTTCTTATTTGACAATTTATTATAAATTAGAATATATGTTGACATGATACTCTAAGGGTACTCAATTACGTTCTATCTCCATGAGATTATGCTCAAAGAGGGCAGGGATATTATAATTGTCAAACTGGAACCACTATTCATATAGGATAGAGACACTTATAAGAAAAGAAATTGTTTGCTTCTGCTCATATAAGATATTTAATTAAATATTGTAAAAGTTGAAACGAAGTATAGTCAGATATATGATTTTCGAGTATTCAAAAGAAACAAGGTAGCTACCAAACATGATAGGGAGGAGATGTACCCAATGAGAATTGGGAGTGAGATTTGTAGGGCAATGTGATAAATTCTTGGTTTATAGGATTATGTTTGTAGAGCTAATAAATATGGAAATCAATGAATCCAGCTAAGGTAGAGTGCCCAAAGTTTTTAATTCAATTGCTGAAATTTGAAACCCACACCCAGGTGGGGCCATAAGATGTGACAACACTTTCTATTGGATTGTAGCTTACCAGATGGGACCCACCACGTGGATTGCAAATTCACAATCAGTCGTCCACGTGACGGGTTTCTCTTGGAGGCCGGCGTTGTCCACCGTAGGATGCGTCGACGCATGCATTCTCTCTTCTACCTAATTTATTAAGAAGAAAATATTCTACGGTTTGATACTCTAATGATTTGCGAGTTTAGTTTATAAATTCAACTACCACCTCGTTATTTGGAAATATTGTTATTTATCCCAAATTTTTTGAATCAAATTATGCCTCAAATGATATGATTTAGTGTAGAAAAATGTTTTATTTTTCACTAAACAAGGAATCTTGCGTGACAATTTAATGCTTCTCATTACAATTTAGTAGAGTAATGTTACACGTTGCACTATTAAAGCATCTCTAACAAAGCCAGTTTTTTTTTTTTTTTCAATTTTCGATTTTCAATATGACATGTAGGATAAAGTTTTGGAGGAAAAAATGAAAAAAGAAACATAAACAAAAGGAAAAAATAAATAGAAATTTTTACGTGGCCCGCACGTGTTCCTTCTCTCTTCTCTCACCTCTTTTCCTCTCACGACTAGCACTCCATGTTATGATAACTATCAAGTCAATCAAATGATGATAGAACAATGCTTCATTTTTCACAAAATAAAGAATCTTGAATGATAGTCTAATACTTCCCATTGAAACCTCGTTGAGTAAGGAAAATGATATATGTACTCTCATGGAGTATAACTTCCGCCAAATGTATCAATTTTATTGGATAAATAAAAAATGAATGAATAAAAACAGTGACCCACTTTATTATTTAAATCAATCAAGGATGACAAGACACCTCAACAGGAGATTACAGGGGTAGAAAATAAGAATAAATTACCTATTGAGTAGAGCGAAAAATTTTACTTATAAATCAAAAATCATGTTCAATAGTAATATATTAATTTTAGGTGAGAATACCACTAAAACGCAAGTATTTGCCATGTGGGTAACATTCAAAAGATGCAATGTTTCCGAAGGACTATGAAAGCTGTACTTCAGTATCCCCACAAGTTAGTAATCATTTCGATTATAATGTAATCTTTTCGGATATTTACACTTGCATAACTATATGTTCTCTGGTTCTCTCCTTTGGTTGTCTCTAAGATCTAAAACTGCAGCAAAAGGCAAAAGCATAATCTGAGATTAATGGAAGCTGAAGTTCAAAAAGGGCGAAGAAATTCAGTTAGACTTCATCTCGATATCTGTATTAGATTTCTCCTTCACATCGGGCTCGTCTTTGGGCAGAAGACCAAGTAGTGGTAAAGGCAACAAGGAGCTGAGATTGCAAAGAATTATCAGAGCTGCCAAGTTGTCAAATTTGTCCCTGGTCACACCAAAGACTTGGGTTAGACCTGCACCAATCAGACCTCCGAGGACACTTCCACCATTAGATATTGACATTAGAGTTGCGAACAGAGTTGCTTCCATTCCTTGTGGACATATTCTTGCTGCTAGTACAAGAACGGGCATGAAGGAGGCCTGAAACCGAAACTAGTTACTATTAACACTGAGTTGAAATATAGATCAGGAGAAGGAAACGTAGAAAACCAATGTTACCTGGCCGAGAACTGTAATAATCAATGAATCTCCTATTGCAAACCACTCATCACTTATGCCAAACTGCCGGTTCAATCCAGTTACAAGGAGTACCTATTGGATACACAAGTCCCCTTCAATTTGATATATCTGACAACCAGCAACAAAATGGGGAAAATGAACATTAATTGTAGAAAAATATTGATAGGGACACAAACCTGGGTCATCCCAAGAGCCGAGCCAATAATTGTTGTTGCAAGGAATATCTTTCTTAGGGGAACGTTCTTTAAGAAACCATTGTACAACCCAACACCAAGAAGTGATGCAACTGAAGTGACAAGTTTAACACGTCCAAGGAATTCTGGAGTGAAACCAAGTTCATTTGTTCTACAATCAGAAAGAAATCCTTGAGACTTTGAGAACAAAATAACACGATCACCAAAATGATTGAAGTCTAGGATGAACATACGTGAAATAAAACATAGCAGAATCAGATTGTGGAGTCGCCTGCCATAGGAATATAAATAGAGTGGGGAGAAAAACATTGGGCTCTTTAACAGCTCCCCATAGCTGAAAAATGCTATTCTTTGAGCTCTCAAAGAAGCTAATGTCTGAAGAAAGATTCTGACCCCTTCCTGGACCATGCACAGGCTGCTCATTTACAAGAACAGACACTGCAGAAGTTATTAACGGTAACAATGCTGTTGCCCCAAAAACAAACCTGCAAGTAATGTAAGGATTTAATTGTGGAGTCGTCTGCCCCAAAAACATAATCAGAAGCATGTCTCTCAACACAAGACAACATACCGCACGCCATAAGCATCCACCAGGGAACCACTAAAGTAGGCACTAACGATTCCTCCAAAGGCTGAAGAACCCCAACATAATGACTGAAGAGATCCTGACATGCTTTGAGATTCACCTCGTGCCCTCTCAACAACCATTGAATCTACAACCTACACAATGCCTCATTTTAGTATCAGAATTGAAAATGGAAAAAAATACAACACCTTCAGAAGAACTGCTGAAGCTGTAAAAATAAACAAGAGTTGTATGTCAATTCAGTCAGGCCAGCATGGATTTGCATGCATTAGCCTTGTCCACTGTTGTTGCACTCAAAACTAAAGCTGTAGTTTAAAACAAAATTGTATTCAAAACTTCATTTGGCACATGCTCTGCACACATATATCAACTTCTGAAAGCTGTGCTCTCATATTAGTTGTACAAACACTAGAATGATGGTCAAGTATTAGATAACATAAAATGTTGCATAATCCAGTCTTCCAGCTTATAACTGCATAGCTTCATCAACAGTCTTCCAGAATCAGGTGCAGAAAAATTCAAGTAAACATTTCCAATCAAGTAAAAAACTACAGTTAAATGCTCGGTATGTTTAATAGAAATAGCATCACAAGTGAACTTGCATAAGCAAGTAAGTTACAAAAAGGCACTTACAACATCTGAGAAAGCAACAGAAAGAGATCCAAGAAGAATGCAGAAGGCGGCACTATACTTGCTGTCAACAAAGGTGGACATCAATGTCCATGAGAGCGCTCCAAGAAGCCCTGATAAAACCAGGTATGATCTTCTCCGGTATCCAAAAAGAGGGAAAGAATCGCTACAAGGGCAAAACTTTTCGTGAGATCTTACTAATTTCTGTAAGTAACCTCCTAGGAAAGAAGCATCAAGTGTAAGATGATTGGCACCTGATAAACCCATACAATGGTTTTACAAGCCACGGTAATGATGAGAATCCAGATATAACTGCTGTCTAGTTGGCAATATAAAATTTGTCAGTCCTTGTATTCAGATCAGAAAAATCAACTACTGACTCAATCCATCCAATGTTATTGCTCACACAGTTTTAGTAAGTCCAATGCATTTATACACCTCACTTTTGCTATAATGTTACAGTAATACCCTACTTTTGCATTTAATACATGTAATCTTGAGAAATTGATCATTAAATGTCCTAGGCTTTGATAGTGGCCAATTTTTTAGCAATCCTGAAAAGGAAATATGGTTAATAAAAATGAGTGGGAGAGTAGTAAAATAAAATAAAATAAAAATCAAAGTCCCATCTGCAACTCACAAGCCATAATAGGAAAGGCCTAAACTCTCATAACACTAAAAATGTTATTCATATTTTATAACTACAAAGACTTTATCATAAAAGAACATTGATATTCAAATTCATGAAAAGATTCACAAAATCAGGTTTAGATGGCTCACAAAGTTGTCTTTTATAGTTCAAAAATGACTCTTAAGGAGGAAAATGATATTAATTGTTGACCATAAATGTTCACTTCGAAAAGATGCTTTCCTCCCATTCTTTTCACTATCTGCCTTCATGTTACTTAGTACTCTTAAAAAGAAAGATGATACACACTATAGTACCTGCTACCAAAAGAAGAGGAAACGTTGAATGCATTTTCAGATCTTTTATATAGAATTTATTTCCCACATAATTGAATAACATATTTCAGTCTAATTCTGGAATCAACTTACTCTAAGATGTTATAAAATTAGCCATGAATTCAGAGAATTAGAACTTTTACTCGTTTCATTAATCAAAATCTTAAAAATCCAATCATAATGATATTGAGATTTTAACATATCAAGGCAGCACACCTCTGCAGGGTCTAGATGCAGGTCATCTTTCAAGTAAAAGCTGACAGCAAGTCTGGAAAGTCCTAAGACACCCTGAACAAAATATACCATAGCCACTGCAATGTTATCAGGTGTAAGGTCAACTCCAAAGCAGCTGATGGAGCTCATAGAGTATTTTTTTTTGCGAAGGCCACTTTTACTGGATGCACTTCTATCTTGTTCCAAATCTGATGTCAGCACATCCCCCTTCCCTGCACCTTGATCACAGAGAGAGGTCTTAACTATCAATGACTTATGTTCAATAAAGTATCCAAACAGATTGCGCAATTAGCTACGATCTAAGAATTATCCTAAAACTTCCATAAATTCCCCTTCAACAGTTTAAAGAATAGTTTATTTCCTTCTTTGTGACTTGAGGGAGCCTGCTGCCTGAATTTAAAATCATTTTGTACAGATAAACAAGCAAAACACCACACATGCATAAACATAGGACACCAGATATCAAGAAGCGTTCCAATGGGAGTCTAGGTTAGACAAATAATCTTAACATGCACAAATTAGTATTATTGATGATTCAAGACATGTAGGGTACTAGGGTAGGCATTTATATTTCTGTTTACAGTAGGCAATTAAACCGCCAAAGAAATATGCTTACTCTCTTGAGCCTCGATTATCACCATCCAGCACTATTTCGTTTTGCTGCACCTCAAAGGCATAAGACCATAGCTATCGTCAACTTTAAATAATTACCTCAAAGGGCTCGTGAACACACAGGCACACACACACACAAACTTTCAAGAGCTCATTGGACAGAACATAAAGAAAGCAACAGCAAGTTTAAAAAACATTCTACAATGAGATTTAACCTGATGGCCTCGCTATTCTAACAATACATTTCCATGTCTTTACATATTTTTACATTCAGTTCTTCTCATTCCCCCTTGCTCCCACCATTATCAAACTGCAATTGCACAATTTCAAACTAAGACTTCAACACACCTTCACTTTATAAGTACACATATAACTAGAATTCTTAAACATTCATTCATTTCTCAATTCAACTAAATTATGTCCCAACCGCGATTTCGTGAGCTGAACTTTTCCAATCGATTGCATGTGCACTAAGCTGTTGACAGAACTGAGCTAGCAAATTTTCTTCGCGTTACAATTTAAGATGAACACAAGCCAACACATAATTCTCAATGCTTCTACCGTGCCTAGTGATAATCCGATTGAAAATTAATAAAATCCACATAATCTGAAATGCAATTTGTGTCTCAAAAACGCATACACGCTCCAAATTTCTATAGGCTCCGAGCATAACTTACGATTTCGAGAATCTAACAACGGTTCGGCATCGATCTCTCGCCGGTGAGAACCGGGAATCGGAACCGAGACAGACATGTCCGGAAATGGTGGCTTCTGTCGCGTGGGACGGTGAGAGCCGGCGATGATGGGAGGCCGCTTCCGGCGAATCCGGGTAATAAATGGAGAAATGTAAAGCAAGGATAAAATTGGGTAACGGGAGGGTAAGATTGAGAATGGAGTAGAAATAAATTTGGCCATTTATTTTATGGCACTTTAGTTCGGTACTCTATTTTTTTAATGAGTCGCTGACTTAAGTACAACTAACTTTGAAAATGTCGAGATTGCCCCTCTAGACTCGAAACTGGAACCACATATATCTGCACCCCTCATTAATCAATTCAGGTAATTAATTTGCATCTAATTCTATTAGTAGCTCTGTAAATCTGTAATGGATATATGTCTTTTTCTATGTACAAATTAAATACGTATTAGTTCACTATACTGAAAAAGAGGGTCCAAACATTACTAATTCACTAAATTAAACTATGCTCTCAGTTCACGTTGAGTAATTAACAGCCTTGAAATCTTTATTCATTGCTCAATTCGTGTAATAGAAACATGACATTAATTAAGATGTTGGCCTATATATAGATCAATTTATGTTAGGATCTTCATCAAATTAATAAACACTAATAATAGATATTAAATTGGCACCAAATTAAGTGATTAGTTATTAAGTTCTTTTGATTTAAGTGATCTGATTGCACTAATAAATAATTATTCATCGTCAATTAGCTTATTGAATTGGGCAAGAATATTATATGTGTGTCTCGAAAGAAGTGATCAAGTGGATAGAGCATAATTTTTATATATGAAGGTCATAAGTTTTATTTTAGTCAACATCATCTCGGTTGAGCTTATTGTGCGCACATGACTTTTCTAGCGCGGTTTAGCTCTCTTAATTAGCTTATATTACGTGTGATTTGTGGGATATTATATAAAAACGAGGTTTAGACATGATAAACCTTCAAGTAATGGATGTAGGTTTTCATCGTCACTATATTAAAAAAAATAAAAATAAAAATTATGCTTGTGAAAGAAGGAAAATATGGTGGTTGTTGGTTTTAGGACTTTTGAGCCTACGGAGGTCCAACACAATCGTGGTTTGTGGATTCATCGGTAAAGTAAAATAACTAACAATGAAAAGATAAGTGGCTATGAATTCTTTGTATTGGCTTGGGATTTTGTATCAATTTTCCCGCAACTCTCCCCGGTCTCTCCGGCTTGCCCATACACTCTCCAAGCAATCGTTATGCTGTGCAACCGTGTGCACCATGCATGGTGCACACGGTTGCAAAACGATGCCGTTTCATTAAAAAAAAAAAAAAAAAAAAAAATCTTGTTCGAATTGTAGTTAACAGCGTTAGACGGTTTCCTTTCGTATTCAAACATTATGATATATCCATAAATTCATAACTATAATCCATAAATTCACACCTATATATCCACAAATTCATAACTATATATCCAGATCGAATTACATAACTTTATATTCATAATTTGACAACAGTACATTCAAAAATAATAACTACACATTCATAATTTCATATCCATATATTCATAATTTCACAACTAGACATTTATAATTACATAACTTCATATTCAGAAATCTTAAAGTGCTTGTTCACAGAGAACTATATCCATAATTTCAAAACTATATATCCATGTACAACTTCATAACTATATATCTACAACTTCATAACTATATATCCACAACTTCATAACTATATATCTATAACTTCGTAACTATATATTCAGAATTGCATAACCATATATTTATAATTACACGTCGATTGGAGTTTTTGTATATAAAAAAAAAAATGATTGCTAGAGTTAAACGGTGCCACTAATGGCACCGTTACTCCATCATATTAAACGGTGTCGTTTTGCAACCGTGTGCACCATGCATGATGCACACGGTTGCACAGCATAATTTGCGCTCTCCAAGGGGGCCTCTTTATAGGTGGTCACCCTTTGCTAATTTAAATACAAACTTAAATGTGAAATAATGGGTTATCAAAGTTAAGAATCGTTGGGTCGCCATTACTAGTCCTCCCAACGGTTGGGTTGACTTCGCATTAAAGACGCTCTTTAAGTCGCAACAGTCATCTACTGAGCCAACTCTTGTTCATGCCGATTCCCTGGACTCGGCTCCTCACTCGACTGCATTCTCTTCCGAGCCTGCCCACGACCCACAATGTAGATTCCTTTTTATCCTTTTTTGGGCTTATTACGAAAAGCCCAACGTTTGGCCCATTTCTTCCTGCCCTCTTGAGCCTGCTGGGTCCATATATGCCCCATCAGTGGTTATTATGAATAACCAACATATATTAGGGTGTAAAACTGTAGCCTTTGTAGGAGTGATTTTCTGTCAAATAAAAATAAAGTAAAAAATGAAGTTACACGTAAAGAGTGTACTCTCGAATTCTATTCTCAACTTTTATTTCTTCTTATAAATTATTTAGACAAAATTTTCACGACTGTCAACTATATAGTCAACCGAGGCGGCTGGGGAGATCAGAGTGGCCGGCAGCTATATATTAGACTTCAGTTTCGCCGTCAACGAAAGTTAAAAGAAAAGTGGATGGCAGAGAAACAGCCAAAACTGTCATGTCAAGTCGATTCCTTGGAGACAAAGTAACCAGAATTATACGCGGTGAAGACCCAATTTCCAGGTAAATTCTTGATCCCTGCACCATAAAGGGAGACCAATCCTACGCCATTTTCCCAGATCACAGAGATCTTTTCAGCCATGGAGCCTCAGCAATCACCGGACGCCTTCGGCGACGACTACTCCGACATCACCTTGCGGCCGCTAGAGCCGTCGGACGCGGAGGACTACCTGGAATTCCGGTCGGACGACAACGTGACCAAGTTCTGCTCCTGGGAGCCCTTCACGTCGGTGGAAGCGGCGGCGAAGTACATCGCGGAGGACGCGGCGGCGCACCCGTGGTACCGGGGGATATGTGTGAAGGGGAAGGCGGTGGGGTCGGTGACGGTGAAGCCGTTTAGAGGGTGCGACAGTTGCAGGGCGGAGATCGGGTACGCGCTGGCGTCCAAGTACTGGGGGAAGGGGATTGCGACGAAGGCGGTGAAGATGGCGGCGGCGTCGGTGTTCGTGGAGTGGGCGCACCTGGAGCGGTTGGAGGCGGTGGTGGACGTCGAGAATCGGGGGTCGCAGCGGGTGTTGGAGAAGGCGGGGTTCAAGAGGGAAGCGGTTTTGAGGAAGTATTATCTTCTCAAGGGGAATCCCACAGATGCTGTCATGTTTAGTCTAATTTCTACTGATCCTGAGGTCACATTTTTTATGTAAGATTTGGATTATTAGTTACATTGTTGAATAATGTTATTATGGGTTACTATTTTGAACTAAACGTTTAGAGTGATAGTAACATCAATCACCTCCAAATAATTTTAAACATTGATTAAAAGATTAAAATTAGAATTGATGGATACCCCTAATAGGATACTCAATCAGGTGTACCCCTAAGCGGTCAGGAGATTGCGACTTGATCACTAAGAAGGTTGGAGGGAAAGGACCTCAGTAGCCTAGTTCTCGTTCGCCAATTGGCCCAGCCGAGCGGCTAGCTTAGGCGAATGGGTCTCGACGGGGTGCGTGCTCAGTGGTAGCAATTGAAGATTTAGCGGGATTCTTTTCATATGTAGCATGGGATTTTCTTTTTTTCATATTAGGAATTGAAGTTAATGCAGTTGTTTTATCTCGAACTCTGTCATCTGAAGCTCATTAATACTATCTGTCTTTATTTCTCAAAAAAAAAAAAGTTTTCAAATCTATTTTTGGTATATTCAATACAAACACTATCTCTGTCAAATTTCTCTCTCATTTTTCTTTAAATATTTTACGATAGTGTTAGCCCGCCGTCCGAAAACCCTAAACCCTTAATAGTAAAACCAACAAGAATAATTAATTAGTATTTTGGATCCCCAAGTTCCTAGTTTTTTCCCTTGTGAATGTCTACGCGATTTAGTGTGAAAAACATGACTAAAAAATTTGAGATACTAGACCATATTCAAAAAAATTAAAATTTTCAAATAGAAATGATATTTCCATTAATCTTCCATTACTTTGTATATCTAAAAACTTGTTTGTTACTATTTTTATCATACGTTAAAGTGATTAATAACACATACCATTAATTCCTCAAAAAAAAAACACAGGCCATTAAGAAATGTTGTTGAAAAAACTTGGTCGGAAGATCAAAATTTGAATAATTAAATATTGTTTTGGATCTCCTATAAGGCTATAATATAAAGTTCATAGCTTTTAGCTTGTGACTTTCTACTTGCCATCTTGTCATTTTCCCCTTTTACTTTTTGTGTAAATGGATTGGGTGCAACTATATATCCAAGTGGCGTTCAATTACTAGCTATAAAATAAACTACATCGTACTAAATCATCCGCCGAGGCGTCTGAGTAAACCAAACTTGCCAGCAGTTAAAGCTTCAGTTTTTTACATTTTTCGGAATGGTCAAATTGGTATAACTTAACTCTCCACTTAAAAATTATGAGTTTAATTTTTTAAATATATTTTTTAAATTAAATACGTTGCATATAGTGTGATTTACATTTCGTGTATAGTTTGTAAATTATTACATTTTATACAAATCCTCCAGAAAAAGCTTGTTTTTGTGAGAATTCATTCTTCCAAAAGGTTGAACCTCAACCCTAAGGCCCCCACATCCCGGCCTGATAAAGCATTTGGGAGGATGTAAATCATGGTAACTCAACTGAACATTAATCACAGTGGCTAGACTTTTGTTTACTGCGCACAAAGAGCCCCTTACTTTGAGAGGTTACTCCCACACTACCGCTGGTGAGACTCGATCCTGGTCATTCTTCCAAACTTTCACCTCCATGACCAGAGTTGGGTAACTGTTAGTATAGGTGGAAGTTTGCTAAGGTATTTACCTAAACCAAAGGTTAGTTAAGGTAGTTGAGCTTCAAGCCAGCAGAATTTTTCCACATTTTTTCCCACATTTCCTCAATCTTTCCCCCCTATAAATCTCCCCTTCCATCACAGCCACAACAAAATCCTTAAATCCATACAAAACCAATCATCAAAACCCCAAGAAAACTACACACATCTATCTCCATGGCTTTTCCAGGCATGATTTCTGCACTACTGTTGGCCATTTCATTGGCTCTCCCTCTAAACGCGCAAATCAACAGCCCTTGCACTGCCTCCATGCTCACCTCCTTCACCCCTTGCCTGAATTTCATCACAAACAGCAGCCCCACCGGCGGCTCCCCCTCTTCAGACTGCTGCAACATCATGAAATCTGTGATGGGCAATGGCGTCGGTTGCCTCTGCTTCATTGCTGCCGGTGGCATTCCCTTTCAAGTCCCCATCAACCGCAATCTCACCCTCTCGCTCCCCCGGGCTTGCCAGACTCCAGGCGTCTCCGTCCAGTGCAAAGGTTAATTAGTTCTTGCAATAATCTTGAAAACCTCCTAACTTTTGCATTTTTGTTAGCTTCTGTTATAGTGTGATTAAGTTGTGTTTCTTTGATATTGCAGCCTCTGGAACCCCCACTGCAGCTTCAAGTATGATATGATTCTTAAAAAAGTTGTTTTCTTGGATTAGATTTGGTATATATATTATATATTGTTTGATCAACTGATATATATTTTCTGCACAGGTCCTGCTGCTGCTGTGTCACCTGCTCCCGGGCCATCTCGAGGTCCTGGAGGTACTAAACCCGGTTATAATGTCACGAGTTAGACTAGCTAACTTTCTGGGTTAGCGTTGATTTGGCCCACGTGCATTATGGCTAAGAGTTTTGGTGGTTTTATCTGCAGGTGATGATGTTCAGAAGCCACTGTCACCAAGTTTGGCACCAGAATCTGATGCCCCTCCATCTCCGACCACAGTTTCTGAAACTCCGGCCACAAATACCGGCAGCCGAGTCTCTCCGACGCCATCTGCCGCCCCGTCTCGGTGCCCATCACCTTTGCTTATGGTGGCAGTACTTGGAGGAGCACTTGTTTTCAAGCTGTATTAGTTTCAGTGTCTGTGCTGAGTTTAGCCCTTTTGTGACCACTTTTTTGTTGGCTTTACAGCTGCCTAGCTTGGATTTTTTATACTCAAAAGTCATAATTTGCATCTCTGAATCTTTGATTTGTAACTATTAGTACTGAAAAACAAGAAATAAAATGATTTGAATAGCAGAATTCTTCCCAGTTTATATGAGTTAGCAGAGCTGAGAGTTGAAATGAAATGGTCACCTTCATGCCTGCTTATATGTGGTTCATGTTTAGATAGTAATGTTGTCTTGATCTTTTCCCTTCTTCATTCTATGTTTTGGGACATTTTGGAGATTGAACATGACTTGCCCGAGGCATAGGAAGTGACGAATAGTAACTATACGATTTTCTTTTAATTTATTGAGCCTTTAAGGGTCCATCCATAAACTTGAGAAATCACGTTACTTTTACTGATCTGGGTCTTGGAAACCGGGATTTGTTAAGGTATTGTTGGGAAAAGGATGATTAGGTTAATGTATTCAAGAAATTGTTACATTTTATGATGACAATTTCAAGAAATGGTTACAAAAAATCATATTTATGGATCAAAATGAGGGTAGAAGTAAGAAGTGAAGAAAAAATCTCAATTGAGTAATTAGAGGGAAATGTGAGGGCTTTTTTGTAATTTAGTTCTCCACTTTCCCGCCCAGCTTCCCACCCCCTATAACCACCTCCGTGTTGTAGAGTTGTAGCTCAGATATCTGTTTACTCAACGGAACAAAATAACCGTCTCTCTCTCTCTCCCTCCTCTCCGGCGTACGCTTAACGGAACCCTAGAAAGCTCCGGCATGGACATCCGCCTGTTCCTCGGCTTCTCGACTGTTCTGCTCTCTACCGCAAGGCAGTCATCTCCGCCGCCTCCGCCTCCGAGCAGCTGCTCCGACCAGTTGGTGCTGTTCTCGCCGTGCTTGCCGTACATTTCGTCCTCCCCGAACAACATGACCAACACGCCTCCACCGCAGTGCTGCGATGAAATGACTTTTGCCGTCGCCTCCGGCAATGCGATCTGCCTTTGCTACCTCGTTCAAAGGCCTCGGATCCTCGGATTCCCGGTGAACTCCAGCAGAGTGATCTCCCTTTCCTCCGTTTGTCCGATGACACATAGAGAAGGCATAGCGAATTTCTCCATCAAGGCTCTCTGTTCAGGTTCGTAGTTTAAAGGTTTTATACGCATTTGCGATTCGCTCGTATATACATCTGCATGCATCTGTGCATTTTAGTCAAATTTTTTCTTGATCTCAATCTAATTCGAATTTTGTAGGATTCAATGATATTGGACTGTGGAACTTAATGTGTGAACTGGACTAATTTTAAATTGTGTATAATTTCTGTTTATCTGGCATTGAAGAATTCCGTGAAGTGAACCTTGGTTCTTCAATGCATGTTAGTCTAAGAAGAATAGTAGTCCCTTTGTTGTCGATCAAAGTTTCAGTGATTTCTAACCTGTCAATCTGTTTCTTCGTTATTTTCGTTTATTGAATCATCAAACAATGTAGAACGACTGATCATTCTGTTTTTATTTCACACATCTTGAAATAGGCTCTGATTATTTCATCTTTCCATGATACAACTCAGGAAAAACTGCACTCCCTCCCCTGAAGAGCATAACAGGTACCTCGATCTTCTCATTCGTTTTCCAATATCCGGAGCTGTGATTTTCCTCTGAGCATTGGTTTGGTTGTTCAATCACTAATCATCTATGGATTCTTGCAACAGGTTCAGGGAATCCCCCACACCTTTCTGGTAATACAAAACTCAAACCTCAAGAATTTAATCTCTTCAACAATCCAAATCTCCCTCATTATTCTTATAATTTTAAAAAATAATTAGATATGCATAGTTAAACCAAAATGTGCTTATATCATCACTAGTGAAAGTTAGTATAGAACAAGCCTCTGCAAAGTATTTGTGTTAATCAACAGATGAATATGAATGATTGAATGGCAATTAGCTGCATATAATTTTTGGCATTTACTTTGCAGGTCAGGATAACTCTGCATCACCTCAGATGAGCCCACCGCAGCAACATGAGAATAGATCATCAAGTCCTCCGCCCCCTGCCGATGATTCATCTGTTGACGCTACTGATGGATCATCTATTGAACCTACTGACGGGTCATCTATTGGACCTGCTGATGATTCATCTACTGGACCTGGTGATGGTTCATCTGTTGGACCTGGTGATGATTCATCTGTTGGACCTGGTGATGGTTCATCTGTTGGACCTGCTGATGATTCATCTATTGGAGCTGATGGTTCATCTATTGAACCTCCTGATGATTCATCTATTAGACCTCATGTTCGATCTCCCACCATAACAATAACACCTATAGGAAGTGCATCCACAACAGGGAGGATCTGCATAATTTGTCTCTGCATTTCACTTGGATTTGTTATTTTCCTTTTCAACATATTCATATGGTTTATTGAGAATTAGTTCCACACTCCCACAGCATCACCTTACTCAGTGATGTGGCATGTAAATAGGGAAATAAGTCGAACATATCAGTTGCAGGATCTTGGAAACTTTTGCTGTCTGAAATGCATTCTTTCGTTTCTTTATGTCAGCCTACCATCTCCAGAGTACAATTCTAGCATTGGTTTGAAGTGAACATCTCTAGATATATTTGTTGTAGTTGTAGCAAAGATATGTTCTTACTTAAGAATGCGAGGAAAACAAAACACCCCAGTTGAAACAATATTCTAATCCCATTTAATTCACATTAAGCTAAAAATTGAGTATAGTTGCCCACAAAGGTGAAATTTATTCGCCCTAAAAGCCCCCACATCCCAATCAACAAGATGGTGGAGAGATAAATTACAGTGACTCAGCGGCCTCTTAACTGGGAAGACCAATGTCTGGTGTCAACAAGGATTCCAGAACCAACCGCTCCCGCAGGCAAAATGGAATATAGTTAATATCAAACTAGCACATTAAACTCAAAATATCTGTCTCAACCCCGAAATGGGAGAGAAGCATTAACAGAAAGTAAAAGCCAAGAGTTAGACAATGCTATAAATAAAGAACAATGTTCACAACCTTTCAAGACAATTCTAGCATATTACTGAATCAAAGACAACCATGTTTCAAATATTAAAAACATTTCAACAGCCCATAGCTTCTTCTCAAAGTCTAATATTGTTCTTTGAAGCCTGTTAAAACAGATTTAACAACTCTATGCAGTCTCGGGTGGAGGAGCAGGGGCATCGCTGATTGATTCGCGCCAAGCATACTCTCTAGCTCCATTCTGGTCAACAATTTTAATCACAAAGTTTGGTGGAGCTATGACCAACCTAGATCGAATCTCCACTATGCACTTATCTGCCAAATCAATGGCCTCCTCCACTGTCATGTCTTTCCTGTAGTGCCTATCCATCATTGCAAGTGAGAAATAAGAGCCGTAACCAAATGCACCCTTGTCAACTTTGTGAAGAGTAGCAATATAGTCAATGTAGTACAGAGAAGGGCCTGTCTCCTTATCATAGCCAGCCAGGAGGATATTCACAGAGTATGGATTCTGAAGAAATAAAATAAAATGCCACTTTCAGCATATCACATCAAGGTAAATGTAAGTAAAACATTTAACTAAATATGGGTTTCTTCGCGAGAATCTGAGTTTTAAATGAAAATATGGGCTTCAAGATATGTCAAAAGGGAGAAGGGAAATTATAGATTATTGCCCCTCACATATTTCAGCTTTAAGCATTGAACAAACAGATTGATCTTGTACTTAGTCAGAGTCAGCTTTTTAAGATACAACCATTATTAACTACATAATCATTAAAGCCCTGGACTTGACATTGAAGTAAACTATGATCATTATCAAAAAAAATATCACACAAAATTATAAAATCCCATAAATAAGTAATTTCAGAAATTTGAGGAGTTCAGATGCTATGCCTTGGGGTTGCTACTGTCTCAGGAAGAAAGGACTAGAGGATCAGGGGAGGGGGAGGGGTTGTGGGGATTCAAGATGTCAAGGAGTTCTGTAAAATATTCTCTGATTTTCTATATAGGAAGTGGAACTCCAAGATTGTTACTTTGAGAACTTCCAGATGTCAGGCCCCGAGGTCCTACTGTTTTCGGTTTAAGAGGTACTAATAGATATCAAGCTAAATACCCCAAGTACTCTCTGGTCCACTATACAAGATGCAGGAGTGCCAGATTATTTGCTTCATCAGTTAGCATTTTCACGAGAAAACGACATAGGAATAAGAATCTTGTCTAGAATTCCTGGCAAAAGACATCATCTTCCTTTCAATCACCAACCTCAAAGTCTAATGCATGTAGACCCTTCATCCCAATAGCAAGTTAATTTTTCCATTATTTCACATTATTGATCTGTTTGTTATACAGTATCACAGTAAACCCTAATTTAGCCCTTTTCACTCACAATTTGGGTAGTATTGATGCACAAACTATCATATGTCAATCAAACCCTAATTTAGCCCTTTGCACTCACATAACTCAAACCACAAATCACATAAAACAGACCTATCAGCAACAAAAATTTACGGATTTAGACAGCAGCAAATTTTATAACCCTAATATTCAGCAAAAATCAGACCTTTCGCAAGGCAGTGGCAAGCTCGCCTCTGGTGAAGTTCGCGGCAGCGGCGGTCGTCAAAGGAATGCCGTTGCGGAACTGATACAGCGCTACATTCTTCTGAATGTATTCCGTAAATTGAACTCTGTAATTTTGCACACAAAAAAAAAAAAGAGATTATAAGCAGAAATTAATCACAAAATACAGATAGTATAGACACATATGCATACAAAATATATACCTGTCGCCGGGTTCGCCGCTAGCGCCCATGAGCTTGTGGGAATCGAGGATCATGATCTTGTCCTCGTTGGATTTGTGGACGAGGATGCTGTGCACGGCGGAGGTATCGGCGACCACCAGCGCAAAGCCGTTTCCGACCATACCAAATACGCACTCCATTATCAGATTATCTTCTTCTTCTTCTTCTTCTTCTTCTTCTTCTTCTTCTACTCGCAGATCTCTCCGATTGCGAATCGTTTACTTCCCTATACAACACTGTAAATAAGAGCTCTGAAGGCGTCTTGGAGAACAAGCATAACCCGAGAGACTCTTTTTTCTATTTTTCCTTTTTCTTTTTAATAAATATTTTTTGGGAAATGACATTTTTAGTCACAACATTGCGTCATAAATTGATAATGAATAACTTAATTTCATTTTTTTTAGAACTCAATTTCTTAATTACTTTGTATAATTGTAGTTCTATTAGTCATAAATTGTTAAAATTTATAGTTAATGTGTAATTATTGATAAATTAAAGATATAATAATATAAAATTTCAGTTATCTCTTATTTTCATTCACCGCTCTAACTTATATAGTGTATGCTTCTCATCCGTCATTATTAAGGTAAATTTTATTTTAAAAAATTTCATTTTCCAAGCAAGTTACATGCATATGTTTGAGCAAAAAAATAAAAATAAAAATTTAAAAGCATTAATCCAATCTTAAAAATTAGATTACCATTAAGATGGAACGATGCTCATTTTTAATTAGGAAATTAGATTTTTAATTGAAGGATAATCAAAATACATAGTTGTATTTTAAAAAGTCGTCAACCAAACACTAGTTATAATTTTGATTCTCATTATTAGTGTGTAAACAAGCAAACACACCCTAAATAGGACTATGATTATAATTTAGGAATTGAATTGTCTAATATGCCACAATTCATTGACAAAAACAACAATTTCACCAATATTCATACTAACCCCCGTGATTTTTCATGATTATAATTTAGGCCTCTATTTGAAAATGGGTTTCATATTGTTGGATTAGTATACCAAGCCCAAAATTTTAATTAAGGCCCAATTAAAAGCCTGTCCGAAGAAGTATGTGGCTGGAGGCCTAGTTCGAAATGGCCCATAAGCAAAAAAAAAAAAAAAAAACTAATTTGACTAATGAATATTGAGTATGGTAGATTGGTAGGTAAAATGAGATAAATTTAGTAATATTTTTGTCAGTCTCATAGTAATATACGGAGTATATATATTACAGATCAATTGAGATGATTTTGACAATAACCAAACTTGTGATCTGGTGAGGCTGGTGGATTAGAACTTAGAAGTCCAGCAAGGGTTCGATACTTACCACAAATATTGGGGGTTTGGGTTCTTGTTCGTAGGAATGTACAGTTTAATGTTTAAAAAAAAATTTATGATCTTGTACAAGAATCATGTTCTATCTACTCAGTCACTCATTTTAAGAAATATGGTGATTTGGACATTTGTTTAAGAGTACAATCACATTGGGTTTCCACTTCCATTGTTTGCAAGAGAGAGTGATGTTTCTTTAATAGTAGCATATATGTTGATGGGTAGTACATTAGGCCACTCCACAATTTTCAAGGAAATTCATTTGCATCTGGTTTAAGAGAGTGTTGTCATTTGTCAACTCAGAAGTAGTGCAGCTTAATCAAAACTCAGATCTCTCTATTTAAAAAAGATAGATCTATGAACATGATATAGCTAGACAGCAAATTAAAGCAAAACCATTACATGGTTGATAGTACAAACCACCTCTCACACCACCACCACACCACCACCATCAATTGACAAACCACATACATTCCACTGATATGTTATTATACCAGAAAACACTCAATCTCAATAACTTTACTTTGCTGACAATTGATCGCATGTTCGATTCCTATCGAGAGAAGGTATGAAATTAACTGAGTTTTGGACACCAGTTTAAAAACACATTGAAGAACACGTAGTGTTAAAGCACATCCCGTAATGTACTGTATTAATGTACCACCTCTATCAAGACTTTAGGGTTAAGCAAGTTGGAGCTGAATTTTCGAGACTTGGGTGTAATACTCTCCAAGAAAATGACCAAAAGACATAATATTGTTAGAATGTCACCTACCTAAGACTCATCTCCAGTATTACATTTTAGTGTTGTTTATACTTTATACTGGTTCATTATACAGTGAAGGATCTTCTTCTTTCTTGCACGTACAACAATACACCTGATAATCTCACTATTATAAATCTAATTCAAATTAATTAAACTCGGATTAGACCCGCAAAGTATCACATAAAATTATATAGTTGTATCCTTTATAGGATTTTTTTTTTTTTTTTTTTTTTTTAGGAACCCTAATAGTTAATACACTCATTTTATCTATGTTTTCATACATATGACAAGTGTGGTATCACACAGCTGTGAGGTGTTTGGTTCCAAAAAGCAGTGCAAATTGTTGACCATCAAATTGGCAGACCAGGAAAGCAATGTCAGATTTACCAAAAGCAGGAGGCCAACATTAGTGGTCTTGCCACATCAGCATATAAGTATTATATGTATATGTATTAACATATATACCTCCACTTTAATTTTCTTCTTGATTGCTGCTGCTAAACCAAAAAGCTGAATCAGACAGTTCTTGAAAAAGAAAAAGAGAAAGTCTCATCTCTAAGCAAAATCATGGCTTCCCCATTAATCTGCAGGATTTCTGGATTGTCTTCCTTTTCCCCTCTTTTTTACTCTCAGAGTTTAGATGATAATGGATCAGTTTATTATTCATGTTTCTTCCCACCACTTAGGTTGTCAGCCTAATAGCAGAATTTAAGGTGGTGGTGGTGGGGGATTAAAGCATGTGCTCCATCTCAACTAAAAGCTTAAGCTCTAGTTGGATTGCACATTAATGGCTATATGCTCATACGCCCCCTCACTTGTGCGGTGGGTTTCAAGCAACACGTGGACCGGTAAACCGTAGTCGCTTATGAGTGGCGAATCCCATGACCTTTGGTCTGGCTCTGATACCAAATTGAAGCATGTGCTCCATCTCAACTAAAAGCTTAAGCTTTAGTTGGATTGCACATTAATGGCTATATGCTCACAGTGGGGGGCATATGTGGCATGCCCAAGAAAACAAACTTTTCTGCAGTGATGCATAGTACCTTCTGTCTCCAAAGTGAAAAAGATGCAGGCAGGCAGGGCTGTCTGTACAAATACCAAATCCTTCATGTCTGGACAAATTGAAATGGCTAGCTTAGTAGCTTCTGCATGATTTAGAAGAGTTTATATTACCTCCTGGTTTTAACTGAATTCTAGTTCAACCTGCATATATTTGGTAAGTTTATAATGCAGGAAAGTAGACTTGTATGATCATAATAGCCTTCAGAGAGTACTGGTACGAGTTGCTACTATAGGTGTTGATGTGGTAAATACAATTGTCTTCGCAAATACGTATAAATGGCAGATCAGGTCGTAGATGAACCCTTCTATGGTCCATTTGTTGGTTTAAGTGCATGAGCTCGGGTTGTGTGACAGTGAGTCAGAGGGTCCTGAGCTTAAGGTAAGTATGTAGTTGGTCCCCAAAAGTCCCATCTTCAGCCATAAATTGGGTATTTATAGGGAATGGAAAGGGACACATGTCAGGCTCTCAATATGTCTGCCACGTGTCAATTGGTAAGCTAGGGAACAGTGCCTCATCGGCCACGTGTGCTTAGATTCCTGATCGCTCACTAGGATGGGGCTGGGTTAAGACCCGAAATCTAGACCTAAATTTTCAAGTATCCTTGTTCGGGATGACCGTCCCGACTTGAACTGATCGGGACTAGTCTCATAGGTCATAGCCTCGAATTGCCCCTGCAGTCTCCAGCTAGTTCGGCTACCACATTTAGGTCGGCGAGACCGAGCTTGAGGTCGGTCAAGGTCGAGTAATCCCTCTCGATGACTCGACCGGATACCGAGCATGTGCTCAGTAGGTAGAGAGGGAGGTATACTGAATATTCTCTATCAAGTGCTATTACAGTCAGTTTAGGAAATTAATAACAGATAATGAAAGGCGGAGTAAAAACGCCCATATATTTTTTAACGCAATTGGAGAACACCTCCTACTCTGCAGGCAATGAGATTATTCTGCTGATGCATTTGTGTCCAACATTTACAGAGGGCTGTCCTATTCACTGGATCTGAAGAATCCAGTGATGTCCTGTCCAAGTGTTGTGGATTCTTGAACCTCAATTTAGTCAAAGAAGTAAAGTGGAATCTCAAGAAATTCTCTTCAAACAGCAGGCAAGAGATTGGTAGTGCAGAAGAAGTATTTGTAATGTCTTGAATGACAAAAAATCACCATTGTTTGTGCAAAGTGGCTATTAGCTTTGATAATGCTCGAACTTAGACCAACTCAAACTAATAGGCCGGTCTCAGTAGGTCACTGATTATCGAACTTGGAATCTTGTGGTTATTAAACCAACAATTCGACGTCTCGGGGAGAGAGAGAGAGAGACAGATAGTGAGTATATGACAAAGCATTATGCAGTAGATTTTGCCAAAAAACTATTCCCTCTTGAGGCCTCAGGCAAACAAAAAGAGACAAATTGGTAGTGGGATCAGTGAGAGACAAACATAAACAGTAAAAGAAAGAGACCTCTGAGGCATGCCTTCTCCCCCAATTCTCACTTTACCTGCCAAATCTGTGCAATCTGTTTTCACTTTTTCCACATTTGTGTCTTTTAACCTCACACCAGATTAAAAAAGAAAAAGCAGAAAACAGTAAAGAATAGTGATGAGAGGGGATGATATGAAGAACACTACTTTTCAGTAAAATCATTGCCAAGATCAGATAGAGAGAGAGTTGTGGCTTTCATAGAATAAGATTACATTCTCTGTTTTGCAATGATCAATGAGTATACATACCAAGATCTTTACTTTCCACAGCATTAAAAACAAAAAGGGTAAATGAAGAAATAAAGGGAAACCCCCTCCAAGAAAAAGGAAAAAAAAAACTCAAAGAATCATTATTTTTACCATCTTTCACATCCTCTTCCTATCAGTGAATCTCAATCCTACCAAAAAAAAATAATCTTGAAACAGAAGAATTGTTAATTACCCACTCGGCAGACCTTTTAGCTGGTGCAGTTAGTCCTGCAAAATTACGTTTTTTTGGGTCGTTAGTAACCAATCATTACTAGCTCTTAAGACTTAAGAATCCTTCAATACAAGATTACTGCAAAAGAGATTCCGGTTACCTTATTTTACCAGAGGAAAACGCCAGTCGTGTGGAGTTAAAGGGCACCATAGCGGGATAACGGTTGTATTTCAAATGTTATTTGCGGGGTGGGTTGGTTAGCCATCAAAATCTCGAATATCTACACCTGATTAGAGCAAAAGATGAAGGAAGATTAGGACACCGGAAATGGAATCTGCAGCAGGCCCGAGAAAGGAATAAAGAGCAGCGCTGACCTCTTTTGGTTAGTGGGCGAAATCCGGTCCCCCCATTCATTGAGTTTCTTCAAAGTTTTTACTACCTGAAAGTCGGACCACGAAAGATTCATAAATGAGTACCATCCAAGATTCTCAACGCAACACGAATTCGAACTTATAATTTCCGGGAAAGGGGAAAGGGGCTGTTTCAAAACTAGCATATGCTAAGAGTATATTCAAAACATATGCTAAACAGACTATCAAAGATCAATCCTTCCAAGAATTTTATGCGAGAACGTACCAAAATTTGAGGCTTAATATCCTTAAAAGAAGCAGAGTTCTGTATAGCCATGTGAGTATGGCAACAGCTCCTCTACCTCAATCCTCGAGCTCGAACAACTCATGCTTTTCCTTAGGCGGCTCGGGACCGACTCGACTTCAGCAGAAAATAAACTCGATACGGGTCTATGATCCGAGAATCTGGATTCACCACGAGCATAAGATAATTGCTGTAGACCCCCTCCATACCACAAGATTCTGTCACACCTTCAAACACGAAACATATCATAGATCAGTTAAGAAGTGAAACAATTATATAGTACCGGATTATATGTGATAGAATCATAGAAAAGCCGTTACCATGCAGGAGTTCTTCGTTTCTCCTTCGGGTGCATATCATCCCCAGCATATCTGTCAGAATTGCGAGAATATTTATATGTTGGTGGGAAATATATTTTTCCTTCTTTCCATCCCACAAAGACCCGACCTCGCCTCTGCTCTATTCGAAGCTACAAGGAACATATCAGATGGTATTAGTGGGTTTAGTTTTACAACGAATTTAACCGATAAACAAGAAAGAATCAATTGAGAATGTCGGTAAAAACCTGATCTTTCTCTAACAAGGCTCTCCAGTTTTGCATCTCAACGAGGGCTTTGGCAGATCGGTAAGAAAGTGCGATTCGGTAGTTGAGATCTCCCAGCCAAATAACTCGACTAAATGAATATGAAACAACATCAGAACAAATTCACAAAATGAAGTAAAATAGTGTCTTTTGGATAATCTAATCAGTTTAGGCCTTACTCGTGTTGAAGGATTGTTTCTGGGGTTTTCTCCTCGCCCGTGCCATTTACGGGTGGAAACCTCGTTTTCTTTAGGATTTCCATAACATCGGAATTCCTCCGTATTTCGTCCCCTTCTTTCTGACCCGAGGTTAAGTGAGTGCACACGAAGCAAAAGCTTGTCTGATGCAATGACATACTGATCGAAATTGATCCCTGGAAAAAACCCGTGGTTACTTAGTACTCCTTAGCTATTTGCAAAAACGAAACGAAAGAATCTTAACATTTCAGAAAGATACCTTATTTCCTAGGTAGCCCATCAGTCCTCTGCCAACACATGATACTTTAATGTTTCGAACATGTTCTCTTAGCTCACTCCGAACCCAAACAGTGAGGAAAACGCCCACCATTTGCTTACTTGCAACTAAACAGTATCGAGTATTCCTGGGCATTCGGTGGCTCTCTTCCATTGGTGCATACCCTCCTCCTCCGTTTACGGATGGTGAGAATAATACGGTGCTAGGAGAATCACCGGGCCCGTAATCATCATCCGATGAGCCCCATCTCGAGAAGTCACTTGGCCTCTGACCCCAGGAATAATCGCTAGGCCTATGGCTAGAGGAATAGGAATAGTCACTCGGCCTATGTCCCCAGGAATAGTCACTCGGCCTATGAGCAGAAGAATAATCACTCGGCCTATGAGCAGAAGAATAGTCACTCGGCCTATGAGCCGGGGCAAAGTCACTCGGCCTATGCCCCGAGGAGTAGTCACTCGGTCTGTGACTCGAGGAACAGTCACTTGGCCTTTGCCCAAATATTACCCGGTCACAAACACTATACCGTCGGTCCAGGCGAGGCTGGGGGATTGATGGATCATTTTCCATTCTCCAGCACTGAGGCGTCTGAAATGATCTTCGTGGAAGGAAGGACGAGGCTTTCTGTTTACCCGACCCCTCAAAATCGGCATTCCATTCTGCAATTGGATCCGGGACGGGCGAAGGGGTGTAGTAGCCACTACCTCCACTAGTACCCGGACCGTTGTTTAGTGTCTTCTGGATCAAAGATATCCACTTTTTCGCAGGGCCATTGTCTTCAGCCCCCAAAATATTACCAGCATTTAGTGGAACTATTTCTTGAAATCTGAAGGTACACAAAGAAATCGTGTTTTAGGAGAGACCAAGTATCAAAAAAGTTCATATAATCATATCAGAACAAAGAATTTAGGCGATACCCAAGTACATAGATATCTGCAGGAGGTGCAGAATGTAGCCAATCATCGAGGTTCAAGTTACTCGAAGGAGATTTGCCACCCACATTCCATGTAGCTACAAAGACACTGACAATAAAAACGCAGTTTTTATTAGTAGGAACTGCAAACATTCATAGCTAATAAGCCTAAGAAGCCGAATTCTCGAACAGAGAATTCTACCCTAGAACCGACCTATAGTTGTGCACGTTTATGATCTGAGGGTGATCAAGATCAGCTCTCCTCTGTCGAGGACGCTCCATACTCCGGCTTGATTTTTCTGCTCATTAAAGATGACAGATTTGAGTTAATTCAAAGGGGAAAAACTGATAAGATCTCTTGCATCAACCCAACAAATTTCTTTCACAAATTTCATCAAAAAAATGTTTCTTTTAAGTTTTACCAGTTCTGCTCTTCTTGAATGTCCATGGCTCCCTCTCAGAAAAGCTATTTCTCCACTCATCACAACCTAATATAGGGAAAATCAAGTTTGATACTTTCAGTTCATAATCAATCAATGGGGAAGGTAACAAAATCATCAAGATTACCACAGATGACAGTATAGAAAAACAAATTATCATTTTCATCAATCAAAAAGAATTCATCTTTATTTTCAGAATTCAAATTAGACTGAGACCCAGCAGTTCACAATCACATACAGTACTAATTTTGCTTCCATTTCAGAGTCTTAAGACAAGACAAAACTTCCAGAAACTCTGCATTATTCAATAGTGAAATACATGAAAGACAAAACATCAGATTTCGCAGCTTCATTACCCACATCCCTCTCCCCACCTAAGACCTTCCAGTAAAAAGAGAAATAATGACAAAAATAGAGGAAAAAGGTGATGAATTGGTTGGTTAACAGTTAACTGCAATTTCATCAAGCTCTTCAATTCAATTCCAAGATGAAAAGGAAATTGAAGAAGAAGAAGATCAGAAGCTCACCTCCATAAACAACTTCATCAGCCTGAAACTCTTCAGTTTTGCCCTTGATGTTGAACCACTTCCTAACCAGTTTCTTTGACCAGGAGAGCTTCACCAATCAGTGGGAACACAAGAAGTCAGCAAAAAACGCACAATTTGATTACCAGAAAGAAAGAGAGAGAGAGAGAAGGCCAGAAGTTGCATTTCCCAAGAAAATTAATGATCAAAGCAAAGAATGAAAGATGGGGTAAGGGTAAGCAATGAAAAACCTTGCTTTTCTTGGAATTGTCATCTCTCATTGTTTCACTCTTCCTTCATGTACTTCTCTGCTTCTATAATACCCAACCCACCTCTTTCTTCAACCTCTGAGTTCCACTCAAAACCATCCAGATAAAGATCAAAATAACCCAACCCCCAAAGTCCTCAACTTTCCCAAAGATCACTGTTTTTCCATGCTTCTCCAAACTCTGTGAAGAGCAAAAATGACAAATGAGCTTTCCCAAAACTTGCCCAGTGCTTACAAGTGTTTCAACTTTCTGGGCATCTCCATATGCATCCTGGGCACCAAGAAAAGAACACCCTTTTTCCTCCAAGAATCACTCTTCCCTAATATTCTATATTGATGAAATCAGTGTTCATAAATATATAGTGTATCTTCTCACATATAAACAAATATATGAGAGGAGAAAGAAACAAATGCTAAGAAACACAATGACCAAGAAATGAGACAACAATGACACTTAAGGCAAAGCACAAGACAATGTAGGCTAAAAATAGAGAGGGGTGGGGGCTGGGTTGCAGTGGGGGGGTGGGGTGGGGTGGTGTTTAGGGGGCTTTCTCTTCTTTCATTGAAATACAGCCTCGTTCTTAGTAACAGCAAAGTATATAATAAAACAGAATAAAGTGAACACAAATCTCTCTCTCTCTCTCTCTCTCTCATTCACAGTTCAAGAATGGTTTTTGCTTTTCTTTTTTTCATCCAAACCCCAAGGCTGTCCTGCCCAGTCTGATGGGGCAACGGGCAGGTCGTTTTTCCATGAATCAGACTACAAAACGACCCAGTCAGCTGCCCAAGACTGTGCCCAGTGGTCAGCAAAAGTGAAAGATTGGTGAGATCTGGTAGACTAAATATTGCTGCACCCCAATGCCATCTTTAACTGCTCACCATTTTCTTTGCCATTTGGTCTACCAAAACCAAAGTTAAAAAACAAAAAAGCAGCTAAAGAGAGAAAGGATATGCAAGATAAAGATAAAGGAGGAATGTGTGCTGTTATTTTAGCAGCAGTAATAGTTGTACTATTCTCTTCCATGCCTTGGGCTTTGCTATGGTAAACAAAGAATGTTTTGGGAATGTATTGTGACTTTTGTGTACAAGTAAAGCAATGCTCTCTCATACTTATCCCCTTTCTTTCTTTCATAGAAATACACAATCTTTTATGTTCCAAGGTACTAAGTTCAGACATTAATAAGCTACTTTGAATACACCATCAAATGATTTAGGATTTAGTATTTAATTCTCCTACTCATTATTACTCTCTCCTCTGGGCTTGAGAGATGCCTTTTCTTCTCTTCAGTGTCACAGGCTTCTCCTCTGAGTTAGCTGCCAGTCTGTGACATATAACACTTGGGAGAAGTCAATAGCTCAGCTCTAAATTATTTGGAGTTCAATATGACTATGGATAATGTTAACAAGTATATATGGAACCTATACCTAGGGATACAATGACAAGAATATAGTTGATGTGTATAAATAGAGAGTATTGTATTGATAATGAAGTTTTTAGTACAATTTAGATATAATACGAACGAGTTTGGAGGTTCTACAATCTTCGAAAAATAAATTAAGTCTAAGAATTTGGGTCCTTCTTTAGACTAAATGTGGTCACTATTTGTACTATCGGAGTAAGGAGAACATGTTAAGTCTTCCTCTAATAGGTCTGACACGAGTTGGTACTTGGTAATGGGGTTACGTTCACGGCAATGATGACAAAAGTGACTATTTTGTTACCTTTCTCCGGTACGATCGACTGGGAGGGATTGAATTCCCCATCTTTTAGTAATCGGGTGGGAGAGGGTGAGTTTAATCCATATTTTACAAACACTCACCAAAGTGGAACCTAATCCCATTTTCTTTTTAGCCTTTTTGTTCTTTTGTATCATTCCTTGATTTTCCGATTTGTGATTTACAATAGAGCTCGGGTTGTTACAAATCCAAATATGGTTTCCACATATGAAAAGTTTATAATATACTCATAGTCAGATGCGCCTAGGCCTTCACGCAAAGGAGTTCGATCCTGATCTAAGTATGGGGTCAATCTTCTATGCTTAGCTTATCCGTATACGCACCATATTATTCCATTAATTGTCAAATAATAAAAGATCATTGTAATTTAAAAATATTAATTATCTCTTGTGGTTGGGGACGATTTCAAATTTTAAAATACACCATCTTTTTCTAATACCAATTATTCTGAACTAGTCATCTTCGCAATGATTGAATCATTAAATGCAAATTTTGGAATGAGAAAAGAACAACAATGGCCTTGTTAGGGGCTTTGGGCAAGTGCATATATTGATGAAGTAATATTGCATTTTGCATGTAGAAATAATTATGAAAGCATACAATAAATTGAAAGATGTGGGGAAGGTGGTTGAACAATTTTGAGGCTCAAAATGGGGTTTGAAGACAAGGGCAACTGTCTGAATTTAGGATAATGGGGTGGTCCTTTTCAATATATGCATGCTTCTCACAACATCTGTCAAGTATATCAATTTTGTGGGAAATCTCTATTTAACATTGACCAGTGTAATCTTGTACATCTATTTCCCTATTTATAATAAGATTGTATATTATTATTTTCATTTAAGATTCACATAGTATCTTTTCTTCATATATATATAAAAAATATTGTACATTCTTGTTGCTATTGTGTTAGTGTGTCGTGACTTCTGTTTATGTGATTTTCTTGTTATTATTTTCAGATATTTTTTTTTTTAAAAAGGAGATTCATAAATCACGTACATAGTATCTTTTTTGATATATATATATATATATATATATATATATATATATATATATATAAACTTTTACATTATTGTTGCTATATACAGGATCAAAGTTGTCACAGTACAGTTAGCACATGTACACCCAAGAAAACACAATTTTGTGAAAACTAGATAGCGTCGCAAGTGAATTCTAAACAATTGGGCATTCCTGTCCTCGATATCTTCTAAGATGGCCTCCGCCATTTCTTAACATCTGTGTTAGTTGGTGTGTTGTTACATCGTTTTATGTGATTTCTTGTTATCATTCTTATTATTATTATTTTTAAAAAAATTCATAAATCACAATATATGTTACTCAACTAATACAAAAATATTACCACCATTGTAAAATATCGCCCCTAGCATAACCAAGTGAGCACACATCATGTTGTATTTTGACTTCGCTTCATGTGATTTTCTTGTTATCATTGAAGCATTGAAAAAAAAAATCGTAAATCATAATATATGTTACTCAATTAATACAAAAATATTACCCGTCTTACAATAATATTTGTTTCTTCTTATTTTTTATTTAATATTTATTTTTATTTAAAATAAAGAAGCTCTCCGACCGCCGTCTAACTTTCCGGCCACCTTCTTCTCAGGCACAAGTAACGGGTAGCTTTTTTTGTTTTACTTTTTTTTTTTTTTTTGGTAGCTTTTGGTGGCCTAATAAGTAATAATAGTTCATCACCCTAAAAAGCAAAAAGCTCCTATGAGTTGTGATTATACATTTAAAATTTTGCATATTTATATTGAGAGAACATTATTATTTTAAGTTGCTAAAGGAAACGTCGCATTCTGGTAGGGTAAGTTGAAAGTGTAATATTAATCTCGAAAGGGGTGATCCAGTGAATGAAACATGATTTCTGTACTTAAATCATGAGTTTGATTATTGTCAAACATTTTATAGATTACAGGATCTTCTAAGGTGTTTTATCCCTCTTATGTTGTTTGCAAGTTATTATACAAGAGTGAAAATTATCAAATGCAGATATGCAGTGTTAGCTGCAGTTTCTCTTGTCATTTAAAATAAAATATTATATTTTTTAAAAATTACTTTTGAGACAATTAATGAGGTCATAATTATACCTTTAAGAAAAATGAGGTCATAATTTTTTTTTTAAAAAAAGTGTAAAATAACAATTTTTATCAAACGAAGTTGTCTTTATAGTATTAATTAAAATTGAATCAATTTATACTCTGATTTACGGGAAAGTCCGCAGTCGCTATATAAAAGTGTGCATTGAGTGAAGCTTGCCCCTAACTAGTCAGCAAGGATCACAATAAGGTAAATCATATAGGTTGTTCATAGCTACCCAATTCGATCAAATCAAGAAATCCAATAAACATGTCTCGCAGGAATCGAACTTGAAACTTTGTAGTTACACGATCAATTTATACTTAATTAGTGTGGATAGATTATTCACCTACAAATAGAGCTATCAAAACGGGTAATCATTATTGTATGGGTCATGGTCCATACAAGTTGTGTGGACCATATTTTGTCTAGTGTAAAATAATGTACATTCAATACAAAAATAATGTACATTCAGTAAAAAGTTAATGTACATTATATTCAGGGGATGAACATTATTTTTGTTCTGAGTGTACATTATATTGTATAATGTACATTCAGTACAAAAATAATGTACATTTAATATATTAAAAATGTACTTTTTGTTATTGTCCACATAACATGGTCCACACAATAATTTGCCCAAAACGGGTCGGCGGAACCCGCCAAAGCCCGTCATATGGTGGGGTCGGGCTAAAAAAACAACCAAAATACGGGCCTAAGGAAGGTCGCCCGCCCCGCCCCGCCAAATTTAAACAGTTTTAAATTTAAATAAAAATTAATATAAAAAGGTTAATAAGTGTATACTAAAATAATTTAAATTGTTTAAACATATACATTAATGCATTTTGTAATTTGTTAAACATAATAATAGCTAATAAAGTAATAACTCCTAATAAATAATCAAATATACAATATGTTAATCTATAAGTCAATAACAAATAATTTATACAATGCACTAATTACTAATACATTTTTTCAATATAAATAAATAAACAAACATATATTTATATATATAATTATATAAAATGGTGTATATGTATACACTAATATTATATTAATAACGTATACATACTAAGTGGGGCCCCACTAACCCGCCAAAGCCCACCATTTTGACCCGTCAAAATACGAGCCATAAAATTCAAACCCCGCTTTGTCTTTTTTATTATAAAAACAGTCTCAAGCCCAAACTATTAAATAAAACAATAAATATTAAAAATCATCATATATTAGATCTAACAATAGTTCAACTCTAAATTAATCATCAAAACTAAATTGAACTACAACATATCAACCAAAGTACCAACAAAAAAGGCTATAATGACAACCTAAGATAATTTACCTCCTTGTAATCTTTTGTCGGGTAGGATCACAATACGAAACTTACCGGCCTAGTGTATATTTTCGGATAATGATTGTGTATTTTCTCGTCACGGGAAAAAAAAACAGTAATTTAAAACATCGCAAATGAAAAATAAACTTTACAAATAAAAAAAAATAAAAAACTCAATTATATTATGAGCCAATTCACACCCCACTAAAGGGGGGGGGGGGGGTGTGTTATAAAGCATGAAAATTTGGGTTGACTGGTCATAATTATTCCAAATGAAGCTATCTGCTGCTGCTGCTAAGCTTGATGATTGTTGGGCCAAGCAATTGATTAGGGAAGATTATATTATATATTATTATATTAATTAAATAATTTGAGTACAATTATAACATAATTAAGCTGACGGCGGTAGTGCCATTATTTGGACCCAAAAATCAAATCTTGTCACAAACAAAGAGAAGAAGGCCGGATATGTGACATATATGTATTACAATTTACAACCTTCGTTAAATTAGAACCCTCCACTTGCAAACCCAAAGTGTAGCTTCCACTACCATGGAGCCATTTGGGGTCCCAAATACTTATGATTGTGGAATGGAATTGAAAAAGTCTTATTACTATGTATGTATATATTCTTTTCCATTTTGTCTTTTTTTTTTTTTTTGGTTGGGTGGAGGATGTCTTAGTAGTTGTTAATCCATTTTTTGGCTTTGTTTTGTGCTCAAAAATGAGAGGTTTAAAGTTTAAACTAATGAAAACTGTTTTTTTTTTCCATTATTGTTTCCATGTACCCACCTAATCCACACAAAATTATAATGAGAAAATAATGTATACATTGATAATATTTTTTGATTAAAGTTTTTGATATTTATTTTATTTCGAGTGTAATATTGGATAGTAAATAAATAAGATTATTTTTAAATTTTAATTAGTTGCAAATCATTAATATCATCTAATAAAATTTGATGTAATATGTTCAGCTTAATTAGATCTTCCAAAATCGTCAAGTTTCTATTGAAATTTGAGTTAGACTGACTAACTGGTCTACACAATGATTCCCTCCATCACACAAGAATATATAAACATCGAGAATATTTTTTGATCAAAGTTTTCCGGCCTTTATTTCCTTTTGGGTGCAATGTTGGAGAGTAAATAAACAAGACTGGTTTTAATATATCAATCACAGAGCATTAATTAGTATCCTCTAGTAAAATTTGACGTAATTTGTTCAACTCAAATCTTCCAAAATCTTCAAGTTTTAATTGAAGTTTTGAGATAGATTGATCACCAACTTGTCTACACCGCGATTTCCCTCCTTCATGCAATGTCTATTGCACACCTACTACCAATTATTCTTCAAAGATTCTTCTAAACATCAATAAGGATTTGAATTTGTCTCCACCACCATACCCCTTAACCAGCTCCTTTTGTTAGGACAACTAAAGCTCTATTGGTGTTTAGCACCCAGCAGAGAAAAAAAAAAAAAAAAAAAAAAAAAAACTCACCTATATTACATTACCCTCCTAATATTTTCTATATTTAATTAATTAGTAGATTTTTTTAACGCGAGGTGGGTGCCAATTGACAGTAGCTAGCTAATAAATAAAAAGAATGTTATTGTCACTTCAAATGTGAATATTATGATGTAAAATCAGGAGGGGAAAATAGTATTATTCATATTGTAATAATGTAAGTATTATTGTTTTCGCTAATAAAAATGAAAATGAAAAGTATATATTCCACAAAAACATACTAAATAACTTACAATATTGAAACAAAATTCAATTCTCATCTAGAGGTAAATGTATTTATGACCGAATTATTTATTCATTCAACTCATCAAAAACATTATATTGTTGTCACCTATAAATCTATAATAACTCAACTAAAACATGATTATATTGACTATAATAACATATTCAATTACTAATAATGATAATAATATTTCAAATGATACATGATGAATCTCAAATTTAATTACTTTGATTTTTTTTAAAATTTGGATAAAGAGGGAAACTCACAGTTACTATCTAATGGTGAGTGTGCACAAGGTAAATTCTACAAACAACACATGAGAGGTAAATTGCACTAGAAAGATCATGTGTGATAAGTTCGATCGGAAGGATGTTGACAAGAATCCAACTCTCAATCCTATAGTATGAATTTTTTTAAAGGGGGGAGGGAGGAGGGGTGATGAATCTCAAATTTAATTACTTTGACTTACTTTTTTTTTTTTTTTTTTTTTTTATGACGAATGAAACGTGAAGTTACTACTGAATGGTGGATGTCCACTAAATAAAAAACCTTACTTTTGTGTAATAGCTCACAAACAATGAGAGATAAATCACACTAGAAAGACTTATATGACGGAATTGACCTACATGATGTTGGCAATAATCGAATTCGACTTTCTAGTAATTTTTTTGGGGGTGGAGGTGAGTGACATACATTGAATGTTGAATATAGTTGCATAGAAAACGATTGAAATGGAGATTTACCCTATACCTAGAATTTAATATGATCTTATCTGCTGTTTGGCCAACCTTGAAACCGTACAATTGTGAGTGGACATTCCATTCCATATATATACTCATCAAATCAGGTTTGTCTAATCAGATCACCATAGAACTGAATCAATTACAATATAGTCTAGCCAATTAAGTTGCTGCCATGGTGACTTCCCATTACTTGTAGGAACTCTATATTTCTATATATTTGGCTTTAGTTTGTTATGATTTCACATCAAAAAGTGGGAGCATCTCTACTCTATCTGCAAGTCTGCAACACTCAAAATTAAGTTTCTAGAACCTCATTTATTAGAGCATATACTAGTTCAGCTCATTTAATTTGAATTCAAATGCACATGCAGATTCAGTCCTTTACTTGATTTGATTTGGTTTGCGTGTGTGGGGGGTGGGGTGGGGTGATTTTGAGTAATTTTAGGAAAATAAGGTTAAATTTCTCCCCCAGTTTTATAAGGATTCGATCTTGCATCATTGGGTGTAATATGTCATTTGAAAACTGATAAGGATTATCCCCTATCGAACTGTAATATACACTTGGTCAGTATTGGCCGGATCTGGTACTTAAGTAGAGTCCGATCTGACCATCACCGACCTTAACTGCTACTCTACCTGACCTTAATTCAGGCCGAGTGTAGTCCGGCTAGCCGAGCGAAGAGCCGTATCACTCCGCCTCCCCCGAGCATTTAAGGTCCGGACCGAGCGCCCGACCTATAACAATTGAACCCCAAGGCCTAGTTCCCTTACTCGAACTTGGTGGGGGCACACCCAAAGGAATCAAGAATCTTAAGACACGTACACTACTGGAAATTATGGAATTTCCGACCACATGAAAATTATTTTAAATCAAGTCGAAAGCCTTGTTCCGACCACTTTTGGTATCCGGAAAAACCTTTGTTGCTATTTTCAACCACTTTTTGCTTTCAACTTGATTTAAGATCACTTTCAGGTGGTCGAAAATTTCGTAATTTTTAGTAGTGGTAGACGAGCCCTATTGGGTCCCGAACTTACGCGATGCATGTGCTCCACGTGTCACGCATGCTGAGATACCGGTAACTGTCCCCTCTATCCCATATTGCGGGGAGGATGGACTTTTGAGATTTTCCACACATTAACCTTTAGCTCAGGAACTTCTGACCCACTGTTGGAATATAGAACTACATTGATGAAAAAACAGAGAGAAAACAAGAGGCAGAGATGGAGTGAAGAAGAAGTGCAGAAGATGAAGGAAGATGATATTATTGATGTTGGTTAGAAAAGATACACTGCTGGAGTTTATATAAGGGAAAAAGAAATAGAAATAAAAGGAAAGTAAAAGTAGAAATAAAAGGAAAGTAAAAGGGAAACAATATGAAGATTACAATACTACCCTTCTAGATATTTTATCCTCCAACACCCCCCGGTAAGCTGGAGCGTGTAGATCCTACATGCCCAGCTTAAACACAAAAGGTAAGGAGGATTGCTTACTGCAAATCCATGCTTCTCATTGAGTCCACCAACTTTTCATTTGCAGCAGAAGGATGGGAATAACTGTGTTGTATTCAGCATTGTTATTCTCACTGAGGGATTGTGATTTAACACCCCATTCAAAACCAAATTACTCAAACCAGCAGACACTAAGGCTGACTCCATACGAGAAACCATCCACCCCATTCAATATCCAAGTATGCTTTCATAATTTTACCGGAAAAACATCCACCCCATCCCAACAATTTCCACCAGAAAATATAGATCGAGGTTCAACTGTGTAAAATTGCCACAATCTTGATCTGACAAGGGCTCTTTACTAATTTCC
Source organism: Ipomoea nil (assembly GCF_001879475.1). Classification (NCBI taxonomy): domain Eukaryota; kingdom Viridiplantae; phylum Streptophyta; class Magnoliopsida; order Solanales; family Convolvulaceae; genus Ipomoea; species Ipomoea nil. The sequence continues at coordinate 6,318,510 of NW_017617116.1, forward strand.
CATATTTCTTCTCTTGAAATCCACAAGAATATAGCCTCCATCAGCTCCTTGAGTATATCTGTTAACCAATCCAAATCTAAGAAATGATCTTCAGCATGTTTCTTAAGTCTCCTTAGTTCAAGGTAGAATTCCTGATATGAAATGGATGGCTCTAGGTCATGTATTTTTGAATCCTCCTGTCCACCAGTGCAACAGGCTGGAATGTTGCCCCATTCACCTTCAGAAGGTGAGAATTTAAAAACAAATTGCTTGAAAAAAATTAGATCTTATCTGGGCACAAGTGTCATGAATGAACATAACATAACTATCAATTTCAAACTTTAAGTGATAGAAGCCAATGAAGACACTTTGGATCATGTTGGAGAGAATTTGCTCCAGCGTTGACAAGTTGGCAACAAGGGAAAGGTTTTGTACCAGTGATTCTGCTACATTGATTCTTGAGTCACCTTCTCCAGCCTCTGGGCCACTGATCAGGGCTCTTTCAATAAAACGAATATACGCGCTGAAAAGGTCTTTAAGGCCACTGATAATTGACCCTTCTATATGAAGAGGAATTAAGATAGATACTTCCTCAACACCATTTTTAGTGTCCAACCCAGCATTCCTGGGATTCAGGCTCACTAATGCATTTCTACAAACAGTTGGTGTATGTAGCGATTGTTCACTAATCGCAACACAATCAGCATGTCTAATCCCCTCAATAGCCTTACCAAAAGACGTAGATGCTAGATTAGAAGGATTACCAGATTTGAGACTCTGCAGCAGATTCACTGCCAGAAACATCATCACCAACCACAGATGCATTATCGCTATCCTTATCATCAGCATCTCCACCATTTTCACCATTTGGTGATAACTCACCCTCTTCTTCGATTTGCTAAACAATTTGCGGATTCTCCCGCAATAAAAGGACAGAACATTCTGGAAATCAAAAAACAATCGGAACTTCCTATTCTCAAAATAATACTGCTTAAAACGGAGACTGAGTCGACTCTGCTTCTCGGCTTGTCCGATGGGTAACTGGACTAAAAATCCGACTAACAACTCGGATCTCAACTGATTCCTGCACCAGCCCAACTGATTCTTCTTAGGAAAGCTCAAACTACGGTCCTTGAAAATCGCACTGCGCGAATCAAGCACATTGGCCAAATTGCCGTCCGGACTGATCGGAATCCTCTGCGAATTGATCGGAATCGACGGAGCTCCTCCCTTCCACTGCGGAACGACTACGGCTATGGCTCCAACCGCTGCGGCTGATTGCTCCAAATTCGGAATCCTCTGCGGAATTGATCGACTACTCTGCGTAGCAATTGGATTGTTTGGCTTCCTCTGCGGAAGAATTGAAATCATCCTCTGCGGATGAATTGAAGTCATCCTCTGCGGATGAACTAGGATTGCACGGCGTCGCTTCACTTCATCGGCACCGGAAAATGCAGCAGCGTGGATGAGCTCCCGCCGCTCTGATACCATGTTGGAATATAGAACTACATTGATGAAAAAACAGAGAGAAAACAAGAGGCAGAGATGGAGTGAAGAAGAAGTGCAGAAGATGAAGGAAGATGATATTATTGATGTTGGTTAGAAAAGATACACTGCTGGAGTTTATATAAGGGAAAAAGAAATAGAAATAAAAGGAAAGTAAAAGTAGAAATAAAAGGAAAGTAAAAGGGAAACAATATGAAGATTACAATACTACCCTTCTAGATATTTTATCCTCCAACACCCACTGCCACGTTGTCCAAGCTCAAGGACTTAAACCAACAAACAGACTATATTAACAAGAACCAATAAAGTTAGGCTTATGAAAACTAAAAAATGTCTGTACAATTAGTATTTATTTATACTATCGTTTTTAGACTAAGTATTTAGACTATCGATTTTATAAAGTTGCAAACATTTATTTCAATGACAATAATTATAATGAATCTCCTATATTATCTTACATTCATATACTTCGAATTACCTATTTAAATAAACAAATTCGACATCCAATTACCTATATATAATCTTGCTTTAATATACTTTGAAATACTTATTTAAATACAAATATTGGGTATTAACCCATTCACACAATACGCACTAGTACTATACAAATCATATATACAAACATACATACAAATATCTATGCACAATTGCACAAAACCATAACCTACACTCTAGAATATCACCAACAATTTTCTTTGGACAAAATTAAGATTGATCAATATGTTTCAATTTCACACTCTTTCCTTCCAGATTTCAAATCATTTAATTTGGACGACGTGTAACGTGTTACGATTCACTTCATCAAATGGAGCTCTCTGGTTTTCAAAAAAATAAAAAATAAAAAATGGAGCTCTCTAAAGTTCAATTCTGACAACTACTGAGGGTTCAGCCACACAATTAGCAAATCATCAATAACTACAGGTAGGGGCAAATTAAAGAAAATGTGGGCCCACATATATACATATTTTATTTTATTTTATTTTATTTTTTTACGTGAAAACTCGCACTCAGTATCTGAAAATGTGTATTGAGTAAACTCTACCCCTAATAAATTGTAATAGCATGCAAATCATGTAAAAAAATATAAATTGCACTAAGAAGGCTCTGTGAGATAAATTCAACTAAAAAAATATTAACAAAAATAGAACTCGTGATCAAAAAGGGCATATAAGGAAATAAGTTTTTCAATGAGTATATGGTGCTATAATATTTGTTTTGACAATTTGATAGTATATGTTTGATTATTAAATGGGTATCTACAAAATTCCAAGCACAGGATCAAACAAGTGTTAAAGGTACATAATGGTTGCTAATTAAGGGCACACAAGGAAACAAGTTTTTCAATGAGTATATGATGATGGGATGAAGTTTTGGTTCATTTTTCTTCATGTCTCGTTGACTCATCGAAGGGAGGGATCGATAAGTTGCTCTGATAGTACACCATTTATTCATCTTATGAGTTACTAAAGTGTTATTTGTATCTGATGGAGATATAAAGTATAGTATATAACAGTTATTGATTATTTTTGTCTTCAGTAGTGTGCTTCTTGACTTATCACTTTGTCAGACTGGAAAATGAATCCTTTTGGAATGTATAATATCACTCTTCAATATTAATATGTGGCGCGATCAACTTGATGCACTGACTTGTAGGTGGGAGTGCTTCTTGCCCATTGTTAATGAGAATTTCGACATGTGTTACGTTCCTTGTCCCAACGCTATAAAAGCCTCCTTGCTCCGCAGAAGGAAGAGACTTTTTTGTTTAAAAAATATCTTTAATACAATTCAGACCTATTGAGAGTATTTCAACCTCTTGAACTCCAATGAAACCTTATGTATTCTGATTATATATATAACATTATCTTATTCATAATTATACTATACACTTGGACTTAACATAACAATACCATATAATAAACATTATCAATATCAAATGATATGATTTAGATAAACTGTACTATATATCATTTATGATCACTAAATACCTATAATATTACTTCACATTTCTCATGAGAACCCACATACATATGTTGCTAATCCTTAGTGCAGTGGTATAATAATAAGGAATCTTGAATACTAAGGTGATGTAGATTACCTCCCAATATTTTCAAACAGACAAGAAAATTGAGATTACCTCCGACCCAGCAGGAAACATTAATCAGTGGTATAAATGAGGAGGAATTGAATATAAGAACCCAAATTGTCAAAGGATTTGACATCCAAAATGGCTGCAAATTAAATTAAAGTAGTAAAGGGAATATATTTGTATAAATGTATAATTATTCCATGCTTTTTGTGGAAAAGATTCTTAACATATTTCCCATTCCACCATGGCACCCCATCCATTTTAAAAGGTATCTTGGAAGGTAGACATTTGTTTGGATTCATATATGGTCCAATTATGCAATTATGATCTTGTATGGCCCCGCAACCCCGCTCTTGCTTTAAAGACTGGTAGAAAGGATAAATCACGGGATATGCAGAATGCCCTGTGACAACCTCAATGCAAGAACACAGTGATTAATCCTTCGCTGAATTGTAAACACCCCACACAGTGACTAATTCCTCGTTGAATTGTAAGCACTCCTTCGCTGAATTGTAAGCACCTCTTTTGGAGTGAGACAGTATCCGTTGCTAAATTGTAAGCACCTCTTTTGGGGTGGGACAATACGTTGGCCTTAAATCTGCTGCTCCATACCCAAAGCCAATGATCGAATATTGACCTTTGGTTAAAGATGGATGAGTTTCTTTCCACTCAACCACACCCCAGGTTATGTCGTAAACTAGTTTGACATATGTATTTATACATGGGTAATTTTAATGATTATAAAATCATAATGAGGAAGTAGCATAAAGCGGTTTCAAATCCCATGGCTGCTGCCTCAAATGATTATGAAGATGATGATAATGTTTCTACTACGTAACAGATAAAAAAGCACCTCTACAGACAGCTGTTCTGTTCTTCTTCAATTCGATCTACTTACATAAGACAACATGAAAACAGGTCAAAAAACACACAAAAAAGCATGCAAGCCCTAAAGCCATTTTTGCTTTTCCCAAATTCCCAAAATGCCCTCATGTTTGTGAACAAAATCAAGCTTCACGAGGCAGTCAAAGGGTGGTGGGGGGGCAAGATTTATTATTTGATCTACCGTCTCCATAGATTCCTTGCTTTGCTTTAATTAGTAATATTATTCTTTTTTATTATTAATTTTTTTTTTAAATTTTGCTTTTGGGTCCCATTAGAATTTGATCTTGCCTATCTACTTTAACTTTTTTTTTTTTTGGTTGTTCAAATTCTAATTCATGGTATCCGTTTGGATTACGACGTACGTACCCCTTTTGGTCTTTTTACGCATCGGCTCTAACCTTTCTTGATTCTCATCTCGTTATCCATGGCTACCGTCATGGAATACACGCCATCTACCTGCATAATATTCTGATTACTTTCACACAAATTGTTCTTATCAATTGTTCATCTTTCGGTTAAGGTACAACTTCATATTTTATTGCAGGTTTAGATGTTTTTTTAGGTGAACTAAAGTTTTGGTTAAGAGCGGATGAAGATTTGTCACGTTAAAAAGACTTGAGATTCTTTGACATAATTAATATAAGATTGGGCATATAAGAGATTAATTAATCTTCATCAGAAACAGCCATGCATCTCATTAGGCGTTCAAATGGACATGTTGGTCATGTAGCATTGTACCATATAAACAATAATTAAGGCCGAACCTCGACAGCGGCAATGTGTAGATTATGTTCAAAATAAGCAGATATTTTGTACGCAACAGTATTTGGTTATGTGTACTGAGGTCATTGAGTCACTGTGATTTACATCATTCTAAATGTTCTGTCGGGTTGGGAGTGTGGGGAGCCTTGGGATCAGGGTTCCGGGATTCAACTTTTTGGGAGAAGTAGTAATTAAGGTGAGGATCAGAACAATATCTTTAGCGTATATGTCGCCGGAAAGGAAGAGATTTAAGGTGGCCTGGTAGCATTAAAAGGAGCGTGAAGTGCATATATGCATTTATGTATCGTGTATGTATGATTATGAGATTGATTGTGTAGCTGTGGACTTTATGTGCGGCAGATATGCATCTTTTAAAGTAGTGTACTTCTCGGGAAAATGATGATAGAGTGAGTGAATCATGATTCTTATACTAGAAAGTCATAAATTTGAATCTGATTAACACCCTAATTTACGTTGTACGCACCCAATTAATAATAAGTATGACAATGGGGAATAGTACAAACAATAGGGGAATGAAAAATATTACATGGACTCCAAAAATTTACTAACTCTCAACTTTTACTTTTACTTTTATTCATATTTGATTGAAGGAAGAGAAAAAAGAATGAATAAATATTGTGATCCCCTATCAAATTAAGCAATCAAAACATGCATTTACATTATAAGAAGTGGAAAATGAGAGTAAGAATTACTGTAGGGAAATAGTACAAACCATAAAATGGTTGATGTATACCACATTAAATTTTCCATCCACTGCGCATATCAAAGCATTAAATTGCGACAACAACCAAAAATGGTACAATACATCTAACATTCTTCTTTGCTCGCAAAATGACAAAGGTTATGTTGGCCCTAATAAGGGTGTTTTTGGTTCGCACATAGGAATGGGAATCAGAATCGGAATGAGAATCAAATACTTGGTACGTAATAGTAATGAGTTTTGGTGGGAGTATTTTACATGTTTAGTAGTATGGTGGAATTGGACTCGAGTCCTGGTCAAATTTTAATCAAGGTGTTCTCCCAAACCAATAAATTTTTATTCTTTTCGTCTCATTTTATGTAGGGATGAGAATAGGCCAGGCCCTTTGTAGGGGCCTATGTCCAGGCCTAATTAAAGCCTAGTTAGGCCTAGCTCGTTTAGTAAAAAGGCCAGGCTTAAGCCAATTTCAAAGCCTATTAAATTAAACAGGTCAGGCCTATATATACCAAGCTCGGCCTTCAGGCCTGGCCTATATATAAAATTAATATATATATATATATATATATAACCCCAAGTATATATAATTACCAAACCCTAACCCTACACCTCCAAAATTCCATTTTAAATTATGACTCAACTATAAACATTGCTGTTAATCCTGCTATAAGTGTTCTTATTGTGTAATTTTTTTTTTATTAACTGTTCTTACTATCATAATATTTAATAAAATGTCACAACTTAATTATGTGAGTTGATTGTTAATTATTTACGATATTATATAGGATAACAAACAATAATACAATTGAATTTATTTCTAAACAAGTTAACGAGCATGCTGAAGTCGTGACTTGTTTTGTTTTATTTTATATTTATTTGCTATTATGTTTGCATTATGGTGATATACTTATGTAATTATGTATTAGTTTTGTATTAGGTGCATTACTTATATTATTTAGATATACTAAAGTTTTTAAAAAGTTTTAACATGTAAGCTTTAATAGGCTCAAGATAGGACTTACTTTGAAGCATTTTTAATGACCTAAATATTAAACAGGCTTTTAAAAAGGCTTCAGGGCAGGCCAGGCTAATTGCAGGCTCAGGCTTGAGCCTAACAAAAAGCCTACATACAGGCTCAAGCCAGGGCCTAGGCCTTAGATTTTCTTAACAGGCCCAGGCCTAATTTTTCAAATCTCGGCTCGGCTCGGACCATTTCCACCCCTAATTTTATGTATCTGATTCGATTAGTTAGACTTGTAACATCTTGAAATTTGGTTAATTAAACTTGACGTTATTTGGATGAAATGGATGCCTCCTAACATTATTCGACATGCACCAAGGATCTTGTAGTTTAATAATACCATGTTACTCTCCTATGTAAGAGGTGATAGGTTCGAGCCTCAGGGTATTCCCTTCCTATTAAAAAACAAAAACCAAAAACATTATTCGACATTCCCTCTCAATTTTCAGTCTCTCACTACCCCAAGCCCAGATAAGGCCCAAATAGCCCAATTTTATTAGGTGGTGGACTCAATAAACTTGTGTTGGATTTGGGCTCAAGCCCAATTACCAAAATGGTAACCCAAAGTCCAACATTCTCATTTTAACGGAAATTTTGCATTCACTTCACTTCAACACCTCCGCTCCACTGCCACCGTCCTCCTCCACCGCCACCTCGTTCACGCCGCCCGTCGCCGCTTGCTGGTAAGCATACCTATCTCACTCTTCCTCATTCTTTAAAATTTTCCGGTCCACTTTACTTCCATTTCCGAGAGGAGAAAAATGTGTATATATCAATTACTTTCTTCAAATTTTATGTTCAATCTCCCGAGCGTTACCAAAATTTCCCCTCTGGCATGATTTGTTGATTGTTTCACATAAAGACGATAGCTCCCAGCCCCAAAAGATAAATCATCTTCAAATTCCATGGATTGTGTTGTATCGCCGCTTTAAATTAAACTAAAATCTTGAATTTTGAACTGGAGCTATTGGGGATTGTTCTATTTGTGGAAATGTAAAATCTTGAAAAATCCATCGTTATCAAAGTTTGTTCCTTTCACATTTTTACTTCATGGCTAGGGTTCTGGTTGTCGAACTTGTAACCTTGTGGTTACAAGTCAACCCTGGCCAACTGGGTTGGGGTTGTCCCTATTTTGTTTTTTCTTTGATTTATTGGTTAGGAGCTCTTAAATTCAATTAAATAAATGTAGATAGAAATTGGTGGATTCTGATTATGTTTGTTTATTTTTTATTTTAAGAAAAGAATTTTGATTTTGATTTTTGAAGACCATGAAGAGGAGTATACCATTTGGAGAGCAAGTAGATATATCTTCAGATGAAGATGATGTTAAGCCAGATCGTGATCTTGATAAACTGCTCACCAAAACGTTTATTGATGACCAACATCTGGAAGAATTATCAGAAGGTATTGTAACCTTGATTTGTTATCATTTGCATACTGCATAATGCTCAATCTGCATATAATTTTAAGAAGGTGTTGCGATTGCTTCATTGCTTGTTATCCTTCATTCATTTGCAGCGTAATTGTCAAGTAGTGTTCAGTTCTTTTAGCCTCTGACGTTATAATACTTTTTTGCCCAAATCCTTATGGCCTGTTCTACTCATGGCATAAATAAGGTTCTCTCGGTGCTTTGTCAAATTTATCTCTTGTCCCTTAAGAGGGGTCGGGAGCTCAAACCCCCTCTCGTATGGAAAAACCAATCTGGCCAGCACTTTGCCCCTTAATTGGGCCGGCCCAGTGCGAACGGGGATTAGTCTGAGTAGGTGCCTCTTACAGTTAGGGCCTGTTTAGGACACCTCGTGGTCTGACCCCAAAAAAAAAAAATCTCGTTACACAAAAGCTTGGATAGTGCAATTTGTTTGGTTTGATCGGTTTATATCTTTCGAACCTTCTTTGTGGAATGCAGACGACTTGGTTAGGAGTTGTAGAATGTACCAAGAATACATGCAGAAGCTTCCAATACCTTCTCACCGTGGCTCAGTTATTCCGTTTACCTCATGGATGGGGTTAGCTTCATCCCTTAAGCGGGTATATGGGCAGCCGCTCCATTACCTCACCAACATTCAAATGAGGCAGTGGGATCAATTGAGACTCGGTGTTGCAAAAGAGGGCGTTCCGTTGGATTCCATCATCCATCCTAGTAAAGCTGAAGCCAGCATCTGGGCTATCGAAGAAATTCATAGGCGTACCTCCTCTCATCTTCATCTATCGAAACTCTGGCAAGCTGATCCTAGGCATTACGCTTTCATTGATTCTATCGTCCCAAAGCTGCCAACGCCATCAAAGTAGGTTCTTTTCTGTCATCTCGCCGCCCGTGTAAAGTACATATTATGCCAAAACTCCCCTCCCCCAAGACATGTTGCAAACTATTTCCCAGTTATGTTCATCTGAGTAGGTCTGTACTATTTTAGCTTGTAGGGAGATATTGCATGGTTGCTACCATTCATATCTTTTACCATAGGGGGAAGTTTTGATCATGGATGTTTTCCTCCTTGCTTAAAATGATGGTGGAAATGACAAATTTGTATGAAATTTATGAACATGCTTTCATCATGTGGTTTGAGGAAGGGGAATGCTTCTGAACAAAGAGTTGGGTTAGAAACTCACCACCATACTCTTCCACTCATTTCCATGTATGCCTTTTACGCTCTCCGACTATCATAAAATACTCTCTTACTTTAAAAGTGAGTCATACAGCCATATCAATACACTTTCAAATTGCCACCTAGATTTGCAATAACCACCCTTTCATGTGGGTGTGAATAATTTAATCCCTCGATTTTGCATACAAGTTTTTAAGACAATAAAAAAGAAAACACCCTTCTCATAAAAATTAAAAAAAAAAGAGGTAAACACCGTTTGGGCAATGTGTATGACCAACGATCACATAAGTGATCCATTTTTCTCAAACTAATACTCCATATGTTTCATGGTCAAATCAATTCTTTTTTCTTTGTTTATTTTTTTAGTATATTTTACTTATTTTTAAATTTGATTTTTTTTATGTTTAATTTAATAGTACTTTTAATGTAGTTTCTAAATAAAAAAAAATTGTGTATATTAATACTAATTTTATTTTTTGAAAGCATACTAATACGGAGTACTAAACTTAATATTATGAAAAATTAAATTAGAAATAACTCTAGTCAAACACATAAAATGGGACGGACGGAGTAATTAAATAATAAAATAATATATTTATTCTATTTTCTTTCTCTATTTTATTTTTGATTATTATTTCTATTCTTTTTATTTAAATTTCTCAACTAAAAGACCATTCCACGTTAAAGTCTTCTCCACTTGTAATGTTATAAATTAAATAAGTCGTTTGTTCTTAGCTTGTCCTTATGTAATGAAGCTTCCATTTAGTTTTTGTTCTTGTAATGTTATAAAGAAAAAGTTAAATAAGTCGTTTGTTCTTAGCTTGTCGTTATGTAAAGAAGCTTCCATTTTATTTTTTTTTTAATTTTTGAGTATTGATGATTCTGTTACAATGTAGTATTTGTTCATATCTACTTTCTCAACATGTTGAGATAGTACAAAGAGTCAATACCACCCTCACTAGGGCTTGAACCCATGACTTCTCACCTAGGAGAGTCACTTCGTACAATTAAACCACAAGATCATTGGTCCATTTAAGTTAATTAATGAAGTGTAAAGATACCAAGTGGTTTGTGGTCCACTAGTATTTGATTGTTTTTTTATGTGGGAGGTTTAGAGTTCGAGCCTTAGTGTAGGCGTAGATTGTATAAGTGGGTGTCCCCTTCCTTTGTAATAATAATAAAAAAAAATGAAGTGTAAAGATAAAAGGAAACTCCAATCAAAATTTTAGTACAAAGATGAAATATTTATATAGAATGAATTTAATTTTTGGTCCTAGATTTATAGGTGACAGTCCACTTTTAGCCTTTTTTTTTTTTTTTTTTTTTATTAGAACATCCACATTTGGTTCTCTATCAACAAAATAATTTTGATGCCATTATTAAATATAAAGCCATTTGGTCTTCAATTACAGTTTTTTTTTAAAAAAAAAAAAAAAATAAACATACAAATATAACGGGGTCAACTCACTTTGTACAAATATGATCGAAATGCCTTTGTATTTAACGAAATTTCAACGATTTTGTTGACAGAGGACCAAAAATAATCATGCCACAATAATACTAAGACCAACCGACCAAATGTGAAAGTTCTGATAAAAAATAACTAAAAGTGAATTATCACCTATAAATCTAAGACCAAAAATAGAATTAACTCAATTTATATATGAAAAGAGGAATATATAGCAATTATGAACAAGTCAATATTGTTTATACATGTGGAATATACCAGCTAATAAATACAAATTCATTCCCCAATTTAAATAATAAAAAAAAAGTGAGAAATGACAATACAAATAAAATGAAGACAATTTTTCACGTACGTTTACTTTTCATCAAACCTATTATTCGTGGTCCCATAACTCCTGGACCAATAACTTTGCTTTCATGGGTTTTGATATCATCAACAATTTTTTTTTTTTTTTGAATGTTACTGGCCTATTACATTGTAGTATCTGTTCATATATTTTCTCAACCTACTAAAACATAAAGAACTAATAAGACCTCCACTAAGGCTTAAACTCATAACCTTCTAAATGGAAGTCCAACTCGAACACCATTAGACCACATAGTCCTGATTATCATCAACAATTTTGTTCTTCTCAAAATGTTAAAACCACAACCCTAAAGGCCCTAACATCCCGACCTGTAAGAGTTTCTGAATTTTTGAATACAATTGCTCCTAATTTCTATTTCCTCACTCAAATTCTTAATATCCATATACATTTTTTCTTGGAATTTACTTAGAATTAATACCCAAAAAAAAAAGCACAAAATTAAATGATCATCGACTATGCTGATTTTTCTCGTTTTTGTCATAAAAAATTTTTGTGATCTAATTTAGTCCCAAATTTGTGTGTTTTGCTCAATGTAGTCCTCTATTTAATTTGTATTTTCATCCAATGACTGTTAAATCGAAGGACATTTTGACAATTGTAAGACGACTTTATTTCTTGATCATTTTTTTCGGCATCATCCTTCCACAAACTCCACCCCGCCTAACAGAGAGAGATCGCGGCAGAACTGAAGATATATGGAAGCCACAGCGGTAGCTCCAGCTTCCATCTACAGTTCTGCCGCGATCTCTCTATTGGGTGGGGTGGATCGGAGTTTGTGGAAAGATGATGGCGAAAAAGATAATCAAGAAATAAAGTCTTGTAATTATCAAAATGCCTTTCGATTTAATTGTCAATGGATGGAAATGAAAACAGATGACTACATTGAATTGAGTAAAAACACACAAGTTTAGGACTAAATTAGATCACAAAAGTTGTTTAGGATAAAATCGAAAAAAAATTATCATAGTCAAGGACCATTTTGTGTATTAACTCAATTTACATATGATAAAGCTACATATATAGATTGTCATTACTTGTCAGTTGTCACGTCTATAATAAAAACTATATAAAATTCACTCCCAGTTGACTCCGTGCTTCCAAGTCTAGATCAGAGTAGTATATATATATATATATATATATATATATATATATATATATATATATATAAAGCTAGAGAAGTGGTTGAAACATTCAAGAATGGGTTGTGCTGGAAAACTAAGTAGTGCAGATAGGATATTGAAGCTTCTTTTTCTTCTTCTTCAATCATCTGCAAATGTTTCCATTCTGGTTATGGTGATGATTTCATGCAGTTTGGAGAAGGGGAATGCTTCTGAAGCTCACTACCACACTCTTCCACTCACTTCCATGCTTCCACCTTTAGTCTGCAATCCCACCACTTCCAAAGGTCATTCATTCATACATTCATACATTCATTATTAGCTATATATTTCTACTTTCTACCCATTGCTTTAATATATATCTCACTAGTAGCTAGTGAGTTTGAAAGTATAAATGGATGTCAAATTTAGCCTGAAACTGATGTGTTAGTTGGTCTAGTACGTTCCAAAATTTTTACAGTTAAGGCTAAAAGCTTTTAGCATAATAAAACTAATATCCCATAACATTAAAATTGTTAAAAGTTAACCTATAAAATTTTGAAGTTAGGGTTAGCTTGATAGTTCGAGCGAGTTACGACTATTCTTTGTCAAACAAGTAATATGAAACAAAATATACAAATAATTTATATTTAAATTCATTTTTAGTACATTTTATTAAATTTGTGAATAAAATTTTAATAAATTTATTATAAAGTATTATATTTTTATTAAAATAATTAATAAAAAATAAAACAAAATTAATAAAACTATTATATTATATATAGTGTAAATAGATTAATTACTTTTTGTTGGAATTTGGAAATGAAGGTTTATTTAGATTTAATTTATTGATTGATGTATACATTTATATTTATTGACTCGCGTTCAGGTGCGAACCGCGCATTCCGGAGAGAAATGTGAATAATTCAGGGCACGCCACGTGTCCCGATCTAGGTGCACCTATAGTTATACCAGGTGCACCTAGGTGAAAGTAGGTGTACTTGTAGGTGAAAGTAGGTGCACCCAATCAATGAATGTTAACAAAGCAAAATTATATGCACTTGTAGGTGAAAGTAGGTGTAAGTGATTTTACCTGCACTTTTTACTTGTATAGGTGCATCAACTACTTGCACATATAACACATTTATCTGCACCAAAAGACACGTGATGTGCGCTGAATAATTCGCACGAGATCGTGACTCTATATTTATTAATGTAAATGTATACCACCACAAGTTTAATTATATGTAATTGGATCTACAGGTCCGGGTAGAAAGGCATCCATGAAGGTTGTTCACAGGTTCGGTCCCTGCTCAGCTCGGGGCGGAGACTCGCCAACCATGACGGAGATTCTGCTGCTCGACCAGTCTCGAGTTGAATCAATACAAGCCCGACTCAGATCTATCAGCTTGGGCAAGAACAATCTTAATAGCGAATCTGTAGATCTCCCGGCGGTGAACCCTAACCCAGGGGGCGTGGGAAACTACATCGTGACGGTGGGACTTGGGACGCCGGCAAAAGATGTGGAGCTAGCGTTTGACACCGGCAGCCACCTGACGTGGACTCAATGCGAGCCGTGCGCGGTGGAGTGCTACCAACAGCGCCTCCCAAGATTCAACCCCGCCGCTTCAACAACCTATTCCAACCTAAATTGCAACTCCCAAGCCTGCTCCCAGCTGGAGGCCGCGACGAATCTCCCCGGCCAATGCGAGGATTCCACCGCCACGTGCTCCTACCAAACCTCGTACCTCGACGGATCACACTCCATAGGTGAGCTGGCGACGGACAGGCTAACCTTAACCTCCACGGATGTCGTGGATGGCTTCATATTTGGGTGCGGCCAAAACAACAGCTTAATCTCTGGCGTCGAGTATGGTGGACTGATGGGTTTAGGGACTGCTTCTCTCTCTATCGTCTCCCAAACATCTCAACAATTCGGCAACTACTTCTCCTATTGTCTCCCCACCCCAACAGGATCTGACGGACATTTAACATTCGGGAAAAACAGTGCTAACGCTAATAATCTCAACTACACACCATTCTTGAAGGACAAAGTTGGCTACTACTACATTGAGATCTTGGGCATAAGCGTTAACGGACAGCCGCTGTCAATCTCTCCGGAAGTGTTCCAGATCCCCGGGACCATCATAGACTCCGGCACCGTCATAACCCGCCTCCCCACGCCAGCCTACACCGCTCTGCGCGATGCTTTCAAGCAGCATATGACAATGTATCCGGAAGTAGTACTACAACAACCCCAACTGAAGAAGCTGTTCGACACTTGTTACGACTTCACCAACTATCCTAACCCAACCATACCGGATATAAGCTTCACGTTTGGTGGTAATCTGGAGGTTCATTTGGATCCTAGAGGGGTGATGGCGCCTCTAAATAACGGCGGCTCAGCAGTGTGTCTGGCGTTTTCGTATTCTACAGATGGGGGGATTTTCGGAAACTATCAACAGCAGACGTTTGATGTGGTGTATGATGTTGCCGGAGGGCAGCTGGGGTTTGCCTCCGGTGGTTGTTCTTGAGCTTTTCTGGTGATTGGAGCCTGAATCAGAACTATGGGTTTAACATTTATGAATGCAGTATACATTGTGTGTTATATAAGAAGTATGGAATAGCTAAATAAGTTGAGCCTAGAAGTTCAACAAAAGCAATTATGCTGGTTTAATATATATAAAGATTAAGAAAATATGAAATACTAAACTGTTTACCTCTTCCTATTGATGCAAAATTCTTCTTCTTTAATTTCTCGCCTGTTGAATGCTTTCATTGGAATTGAAGTGCATGAATATCATCACATATGATGCAGCTAAGCCTTAGCTTCATTCTGCATTTGTGTTACTTTGATTAGTTACCATAACCCTCAAACTTGATCGTATTTGCTTAGCTTCTTGTTGATTTTCTTATGCTATGCCTAGTTTCTTGTGATTGCATATTGCTTGTCATATCTCCAATATCTGAGGACGACATTGTACCTCATTGTACACTCACTATCACTTATTTTTACTACATCAACCAGCGATCGGCGGTTCGAAGAATACCTATTCTCGTGGATCATTATTTTAGGCTTATTACTTTAAATAAGTATCATTATTTGTCCTCATTAGGACATCATCATCATCTTTATTGCCCAAATACATA
Source organism: Ipomoea nil (assembly GCF_001879475.1). Classification (NCBI taxonomy): domain Eukaryota; kingdom Viridiplantae; phylum Streptophyta; class Magnoliopsida; order Solanales; family Convolvulaceae; genus Ipomoea; species Ipomoea nil. The sequence goes on from NW_017617116.1 coordinate 6,334,152, forward strand.
ATTCTCCTGTAATCATCTTGCAACAGTCTTTAACATAAGATTTGCCCATGTGATTTACAATCCCTTGTCTTTCCATTATTACACTGCATTACCTTTGTCTTTTCATATTATCCTTCATTACTTGTTACTATACATTGGGTTATTTGAATAGGATCCCTGGGTCTTCATAACCTTTTTTTTTTTTTTTTTTTTTTTTTTTTTTTTTTTTTTTTAATATTATTATTTTTATTCTTTTTTTTTTTTTAATATAATTTCTCAACTAAAAGACCATTGCACCTTAAAGTCTTCTCCATTTGTAATGTTGTAAAGAAAAAGTTAAAAATTAAATAAGTGGTCAATGTTGATTGCTCTTGTCCTTGTGTTTTTTCCACTTAGCTTTAATTTGGGATTAATATTGAAGTGTAAAGTTAAGGAAACTCCAACAAAATCACTATCACTTAGTAATATACAACAAATGACATGTCATAGTGAATACTGATTGAAAAATGTGTAACACTAGTTGTGACAATCAAATGACCTATTATGCAAGAAACTCTTAAGGAGTGATTGAGGTTTCTGTGTCGTATTTTGAGAATGTTTCTTTTCAAAAACTTAAGTAAATTTTATGAAAATAATTGTACAATTGATTTTAACAGGATAAAATCAACTAAAAGTTATGTTGTATAAATTAAAGTTCTTAATTGTCATGAAGTGGTGGTTACATTTGTAAAATGGTTAGTTTTTGCTTGTTGATTGTTGTTGTGCTTGTGTTAAAATTTTTCCACGTAGGTTAGGGAGGAAGTCTAACATTAAGGAAACTCCCATGAAAATACTGCCAACTAATACCAAGAAATTTCATGTCATATTAAACATTGATTGAAGAATATTGTGTAGCTGTTTTGAAAAGGATTACTCAAGTAGGGTCTTAAATAATCATGTTCTAATAAGTCTCGCAAAATTATATTAAGGTATACACTAGATAAACTCTACTTCTATACAATAGACTACAAACTACATATGAGGGGTAATCTATTTTGTTTATTTATTTATTTTATTGAAAGTTATACCAAACATGCTTTCTAGAGATAGAGCTTGCTTGGACCGGGCACATTCAGTCATTCATAAAGAATCAAATAGTTGTGCCAATTGATAATTGACTTTAAGGCTATACTCCGTTGATACTTGGTTAGTTTAGGAATGTTTTTATGAGCTCTCGGAGAAGACTATAGGGGTGTTAATTTGGTCAATAATTCAACCGAATTAATTGAATTTGTAAAATTTTATATATTTTGAGTTAATTGAACTAAAACTTTGTTTACCAGGACTATGTGGTCTAATGGTACCTGGGTTGGACTTCCATTTGGAAGATTATGAGTTCGAATGAGTTCAAACTTCAGTGGAGGCGTTATTGGTTCTTTGTGTTTTAGTAGGTTGAGAAAGTATATGAACAGATAGTACAATGTAATAGAGCCCGTAACTTTGTTTTGGTTAATCAATTAATCGAAATATTTTAATTTAATTTAATAATCCTTAAAATTTTTAAATAAAATTTTTAAATTCATAATTTTATACCACAAAATAGTCATTACATCAATACATAACTGATAAAATTTGAAAAACTAACCTAATAGTATTATTTATGAATTAAAAAAAAAACAAAACATATATATATATATATATATATATATATATATATATATATATATATATATATATATATATACACACATGCACATATATATACACATATAATTCGGTTAACTGATACTTCCAAATGATCTATCTTTAACCATTAACGGAACAGAAATATTTTGATTAAAAAAAATTAACCAGAATTTGATTCGGTCTATTAACTAATTTCACCGAATTATACACCCCAAGCTTACTACGAATATAGTGAGGATTGTTACACCCAAATTATTTATTTAGTTTTGTTTTCCTTTTGGACTCTCTTTTTTCCATATATCAACCAAAAAAAATGGCTAAAGAAACGACTTTTTTTTTTTTTTTTTTTTTGAAACTCTAAAGAAACGACGACATAAAACACTAACAACACGTTTGGTTCACGGAATGAATTTTGAGATAATAGGAATGCTATTCCATAAGGAATGGAATAGGTAAGGAATAGAATAGAAATTGTATTCTATTGTTTGGTTCGCGGAAGGAATAGACTTTAGGAATTATATTACAGTGTTTGGTTGATTTAAGGAATAGAAATGAAATATGTTTTAAAAGACATAAATACCCTTATAAAAATATGTGATGGTGGCGATGGTGGTGGTGGTGGCGGTGGTGGTGATGGTGGTGGTAGTGGTGCTGGGGTGGTAGTGGTGGGGGCGACGGTGGTGGTGGTGACGGTGATGGTTGTGGCAGTGGTGGTGGGGCGGCGACGGTTGTGGTGGCGGTGGTGGTGGTGGTGGCGGTGGTGCTGCTGAGTGGTGGTTCTGGCGGCGGTGGTGGTGGTGGCGGCGGCGGCGGCGGCGATGTTGGTGATGGTGGTGGTGGCGGTGGTGGTGCTGTGGTGGTAGTGGTGGTGGTGGCGGTGGCGGTGGCGGTGGCAGTGGTGGGGGCGGCGGTGGTGGTGGGGGCGGCGACGGTTGTGGCGATGGTGGTGGTGGCCGTGGTGGTGATGGTGGTGGTGGTAGCGGTGGTGGCGGCGACGGTTGTGGCGATGGTGGTGGTGGTGGCGGCGGCGGCGATGGTGGTGGTGGCGATGGTAGTGGTAGCGGTGGCAGTGGTGGGGGCGGTGGTGGCAGCGACGGTTGTGGCGATGGTGGTGGCGGCGGCGATGGTGGTGGTGGTGGTGGCGGCGGCGGTGGCGGTGATGGTGGTGGTGGCGACAACAGTGGTGAAATAGGATAAATTTATATATAGGATGAAAAATTAGGTTAAAGAAAGGGGTAAAAAAGAAAACATATTCTAAAATCTATTCCTGAGCGTTCAGTAATAGGCTAATACCAGGGGGGCCCTAGTAATAGCTATTACCTTATTTGAGGTAATAGGCTATTACCAGTAATACTATTCCTGGTAATAGATATGGTTACCAAACAAAGGAATAGAGCTATTACTGGGAATGCTATGTCATTCCCTGCCTATTCCGTGAACCAAACGGGCCATAAGAAATAAATTTCATTCCCCAATTTACAATCTTCGATTTATTTTTTTCTTTTAAAGAATATAAAAAAAAAAAAAAGCGAAAATAAGAATACAAAATAAAAGACAATTTCTCGTACGTTTATTTTTCATCAAACCTATCATTCGTGGTCCCATAACTCCTAGACTAGTAACGTTGCTTTCATGGGTTTTGATCTCATCAACAACAATTTTGTATTTTTGGATACAATACAAGAAATATATAATTATATTTCCCTTGTAAACAAGTATTTGCACAACACGTTATTCATGAAAATACTAATTCCACCCTTGATTTCTACTCCCTCACTTAAATTCTTGATGTCCATAAACATTTTTCTATAGATTCACACATGACGAAGATAACTTGTCATTACTTGTCAAGTTTATAATAAAAATTGTATGAAACTCATTCTCCCTGACAATGTTGAAAAAATCGCTAGGCGCCTGGGGACCGCCTAGAGCGTCTAAGCGTGCGCCTAGAACGCCGACCACTTAGCGCCTAGCTAGGCGCGATTTTTGCAACACCGCCAACACTACTCCTCGATGATTCCACCTCCAAGTCTATAGTCTCTAGTACTATATATAGTAGTACTATATATATGAATATAGATTAAATATGCATAGATACTAAGCCTATCAAACAGAACCCCTCCCCTAGAGCCACAACAGAGATTTATCGCAAGTCGTGAAACCAGCTCACCGGTCAAATTTTAATCTTCATGTGCGTACAAAGAATCTAATTCGGACCTTCCATTAGTGAGATTCAAACCCTCCAAGTATGTGGATTGAGGCCTATTCTTACTGTTTGTGTGGCTTGGTCATAATTTTTGTGATTTCTTTATCTCGTCTGCTTGTTTTCATAATAATAATAATAATAATAATAATAATAATAATAATAATAATAATAGATTTTCTCCTTTTAATTTTGCCAAACTTTTCCACATAGGTGTGGAATGAAGTGCTTGTTTCCATGATAATAATAATAATAATTCTCATTGATTATGATTTTCTACTTTTGCCAAACTTTTCCACATAGGTGTCGAATGAAGTGCATCATTATTCATTATTAAAGTAACCTCCAATCAGAAGTACCATACCCCACTAATTATGTACAAGAAATATCATGATGTCATATTGAACACTTCTGATTGGAAAATGTATAACTATTGTGAAGAAAATTACTAGAATTTTTGTTTTGTTTTGTTTTTTTTAGTCTAAATCTTCCTTTCCCTATGATGTATTTAATTTTTTTTTTTAAATCATGTTTAAGATTTCAAATCAGAACCGTAATAAAACTATAATTGCTTTTCTCTTTTCATGTTCATATTATCAAATTAAATCAATCATTCACTGTCGTGCTTCATCCTAACTTAAAAGTCTAAATTGATAGTTGAATATCATATTTGTGTTTAGATATTCTTCCAAAAAAAGCACGAGTTTATAAGCAGAATGGGCAAGTGGTATGTCCGGAAGAAAAATGAGTCCTATATATATATATATATATATATATATATATATATATAGTACCTATATGAGAAAGAGATCAGAAATCAGTGATGATCAAGAATGGGTTGTCGTAGAAAACTAAGTAGTGCAGATAGGATGTTGAAGCTTCCTCTTCTTCTTCTTCTTCTTCTTCAATCATCTGCAAATGTTTTCATTCTGCTTATTATCATCATGCTTTCATGTGGTTTGGGAAAGGGGAATGCTTCTGAACAAAGAGTTGGGTTAGAAGCTCATCACCACCATACTCTTCCACTCACTTCCATGCTTCCACCCTTTGTTTGCAATACAACCACTTCCAAAGGTCAGTAATTATTCACTCACCAGAGAGGGCTATTAAATATTTCACTCTTTAAGGTCAATATACATGTCTCATGAGGAATTAGATTTGAAACCTTGTGATTAACAAACTTACTGTTCAAATAACTTTGTTGGAATTGTCTCAAGAAATAAATTAATGATGTACTTTTAGCATAAACAAGTTAGAATTGTAGGACAATCACTATTGTCTGTATGGAACAGGGTTCAAAAACACAAAGTACAAATTGATTAGCTATTTTCATTATGTGAGTCTCCTAACACGTTAAAAATGTGTTCAGATCAAGAATTTGAAGGTGAGAGTCCATATATTATTTTCCTTCTAATAAAATGTTTTCAGGTCCAAGTAGAAAGGCATCCATGAAGGTTGTTCATAGGTTTGGTCCCTGCTCTGCCCGGATCCAGGACTCGCCAACCGTGAGTGAACTTCTGCTGCACGACGAGTCACGAGTCAACTCAATCCAAGCCCGAGTGGCCAAGACCAAAGGAGAGATGAGCGAGTCAAAAACCGCCAATCTCCCGGCGGAGCATGAGAGCCCAGGCGGCGTAGGAAACTACGTGGTGACGGTGGGATTGGGGACGCCGGAAAAAGAGCTGGATCTAGTGTTCGACACCGGCAGCCATCTCACCTGGACTCAATGCCAGCCCTGCGCCGGGAAATGCTACAAACAAAGCGCCACAATCTTCGACCCAGCAGCCTCAACCTCGTATTCCAACGTATCGTGTACCTCGCCGGCGTGCTCTGCGCTCCAGTCCGCCACCTTATACCGCCCGTTCTGCGTGGATTCCACCACCTGCGTCTACAGAGTGAGTTACGGCGACGGGTCATTCTCCATCGGCGAATTCGCCAAGGACAAGCTGAGCTTATCCGCCACGGATTTGGTCGACGGCTTCTTGTTCGGCTGCGGCCAAAATAACCACCTCTTCTTCGGCGACAACGCCGGACTGATGGGTTTAGGGAGAGATGGGCTCTCTATAGTGTCCCAAACGTCCCAACAATATGGGAAATACTTCTCCTATTGTCTGCCCACAAGAACAGGATCCGATGGGCATTTAACGTTGGGGAAGACTAATAATAATAATAATCTCAGATTCACACCTTTCTCAAGCTCACAGGACAAAACTGGGCTTTACTTCATTGATGTCTTGGCCATAAGCGTTAACGGACGCCAACTCCCAATCGGTCCGGCCGTGTTCAAGGCCTCCGGGACAATTATAGACTCCGGAACCGTCATAACTCGGCTGCCCCCGGCGGCGTACGCGGCTTTACGTGACGCTTTCAGGCAGGGGATGGCAATGTATCCGGCCGTGTCATCAGGCGGCCGCTCGAGCTTCGACACTTGCTATGACTTCACCGGATATCCTAACCCAAACATTCCCAAGATAAGCTTCACATTTGGCGGCGATTTGGTGGTTGATTTGGGTCCTAGATTGACCATGCTGCCTCTGCAGGGAAGTGCGTCGCAGTTGTGTTTGGCGTTTCTTGGAAACCGGAATGCTAGCGATGTGGGAATTCTGGGAAACTTTCAGCAGCAGACATTGGAGGTGGTGTATGATGTTGCCGGAGGGAAACTGGGCTTTGCCTCCGGTGGCTGTTCTTGAACTTTTCCGATCGAAGATCGGAACTGAAAGGATCCCAGCGGATCAGCCATCAAAACATATTCTCAGAAATAATGCATGTGTTTTATGTCTTCCAATAATAAACTTTTTGCATATTGATTTACTGAATATTTTAGATTTCTAAATTCTAAGTAAAGGGTATGAGGTGAATTATTGAATAAATCCAAATATGTAATGCATAAATAATCTAAAACATTCAATCAGTTTTATATATTTAAATAATAAATTTTATGTATACAAATAATGAACCTTATGCATATAAATGATGAACTCTCAAGTTATTTTCATACTATTTTGTACACACTCAAATAATAAATATTACATATAAAAATAACTTACCCTATGCATAAAAATAATGTACCATGGGCATAGAAAATAATATACAATATATATAGAAATAATGGACCATATGAGCCAATGATGGTCTAGTGGCTCTCCCAAATAAGATGTCATGGGTTCGAGCCAGATAGATACTACATTGTAACAAAGTCAGTAGTACTCAGAAGAAATGTACCATATGCGTCACAAGAGTTAAATAGGCCATAAACTTTACACAAAAGAGTAAATGTATGCAATTAAACACTAAAACTTTTCAAAATGAATCAAATAAATCTTATTTCAAGATTGCGAGATCTTCCACGTGTTCCGTGAAGGTAATCAATGTGCGGTTCACCTACCTGAAGGCGTGAAAGACATCCTTGAGCGTGATGCCAAAAGCATCGCCACTAGAAGAATTTATTAATCTTCGAGAGCTTTCCGTCCCTCCTGCGCACCCCAAAAAAAAATCTTATTTATTTAACAATATCATTATTAAATGAATTCCCAATCAAAATCACCCCCACTAATTAATTATGTACATCATGTTGTCATATTGAACGCTACAGCCTACTGATTGAAAAACGGATAACTAGTGTGAAGCGATCGAATTACTTGTGCTTTTGTTGTTTTCTTCTTCTAATGATTCCTTTCCCTACGGTGTATTAAAACAAATATGTTTAACATCTAAATTCAAGTTGGTCTAAAGATAATAAGATTATAAGGGTGCATATATCATATTTAAAAAAATTAGTCTAACTTTTTTATGAGTAAAAATTCAATTTTATGAACATATCTCAAACTAAAGGTAAAAAACAATAAATAAATACACATAACACAATAATATATAAAACTATAAATATATTTTATTCCCTGTTCATACAAATTGTATTTCTATTCTATTATTTTACATTTATAAACCAAAGACCATGTCTTGTAACGTAACGCATGGAGAAGTTGAAAATTAAATAGTTCCATCCCGTCAAAGATGTTTTGTCTTGAACTAATGTCCTTGGTTCAAAATTCATCACTTCTACAATATTGTTTATAGTCTTTTTGTTTAAATTTGTTAACCAAATTAAGACCAGACATGCATGGCAATTCATGTGAATAGATTCAATAAGGCTTGATACAATAATGGCAGGAACATATAGCTTGATGGATACCGAGTAGGGTACTCAGTTAGGAGCATACCTCGACGGTCGGGACTCACAGTTTGACGATGTTTTCGGAAGATGGGAGAAATCCAGTAGCTTAGCTTGGTCCCATGTCGAGACATGACCCGTTTGGTAGGCCCAACTGGTCGTCCACTAAAGGCAGTTGGCTGGAATGCCCGAGCAGGTGCCGCACTCAGAGGCGGTTAAAGGAGATTTCCTTCAGATTTTGCGCGGAATTTCCTTTTCAATATTAGGAAAGAAGCATGGCAATTTGGAAGCTTCTTAAGTTCTAATTTATTAATTATTTTCTTCTTTTTTTCCTTTCCAAGACATAAATTTTGTATAAATACTCGCCCTCTAGGACACATCGAAATGAGTTCTGAATTCCATTCTCTTGCAATTATTCTGTCTAATTTCTCTCCTATTTTTTCCTTTTGTTTTACGGTTGTGTTGATCCACCGTTTGACTATCCCAATACAGTAATGGCAGTTTGACTATTTGTTGCTAGCTGTACGTGAAATATAAATTTCATTCACTTTGTGGAATCCAAGAACTCAATTTGATATTAATTAACCTTGTTTTCTAAATGACATTTTAATTTTTTTAAAAAAATGAATTTAACCACTTCAACACCAAAATATCCCTTTGGGCTTTGGACTATAATTATTTTTTTATTATAACCGTTTTAACGTTGAATCAGGTCGATCCTCATGTTATGGTACCAAACTACAAGTAGGCTCGTCATATAATCCCATCAACTAACGTATATTAAAGTATGTCTAAGTTAAAATTTAAAAAAAAAAAAAAAAAAAAAAAAAAAACAAAACAAAAAAAAAAAAAAAAAAAAAAACAAAAAATGCAAAAAAAAAAAAAAAAAAAAAAACGAGATAATTACCGATTTGGTCCCCCAACTATAAGAATTTCACCAATTTAGTCATTGACTTCTAAAATTCCTCAATTTCACCCTCGACTATGTCATTTTTACTCGATTTGGTCATAAGTGTTAATTGGATTTTTATCCAATTTGATCCTCGAATATGCCATTTTAGGATCAAATCGAGTAAAATGACATAGTCAAGGACGAAATTGATGAATTTTAAAAATCGATAACCAAATTAGTTATAAAATCCTCATAGTCGAAAGACTAAATAAGTAATTTTCTCAAAAAAAAAAAAAAAAAAACTTTCATAGTAAACATTTGAATACTCCAATCAAGTCCATATGGGCAGCTAAGTTAGTCACAGTTTAATGACCTAGAATGGAATATCAGACAAAGAATTTGGGAGCAATAATAATATATCAGACAAAGAGAAATGGCAAAGAAATCAGCCGTACAAAGAAGGATATATGAAGTCATAATAAAGTCATAATCAGACTACTTATGATTAATAAACCATCAATATAAATGTCCCAAACTCCCACCGCCAACAGCATGCATGCTCCAAAGTCAAATCAGCCACTGTATCACATTATCACCGCCATTCAACTCCCGTTTCGAAGACCTACGAGATTAATTAGAATAATTATAGCACTTGCAATAAGATTACAACAATATTTTTCATTAGATTAAAAATTTGTTGTTGAAATGGTTAACAATTCAATCATAATTCATCTAAATGACTCTTCAAATGTATAATAAAATAATCTAATGATAACAACGCAAGATTACATATATCATTAAACTGAAACAATAAAATATAAAAGTTTAAGTAAAAAAAATTACCTATTCCACCAGGGTACATTCTAATACACTGAGTTCCCTTCCTACAAGGCAATAGCCAACAGCCTGAAACATTGCTGACGGATTACCTTCCTCCCTCATATTTTTGGCTGAAAATTTAAGGTTATATTCCCACCCAGCCACAAGCCTAGTAAATAGCTCATGCACGTACTCAAACTCAAACTCATGCAATTTTTCTGGCTAAAAAGACAAAATAATTAGTAATTAGTAAATATTAAATATAAAATATAAAATCAAAGCAGAAAAAAAAAAAAACTATATACATACATGACTTGTCCGGTAATGATCAAGTGCCATCTCACATATTTCAACAATAATTTCATATTCATCCGGTTCCACCAATTTGATGGTGTCAATGGATCTTTTAGATAGCCCGCTGCCAATCAAAGGGTCCTTAAACAACAAAAATTGAAAAATTATAATTGCTAAGGGTGGGATTTGAAGTTAAAGAAATCATAATTGCAAATTGTAATCGAAGAACAGATACATACTTTTGGATGGCACTCCTTAGGCAACTTATCAAGAATCGGTTTGAGAAGCGAATAAAGTGAGGGGTGAGAAGAGTCGAGCGTAGAAGAATCTCGAGACGAGTCAGGCATGGTTATACCTAGAGGGCTGGAGACGAGCACATAAAAATAAATACTCAGGGATTTCGCTTCACGAAAGGGCAGCCCTTAAGTAGGCAAATTATTATGTGATCACGGTCCAAAATATTGTTGCGAATATTATGAGTATAAATAGTGTACATTATGTGTTAGAATAATCCAATTAAAAACCAACAAAAGTTAGCAACTTTCCAACACTACCACATGAATCAACATAACCCCACAAATGGTTTGCTAAACAAAACTATATTTACCAAATCCAATTATAATGCAACAAAAGCTAGCAACTTTCCAACACGTACTACCACATGAATCAACTAAACCCCACAAATGGTTTGCTAAACAAAACAATAGTTACCGTGGGCGATCGCCAGGAGGGCCATCCATGGGCCTGCCGAGTGGCTTGGCAGATTTCTTGAGAGTAGCAGGGACAATTTCAGAGGGGAGATTGAGGTAAGTGTTGTGCTTAACAACAACGAGGATTACCTGGAATGGAAATTGCGATGAATGCTACGTTGGATTGAACACTTGCAGCGCAAAACCTGGAACAAGGTAATGTACGTTTGTGTCGTGTCCTAGGGAACACTATCTTAAAGATATTTAACGACCAAGGATATCGCTATATCTCCGACTGACAACACAGAAATAAACGCGTACCTCAGTATCAGAATTTAGGGAGGTAGAGTGATGTTGTTCGGTGCCTAGTGACACAGCCAAAGCCTTTATTTATTTATACTGTTTGTGTCCTTCTTACACCCTTAGCAACATTTTAGGCAGTGTGTGGACAAGCAGCACAAAGGTAGGCTTTGTATGGCCAAGTATCATGCAACCAACGCTGACCAGACAAATTAAGAGATGATCTACATTTTTCAACAATAATAAACTCGATATGGATAGAAAGCTAAAGTTGTAAAATTATTAACCACTTCAAAAATTTAACTAATAAATATAGGAGTTGCACCTAATCTGATGAGCTACTTGTGAGCACTAGGTAATTGTTCTTCAACATAAGAGGTTATTGAGTCACAATAATTATTTACCCTATCACCATATTCTTTTAGGTTCGAGCGTGGGGTCTGAAATTTCACCGTGAATCTTGAATGCAAGATGTAACTTATATTTCTACTTGATTTTATGTTATGTAACAATCGCGTTCATTAATTAGATTTTTTAATCAAATGTAAATAACGAAAATTGAAAGCATAAAACAAAACAATAACACAAGAGAATTGTTACGCAGTTCGGAGCGCTTCTCCTACGTCTGCGGGACAACTCACGTCAGCCCAATCCACTAGATGTTCACCAAGATTACAGGGGTTTGTATGACTCAACCACATACAAAAAGGCTACAGCCTAATACACCATCTTAATCTTCAAACATCTATTTTGGAGAAGGGGACATGCATGCCGAAAACCAACTTCAAGCTCTTCACGCCAAATGTACCTTCTTGATTAATCTTTGTGTAGAAACTTCACCAACTCAATATATAATAATAATTAAATCAATATATGATGAATCCTCTCAGAATAGGCATTCAGCTTCACTCAATAAAATAATGTATAATAACTATCAGAATAGGAGTAATATATAGCTTCTCAACTGTGCTTTTTTCTTCGTCAAAAATTTCGTCCAGTGAAGGTAAGAATGCTTCCCTTTATATACTAAAACAATCACAACCAACTTTCCATAATTATATCTATTCATACGCCATTCCCAATGCAAATTAATCCACACCACAAATCTTTCACTTACCACTTCAATGCCATACTATAACAAACTCATGCAAAAATAAATTCCTTAATTAACACCTCTAATTAACCAAGACCACTTGATTAATTTTTCAAGTTTTTTTTGATAAAAAAAACTTGAAAGCTTCCAAAAGAAATTACCTTGTATAATATTCATACCTTTTTGATAGGAGACGGTCCACGGTTCATATGATAATTTTCAAAATAAATTCTAATTATTTTGTCAATTAAATTAGCCAACATAAAAGGGTTTAATGTGTATCATTTGTACACTTACATGGTCTTTAAGGTGAGAGATTATGGAATGTTTGGTAAATAGTTGTTAGCTAATTGGTTAGTGCGTTTGATTAGTTGATAACATTAGCTATATGCCTATATGATTATTGAAAAGTGTTTGGTAAATTAATTGGCCTTTTGAATTTTAACCTTTTAGAGTAATAAGTTGTTACAAAAGCTAATTAATCAAACACACATATGGATTGTTTAACCAAATCAAGCAGTTAATAATAGTCAAATAAGTCAAAATTAATTGATAAACTAACTATATTACTAAACAGAGCGTATGTTTTTCACTTTTTTGTGCTCAAGAATCAAATGTGAGAATATGAAACGTATAAGCTAAGCTATGGAGTTTAATTGATAAAAGTGGAAGATCGAATGTGAAACAAAGAATTGCGACATGATGGGTTCAAAGTCTATTGAATATATTCTCCGTTGACTGACGACTCCAATAGTCCAAGTCTCCAATGATGGTCAAGCAAACAAGAACTTTTCAAAAAAAAGTTAGATACTACATTGTAACAAAGTCAGTAGTACTCAAAAAAAAAATGTACCATATGCGTTACAAAAGTTAAATAGGCCATAAACTTTACACAGAAGAGTAAATGTATGCAATTAAACACTAAAACTTTTCAAAATCAATAACTTTACACAAAAGATCGAGTATATGTATACAATTAAATTAAACACTAAAACTTTTCAAAATGAATCAAATAAATCTTATTTCAAGATTGCGAGATCTTCCATGTGTTCCGTGAAAATAACCAATGTGCTGACTATCTCGCGAACATAGAACAAGACAACACTTGGGGTACATCCATTCCGGTTCACCCACCTGAGAGCGTGAAAAGCATCGCTACTAGAAGAATTTATTAATCTTTGGGACCTTCTCGTCCCTCCTGCGCACCCAAAAAAAAATCTTATTTTATTTAACAATATCATTATTAAAGGAAGTCCCAATCAAAATCACCCCCACTAATCAATTATGTACATCATGCTGTCATATTGAACGCTACGGCCTACTGATTGGAAAACGGGATTATTGTGAAGAGATCGAATTACTTGTGCTTTTGTTGTTTTCTTATTCTAATGTTTCCTTTCCCTACGGTGTATTAAAACAAATATGTTTAACATCTAAATTCAAGTCGGTCTAAAGATAATATGATTATAAGGGTGCATATATCATATTAAAAAAAAATTAATCTAACTTTTTTATGAGTAAAAATTCAATTTTATGAACATATCTCAAACTAAAGGTAAAAAATAATAAATAAATATACACATAACACAATAATATATAAAACTATAAATATATTTTATTCCCTCTTCATACAAATTGTATTTCTAACGGAGAAGAAGAAGAAATAGTAGTATTTCTATTCTATTATTTTACATTTATAAACCAATTAAAGACCATGTCTTGTAACATAACGCAAGGAGAAAGTAGTTGAAAATTAAATAGTTCCATCCCGTCAAAGATGTTTTGTCTTGTCCAAATGTCCTTGGTTCAAAATTCATCACTTCTAGAATATTGTTTATAGTCTTTTTGTTTAAATTTGTTAACCAAATTAAAGACCGGACATGCATGGCAATTCATGTGAATAGATTCAATAAGGCTTGATACAATAATGGCAGGAACATATGGCTAGGGTACTCAGTTAGGAGCATATCTCGATGGTCGGGACTTACAGTATAGTTTGATGACGTTATCCCAAGACAGACGGGAGAAATCCAGTAGCTTAGCTTGGTCCCATGCCGAGACGTATGACCCGTTTGGTAGGCCCAGCTGGTCGTCCACTGAAGGCAGTTGGCTTGAACGCCCGAGCATGTGCAGCACTCAGAGGTGATTAAAAGAGATTTTTCGGAGATTTCCTCCAAATTTTGTGTGGGATTTCCTTTTCAATATTAAGAAAGAAGCATGTCAGTTTGAAAGCCTCCTAAGTCCTAATTTATTAATTTATTCTTTCTTTCCTTCCCAAGACACATAAATTTTGTATAAATACTCGCCCCTAGGCCACATTGAAACGGGGTGTGAATTCCATTCTCTTGCAACTACTTGTGTTGACCTGCTGTTTGACTAGCACATGGCCATAAAACCAACATGGCTAAACACAAATACAACTCGTGACTTATACTCATAATATTTCTCTTCTTAAATTCTTATTTTGTGTGTGTTGTGTTTTTAAGTGGTAAAATTTTTGAAGTAAAACTCTTTACTGGGCGTTTGGTTGGAGATAGGGAATTACGTGGGAAAGGAATTGCAATTTCATGGGAGATGAATTACTTGGAATAAAGTAAGAATTTAAATTCTAGTGTTTGGTTTACAGGAATAGAATTACTGAGAATTTCAATTCCAATGTTTGGTATACATGGGAATTAGAAGGGAATAAGTAGTATAAAGTCAAAAATGTCCATTGTTGTTAGGCATTAATTTTAGGTTAAAAAAGGATGGGGTAATTTTGACTCATCATTATCTTTTCTTTTTTCCTAAAATTCCAGAAGGGACATGGAATTTTAATTCCATGAAAATGGGGGAATTGCAATTTCTTTCAACAAAACAAGAAAATTATGTGATCTTTAAAATTAAGTGGAATTAAGTGGGAAGAGAATTTAAATTCCATTCAATCAAACGCCATGTTAGTGTTCGAACCTTCTCCCAAAAGTTATATTACATATATATAGTCCTTAATTAAATTGAAAGGGGGTTAGCGGCTTGGCGTACTTATAAATGGTAATTTATATATTCATTACTTATTTGTTTGTTTGTATAAAATAATATATTGTATACTCACTTTTTAAATTTTAAATGACTTCCGACCGAGTCTAAAAGGTTCTTTTAATTTTTTAATCGATCGCAATTAATTCAGTTTAATATTTAATGAACATTTTTCAATAATAATAAACTCGATATGGATAGAAAGCTAAAGTTGTAAAATTATTAACCAGTTCACTAGGTAACTGATTCTTCAACATAAGAGGTTATTGAGTCACAGTAATTATTTATCCTTTCACCATATTTTTTTAGGTTCGAGCGTGGGTCTTTAAGGTGAGAGATTAGATTATGGGGTGTTTGGTAAATAGTTGTTAGCTAATGGGTTAGTGTGTTTGATTAGTTGATGATTATAGAAAAAATGTTTGGTAAATTAATTGTTAGCTGATATCTTTTTTGAATGCTACTACCTCTATTACAACTGAGGTTCAAACTCACAACTTTTCAAATGGAAGTCCAACCCGGGTATCATTAGACCACATAGTCCTAGTTGTTAGTTGATATCTGATTACACGCAAAATATCTTTCTCAAAAAGCGGATCAAAAAAAGTTGTTTTGAACAGCTTTTTGAATTTTAACATTTTAGAGCAATAAGTTGTTATAAAAGCTAATTAATCAAACACTCATGTGGATTGTTTAACCAAGTCAAACAGCTAATAATAGTCAAATAAGTCAAAATTGTTATATTAGTAAATAGGATCTATGTTTTTCACTTTTTTGGGCTCAAGAATCAAATGTGAGAATATGAAACGTATAAGCTTTTTTTTTTTTTTTTTTTTTTTTTTTTGAGAAATGAAACGTATAAGTTAAGGAGTGAATACCCAAAATGGTCCCTCGACTATAGCTAAATTCACAAATTGGTCCTTGATTTTCAATTTTAACTAATTAAGTCCTTAACTTTGCAATTTTAACACGATTTGATCATCCGTCTATTTGATCGTTTGTTGACTGTGATTTTTGAAGATATATATGTAATTTCATGGTCCATCTTCAATTTTTTAAGGTTCCGGTTGTATTTTCAGACCGCACTGTTACATTTGGATCAACCGCTGAAAGCAATCTGCCAAATCCTGTCGCCTTTCTTCATTCTCCTTTTGGACTCAATGTAGTTGAGTTTGTACCAGAGTGAAGAAGACAACGTGTTTCCAAATCGGTGCAGCATCATCCTGGAGGCATCCATGTGCTCCGATGAGAGTTGCAGGTTCTTCTGGAGATCGTCGATGACGGCGCGGGCGCGGACGTTAATGCAGAAGTGTTCGAAGGACTAAATCGTGTTAAAATTGTAAAGTTAAGGACTTAATTGATTAAAATTGAAAATCGATGACCAATTTGTGAATTTAACTATAGTTGAAAGATCATTTTGGGTATTTACTCTAAGCTAAGCTATGGAGTTTAATTAATAAAAGTGGAAGATCGAATGTGAAACAAAGAGTTGCGACATGTTGGGTTCAAAGTCTATTGAATTTAATAAAAGCTGTATGAAACTCATTAATATTCTCCGTTGACTGACGACTCCAATAGTCCAAGTCTCCAATGATGGTCAAGCAAACAAGAACTTCACAAAAAAATTAAAAGAAAAATATACGTACAAGTCCTATATATGCATATAGAAAAGCCATGCATGGAGAGCAGAGAAAGAGAGGTGATCCAAACATTGAATTAAGAATGGGTTGTCCTGGAAAACTAAGTAGTGCAGATAGGATGTTGAAGCTTCTTCTTCTTCTTCAATCATTTTCTGCAAATGTTTTCCTTCTGGTTATCATAATTTCATGCAGTTTAGAGAAGGGGGATGCTTCTAGAGGAAGAGTTGGCGGCTTAGAAGCTCATCACTACCATACTCTTCCACTCAGATCCATGCTTCCACCCTTTGTCTGCAACCAAACTACTTTCAAAGGTCATTATATTCATTGTTCAATTTGATCTTTCTAATTTTTGGTTACAGAGTAAAATCCACAGTCACTATTAAATGGTGTGCACTAACTATTGGTGTAAAAAAATTTTTAGGCCACCATTTAGCTAGTCACCCCTAGGTCAAGGAGATTTTACACTTAGGCAGATATTGAACAACCGACAAAGCGGTCTAGGGGCGTTCGAGTCGGGCAACTCATCGCCTGAGTCAGCCAAACTCGGTTCCAGAGTCGGCCAAGCAACGTGGTGCCCAACTGGTCCCTTTTTTTTTTTTTTTTTTTATGTGTAAAGTGTAGACCACCCTATTTTTCTACTAGTATAAGATGCACCCTAGATTCTCTAGGTGGTAGGGGCCCGACTAGCCTCTAGCGCATGCTACAGCATTGGCACTAGGTAAATCAAGTCTTGTGATCAAGTAAAAGATTACAAAGATGTAAAGTGATCGGCTCAAAAAAAGTTAAATAAGTAGCTTTCACAAATTTAGAATCTTGTAGTTGCCAAGTAAAAAGTAGCTGAATTAACTTAGGCTATTTGTCCAGTGATGTTTTAATGTATGAATTGAAGCATGTGCTTGGTTTGGCTCTGATACTAAATTGAAAGCATGTGCTCCATCTCAACTAAAAGGTTATGCTGATAGTTGGATTGCACATTAATGGTTATATGCTCAAAAGTATGTATGTATTTCAGGTCCAAGTAGAAAGGCATCCATGAAGGTTGTTCACAGGTTCGGTCCCTGCTCAGCCCAGAACCAAGACCCACCAACCATGACTGAGCTTCTGCGGCACGACGAGTCTCGAGTCAACTCAATAAAAGCCCGGGTTAAATCTAGATCTCTCAACATGGCCAAGAACAAAGGAGGGATAATGAGCGACGAGTCAAAAAGTGCAAATCTCCCGGCGGGCCGCGGCATAGGAAGCTACATCGTGACGGTGGGACTCGGGACTCCAAAAAAGGAGCTGATTCTGATCTTCGACACCGGCAGCCATATCACCTGGACTCAGTGCCAACCGTGCGCCGGGAAATGCTACAAGCAGCCCGTCCCGATATTCGACCCGGCAACCTCGACAACCTATTCCAACGTATCATGTACCTCGGATTCATGTTCCGCGCTCCTGTCCGCCACTTCCCTACGCCCGGGCTGCCTGCAGGGCTCCACCACCTGCGTCTACAGCGCGATCTACGGCGACGGAACATCCTCCGTGGGCGAGTTCGGGAAGGACAAGCTAACCTTAACCTCCACGGATGTCGTGGACGGCTTCTTGTTCGGATGCGGCCAAGAAAACTATCTCTTGGGCAGCGACAGTGCCGGAATAATGGGTTTAGGCAGAGACCCACTCTCTATAGTCTCCCAAACATCTCAACAATATGGGAAATACTTCTCCTATTGCCTCCCCACACAAACAGGATCCGACGGACACTTAACGTTCGGGAAGAGTAGTTCGACTAACAATATTGTCAACTACACACCTCTCTTGAGTTCACAGGCCACAACGGATTTTTACTTCATTGATGTCTTGGCCATAAGTGTTAATGGTCGCCGGCTGCCAATCAGTGCAACAGTGTTCAAGAGCTCCGGGACAGTCATAGACTCCGGGACGTTCATAACCCGACTACCCACGGCGGCCTACACTGCTCTGCGGGATGCCTTCAAGCAGGAGATGACAATGTACCGGCCGGCAGCGCCCACCTCTGGCTTTGACGCTTGCTATGACTTCAACAAGAATCCTAACCTGACCATACCTAAGATAAGCTTCACGTTTGGTGGTAATGTGGTGGTTGATTTGGATCCTAGAGTGGTCATGCTGTCGCTGGACAAAAGCGGTTCACAAGTCTGTCTGGCTTTTTTTGGAAACGACGATGATGTGGGAATTTTCGGCAACTTACAACAGCAGACATTGGAGGTGGTGTACGATGTTGCCGGAGGGAAACTGGGGTTTGCCTCCGGTGGCTGTTCTTGAGCTTTTCTACTACCTGATTGGACTGATGAAAGCTTAGCTTCTTAATTGGTTTGCATTTCCATTTACAGTAACAGTGTTGTCCTGACAAGGAAATATTAGAATAAAAGTTCATCTTCAACTTTATCCACAATCTTCCCATGGCAAAGATTTCTAACATTTTACTTAATTATCCCACATTTTGATTGTAAAAACTTAATTTGAAAAAATATATGCTAAAACAAATCACAGATCTATTTAAATTGGAGTGAAAAATCTAAATTTTTAGTTTTACCCTTCATTTTAACACCAACTTAACGCCAAAGCTAAGTGAGGATCATTTTAGCTTAAAATTCAAAAGTCAAAGAACCACTTTGAAAAAAATTAAAAGTCAAGGGACCAATTTGAGAAAATGTCATAGTCTGAGGACCATTTTGAAAATTAACTCTACGAAATATATATTAATTGCCTATTCATAGGTTGGAAGACGGTAACGCTAAGTTGCGAAATTTGGTTCCCAAGTGAGACTCGAACATGACGTTTATCACTACATCAAAAATTATAACTAATAACTACATTTATAATATATAATTCTCCTAGCACACTTAGTCTTAATTGCACAGTTTATAACTCGTGATCTAGCTTTTATATTACTTGTTAGAATCAAAAGTTTACCACTACATGAAAAAATATAACTAGTAATAACCACATATTCAAGGGCCGGACTTGGCCTTTCATGGTCCTCCTCCCAACAAATACAATCATTGAATTTTAAGGAAATAAATAATAAAGGGCTATCTTTCCATTTTGACTTTAAAAAGATAAGCTAGAGCATCCACACTTGTGCATATTATGGAGAGATTTCAGAATGAATTCTTCCCTACAAGAGATAATAGCTAATGTGGAGGGGAGATAATTGAAAAAGATTTGTCCTGCAAATGAAGGGATATTGTCAGAAAATTTAAAAAAAAAAAAAAAAAAAAAAAAAGAAGAAGAAGAAGAAGAAGTAAGCGCGCACAGCCTGGGCAAAAGCCGGGCGCGTGCACTGCACGCGCCAGACGCGTCTCTGATTACTTTTTTTTTTTTTTTTTTTTTTTTTTGTTTTGTTTTTTTTTTTTTCTCTCCCCTCCCACATTCTCTTTCTAATCACTCTTACATTATCCCCACATTCTCCCCAACCAATGTGAATGCTCTAAGGGGATGTTTTTCACATTTTTCCAGGCATATATGCAAATTGTTCCTATAATGATTAATTTCTCTACTTGCATATAATAAAAGCTTTATAGAACTCATTATAATCTTCATTAATTATTGACTCCGATTTCAAGCCTACGGGTCCTATATATAGATACAGATTAACCATGCATGCACATCATACTTGATGGATGGTATATTGGGCCTGGGTCACATTGCATGTGAATCGACTTAAAAAGTAATTGGATTAAGGAAGTCCAGAAAAGATACACAGTACAAAGTAACTTTTGTATTGAACTTATTATTCATAATGTAATAGGAATTGGGCTAATTATTCCTAATGTAATAGGACCAAGGTTTATTATTTCAAATGTAACAAAGTGTTGAGATTAACAAGAACAAGAAACAATAACAATGGCAGAAAGGGTAAAGAAAACAAGATTTACGTGGTTCGGTAATGCGTCTACGTGGTTCGGCAATGTGCACATTCACGGGAGTAAAACTATTCTTTTATTCATAGTGATGGTGATAGTGGTTTCACGACCCCTTAGGGATACAACCAATATATTTATAAGCATCTAATCCCTATACAACGGGTCTAGCTACCCGTTTCACTCCTATTCCTAGTATGAGACAAATTTATATTCCTAATCCTATATGAGACAAATTTATATTCCTAATCCTATATGAGACAAACTCAACACAAAGACTCCCAATATAAAGTAGTATAGGATTCTTATTCTACTCAAGGACTAAAAGATGTATAAATAGACCCCACACATAGGAAAGGGGAAGCAACTTTCACCATTAAGCAATTTGAGCAATACAATACATATATTCTCTCCATATTTTTCTGATTTCCTATATACTCCTTATTTTACCAGTTGTGTTGGCAAGGCCTTACTACCCCGAGAATACTTGATCGAGATAGAGGGAGAGAGGGTCAAGAATGTGTAATCGTCCTGGAAAATTAAGCAGTGCAGATAGCAGGATGTTGAAGCTTCTTCTTCAATCATTCTCTGCAAATGTTTTCCTTCTGGTTATCATGATTTCATGCAGTTTGGAGAAGGGGAATGCTTCTAGAAGATTAGTTGGCGACTTAGAAGCTCATCATCATCAATACCAAACTCTTCCACTCAGCTCCATGCTTCCACCCTTTGACTGCGACCAAACCACTTCCAAAGGTGATTCAGGTCCAGATAGAAAGGTATCCATGAAGGTTGTTCACAAGTTTGGTCCCTGCTCAGCCCGGGCCCAAAACTCGGCAACCATGACGGAGATTCTGCTGCGCGACCGGTCTCGAGTCCAATCATTACAAGCCCGACGACATAGATCTTTCAGCTTGATAGGGGAGTCGTCGGAAACTGTACATCTCCCGGCGGTGAGTGAAAGTGGAAACTTCTTCGTAACCGTGGGACTTGGGACGCCGGCGAAAGACGTGGAGCTAGAGCTCGACACCGGCAGCGACTTCACGTGGACTCAATGCCAGCCGTGCGCGGCGGCGTGCTACAACCAGAGCCTCCCAATCTTCGACCCCGCCGCTTCAACAACCTATTCCAACGTAAAATGCGCCTCCCAAGCCTGCTCCGACCTGGAGGCCACCACGTATTACCCCAGCCAATGCGAGGATTCCGCCGTGTGTCACTACACCACCTCGTACTTCGACGAATCATTCTCCAGAGGCGAGCTGGCCACCGACAAGCTAACCTTAACCTCCACGCATGTCGTCGACGGCTTCGTATTCGGCTGCGGCCATAACAACAGCTTAGTCGGCGGCGGCGACAGCGCCGGAGTATTGGGATTAGGGACCGCTCCTCTCTCTATAGTCTCCCAAACATCTCAAAAATTCGGAAGCTACTTCTCCTACTGTCTCCCCACCCCGACAGGATCCGGCGGACATTTAACGTTCGGAAAGAACAATAAAACCCCAAATAATCTCAACTACACACCATTCTTGAAATCATCAGATAAACTCGGGTTCTACTACATTGAGATCTTGTCCATAAGTATTAACAGACAGAAACTGCCGATCTCTCCGGCGGTATTCCGGGACCCCGGGATGATCATAGACTCCGGCACCACCCTAACATATCTCCCCATGGAAGCCTACAACGCTCTGCGCGATGCTTTCAAGAAGCAGATGACAATGTACCCCATGGTACCAAGCAGCTGGGACTATGACCCTTGTTATAACTTCACCGACTATCCTAACCCAGTTATACCCACGATAAGCTTCGAGTTTGGTGGCGATTTGGTGGTTGATTTGGATCCTAGAGGGGTCATGATTGCTCAAGATGATGCAGCAGAAGTCTGTCTGGCGTTTCTTGGAAATAAGAATGATAACGAAGCCGGAGTTTTGGGAAACTATCAGCAGCAGACATTTGATGTGGTTTATGATGTCGCCGGAGGGCGGCTGGGGTTTGCTCCCGGTGGGTGTTCTTGAGCTGAGCTTTTCTGGTGATTGGAACTGTACTGATCAAAATACCAAACATAGGTCAGTTTTGGGCCAGCGAAATCTGTAAGTTTGGAACTTCAACTTCAAAGACGATTTTGAACCCTGTGACTCCCTTTTTAGTGTTTAAGGTCTTCATGAGAGTTGTATCTATTTGAGTCTTCTTTCCAATGACATAAAAATCACTTAATTTTGGGCATTTCTAGGTCAATATGGTCCAAATACTGAACAGTAGTCAATTATATATTCAAGAATTTCAACTTATTGCTCTTTTGTTCTATTCTGTCTTGGTTTGTCCTTGTGATCAAGACCATTGAAAATACCATTCTTTGACTCACTTGGAAGTATTTTATCTGTTCTCTTAGCTTCACCTTGGTTCCCATTGTCTCCAAAGGCATCCAAAATGTTCTAAAATCCTTCACTTCTACTCAAAGATGATGAATTGTGCCTAATTGATCAAATGAATAAAATAAGGATCATTTTGAACACCATTATAACACTTCATTTGTAAAATAAGGCTAAATATGAGGTATATATGGGGTATAAATATGAACAATTATGCACTTAACACTAACCCCTTGGGTTATTAAGGCATCTAAAAGGTGATATCCCCTAACTTGAGCCATATCCTTTAATTTACTATTGAGTTTTCTTTTTCTTTTTTCTTTTTTTTTTTTTGACAAACTACTATTGAGTTTTCTTATGTTTTAATAGTGTTAACTTGTGCTAGACTTTTATTCTATTGTTGATGTTGATATTTGCTCACCATGAATATGATTTACTTGGGTTCTTGTGGGTTGTAACACTTTAGTGCCTAGAATGTAACCTTAGTTAATATACAAGTACGTGTCATAGATCCAATCTCTTAAGGAACGACATTCTCACCCGTAATCTCACCACTTCTTTCCCAAGCTATCAGTCGCATTTTGAAAACGTTTCTTTTCAAAAGAATTTAAGTAAATTAATTTTATAAAAAGAATTGTTGATTTTAGGAGAAAAAATAAACTAAAAGTTATGTATGTTCTCTAATTAATGTTGTTATTTGTGAAGTGGTTGTTCCATTTGCAAAATGGTTAGTTACATTATATTTTTGCTTGACGATTGTTGTTGTGCTTGTGTTAAAATTTTCCACGTAGATTAGGGAGGAAGTCTAACATTAAGGATAAGAAAACTCCCATAAAAATCATGTACTGCCGGCCAACTAATACCAAGAAATTTCATGTCATATTAAACATTGATTGAAGAGTGTGTAGGTAGCTGTTTTGAAAAGGATTACTCAAGTAGGGTCTCGAATAAGTTCCAATAATTCTCACAAAATTATAGTGCATGCATATATATTAAATAAGAGCAAGGATTACTCAAGTAGGGTCTCGAATAAGTTCCAATAATTCTCACAAAATTATAGTGCATGCATATATATTAAATAAGCTCCGCTCTTATGTAATAATTTGTAAACTATATGTGATAAGTAATTTTTATTTATTTATTTTTTATTGAAAGCTATATGCATGGGCCATGCTTTGCAAAGATAGAGTTTGCTTCGGTCGGCACATTCATAAAGAATGAAATAGTATAATTTTGCCAATTCATAATTGACTTTAACCTATACTCCTTTGATACTACTTGGTTAGTATACAAATTTAGTTTTGCCAATTGATAATTGACTTTAACCTATACTCCTTTGATACTACTTGGTTAGTTTACAAATTTAGTTTTGCCAATTGATAATTGACTTTAACCTATACTCATTTGATACTACTTGGTTAGTTTACAAATTTTTTATAAGCACTCGGAGAGACTTCAACCATGGCTGACTATAGGAGTGTTCATTCGGTTAATAACCGAACTGAACTAACTGAATTTGTAAAATACATTAATTGTTAGCTGAACCGAAATTTCTATTTCTGAATTAACTAAATCAAAATTAAAATAAAATAAAATCCGGCCAGTCGGTTAATCGGTGAATCGAAATAGTTTAGTCCAATTTTAAAAAATCTTAAAATGTATAAATAAAATTTTCAAAGTCATAATTTCATACCACAAAAGAGTCATTACATTATGAATTATAAAATAAAAATAAAAACATATATATACACATGTAATTCGATTAACCGATATATTCGAACTGAATTAACCGTTAATCGAAATTTTTAAAAAAAATTAACCATTAACCAAATCAAAATATTTTGATTAAAAAATTATTAATCAAAATTTATTGATTCGGTCGATTAACTAATTTTTTACCGAATTATGCACACCCCTAGTTGACTACGAATAGGTAGGGATTGTTACACCCAAATTATTTATTTATTTATGTTTTCCTTTTAGAGTATCTTTTTCCCGTATAAAAAAAAAATCCTTCATTTAAGTCCCTTAAACCGATAAAATTGTTTAATTAAATCTAAATAGACTCGTTACCAAAAAAACAAACAAAAATAGCCCTCGACTGTCCGGCAAGACAGCCACAACCATCTTCGGGAAGATGACCATGACTGACAAAGGCTGTCTTTTAGATCTGGAATGAGAGCTATGACCTTGGCCACAACTTTGCTTTCATGGGTTTTGATCAAACCTATCATTTTTTTTCAAAATAAAAGGCAATTTCTCGTACATTTAATTATTTTTCATCAAACCTATCATTCATGGTCCCATCACTCCTAGACCAACAACTTTGCTTTCATGAGTTTTGATCTCATCAACAACAATTTTGTATTCTTGGATACAATACAAGAAATATAATTATATTTCCCATGTAAACAGGCAAACAGGGCATTTGCACAATACTTTATTTAAGAAAATACTAATTTGACCTCAGCCGATTTCTATTCCCTCACTCAATTTTTTTATGTCCATAGATATTTTTCTTCAAATTCACATATGATGAAGATAATATGTCATTACTTGTCAGTTGTCACGTCTATAGTATAAACTTGTTCTCCCTAGTTTTATATATATATATATATATATATATATATATATATATATATATATATATATATATATATATACATACTTGAGATAGCAGGGTGAGAGAGAGGTGGTTGAAACATTCAAGAATGGGTTGTGCTGGAAAACTAAGTCTTCTTCAATCATCTGCAAATGTTTCCATTCTGGTTATGATGATGATGATGATGATTTCATGCAGTTTGGAGAAGGGGATTGCTTCTGAAGCTCACTACCAAACTCTCCCACTCAGTTCCATGCTTCCACCTTTTGTCTGCAATCCCACCACTTCCAAAGGTCATCCATTCGTTCATTATTAGCTCTTTCTACTTTCTATTTACTTTAATATATCTCACAGCACTACTGGAAATTGTGAAATTTTCGACCACCTAAAAGTTATCTTAATTCAAATTGATATCAAAAAGTGATCGAAAATAGCAACAAGATTTTTTCAGATATCACAGTCGGAATAATTTCCAGTAGTACAAGTAGTGTCCTGAGAATAGGATGTCAATCTTAGCACGAAAATTATAAACTGACCTGATAACTCTGAGCCTATAAAAAAATTATGTACCTACACTTAACCGTTTTGAAATCTGAACTTGAAAATTAGACCCAAAAAAAAAATTAATTTTTTTGTTTTTTAAATGTATATTTCAGGTCCAAGTAGAAAGGCATCCATGAAAGTTGTTCACAGGTTTGGTCCCTGCTCCGCCCGGACCCAAGACTCGCCAACCATGACTGAGCTTCTGCGGTACGACGAGTCTCGAGTCAACTCAATAAAAGCCCGAGTTAAATCTCTGAGCTTGGGCAATAACACTAATGGTGAGGCAGAGAAAGCAGAAATGATCAGTGAGTCAAAAGCTGTGAATCTCCCGGCGGGGCACGAAAGCCCAGGCGGCGTGGGAAACTACGTCGTCACGGTGGGACTGGGCACGCCGAAGAAGGAACTCGATCTAGCCTTCGACACCGGCAGCCATATCACGTGGACTCAATGCAAGCCGTGCGCGGCGAAGTGCTACCGGCAGCGCGCGGCGATATTCGACCCGGCCGCCTCGACAACGTATTCCAACCTCACGTGTAACTCGGCCGCCTGTTCCGGGCTGGCGGCCGCCACCAACAACCCGCCGCGCTGCGCAGCGCCGAACACGTGCGTGTACATCGCCACTTACGGCGACAGAACATTCTCGGTGGGCGAGTTGGGGAAGGACAGGCTAACCTTATCGTCCACGGAAGCGGTGGAGGGGTTCATGTTCGGGTGCGGCCAAAACAATCAACTTTTCTACGGCGAGAATGCGGGATTGATGGGTTTAGGGAGAGATTCCCTCTCTATAGTCTCCCAAACGTCTAAACAATATGGGAACTATTTCTCGTATTGCCTCCCGACAAAAACAAACACCGACGGTCATTTAACGTTGGGGAAGGGTGGTGGGACTGCTAAAAATTTCAAATACACGCCATTGTTGAGCTCACAGGGGACGGGTCTTTACTTCATTGATATCCTGGCCATAAGCGTTGCCGGGCGGGAACTGAAAATTAATCCGGCGGTGTTCAAGAACGGCAAGACCATCATAGACTCCGGGACCGTCACCACTCGCCTGCCGCCGACGGCCTATACTGCTCTGCGGGACGCTTTCAGGGAACAGATGACCATGTTTCCGGCAGTAGAAAGCAATACGAGCTTCGACACTTGCTATGATTTCAGCAAATATCGTAACCCAACCATACCCAAGATAAGCTTCACGTTTGGTGGGAATAATGCGGTGGTTGATTTGGACCCCACGGGGGTGATGACGCCGCTAGATGAAACCGGGTCGTTGGTGTGTCTGGCTTTTTTCGGAAATAATGATGATGGGGAGGTCGGAATTTTCGGCAACTTACAGCAGCAGACATTGGAGGTGGTGTACGATGTTGCCGGAGGGAAACTGGGGTTTGCCTCCGGTGGCTGTTCTTGAACTACACCAAAAGATATATATATATATATATATATATATATATATATATATATATATATATATATATATATATATATATAGTAATGTGTAACTTTTGTTTTCTTATATTATCATTATTGTATTTACTAGAGGAATGGTGTTAGATTGGACTTTTCTTGTAGATTTCGGTCTAATAATTCTTTAGTCACCAGGTCAATTACTGGACTTAAGTGATTTCGATTTAATAATTCTTAGTCACCAGGTCAATTACTAGACAAAGCGGGCACATGTACGTGCCTAAAGGGTTTAAGCCATACACCTTGATCTAAAAAGATTGTTCCTACACTTTACACCTTAACATGACAAGATTGTGGATTAGAGCTCCACAAGAGGGTAAAACTCAGGTCACACATCATAACTGTAAAAGCTCAATCATGCGTCCTTACCTATGATCTGCTATGTAAATTCTTTATTAATTCATAATGGTGTTAGTTTAATATAAGTAATACTCTAATTTGGATAGGTTGGTTTCGGGTGAAATTATTTCGGACCAAAAATATGCAATGCAGATTTGGAAGTACAGCACATTGCAGACAAGAATCTCTCGAACTTCGAGAGGGCAGCAAAAAAACAGAGTCATCATACTGTACAAGACAAGAGAATGCAGGATGCCAATGAATCCACCAAGAAAAGTGGATCACTGAAGGCCACTTGAGAATCATCATATATATATACCAAACAACAAAAGATTTTATGAAACATTGGAAGAATCAAAATGCATTATACGACAAATCGAGCACCTGGTATAGTACAGAACTGTGCAAGAAAATCTCGAAAATTAACAAACCATGGTTACACTGTGACAAAGAACAAGAGAAGTTGGAACTTTTTGCTCTAATTATTTGATGTCTGAGAGGGAAATGAGTTTGTACAGAGAGTACAAATCGAGCGCCTTACGAAAGGCAAAAAGAGAGCGGGTGTGGAGAAGCCTTATGGACCGCGAGTTGGAGCAAAGCAGAAACAGCCGCCAGCTTGGTCTTCGGGTATCATCCCTCCTCCCTTGCTCGTATCAATCGCTTCCATCAACCTCACTACTTCGTCCATTTCAGGTCGCTTGTCTGGATTCGCATCCCAGCATTTCTTCATGATGCTGGCTAAGGAACTCGGGCAACATCTGGGAATTTCTGGGCGGAGATTCTGAGGATAAGGGGAATAGAAACATCAATCTTTTCGTGCCACAATGGGAACAGATATACACTAAATGAGGCAGTAGAAAATGCGTTAGACGAGATGAAAATAAGCAAGAAATACCTGTCTAACAACCGCAGAAGAAACTTCAGCAAAGCTCAGATCTGGATATGGCAAATCACAGCAGTAAATTTCCCACAAGCAAACCCCGAAGCTGTATACATCGCATTTTCTGTTATAGGGCTTGCCATCAAGAACCTACGCAAATGCAGACTATATTTCATTACTCGGAAAAACAAGAAAACGTTATGAGAAATGCAGAAGATGAAAACTTAGATTATACGGGGTCCTGGTGGTCTCCTAAAAGAGGAGATATGACTATTAACTTCGGGTAACTTAAAGATAGATGATTATCATTAGTTGGAATCGCGTTAAAGAACATGCACAAACATATTTTATAAGGATGTTTCTCGAGGAAAAGGTTCTTTTGGATTGAGTGATGAATATACCTCTGGGGCCATGTACCCAAGGGTACCAGTTTCACCCGTCATGTCCTTTGGATTCTGTGCTTCAACACGAGCCACACCGAAATCAGCGATTTTCAAATTTCGACTAGTATCCAGCAACATGTTTTCAGCTTTCACATCGCGATGAACTATTTTTTTGGAATGTAAATAGCTCAACCTGCAAAGTCAGAAAGAAAAATGAAGCCACGCCAATCGATAATTTTAATAATTGCACACCGTATTTTAGAGGCGGCTCACCCTCGAGAAAGATCCAAAGCAAGTTGAATAACAATCTTAAACGCCAGCTTCTTTTTCCGGTTTTTGTACAAAAGATTTTTCAAGGTTCCACCCGCAAGGAATTCCACCACAACACAACACGACCTTGATGGAAGGGTGGTATAACCCTCAGAAGGGTTTTTCGATGGAATTTTAAGATTTGAAGTTCCCATTGATGCACCAACAAACTGCAAGTAAGAATCACTATCAAAACATACTTTTCAAAGTATCATATCATTCTTCGAGTATTTGTAATTAACAGTTGTCTCTAAGAAGGAATGTGTCGAAGAAAGTGCCTACACTTGTAACGTTTGGGTGGTCAAGCTTCTGCCAAACCGCAACCTCCTGCTGAAATGATGCTCGTAGAGCGGCAGTTTCTGCAGCGGTGGCCATGCCATCCTCTCCCCAGTCCAACAATTTCACTACAAAATAGTATTCCAGTGAGAAACGAGGGCTAATATATCACCAAACGGAGACTATTTCTGCGGTTTGGAGGAAAAGCCAACCCGTTATTACCATAATCTAGACATCTAGTTTTATATATCTCCTAGAAGCATCTAAATAATTGCCACCACCTTCGATACCTAACTATTATGCAGAGGTAATTGGCTTTTAAGTTCCGAACACTCAATTATTCCACCGACTATAATACCTAATTGATAACCTAAACAATTTCAGATAAAAAAACACCAAGCAATATATTTCATTAACCAGTCTAGGGGGTGAGGATTTCCACATGATCCACCCTTTTATGGGGATAAGTAAAACAAGAAAAAACACAAATCCTTGTCAACATCAAAATCTGCAAAACAAAGTCTTAGTCTTTTCATCGTGTTAGCTTCTATTTCACTAAGGGTAAGACAAATACGGGAATTTTACAACGCATACAAGATATACAGTGTAAACGCAAGAACGAGGTTAAAATGAAATGCGGAAAGAAAATATAAACCGGGAATTAGCACAGCTATATAAAACGAAGCGAACAAGATTGACTGCTACTCTATGACTCTATCCATGCAGCAATAAGAAACGGAAAAACAGAGAACCATGTTATACCTGCAACATCTTGAGTATCATAGGTACCGCGATAAACCGTGCCATAGGTGCCTTGAGCAATAAGATACCTAATCTCCAATTTCAAAGGATCAATCTCCCAGTCCTCCTTGGGCCTCTGGACTTGATGTTCTACACTCCTAGACCAAACCCGACTCAGATGCTTCTCCAATTGAACATCCAAGCTTTTGAGATCAATCTTATCAGCCCTAAAAATCATATCTTTGCTAGGGCTCTTCCCTGCCATATTTCCATCACTAATACTCCCTGGCCCCTTCAACTTAGACCCTAATTCCCCTTCTGGATGCCCTGAATAGTCCCCTTTGGGCACCTCACCACCATCAACACTTGTTCTCAAATCCATATTTATTAAATCAGTCCAACAACCCCCACAAAGGTTCAATCTTTAAAGAATTTTTTTAAGAAGATCAAAACAGAAATAAAATCAATGAAAAACAAGCTAATCTTTTTGCTGGAACTCTATCAAATTGATCAGAAAAGATCTAAGAACTTATCATCATCATCATCATCAAAGAGAGGTCATCTCAATGATTCTCAATGTGCAGAAAATCTTCAAAAACAAAAAACCTGAGAAATAAACAAAGGAAGTCCCAATTCCGACTCGGGCTTGTTTCCCAGTTCTGACCTGAAAACAAAACAAAAAAAAAAAAAAACAAACAACAATTCAGAGGAAATCAATTAAAGCACTTGACTTTTTGGCTCTTCAAGACCCTAAACTTGCATCACCAATCATGCCCTTACAAGTCCCACCCCAAAAATGCTTTTTTATAAATTCATCAAATAGAAAAGTAAATCCTTAGAAAAAGACAGGGGCATAGACCAGAAACCATCCCCAAAAACCATTCCTTTTTCCTTTCTATTTCGTTGTTTCCCCTCGTGAAAAGTCAAAAACAAAGCTTAATCAAGAAAAAGGAAGAATACCCAGAGCAGAAAAGGGAAAACCATTTGTGGGAAATCAAGAATTGGTCCATAAAAACACTCGGGATGAGAGAGAGAAGGGGGAGAGAGAGAAAGAGGCGAAATGTTTGACCAACATTGTGCGGTGACGTTTTGAGAAGAGTCAAAGCAAATTCACCCGAAAAAAAAAAAAAAAAACAACTAAATTAAATTAAATTAACTAACTTTATTCTTTTTTTATTATTATTTTACAACTTTCGATGAAATCCACAAACTAGAGAGAGAATCAAGAATGTTGTTGGCGTCTTTGTGGAGTAGAAGGCACAAGAAAAAATGTAGGGTTTTGAGTGGAGGGAGAAGGGGATCTGAGAGAGACGCGGGTTGGCAGGTAACTGTATCTCACAAACTTGATCAACAGAAAACAAACAGAATTGATGACAACATTAAACACCGCAAACATCTGTACTCTTCCCACGCAAACATCTGTACTCTTCCCTGTCTAACTACATTACCGGTAATACTGCTATCCGTACGCCTTCAACTTTTTCTTCAGTCCTACTCTATTTGGTATTGTTTCATATTCAATTATTATCTGGATTTTTTTATAATAATATTTGTCAAGCGATGTTAATTAACTTTAGCTAATAAATAGAGTTTTTTCTTTTCTTGAAACATTATATGATAATGAACATCCCAGCCGAGTATGGGCAGCTGTTTCTTCTGATTGTAGGGAGTTTGTATTCTTTTGTTTCTTGTATGTCCAATCGTTTAGCACATTCGTTAGCATAACAACCTTTATATAAGCACATGCTTTGTTTTGGGAGACAGTGTCCCCTAATTTTGTTTTTGCACTGCTTGATTAATATATTTTACTTTAAAAGAATAATATGATATTAGATTCAGCTCTGAGATTTTAAACTCAAGCAGTGTGGCATAGGCCCAAGGCAAAACATGGAGACTGAGGCCTAACCTTGGAGTCGGCCGCAATGAGAGTTCGGGTCCGCTAGGCATGAACTCAAAAGATGTACCTAGAAAACTCATAGTGAGTCGTCCAAGGAAATAAAGGTAATGTCAATTCTCGGTCCCATGATCAGTCATGATATCTCGAGGTCAGTCATTAAGGTTGACCACAACATAGGAAGAGGTTATAGACGTTGGATGGTGCATGTCATATTGGGGCGTTCCGATTACTCAAAAAAAATTGTTAGAGGGGTCATTCTAAATAATAAGTTTTTTGTCCTGTGAAAACACACTTTTTCCTTGTCCAAGGACCTCCATGAGTGCATGGTGTCCTTGTCCAAATTTCCAATTCTCTTGACGAGGACATCTATGGAGTCTTTGTCTAGATCTTCTTATTTTTAGATGTCTTTGTCCACATCTCTTAGTCCAAATTAATAAAAAACATTAGCTTGTTGCTAACTTGCTAAGAAACATAATTACACTAATTCTAGTTCAAAATGCAATCTCACTATTTAATTTATTTCGATTGAATATTTAACTCTCTCGTAGTTATACCTTTTTTTCCTTTTATTAGGAGAAGTTTAGATCTACTCAAAGAAGATTTCAAGTTATAAATGAGTAACAAATGTTAAGATAAGTGTCTTTTCACCAAAAAAAAATGTTAAGATTATTTCTTTTGCAATTGAGTTATGTATTAAAAAATAAAGGATCGGATATATTACTAATAAACATAAATTGTATATATTCACTATGATCAATTTTGTAACAAAGTTAATAATTAACCAAAAAAAGAAAATTGATGTGAAAAATTATTTGAAACACATCCATCTTCATTCGTTGCAAGGTATCCAAGAATAAGAATTTGTCAATACCCTTCATTCCCCAAAATGATTAAATCCTCCACACCCTAACCTAACAAAGCATTTAGAATGACGTAAATCACGATAATTCAATAACTCAACAGACAAGGACAAATGCCGATGAAGAAATTTGCCCGGACAAGTTTAGCGCAAGAATTTGCCCGCACAAATTTAGCATATTGATTCAATATGTAGTACTTGAGAAAAGATACGAATATTCAAACCTCGACAACTGCATCAATTGAGTCTGTCGCTTAAGATTTTTCTAATACAATTTACCTTTTCAGTATAATTTGTATCGACAAATTTCCCTCGTCATCCAACAGAAAAAAGAAGAATACGGATTTGGAATAATACCAACAGACATTCTTCTTCAGTTCCTTACACAGGGAAATGTCACACGCAACTTGACAAAACAGTTGAGCACTACTTGCTTGTCTTTTTCATACAGGCAGCCCAAGAAATTCTAACCATACAAAATTTTACCTCAGATCACGTAGGACCCACCATGAAAGAATTGTATCCACAAAACCTTCAAGAGCTTCTAATGGAGGTAGCAATGGTTTCATTTTCACATATAACATCGGATACACTTACCACTGCCATCGCACATACAAGAGCTGTCGAGTACATTAGTAGTTAGTAAGCCCGCTTACCAACTACCCTACCCTAAATCAGAACGCTAGTTCAAACAAGATTTTTGTTCTCAAGGTGTATTCTTTAAACAAAACAAGTGAAAATGGTAATAACACTCAGTCAAAACATGACAACAGCACAGTAAACAACAAGGATTGCGGAACAAACAAACAGGTACTAAAAAAGTTCACCTGCATACAGTTGACAGAAAGGATCTAGAAATAGCCGGTTTATGGAGTTTTGCTTTAAACGAATAATAAAGAACTAGTTTATGATTTCAGCCCTAGACAAACCGAGTATGGGAGGTTTGCAGTCCTTCCCACACCGAAGCAGCCTAGAGGTAGATTGACTTGTAATTGACAGAGTTAGCCACTGTTGGCGCGGGCCTGAAATGACATGAAGAAAATGACTAAATGAATTGAGGATCAGCTAGTGGCTGCCAGGTCATGCAGACAATAAAATAAGTCGCAGTGGGTAAATTGCAATATTTACGAGGAAAAATTAATTCCAGAGCTTGAAAATTGTGTGTATAAAAATGTTGCATTGAGTCTTACCTGATGGGGAGATGCTGACCCTGATCTTGGCCTTGATCCTGATCTTGACCTAGAAATAGGTCTGCATTTAAGCAGATAATACCCAAGAGATTAGTAAGGGATTGGATTTATAAAAGGGCAGTGACTACTAATCAACAAAAACCATTCCATATACCGTGATGACTTGATCGGTGATGCAGATCTTGACCGTGGAGGTGGTGATCTTGACCTAGATCTGTCTGCTGATTTGCTGCAGTATAGTTTACCGTTAGATCAGGAAGAAAGAAAAAAAACACCAAGAAATATAAAATCAGAGATTCATATACCTCCTCCTCCTCCTAGGACTCCTGCTTCTGCTTCGGCTTCGGCTTCGGCTTCTTGATGAACCATGCTTGTGTTCTCTCACCTAACAAGAAAAATACAAACAAATAAATAAACAAATGTGAAGCAAACTGGTCAAATTTTCATAGTATCTTTAAATATAAATACCCGGATATAAGTCCTGGTCCAAGGATTTTTGAACTCACTATCATCAAGTTTCCGAATCTGGAAAACAGCACATTCAATAATTAAGTAGAGATTCAGAATATGAATATATTGCACATAATTATCAGTAAACTATTGAAGAATTTACTTACAGCATATTTCATATCCTCATAATTTGTATAATCAACCAGGCCAAAGGTTCCTAATTACAGAGTTAGAGTTTAATGTGAGCAAAGAAAAGCAAACCAAGCCCAAAATAAACCTAAAATTCTTCACTCAATTTGCATACCCAAGCTAAAATACGACTTTTAGACTGATTAATAAACAAGCCGAGTCAAGCCTGGCTTGATTAATAAACAAGCCAAGCTCAATCATGCCAGGGCACCAGGATCAGCTCATTTACACCTTACAATCATATGTTAATGAAGCAGTTAATGATTAAATGTAGCTTAGTTTGTGTTTCGTTAAAATAGTATGAACTAGTGGTGAGAAGATATAGCATATAAGCAGATCCATTGTGCAATAATAGTCAAACTATACATTTATACCTTCACTGTCATTGGCAACTTCAGCAAAGCACACATCACCAGCTTTTCGCATGTGGTCCTGGAACATTTGAACATGTCACTGACATATCAAATACGCAATTAAGCAAACCTTAAAAAAACAAAATCTCAGGCATCATTTTTTTCATTACTTTCAAATCTTGCCAGGAAGCAGAATCTGGAAGACCACGCACAATAACTGCATGAAGCAAAGATAATTTGTTGAGCATATATAATGTGTATTACCATTTACAGAGTATAGATACAAATACACATACACATGTAGCATTCAATTAAAGGTAAACCTCTAAAAGTGTCATTCAGAAAGTCAAATTATTACCCCGATACTCAGAATGACGAGAAACGCCATGACGCCCTCCACCTCCACCACCTCCACCTCCACCACCACCATAGCCACCACCACGACGATCACTTGAAGATGGTGGACCTCTACCACCATGAGCAAGCTCAACCTATGTTTTATTGCATAAAAAATCAGTCCCAATATAAAGAGCAAGATGTATGCATTGCCAACGTATTGTGCAATTCTTAACAGAAAGTACCCAAGTGTTCTTACCCTCAATCGACAGCCATCAAAGTTGTAGCCATCTCGGCCCCTGATAGCATCTTCTGCATCTAGAGCATTCTCAAACTGAAGAAGTTGAAAGTCAAAGTCAAATCATGGATTCAAAAGTCAAACCCCAACAAATAATCTAAATGAAAGGCAGGCACACAGATAAAAGAACTAAATATATGCATAAAAAATCATTACTTATAATGAGCATAAAAGAAGCACCTATTACCTCAACAAAACAATAGCATGGTGGGCGAGGGGGAATCTTCAATTCAATATCCAGAATACGCCCATACTAGCATGAAATAAGGTAAATAAACAATAAGCAAATGCCACTTTAAGCTTCAAGAAACAAGGCACAACAAAGAATCAAGATGGAACAAGAAGTTTCATTGTGGGAAAAAAGCAGAACAATAACTAAAATAGAAACAGCTAGTGTCATTAATTTCTTTTCCATGTATGCAGTTATAGATTTGAACAGCTCAAACAAGTGTTAACTATAACCTTATAGAACAAATCTTCAACTTCCCGTTCTTTGATATCTGCAGGAAGGTTTCCCACATAGATTGTGCGAGAAAATCGACCACTCATCGTTGACTATGGGGGGAAATCGGTAATTGTGTTCGCAGCAGCACTGAATATAGAAATTAAATCATAAAACAAATTAACATCTTAAAGTAAGAACTCTTGAGAAAAAAACTAATATATTTGTACAATCAATTTTATCATTTTGTATTTGGCTTGATAATATCAGTTCAAAGCAAATTCTGAAAAACTCTAAAGCAAACCGAAAGAGCAATCCTTGAGTTGAGCAGCGCTCCACAAGCTCCATGCTCATATGCTCCAAAGCTAAAACATTTGAATTAAAATTTGGTTTCCTCATCCTGCCTAATATTTTTACAGATGAAAAGCTCTTCTGAGTGTGTGAACATGCCAGTAGATATTTATACCCATAACACCACCCTGAACTCCCCCTCCCCAAAAACACATCCCTATGTATGACTCCAGAGCAAACTGAAAGAGCAATCCTTGAGTTGAGCGGCGCTCCACAAGCTCCATGCTCATGAGCTCCAAAGCTAAAAAATATTTGAATTAAAATTTGGTTTCCTCATGCTGCCTAATTTTTTTTTGCAGATGCAAGCTCTTCTGAGTGTGTGCAACACCTCTCAGTATATATAAATACCCAAAACTCCACCCTGAATTCTCCCACTCCCCGCACACATATCACTATGTATGATTCCAAAGCTCATTTTTGTCCATGCGCTCGAAATCTATCATAAACAAAGCATCTGTGTCATGATATGAAGTAAGATTTCCATGTACAAATGCATCCGCCTTGTGCAGATTTCGTGTAAACTAGAAAAATGTCCGTATAAGAATAAAATAATACTACTAATAAACATTTTAATTAATGTTGATGTGTAATTAGAAGTGCAATAATTATATTATCCATGAATATCATACAAAAGTATTTAAGAACTCCTATTCTCCTCAAAATTGAAGATGTTAAACTTGGGAGAGTCATGTGATAAAACATAGAACTCAACACTTGAGAGACCACAACAGTATGGAAGAACTCTTATCTCCTCAAATATCAAGAGGTTACAACTTACAACTAGGAAAAGTCTTGTGAAAAACTTAAAACCCAACATTTGTAGGACGGAAGTGGCTTAGCAGCACCCCTCCCCATCCCTACACCCAGAAAAAGGAAGTTCAAAGGGGTGGAATACCACAAATTGGTCTTTAATATGCTTCACTTAAGTACAACCTGAAGCAGAATCCACATAGCCAATTCACCCTTATAGACTAGCCCACTAGCATAAGCACAAAACAACAGAGAGAGAGTAGCAAATTTTGTAATACAGATTTTTAAAAATGCACTCTTTCATACATTCAAATACTCAAATGATGAAAAGAACACTATGCATCAGAGTAATGCTCAAAAATCTAGAATTTTGCAAAATACTGGTGAAGAGTCACTTTCAACCCTCGATTTAGAATGAAAAAAATCTGTGAGGAAACCCTTAAAATAGAAAAGCTCTTTATACATTCCATAAAAAATCAAAACATCACAAAAGATTCGAGCTTTATTTGTGAATATTGAAGAACAGACCAAAATTGAGCCGACAATGCAAAAGCACGCAGCAAATTAAGAAAAAAAAAGTGACGAACGCACACAAATGGAGAAACTGTAACTTCTCTCGAAATAATCAGCACAGCATTTGCAGCCACCCTAGAAGTTGAGCTAAAGAGAGAACAATGGCGTGACTGAGCTGACGTTGTTCGATTCCCTCACGTCGGTTCAACGAGTTGGGATTCCTAAACGTAGAAGTGTAGAGGATCTGGATAAAATACCTGAGATTCGGTTGGTGTCGAAGCAGAATTATTAGATTTGTTCGAGCTCCTCTGACGGGGACTGTCTCGTGCTCCTGATTGATGTGGATTTGGGCGAATCTAGGGTTTCTAATCGACAGTTCGATACGCCGTAGATAGTAATCATAGTATATATGGAAATTGCAATAGGCTCCCTTCTACTTTGTCGTAATTATAAAGAAGATTTCCATTCTCACCTTAAATACTCCGTATTTTAATATTTTTAGTCCATTAATTAATTATTAATTATATTATTCACATAACGTGTGTGTACTGAGTAAGCCCGCTCATATATAAACAGTGCACATTTTTTGTGGATCATATATAATTTTAATATACTAAATGTACATTATTTATATACTCAATTTACATTGTTTAATAATATACAAAACAATATATACCTTCAATATTCAAATAATGCACATTTAATATAAGAAGAATATACATTTAGTATATTAAAATGTACTCCGTATATTTTATTCATGGTCCACAAAGTTGTGTATCCATGGAATAATAATTGTGTCTAATAGAAGTAAATCAATCCTATGTGATAGGTTTGATTGAGAATGTGATAGTAAAAATAAAATTTGCAACCTTTATGTTTTGTGTAATAAACAAGAATTACAATATGGTGTTTTTCTTAGAATGTCTGACATGATAATAACTATTGATTTAGAGCATCTCCACCAATAGTTTTTTGTGGGGTGCTCGCAGGAGAATGAGTTTTTTGTCTAAAAAGGTGGTGCTGCATGTTTGCTTCTTTTTTTGTTTTTTCTCTTCCCTCTCATCTTCTATTTCCTAATCACACCTGCAAAAACTACTGTTGAGGATGCTCTTATACTAATTCATCACCTCATAGTGTTTCCTTTACATAATATGGATAATATAAAATACCACTTTGGGACTAATCCAACCGGGTCTCAATTGAGTCTAATCCAACGGAGTCACAATTGAGCCTGTTGGGTTGTTTGGGAGGCAGAGCTCTGATGGGGGCAAATTATGTTGTGCATCCGTGTGCACCATGGATGGTGCACACGGATGCAAAAACGACGTCGTCTTGACTAAAAACACGCGTCCAACTTTAAAAAAAAAAAAAAAAAAAAATCAATTTCGATTTCTGTTAACAACATTATGTTGTGCATAATTTCTGATTGTATAGTTATGAAATTATGAATGTATAGTTATGCAATTTTGGATTTATAGTTATGAAATTATAGATGTGTAGTTATGCAATTTTGGATGTATAATTATAAAGTTATGCAATTCTGGATTTATGGTTATGAAATTATGAATGTGTAGTTATGCAATTCTGGATGTATAGTTATTAAATTATGAATGTATAGTTATGCAATTCTGATTTATTTTATTTTAAGTCGACGTCAAAACGACGTCATTTTTGCACGTTTTTGCATCCGTATGCACCATGTATGGTGCACACGGATGCACAGGATAACGGCTCCTGATGGGGTGTTAGGAAGTATAAAGAAACAATAATAAAATAAATAAAAACGAGGCTTTTCACATAAATAAATTTAGGAGTATAGTATTGAAGGTTTTATACAGATTACAGACAAGAAATGGTAAGAGTTGCCCAGTCTAAGATCCTAGCTCTACTAAAATCAACATTACCAGCTCTAAACAAGATTCACCTGTCAGTCTGTCACCAAGATGAGGATATAAACAATTCATGGTACAAGCACCAGGAATGACATCAACCTGAAAGTTAGCTTGTATACTAGGTGGCACTCTGAAAGTAGAATTAAACCCTGTCCAAAATGTAGCAGCATAGCAGACTAAGCAGAGTGCCATCAAAACAAAAATATTTCCAAAATGCTAGTCTGAGCTGGCTGCTACCCTTTGGTTCTCATGATAGTGATGCTGCCTTTCCCACCTTCTGTTCGAATTTTAGTCTTCCCCACGACAGGCTTTCCTGAAAAAGCAGACGTGGGATACAAAACTGAAGCGCTTTCATTCTTCTTGGGTAATGGCGGGGTGCTGATTCGTTGGTTTATGTCATTTAGAGTCACATCTCCATGAACACCACATGGTTTAACGAAATCAAATGGGTAGACGACAGAAGAAGTGACCTTAGGAGACTGCATATGTGATTTTCTTCCTGGTGAATTAGAAAACCGCATGAATTTAAGTAAGCGAGTCTAAGTCCATAGTGTAAGTAACTGAGTTTTCTTTAAGAAATATTAAGACAATGTTGGGTCAGACCATGTACAATATATTTAGGGGGAGATTGGGAAGCAATTACCTTTAATGATGATGTTTCGACGAGTTTTAACAGGATGATGCTGTTGTATAACATTAGATCCACTTCCAAGAGCTTTGTTGCAAAATCCTGCAACATCAAATTGATTTTAAAAATTAAGACGAGAATGACAAGCAAAGGTAAAAGATTGACAGTAGAGGAAGAAGAATATGAATGAGACCTGCAGTATCAAGCTGAACATCTGATGCTGCATCAGCAGACACACCACTGTTTCCAGTATAATTACTAGTCAAAATTATATTATTTTACTAAAGAAGATGATTAATCTCAAACATAAAAGACTTCAAGAAACATACGGATTCTCAGGGCTGAACTGCATCTCAACATCATTAATGCAATCACTAATCCATCTCTCAGGTGAGGGAGGTGACTGATCCAGGTTCTCATTACCAGATGCAGGCAGGTCTGTTGGTAAACATTATAATAGCTATATCAAATACTTTCCATGGATCTGGTTATCTCTAATAAAACAAAAACTTACAAAAAGCATACCTGCAAATCCTGAAACCCATTGGGATATTTCAGACTTCAAATTTTCATCCTCCTGATCACAACAAAAGCACACGTCAGGCCACATTACTTGACACACTAAATGAATCGAGAGAACTAGCTCCTATCTGGAAATAATTCAAGCACATGTCCTGAGTCACCTTAGAAAATCATGAACGAGAAAAGTTCAAATTGAAGGCTTCTTAAGTTAGATATTGTGTTTATGTTCACAATCACTTTCTGAGCAATCAGTTGACCCATAGAATAAATTGCTTAAAACACAAGTAAACTCAAAAATATATATTCATTATACTTAGTATTTTGTAGCAATCAGGAAATGTGTTGTGAATTGTGATGAAAGCAAAACTAATACATTGGACAAATACGGTGAATTAAATGAATGCAGGATATCATTACGGCTAATTGGCTGAGAGATTATTGTAAATTTGACAAGTTCAAAATGTACCACACAATCAACCTTTGAGTTCATCAATGCAGATGATGGTTCCTCGTTGCACAGTGAATCCAGACCTTCTGATCCAAACTCTAGCATTCGGCGCCTTTTTACTTGTGAGGAGGGTTCCTTATCATTGTTTCCTGCAAAAATTTCAGCAACAACATAATGTACTGCACAATGCTCCAAACCAATTATCAACACTATACATGTGTATTAAAACACATAAACATATTTGTGTATATGTTGCTGAGTCAACAGATAGAGATAGTTGACATACATATACCAGTAAAGCAGTGACTATTATCCATGAAATAGTAAAAAGGGGGGGCAGGGATTATCATCATACCACAGCTGCTAAACTGGTAAGGCAAGTCTCCATAGGACTTGACTGGAGTAGCTCCCTCATCATCAAACAGAAAGGAAAGATCTTCATCTTGGCTCAGTAGGTAATCAGGCATGTCTGCTTTGCAAAACCAAAAAGAATTTAACATCAAAGAACTTCAACTGTGACTCATATAATAATAAGTATAAGAAACAAGCCTCACCGATATTGGCATCATCTCCCAGACTAAAATCCCCACCACGCCATTCCCACGTATTGCTGTCACCATTAGAAACAGATAATTAATTTTTCATAAACAAAACTCTATTGACTCTAAAAGCACACAAGTCATTCTCAAACTTCCAATAATTCTAAGAAACATCATATCTGTAAATCAAATTGAACACGGTCACACATAAACGTTCATTCGCTAAAACAGAAAATGCCGGTGTTGAAATCAAAACTAAAATACTGGTTGCACTTGCAACCGACGGATCTATTTAGAAACACGATCAATCCACTGGAAATTTTCTCAAAAACAGCACAATCTCAACAAAAAAACACTCGAAAATCCATACAAACACACAGAAAAAAAAAATCAAATGGACCAAAAGGCAGCATCCTAACTACTCAAAAACAGGAAACAGGAGGCAACCGGGAGGCCTGACTGAGTCGATTCAGTAACCGAGACTCCGGCGACTCAGTGATGAAATGAGTTAAGGCTTCTAAAGCAGTACAACTGCAAATGGGGATAAATCTGATATTACCTGAGGTCCATTACCGGTCAAAACAGACGCCGGCGAGAGGAGTGCGGCAACAGGATGTCGGAGCTCCGATTTGTTCGATCTGCTTTGCGGATTTCTCTACCGTCGTGTTCTACTGCTCTCTTCCACTTACGGGGTGCCTCCAGGCGTATAGATGTTAACAGACATTTATTGTAATTGCAATTGCCTCCCCAAAAGTTTGTCCTAATCCTGATAGGTCATTGATAGTCTATAGAATTGTAAAAGTAATAAAATACTCACATGTAATCACGATATGATACAGATATCTATTTCCTTACTAATAAAGTAATAAAGTCGACAATTGTAAATATAATAAAGTACTCACATGTAATCACGATACAAATATCTATTTCCTTACTAATAAAGTAATATAAAGTCGAGAATTGTAAAAGTAATAAAATACTCGCATGTAATCTAGATACAAATATCTATTTCCTTACTAATAAAGTAATAAAGTCGAGAATTGTAAAAATAATAAAATACACATGTAATCACGATACAAATATCTATTTCCTTACTAATAAAGTAATAAAGTCGAGAATTGTAAAAGTAATAAAATACTCACATGTAATCACGATACAGATATCTATTTCCTTACTAATAAAGTAATAAAGTCGAGAATTGTAAAAGTAATAAAATACACTCATGTAATCACGATACATATATTTATTTCCTTACTAATAAAGTAATAAAGTCGGACGACTAAAAGTCAAATTTTACGAGCACACTCCGAGTATAATTAGGATTAGTCTCACAATAACCGTAGGAATACCGAATGTCATAGATATAAAATAAATAAATAAAAATTCATGGGTATTTTATAAGGTGTATGCATAAGTAAATATTCTGTTTATTCATATTTATAGAATGTTTTGTGGGTATTTTTTAGTTACAAGAAAGCTTGGGTATCCTTATCTAATTATATAACAAATAATTATTTAATTATTTTATTTGTAGTGGTTTATATCAACTTATATGACAGGGCTTTAGAGAAGTTGCTTCCAAACCCTATCAAATTTTGTCATTGGACTCTTTTGGGCCTAGGATGAAAATGAATTATGTTGTTGGAATTATGAAATCTAGTTAACAATTTGATAATAATGTTTTTATACTTTACTTTGTACACATATTTAATTATATAAAATTGACTTGATTTTATTTGGATAGTTTCGTATTTTGTCAAGAAGACAATTTGATATTTGAGTATACAATCAATTCCACAACGATATGATCGTTAGAAATGATATTTACGCCACAAGGTTCTTAATTTGACTATTCGTGAGAGCTGTTTACTGGTATTCTCAGATTATTTCATTGTGATTTTTTACCGCCTATAGTCTTCATCTAGAGTGTGTTGTCAGATAACGATATGATTGTGAATATTTTCATAAATCAAAAGACAATATCTATGATTTATGATCTATATAATAATAAAAAATTAAATCGATAATTGAAAGATTAAAAAATGTTATTTATTTTTTCTATGCAACTGGAAAATACGTTGAAGTCATTTTATCTCTTTATTCGTTATTTATACTTTATGAAATAAAGTATTCAACGGCTGACTATTGAAACATAATGAAGGAGAAAGCACAGACTTCCAGCTGGAATGGCTATATTTTGAATTTTTTTTTTTGTTTTTTTGTTTTTATCGGATGGCAATACAATCTCGAAGGGGTATTATTTGAAGAATTGAGAGTGTATATGAGCTAAAATTTATTCTTATTTAATAATTTATTTATAAATTACACTGTGAAGATATTGTGCGATAACTCGATAAAGTGTTAATTTTTTATTTTCCTTTTTTTTTATGGTTCTTTAAACATTATATTACATTGTTCTTATAGTTTGTAGA
This sequence comes from Ipomoea nil, assembly GCF_001879475.1. NCBI lineage: Eukaryota > Viridiplantae > Streptophyta > Magnoliopsida > Solanales > Convolvulaceae > Ipomoea > Ipomoea nil. Next base: position 6,378,782 of record NW_017617116.1, read on the forward strand.
ATACAAAATTCATTATGTAATGATCATGCAAAATTTCTTATAAGTTATAACCCATGTAAGAGATATTATTAAATGATGATGAAATAACAATTCTAACCTCTTTTCAAAAAAAAAAAATAATTCTAACATCTTTGCAATTGTCTAGTAGATGATAAACATCATTTAAGACTTGCTTTTCATGACATGGTGATCTAGGTAGCTAGATTGGTTCGATTTATCTCTTTATGGTATTGGGCTGAAGTCATGGCCTCATGGGTCAAGGATATAGTTCGTCAAAGCGGGAAAAACATTATTATTATTATTATTATTATTATTATTATTATTATTGTTGTTGTTGTTGTTGTTGTTGTTGTTGTTGTTGTTGTTGTTTTTGTTTTTGTTGAGGAAAACTACAATTACATACTATCCAAAGGTATGTACATGGTAAAGCTCGTTCTTGAGTTTACATACGACACATTAGAGGTAAATCATAAACCATACTAAAAAGACATTGTACGATAAACTCGATCGATAAAGTGTTACCAATAATTAAATTTGTGACTATAATAACCACTTATTAAATTTGTTGTTTGAAAAATGTGGTTTCCTTGAGGCTCCTCTATTGAATTGGTTGGAAAACAAATTGACTTTTTTTCATCTCAAATCACCATATATATTCGGTATGGATAGGCTTACCCAAAAGCATTGCAACCTAGTCAAAGTTTTGGTTGATTGTTGACTTGCCTAATGCTATTATTGTGTGACCTAACACTATGCAAGAACCCAACAACTATGTACAATAGTTATAAAGTGAGTGAACATCAGCCCTACTATCATTGAACATAAACTAGTGTGAAAACCTAACATACAATGACTTGGTTTAATTTATATTATGTGTTTGACTTGTGGGTGTAGAAACTAGAAACATATTGCAGACAATTTATTGCTTGGCAGTTAAAATTTTAAATTTGTTGGTTAATTAATAATATTATAATATGCTTTTAAATATAAAAAAATGTTGGAGTTGGACAAACATTGGAGGATTACATTATCTTCTTGTGCTTGGACTTTCTTTAACAAACAACATGTTCCAACCCCACTTCCAATGAAACACAAAGACCAGACAAAATGCCCATTTTCCAATCCTTGTCAAATAAATATTTTATATTTTTTGTTAATAAAAAAATTAATGTCAAACAATGACTTCGAAGTCATTAAGTATGTAATTAAAATTGAAATTACTGCCAAGACATTAAAATCTAATGACACCAAGGTTGCACTCTCATATGAGAGATTACGGATAATTCTTATCAGCACAATCTCATACTTACCTAATGCATATCATCAAATATTGACTACATGTTTTACTCATCACTATTATATAACATTTAGTCCTTCAAAAAATTTACAACGTATTTTATAATATTTAATATCAAATTTTCAGTCCTTTTAAAAACGACTATACATTAAAAACATGCTTCGATTACTATTTAATATCAAATTTTTAGTCCTTTTAAAAACAACTATACATTAAAAGCGTGCTTCGAGAGAGTAACACTCTATTACCAAGTACATGAAATTGTATTTGTTTAATCTTTTTATTTATTTATTTTATTTGTCCTTTTGTCTAACGCAAATTGTAATGGGATCAAATCTAGCTCCTACAAGCTACAACATTATATTAGTCAACTGTGATTAATATTTAACATTATTATTATTAATATTATTTTATATGTATATTTTCAAGATTCTGAGCACACCCCAAAAAAAAGGTATTGGAGTGTGCAGACACAGCCAAGTACTAAAGGAATCGGATATCGCATCATTGGACCTAATCATATAATTTAGTACCAGATTGCATCTATCTTTCATTGATTCTGAAATCCAAATCTTCAGAAATTTAAAAAATAAGTAAATAAATAAATTATATATATATATATATATATATATATATATATATATATATATATATATATATATATATGTATGTATATATAATGAGATTGCAAGTCTTGCATGGTGGATGGTTGCTTGTTGTCACATGCCAGACCACGCATGTTGCGGACATAATCATAACATGGAAACTAAACTTTATTATTTGCCCTAAATAACCTACAGAGAATGTGGGAAGTTGGAAAAGTACGTACTAATGTTTTTATACTTAGAATATATATGTTACAGGCTTTTCGCAGATGCAGGAAATTTGTATGCTTTAGCGCCACACACACACATACACATATATCATATATGCATGTGTTAGTTTTTATATTTAGATAACTCATCCAACAGTTACTTTGATAACCACGAAATATGAAGTTAATTGACTCTCTGTAGAAGTTAGTCAATCTATGTCGACTTACATTTTTGTTATCAATTTGTTGATTATGGTCACAAAGCGAAATTCACCCAGAGTGCACATTCTGGTAGCTGATGCGAGCTTATGGGAGGGATGACCAAGTAGGTAGAGCATGATTTTCATACCAAAAAATTTGTAAATGTGTATAAATAATAATAATAATAATAATATATCCATTCACATTTTCATATATGGTGAAATAGCGAGTTGTTGCCTAGAAAGGAATGACCGAATGGGTGGAACATAATTTTCGGAATAGAAAGTCACAAGTTCAATTATTGTCAACACCCTCTTGATCAAGTTCGTTACACATCATGATCTCCTAAGCATGGTTTAATTTACTTTTCATGTGTGACTTGAAGACTATTACACATAAATTGAGTTTACTCAATGCATATTTTTATATATATATAGTGACTGTGAATTTCTCTGGTTATTCGAAAAAAAAGAGAGTGAATTGTGTTGTGCATTGAATATATGAATTAATATAAAACATAATTGTAGGTAAGATAGTATGACAATGCAGCATGAAAGGGGGGGAATTTGGTAGAGTAATTAAGTATGGTAAGGGGGAGTGGTTATAAAAGGGTGGCGTCACGTGAAGGACGAGGTTGGCCTTTACTAAAGACTAAAGAGAGGACCACATACATACAGTACAAAATATGATCAGAAGAATTATATTGCATTAAAGCTAGGCAATAAAGAGGGTCGCCATTCCCGCAAGATTTTGACAAAGTAATGAAATAAAAGTTAAAGGTAAATCCAACAAAGTTAGTCACATACAACATTCCCATCCCATGCTTCATCATGCCTTCTTTTTTCTTTACCATCATCTTCTACTTTAATTTGCCTCTCTTAATAATTCTTATAAGCTAGGAGTGCGCTCTCTCGTTCGTTTAAATGATGTGTTACAAACTTATCAAAAATTAACATTTTAATCGTTCATTTTGAATGGCGACGACCACTTCTGATTTTGGTTAGGTCAAAGTGGATTAAGATTCTATTAATTTAAACGAGGGTGAATTTGATATATTATATGTTCAACATAGAGATAGTGAGAAATTGATTTTCAAAGTATATCAAATTGGAAAAAAAAAATAGTTTGAGAAGTCTTTTAAATAACATTTATTTCACATTGAAAATTGTTAGTCGATTTGCACTAGTATAACTTTATAATTTGCTGCCAAAGTTAATTCACAGTAAATGTTATAGTTCTTTGCGGACAAAAGTGTGACCTTATATGGGTTGTTATTTCTAGACAAACAACACACAAGTAGAATATATTAGTCATATATATTATTCATAACCACACCCAGTTTTAATTAGAGTTATACTATTTATTAAAGAAATGAATTCACACTTATTCAAAATGTGTTTAATTGATACGTTTATGAAATAAGACATATCATGCTAAGCTATCTCTTGATGAGGCATGGGTTATGCATGGGCATGAATAGCCGAATAGGGCACGATGGATGGCCATGAAGCCATGACGGTAGAAGGGTTTGGTCCAAAGGAGATGGCATGCAGGAAATTAAAGCTAGCACCGGCCAATCTATCCACTTTAGGTATAATCCCACATTGATGTCAGTAGCGGAGCCACAATAGGGACAGTGGCAGCAGTTGCTTTCACTCCCCCACCTCATTCCATTTATATATAATGTATATATAGGTTCCTTGTATACATAATTAAATTATAAATATACCTAAAAATTTGGTTTTTCCCTAAATGTTATGGGTTCAAATAATCCTACAAGCATGAATTTATATATATTGATATTAATTCAAGTTGAATTTTTTATTTGTAACGTTGTGTTTTTTTAAATTTAATTTTTTAATATTAATGTTGATATTAGTGATATATAATATATTTTCTATTCAAACTATTTTTATCTAATTAATTATACTTCATATTTTGTGGAATCTTTATTTGTAACATTGTATTTTTTCTCTTTTTAAATATTAATAGTGATATGAGTGTCTTATAATATGTTTTCTATTCAAATTATTGTATCTAATTAATTATATTTCATATTTTGTTTTGAATATTTCTTATCTCATTATAATGTATTTTAATTTCTAATCCTAATTAACAATATTTATGACTCAGCACTCAACCTCAAAAGATTTTTTTTTTTTTTCAAAATATCTCATTAGTTTTTAATCTTTCACCCCTACTGGCGAAGATTTCTGGATCCACTACTAACTGCCGTTGTCCAGGTTCAAACCTTGTTATCTTCTTAAAAATACTGCATACTGAACTAGTGAGTTGAACATTAACTTAGCAGGTTAGAGTGGTTAGTTTTCTACAATTACAAGGTCATAAAATAGACTATTGTATGAGTGCACCATATTAAAGTTTATATGTCAGACATTAATAAGAGTTAAACTTTGTGGGCATTATTAAAAGTCATATTAGTATTATAGTGATAAATAATATTGGATGAGCGTTTTATTTTAACGTGAAAACCAAAACAATAATAAAAATAAAGTATATGTTTTATACTTTTTCTAAACTATTGCAGTCCAAATAGTAAATATCCCACCATCGTGGTCCGGGATTTGATCCTGTGACATTCCCTCAAGGGAAGCTACAGAGGTGTCATCTAAACACAATGTGCTTGGCATTATAAAGTTTTCCCAAGATTTGTATTGAAAAATTTTATCCCAAAATTATATATATCACTTAATATGAGTTAAATAACTTGTCATTAAGTGATATATTAATTTTATATTATTGAGCCACTAATTGTCAACTAATGCAGGAATATTTGTAACATTCCCCAATATAAATATCATACTAATCGCACAATTAAAATGTAATCATTGTAATCATAAATGCCAGAAAATAATCCAACATATTTCAAGAATACATGATTAATGTTTTGTTGAAAAATGTATAAAAACTGTTAATGAGTAAAATAAATGCATAATGTTAAACGTGCGCATTAAATTATTGTTATTTTTATCATTATTACAAATTCAAATTATGGGATGGAAAAATGTTGAATTCCCAATCCAAAAGATAATGTCATGAATTTACAAGTATAACATATAATGTAAATTTTAATATACAAAATCTCCATAAAAGCAATTAGGAGTGAAAGTAACTCTCGTCATTTTTCTCTTGGTGAAATTTATGACGACTTTTGTAATCATTAGAGTAACCAAAGTGATCTACAAATTCAAATTCAATTTTATTATGTTTAATTACCGTCAAATTACACTATAGAAACCACTATGCAATACTACATGCCATATATATATATATATATATATATATATATATATATATATATAATTTATAATATATAAATTTTAAAAAATATATATATCACAATTCGGGACATAAAGAAAAATCATAACATATAGTTTTTTTTTTTTTTTTTTTTTTAGAAATCATAATCATAATATATAAACTTAAGAAAAAATTTATCAGAATTCAGGACATTTATCGCAAATAAAACATAGTGATTGAGTCCCTAGCTAAGCTTGGTGCTCACCACTATAGGGATTGGGGTAGAGTGTACTATCATCCTCTGGAAATCAAAAAGTTTATAACTAGTGATCAAATGAGCTAGTCAATAATATGCACATAATGTGAATGAGAGGCTAGCCTCCTCTATTTGGGGTCTCCTTCCTCCTTGATCGAAAAATATAAACGTTTATCATATTGATTAGCATTAATGCTAATAATGTTGGGTATAATTAAATATACTATTTTTTGTTATACTTAATATTATCAACATTGATATTATTGGTGACTAATATTATCAAATACATACATAATTGTACGTAAAATTATCGACATTTGATATTATCAGTAACTAATATTATTAAATACATACATGATTGTACTTAATATTATCGACATTTATACAGATTTGATAAAAAATTCATAAATTTGATTTATCACCTAAAAAGTGGGAGAAATATACTAACAAGTTTAGAAAAAAGTCAGAAAATTATGGCTCCAAAATTGAGGATAAAAAAATCTCAACCCTTCTTTCCTCTTTGGCACTTTTTGAGTTTTTGATTCTTGATCTTGACATTGTCAAACACGAAAAGAAAAAGTTACGGGGCTTGAACGAAATAAATGAAAACTAGGAGGACTCGTTCTTTAGTGTACGTTACTTTTATAATTTTTCCCTCTCTTCGCTCTATCTCAAAAAATTCTCTCTCTCTCTCTCTCTAAACATTATTGTAATGTGATGCTACAAATGTTTGTATCGCTCTACAGCTGTGCTTGTTGTGTTGCGGTGGCATCTTCTCTTTGTGTGGTGGTGCCGGGTGAGGGGGTGGGGGTGGGGTGAGCGGCGTGGGTGGGTGGTAGGGTCCCAGTCTTTCTTTATCAGCACGAGAAAAGTCTATTCCTCTCCCCGTCTTCCCGCTTCTTCTTGAATTTCGTCTCTTTCCTCGCTGAGAGGGAAAAAAAAAAAAATACATTCTTGAAGTCTGTCTGAGAGCGTTCAGTGGGAGAAGATAGTAGCGAGAGTGAGGTCCACAGATAAGTGATATACATATAGATATATAGCGAGAAGCGTTCGTAGGACCACGCGGATGAGGGTGGAGAGTGTGGTTTTGGAGAGAGAGAGCGTTGAGAGTCAGGGGAGGAAGAAAGAAGGAGGAGGAGGAGGAGAAGGGGTGATGGATACTCCGGAGAGGAACAAGAGCAACCAGATCGCGACACCCATTTCCAAATTTGAGGTTTTTGTTACTGATTTGGTCTTAAAGTTTGCATTTTTAGCTGGTTTTGTTGTTTTTGGTTCCACGGGTTGTGTCTTTAACGTTGTTTGCGCTCAATTAGGTTCCAAGATTTGCGAAATAGGTGCTTGATTTATGGCATTTTGGTTTATCTGAAGATTGTTGACTAATTGGGGTTTTGTTTAGTTGGGTAACTAAACTGAAGTTTTCATGCTTCTGAAATGATTTGCATGTTTATGTCTGAATTTGCTCTTGGAAGGGTCTGAATTAGAATGGTTTTTGTTTAAGTTGGGAGTTCTTCTTCTTTGCTTTCCATTTATAATTTGTTTGATCTGAAGCGTTGGCAGCAAATGAGGGATTTGGTTAATTAATGAGATCTTGTGGCAATTGCATGTGTGAATTTGCTCTTTAAAGGGTCAGAATTAGAATGGTTTTTCTTTAACTTATGAGTTCTTCTTCATTTCAACTTCCCCTTTCTATTCTATCTGATCTGAAGTGTTGGAATCAATTAAGCTTTTTTGCTTAAGATATCTGCCATTTGAAGAATAATCTAGTAGTTTTGGACTACTAACAAGTGTGGTTTTTGCTGATTTACTGGCTGCTGAGCAAAGTTAGGGTTCTTGGTGAATCTAAAGTGATGGCTGGAAACTAATGTTATATTGAATGTTAACATTATGATTTTGCTGCTAGGTCATGTGTTTCTCTGTTACTTTAGCTGCTATTGATCTTATGCATTTAGTACATTGTTTTTGAAGTGTATTGTTCTTTGAGCTGGATTTTGTCGAACATTCTGAATATGTTTTCTCCCTTGCTTGCAGGACTCCCCTGTGTTCAATTTCCTTAACAGCCTCTCCCCCATCAAGCCGGTTAAGTCTGTACACATCACTCAGAGTTTCAATTCCCTCAGTTTTGCATCTCTTCCATCTGTTTTCACTTCACCCCATGTGAGTACAGTGAAGGAATCAAGATTCCTAAGAAGGTATGCTATTTGCTCTTTCAAGTAAATTATAATGGCAGTCTGCTTTTATCAGTGTGTATCTACTTTCTAGCATTCTTGGTTGATTTGTTTCTTTCTTCAGGCATCAACTTCCTGATCCATCAAAACCCGAGTTTTCTTCTGATAATGATCATAGAGTTGAGAGACCTGTGGGCAATGATTTAGATGTTGCTAATGATGCCAGTGAGAAAGAGGAAAGCTTTGATCCTCAAAGTTGCATTGTTGATGATTCTGTCCAACCATCTCCTCATGAATCAACAAAGATTTCATCCGAGCTTGTAAGAACATTAGATTACGAATGCAGCAGCCCGAATTCCAGCCCGATGCCAAGTTCTGGTGTCAAAAACAGAAACTTGTTACAATTTGCTGGTAGCTCGGTGACAATCATCCCGTTGGTGCAAGATGTGTCGGGGAAAGGTTTGATGGGAAGTGAAGTTGATAGGAATAAAGAAGCTTCGGGATGTGAATGGGAGAGTTTGATGCCCGATGCCGCTGATCTGTTAATCTTTGATTCGCCCAATGACGCAGAGGCCTTCAAGAAAGCAATGGATTCAAGCCCGAGGTCTGTTCCCTTTGTCGCCAATGAGATACAGAACATGGAAACGTTTAGTACGGTTAGTTATGGTGAATTAGTTGGCGATGGAAGTGAAACACAAAACCAATCTGCCCAACCGGGCGGGGGAAATGAACTCCACCAATATTCCGAAACCCAGGACATAATCCCCGATTCTTCTCTAAACAACGCCATGACTGGGGGCCCAAACGAGATTGATGCTGAGGTGAGGAATCCTATTAATTGAATGATGCCATTTTTTTTAGCCTCTGCTAAATTTCTTGAGTAATCTTTTTCGTGTTTGGTCCTGCAGATGGTTTCCGGGTTATATCGTGGAATGAGGAGGCGCTGTTTAGTCTTTGAGATGAACGGAGCTCGGAGACAACCTTTAGATGACAATTCAGGTTCGAGTTCTTCCATATTGGCTGAACATGATGGAAACACTGCTGAAAAGCATTTGGTTGCTGTGAATGAATCTTCGAGGCGCGTTTTACCTGGAATTGGCTTGCATTTAAACGCCCTTGCTGTAACTCCTAGGGATGGCAAGGGTGCCAAACACGAATCTTTTGCTTCTTCAGGAAAACAGCTGATAATTGCACCCACCTCGGCTGCCAATTATCATCTGATAACTACCAGTCAAGAATCGTTGAATAATTCTCTGGCTGTAGTCTCTTCAGAACGAGAAATAGTCCCTACGCGAAATGGAGCTTCTCTTAACGAAGACGCTAGTCAAGAACCTCGATACGTTGGTAATGAAGAGCTCAGCCAGACTAGTCCCAAGAAAAAGAAGTACGTCTCTCTCTCTCCCCTCTCCCCATGAAAGAATACATTTTTACATTCTTGCACTTTCATCTTATGAATTACTGGACTTTCAGGCGTAAAGTGGATTCTAAAGAGGGCGAAAGTTGCAAGCGCTGCAACTGCAAGAAATCTAAATGCTTGAAACTGTAAGTCTTAATTGCCTTTTGGAGTTTCATTCCAAAGCTTTTCTTTTTATTTATAGATTGGGAATGATTTCTAATACGATTTTGGATTGTAGTTATTGTGAATGTTTTGCTGCCGGTGTCTACTGTGTGGAGCCTTGTTTATGTCAAGAGTGTTTCAACAAGCCTATTCACGAAGATATGGTCCTTGCAACTCGCAAACAGATCGAGTCTAGAAATCCACTTGCGTTTGCTCCCAAAGTGATAAGGTCCACCGACTCTATGTCTGAAACGGGGGTCAGTAGAACCAGATTTCTGCATTCGAATTTTGGCTTTATCGAATGACTTTAAGGGATTAACTCGAATCATTTGTCTTTTGCTGCCATTGCAGGATGACTCCAACAAAACCCCTGCTTCTGCTCGGCATAAGAGAGGATGCAATTGCAAGAAATCGGGTTGTCTGAAGAAATACTGCGAATGCTATCAGGTTCTTTTTCTTCCCCCCCGGGACATTTCATATGCTTCTTGAATCTTGAATCTTGATTGTCAGCTGCTGATTTATCTTGTTCGTTTAGGGTGGTGTTGGATGCTCGATTAATTGCAGATGCGAAGGCTGTAAGAACGCGTTTGGTAGAAAAGATGGTGAGTCTTGGTTATACATACTTCGATTCTATGCTTCTCCACGAGTCAAGAATGGAGAAGGATCTATAAGCCTTGTCTGGTTTCTTGCTTTTCTTGATAGGCTCTGATCCCGACTTGGAAGACGAGGAAACAGATCTCTTCGAGAAGAGTGTTGTTGAAAGGAGTTCACAGAAGCTTGCCATCGCCCAGAATGAAATCGAACACATCCCCGATTCTGCACTGCCTGCAACTCCACTTCGGTTAAAGAGGTACCACCCGAACCAAAAATCGTTTCTTGACATAAAAAACTGATCTTTCTTTTCCACACCTAATTCATACATTATTCTCCTCCAGACCGCAAATGCAATTCCCATTTCCGTCCAAGAACAAGCCACCGAGATCATCGTTTCTTTCCATTGGATCTTCGTCTGGCAGCCAGGGACTCGGGAGACCAAGCTTCTTCCAATCGCTCCCGAAGTTTGACAAGCAGTTCGAGACGATCAAGGAGGACGAGAACGAAATGCCAGAAGTTCTTCAAACGACCTGCAGGTCTCCCATCAGTGGCATAAAGTCGGGATCTCCAAACAGCAAGAGAGTCTCTCCTCCTCATCATCATCATCACAGTAGTGAGTTTGGAACATCATCATCATCTTCCCCGGGGCGGAGGAGCAGCAGAAAGCTCATCCTGCAATCCATCCCCACATTCCCTTCTCTCACTCCAAATCAATGAAGAAAGAAAGATCAGATGAGATGAGATGAGATGCCCTTTCTGTTGTCAACTTTGCAGGGAAAGTTTGTGTCTGTAGTGTAGTTATAAGTGAGGTGTTATTTTTCCAGACTTTGGGCCTGCAGTTATATTTGTAAATTAGCTTTTGTTTGCTTCCTTAATAACCTTGTAGTCCTAATAATAAACTTTTTAGAAGTGATAAATCACCTGTTATATCTACTTCTGCTAGCTTCACTGCACTGCATGCCAGATTGCAGACAAGCCTATAAATTCTTCAACTTTGATGTTCTATCATTGAATTTGAGGATGCTGGCTGCATTTGGAGAGTTATGTTTACTGGTATAGGTTGTCTAGTTAATGTGGAACATAGTTTTTTTGAGTGACAACAATAGAAGCTTGTTGTCATTATTCGAGAGTGTGCATTGAGTAAATTTTGCCTTGTCATCATAGTCAGTAAAAGATTACAAAGAGGGAAATCAACTTAGGTTGTTTAGAGCAACCATATTAGTGATTCTTTTTTATAGTAAAAAAGATTGAGGTTTGTTTTTTAAATAAATGGAGGGAGTTCTTTTTTTTTTTTTTTTTTTTTTTTTTTTTTTTGTAAGTTAAACATTTTGTGGAGTCCACTTGATTGAAAAATGAGAGAAAGAAGCAGCTACAAAAACGTGTGTAGAAAACTACTGCGCCTAGTTGGGCGCGTGCAGTAAAGGGCATTTTGTATTAAACAAAATACTTTGTTAGATTCCGTTCCCCCCCTCCCCCTCCTTTTTGCTCTTCTTTAATTTCTTCCTTCCTTCTCTTTCCTACATGTATACTGATGAGGTTGTTTTTATAGCGGACTGGTTCACATTATTGTACAACATAGTTTTCAAATACAAGAAGTATTTTCAGAGTATTTCAGGTGTGGTGGTACTTAAAAAATATTACTTGTACAAAATTGTGTATTAAATGTATAGTGTGTTTTAGAGCATCTCCATTTGGGTGTTTTTTTTTTTTTTTTTTTTTTTTTTTTTTTTTTTTTTTTTTTTTTGTCCGCAAAAAAAGAATCATGTATTGATTTTTTACAAATAAAAAGTATGATTTTCATTAATTTTTTTCTGTTACAAATACAAGGATCTTTGTGTGTCCTAATCAAAAACCAAATGAAGCATTCTCTATCAAAGTTTACTGTACGTCTTTTCTTCTTTTTTCTTTTTCCTTTTCTCCCCCTTTTTTCTCTCCACTCTCTACTCCTTGTACATGTGGCCCGATAAAAACCACCAAAAGTTTGCTACTATTGAAGATGTTCTTATATTGTTCAATTCTTGCTTTTCATCGTTCACTTATTTTTTGGTTGAAGTACTTAAGGTACTTTACTAAATATTTTGGGATAAAAATAGAATTTATTAATTTTATTTAAGTATAGTAGCTGTTATGCAATCTTATTCAAGATAGAGCTTTCAGAATCTTTGGTAAACAACTATACAAGTTATTCATAGTTAGAGAACTCACAATTTTTGTCTACTATTTTTATTTTTATTTTTTTTAAAAACATTTTGGATCCAAAGGAAGGGGATAACAATGGAAATGACTCGCTCAATGTTATAGTTTTGTGTCAACATTGCGAAGATTGTCAACCCTATGATATCGTCCTTAAAATTTCTTGTTAAAATTTTCACTAGACCGCTGGGACACTTGAAAATCCTTTTTGCGGTTAAGTGCCTCTTTGCCTAAGAAATTTTTTATCTTCTAATATCTAATAATACATATGATTGTGTTTGATGGACCAAATTTAATTAGTCCAATAATATGGGTTTTGTTCAAATAGATAGGAGCAACAAGTTGGCCAGTTTGGTTTCTTATTTGTGCCAATCCGCATTAGGTACAACAACATCATCTAATTTAGTATCTCAAACATTTTTCATAAAAATAATCCAATTAAAAACAATATTTGTTTTCTCTATTATGAATGGTTCAAAATAATTCTATGCAAATTAAAGTTGATGGGTTATTATAGGGTGTGCAACTCAACTGACCTAATAATTTAAATAGTAAGTGCAATGTTTCAATTTGTGAAGATATCTCAATAAGCTAGTATACTGACTGGGCAAAGGAATTCAACGCCAACTAAGCTACTGGAGTAGTTGGGGCAAATTATGTCCTGGATCCGTGTCCACAATGAATTGTGGACACCGGCCCAAAACGACGTCGTTTTTCAAAAAAAAAAAAAAAAAAGCGTCATTTAGTTTAAAAAAAAATCACGCGTGTTTTGCCGTTAACGGAGTTATTTATTTTTTGATTATGAATGTACAGTTATGCCGTTATGAATGTACAATTATGCAATTATGAAATTATGAACACAGAGCTCTAACATTATGAACTTACAATTATGTACATATAGTGATAAAATTATGACCATGGAGCTTTAAAATTGTGAATATAGAGCTTCGAAGATTATGAATGTACAGTTATTGAGTTATGAATCTACAGTTATGGAGTTATGAATCTACAGTTATGAGATTATGAATCTACAGTTATGGAATTATGAATGTACAGTTATTGATCGAATTATGAACAAAGAGCTCTGACATTATATTATGATATGAACTTACAATTATGAACATATATTAATAAAATTATGAACATAGAGCTCTAAAATTGTGAACATAGAGCTTCGAAAATTATGAATGTACAATTATGGAGTTATGAATGTACAGTTATGGAGTTATGATTGTACAGTTATAGAGTTATGAACGTACAGTTATGGAGTTATGAATGTACAATTATTAACATATAGTAATAAAATTATGAACATATACTCCTATAACGAAGCGGTCTGAAATTTTTTTTTTAAAAAAAAAAAAGAAAAGAAAGAGATAACAATGCCTAACGACACTGTTACCCGTGTCCAGCATGCATGCTGGACACGGGTCCAGCACGGGTCCATAGCATAACGATTTAGTAGTTGGGTGTTTATTATAAACATGACGAGCTGTCTAATGAGACTTCCAAGTAAGTTGAGTGACCGTCTTCCTCCGTCAATTGGCCGGAATGCACCACGTTAAATTCACTTGCCTTTAACCGTACCATCATATCATTGTTTAGAATCTTAGTATAAGTAGCTCATTTTTTATTTTTTATTTTGAAAGGAAGCTCATTTCTATTTAGTCGTAGGACTATATTCCATGCATTTACTACACTACTTATGGTACTAAACATATATATCTTGTATTTAATCGAACTATTTCGACCCCGGCCCCTCTAGACCAATCAATAACCTATTCACCTTGTACTCATTTAGTCTAATATACACATTCTCATCCCCCCAATCCCTTATTTTCTTTTTAAAGTCATATGTTATCACTGTAAAACCTTATTAAATTGTTTTTTTTTTTCCACTATAAAACACATTATTGGTCTAATTCGTTGAAATTTGAGTTTTATTACTTATTTAAAAAATCCAAAATTAGCTGGCAATAAAGAAAATTACGCAAATGCCAGGTCAATACTGCGACAACAGAAATATAATAATATTATTAATTTATTTTTATTACAATATGATCAAAGTCAATGCTTTGGTTAAAACTAATTCCAAAAAAAAAAAAAAAAAAAGACTAATACACTGAAACAGAAATATTCCTTACATGTACGTATCTCACCCTTTTTTTTTTTTTTTTTTTTTTTCCTTGTATCAATATACAAAAGAAAAATAACACTTTTAATCCTTAAATTATAAGAAAATAACACTTTTGATCGGTCAATTATATTGTTACTACTTTTTGTCTCTCACAAAATTCAGAGACGGAAAAGACCACTTGATCACCGATATAATTGATAGACAAAAGTGTTGTTTTTTATAATTTAAAGATCCAAATTTGTCATTTTCCCATGCACCCAATCAAGTTAAATCACACAATTGAAAATTTGTACCAATCAGACAAACTTTACTAGAGAATGTAAACATACATAGATCATTCTTTTTGTTCGACGAGGTTCGAACATAAATTATTATGTATGTTGTTTTGCCCGTAAAGTCAATGGTTTTTATGCTTTGATTAGAGATAGTGGTAATGATGTGGGGGAGGGGGTGGTGGGGGAGAGGGAGGAGGCGGTGATGGCGGCGGCGGAGGCGGTGGGCTTCTAGGTCGACAACCTAAGACACTACAATCCACCGGTTTAGAGTAAAAGGCCTTACATGTCTCCGGCGACCTTTGATGAGGCCAGTACGGAATGCAATTCTTTTTGTCATTTTTGTGCTTCACTTTACGGCAAATCTCCGGTGCACTGCAGAAGTAGTTGTAGGAGTAGGTGAAGTTTTTCAGCCTGGGAAGCTCGCAGATGCTCGCCGGAATCTCGCCGGAGAGTTTGTTGTGCGCCACGTTGAGCTGCTCCAGCTTCTTCAGCTTCCCCATGGACTCCGGCAGGCTCCCGACGAGGTTGTTGAAGCTGACGTCGAACACTTTCAGCTCCTTCAGAAGCCCTATCTCGTCCGGCAAACACGCGCCCAAGCTCACGTTCATCAGGATAATCTCGCTCAGGGTTTTCCGCATTTTGGCTATGCTCGGCGGCAGACATCCTCGGAGGTTGTTGTTCGCGAAAACAAGAACCGAAACCGGCGAGTTTCCGAAGTTCCTCGGCAATGTGACGGTGAAATTGTTGTGGTTCACGAAAAGGGCATCGAGTTTCAGGTCGTAAACCTGTAACAATTTTCCATAGTCAATGAGTGATTTAGTCAATTTTTACCGCTATTAACTTTTAGTAACAACTTATTGCTTCAAAATGCTGATCAAAACAGTTTTTTCTATAAATTTTGTGAGAAGGTCATTTTACATGTAATCAGCTATCAGCTAATAGTTAATTTACCAAATATTTTTCTACAATCAGCTAATGTTATCAACTAATTAAACTCAATAACTCAGCTGACAGCTATTTACCAAACATCGAAAATAGTTGACAAAACCATTAATGTTTCTCTAAGGGTCTACTATTTCAAAGACAACATATAGGATGGTGATATCGACTATGAGTCTATGACTAGAGACATTATGAGCTTTGGCTAATACGAGATTTGACTTCTAAGTTTAATTGAGTTTATGTTAGGGCATACCTCCTTGGGAATCTTTCCTTGGAATTGATTGTAGCGGATGTCCAAGAACTTGAGCTTGGGGAGAGAAAGAACGACGGCGGGGAAGTCGCCGCAGAGGAGGTTATTGCTGACGTCGAGCTCGAAAAGGAGGCGGAGGTGGGAGAAGCTCCGGGGGAGAGTTCCGGTGAAGCGGTTGGAGTTTATATGGAAAAGCGCCAAGTCGGTGAGGAGGCCGAGGTCTTCCGGCAATGTGCCGGAAATATTTGCATGGTTTAGGTCAATCCCGGCGACTGTACGGATCTCCTTGTCATCCGGCGCCGGAGCACAGTAAACTCCGGTGTAGTTGCAGACGTAGGGGCCATACCAATCCTTGGTGAAATTCTTGGGGTCTGCAGTGATGACATGTTTCCAAGCTTGGAGAGCAATGAAAGCATTGTAAAGTCTAGGGTTTTCAAATGGAAAAACAGGAGGCCCATCATCGTAGGCTTGATGGGAGGGTTTTGAGAAGAAGAGAAGGAAGAAGAAGAAGCCATAAAAGGGCAGCTTGAAGTTGATGATCTTCATGGTTTTCTTGGAGTGTATGTTGTGTTTGAGAGATGTATAGTGTATGTATTATGCGAGTTGGAGGTCAGGTGCCACAAGTTTTGTGAAACAAGGTTTCATATTTAAATACCTCTTGGTAAGTGATGATTGAAGGGTGCAAAAGAATTTTTATTATTTAATTGTATTAAAATATATGTACTTATCTAAAATATGTATTAGTAAACATATAAAATAAATGCAATAATAGAAAAGAGGGTGTTGGGAGGGGATTTCAATGACCTCAGTCTATAAAGGAGTAGTTAAATCAGTTTAAGTTGTTATAGATGATCGGTAACTAAGAAGACCAATATGCCACCAGCTTAATTAGGTTGTCCACTGATATACTCAAACTAAGAAGGTCAATATGCCATCCAACAGTGTGTTGACCGACTCAAACCAGCTTAATTAGGTAAGTTCTATACTGCTGAAAATTATGGAATTTTCGACCACTTGAAAGTGATATTAAATCAAGTCGAAAGTCTTGTTCCGACCACTTTTGGTATCCAGAAAAACCTTTGTTGTTATTTCCGACCACTTTTTGTTTTCGACTTGATTTAAGATCACTTTCAGGTGGTCGAAAATTCCATAATTTCTAACAGTTATATTAAGAGTTAAACTGAGAAGTTGTGATTACCAAACCAGTCGCGGGACCAACTTGGCTGATCACGGTTCATGTAGCGGTCTTGGTGGATGGAAATTTGAACATTGACTAAATCCCAGATGAATTTCATATGTAGAATAATGCATGTTTGGAAGGTTTTGAAAGGATCTTACTTTGTACGCTTGACCTCACTTACCTAGAGTAGTTAAATATGCATTTTTTTAATGATTTGTTTTTGTTTTTTTTTGTTTTTTTTTCTATGTTTGTTCTTTATATATATGGCGGCAATGCAAGTAGGATTATTATATATAATAGCAAAATTAAAATTAAAACTAATGATATATGTTTGTTGATTTGCAGACGAAAATTGGATGAGGGGATTAGCTACTGATCTCACCAAAAACACGGTTTGTAACATATATGGCTGAACTAATCTTTTTAATTAATTGATCACTAAGATATAGCTTTATTGAATATGATGAACACAATGAAACAATTTTCTTTGGCTACTATTTAAATATAATGTAAATATTTATATGTATAGAGCAAATTAATCTTCATGTATTAAGTTGCTACTTGTTATCTCAATTCAATGTGATCAACCTGGGAGATGAGTGGAAGGTAAGGACTCATCCATCCTTAATCAAAGGTCAATAATGGTTCGATCATTGCCTTAGGGTATGGAGTAGCATTAAATCTCAAGGTCAATTATCCGTTCGACGGTAAAAATCCTGGGTACACCCAAAAAATTAATATGATTTTGATGGGGATTATACCCCGCAGATACGGTGACCTACGGTCGGGCAGCGCCGGGTGAAGAACGCTCGACTGGTCGTCCCGCCCGATCACTAGTACGCCCCGATCGCTACCCGGTCACCCGATCATATGGTCTCCCGCGCTCCGCTCTACAGTCGACCTGGGTTCGGCCGTTAACCGCGGTAAGACCGGGTAGCTCCACGGCTCGTTTCGGCCAGGATGAAGGCTTAGGTATCGTCAGAGGTTGCCTGCCACGTGTGCGGCTGCCTGCCCCCGCAAGACCCGGTGCATGGATGCCACATGCTCGTCATGCCGGAAGGCCGGGCACTGCTCCCTAGTTACCTGAGAGAGGACTTTTCAACTACTAGAAACACTGTAATTTAAAGCTTCTCGGTCACGTTATACGATTGGTCAGCCTTCTATTGTATCATATTGTTACGATGATTTAATACATATCAGATTTGATAGAATTTTGCTCGACCTTCAACGTGTTTTGATAAACTATACATGAGAGGTAAACCGTAGTATGAAGACCTTAAGCATAGGCGGCTCGATCGAAAGGCCGGGTATTATTCTACAACTCTATACGTACTACATATACATACATGTATACATACCAACTCTATACTACATATACATACATGTATAGATATGTATGTATGATTGATTGATACAACCACTTTGTTGTAGAATAAAATTAAAGGGGTATCATGCATTGACCAAGTAAATGATGCGAAAGCTCCTTCTCAACGAATAATATATGAAATTTCAACGCACAATATAATTGCACTACATTCTTTTTCTAATAATTCTACATTTTGATGATTGAGAAACGCCATAGGCTTTAGTTTACCAGAAGAGGTTAGAGCTACCGAATGATATGATGGACAATGTTGATCTACCAAATCTTTTATATGGAAAATGGGATTAAAAGGACATGAGAACACTGAACACCTCCATGTAAAAAGTGTGGACACATTCACACCCCATCTTAAAGAAATTAAAGGTTAAGATCTTATTATTATTAAACTTTTAAGGACAGTCATCACCATCTTTGAGTAATATATATGGAGCATTAATTATTTCAAAGGTATATTAATTAGAGACCACACAATGTACGTAATACATGTATATCTATCTAATGTACACATTGATTGTCAACTGGATAATAATTCATATTTTACACAAGTAAATATTGCATAAAATACACTCCAAATAAGTATGTCTGATCTCTCAGCAGGCGTCGTAAGAAGCACAAGTTGTGATTAATATATTAATGTATGTGTTCCTGCGTCTAACTTGGTATTATGTTGTGCATAGTAATCTCATTGCTTGAATATCACACGCAAAAGTAGGTAAAACATTTTTTTATTATTATTATTTTTTATTTTTTTTTAGGTTTCAAGGGAAACCCGCATTCTATAATTATATATTCTATAATTATATATTCAAGGGTGTGTACTAGGTAAATCTTACTTTTGTGTAATAATCAGTAAACCACACAAGATATTAAGATAAATTGTACTAGGAAGAGCTTATGTGATGGGCTTGACCGAGAGGGTGTTGATAATAATTGGACTCGTGACCTCTTGATACTAGAATCGTGCTCTACCCACTCGATCACCCCTCTCATTGAGACATTTTAAAAATATTTTTGTTTATCTTTTAGTTAGGAGTGTAAATGAGCCGAGCAACTCACGAGCCACTCGGTCAAAGCTCGGCTTGAGCTCGAGCTCAAATGTTTTAGACTCGTGACTCGTCGAGCTGCTTGCGAGCCACACGCACACATATATAATCATAGCTGAGTGGCTCGCGAGCCACTTGGTCAACTTCGAGTTAGCTCGAGCCGGCTCATTTCATAATCAAATCAAACTCGAGCTTCAATTATATTTTTGAGCTCGAGCCAACCTGAGCTCAAACTCGGCTCAACTCGTTTGCACCCCTACTTTTAGCTGGCAAGTGGCAATAATTCATATGATGATTGTTTGCTTATGTGCTTTGAGCACATACCTTGTGCAGTTGTGATGTGAAGTGTGCTGGATAATATAATCCCATTTGCTATATAGTAATATAGATATATGTATTACCAAACCTTGTTGCCAGGGTCAAACAATGGAACATTGGTCGGAATTGCAAATAATAATTCCACCATTCATTTTTTTCAATCTCTTTCAATTATAATGGTATTCTTAATTATACTTTGTTTTAAATACAACAGAAAAAAAAAAAAAAAAAAAAAAAACAAACAAACAAACAAACTGAATAATAGCTACATAAATCGCGCCAAAGATCAGACATGCCAATAAGGTTCTTAAGCAATAGAGAATATAATGCAGGTCCGAGCTCCCAACAGTATCTCAAAAACATATTACATTAAGCTCAATTAAGTTGGGAATTGGGATACCAAGACTATGTGATCTAATGGTACCCGGGTTGGACTTCCATTTGAAAGGTTACGAGAAAATATATTAACAGATACTACAATGTAATAGGGCCTGGGATACTGGCCGGCCTAAAGACTGGATAGGGTGACAATGTTGGTCTTTTATATTTTGATACCTTACACCTTTTGTATTATATTACGAATTAGGTGTTACTCTCAAGCTCTATCATGCATTTACCAAATACCTTTGTATCAACATTTTACCAAATTATCAGATTTATCTTGTTATAAGTTCATTTGTTCTAAAATTCCTAATCCACGTCATACACACGCCAATAATTAGCACATAATATATGCACACATACATGTGACCAAATCACTAAAGTCTAAAGAAAGCAACGGACCAATTGCAATTAGTGTTGGGATCGGACTTTAGTTTTGGATTCAACTACCAAATTCAGGAGACTAAATTGATCTCAACCGACACACATTATGGTATGTATCTGCTTTAATTTCCACACCGTCATTAATTAATTAGAAATAAAGTTAACAAAGAAAATATCAGTCTGCAGTAGAAAATGTCAAGTATAATGAAGTGAATGAAATATAATTATCGTATATAAAGGTTACGATTTACTAGTTTGATTTTTGTCAACACATTCTCAATCAAGCTCGTTACATATGATTTTTTTAATGTAATTTATCTTTTATGTGTGATTTACTGCGTGTACATCATTAGATAGTGACAACGTGTTTTCCTCAACAGCGTATCCTTAAATTGCATTACATTTTTATTTAAAAATAGTACACGTCTCATACAAGATAATCTCACACAAGACTAATATGTTATTTCAACATTACAACTACATTTCATAGCATAAAATGACTTAAATTTATAAGATTAATGTTACATTTCTCTCCCGATTTCACCTTCTACTTTTTACTTCATTACATTGCAATATATGCTTAGTTTTTTTTTTTTTTTTTTTTGGATTAATAAGTAAATTTTTCTAATATTTAGTGGGATCTGTCACTTCATATATAGCATCAAGCCATCAAGTAATTAACAAAAAAAAAAATATATATATTGTCAAGTTATTCAAATTAAAATAGTTGAAAAGTATATAGCAGATTAGCAGTTGAGATTTCCTCAAAATATAAAAATAACATACGTACACAAATTTGAAAAGTAATACTTCCATCATTTTTTATTTAGTATCTTTTTCTTTAAAAAAAATTATTAGGAAGATGAAATATTTATGTAGCGGTCGTATAAAGTTAGGAGTTGTTGGGAGTTAGAGTTTGATTTGTTCTCATCTTTTAATTAAGACTAAGATTTTGTTGCATATTAATTAATTAAAATGTAAAACCACACTTTATAATATTAATAACTTTATGACTGCTTAATTAATAACGCAATTTATTTTTAAAAAATAAAATTTGAATTGGTAAAGTAAATGCATGTCATGCATGTGTTGAAATTGTTAAGTCAACTGAAATTTTAATAAAATTTTTGTTTTCTTCTTTTTTCCTCCTTCTGGAAGGCGACAACAGTGACGAGGAAGAAATATTTGAGACGGCGAGGAGTTATATTATTCCCTCTCCCACCGTTAAGTAGGCCGGGTTTAAATATTTGGAACTTTTTTAATTACTATTCACCATACATTTAAAGATAATTTTATTAGATAAAATATAAACCATAAAAGTAAAAACTTGCTGGCCAACTGCAGTATTTTTAAGCTACTTGGGTTGGTAGTCCTTCAATTCTCATTGATCTTTCCAAGTCACCATAGGACCTTATCAAAGTTTGATATCATATTTTATTTTTCATTTGGAACCTAACATCCTCTCTTATCATGTTGTTATTGTATATTGTGTTTGGTAAAATTGTATGTTTTTACCATTAGATTAAGTTTAAGAATGGGCAATTGGATGTTTGGTTTGATTGTTTAATAATGAGCGTTTGGATGTTGGATTTGATACATGGGTTAAATTTAAATTAAATTGAAATAGTTGGGTTTAATATTTAATTTAAGTTTTCAATCGCGATTGATAAGCTAAGCCACAACAATTACATAGAAGAGATAATAATAGTTACGAAGTTATTAACTGTTCTATTTTACTCTCACTATGCATGTATCAAGTGAATTTTTCAAGAACGATTCATGACTAGTTTGTAACCAAAATAAACATTTCCTTCAAAATTAAAATGGAACAATCAACTGTAATTTGGACTTAATTAAGCATATTATACTCTAATCGAGTGAGTCGGACAATTGACTTGATAATCACAATGTTTTAAGTTTGACTTTCTGTAGGAGTTAATTAGGGTTACAAATTTACAATGTAAGTTTTACCCAAAATACACTTCGAATAACTGGTGCAGAGTTTCTCATAAATTAATGTCTAATCAACATATTTTCTAATGCTTATTTAATATAACTTTTTATTTGGAGTACATGAAAAAGTATAAAGTATGGAACTAAGAACAAAAATGGTTAGTAAATCGGGCTTTAACTTAAAGTCCATTTAAATCACCCCAAAGGAAGCCCAAAAGGCCCAAAGAGATCACATGACTTATTTCTTATTGAAAGCTAGTGGAGCCAATTGAGAAAACTTTTACTTTTCGGGGTCAATCTAGAATTCATGACAAATTCAGGGAGCAACATAATAAAATCTAAAAAGAAAAATTAAAAAAATAATTATGGGGCAAGAGAAGGAGATCTAGAACCGGGAGAAAGCTTAGCTCTCAGAAACCCTAAGAAGTAAGAACAGTCCTTAAACCCTAACCCAAATTTCTGCAAATTTTCTGAAAGGGAAGACGACAATGGGAGATTCAGATGCCAAACGGGAAGTTTCATTGAAAGATCAAGGCAATGAATTCTTCAAAGCTGGGAACTATCTCAAAGCCGCTGCTCTCTACACTCAGGCCATCAAGAAAGACCCGTCAAACCCGACTCTTTACAGGTGCTTTGACACAATTAATGTGCATTTAAGCAATATGCGTTGGGATTACACTGTACTCTGCTTCATATACTGGCTGCTCGAGATCTCTGCTTAGATAATGTTAGGTGTTAAGTAGAATCTGTCGTTGTTTGCTTGTGTTATGGATTAACGAGAAGGGAGTAAGGAGCTGATACTTTCTTTGTAGAGTAACTAACAAAAGGAGCAGCTTTTTTAGGGCAGGAGTAGTTTACTGTTTATTTTTCTGCTTGATGAATTCTACTTATTTCTAAGCAATTGCTTTACTATCTTTATCTATGCTTGATGTTGTTTTGCATCACCAAAAAATATTGAATTTTGGGATGCAAAGGCCGGCCAAAAAGAAAATCTATAATCATGATGCATAGATGAAATTTCTAAACGTCCGTCCCACTGTTCCACCGTTCAGGATCCATCTAATGTGATCCATTCGACCGTTCTAAGCCAGGCTCAATTAAATTCAATTCACCTCGTTGATTAACAGTACGCTGTTGATATTGGTTTTAGACTTTCAAGTGCAGGCATTATGTTAGCATAGAAAATTCCACTTTTTGTGTAGTGTAAAGTCGTTTACTTCTGTTAACCTTGATGCTATGTTAACACAGAAATCAGGGTTTGGCTCACTTGATTAATTCATGCCTGGCCTATAAAATAGTTTGAGACAAATCCTACATGCTCTTTACATGTTTCCAATTTGGCTTTTGTGTGAGATTTCTGCCTTCCTTCTTTGCTCTGTATATGGTTTTGTTTTGCATAATGTTTCTTTTCATCCACTCTTAATATCTAGTCATTGCAATCTCTGATGTTTATGGCTACAAAACAGATTGAAAAGAAATGGAGGCTTGTCTAAAATTAAACAATTAGAATTTGTGATTAAGATCTACAGTTGCATTTTAAAATTCTCGACTACTTGTGACTTTTTTGACCATTCTTTTTCTAATGCATTTTTAGCATTTTTCCTTGTCTTTGCCAGCAATCGTGCTGCAGCATTTCTACACCTGGTTAAACTCAACAAAGCACTTGCCGATGCAGAGATGACAATCAGTTTGAAGCCAGACTGGGAAAAGGTATTCTCCCAGAGTCTCTGACAATTTTTTATGGCTACACATTCAAGACATAACTTTATTTACACGTTTTTACTTTGTGTACCTAATGGAACTGCTTGTGCCACAGGGTTATTTTAGGAAAGGATGTATACTGGAGGCAATGGAACGATATGATGAGGTATGTATGAAATGTCTTTTTCCATCTATCTTGCAGCTATTTGCCTATTTTAACAAAACCATAAATTTGATGCTGATGTTACGAGTTTGTATGATATAGGCACTGGATGCTTTCCAGATTGCATTGAAGCACAATCCACAAAGTTCAGAGGTATCTAGAAAGATCAAATCACTTAACCAATTGGCAAAAGAGAAAAAGCGAGCTGAAGAAGTGGAAAACATGAGATCTAATGTCAACATGTCAAAGCATTTGGATACATTGAAATCTGAACTGGTAAGAGACTCTTACTATGATTATTCTTATTAGATATAAGCTTAGTTACTATTGGAAGTTATACATAACGACTCTGTAGAAGGTAGTCATATCTCGGGGATTCAAAATGAAGAGTGGCTAAACTCGTTTCTATTTTACATTTTTGCAGTCGGAAAAATGTGGAGCTGAAGCTTGTAATGAAGTTTTCTCTTTTCTTGTTGAAACAATGGAAATGGCTGTAAAAGCATGGCATGAAACTTCTAAAGTGGACCCTAGAGTTTATTTCCTTCTTAACAAGGAGAAGACAGATACTGAGAAATATGCTCCAGTTGTCAATATTGACAAGGTTTGAATCTGATTTTGTTTCCAAATTCTTGTCGTAGTTGAGGTTGTCTTTGTTTTACTTCTGACTTTTCCCCCCAGACTTGTATATGACTCTCATTTTGCCTTCTCCTTCAAGTCTTCAACATGTTATATAATTGTGCATTTTTCTTAATTGTCTCAGGCCTTTGAGTCACCACATACACACAGCAGTTGTTATTCTTTCCTCAGACAATATGCTGAAGATTCATTCTCTCATGCATCATGCTTAGTTGCACCCAAGAATATTATATCTTATCCACAGGTTGGTTTTTAATGTTTATGCCTTGCCATTTGAAATAAGGTTGAAGTTATAACTAGGAATGCAGAAACCTGTATAGGGGCATACGTGCCACCAAATCCTGGAATGATAAATATCATCTTATAGCATTTTATATACAATTAACTGTAGGTCTGGAAAGGTCAAGGATCAAGGAAATGGAAACATGGTCAAAGTGATGGATTTTTCATTCAATTTGAATCACCTTCTACACGCAAGCTCTGGTTTATTCCTAGTTCAACTGAGAACGGAAAAATCTTGTGCAGGTCTCTTACCCTCTCTTAACATTTACTTTGTTTAGGTCATTGCCATGATAATACCTCTCCTCTAGACTAAACAAATAACTAAGACTAATTTGTTTGAAATTATATAATAGCTGCTGAACACAAGATTGAATGCATATTTAGATTCACATAATTGACTAACACATTTGACAAACAATGGCTTCATTTGGTCATGCACTTAAGAAATCAATCGTATTTTCTTCAGGGATCCGGTGTCTTTGGATATAAGTGTACATGAACTTATTCCTCGCCTGTTCAAGCAAATATAGGCAATACTGGTCTGAAGTCTTGGTCAGAACTTATTCTGTGGCTGATGACCTTGAAAAAACTGGGAGTCCTATGGTTACGTAGACAAGATCCCTGTAATGCTGCTTTGGTACGGTGCAAGGTACAAAATTGGAAGACAGCACTACAGCAGCTTCACAACACAGGAATGCGTAGGACTCCTACATGTATGCATTATCGAACCTTGGTGAGAGTTTGGGTGAGCTTTTTATGCAGTGGTGTTTTCATGGCAATTTCACCACTAAGTTTAATTTTGCAAGTCTGATCTCTTCTTGTATTTGCGAGCCTTGATTGTGATGAATTGCAGATTTAAAAAATTTTGAATGCTTCAGTTTTTGAAACTTGGAGTAAGATGAAGTAATTATTTTTGCCAATGGCAGTATGGCACTTCTATCCATTTTCTTTAATGATTCCAAAACTTACAGAACATGCAGAAATGTTGAAACCTCATTCCTTGATAAAATGGTAGAACATAATTATACTTCAAAGGGAATGAATTCATGAAATGGTAAACTTTCTCACCACTCATGTCGAGTATAACATATTGCAGCTCAACTCATAACTTTTTCTCTTCTCTTCCTCATCATCTATGCATCTTGATTCTTGAGATCCTAAAACCCACCAAGCAACTCAAATATGAATCTCCTGACAAACGATGGATGATGTAAGTTGAACTCGAGACATGTTAAATGAACGATAATCTACTTTTTCCTCGAGTGATTCAAATTTTATCAAGGATACAAAAATGATGTATAGATGGTTGACCTTTCACATGAGTTGAACTTTTTGATACCAGATTGAAAGCTAAAAGACTAAACTGATGGTTAACTGCATTTTATGTTATATAGATGTATATATAATATTATGTTCAATAAGAATAAGATGAAGCATTTATTTTGACAATGGCTACTAACTTGTGGCCATATTCTTCAATGATTCCAAAACTTACAGAACATAATATTGAAACCTCATTCCTTGATTACAAGGTGAAAGATAGTTAAACTTCTTGCAGTTATTCTATGCTACATTATCATCCCTGCCTGCATTTTATCATACATTTTCATCTGATGCTGCATTCTCCATTGCAGTGGCCTTTGCCTTGCAGGTATGAAGAATGTAATTGCATGTGTTTACTGCTTCTGCAACTGTCAAATATATCCACTCTTTTCCAATTGACTCCATCAACTCTGACTTCTCAAGCTTCTTCATAACCTCCCCTCCAGGGTTTGCTAATACAAGCTAAATCACCATCAAGAAACAGACAAAATTATTACATGAATTTCAGAAAAAGTCAGATAGGGGGGGGGGGGGGGGGGGGGGTTTGAGCTGTACTATACCTTGAGATTTCTCCTGTCTAAATTTTTCTTCACTTCATCAAGCATGGTAATCCCGCTTGTATCAATGTTTCCAACAGCTGTGATTTGATTCCAACAACATTAGTAAAGCGTGCAGTTGGTGTTTGGTGAGACTGTCTTACGTAAGATGTTTAGTATTATGTGAGTCAGGAAGGAAATGGTAAACTTTCTCACCACTCATATCCAGGATGACATATTGCAGCTCAACCCCTCCCATATTGTTTCTCTTCTCTTCCTCATCATCTATCCATCTTGAGATCCTAAAACCCACCAAGCAACTCAAATGAGAATTGAACTCGAGACTTTATGATTATCAGTCGAGACATGTTAAGTGAACGATAATCGTACCTTTCCCTCAAGTAACTGGCATTTGCAAAGTATATGGGAGCCCCTATGTGGAGGACAAGGATCCCGGGCACGCTAGCCGCCTTCGGGTACTGATCGACACTTCTGTAAGTGATGGAATTGGGGATATTGCCCAAGATCATAGTCTTAGGCCTTGCAACAAACAAAAGCACCCTCAGAAGAGACAGCATCAACTGTTATATATCAAAAGCGCAGTTTTGTCAGTAAAGAAAACCGGAGAATTGAAGTAAATGCAGGCGGTTTTTGGTTGTCATACCGCGACAACCAGGCCGATTTGGATGCTGCCGAAGACCACGCCAATGTAGGCACTGATGCAGACGAGGAAGTCGAACTTGTCAAGCTTCCATAGATGGATGGCAGCTTCATAGTCAATGAGGCCAAGCATGGCTGTCATGATAATGGAGGATAGCACCACCAGAGGTGTGTAGTGGAAGAGTGGTGTGAGGAAGAGCAGTGTGATCATCACGGCCGTGGCCATTACTATGTTTGACACTGCTGTCTTGCATCCTGCATTGAAGTTCACTGCTGTCCTGGAAAATGGCCCTGAAACATATACTTAATTATAATCCAATCTCAAGATTCAAGCTTTGTGAATTAAGATAGTTTTCTTTGGATGCAAAAGGCGAAATCACTCATTTCGAGAGCCCACACTCTGGCCCTAGCTACAAGCTCTTTAGGTGGGAGGATTAGTACCTGGTACCCACAAGAGGTGAAACTCCCACATCGGAGGCCCAACAGGTCCCTTAATTAGGTGAGAGTATCAGAACCTGGTGTCCACAAAGATCCTCCCCCACAAGAGGGTGAAACTCTTACATCGAAGGCTCCAACACTCCGATTTTACATGCCCCTTAAGTGAGGGGACCAATACCTAGTGCCCACAAGGAGCTAGTCACCCTTGCAGGAGGGTAAATTAAAACTCCCACACTGCAACTGTCAGGCCCTGTGTCCTTGGATGCAATCTGTCGCCTAGGAACTAATTGAGCTAGGTACCCGTGAGGGCATTAGGATAGTTTTCTACCATTAGTATCAAACTAATGAAAAGAATAGTCGTCGCAACTAAGCTGATAATTAGACTACACAAATTATTAAGAAATGAAAAACGAAAGTATATATACCAGTGGTCAAGTAACAAGAAGTGCAAGAGCCAGCAATGTTCATGATCCCAAAGGCTATCATCTCTTTGTTGCCATCAATGTGATAGTTCTTGAACATGGCAAAGCTTCTGCCCACTGCAATTCCTTCCTGGATTTCCCACAATCAAACACTCTATTACCAACAATCCTAAAAAAATTCTCTCTACTTTTAGGCAACATACCCAAAAGACAAGTTTATTATATCAACAAAAAAAGGAATTTTGGTACCATGCAATAATCTCAACTAACTGTCAATATGGTCATGATGGAAAAGACAAGTTTATCTGACTAGGTTAGGTTGCAGCTTCATTATTGGGCTTGGAGGCATACAAAGATTGCAGTAGGACATGATAGGGTAGGGTAGAAAGTGGCATAAAAAGATAAAGATGATATATGATCGATGCAATATAGTGTAGTGCAAATTGCAAATGATGATAACTTACAGCCAGAGCAATGATACCCGTGACCACTCCTGTCTTAATGGCGGTGGCGAGGTAGGGCGACCCAAATGCCAGTTCAGAAGATGATGGTGGATTTAGCCCTTTCTTCAAGTGCCCAATCTTCAAAACAAACACACAATTTGTTATAAGTTTCAGGATAATCTTCCCACTTGGGTATTCTTGTTTTTTTTTTTTTTTTTTTTTTTTTTTTTTTGTGTGTGTGTGTGTGTCTATTGTGGATTGTGTGCTTTACAAAGTGGTTTTAATTTATGAAAAAGTCAATACATAGCTGCTACCCAACCGTAAGAGGTAAGTCAGTTTAGATTGGCCAAAGTTGAACCGCTCAAATCAAGAAAGTTAATAGACAACCTCCACAAAAAATCAAACTTGAAACTTTGTGATTACAAAGTCAATTATCAGACCAACTTGACTGGAGTTGCTGTATACTTCTTATTTTGTCGAATTATATAGGAAGGAAGTATAACTTGTAAAGCACCATATATAACTTTACGTATTACATGACATTTTAATCCACGACTTTGTAAACTTTATCATTGTGTAAAATTATATTCTTTTTTGGGTGAAGATAGGGGGTTTAATTACCACTTGGACTCCATGTTTTTCAGCATGGGTGAAATAGACCAAGACACTTCCAAGGATGACGGACGTTAGTGGTGCCATGGCATTTATCCAGAAGAAAGCTGGTTTCTTTTTGCTCTGTTAAATAAGTCGTCACGGAAAACAATTACGTTAAATAGTGTCTCCATAAACTGGACAGAAAATATACTAATATTGTTGTAATTATTATTATTATATTTATATTCATAAATGGTGTAGTCCACTTACAAAGTATTTGGTCAGCAAGAGGAAGAAGAGAAAACAGCAACCTAGTACTCCACTTTCCCATCTCCACTGCACAGTTTAACATCATTATTTAGTATTAAACAAATTAAACGATAAAACATGAAAGTGAGAAACAGCATGTAATTAAGGAGACAAAAGATAGATCAGAGGATTAAGAGATATATGGGGAAAAGGAAATTAAGAAGATGAGATGATGATAAGGAACCTGATGTGTTTGGGTAAAAATAGATCGCATGACAGACACTAAGTCAGTGCCATGTGTAAAATGAACCAGTCCAAGAATTCCTTTCAGTTGTTGCAGGCACACCACTGTGGCTGCTCCTCCCATGAACCCCAATATGGTTGCATGCGACAGAAAGTCCACAATCAATCCCAGCCTGGAAAAACATTATGTGTACAAACATTTTTCACTTATTTCCTCATCAAATATAATCCTCGGCAACCGTGCCCCTTGCACCAGATATAACCCAAGAATAATGTCAATTTGTATTAGGTAAACATACAAACAAACATTTTCTTGTTTTTATTGTTGTTGTTGTGCTAACACTTTGATTCAGTTACCCAAAGGGTCACAATGTAAACTAGTCCAGTTAAGGTTGTCCATTGACCAGTTAAAATAAAAAAGGTTAATAGGGACAGTCTTTGTATGATAATCAAACAAACTGTCCAACTAACTTGACTAATGTTACCCTTAAGCTGATAATTGTATTCATAATTTCTAATACAATCAGACATGCTTTTTGAATTCACATGATGTCAATCAACACCTTAGACTTTTTCACCAATAATTCATTAGTAAGACAAATAATAACGTAACCAATTATTCCATTTGTTCCTCCGATCCAAAGATTTAATTTTTTTTTTTTTTTTGTTTCACATTTTGCAGAACCTGTGACTACTGAGAATATAGTAATGTTGACTACTCGTGCATGTTAGCATGTAGACAGCAGGCGAGAGCAATTATATATTTTACTATATTTTGTTGTTCAAATCTTATATATGGAAAACTTAATTACCTTAAAAAGCCTAAAGAAGCTTGAAAAAGTCCGGCGAAGAAAGTTGCAGTGAGGACTAGTTGAACGTAGAGGGTGGGGTTCTGCTTAGGGTTCACTTCTTGTCCGATCATGGCCGCCATGAGAAGGGACGGGACAGCCACCGTGCCGATGGCCAAATCTTTTGAGCTTCCGAGCATGGCGTACACCAATGGCGGCACGAAGCTCGAATCTGCGGGCGTTTAATGTTTAAGAATTAAGACAGAATCATCAAAAGGTGTACAACGTTAACGACGTAGGGTGCATGTGTTATGTTAGTAAATTGCGGCTGCTGGTTCTTACATAATCCGATGACGGGAGGAAGGCTGGCTAGGCCGGCGTAGCTTATCCCCTGAGGGACGGCGAGGCTGGCGATGGTGATTCCGGCGACGACGTCGGCCTTGAAGGACTGGAAAGTGTAGCGCGGCGCCCAGTCGAGGATGGGGACGAAGTACTGCATCCCCAGTACGAATTTTCTGGGGAGCGGCTGGTTCTTGAACTGCCGGAATGGGTCGTCCGGGAAGAGGGTTTCTTTCACGGTGGATTTCACCACCTCGTAGAACGGCTTCGGAGGCGGCGCTTCCACTTCCCCGCGGCGCTGCTGCCACTCATAATCGCCATTTCCGCCCATACTGTTTTCTGTAACTCGAATGGTCAACCAGTTAAGCTGTGTCTCAAGAAAAATGGTCAATCAGCTGAGCTCAGCTGCTGTGTCTGTCTCAAAGAGAATGGTCAACCAGTTAAACTGTGTCTCGAGAGGAGTGGGTTTAGGTTCTTGAAATGGTTGAAGTTGGAGTGTATGAGAGGTGAGGATTTTTGGTATGAAAGCTGCAAATTAAAGAGCAATGGGATCTTTGTTGTGTGATCTTTGTTTTTGATTGATTTTCTTGGTAGTGAGCATTGAGGAACAGCCTGCAGATGTATATATATAGTAACATGAAGGGTGGTATAATGTGGGATGGTCAGTGGGCCCCTCTTGCTGCTAGACAATTTGGTTGTGGGATGAGATCACATCAACTGTCATTAGCTATTTTAATTTTGATATTAATTTCTGTATGTATATATCTATATGACATATACATATTTTTATCATTTCACCACTGCAGGAGTACAGTGGAGGTGTATTCAATTTGAGAATTTAATTGCATTAGAAGTTTATTTATCAATTGTTTCAAATTATTATTATTAGGGATTATGTTATTCGATCCTCTAGCAAATACCGATCATACTTGGATGGTAGACTTTGTTCACCTTCTAATCACTTACGACTTGAAAGAAGAAAAATGTGATCAGCTTGTAATTGGACTCTTATTTATAAAGCGACCCAGCTAAATAACTGACTAACGCCGACTATAACCGACCACATCGCATGTTAGGCACGTCAGTTGTATGTTGATTCACCATCCAATCAAGTAGCCATTATAGGTACGCTTGGCATCATCGCAAACTAGATCACTTGATACACAAAAGATACTTGTAAGTCATGTCGGAAGTTCGATCTGTCCTATTGAAATCCTCTATAAAAGGCTCATTAAATGCACTAGTAAGAGGGGAAGAGATCAGAGTTCGACGCACTATGAGTGCTATATTGAGTTCTCAATCTTTTATATGTACTTAGGAATTAATATTATCAATTATATTAAATCACTATTTTGGTGGAGGAATCAAAATCAAACATAACATATTTGAGACGATGTTTATTTATTCTATTTTAACAAATCAAAATCAAACTAAAATTTCATTATTTTCATAACAATGAACTCTCATCTTACTTTTGTGACATTCGACCAAATCCCATCATTTTTGTTCATTTCTTATTCATTTTAATAAGTAATGAATTAATGATGTCGATTTCATTTCCTATATCAAATAAACATGTTTGTAGAAATGTCAATCTAATTTGAAATCAATAAATTGGTCAAAAAATTAGTAAAGGTGGATTGAAAAAATTAATACCCATTCATTAAAATTCAACCAAATAAACCTATGGCATATATAAACAAACTAACTCAAAATTAAATGGACTGTTCCAATTGACATCTTTAACTGAAGCAAGATAATGAAATTGAAGTTTGAAGAATCAAATTTTGGGGAAAACAATATGCCATTGCACAACATGTTTAAATTCATGAATTTTTAAATTCTTAATAGTTAATTCACAAAATTCGTTTAAATTCATGAATTTTCAAATTCTTAATAGTTCATTCACAAAATTCAAATTTATAAGATTGTTCCTCAAAATGAATGACCAAATGATTGGTGAATATTTCTCTTGTTAACACATTTTTAGTCGAATTTATGTGATATATTTACTTTGTTTATATGACTTACGCGCTATTAAATAAGGATAGGGTATTTTAATGCACACTCTAACATTAAATATACTTCGTCACTAAATTTTTTCTAGGAAAATTTGAATTCTTTTTAATTAAATCACGAGATGAATATGGAACATGAATAAAGTCATGAAGAGAATGATAAATAGTGAAATGATATTTGTAATTTATATACAACACGTTTTGGAGGACGGTATAATGATCAAAAGGAAAGAAATAGATGGACACGTGGCGCGTAGTCAACGGGTTAACTACTTTGGTCAACAATGGTCTTCTACACCTCACTGATGTCCCCAACGGCCTACCGCGTTTTTGCACTAAACGTGGGCCCACGCAAACATATGCCTACGTGGGCAAAATTTATTGGGTGCAATCCAATCGAACAACACGTAGTAGGCGAAGGAATAGGATCCTACGGCGAAGGTGGGGGAATGTTACGCCTGATATTTTTTGCACATAATAATAAATAAAACCTTATAAAACCGAATCATACCAATAATATCAACCATCAAAAGTGACCATAAATCACACTAAAAAGATTCTATGTAACATGCTTAATTAGGAGAATGTTGACAATAATTAAACTCGTATCATTTATTTTGAGAATCATGTCTTATTTACTCAGTCACCTCTTCAGATCACGATGAGAAATTTTATTAATCTAGTATCTGAGCGTATTATTTTGTCATATTTTAATATATTACTCCGTCATTCTTATTGAACTCAAGTATTGATTGAATATTAGTTGGAGAGATTCTCACAACACATGTTTCATGCATAAAATTTGAACCCCTATATCTTATATAAGAAAATTTAGCAATTGAGATTCAGTGAGATTTTCAAAAGATTAACAATATGTCAAATATTTTAAAATATATTTGATTGATTTAAAAAGTTATTGAACTAATTCAATCAAATTAATTATAAAAAATTAAAAGCAAACATACTAGTAAAAATGATATTAACATAGTAGCGGACTGTCTGACTAGACGTACATGCGATCAAGAAATGATTGTGAATGAATTGAGTTCGAAAGGCCTCTTTACGATATCCTTGAGAACCTCGTGAAAGATCGGAGCACTCTAAGAACAGGAAGCTAACCCAGTCTTCGGGATAATCCCTCCCTCATTTCCAAAATAAAAATGATATTAACTCTAGCAACTATATTTCAATTTACTGTGATTAAGATTGATCTCAACTACAGTTGGTAGGCTAAATAAGCAATACTTTAAACTTCAATTTAGTTGGATTAAGAGTGATACCAATAATAATAGCTATTAATTAAGCAATACTTTTAAACTTTTGGCCGACAAAAAGTAAATCGGCTCCAACCTTTTGCCAGCCAATTGTGCATATAAAGATTAAATAAATTGTAGCATCAAACCTAACAATCTGGATTTTTGGAAGATTGAGGAATAACAACTATGTAATGTTCCTACCAACAGGGTGCAAATTAAACCACTTGTGTTGTAATCCTACTAAATCTTAATATAATAATAATCACTTGACAGGAGTGTAAGTTGGGAATTCATACTATTCATCCCAACTTGTTTGGGAATATAATTGAGATATCTCTAAATGTGCACCCTGTGTTAAGGTCGTATTGTAATCCTAGATTCCTAGCCAGCAAATTAAAAGACTATAATGAGGTAAACTGAATTAGGTTATCCATAGTTAACTAGTCCAAACTAAGAAGCTAAGGAAAATAAACCTCCTATAAGAAGTCGAATTTGGAACTTTATGATTATTAATTGAACTAACTAACCAACTCGATCGGCTGAAAGTTACCACCGAATCTCATTTACTTGCGGGCACTCATATATCATAGTACACATAAGCGAATTAAACTACTCGTAGAAATGTTTGGATTCGATTAAGTTTTTGTCATTCAATCACGAACTCAACGAATAATAAGTCATATCGAATTTGAATAACTTAATATTCAATTCAAATGGCTTACAAGCATTATCTAGTGATTTTTCAGTTTTTTTTTTTTATATTTAGTATAAATGGATGATTACAAATTTAATTTATATATGTATATAGTCTACTTAAAAATGAACAAATGGCTTCCCAATTGAGCTTATTCAAGCTGAACTTAAGCTCAAATTGGGTTTTATAAGATCGCAATTTCAAAATCTCTATGATGTAGATGCCTCACTAATATAATTTATATAGTATCCAATTGGAACATTATAATATGATCCTCACTGGTATGCTTTTCTTATTGGATAATAGTATTGCTCAAACCTTGATGCTTAATTGGTAACTGTCTTCTCGTGACACACTAATCTTTTAACGAGAATACAAATGATAGGTATTTGTTTGGCGATGGCTGGGTTGACCGAGTTCAGCACCTACTCGATACGAGACATGATGATGTGGCTTACCATGGAGGGATGTGGTTAAATGATTAATATCCATCCTATTTATCACTAATAAGTTTTTAAATATGATATGACAAACAGATAGTCAAAAAACTTTGTGATTAGGCATGCTTGACTTACATCAGTCACATGATGAGTGGCCCCTTACGAAATATAGTACAACACGTTAAATTTTTATTTTTATTAAAAAAAAGCCTACATCTCAAAAGACTAGTTTAATGGGTGGGGGAACTGAAAAACAACTCCAATTTTAGTGAAAAGTGATCTTATGCGGAACTGATGTGAGAGGTGAAAAAATATTGTTAAACATAAAATATAAATATTGTATGGTTCTGAAATTATTTTATATAATAATAAACATTGTTATAAACTATGATTCTTATCTACAACATAACTACCTATAAATTTTCTTGCCCACTCCTTTAAATTTTCTTAGATGTAGACATAGATTATTATTTAGTTCATTTTGGATTTAAAAAACATAAAAATTAATCTAATTCTTCAAAATCCACTTTTTAGGGATAATTAATAGCTGCTGCTGGTGCTGCAATAATTCATCAATAATGCCTCCAAGATCCATTGAATCTTTTAAAGCGAACCATTGAAAGTTACTACCACATTTCCACATTGTTCTAAGTGAAATGATGAATTTTTATGTCATTACAATCCCAAGGATATTATTTGTTATTATAACATTATTATTGTACTGATCTATAGATATAGTGTCAATTGGAGATAAGCATTCACATAAAGTCATGTAATCCCTAAGTTAAAACGCAACTTGAATTTCAAATCTCATTCAAAATTAATCATGGCATATTAATTAAATATTCAACACATCACCCAAACATATGTACTAGTATAGCCTGATAACTCAAGCTAGCTTTGGTCATCTTTACATTTTTCTTGATTATTGTGGTTAGAAAACTGATCATGGTGTCTGGATATTCGTCAATTAAACAGGTTAGTTAAACTACCACTGCTTTAACCATCACATCGACAATCAACACATGTCACAGTCAGTCTGAGCACACATCTGAGAGTTGCCACGTTAGCCGACTTTCAGTATGTGTTCCCTATTCCATCACCATAAATAAATTTCCTTATTTCTCAACAAGCACAACTTCTTACTAAAAACACTCTATTTACATCCAATTACGCTATAAGCTAGCTACGAATTTTCATACTGCACCTCAAATTCGAGAATCCCCACATGCCCTTTGATGGATATATTATGACTAGAGTAAATCAACCTGGGAAACGGAGCAGGAAAGTGGATTCATACCAGGATCAAGACACCCTTGACCCAAGACACCTCTACGTTCTTAATCGGGTTTAATAATTCGAATCCACCCCAGGTAATTAAATCCATCACCCTTATCTTAGACATACTTTCAAAGTCTAAGCGCATGAGTAAATTATGGAATGTGGAGGTAGGTTGTAAACTTGCACACGTACATCGGCGGCCAGTTGATAGTGTTTTAGTGGGATTGACATATCCACATCTACATAGGGGCTTTTGAAACAGGCTCTGATCTGAGTTTGAATTGTGACATAAAGTAACTGTAACAACTCCCACTAAACATGATGTATTATTGAGAATATTAATGATGCTGCAACAGAAACCATGGAACAAACGTAATAATTAGTAGGAAGACAGCGCATGTGGAGGGAATCATTTAGCAGAAATGGGAAG
Organism: Ipomoea nil; assembly: GCF_001879475.1. Classification (NCBI taxonomy): domain Eukaryota; kingdom Viridiplantae; phylum Streptophyta; class Magnoliopsida; order Solanales; family Convolvulaceae; genus Ipomoea; species Ipomoea nil. The sequence continues at coordinate 6,416,304 of NW_017617116.1, forward strand.
AACTGTTGAGGTATCACTGCATCAAGATATAGATGGAGAGGTCTGAGAGAATGGGCATGCCTATTATGGCGGTACGTACAAATGGAATGGGACACCCATTTTGTGTGGTTTAGGTCTTACGTACCACCACCGCCCAACCACACCAAACCACAATCTTGGACTAACCAAAATGTAATAAGGCGTTGAGGAATACATCCGCCTTCAATGTTGCACTTATTACAACATTCACAACTCATTCTAAGTTAGATTCTTTTTGAGAGTTGGATTCTGCTGATGTAATTCAAGTTGAATTTATATTAAATGGATTGTTTTAAAATTGTTGCTCCATTTGCAAGATACCTGTTCAGAAAAGACGAAATTTCTGATCTTAAGGACTCTCACATCTCGACCCAACAAAATTGTGGAGTATTAAATAACGATGATCGACCCATTAAGTGTGGTGGTTAGTCCCTGATGTTCAAAGAGCCACCCTACAAGAAGGTGAAACTCTCACAATGCAACTGTTATGACTCCATCTTGCATTTTTGCCTACCATCTACCCCTCCATTTGCAAAATACGGAGAACTTTGTCATAGGAGAGTGAATGGATGTTTGGTTTTAGTGTTTTAATTTTGGAGTGAGATTAGCCTCCCCAATATTCTTATGGCAATATACTATGGACTATTAGTATGCAGGCACATTGTCTCATGAATAGTGGAGTTAGAAAATAAACATATCCAATGAAATCTACTTTGTGAATTTAGTCAATAAAGTAACACTAAAAGATAAGCTCAAATCAAGAAGATAAATAATTAGCTTGGTTGGCGTGAGTGGCGGTGCACTCTTGTCTTTTAAGAGAAGTCGAGAGTTTAAACTCCTCTCGTATAGAAAAATCAATTTGGTCAGTATTTTGTCCATTAATTGGACTGGCTCGGTACGAACGATGATTAATCTGGTATGAGGTCTGACAAAAAAAAAATAAATAAATAAATAGACAGTTCTCAATTACTCGATCAACTCAATTGGGTGTTATCTCGAATTAAAGTGTATGTATATACAGATTGAATGGCGAATCACTCATAATCTCACAAGATCAGATTTCCAGAGAACCTTAACGTGTTGTTCTTTGCTAACATTGTAGACCCTACCCAACTCAACTTTGTGTAGTTATCTCTTATTTCTTCTCGTTTCATTCTCTGGTTGTACCCAAAAAAATCTTCATATAAAATTAAAGTTGATACGATAGATTGTGTTACATGGTCCTATGAATAAAGCCCAGCAGATGCACAAACTCTGCTTTTTGGAGGTGTTGACATTCTAGAAGCATGGACCGCCACATATCGTCAGCCGTCAGGTCGCCACCGTTGACTGAATCATTTCTCTGCATCAATCAAAATCAACGGTGAACATTATTTCATCCATTCACAACATCATCGTACTGGGTTGATGCCCTCCACTGAGATTGCCAAACTTCACATCTTATCTCCTACATGTGAGAAACATGCTTTCTGATATCTCCATGAGTACAATGTAGACTAAAAGATGGGCGATCCAGCTAAATTAATCAGATTGTTAATTTTGTAATTACAAAATTATAAATTTGATATTTAAAGAGAGCGATCTATTAGTCTTCTTAGTTTAAGCTAATAAGATTGATTTACTTTCTTTGTGGTCCTTTGACAGCTAGAATGACAAGATATGTTTATCAAATACATACTCTTAAATAGTAATTATAGATTCTACTTGTTGAATATCCCGAATAGGGTACCCAATCGGGTAGCCAGGCAGGTGGTTGGCAGCCGGGGAGGCCGAAGAACTACGGGGGCTAGGATTTAGGGCAAATTTCCCTCTTTCACATTAGGAAAGGGATCTCATAACTTAGGAAATAAGAACCAACATGGTTTAGTTAGGTTTCTTAAACTCAAATTTGTTAAACTTTTCCTTCCTCGATATAACTTGAGCATGTATAAATATCCCTGGAGTCACAGTGTAAGGGATCCAACTCTCAATTCTTACAACAATAATACCACCTCTCGCTCGTTATTGCCTACCCGCCTACCGATTACCGTGAAACCAACACTACTCATTTCAAAAAATTATAGGTCTTCTACCTTTGGTAAGTTTAGTTTATTTGACCACTATTAACTGTTTGACTTGGTTAAACATTCAATATGAGTGTTTGATTAATTAGTTTTTTATAACAGCTTATTGTTCTAAAATGTTGAAATTCAAAAAGCTGCTCAACAATCCATTTTTGAAAAAATCATTTTATATGTAATTAACTATCAGCTAATAACTAATTTACTAAACATTTTCTACCATCAAAATGTTATCAACTAATCAAACCTACTAACCTGAAGAGCTTACCAAACACCCCATAGACTAAAAAGATTCTTTAAAAAGTCGAATGTTTGGATAAGTTCTGCTTACAAGCTTTACTACACAACAAGCAGTTTAGAAAAAGAAGAGGGCCTATGAACAAACTTGTTACACTTCATCATCATCATCATCAACAACAAAAAACACAGTCAAATTTAAGAAACCAGAACCCAAACTTAAAGAACGATCAAACGTTTGAAACTAAAGCGACCAAACTGTCACAAATCAGTTCAGGAGTTGCACTTCCTTCCTTGCTTCTTTATTTCCTGATTAGTTAGTACCTATTTCCCTGCACCTGCATGGAAACAGATCGAAAATGAATCCACAAATCAATACCTTAATTCCTGCAAAAACATGGGAGAACACAAATGCTTACATCGAATCCGACCACCGGTCTGCAGTACATTGTGTTGGTCGTAAGAACACTGCAAGTGGAGCCGCACTCGCTGTCCTTGAGCGAGATGTTTGATCTGTCGAGCTTGATCGACCATGGATACTGGTAGTTCTGCGCGGCGGAGGAAACGTGGGAGGATGAGCGCTGCATTCTGACGGCGCGTGGCACGTTTCTTCCCTCGATGGACGGGCGGCGGCGGCTGGGCTGCCGCTCGAAGGTCTCCGGGCGCTGTTTGGGGGCGCTGTGGGAGCGGACTTTGGCCTGGGAGGATTTTGTGTTGGCCATGTAGCTTGGGTAGAATGGGTAGTCGGTGTAAATGGAGTCTGAGTACTCCGATCGGGCGTAGGGGACGGGGATTCTTGGCGGGTCGGGTTTGGCCATGGCGGAGGAGGAGTAGCATTGTGGGCTGCTTTGTGCGGTGTTGAAAGAGTAGTCTTCGAAATGGCCGCTGTAGGCTCTTGGGCTCTGGTCCGTCGCGGCCGACGGCGCCGGGGAGATTTGTGGAGTTTCTTGCTTGGAATACGAGGAGGGATTGTACGATGAAAATCTGTGCTCTGTTTGCCCATGATTGGAATAACTGTTTCGGCTTTTCATGCTCCCCTCCTTTGAATCTCCCAGATCCATCTCCACAATCTTGATGTTCTCCTCCATTCCTCTTTCATAATCCTACACCCAAATTTGCAACATTCATGCTATGATTCTGAATTTCTACCATAGATTGTGCACTAATACATAAATCTGGTCACAAGAAGGTAAATTAGTCTAGGTAGATTGTTCATAGCTGACCAGTTTAAATTAAGAAGGCCAATAAGCTGACAATAAAGATAACTGACAAGTTCAAATCAAGAAGACCAATAGACTGTTCGTACTTGTAATTGTAATTATACAGCTAACAGTATGACCTACTTGGCTGTGTGATTTTGAATTTTTGGTACCATTTTTTGTGGTTTGAAGGAAATTGTTGCAGGGGAGATGAGATAGAGACATACTTTGAATGAGTGGCGGAATCTGCTGTGAACTGATAGCCTTTGATTGGTGGGTTTTTCTTGATCTTCCGCCATTTTTAGCCGCTGGGCTCGAGCTCTAGCCTGCGCTGTTATGAGTGCCTGCATGCATCTCAGTGTTGCGGCTGCCTGTTTCCTCACCAAATGTCCCCTCACCAGTGCCTGCAATTTCACTAGCCCTTTCAAAGCATTCAACGCTTTTCTAGCCTGCAAATCAACAAAATTCAAAAATTGAAGGATGTGTTCTTGAAACTAAAAAGTTTAAATTAATACTGGATGGATATTGAGGAATTGTGTACCAAGTAACCCCGGAAAACTGCCTGAATTTTAGTGGCGGCAGCCTCGGAGGCTCTGCCGCCGATGGAAGCAGCCGCGGTGAGTTGGATCACGGCGGCGGCTGCCTTGGCAGCCGCCGCCGCAGCGTCGGCAGCGGCGGCGGTGGCCGCCGCCACCGCCAAGGCGTGCTTTTTCTGGTCATGATCTGATGATTCCAACGCGTCTTGTTTGGCATTGGGAGTGGTGGCAGTGCTTTCCGGAGCAGAACTGAACAATTCTCGCTGCCCCGGCGCGGTGGCCGACGACCGCCGGAAGCTCCACCGCTTCTTCTCTCTGGGAGTGACGGAAACCGGCGTTGTAGGCTGCTCATTCCCACCACCTCCATAGACGATCACCTTCTCCTTCTCCTTCTTCCCACTCAAGAAATTCTTTATCCATTTCCCAGTTTTCCCCATCTCTTCTTAACCCGCGGATTCTTGATGAGACAGATTCATAGAAAGCAACCAATGATGTTCTTCCGATCTCCCCTTTTCTCCCTTCTTTTGTCACTATCTCCCCTCAAGATAATGATAATCCATCCATCATAATTGTTGCCTTATTAAATGAAAGAAACCAGATCACCACCACCTTAATTACCTCAAAAAACAATTTCTTTTTCTTTTGACAGACACATACATTCACTGTTCCATTGTCTCGTCCACATGCTCTGCTGTAATTACCAATCATGGTATTCCATCAATGATGTCATGGGGGAAGAGAAGCTGATAGGAAACTCCCAAAACCAAACCAATTGCCTAGTCCTATGGCCTATCCCTCTGGGGGTGGTTATAATGGAATTTGTTCTTTACCTAATTCTGGGGTGATTCTTTTTGCCCTTTTCTTGATTATATATGTAGGATGCGATAATGACGGCTGTTATAAACTGAGTCTAATTAAGAATTAAGTATTTTAGATTCACTAAAATCATGTTATGTCTTGATGTTTAACTTGATAACTGATAACTCTCTGCTTTGGTATAGTATGTTTAGCTTTTTTATGTTTGTATCTTAAACCTGAAAATCTATACTTGTCCTTACACTATAATCTTGGTGGATGAGTAAATTGTGTTCTTTTAAGTTGTTAATTTCACTCTGATTAGTTGACTAGTTGAATTGTATTCTGAAAGTTTTGGTTTTGTTTTTTTGAGTGAAGGGTTCAGAGGGCATGTGAAAATGGGTCAAGGGAACATGCAAAATCCGTGTAAAATAGTGGTGCAAAGATGGGAAGTGTTCCCCCACTGGCAATTGAAGGTGTATTATTTTATATAAGTGGGTGGGGGGGGGGGTTTGGGTTCTTGAGGGGCAGTTGTGGGGCCAAAGTAATGAGATTAATGTAGATGTACCCATTGGAAGGGGTGCCCTATTGAATCTAGCACATGGACATGGTCTTTATCTCCAGCTGTAGGGAACCCTCTCTCTTCATTGTCCCTTCTTTATCCTCTGCTGCTTGATCCAATGCAAAGTCACATTGAATTGGATTCCAACACCCTGGAAACAAGTTATCTATCACCTTCTTATATTCCCACAAGTCTCCATCATACTAAGGTGTAAGTGTCATTGTTGAAAAGTTTTAATGGTGCTCACTCTAGCTTTCTGCACACTGCTGGAAATTATAGAATTTTCGACCGCCTGAATGTGTCAAGTTGAAAGTAAAAAGTAGTCAGAAATAGCAACAAAGGTTTTTTTCGATACCAAAAGTGGTCAGAACAAGGCTTTTCCAGCGGTGACGGGAGCTGGCCCAATGAAAATTGTTACTTGTGAGAATCAAATCCAGATTATCTCGAAATTCTCCCCTACAAAGAGAGTTCATTTGTCACTTGAGCTACCCCGTCGAGTTTTTCTGCACAACCTAGCTAGTAGCTACCCACTTATGCCTCTTTCCCGGAACACATGTTCCACACCCTCCCTTTCCTCTTACACAACGCAAACACATGATGACAAGTTGAACATAACATGTTTAGATTGAAAGATGTGGTCAAACGTGAGGAGCAAAAGGCCGGGATAAAAAGGCCATGAAAAAACCAGTCCTAGAAGGCTACAAACACAAGAGGAAAGCTTCCGTCGACAATGGAACGTGTTACCTCCATTCTGCCCCACCATCAAAGACAAAATCAATCAATTTTCTAATAATCCTTTTTAACGTTTGTTAGTGACTTAGTGCAGTCTGATGATCAGTTCCTAGTAGCTACAAAGATGCGAGGTCCCACGCAATTTCTTGCACCAGTGTGTGATAATTTTAGATCAGAGAGGCTGGACAGCAGTCATACGTCGGTGAACAAACGGACAATTAATGTGTATAGTGATGTTATCCTAATTCGTTAAATAGGTTTTAACTAGGTTTTTAGATCGACTCTTAGTAGAAGTGGTTTATTCGTTTTATTGATTTGAGCCAATCAGTTAAGTTTGTTTACTTTGGTTGTCCTTTGTCGGCTAGAGTCACCAGGTATAAATTATCCTGTGTATACCTTGATTTCTCTCTCGTCAATTATTTAATGGCTAGAGTCACAAGTTAAGGTAGGAATACAAAAAACAGTATTATACTATTATTGAAGACATTAATTATTAATTACAGTGCATTAACAAGAAAGTTTGGAGCAGAATACTTGGATTTTTCAACAGTCAACTCAACTTTTGTAGTTTTGTTTCAATAATTTGCAGTTGTTGTGTCTTCATGCAAACAGGCCTACGTGAACAAGATCATGTGGGAACCAAAGCGTACCATTCTTTTGACATTCTTCTCCCAAAATACGGAGTAATATTTTTTGTATTCAGATCAAAGATTGATATATATATCTTATATTATAACTTTATCGATTTAGCTAATTTAGTACCAAATTTTACAAGTTCAATCTTTGAAAATTACTCATTGGCTTTTTCAGTTTGAAAATTACAAATACTTTGGTTTATAATAAAAGTTTGTATTATTTGGTTTAAGTAGTCAACCACATGCATAATTAATAAAAAATAATAATCTGTGCATGTGTATATGAAATGGTTGGGGGGAGGCAATATTTTTGTGCGTGGCTACAACGTTCAACGCACATGCCTTGTTTCTCTTCATTATATTATAAATAATTAAAATTTTGTTTCTCTCCCTTGGCTTGTATTATTGTATGTTGAATAATCAACTTGGCTACAGACTACCATGCGCAAAGTAATATTATTATATATCTGCACGAGTTTAGCTTAATAATTCAGTAAACAATATTTATAAAAAGAAATTAAGGTTCGAACTTTAATATTTAGGATTAAGTCTATGCATCAATCTCAATGGATATTTTAACTTTTCTGTACTTACATATACTTTCTAAGTTTTAATTAGTCCTATATTAATTAATTTAAGAGGAAACAACATTTTGACACCTGAATTGTTTAATTTTTAAAATTTTGGTCATTGTTAGTTAATTTAAACAAATTTAGTTCTTTAATTGTGCAGTATATTACAATTTTAATTCCTAATATTTTGTCATTACCAAACTCCACTAGCGCAGACTATTTTTATGAGATTATTTTTGTTATTTAGAGTCAATATCCACAATTAAAGTCGCATTCTCTCCCTGTAAACACCATCTTTTATAGTAGATATTGATTTATATCTAAATGACAAAAATAACCCCATATGTTAATAGAGTTTGATAATTATAAAACACCAAATCACTAATGACTAAAAGTGCAACGTTACGAACATTTGGCTCGATGGCGTAAGAACGTTAGCCTATGGGCATGGTGTGTGTAACTGTATATAAAGTTGCCTATACTTGCATCAATTTATGACTTTCCAATCAATTTATTTACAAAAATAAACAAATCATGACCATGAAAAATGATAATGTAGCAGGTTCAATTGTCATCCACTATGAAACTAATTCAAATGTTATCTCACTATAATTAAGAATTCAAACAAAAATAATTAAAAAAAACACACACACACACACAAACACATAGAATTCGAGAATAATTTGATTTAGAAAATGTACTAAAATATATTGGCATTGGATTGGATGGTATGTTGCTATTGCTTTGCATTTAAGGATTATTAACAGTTAGAAATGGTAGTTGGGAGGACAATAGAGCTTAAAGCAGCATTCAATCAACAATTAACTGTATCGCAATTATAGTTTCTTGTGCTAATTTAAGGAGCATTTATTATTTAGAAAACATTATGGTTATGTGGGTGATAGAAGAAACTCACAACTTCTATTTGAACCCTATGCTACAAACTTGACTAAAAGACTATTGGTAAGAATAAAAATTATGACATTTTTATATGAGAATCATGCATGCTTCATCACTCAGTTTCCTCGTTCGAGAAAATAATATTTTTTTGTTCCTTAATTATACATGTTTCACTTTTCATTATTTAAGTGTCGTGAAGTGAGTATATTTTTACTTTGAAATTTAAGGGCTTGGTTACTTTATTTACAACCAAAAAAAAAAAACACTTTGCAAACATTTAATAGATGAAAAACGAAACCAATATAATTGAGAGATAAAAAAAAAATTATTTTCCTATAATTCAAGAAAAAACAAAGGTGACATTTTCTCTTTTCTTTTAGGTTAAAAAAGACAACACGAAACAATATAATTTTTACGATCTGAGACGTTACGCCAAAAATATTACAGTATAAAACTACTCTTTCATTATTGATTTATGTTAAATTAATTAAATGACCCGCACATTTATTCTTTCTTGTAATGTATGTGACATTCCTCTCCTTTAAAAGTCCAAATACTTCTTGCAGCCCAAAATTTCCCAGTACAATTATAAACTAATCTACAGTGGAACTATCTCATAAAGCCCAGCACACACACTTTCAATCGTTATGCTATGAGCATGTGCTCACCTTGCATGGTGCACACAAATCTATATCCATTATTTTTATATTATAAATTCATAATTTTATACTGTATATTTATAATTTTTAGATTTTCGGTGAGCTAAAATTTATACTTCAGATTCAAAATTTCTAACCACGAATCTATATCCATAATTTCTATACTGTAAATCCATAATTTTTATACTGTATATCCATAATTTCGAAATTTTCAGTGAGCTAAAATTTATACTTTAGATTCATAATTTTAACTCACTGAGAGTCTAAAAATTTATAAATATACAATATAAAAATTATGGATATAGATTCATGTGCATGGTGAGCACGTGCTCACAGCATAATTTGCCACACTTTTCTAGGGAATTGTGTACAATCCCCATCGCTTTATTGGTTGATAACACATTAACACGACCAACAACACCCACTTTTTTTTTTTTTTTTTCGAAGAGACATCACCCACATTTTTTTTTGAAGAGACAACACCCACTTTTTAAAAAGCATTTTTTTCACAAATTAATTCACAATTTGTTTTTTATAAAAAATAAATAAAAATCGCAGTGACTATCAATAATGCGTATTAGATAAGCTCTAGATGGTAGTCATACATAATAATAGTTTAAAAGTTATACATGAGATATAAATCACATTAAAAAGATTTGTGTGACTTAATCAAAAAAATATTAATAAAAACCAAACTCATAATAGATACTGGTTTAAATGCAGACAGTGCTTTCCGTACAACCAGTAAGTATGCAAAAATACACCACACAATATTTAAAAATTTAACATAATGAAATGCATTAATGCATCACACACCAAAAAATGTATCATGTCGTATCACATTTAATTGTACATTTCTGATGAATGACCTCACAAGTCACAACTATACAAGAAGCACTGTCCGCACAGAAAATTGATCTACTCGTAATATTTATGTACAACCGTCCACCTTTTTGAAGCAATTAATGGACAGTTTGATATACATCGAAGGATGATATAATTGCATGTATCTTTCCAAGGAAATTAGGCTACTGTTGACTTTGGACTTTGGAGGTATACACAAATATCTTATTTCAATTTAACATTCAACTTTTTATATATACGAAATAAAAAAGAATAAATTAGACTACACGAAACGAGACTAACTCTTTTTTTTTTTTTTTTTTTGAAAACAACAAAAAAATTTATATGACGCAAATAGACCGCAAAAGCCTTCTAGTAGATAAGTTGCACATTACCAAAAAAAAAAAAAAAAGGAGTAATCCTCTCATTATGTATAGTGATTTATATATATATATATATATATATATATATATATATATATATATAAACATGTTTGACGTAACATTTTTGATCTCTACTAATAAACCCCTTGATAGTGTCAAGTAAAAGAAAGTAATGATCGATATAAAAATACCGCCATGTTTAACGCGAATCGAGCAAAGTAGTTGACTTTCTTGGTAATACATATTGAGCGAAGATAAGGAGTGCCATTTCTTTTTTTTTTTTTTTTTTTTAGTTTGCTCCATCCATATGGGTGGGGATTGAACCTCCAATCTCATACTTAAGGGACGAGGTGCTAAACCACCACGCCAACCATGTTAATTACTGTCTTCCTTGCTTTTAGCTCAAATATTTTCAAAACATATCTCGTATATGTTATCCATAATAAATGTTTTTTCGTCTCTATAAAATATATATATATATATATATATATATATATATATATATATATATATATATATATATATATATATATATATATATATATATATGGAATACATAAAGATAAATATTTTGAAAATTGACTTCTTTACCTCATGTTGATTAACAAGTCAACATTGGAAATCTTATGAATGCAACAGAGGGTTGGGTTGGATTAAGTCCAATTTTTTGGTTAAAACAAATACAAAAGTCTGTGTTGACGCGGTGAACACATGACATTATTGCCGGGCAGGAAACGTAAGCCAACTCCGAAACCATACTGTCAAAAATGGCCCGCGACAACCATTTCAAATACCATATATTAACTTCCCCGAACTGACTTCTGTAGAATCTTCCATTTGAAATTCTGCATCTCCATTGCCGTCCTTCTTTAATACCCCGCGTCACGCCCCCATTTATACTCCTCCTTCGTTCCCCGTACACCCAAACCTCCAAAGACTGAATCTTGGTGAGCCATGGCTTCTCTTCACACCATAGTTGTTATTACAGTCGTTCTAGCTATGCTTCCATGGCCCTCCACAAGCGATAATTTTCTGGGACCTGTGTTGTCCCCGATTTTTGGTAAGTTCCCTGAAATTTTCTTTCTGTTTCTGATCAACCCTTTTTTTTTTTTTTGGTTGGTGTTATAGTTGAGGATTTGGTGAGTTTCTGGTTTTGGGGTGTGGGTTTTAAGAAATTGAATTTATTGTTGCTGTTTATGTGTTTGAGTGTTTGTTGCTGTGACTTATTTTTGTTGGCTTGATGTGTTTGGTGATAGATACTGTGTGCAAAGCTGATGTGTGTGGAAAGGGGACTTGCAAGGCATCAAATGGCAGTTTTGGTTATGAATGTGAATGTGATGCTGGGTGGAAGCAAACTCGTTCTCAGAATGATACTTTGTTCAAGTTTCTGCCTTGTATTATCCCCAACTGTAAGTGCTGCTGTCTCCCATCTTTGTTCTCTTCAATTCATTGTTTCTGCAGTTCTAATTTTTCGAGTTTATCTCCTTGATCTGAGTTATGAGTGACAAGGAAACCTGAAGCCACTACCCGAAGGTGTACACTGTCTAAATCTCGTCTTGTGACCCTAGCTGGTAAAGAATCACCTTAAGTTGTCCGACCAGCTCAAACTAAGAAGACCAATAGGCCGCTATGCTAGGAGTCAAACTTGTAACCTTATGGTTACCAAGTCAACAGCTCGACCAACTTGGCTGGGTTGTCCCCCTTGATTTGAGTTCTAGTTTTAGTAGTTAATGATTGATATTAGGTCTCAAGAATTGTCTCAGTATATTGTTATTGCAGCTTACAAGGACTCCAAGAACACGACTTTAAGTGATTTTCTTACTAATATATTGCTTGGTTGGTTTGTTGTGATCTGTCTGTCTTAAGAGTACAATTGCCAAAAGGAGGAGAGTGTTTCAACGTCTTATATTTTCCTTTCTTTGTAGTACTCAAATCTTTTGTCTTATGGAGTTAAACATTGATAATTTAATACGGAGCAGATAAGTCATAATAGAAGCTTAACACGGCTCTATAAAATTGACAGGGATAGTGTTGTTATTTAATGGTGATCTTGGTATGTCAACGTTGTTTGGGTACTATAACAATATTTTTTATCTTTGCTTACAAGTTGCAAAGAAAATTCTGTCAAATCAGATCCGAAACATATTCAATGGCACCAATAGCCTTTTAACAAGGACACATTCTTGTTTATTTCTTACCATTAATGCATTTGAATTTTAGTTCAATCTTTGTCCAGCTTACTTGTTTATCTGAAATACACATAAAACATATGATTTGGTGATCAGGGATTGGTCCAAGATTCATATAAAGTCAAAAATTGTACATGGTTGTTTGAAACCCTGTTGTTTGTTTTTTCTCCTCATATTAGAGATCCGTCATTTTCATTATACAGTTCATACTGATTATAGATGTCATTTCTTTTAGGTTCTCTCGACTTCAACTGTGGAGAAGAAGCACCTGCACCTGCACCAAATAGGGCAGTCAATTCATCAATCTTCGAACGTAATAACAAATTACCTAATAATATCGTATTGCAGTTGTAAAATTGTGAACTTTCTTTCTTTGTCATCTTCAAATTTGTGACTTTTTCGCCTTATAGCCTGCCATTACGCGGATTGCGGAGGGGGCACATGCAACAAGACTTCTCCATTAACCTTTACTTGTGAATGCAAAGAGGGTTACTACAATCTGCTCAACACCACCGCTTTCCCTTGCTTCAAAGAATGTAAGACTTGACTCAAAATCCGCGTTTAAAATACGAATTTTAAAAATTTTAGAACTAATTTTGCCATCTGTATTTGTTTTGGAAGTTCTTATGATTGGTTTATTATATGCATTTAGGCGCACTTGGAATGGACTGTAAGGATCTCGGGATTGGCTTCCCTAAGGGATCAAATAGAGCTCCAGCCCCAAGCTTATCTGATAATAGTAAAGGTGAGATTTTTCCAGTATTGTTAATCAGTAATGAATCATCTTTATACTTAAAATTTTCCTTTGTGTTCATATTTCGTAGTTTTAGTTATACAGGAATAAATTAGTTTGAGTCTTTTCGTCGTGTCATACAAATGCACTAATGAAATATATTTCGTTCTTACAATTAAAAGCAGCAAGCTCAATGATCGGAGGTGGCTTTGTCTGGAAGGTTATTGCAGCAGCATCACTAGCGATAATTTTGTTGAAATAGATGTAGAAGATGGATGAGATTTCTAGTCTAGCTACTATATGAATAAACAAGCTATTCACCTATTCTGCAGTTAGCTTCTCGCGGGTTATAGAATACAAATAGTATTACTTAAGATTGATAAACTTCGGGTTATGTAGAGTTTCCACATCTGTATTATGTTTTGTCTTTCTTGTTTTGTGTATATCATGCGTTCATCCCTTTGTTCACTTACCAGACATTCTATTTGTAATTGATTTCATCAATAAATATATGTTTTGAGTCCTGAAAAATTTGTTACTGTTATCTCTTTTTGTTGGCTTAACGTGTATATTGATTGATAAAGTGTGCAAAGAAGTGGGATGTGGCAAAGGGACTTGCAAGGCATCGGGAAGTAACGCTTTAGGTTATGATTGTGAATGTGATCCGGGCTGGAAGCAAGCTCGTTCCGAGAGTGATACTTCCTTAAAGTTTCTGCCTTGCGTTATCCCCAACTGTAAGTGCTTCTCTCTTACGATTAATGCATGGAAAGTGTTGCTTGTTTTCTCCCTCGTATCAAAGATCCATCGTTTTTCATTTCTTTCAGGTTCCCTCCACTATTCGTGTGGAGAAGAAGCTCCTGCTCCCGCACCAGCTAAAACTGCCAATACATCAATCTTTGAGCGTAAGTACAACTTACCCTTCGGCTAATATCATACCTCGGTTGTAAAGCTATGAACTTTAATTTCTTTCTTTTGGTGTTATCTTCGAATAATGTGTGTTGGTTTTGCAGCCTGCCATTGGGCCGACTGTGGAGGGGGCTCGTGCAGAAAGATTTCTGCACTCACCTATGATTGTGAATGCAAGACGGGCTACTTCAATCTGCTCAACGTCACCATTTTCCCTTGCCTCAAAGAATGTAAGACTCAAAATCCTTTTTTTATGAATGAAACAGTAAATTAGGACACAGTTCTTCACGATCTGTCTACTATATGCATTAATCAGGTGCGCTTGGAATGGACTGTACGAATCTGGATATTGGGCGCTCAACGAACAAATCAGCAAGCCCTCCAGCACCAAGCTTATCTGATCACACTAACAAAGGTGAGATTTTTTCCAGCATTCTTGAATCTCAAACTTATATGCTTCCTTGTACACATGAAAAGAATGTTTGTTGTTCTTATGATTGAAAGCAGCTAGCTCGATCGTTGTAGGTGGGTTTGTCTGGAAGGCCATTGCAGCAGCAGCATCAGTAGCGATGTTTTTGTCGAACTGAAATCGATGGGGAAGATGAATAAGGAAGCTATTGTCCATTTCTAGTGTCAGCTTCTTGCAGGTTATGAGATGATAATATTCATTTGTTTCATTGATTGTTGGGTGTATAGAGTTCCCACATCTGTATCTCCAATTCTCCATCTCAGACACTCTATTTGTAATTGATTTCATCTATTAATACTATAGTTTTTGAGTAAACTTGGAACTTTTTTAAAATGGTTTCTTCACATCTCCAGAAATCTTGAGTTGCAGGATATGGAGGATAGCCTAATCCACTGCCCAAACCCTATACTAAGCCCAGTAGTCCAAAAGGACCAAAACCATGTTTATGGTCACTACATTGTTAGGTGCAAAAGTGAAACATCAATTTTTTTAATTTTTTTTTCAAATCACGAGTTGTCCTGTGCAGACCTTAATTGTATGAGACACTTTTAAACTCGTATCAGACTAATTCTCGTTCTGACCAGGCCAGTCTAATTAAGGGATAAAGTGTTGACCAGATTGGTCTTTTCATACGACAGGGGTTCCAAGTTCTAACTCTCAATCTTTCTTTTAAGGGACAAGAGTGCACGATCACTTACATCAACGAAGCTGGTTAAGTGAAATATCAATTTAACATACCCAATAACTCTTTTTTTTTTTTTTTTTTCTATACAACTTAACACCCTACAAAATTATATAAAACATAATGAAATAGCTTTGATTTCAAATTCAAAAGAAATCTGTGGGGACAGGATACATATATATTAATATGCTATCTGACTAGAGAATAGAGATGATACAATGTTTAATCTGGATGGAGTACTTTTTACTGTTCCAAATCTTAATGTTTAATATAAGCTCACAGGAAAGGTGGATACACAGTAGTTTATTGTACGCCAAGCCGCTAGCAAGATCTGACACTCCCATTATTACACAACCACCAGACAAGACACCAAATGCACGGCGGCTCCGCCATTACCGGCGGCGTACGTACGTCATCCCATTAATCATCATGCCAAGAAAGCACCGTCAAGTCCACACCTCTTCTTCTGCTGCCTTGGAACTTGATCAACAGCCAAAAGTGCTCCCCTCATCATCATCATCATCTCAGACGCTCTCTTCGAGACAACGCAAGCTTTGTCTCTTTCTCTGCATCGGAAACCGTGCGCGCATTATTGAAAAAGCTTTTATCTTTTCTTGCTTGAAATGGTGGGTTTTCTACTTTTCTTTTCGATCGCCTTCTCGGTTTCTGTTTCCTATGAGAGAGAGCTTTCTTCTTTCTGCTGCGCAACAAATGGAGCCCCTCTACCCTAGCTCCTATTACTAGCTCACACTTCATTTATTTATCATAGGGAGGAAGTAGTAGTCCAGGCCAGTTAAGTCTAGCCTAATAACTTGGAATCAAATAGGTTTCATTGATGGAAGTTGCTCGGATTTGGTGGAAATGTGGGATTAATTAGAATCTTTTGGGTATCAATCATATCAAATATGGTGTATATAATATATTGGATAATTCTAGACAAGTTGGTCAGATCATTAAATTGGTAAAGTTTAAGTTACGGTGAGAACGTTTAATTTTATTGATTTTTTTGAACTGATTTACTTTATTATGGTCTTTTGTCTACTACGACAGTGAAATGAATTTACCAAATGAACACTTTTTAGTAATGATCTATTTTTTAAATTTTATATTTTTTATTTTTTACTTCAATTGATCAGTTATAGCAACCTATGCTGGAGTCCCCTGCTGTTAAAATTAGCTCACAATTCATTTACTTTGTGATAGGTTGTAGTCCAATTAAGTCTACCCTAATAATTTGTGTCAAATAGGTTTCATTGATGGAAGGTGCTCCAGTTTGGTGGAAATGTGGAATTAATTAATTTTTTTTGGGTATCAGTAGTATCAAATATCTAATATATGGGGATAACTTTAATCAGGTTCATTTTGATTGTTGTTTTGATATTTTCAATGTTACAAATTTTAATTTTTAAAAAATTGTCTATTAGTCTTTTTAACTTAAACTAATCAAATTATGAACAACTTAGATTGTTAGTTTCTTCTAGTTCTATGTTAGCTAGGGCACAAGATAATGTTTACTTTGACCACTACATATGTGGAGTATTGGCTTCGAGATTCTATTGTCACCCAAAAATACATAGTATAGGTACATACGATGCATTTGATATTATTAGAGGTGTTAGTTGACACTATAAAGTAACGTTTTTTGTTTTGAGTTTGAATTATGAGAATGTAATTATATATCTTTAAAGTTAAATTTTATGAAAGAATGCTTTGTCACCCTTTGTGATTTTATCCAATATAAACATAATCAGTGTTGATATATAAGATTATAATGTATTATGATTAAGAAAATATGTGTTCCGACAAAAACTAAATAACTTTTAACATTTTAGAATTCAAACAATACTCAAAGTTTAGAGATTTTCAAAAGTGCATCATGTAAGAAATGTTTGATTATATAATATATTAATTTATTGAGATTATATTAAATATTATTGGTATCATAAAAATTCCATGAAGTTAGATGCGCATATTAAATGGGGAAAGGGATGTTTGGTGATTGAAATAATCCAAGATTCCAATAATTATGATAAGCACATCAACCATAACATCATCAACAATAAATGGTACTTATGGTCAAGTGGGGTGGGGGTAATAGTAAGCAATGCAGTAAACAAATTGAATCTTTTTTCTTTTTTTTTTTTTTTTTCTTTTTTAAATAAAAAAAAAAACAAATTAAGAAATTACAGTGCAACAGATCAGCTAAGTGTGTGATTAGAAACCCAAAAAAAAAAAAAGAAGTAAAGGAATATTGAACATATCTTTCGTTGGTAACGAAAATGAAAACCACGCAATTGTTGGTTGTCCGATAACGTAATATTCTCCGAAGCAAATTCAGCGGCTGTTGTTCCCATCAACACACCTTGCAATTTGGTGCGACGTTCACATCCCATTAATAATACCCACTTCCCTTCCCTTCTCTTCCTGCACTTTCCCTTCCCCCAACTCACAACTTTTACCATTTTTGGTATTCATTAACACAATTTGCTACACATGTAAATCAGAATCGTAATACGAATCAAATACTTAGTAATGATAATGAATTTTTTTTGTGAAAGTATTTTTCATGTTTGGTAATTGGTAGTATGATGAAATTGGAATGATTATTAATATTGATGTTTAGTTATATATGATCCTATAATGGGAATAAATATTTTAAAATACAAAAATATAATAAAAATTTAAGGCAATTGATCATAATATAATGAAATCCAAAGCACTAATATATATATATATATATATATATATATATATATATATATATATATATATATATATATATAATTATAACAAAAATCTAAAAACACTAATCTAAATTTAGAAATCAAATTTATTTGTTAATAAGTTAAAAAAAGTTAAGTAAGCTGAAAACTTGTCAAAAGAATTAATAACAATGTATTCGAATTTGTACTTTGTTTAATTTTAATTTCTTCATTTTCCTATTTTATTTAATTTTAATGATTTCAATTGCTTCGAATATTTTAATTTTAATAAGTTTAAGTTTTACCATTTGAATAGTTACGTAATATGAATTATTTTATTTCATATTTTTTTTGTGTACTACAATTTCTATTGAATTATATACATAAATACATAATATGAGTAATTTTTAATTAAAATAATAATATAAGTAATATTTCATTTTCGTTATTTTTAATATTTTAATATAATTTATATATTGATACAAAATAATAATTGTAGAGATAAATTATAAAAGTTAATAATTTTTTAATGTGATATAAATGTGGATCAGTTTTAAAAGTGAGAAAGTATTGCAAGAATAATTTCAGCTTAAAATTTCTTTTTTTTTTTTTTGATATACTCAGGGTTTCCACCTTCAGACACGATTAATTCCGTGGTTGAATTGTAAACACCTCTTTTAGATGGAACAATTGATCTGGAGAATTAAAACAGCTCTATTCCTAAAGTCAAAATCAAACTCTGAATTTTTGATTAAAAAGAATGAGTCTTTTCCACTCAACCACACCTTGCAAGTTATTTCATGTTGAAATGGTAGAAGGCTCACAATGACAATAGAATATAGTCAAAGCTAATAATTATACATCAAATCAAACATGGAGAGTAGGTATCCTATAGGGTCCAAATAGTAGGTCGAAGGGCGAGCCAGTTGACGTGAATTGACACATATCTGATCTGTAAGCTGTGAGGGCCCCAAGAAGCTATATATCAGAGCTGCAATGGCGATAGGTCCACGTTGTATAGTATGTAGTATCCTCAGATCACATGAAATTATGAAGACGATCTTCTTGTTGGATGGGCTCCGATCCTGCCTAAACATTCATCTTTTATCTCAAAACCTGCAAATCCTACTCCCCATTTTCTACCGCTACATTGTCTGCTGCATCATATCGGATTTGTAGTTTTGTACTCTTCAATTTTTTTTTATTTTTTTTATTGCATAAATCCTCTCTCACTTTTCTTGATATAACCATAGGTTAACTGTTGGGATTTGGACTATTAATGCACTACTATTCCCCTTCATCGTCAATGTATAGTGGTCTTCAAATAGACGTTTAGTGGCAACTCAAAAATTAAAATAATTTGGTTTTACAAAATTTAAAAGTTTATTATTTTGAATTTAATTAGCTTAATATAAAATATAATTTGTTAGGTATAGGTAAATAATAATATTTAGCACAATTTAATTTTGTTAAAATTATGTTTTATGTAGTTTAATTTTTAATCAATTTATGTTCAATATTATATTAGTCTTGTTTTAATTGCCCTGATGCGATATTTTAAATGATATAATTTATTTTTAATAGAGTTCTACCACATGAATTCACAAATTTTTCTTCTTCACTTTTACTTCTTGACGTGACAGACAATGATATGGGCCATGTTTGGTAAAATGGTTGTTAGTTTTTTTTTTTTTATATGGCTGTTAGCTGTTAGCTGATTGTGTTAATTAGATGGTATAAATAGTTGATAACATTAGCTGATTGTAGAAAAGTATTTGGTAAATTAGCTCTCAGCTGATAGCTGTTTGGTATAATTTTTTTTCTCAAAAAGCTAATTGAAAAAGTTGTTTGGAGTAACTTTTAGAATTTTAGCATTTTGAAGTTGCAAAAAGCTAATTAACCAAACATTTATATTGATATTTTAACTAAATCAAACAATTAATAGTTGTCAAATAAGTCAAAATTGACCTATAGGCCAATTTTTTACCAAACAGGGCCATGTTATTTTCATCACGTGGGTCTAAAAAAAGAACTTGAGAGTGAGAGTAGAAATTGGGGGTATGTATGTAGAACTTGAGAGTCCATATAATAACTTGCTTTTTAATAATATACAATTTATGTTTAAGTATTTTAACAAAATAGATAAATATGTTTTCAAAAAAAAAAAAGATAAATATAACATTAAACAAAAAGGGTAAATAACAAATTAATAAAAATAATAAGGGCAGAACATGAAAAAAATACTAAAATTCTGTTGTTTAATTAATAGTACTATGTCATATTTGGCGCAATATTGTTCACCCCGGCTAATTTTATATTTTAGCGTGTTCATTGGAGGCGTTCCACTGTCTTTTTTTTTTTTTTTTTCCCAATGCAGACAACGAACCCTAGCTCCCTCCTTCTCTCCTACATACTTCCTAACAATTTGTGTAAAAATCAATATTAACAACCTTTTACAATGCAACATCTATAATGAGTTGCATGTGTTTAAGATGAACTACGAATATGTTAGCTCAAGTCACTATAATAATATAATTACGTTCCATTATCTTTTGTGAGCTTTCGTCAAATCTAAAAATACAAATTCCTTTACCCTATCAATAATATATCAAACATAAACCATAATAGAGAATGAAGAATATGTGGTCCTAGCGTTTGACGCAACTTTATCTGAAATTACTTAAGATTTCATTTCATATGCTTATAAAATATCGAAACATCGCTACCCATAAAAACATAAGGAGCAGTTGGGTGGTAGTATTCTTGTGGCTCGGAAGTCAGAAGTGGGCTTCCTCTTTAATAATGACCACCCCTCTACGTGGAGGAGGGTACCCTAAATCGTACGGCTGGGACCCATTAGATCATCACTCCAAAATGCCAGACTATTTCCATTTTTATTTCCATATGTCCTAAACGACACCATAATGTTCATCATACGACCGACTGCAACAATAATAGTTCGTGAAGACATGTGCATTGAGCCAAATGGGGTATAGCATGCATGCTGTTATTTAATTGTATATATAAATTATCATTTTATATCAACTTCTCCGAAATGGTTGAATCTCCAACCCAATGACACCACAGTCCGACATAGTATTTAGAAGGATGTAAATCACAGTTATAAAATGGTTTAACAAACAGGCCAAATGCAGGTGCGTACAAATAATCTGTCCACTTTAAGCATATAATTCACACATTGCGCTGTCGAGATTCAAATATTAATCTACTAGTCTCTTTTCCGGAAATTTTAGGAAACATTAGTTTATTTATTTATAAAGCTTGAGATGTACTTAAAACATTAGTGTACTATTTTTTTCACTTGAGAAGCTGACATTGACAACCAAATAGTAAATGTTACGTTAGCCCACTGCAATGTCTCATAGTGGCATAAACATCATCAATTCAATATATATATATATATATATATATATATATATATATATATATAAGTCTTTAGAATCGTGTGATGAATCAATCTTTCATCTCTCATCACAGACCTATTATTCTATCCAAAGGTTGAATCCCCAATTCCAAAGGGTCCCCGCACCCCGGCCCAACAGAGTATCTGGGAGGATGTAAATCATGATAACTCAACTGAACCATAGAGGCTAGACCACACTGGTCTAATCATTCTCTTGATTTCGTTGTACTCGAGCCTTACCGCCCTTAACTTGTACAATGTTTTTTTTTTTTTTTTTTTTATTTTTAAATCACTCAATTATAAAATATACTCTCTATATATTACTTTTAGTTGATAAAATATATGATATAATAATAATAATAATAATTTTAATTTTAATTAGTTTGGTAGACTTTCTTTTTCATTTCCCATAGATTATTACAATAATTTATTTGCATAATAATAATGTAGCATTTGTTGATATATATCACTGAAACATCATTTTCGAACAACAGGTAATGAATTGATGAAGGCTAATTAAGGAGAAAGGAATGAAATTTGTCCAATTGCCAATCCAATAGGATGATTTGCCTATCTAGCATTTCACCACCACCACCACCACCCCCCTCCAAATAATTCTTTTCTATTATTTTCTTCCTGCTTATATAATTATTTTTTATGATCTGACTAGTCATTCAATTACAATCGAATCAAATTAGCTAATGTTATAATTTATTAAAATCAACCACCAAACTAAAAAATATATTACTACATTATTGAAATTTTTTCGCTTAATTTGATTAGTTAACTAAATAACATAAATCAAAAAAGTAAAGTTAAAAATAATTAGGTGGGTTCAAATAAGAACATGGTCATCCTGTGAAAAGTGAGGACTAACCACAATCGTCCATCTAAATTTATTAATGTCAATTTTATAATTATTACAAACTGATATCTCTCATTTTCTATTATTTTTCAGCGAATCTCAATTGTTGATTGAGGGGAGTTCATTTGAAAACAGACTCTAACGTAAAAAGTCATAACTGATATCTATCAATTTTAGTGTATTATCATTTAATGTTATTTAGCATTGGTCTCTGTCATTGCATGCTCCACCTAAAAGTTGCAAAATAAATACAATAAAAATTATTATCCAATTATGGCTTTTATATATTATACATGTAGTAAAACAAAAGGAGTCGATGAATCATGGTGCTATGTTGTTAAATGTTAATTAGACCCTTGGATTATAGTATATGATTCTTGATTAATAATGGACTTACTATCATTACAAAATTAATGCCCCATCATCACAGAATCATAATGATGACGCACTATGAATAGTGCTCATTAGTTTTTTTTGTTTTAATTTTTTTTTTTTAATTTTTTATGAAAAAAAGTAATTGTTACTATACGGGAATATGCATTGAGTAAACTCTGCACATATATAATAATTTACAATTCACACATAAAGATAAATTAAATTAAGAAGAGTATTAGGAATAATCTAACTGGACGTATCGAATTCAACTAACGTTCATTGCATATAAGTTAAAATTTTAGGGGATGTTTAATTATGGTTTTAATTTTTTTTTGAATGCTTAATTATGGTTTTAATAATTATTCTAATTTAGAAGAAAATGATATGACGATTAAGGAGCCAGTATGCATGCTTTGAATCATTATATTGATGAAGACCACACGTTCGTACAATAATAAATATCATAGGCAGAGAGAGTACTCGCTAGAGTAGATAGATATGTTCAAAGATCCTAGAGACACGTGTATATATTACTTTATACCAAAATCATTCTACTTATTATTATATAATTGAGAAAATCATAATATATACCCCTCACAAATATATCAATTATCAATTTCGCCTCTAAATTATTAGTTGTGTAAATGTTACTCTTGAATTTTTAAAACGTGACATATATTGAAAACATAACACATTTTCTTTAATTTACGACAAATGAACATAATGATGTAAATCAGCTTATGTTGCACATAGTTAACGTCCAGTTCAAACAAAAAAAACCCTAATAAATAACTACCACTGTAAGTCTGAAATATTGTAATTACCAAATCAACGTACTATCCGATCAACTTGGTTATAGTTGCTCCAAAGTGTCGTATTCTTTTAAAAGTTAAAACATGAATGGTTTTCATTTCCAAAGCCTAAATCCAAAACCATATATTGATTGTTACTTTATCTTAAACATATTTTGGGGTTTTAAAGCTATGGATCTAATGTTAGATAAGTGATTTAACATGAAAATAAAACACAAAGATGGTAAGAGTGGTGTGATTGATGGGGTTAGGCATGGAAGGTGAGAGTCTCCTCAGATCAGATCAGCTCTCATTCATCAGAGAGAGAAGTCATATTCAGAGACATCACTACCTTAGCCTAAACAAGGACCCATTCCAATTGGCAATTAATATTCCATTTGGGTACAGATCATAGATTGTGGTTCAGCTCCGTGTGGGGTTCCATTGCCTGCCTGATGAATAATTTTAGGAATTATCAAACTTGTACTTTCCCCCAATGAGACAACTTCTTCAATTTTAAAGCTATCTAGGATAAAATTAATATATCAATTTCATTTCAAGCTAATAAGGTTTTTCATTTTCCATATCCAACAAGTAGTAATAGTTTCCTTTTAGGTTTTCTTTTGTTTTATTGGAATTTAGTTTGTTAATAAGTTTGAACCTTAAGTTAATACCATTATTTTTGTCTTAAAAACTGGTAGGGGTGGTAAACTGCGAAATGTGGTTCAACTGGCTTATACACTTCCAAATGATTGTATACTGGTGTTCACAACAAAGCCAAGTTTGAGCGTCAATAATAACAAAAAATAAATAAAAATTGTAAAGAATAAAGACAACCACTAATCAATAAAGACATTTTTTTTTTTTTTTTGGGTATAACCGAATGTTTTCACCCTATGACACAATGACTAATCCCTTTTGCATGATGAGACAGCTGGCTTGAAAATTTAAAGTTGTCTCATAAGCCATACACAAAACTAGCGATTAATTCCTTAACGAATGAGTCTCTTCTACTCAATCACACCCATAGGTTAACAACAAAGACACATTAGTTTGCTAATTAAATTAGAATATCTAATTTTCTTCATAAAAACGCCCATAGAGTATAGGCCAAAGTGCCTTAATATTAAATCAAACAAATTATTATTCAATCAGCTTGGTTGGTGTGAGTAGCCATTAATGTGCAATTCAATTATCAGCTTAGGCTTTTAATTAAGATGGAACACATGTTTTAATTTGGTATCAGAGCGCTACCCATAAGCGTGCTTTAATTAAGAGAGGTCAAGAACTCAAACCCTTTCTCGGGCAAACTATGCCCTGGAAACGTGTTCACCGAGAATGGTGAACACAAGGCCAAACAACGTCGTTTTTAGGCAAAAAAATAAAAATAAAAATTCGCGGATGTGGAGTTAACGGCGCGCGTTGATCAAATTATGAATTTTCTTTTATGAGATTATGAATCATAACAGAAAATTCATAATCGCATAACAGAAAATTCATAATCGCATAACAGAAAATTCATAATCTCATAACAGAAAATTCATAATCTCATAACTGAAAATTCATAATCTTATAACAGAAAATTCATAATCTCATGGTTCCAAAGTGAATGTGTAGGCATGGTTCCAAAGTGAATGTGCAGGCATGGATTTTCATAATTTATGAATGTCCGTGATTTCGGACGGGAATGTGTAGGCATGGTTCCAAAGTGAATGTGCAGGCATGAATTCATAATTTATGAATGTCCGAAATCATTGTTCACCTCAAATTAAAGTGAAATCGCAAAAAATTCATAATCGCATAACAGAAAATTCATAATCGCATAACAGAAAATTCATAATCTCATAACTGAAAATTCATAATCTCATAACTGAAAATTCATAATCTTATAACAGAAAATTCATAATCTCATGGTTCCAAAGTGAATGTGTAGGCATGGTTCCAAAGTGAATGTGCAGGCATGGATTCATAATTTATGAATGTCCGTGATTTCGGACGGGAATGTGTAGGCATGGTTCCAAAGTGAATGTACAGGCATGAATTCATAATTTATGAATGTCCGAAATCATTGTTCACCTCAAATTAGAGTGAAACCGCAAAATGTGAAAATGAAGAAGAAAAGTCACGCAATTAATTAAGAAAAGAAAAGAAAAAAAAAAGATAACGGTGTACTAACACCCATGGCATAACGCTCCCCTTTCTCGTATATAAAAAAAATTCAATTTAACTAGCACTTTTGTTATTTAATGGGCCGGCCCAATGTAAATGAAGATTAGTCCATGACCTGACAAACAAAAAACAAATAATTGCTTATTTCCAGTTTTAATGTCAAATAATTAAATGTGCACCCCGTATTTAATGAATTATAATTAATTAGGGTTGAGGTTCGGCCTTTTGGAAGAATGAAATATAATTAATTGTAAACAACAAAGTAGATAAGAATTGAGCAAATGAAAAGTAATTTTATTTCATTGTTCCCAAACTTCACTCATTTGACCAATTGAATTGTTTATGCGGGTGATAATTTTATTTCATAGTTGTAGAATTAAGGGTTCAAATATCTTTAGTTAGAAAATAAGGGATAAACATTGAGAAAATATAGTCTAGAGAGAATAAAGGAAAATTATAATAGTCGATATAGAATAACATGTTTTCTTTCTTTCTTCCCTTTTATTTGCCTCAATGCTACAAAATATCTACATCCTCAAGGCATAATTGATAATGAATCCATAAATTTGGAATTTGACTTTATTATGATACAAAATATCTATTTATAATTGCATTCTATATAACATATGATATCTTGTATATATCCTAAGGTAATATAAAGAGTCGAATTTTTTATGCTAAAATGTTCTTTCTCTATCTAGCTTTTTATTATTTATTTTCGCGTGATCTCAAGCTACGATTACTATACAACTCTCTAATTAAAATTAAAAATATTCTTAAAATAGCTAATTATATTTTTCTCTTCCACTTTTGCCAACATTTCCTAAAGTATTAAAATATCACAAAATAAAACCAATTAGTACATTACCTATTTGAGAATTAAATAATAATCTATTCCAAAAGGGCATTAATTATCTTCCAATCATAAACTTGTACTAATCATTTTTAATTTTAAAAAGTGCATATTAGAACCCTCATTTGGCTTGTTCTAAGTGATGACAAATATATAAAACCAATATTGGTTTGTTTCAACAACCACTTAAGAGGTTATAGTTAACTTAATATCAAATTAAAATATGCAAATGATATAATTTAATGAAAAAAAATGTTATGCATGCCCACTTATATGTTTATATCTATATTTTAGATTAAAGATCAATTCAAGCGATACATTAAAAGAATAATTATTTTAAGAAAAACAAAAAGATAAGAAACAAATTAAAAATACTTGCGTGTTCAATTGTACGATAATCTTTAGAAGACATGTTTGAAAGAGTTTAATATACTTGTTGTACATGGAATTGTTGATTAGTTAACTAATCTTAGTTATGTGATACATTTTGAAGAGCCGTGTTTTAATTGGGGTTGTCAGAAAAATAACATTAATGAAATTTTGATTTGCATAAATATTTTTATATGTATTTTATTTTATTTATATTGAGCAAATAAAGTATTACATTATTTGACAAATTTGACAAGTACCTATTTGTATAATATGACGGTCTCAAATATGATCGGTACTCGTGTTGCGGGATAACATAAAAATACATGCATGGACAGCTCAGTTGGTCACATAGGTGATGTTTGAGAACAATTATCAGGATCGAGTCTCACCATCAGCAATGTGGAAGCAACCTCTCAAAATGAGAGGATTCTTTGTGCACAGTAAGTAAAAGTAAGCGTATGTGGAACAACATGAAAATTGTGTGGGTATGTATTCCTATCTTTATTAATTGAACAAAAATGAATACACAAATGATTGCTTCCTTGTAATCAATGTGTGACACTTTCATCCTTCTTTCTCTTTGGGTCCTCACAAGTATTGAACCAATACATACAAAATGAATTGAATCCAATAAAAAAAAATTGTGGATAAATCTCTGACAGACTCTCTCTCTCTCTACAATGGAGGACATATTTTTGTCTCTCTTCATCGATCTATAAAGCATCAAATTCTCTTCCAAACCCAAACACACACAGACTTCTCCCTCACAAGATGGACTCGGTTCAGCCGCTGTTCCGGCCGCCGGAAACTCCCAGAGAGCCCATGGAGTTTCTTTCCCGGTCATGGAGTCTCTCCGCTGTTGAAATCTCCAAAGCCATTGCACCTTCCCAGGCCGTGGTCAAGAATTTCCCAGGTGGACCGTCCAATGCCGCCCCTTCTCCGGCCGCCGGCGGCGGGACCATTTTGGAGGACATCGCCGGCGAGCTGGAGGAAGCTGCCGCGGTTTCCGGCATCCCTTTTTCCTTCGCTTCCTCTGACACTTCTCAGCTTATCATGGAACGCATTATGTCTCAATCTGTAAGTGTATATATATATATATATAGATGGGGAAGAGAGAGAGAGAGAAAGATTGAAAACAACGTGACCCGTAGAATGACTTCTTCTCAAATTGTAGTTCTTGGATTTTTCTGGCTTGTTTTCTCCATGAATTTGAGCTCATTTTGCTTCTATTCTTCCCTGTCTTTTTCCCCTGTCTGTTTTCTTCATGAATCGCTGAGAAAGACCGTAGCTTTTTGTGCTCAAACCATTTAAAAAATGTTGTCTTGAAATGAAAGCTTCTGGAGACATGTATATATGGAATAAACAGTGCCTTCATGTTTTCTGGGGAAATCCAACAAGAAAACATTATAAAATTTCCTGCCCACATAGGAATCTTGCTCTCTAGGTTCCTGTCTCTCTCATTGATCTTAGTTACTCCCATTGTTTATTCCAGCTTTTCTTGGTACTGTGCACATATTTTAATTTGAATCCTACATGCAATCATTCTCTCTGTTTCATCTCTTTCTTCAAACACCATTTAATCTTGATTCTTGAATCATGTGGGTAATAAAGTTTTGTTTTTTTTGTGTGCAAATTTTTTACCGTTCTGTAATTTAAAATGGGTACTTCTGTTATTTTTAACAGCAGGATGCTTCTCCACGTACATCAGGGAGACTCTCACATAGCAGCGGTCCTCTCACTGACAGTACACCTGCTTCCCCATCAGAGATGGATGACGCTAAGGTCTGAATGCATATGTATATATATATTTCTGTGTACCTAAACATTTGTTATTTTGTATATGACTGTATGTGTATCCAGGGGTTTGGTTTTGTATGTTTGCCCCTTTTGGTGTATGAACAGTACGAGTCTGCATTTGCAGAGTGAAAGTCAGTGGGGAAAACCTGTCAGATTAGGTTTCTGAGTCGCTGTTTAATAATCAACAGGGTGCTTGAGAGGGGAAAATGGGAAAGAGTACTTAGTCTCCTGATGCCTTGTCTTCATTCTACAGCCTGGGAAATTTGAAATTTCATTCACATGTTAATCAAGATCCCATTTTTCTTGTTACCCTTTTCTTGGAACAATGGTATTTGGATTTGTAACTGAGGTTTATGTAAGTGTTCCATTTTCTTGAAATTTGATCTCCAATTCTCCATCATTATTTTCATCACTGGGTTTTGAGTTTACTGTGTTGTCCTTGGCTTGGTTGTCTAGCGTAGGGGTAATTTATGAAGTATGGGTGCCCTTGAATGTTTGTCATATAGGAATTATGAAGTGGGGTAGCCAACAATTTGAATACTAATGCTGTCCTATCATATATTTGTGGCTATTTTCATATTTTCCTGCAATGAATTCTGATATTTATCTTACAAAAATGTGGATGAAAAAAATGACAGCTTTATGTAGGACATATTATATGATCAAAGGTATTACATTTACTATGTCCACCGACACTCTTGTTTCCTGTACCAGTATTCTAGATTAAACAATCTGCAAATCAACAACCAGTACAGGAGCAGCGCGACAACGCCAGCTGTGGCTGTGAGTAGCAGCAGCAAGACGGTTGGACGGTGGTTCAAGGACAGGAAGGAGAAGAAGAAGGAGGAGTCGAGGGCGCAAAATGCACAGCTACACGCTGCTGTTTCAGTTGCTGGTGTTGCGGCTGCTGTGGCTGCAATGGCTGCAGCGGCCGCTGCATCATCTGCTGCCAGCAAGGATGAGCAAACGGCGAAAACTAACATGGCTGTAGCGTCTGCCGCCACCCTGGTGGCGGCTCAGTGCGTCGAGGCTGCCGAGTCAATGGGGGCTGAGCGCGAACAACTTACATCAGTCGTTAGTTCGGCTGTAAATGTTCGATCAGCGGGAGACATCATGACACTCACAGCAGCTGCGGCTACTGGTACAATGTTGCAACATAAAATTTCAACATTTAGTGTTTTAAGCTGTTAGACTAGCTAATTGATTGGATTCAGTCTTTTAGTATAATTTGGCCCATGTGCATTATAGTTCAATTGAGTGACATTGACTCAATCTTAGATTCTAACATGGTATCAGAGCCTGAATCTGAGATGAGCTTGAAAAAGGCTTTTCATAAACTCTTTTCTTTCTCTCATTAAAGAATGGGGTAGATTCTAACATGGTATCAGAGCCTGTTTGAGCTATTTGGTTTTCTCTGATAGAGTGACATGTATTGTAGCTTTGCGAGGGGCGGCCACGCTAAGGGCCAGAGCACTGAAGGAAGTGTGGAATGTTGCTGCAGTAATCCCCGTAGATAAAGGATTTGTGGGTGGCGGTGGAAGCAATGGGAGCAATGGCAGTTCTAGCGGTGAGCTCGCTCCCGAAGAGAACTTTCTTGGGATCTGTAGCCGGGAATTGCTTGCCAGAGGTGCTGAGCTATTAAAGCGCACACGAAAAGGTATCAGATCATATTCTTAGTCTAGTGTAATATGATTGATTAGTCGATTTTCATCTTCAATTTATCGTCTTTCCGTTATAAGTTGAGGCCTTGAGGGTATTTGTATTAGTAGTTTAAAGTTTCTTGCATAACTTCTTGCAGGTGATCTTCACTGGAAGATAGTGTCTGTGTATATTAACAGACTGGGTCAGGTAGGCTTTCCCTTCCAATTATTGTATAAACTGTCTTCACTTTATAGCTGATTTTACAGTGTGGCAGAAGTTAGTAACTTTGAAGCTTCTTGCTGTAAATTCATGACATAAAATGACACAAAACCCCGCTCGGTTCAAAAAAAATATGAATCTTGCTTTCACGATGCAACTTTTGACGATTCTTTTATCTACAGGTGGTACTGAAGATGAAGAGCAGACATGTTGCTGGGACCATAACCAAAAAGAAAAAGAGTGAGTGTCATACCAAGAATGTTGCTTTTTCTCTCTCTCTCTCTCTCTCTCTCTCTCATGATGTGAACACAATTACATGTTTGGATCTTTGCTTCCCATCTGGGGATTTGAGAAAGCAATGTGCAGTTGAATGGGGGGGGGAGAAAAAGATGAAAAAGGTGGCATCTTTATATTTTGTTCTGTTTTGAAATGTGCAGATGTGGTGCTGGAAGTGTTGACAGATCTCCCCGCGTGGCCGGGGCGCCACTTGGTGGAGGGCGGGGAGAGCTTTCGCTACTTTGCTTTGAAGACGGTGTCGAGGGGAGTGGTCGAATTTGAGTGCAGAGATCAAAGGGAGTATGATGTGTGGACCCAAGGTGTTTCAAGACTGCTAACTTTTGCAGCTGAAAGAAACAGTAGACTTAGATGCTGAAAGGGTGCAAGAAGATGATGCTTAATTTGATGCCAGTAGAACATATATATTTATATAATCTGTGTATTTCCACTGAGGCACTAACCTCTTGTAGTTTGAAATTGGGTGGGGCTTTCTTTTCTACTTATTCAGCTGCCTTTTCCTTTTTGTGTTCCTTCTGTAAAAAAAGTAAATGAAGTTTATCCAAAAGGATCCCTCTTTCACACTCTATTTGTGTCTGATGTTTCTTGATATGTTAAAGTGAACCTTACAACCAATTCCAGAGTTACTCAGTTATGGACAATTTAAATTTGTTTATCTTATCGTGATCTTTTGTCGGTTAAGATCACAAGGAGAAGTTTACTTTTTACACACTTTTGAATAGTGACGGTAAATTTCCTTCATTATTAAAAAATGGTGAATATGACCAAACAACTCCTAGTAATTTAGATAATTGATAGGCCTATCATAATACAAGATCCTAATATTTAGACAATTGGTAGGACTATCATAATACAAGATTGGATGACCAGATTTTGTATATGTACACTATGTTAAGAACTTTTGAATTAAGCCTTTAATCGAATAAAAGTCAAATTTTGTAGGTTGATCTAAATGACACCTGGATTAGTTTTACAATGGTAGTGTTAAGAATTGTCTTTAATTGAATAAGAGTCAAATTTTGTAGGTATAATTTAAACGACACCTGAATCAGTTTTACATTGGTAGTGTTAAAGAATTCTGAATCAAATCTTTTGTGAAGTAAGAATCGAATTTACTAAACTGAATTAAATGGTACCGGAAATAGTGGTAGTGGAGTGAAAAAAAAAAAAAAAAAAAAAAAAAAAAAAAGAAGGGTAAACATAAGCAAAGCAAGGGAAACATGTGATCCATGTCTCTATTGTTCCTTGTTCTATGTTGTGATATATTAATTTATTATACAGTGGATAGAAGTTGGACTGCAGCAGTCAAAAAAGCAGGAACCCCATAAATTTCTGGCTACTTAGTACTTACTGACCATGTTGTATTGTTGTTCCTAGATCCCTGTGTTCCTGCTTCTTGAATTGCTGCCTTGCCTTGGGGTAATTAGAATAAAGTAAAAGTTGATGATTAGGGCTCCACTCATCCTTGTGGCCATGTGACAAAATGAATATTTTAAACAAAATATTAAAATAAAGATCACAACTTTAAGGTAATAGAGTAAAACACAATACATGCCATTCAGTTAGCACAGTCAAAAGTTTACATATTTACATCCTACTTGAGAATTCACTGATTCTGCAATACTAATGGAAGCACAGAAATGCTCAAGAAATTAAACAGTGACATCCATTGACAAAGGACAACACAAAGCAGAATCAGCCATCACAATTTACATCTATAATTTACAAAAAATTAGTGGAAAAATAATGTATGAAGAAGATGAACAGAGAAAGAGAGGTTTCTTCATGTTCATATCAGATTCTTAGCTGTTTCAGCAACTCGATCAACAAGGCTTCCGATCACTCACTCAGCACCCTCCAAGATGTTAAGAATGGCAATGAAAAGATTGATGATGTCCGAGAACAAGCAAGCTGCAGCTGCAATGTATTCGTCGTAGCTGAAGCGCTTGATCAAGTTGTCAGTGTCATATATGATGAAACCAGAAAAGATGAGGGCGCCAATGCACCCGTATACCAGCTGCCCGGTGTTTCCCATAGGAATAAACATCTATCCATGAAAACATATCAGTTAAGTGACAGCTACAAAAATTAAAAACAACAAAAGACACCTAGCTAGCTACTAGGATTGTGTCGTGCATACCCTCATAAAACCAAAAACCGTGAGAATCAGGAGGGCACAGATCAAGAAAGGACCGAGGAAGGAGAAATCAGAGCCTCTGCTCGACGCCCAGAATGTGTATAGTGTAAGCGCAACGAATATAAGTGCAGTAAGACCAGCAGCAATCATGACAGACATTCCTGTGAGCAATCAGATTTACTCCATAGAACAACATATATGTGTGCTAACATTGGCATATATCAAAATGAGTTATTGGATTGTCCTGTGTATGATACTTGTTATGCTACTTCAATGCTTAATAGTGACTTATGCTCATTAACTATGACAAAAACACAATGAAGATGGGCACTAGATCCATCGGCTTTGCAAGTTCAACCATGCTCTTGAATGCTCAAGAAACTAAATTATACTATCTTTGTAGGAAGACTAGTTAATCGCATGTCATTAGTTCATTGTGACATCCCATTCAAATTGGTCAGGTTGTTGACTTGGTAATTACAAGGTTACAGGTTCGACTTTCATGGAGTGACCTATTGACCTTTTTGGTTTGAGCCAGTCAGCTATGCGCAACCTAGACTGATTTATCTCCTTGTGATCGTTCGCTAGCTAAGATCACAAAACGGGATTTACCCAATGCAAACCATCAAGTACACTGCTGAAAATTATGGAATTTCCGACCACCTGAAAGGGATGTTCCGACCACTTTTGGTATCTAGAAAAACCTTTATTCTTATTTCCGACCACTTTTTACTTTCGACTTAATTTAAGATTACTTTCAGGTGGTGGGAAATTCCATAATTTCCAATAGTAGTAGTGGCTGCGGCTCATCATTCAAAGATCAAGAAAATCACAATGAAGATAGGAACTAGCTAAATCCAACTAATCTTTGTATGTTCAGCCACTCTCCCTGGAATCTCAAGCAAGTTAAACCCAAAAGTCATAGAACATTGATATGATAATATACATTAACAAGGTAAAAAATTCATCAGGAAATTGACAATTTCAAGCAAATCTGTTACCTTTCTTGTATACACAAATCACTCCAATCATGCAAGCCATGGCCACAGTAAAGAGAAACAGGAAAAGATAGTTCCACGGATGCTTGTTGCTTACACATCCCATTACCAAGCTAACTGCCAATCCAGAAAAAAAAAAAAATAGAAAAGAAGAATGCTTAATTGGATGATGAAATAAACCAGGAGCAAAGCTAAAAACTTTGAACAAAACCATGAAAATCCATTGATAAAACCATGCAAATTTGTAAAGCAATTGAACAAGAAATGAGAAGACCAAGAAGGACTTGAAATTTTCAATTGAGATCAAGAAAACCCTAAGGTGAAGATATGAAAATGTGGGGCAACCCATCCTGGTCAGGTTGGTGACTTAAGTAACCACAAAGTTACAAGTTTGACATTTGCAGAAGTAATCTATTGGGGTCCGTACCATACTCAACTAATCATCGGTTGCACTCGACCAGCCCTAATTAAGGACAAAATGCTGACTAGATTAATTTTTTCATATGAAAAAAGGTTTGAATTCTGAATCACTTTTAAGAGATAAGAGTGCGATCACTCATGCGAACTAAACTGATTTTACCTCCCCGTAATCATTTGCAAACAGTTTTCCCTCGTCAGCCAAAACGAAAAAAGATATGAAAATGTCACTCACGAATGAAGGTGAGAACGACTAAGCAAATGAGGGCGATCAAGCCCTCAGTGGTTCTCATGAAGGTCTTGACGGCGGGGGTGAAGAACATGGTGACGGAGACGCCGGTGCAGATGGACAGCTGGATGAAGACGATGATATACACCTTGCGAATGAAGGCCCAACGCATCTGCGGGTTCTCCATCATCCCGGGGTACAGCTCGCCATTCATGCCGGCCTCAATGTCGTAGCCCCCTTTGGTGCCGTAACCCGCCGGCATCATCTTGAATAATGTCGCTGGAAACGCCGCCGCAAGACTAGGGATATGTTTTCTGAGGTCTTTCTCTGTTTCTGCGTGGAAAATGCGAATTACGCGACTGTTTGTGTGTATGTATGACGAGATATATATATCAACCCCTGGAGGATGGCTGGGTGGGGGTGATATATGCAACGTAGCAGAGATTAAGGTTGTTTCTTCTCTGTTGTGGAATGAATTGAAGAAGCTAAGCTGAAATGGAAATGGAGATTTCAAGATTTTCTTCCGGTTTGAGGGTGGTTTAGCATTGATGGAAAGTACGATGTTTCCCGGGGAAATCGGAATACTGTACATTTGGTCAGTT
This sequence comes from Ipomoea nil, assembly GCF_001879475.1. Lineage (NCBI taxonomy): Eukaryota > Viridiplantae > Streptophyta > Magnoliopsida > Solanales > Convolvulaceae > Ipomoea > Ipomoea nil. Next base: position 6,451,299 of record NW_017617116.1, read on the forward strand.
AAGATATTTAGTGGTGGTAAGTTTCCATGAATTTTCTACCCCATGTTATCTAATAGTCAATCCATCGTATTTGCATTTTTTTTTTTTTTAAATTTAGGTAATCCAGGTTTCGTTAGGCTAATCTTAATTAAGTTCACAAGACCCTGTAAGTAAATTGCAAGTTGTCTCATCTTACGTTTCATGTAAGAACAACAGGTCCAATTCAGACATTTCAGTGTCCTTAGCCTTTTTTTCATACATGTTTTTAGTATGATTCAAACTCCTACATCCCCGCATTCGGTCATATTTAAATTTTTAAGTTAGGTGACGAACCTACTACACTAAATCTCGGGAGACTGCATGGAAAATTTCGCCACATAAAGTATGTGACATTTCTATTATTTTGAAAACTAACATATACTAAGTAGATTGTTATTGGGTAATAGTCCCGCAAATGACACTAAAAAACTAAATTATACCAACAAAATTATGTGTAAATAATTTGATTGGTAATGTGTTGACAATAATCACACTCGTGACATTCTGGTATAGAAATCATATTATACTCATTCGATCATCTTTTGGTAACCAGTAACAATTATATGAAAAATATTACTTAGATTCCTAAAATATACTCTCACTTTTTACTTTCTCTCGCAAAATTTCTATGTAGATATCTTTATTGGGATTCATAAAATAAGGTATCCTGTCAATATTAATTACATCAAGAAATAAAAAGTGAAAAAAGTATAATTTAAAAGTTTATATAGTATAATTCTGATTATATTATTAATATATGATTACAAAAATGATTGGTATATGTGCACGACATATATTGTTTCCTACTTTTAATCCTTAATATAAAAAAATTAAACTTAAGCAAACTTAACATTTTGTCATTTGAATATTGCCAAAGTTTCATATTTAAATCATTAACTATATTATTGTGACAAAATAATTAAAATATCTCTAGTCATATATAGTTTTTTATTGGACTTAATGAATGGTAATGATTTTGTTCTAAACTCTATTTAAATAATTTGGGAACAATAAATAAGCAAATTTTCCTGTCTAATGAGGTGTAATTTTTATGGCAATCGTTTATCCACTGTGGATATTTTTGCCGGTCGTCGGAAAGGGTTAAACAAATCACGGCCGCTAGAATCCCGCGAAAAATTGACCGTACGCGTGGCTGCATTGGCAACCACTCCGGTGAATTTATCATTTCCCCCGCTCGCTCTTTAAAGTGTAATTCAAGCGTTTCCGGCCACCGTCCAGGCGAGAAGATCCGCGCAGTCAACTCCCATGGCGATCGAGGCGAGTCTCGCTAAAATACCTTTGCACGTTTAATCAATTTCAGTGAAAATTTGAACTTTTTCCGTTACGAATTTGAGTTAATTTTAACATTTCAGGCGTGGTTCATGGATGACAATGGAGAGGATCAGAGACTGCCGCACCACCGGGACCCTCCGGTGTACGTGCCGCCGCAGCAGTTAGCGGAGATCGGAGTTCTTTACTGGCGTTTGAATCCGCAGATTTACGAGAACGACGATGAGTTGAAGAAGATTCGAGAGACTAGAGGCTACAGCTACATGGTAATTTAACCCTATATCGATTATCATCTTCGGATTCTTTTTCTTTTTCAATATAAATTTTTATTTTATCATTTACATATTGCTATATTTTTGCTTGGATTAGCTTGAATAATCTCATTTAGTGAGATATTCAATTGAAATTCAAAAGTTATAGCTTGTGTGCAGAAAGTAATGTCATAGATTGAGATTCCAGTAAATATTCCTCAATTTGAGAAGCTCTTCTTTGGACTACATCCAGTAGAGTTGAACTTAATTTTTTTTTTTTTTGAAAATGAGTTGAACTTAATTGATTACACTGGTACACAGATAACAATCTATCCAAACATCTGATTATTAATTGATTTTTTGCTGGCCCCAAATCTTCTTGGAGTTCATCATTATTGGCAGAAAAATACAAGTTTTTTGTATACAGTCATGTATTGTTGCCAAAAAATTGACCACTTTATCTTCTACTTACCTTCTGCTGAAGCGTTATTTCGATATTTCAATTTGAAATTCATTATTTAATTTGTATGAAAATTTCACTGTCTTTTTCTGTTCTAAGGCAGTTGTAATAGGACGTTCCCTCTTTAACGAAACCTAATATGCAGTTTTCATACCAGTATAAGTAGTGTCCTGTCCTAGAGTTACTAATGTTCCACTATTCCTTCGTGTTCTTGTTTGCTTTGAAGGATTTGCTGGACTTGTGTCCTGAGAAGGTGGAGAACTATGAGCAGAAGCTGAGGAATTTTTATACTGAGCACATCCATGCAGATGAGGAGATACGTTACTGCTTGGAAGGGAGTGGGTATTTTGATGTCCGGGACAAGAGTGACCGTTGGATTCGCATCTGGATCAAGGCTGGTGATCTTATTGTGCTACCAGCTGGGATTTACCACAGGTTCACCCTTGACACTGATAACTACATCAAGGTATGTAGAAGATGCAGGACGTGTTCTCTTTTAACTAAAAGACTGTCTATTCTTGTACCGAATCGAAGGACACAATAATGTGTTCTTTCTCGACTAAAAGGCTAAACTGATAGTGTTGTTCGGTGACTTGCATGCAGTTGATGAGGTTGTTTGTGGGAGAGCCTGTGTGGACAGCACACAACAGGCCACAGGAAGATCATCCAGCCAGGAAGGAGTACATCAAGATCTTGACTGAGAGGGTGGGACTGCCACTTCAAGCACACTAAGCCAAACTGTCAAATTGATGTCATTTAAAGAGTATAATTACTCATTAAATTGGCATATTATGTATGTAAAAGTATTACAGTCTTGATGGATTCTGGACATTGTATACTAGTCTCACACTGCTTTCCCTAGCCGTAATTGCTCTCTCACTACTCCATTTTCATGGTTTTATCGTGGGTTTAATGATTATTTATTTGTTGAAACTAAAATTCAAAATTTATAGAGATTTTGTAAAAATATATTTCAAGAAATGGACCAAACTTGGCTATTTTAGATGCAATTTAAAGTGGATGATGTAGATGAGAATTTATTGATTTAAGTAAACTCTGACTCTTGTGTAATAGTTTATAAATTATAGGAGAGTTATGCCCATAGCCCATTTACCAAAATAGACCCAAATCACTCTCAATTCATACCACAAGTTGAACAATGGCAAATTATACTGAATGTTCATTCGGTATGTGATGGGGAATATACTTCGGGTTCAGGCTTCCCGTACGCTCCGTATTTCTGTTTGGGTCGGGGTCAAACGGTTCAGTTCCTGGTCCACGGGTCAAAGCAAACCAACCTACGCTTGGGCATATAAAAGTGGCCTTGGCCCTCCATTTTATGGGTTCCTCCCCTCTCCTTCCTACACTCCCTCTCCCTCAATGAGAACTCTCTCCCTTCTCTCTAGAATATGTACTAGACAACATACAAGAACACTCATGAACAAAAGGCCTTCTTGAGCTACATTTATGACTTCTTCCCTTTGTTATTATTTTAAGATTCTCTTACTTGCTCTGTACATATGGTACAGTATACACTCAGACAATTATCCACATCAGTATGTAAATTGTGTATTTTAAATTCGGGTCTAACTTGCAAGGTGGACTCTAGTCCATGGTATAACAATTAACAACTGCTAAACAAGACTTAGTTGGCATTATAATTTTGTCAATTCCCAATTTTATCCCGACATGTACATCACATGAATTGTCATTCTTGTGCGGGGATAGTGGCAATTTTGTCAATGATTACGTCACCAGTGATGATACCTCTAGAGAATTTTGAATTTTCTAAAGACGTAAAAGCCCTTCCTACCAAGCCAATACCCCCTTCCAATTCAGTTAACCTGGACATCCAGTTTGGGGTCAAATTAGTACTTTCAAGCATATGCCACCATTTTGACTATAAAACGGGCATTAGAACCTGACGCAGCATATTTAAGGGGGGCTCTATCCGAAACATACAGAAACACTTTTCATACATCTTTTTGCGGGGAGAATTCTAAGCCGTGAAAAAATGGGCTCAATTGAGAAGGTATGTAATTCACTTTTCTTGAGATTTCAATTAAACCTTGTTTCTTTTTGAGTAGATTACGTGATTTTGTGGAAATCTGTCGTTGGAATTCGTTTTTTTCTTTGTTTTTTGTTTTTGTTTTTGTTTTGTTTTTTTTTTTTGTTTGTTTGTTTTTGTTTCGGTTTTTTTAAGGTTTGGTAGCTTGATTTTTGGGTAGTTCTGTGTTCTTGTACAAAGGCAGGGCTTTTTGTTGTTCCAATTTCGAATTCCTTTTGGGTTTTGGGTGTTGTTGATGATTGGGAAAGGTGGAAGTATCAGTAGAATTCAGTATTTGTTTGGTTGATTCCTTCGCGTTTTAGAATATTGGTTTTGTTTGTGGGGTTAAATTGAGTTTTCCCTAGTTATCTGCACATTCTTAATTTCTAAAGATTGGATTTTTATAGCAGCTACCAAATGATTTTTGCTTTTTTATTTATTTTTATTATTTTATTTTTAATATTTATATTGATTATGGTTATTTCCTGACTGGTGGCTTGAAAGTTGAAACTCAAGGATATATGATGTGCACTAAGAACATTTTCTGTTTGTCAGTAGTTTTAGAATGTAATTCCAGTAATCATAATAGGCTTAATATGATTTGTTAGAAACAATGTGGGTGTTTCTGGAAAATTTAAGAAGATATTCCATGTGGGATTATCTTGAAATGATATGCAATGGTAGTGAATTCTAGGTGAAAAAGAAACAGGTTAGAGTTATTGAGAATTGTAGAAAAATGTGTTTTCTATTGCCAGTGATATCTTCTTCTTCTTCTTCTTCTTCTTCTTCTTTTTTTTTTTTTTTTTTTTTTTTTTTTCAAATGGAACACCTGTCAACTCAAATTAAGAGCATCTCATTGAAACATCTATGTAAGAGAAAACCGTGTCATTTTAGTGACTGTTCTAGTAGCAGGCTTGTTCGAACATTAGTTGGGAATACAACGTACCTTCCAAGTTTGCTATTTTTCTCTATAAAATATGACTATTTTGATTTGCCTCCTCAACCCTACATCTCCCAGAGTCCCAGAATTATGTTTTGAACAGAACCGATCTGCTATTTCAATTTTGAGTGGGATTTTATATGATGGATGGCTCTTCCATCAAGCACTATGTATAGCTTGCTTTCCTCCTATGCAAATTACCTTCTGGAATACTTTTCCAGCTTTAGAAAGTTTTAGCCCAGAAATAGAATGTGAAGAAAATGTAGTTTCTATTTTTTCCAATATCTGTTTTCGTGCAGGATAGCAGGGAGGAAATTATTCAGGCATGGTATATGGATGATAGCAATGAAGATCAGAGGCTTCCCCATCACCGTGAGCCAAAGCAGTTTGTCTCCCTTGACAAACTTGCTGGTATGTCTTGATAGTTTTCTATATGGGAACAGCAGAACTGCATTTGTTTGATTTTTGGTTCCTTCACATCTCTCCCTCTATCATGTGTTTGGAAGAACTATGAAATTATGCAAAAGATTCCACCTTTACAATGAGTTTTTATGATCTTCTTGTTCTCTTAACAGTAATTCCCTGTTAGGTGCACATGCCTTATTTTTCACTTTTAAAATGATAATAAATTACTGTATTTGTAATTCTTAGAGCTTGGAGTGCTCAGCTGGAGGTTGGATGCTGACAAATATGAAACAGATGAGGAGTTGAAGAAAATCCGTGAATCCCGAGGATATTCATACATGGTATGTGCGAGTAAGAAAGGTGGAAATGTTGTTATTCTGGTAGAATTTTTCCCTTTTCTTGTTTAACCTCCCGCATGTTGATAATCCATAGTATTCTTCTTCAGGACTTCTGCGAGGTTTGCCCTGAGAAGTTGCCGAATTATGAAGAGAAGATCAAGAGCTTCTTTGAAGAGCATCTGCACACAGATGAGGAAATCCGCTACTGTGTTGCTGGGAGTGGTAGGTTGTGAGTTATTTAATTAATAGTTCTAATTCACCGGATATGTTATAGTTGCTAAGGCGTTTATCCTTTCAATGGCAGGCTATTTTGATGTGCGTGACAAGAATGAGGAATGGATCCGCATCTGGGTGAAGAAAGGGGCAATGATTGTTCTGCCTGCTGGAATTTATCACCGTTTTACCCTTGATTCAGACAACTACATTAAGGTTATCTAATAAGCATTTAGTTCAAACTATATTGTGTACATTCAATATTAGTTCATTGATAATTTGTTAGATGTTGTGTATAATGTGACTTGATTGTTAGTATCCAATACTCCAAAAGGGACATAACTACATATTTCATTGGTCGTTTGAAGCACATACTATTATCCAAAGGAACAATCCCCGCCCCAAAGACTACATCACCCCAATCTTTTTGGGGTGACGAGGGTAACCTGCAGCCACTATCTGAGGGTGTGCACTAAGTAGACCCCGCCTTGTGACCCCCGGCCTAGGTTGTTCATAGCTGACTGGTTCAAATCAAGAAGGCTGGGCCTTTCAAAAAAAAAAAAAAAAAGGCTGGGATTTGAACTCGTGATCTTGTAGTTGCAAGTTTGTATCTTTAACCATTTTGGCTGGCATTACCCCCGCATCATGCAATCTTGGATTCATATTCTGCAACATTTTAAAAAACCGCTCTTCTTTTGTAGGCAATGAGGCTCTTTGTCGGTGACCCAGTCTGGACCCCATTCAACCGTCCACATGACCATCTCCCTGCAAGGTACGTTTGCCTTTCTGAACTCACCTCATCATCCCTCTCCCAGCATTACCCCGTTGCTGCTGCTAGTACCCGTTTCAGAACATGTTTAAACACAGAGACGCGTTTTACTTAGATATTGAAGAAGTGATCTTTTTTTCACAGGAAAGAATACATTGAAACATTTGTGCAGAAGAATGATGGTACTGGCCATGCAGTTAATGCTGCTGCTTAAGTAAACTCCATAGCTGCTGCAGCTTTAATTTAACATTCTACCTATTATACAACCCAGAAATCTTAGACTATCCGATCTGGTAAATCTGTTATTGTGATAATATCATAATAATCCCACCCTTGTTGTATGGGTGACTGTTCTGTGTCTTTTGCTTCTGTTTGTACAATACCATATTCACTTTATAATAGTAATAACGGTGTTGGAATATGAGATGTTGAGTTGGTTTTATGTATGACTTTATAACATTTCAAAAATGAAAAAAAAAAAAGCTAGAAACTTTTATATAACTTTATAATATGATAATAAAGAAATTATATAGAGACTACACTAGAGGTTGTTGACTTCTTGTTGCATAAAGATGCATTAAAATACTGTATTTTAGAGTTTTTAATACTCCGTATTATTCTGAGCAAATTTCTTAACACTGGCAGCTTTTGTTTCAATAGGTTAACGTGTCACCTTATAGTGGGTTACACGTTTTGGCGTAACGTTGTTATTTTCTAATTATTTTTCTGATAATTTGTCTTGGCTTAGAGAGTATGACTACACCTAATACAATCAAATAATTTACAATTATAGAAATATAAATAACTTAGGGAGAATAGAAAATAGAAGGATAAAATTGGATAAAATTTGTAGGTGTAGAAGAGAAAGTGTAATATACAAGTTAATAGTGTATTTAATTACACTAACAAATTTTAGACATATCTTATGATTTATCTCATTCACCATTCTTTTGGCATGAGTGATAATGGGTCTTTAATTAAAGCTTGAGATAGATATTATGGTCTATTTTATTGGGTAGTGTTTGTAATATATATATATATATATATATATATATATATATATATATATATATAATCACTTGAATACTATTCTTAAAAAGGACTAAGTTTATTTTAATTTATATACTTACTAATTTTTCTTTTTCTTGTATTGAAAAATTAAAGCACACATCTTTTCAAAAAATAAAATAAAAATTAAAGCACATAAGGGGAGTTTAACTCCCACTTCTAGATTGCCATGTCAGCTTCATGTATGGCTTATTCATGGCTACCTTCCTACCTAATAATAATCTGATATCCAAAAATTTCTATTTTTGGCTTTTTCTCACAAACATGAAGTGATGAAAGATGATTATATGGTCAAATTTGATTACAAAAGAAATAGTACATTGTAATTATCCTAAACTCAAAGGACATTAACAAATTGTGGGTCCCTTTTATAAATATATATTAGTTAATTGGTGAGTTATAATTAATCGATACATCTCGCGAGTTCTTGAACTATATTGAATTTCTTGATTTATCGTTGTGATTTGGTGATGATTTGAAAGCTAAGGAGCCTATAATTGATCTATGCTTAATACACGAGATCCTTCTCTTTCTCATATTTATGGTCAAACAAATTTTGGAGCACATGGCTTGACCAATTATGCTTTCTTTATTGCATATATTATTTTTCTTTAATTTTTGTGATTTGCCTCCTCATATAATTAACTAATTAAAGCACTTGTATCCCATCAACGTCACATAAATTTCTCAGGTAAAGATTAGTTGATTTTCAATAAAAGTTTTCATTTTCAAGTCGACTTATTATGATAATTAAACTTAACTAATGAAAAAAAAATTTCTTTAATTTTTGTGCTTTGCTTCTTAATATAAGGCGCTTAGTTACATTGTATGGAATCATATCAAGACTGGACAAAAAATGACGTCTCGTCTAGTGGTTGTGCCTTAGGGCCGTAACCCCTTTTATGGTTAAATTACATTTTTTTTTTCTTGTTCACTTACTAGGGTATGTCCTAGAGTCAGATGTACATGTTTCTTTAGTTGGAACAAATTATTTACATTTATCCACAAAAAAAAAAAAAAAGGGACAAATTTCTCAAATAAAAATTGGTTGATTTTTAGTAAAATTTTGAGTTTCAAACCAACCTTATCATATTCATTAAGTTTATTTTAACCTTTGACATTATTTAATTTATTTAGTTGTCCAATATTCCAATCATACATGAACACACGTTCCCAAAGAAATTGTCACACATGAACTAATTTCATAACATAGGAATTTGTTTGATGTAAATACACTATTATATATTGAGACAAGATGCAGATGATATGGCTCCATTCCTGTCAAGAAAGTGGACCCCAACTATATGAATGTCATTTAATTTATTTATAATGCATGCATTTTCCCATTCTAGCTTTAGCTTGATTAAGGATTATTATATTGTTTAATTACCAAGATATTTTCCATGCCCTTGGGCAAGCCAAGATATTTTCCTTTGATTGATAGAAAAGCTTATACCTACTATTCAAAAATGTACTTTTGGTGAACATCATCTTATGATTATAATCAACAAAGGGCTACAAGAAGGTAAATCAATTTAGGTTGTCTACAGTTGATTATTGACTCAAATCGAGAAGGTCAATATAAGTCGAACTTGAAATATTAAACCAATCATGTCACAAAGTTTTACTCAACAATTGTATGTATTAACCGTCCGCTTACTAACAGCCTCCCAAGTTATTGAATTATTTAAATTAAGATTTGATTAATCTAAATTGAGTTATTACTAATTTCACGAGAACGTAACATTCTATTCACAAGACTATTAGGTATTTAGGTGAGATTGGAAAAATGGTTCCTTCCTAGTTCCTACCTATCTTTAAAAAAAAAAAAATATAAAAATCTAGAAATATAAAAATTTCTTGATTAAAAGAATGTGACCAAAATTTTCATTGTCAATAAAATCCTCAGCTTGTGGTCCATTCAAGTTTTAGTATAAACCGAACTATCAAAGGAAAAACATTTAATAACTGGAAAATATTTTATATTAAAAAAAAAAGACTCTTCATTTCAGTGGGTTCCACTTAAATATACTTCCCCATTTGGCCATTTCCAATTCCAGAATTTTCTGGAATTTAATTCCACTCTGAAAGTAATTTAAGAAAATGATATAATATGCATATTTTCCCATCCCACCCACCCCCCAAACAAAAAAAAAAAAAGGGGGCATAAATCAAACTAAAAGCACTCATATCAAGTTCAAATAACTATGTGAAACATTAAATTATAAATTTGTGTAATATTTTATGTTTCGAATGCATGATAAATTTTATAAATGTAATATTTTTTTTTTTTATCTATCCATACTTATGTAGCAATAGTTGCTATACTTTGAATGTGCCTGTGTGATAAAACTGTGGATTCTGAAAATTAAAAATGGGATTAATTAACTCATAAAGAGATGTCACTTTACCTAATGGTGACAAATAAAATGGACCATACAATTAAAGATTTATTAATACGTGAGGACTAATCTGAGAGAGAGATCTAAGGACAAGTGTAGATAGATTTTGCAAAAGTAGGTTAAAGTGAATTGTGAGAGCAAAAGGGAGAGGAATGTGGGGGCTGAAAATATCTCAAGCACCATGGCAACTGCTCTACCATACACAATTCATAAACTAATGCTTATTCTCTCTCACTACCTACCTATTTTAAGTAAACTCTCTCTCTCTCTCTCTCTCTCTATCCTCCATTGCAGCATATTCCCAAAGCTTTCATCTTGTCTCATCTCCCCCATGCCCAAAACCCTATGATTCATACACTGCTCAAATTTCAACTCTCTTGGACTCATCCATTCTTGAAAGCTAGTTAGGAAAATGACTGATCTTGTCTCTATCTCTCTCTCTCACTCATTTGTACTGTTGTTCATCTGATTAAATCTTGATGATATATAGTCATCCTCACTAATCCCAATCTTGTCTAGCTTGATCTATCCCCATTTCAAGAAAATCCCAGAAACCAATACCCTTTCAGCCAAAATCCCCAGCAAATTAAAGTTTTCTCCAGCCCACTGGGACAAGCTAGCAAAAGATTCCCTTTTTCTTGTTCCTGTGAGTTAAAGAAATTAAAATCCAAGAATTTGAAGCTAGCCATGGATCCATTTGGCAGCAGGGTGAAAGAAGAGATGATGGGGTGGAGTAGTTCTTCTTTGTCTGTCAACGAGGATTGTTTCGACATGTCCGAGGATAACCATAACCATGACAGTAGTGTTCCTCAGCCCTTGGAGGGGCTTCATGACACTGGCCCTCCACCATTCCTCACAAAAACTTATGACCTCGTGGAGGATCCGACAACCAACGACATCATTTCTTGGAGTGGAGGCAACAACAGCTTCATCGTTTGGGATCCCAGGAACTTCGCCACCAATCTCCTTCCTAGGTACTTCAAACACAACAATTTCTCCAGCTTTGTACGCCAGCTCAACACTTATGTAAGCTTTTCTTGATCTCAATTCAACCACACAAATATGTAGTGTTATATATACATATACACACACACAGACACACACAAAGTGTAATAACTTTAATTTTCAGACATGAATGAAGAATCTAGTCTAGCTAATTCTATGGATTTGTGGCTCTAGATCTGTTTGTCCCTAACATACATTGATAATGCTCAAGAAGTTACTAGATTTTCTGAGACTAGATAATCTATACTAGTACACTTTTTTGAAGGGAAATTCACTATTACTATCCAATAGTGTCATAGTGTATAGGCAAAAATTAAATTCTGATATTTAAATACAAAAATTATGCTCTACCCCGACTACTCTTTTCCGGACAATAGATTAGATACTGGTTATACTTTTTCTAGTTGTAGACATCTTAATTGCTCAATGACTTCATTATTTGATGCTAGTCTAGTTAATTCTATGTATTTAATTTGTAGGTCTAGATTTGTTTGTCCCTAATATACATTATTGATAATGCTCAAGAATTTACTAGATAATCTAGTTGATTTTTTTTTTAGGTTATGAGGGTAATTGCACCATTGCAATGGTTCGATTACAACAATATTGATAAGTATCGCACTCGTGATTTTTATATACAAAAATCACATTCCATGCACCCAATCGACCTGTCTTTTGGGACAATAGATTTTAATTTGAATTGGGTATACTTTTCTAGTTGTAGACATCTTAATTGTTCAATGGTTTCATTATTTGATGCTAATTGCTCAAGACATGTTTCTCAAAATTTTATCCTAAGCTTTAATCTAACCAGCGGCTATGAAAAAAAAAAAAAAACAGTTATATTTTTGAATATCGATCTTATGTAATGATGCAAAGTTGTGGATATCTTATGAGTGAATGATATATATATATGTCAATTTTACAGATGCAATGTTTCCTAATATAGGTTACCTATAATACTATATATCAATGAACATAATGTCTGTCTTTGTTTCCATGCCGATACGACCATGACAGAAACATTATAGTTGGATTAGATAGAATTCTTGTTTAATTAGTTCAAGAATTGAAAACAAGCGAATCTATTATATATGCAGGGATTCAGGAAGGTTAATCCAGACAAATGGGAGTTTGCGAATGAAGGATTCTTGAGAGGGCAAAGGCACTTACTGAGAACCATTAGGAGGAGGAAGACACCTCCACAGACCCAATTGCAAGCTTCTGGGCAAGGAGGCGGCTTAGAGTGTTGTGTTGAGGTGGGAAGATTTGGATTCGAGGGCGAAGTTGATCGATTGAAACGCGACAAGGAAGTTCTTATGATGGAATTAGTGAAGCTCAGACAAAACCAGCAGACCACCAAAGCCTGCCTGAAAGCCATGGAGCAAAAGATCAAAGGAACAGAAGTTAAGCAGCAGCAGATGATGAGTTTCTTGGCGAAGGCGATGAAGAACCCAGACTTCATGCACCAGATAATGCAGCAAAGGGAGAGGAGGAAAGAGCTTGCAGAAGCCATCAGTAACAAGAGGAGGAGGCCTATTGATCAAGGCCCCAGCAATTTGACTACTGCTCATAATGATCTTCAAGGTTTTGGAGGTGTTTCTGGGTATGGTAGCTTGGAGTTGGAAGAGCTTGCAATGTCCATGGAAGAACCAGGGAGTTCTGGTAATATGATGATGAACTTGAATCAAGAATGTGGTGGTGGAGGAGGAGGGGGTAAGGGGCCTGATGATGAAGGGTTTTGGGAAGACTTGTTGAATGATAGTAATAAGCTGATTGAAGAAGAGATTGGATTGCTAAGTTTTGGAGATGATAGAGCATATGATGATGATTAAATAACATCTGCACATGGACATAGTGTCTTTATAAGATAATGTAAAAGTCCAAACTGAATTAACAGTCAGACTGTATGTCTATTTTTACGTATATTATCTCGATGACATTCGAGTTCCAGATTATGGTATTCAAATGTGATTATCTGTGCTAGTTTATTTATCATATAACACGTGAAAGTCCAAACTGAAGTAACACTGTAGTGAGACTGCACAACTATTATTTATATTATTTTCAACGATATTTGAGTTTCAGATTATGGTATTGAAAGTAAAAACTGAATTAACAGTAAAATTGCATATCTTATTATTAGATATTATTTTTGACAATATTTGAGTTCTAGATTGTGGTATAGGAATGTGATTTTGTGTGGTGACTTTTCTTTGTTAGCATGTGATTTAATTTAATTTTTTCAAATTTGGATTTGATAAGATGCATGCACTAATGAATTTTCCCTATATAGAATTATATTGTCAATTATATGACAATGTTCTTGCATAGGAAAAGGAACTCCAGAAGTGTCTAAAACAGCAGCTTTTCTTCTTTTTGGGAGATGGGAATTCAGAGCCCAAAGACACACACATCAACTTGCATTGACGTTTCTAGGACTTTCATATGTAAAACAACTTTGGTGTTTTTCTTTATTGGAAATCCTAGGCATTAGGCAACCTAGAATTGTCTTAGTTATATGTATTTAGTGCAGTTTAATTGTGTCTATATATCATGTATGTGTAATTAACTTTGAAGTTTAGTTTCTCCAACTCAATTAAATTAAAAAGAGATGAAAATAACAAATTATTATGTAACAACTTCCTTTATTCGGTATGATCAGGAGATCGATCTATGTGTACTATACTCTTGGGACTCCTTTATAGCGTCATCATTCATCAAAGACGATAATTGGAGTACTTCTTATGGCTCATGTTGTTTTGAATTGCAGACTTCTAGTTGAGCAACTAGGTGTTTTCTCATTTCTTTAAAAAATAAAAAAATAAAAAAAAATAAAAAAAAAAGTAGCCAGTACTAAAACATATTGTTAGCTAGTTCATAGATAAGCTAATTAAGAATAACTAATTATATACTTCCTCCATCTCTTTGTATGTATTTGATTCAGTTAACAAGGCATGATTGATTAATTTTTTATAATATTAAATTTAATATATTATACAAAATTTATATATTTAGAAACTACACTAAAAGTATTATTAAATATAAAAAATTAAATTTAAAAATAAATAAAAAAATAAATAAAGAGTTGATTTGATCAATGATAATAGGTAGGACATATAAAATGAGACGAAATGAGTTATATAAAATGTTATGGGTGTGTTTAGTTTCATGATATAAAAAACTTTTATATTTCTAGAAAAACATAAAATGGAAAACAAAAAATGTGTTTTTGGCATTATTTTAATTTTTTTTTATTTAGAAAACTGTTTTTTCTATTTTTATTTTTTAATTTAACAAGGTTTTAAAAAATAACTTTTTTACTATTAATTTCATCTATAACCACTATTCTTATTTATATATAAACTTTCACTCACTTATATATTAGAAAATGCTTCTTAGTTCTTACCTCTCATGAATTTATTCTCCTAGATTTTTGTCGTGATGTGGCTTTCACTCATTGGGTGCCATGAATTTGTTAACCCACCACTAATATTATTTTTTTTAAAAAAATTAGTAACTAATTATCTAATAACACATCATGAGGATGAATTGGAGGGAAAAAATAGGAGGGGTATTTAGCATTACTCCTTATATATCTATAATTCCAAATGAAAAAGATAATCAAATTTCAAAACAATTTCATATTTTTCATTTGAAATATAATACGAAACATATATACTGATAATAAATGCGTTTTTTCTATTATTCTTTTAAAAAAATTATGTGAAAAGAAAAAAGAAGAAAGAAAGAAAGAAACAGAATGTATTAAATAAACCCTATATTTTTCTTGATAGTTGATATGAATAGTCCTAAAACGTGTGGTCTAGTGACTTCAACTTTGACGACTCGAATGATCGTTTGCTTTCTGGGTCCACATCGTTTTGGTTAGCGAACCCCTTAGACCGACAGAGATTAAGGTGGCATACGACATACGATACAATAATAATTTGGTAATTAAATTAGTGTAATGTCATTTCAAGAAACTACGTTTGGACAAAGCAATATATATATATATACACACACTTCCAGCATCAACTGAAAGTCAAAATGGAAACAGTGTATATGTTCTTGAATCTACATCAATAGTACAATAATATATATCATTGTCATTCTCGATATTACAATATTTATGTCGACCAACAATTTATATATTAATAATTAATTGTGCAATGGAATTCCATTATTAATGCAACTTGTCCTAAGTGTCCAATTATACATGATTAGATAAAATGCTTTAATTTAGAGCACACAATTGGTGACCCAAGTTTTTTTTTTTTTAATGAAAAATTGGAAAAGAAAAGTTGAGTAGTAGGAAAGGCATTCTTTTTTAAGTAACACAGAATACTCGTAATCATTATCAGAGAATGTGTATTGAGTAAAACATCTGATCATTTTTGTATAATAACTTACAAAATACACATAAGATATTGACAAGAATCGAGCTTGTAACCTTCAAGTACGAGAATCATGTTCTGTCCACTCGATCACCCGTTTTGGGCATAGAGAGGGGGCATTGTTGAGTAAGCAAAGAGTGAAAGAGGCAGGGACATGCATATTCATAGTTTCATGGGCATGGCATGAGTGAATAATCATGGAATTGAATGGCTTCACAATATTGTCTGTCTGTCTATCTATCTGTATGCCTGCCTGTTTGTCTTGTGAGGATAGGGTTGCACATGCGGTGCATGATCCTACTTACAAACTATATATATATATATATATATATATATATATATATATATCCCATCCTTAATTGTGCTTTGCTTTCTTTGCCATCATGCCCTCCCACTATATATCACTACATCATTAATTACCTCTCAAATTTGATTTTAATTCTTTTTTCATGAAAAATATATACCTTTAAATTAAACATCCCGAATTTATTGAATAAAACGCAGATGATGAACTTAAATGTAATAGTGAATTCAATTCCTATTATTGGCCCATAATTCCTGAATTCAAGTGGTGCATTAGTCTAAAACAATATAAGCAAATTAAATCACAAGAACATCAATAGACCCTTAATTTAAAACTTTAATTTCTGTAATAAATTGTCACCTTTAATTTGGAATCCTGGTTGAACTGACATATCTCCTTGTTGGGATACAGTTGGAGCATTAAAAAGGATGAATGATAGAGATGGGCCATCAGTCCATCAAAAAGGATGATTTGTATGTATAGCATGGCCATGGCCATGGCCATTCTCATGATCTGCTAATAAAGTCATACATCACATCAGTATGCTTAAACTATACTAAATGCTACTAAGTGCTCCAGCTATGAATTCTACTTGTAATTGGGTCATATTATTTTAGGCTTACCTGATCCGGCCTATAATAACCTGCAAGCCATTTTTGCCATATAAGGAGCCCAATACATTTCAGGCCCACATAAATTTGTTGATCTGATCATTATAGGGTGCACAATGTGCCCTGGCCCAAAACGACGACGTTTTTATAAGTTGGTGAGGAGTTGACGCGACAGACACTATTCCGTCTGTCCAATTCTGTTACAATTTTTTTTTTTTTTAGGTTTATGTGTATTATATTAGAAATTTAGGTGTATTTTACTATACAATTCTATACATACGGAATAAGAAATTTTTTTTAATTTTTTTTAGAAGTTAACAGCAAAAACGGGAAACGACGTCGTTTTGTGTGTCCTAATGCACGATATAATTTAATTTGCCATCATTTGGCGCAATAAGCATTATTGCGTGGACCATAATCCACACAGCTGTATAGATCATATTATTAAATAATGTACATTTAGTACACAAATAATGTACTTTTAATATATTAAAAATGTACATTATTTGAGTAAAGAAACAATCAAAAGACAAGTAACCTTATTAATTGGACATGTTTTATTAAACATGTACACAAGAAAAGTAGAGTTCAATATATCTTTACATTATTGATATGATCTAAAATTTTTATAAAGACTTATGGCAAAGTATATACTCAACTGATAATTTTATTTGATAGATAGATATATTAACAAAAGCTTGTCTACACAAAACACGATTCCCAGTTACAGTGGACTGGGTTTCAGACGTGCAAAAGTGGACCATTTTGAACATACTCCGTGAAAGCCAAGGCGACCAAACCCAACATAGCAAATCTGCCATTCCAGATCTCAGCGTCGGCGGTCATCAACCCTTTCGACTTCGACTCCGCCGTCACGCCTTGGAACAGCGGAATCACCGACGCCAACGTTAGCAGCGCGGTGGAGCCCAGGAACCACGTGACGCCGCCGTTGGAAATCTGAGCAAAGAGGTCGCCGCCGTTGGCCAGCTCCATTCCCATCGCCGCCGCGAACCCAATCATGGCTAGCCGGCCGTTGATTCTCTCCGGCCCCGGACCGCTGAAAGAGAAGACGTCCCAGAGATTGGTGCTAGATTTCGCCGCCACTTTGGGTGCTGGAGAAGGAGGAGGAGTTGGTTTAGGCGCTGTGGTAGATGACTCCGTCACCGGCGTGGTTGGTTGCTCTTTCCCAGCATCATCCTGCAACAATAACACCATTGAAAAACGACCATTAACGTTTGACTCATCAGATCAAGCAAGAAAAACATGAACTTGAACATGATAGCAAAGGCATATATATTACCTCAGACATGCTCCTGACAAGAAAGCTAGGGTTCCTCTGCAACCGTGGCAAGTAGCTTGAAGGAACAAACTGGCTCACCCCATTTCTGTTCTTGAAGCTGGTGACTGGGCTTCCCAGAATTGACTGCATCACAACAGTTGAAGCCATGGAATCTGCAGAGATTTAACACAGCTATATCTTCTACAAGGGTTGTAGCAGATCTAGTATACAGCTCAGAAGCTAAGAAAGCAAGATCAGAATCAGAATCAGAATCTGTATGTGTATTGACTCTTCCTTGATGGTATTATTGCATAAAGGTGGAGGTTGGTGTGCCTACTTATAGTGCATGGGAGATGAGAGAGGACAATAAAGGGTGGATACTTTTGGATCCACGTAATGAGGCTCTGGGCCACAAAAGAACCCCCAATCACGTGAAGTATAAAGTGTGGACAAAAGATTCAGCAGGTGATGTGGCCTTCTCATATTCCAGTAAATTTGGATCTCCAGAACCTCCTAGAATCCTGCAAACCTGTAAAGAATCAAATTTCATATATTTGGCATATTAAAACGTGTACTCCAATTGAAAATGAATTACAAAATGATTGCACCCAATTCAGAGAATTTCACCATCTATCAGCAAAAGAGATAAATTTTACAAATTTATCAAAGTGTTTATACACAACAATAGAACAATTTCATACCTCCCTAGTAAGACCTGTGACTACCAATAAAACGAAGCTATTAAATTTCATTTTGGATTACAAAAACTATAGCATTGGTGCATATGTGTTGGAATATAATCTCTACTCTTAAGTAAGAATTAAGGATATTTCTTTTATACATTTAAATAAAGCCCATAACTTTGGTTTCTAAACATGTGTCTAAAAAATATTTGGGCATCAAATGGTGCAAATTCTCGTTAAGAGTCGAGGGAGTGCAACAAAAGTAGTTCAAAACTAGAATGAAACAGAGAAACAGCTTCATATGCTTGAACTCCACACAACTGCACTTCGGTTTTCATTTTTCAGGTTTTGCAACATCTGAAGAATATGCAAGCAAGCATCTTACTCAGCAATTAGCCTAATCAGAAAATATGAACTGGCCATTTTATATATATTCTGTTTCAGTCTCCGTTCTCTAAGTTGTACATCTGAACTTTATATACAAGAACAACTGCAAAGTTTAAAAGAAAACTCAAGAACAAATGGTAGGATACCCATGATTCCATGAGGATAGTCAAGCACACACCTTTAGATATTCACTGCCAGAGATTAATAGTATTTTCAAATCTGCTTCTCAAATCACAATGTTATTCAAGTAATAAGAGTAAGACAGATATAAGAGCAAATTGAAAGTAAACACTGGCAATTTTACGTACCAATGAATTAAATAAGGGAAAGCACTATTAAAAACAAGTTGAACAATGTGATCATAGTGACAATTTGGAAGCTCCATCAACATCTATGAAGCTCCACACAACCTGACAACCCAGAACTATATAAAGATCAAATTAAGATAGCACTATATATTAAGAAATATTAGAGTTCATTTACAAAGAACAGTCATTCATTCATCATGCCCACAGCACTGCAATTTGACAGTATCTTGCATATGCATCACAGCATTCTCAGACTTGGGTAAACACATCAAATCTCAAGCAATGCCAATAAACCCCAAAACAAATGTGCTTGAACCATGATTTGAATTAACCCAATGAATTTGAAATCAAAACCTCAAACAGCAGCATATTGAACCAAAACAGCAATTGAATTGCTTATATCATATATAAAGTCATTGAATAAACCCGAGTACAAAAACAGCTATTTTACAGAAGTCCAACTATCACTTTCTATCCGCTAAACCCCTAAAACTCCTGAGAAGCAGAGCCAATGTCACCCTTGGCTGAGCCAGCCTTCTTGGGCAACAGATTCTGATGAATGTTAGGCAACACACCACCATTAGCAATAGTCACATTGCCCAAAAGCTTGCTCAGCTCCTCATCATTCCTCACAGCCAGCTGAATATGCCTCGGCACAATCCGATTCTTCTTGTTGTCCCTGGCTGCATTCCCTGCTAATTCCAAAACCTACATCGCAACACGAGAGCATTTAATAAACAACATCCAAACACAATTCATGCGAAAACATATCAATAAATCGTTTCCATACAAAACCCTATAGCAAACACATGGATACACATAACCGAATCGGATTCAGTAGAAACCAGTAGTTGATCAATAGAATAGCGAAAAAAATACCTCTGCGGCGAGATACTCGAGTACAGCAGAGAGATACACCGGAGCTCCGGCACCGACACGCTCGGCATACTTCCCAGCCTTGAGGAAACGCGCGATCCTACCGACGGGGAACTGGAGCCCCGCCTTCGACGATCGGGACACCGACTTCGACGCCTTAGGCTTGCCCCTTCCGGCGCCACCCTTTCCCGCTCCTGCGCCGCTAGAACTCATTTTTTACTCAGCAAAAACCCTAATCAAAACTCGTGAATGATTGAAGAAGAATGCGGCTTTTCTGTAGCGATGCTGTTAACGCAGACGGGAGAACTGTATATATAGCTAACGGTAGCGTGCTGTGATTGGTCGAGAAAAGGGCACACGAATCGCCAGCGTGGCAGTTGGCCCCGAATTTTTTTGATTTCCCTCTATCTCAAAATAATTCAAAAATCATTCGAAACTAAAAAATTCAACTTAATTATTTAACATCATTTGACCAGCCCGGCGACCAAAATCCTTTGTGCCCACCGTCATTTCAGCATTTCCGGCAACCAAAATCCAAAAAAAAAAAAAAAAAAAAACTTTGAGGTCAAACTTGGATAATCCACTAGCCAATCAATCGTTATCCATCACGGCAGAATCTTTTGACCTTTTATCATCTTCATTATTATCTTAATCTTAATCTTAATGTAAATACAGGAACAAAGCACTGCGGTTTATCAGCATATTTCAGGTTTTGGCAAGGATTTCAAGCGGTCAATACATCGGAGAGGCAACGGACGAGAAGGTACGTACTATTAACCCCATTCTAGTGAGTATCTGCACTCTTAGTCTTAGCTCTGAAACGATGACACTTGAAACCCAGATATTTTCTTTAAATAAGTTAAATTTTTGTTTGTTAATTCCGATTGTTCATTGCATGGGTATATACTATATACTGACCTGAAAAGTTCATGACTTTATATCTAACAAGCTGATTGCCAGCAGGAAGGATATGGGTTTTGGTTTTATTGTTGATATGGATATAATGATTTCAATAAGTAAATGAGGGAAAAAGAAGAGTGTAGAAAAGGGTTCTGTATGTAGAAATTGTATAAAAGGATGTGCATTCCATAGTATACACAAGATATAATAAGAATTGCGCCGAAAGGGGTGACCGAGTGAGTGGATAATGATTTAGTACAAATGGTCACGAGTTTGATTATTATCACCTTCTTGGTCGTTATAGTATGCTTTAATTTGCAGGTTATTATACAGGAACGGATTTACTTAGTGCCTTGGTTATATTGAAGTAGCCTAAATACTTCGTAAACCTCTGTAGTTTGCTTGTTTTACTCAGATTGTTTAACTCAACAGTTTTGAGTGATAACTGAGAAATAAATGTGCCAACAATATATATTTTGGCAGAGGGATATGATGAAGAGTGGTATTTTCCCAAGAAAATTTGTAAAGGGCAATTTCAGTGGCAATATGTGGTATATTTATTTCATGATGATGATCTTGCTGGTGGATTGTAGCCCCCCTGAGAATCCCATAAAGTGCACCAATAATGCCAAAATTTGCACCATCACCAATAAGTACAGTGCGTTCCCGGACAGCACAATATGTCGAGCAGCCAGTGTTGAATTCCCAAAGACGGAAAAGGAACTTGTTGCCATTATTGCCCGTGCAACCAAGGAGAAGCGGAAAATGAAGGCCACAACTCGGTTCTCACAAAGTATCCCTAAGCTGGCGTGCCCTGGAGGTGACAACAGTCTTCTCATTAGTACCAAATACCTTAATCAGATAGTAAAAGTCGACAATCAGAGCATGACCATGACGGTAGATAGTGGAGTGACCCTCCAGCAGCTGATCAGCGAGGCTGCCAAGGTTGGGTTGGTGTTGCCATACACACCATACTGGTGGGGCTTGTCAATAGGAGGGTTGATAGGTACCGGGGCACATGGGAGCACATTGCGGGGTTTAGGGAGTGCTGTTCATGATTATGTGGTCCGTATTCGGATTGTCACTCCTGCTACACCTGAAGAGGGTTATGCAACTGTCCGACAACTCGAAGAAGGTGACCCCGAGATCAATGCAGCTAGGGTCTCCCTTGGAGTGCTTGGAGTGATTTCACAGGTACCTAATGCCAACATTATTATTATTTTTATGAAATAAATGCACATTAACACAGTGAATTGTGGTGTAAATTGTATGAAAAAGGTGACTCTGAAACTGGAACCAATGTTCAAACGGTCCATCACCTACATAGGGAAGGACGACGCAAACTTGGGGGATGAAGCAGTCGTGTTCGGGTCCCAACATGAATTTGGTGACATCACTTGGTTTCCAAGTGAGCACAGAGTTCTGTATCGCGTTGATGATCGTGTCCCAACAAACACACCGGGTGACGGTCTCTATGATTTCTTGGCATTTCAGACTACAGATTCAGTTTCATTGGCAGAAGATCGAAATGCAGGTTACCTTAAAATTTGTGTATGGTTGCTAGTAATTCAAGATTTCTGCCATACTCTCTTCTGAATGTGTTATCTTGTTTGTGCAGAGGAAATTCAGGAATCAAGAAACAATGCAAATGGAAAATGCGCAAATGCAATTACCTCTAGAGTCATGACTGAAGCTGTCGGAAATGGATTGAAAAACAACGGTGATTGTTACATCATCATAGTCATGCATACAAAACATTGCTGAATTTTACTCTGATTATCTTTTGTAACATAAACAGGTTATAACTTTACTGGTTATCCCGTGATTGGATATCAAAATCGACTGCAATCATCTGGTTCTTGCCTAGACAGCAAAGAGGACGGATTAAGAACCGCTTGTCCATGGGACCCTAGAGTCAAAGGATCATTCTTTCACCAAACTACATTCAGCATTAGCTTGTCCAAGGTGAAGGGTTTCATAGAAGATGTGCAAAAGTTGGCAAATTTGGAGCCAAAAGCGTTGTGCGTTCTTGGACTCTATGGTGGCGTCGTCATGAGATACATGACAGCTTCAAGCGCCTACTTAGGGAAACAAGACAACTCCATGGAATTTGACTTCATCTATTACAGAAGCAAGGATCCATTGGCTCCTAGGCTTTACCAAGATGTCCTAGAAGAGATCGAGCAGCTCGGGGTTTTCAAGTATGGAGCCTTGCCCCACTGGGGGAAGAACAGAAACGTGGCGTTTCTAGGTGCAATCAACAAGTACGCAAAGTATAGGAAGTTCTTGAAAGTTAGGGAAAAGTATGATCCTGCCGGGCTGTTTTCAAGCGATTGGACTGATCAAATTCTTGGTCTCAAAGATGGTTTAACCATTACAAAGGAGGGTTGTGCCTCTGAAGGATTGTGTATATGTTCAGAAGATTCTCATTGTGCTCCTAGTAAAGGATACTTCTGTCGTGTAGGAAAAGTGTACAAGAAAGCAAGAGTCTGTACTAAGATTAACACTACTTAATCTTGTGTTCAATACTATATTACTATATACAAAGTATTGTATTTTAAAGAGTTTGAACTGATCATGATCAGCTATGTGCAGACAACCTAGGATCATTTACCTCGAGCAAATTTGGTTGGTTTGTCTTCTTGTGGTCATTTTCTGGTTAGGGTGGCGGAATTTATCCAGTACACACTAATTCATCCCGTCACTAAAAAAGTATTGTATTTATTGTTCATGAAGTATAAAGAGTTATATGTGCATTGGAAATTTCTAATCTCAGAACCAATCTAAAACAAAATCTGCAGCAGAACAAAAAAACCAGACTTCAATCCTTGGCTGTTTGTTCATTATCTGTTTGAACCAAACCGGTCTGGGAAGCCGCCGGACCGGCGGACAGAACATGTTCCAACCTTCCGGCGACGTTGTGGCCGGATTCATCGATCAGTGACGCGTTACTCCCCATGCTACTCCTCACACATTCGAGAAACTCTTGCGCTCCGTCGCAGACGCACTGGAAAGAATCCCAACGCTCCCTGAACTTCTCCAGCGCGGCGTCGACCTCCGCCGTCGTCTTTTGCCCTTTGCAGCTCTGCTTCGCCTCCAGCACCGCCGTGGCTGCATTCACGAGATCATCGTACGCATTCTTTATAGGATCCACCACCATGTTATCCATCAAAGACATCCCCTTTACCTGAATGTATATACTATACGGGTTAGAAATTTGAATTACCGCCGGAAAGTTTTGGCGAGATGATGAAGAACGGCAAGAAATTAAAAGAAATCTTACGCGTGGTGGAAAGGTAAGAAAATTACTGCAGTTTAGACGTTTCTATACGGTTGGGATTTGGAGGATGATGAAATCTCAACGAGATCAATATTGTAACAGGGTATATTCAATCATATCGTGCCACCGTTTCTTGTATATACCCGTTCTTTCAACAAAAACCGTTTCTAACTGTCCTACTTTCTTTGTGATTCTTGAAAAAAAAAAAAGAAAAGAGTTCAATTAATAATAAAATACTACGGAAATGGAAGGATTGTACATTTGTAATGACATGAATGTTATGGAAATGCTCGCATGGGTAGCTCAACTGGTCATAGAGGTGAAACTTTGAAATAATGACCAGGGATCGAGTCTTACCAGCGGTAACCTCACAAAGTGAGGGGGGCTTGAGCTTTTTGTGCGCAGTGAGCACCGGTCTAACCTCTATTTTGTCGGGTCGGCACCGGTCTAACCTCTATTTTGTCGGGCCGAGCCACCATAATTTACATCCTCCCAAATACTCTGTCAGGTCAGGGTGTGGGGGGCCCTTAGGGTTGGGGTTTTAGCCTTTTTTTGGAATAATGAATGTTATGGAAATGTTGTTGGGAGAGGTTGAACTTTTGTATATGCAACAATGACAATAAAAGAACTAAATTAAAGAACTTTTGTTACACCATTATTGATTTTACAATCTGTAAACACTTGTAAGCTAAAGTAACTAAAACTTGACTCTACTAGTTATATTTTATGATCTTTCGATAGTCGCCGGCCAACTAAATCTATTAGTTGAATTAAGTAAAGAATAACGAAAAAGTTAAAACACGAGAACTAAAGCAAAAAAAAAAAAAAAAAAAAAAAAAAAAAAAAAAAAACAGTTTTTTTGCCATAAGCTCGTGAAAAATCAGAACCATTTTCTTACTATTTTTTAAGATTTTATACCAGAGGCGCTAAACCAAATAAGAAAATGAAGTTATGTAATAAATCCTCCAAATCTCGGATTAAAATCACTGCCTGGATTTTGAATTTGGTGCTAACAAGCTACCTGAAACATTACAATACCTCCCTAATTTATGAAAAGAAAACTACTCTGTATTTCATTAAGGCAATAAATCTCCATAAATCTCGATAATGCCTCCGAATTTGCTAAATATTCACCTTCAAATAGGCATGAAAGACTTTATTAGAAGTTACTTCACTACCTAGCCCGAGGGTCCAATGTCGAGCACTCTCTTAGACACTAACCGACAAACCACGCTAGAGCCGATCGCTTGGGTTCTATAACTTTGTCCATCAACGTATGTGTATATATATATATATATATTGAGTATGAACGAGTTAATATAATCAAGAGTTAATTACCGAAATTGTCATTTGACTATAACAAAATTACCAATTTGATCTCAAGTTAATGGTTGACTAAAGGAGGACCAAATTGGTTACGATTTTAAAAATTGAGGGACTTAATTGGTTAAAAAAATCATCAATGACCAAATTAATAATTTCACTATAGTCAATGGACCATTTTGGTAATTAATTCTATAATCAAATTTCACATTCTATAAAAGAATTTTGGGTCAACCAAGTGGCTTGTAGTCCACTGGTATCGGATTGTCCTCCTATGTGAGAGGTGTAGGTTTCGTGCCTCAGTATAGGCATAGATTATATGGGTATTCCCCTTCCTTTGTAATAATAAAAAAAAAAAGAATTTTGGGTCAAACTTATAAAAATTAAATTATGTAGGCATTGACTCCCGTGATGGACTGTCGGATGAGGTATGGAGAAAAAAATGGGTATTTAATCAATTTAATCAAATTTCCAGCTACAAAGGTGCCCATCTCTTCTTTTGGTATTTTATTCCGAATTCAAAATCAAAATGAGGTCTCCTCGTCTCGCCATCTCTCTACTCTTCTTCTTCATCCTCAACGCCGCCGCGTTTTCGGCTCCGGCAGCCACTCCGGTCGCCACCTACACCGTCCAGATCGAAAGCATAATGCCCGACACATTGGAGGCAACCTGCGACATAAACGGGCGCAGTCTCCCCACCCACAAAATCAAAATTCTGAAACAAGCCAACTTCACCGTGCACCTCAGAGACGACAAGGACTCGAAGACCATGTCGTGCGATCTGCGATCCGGAGATAAACACGGGAAGTTCGTGATGTTCGACAGCCGGAAGTGGAACGTGTCTTCTTACTGTGCTCCCGGCGCCGTTTGCCGGTGGAAAGTTGTTTCGGAAGGGATCTGTCTTTTTGTGATGGCTGCTTTTGACTGTCTTGTGAGTTATTATTGGACTTAATTAATGTTGACCATTGTCTAAAGGTTGTACCACAATTATTTGCTCTCATGCATTTGCCTATAATATAAGTTTTTTTTTTTATATGAAAAAATTACAACTTTTTTGGATTACCTAGTATAAGTTATATTATTTGGATGAGGAGAAAAATTGACATTTTATAAAGATATACACGCTTGTTGGAAGGTTAACTGGCTCATAAAGGGTTAAAACTTGAAAGTAATGATAAGTTTAATCACATATACAGACCCTTTAGACTGAATTTAGTCGATTAAAAAGGTTATGATGATAAATCTAATCTAATTTTATTAATAGTCAAAAATAAAAAATAAAAATAACGGCTAGTATAGAAAATTAGATATATGTATTTAATTAATTGGTTGTTGCTTGTTGAGCATTAATGTTTAACTTTAATTATTTTCATATTATAAATAAATATAAATATTTACTTTAATTGGATTGATTTTTTCACTTTTCCACATGAGCACTTGCCAGTTGGTAATTTATTTTAATTTGAATATTTATTTAAATATGGATTGAAAAGAAGAAGCGGCAATGCAAAAAAAGAATTGAAGAAGAAAGCATGGAATCTGGTTGTTTTGCCCTAATCTCTCTACTCGTACTGGTCTTCATTCTCAACGCCTCGTTTTCGATTCCGGCGGCCGCTTCCGCCACCACCTTCACCGTCCAGATCGAGAGCGTAATCCGTAACGAATTGCTGACAGCCTGCGACTTAGACGGCCGGCGTCTCCCCCGGCAGTCAATCCGATCTCTAAAACAGGGCAACTTCACGGTAAACGTCAAACACGACTACGACTACCGCACGCTGACGTGTAACCTGTTGTCCGGCGATAAACGCGGCAGGTTCGTGTTGTTCGACAGCCTGAACTGGAACGTGTCGGCAATCTGTGCTCCTGATTTTGTGTGTCGATGGATGGCTGCTTCAGAAGCGGTATGCCTTGGCGATGATCTCTCTCACTGTCTTGAGGTTTATTATTGGCAGTCTTAATTAACATACAATTATCTGGTCTCATTTGGTTATAATCAAAGGTTTAAGGAAATGTTATTTTTTGTTTAATCCTAATTAAGGTTAAGTCTATGCTAATGTGTTACTAAAGTTGGTTAATCCAAAAAATGAGCACAAGAAAATAAACCAACATAATTTATTGAGATAAATTGGCCTAGGTTGTTTGCATATAGCTGACCAGTTCAAGCTTGTTAAAATACAATACTTTGTACTTGTATAGTAATATAGTACTGAACTAACACAAGATTAAGTAGTGTTAATCTTAGTACAGACTCTTGCTTTCTTGTACACTTTTCCTGGACGACAGAAGTATCCTTTACTAGGAGCACAATGAGAATCTTCTGAACATATACACAATCCTTCAGAGGCACAACCCTTCTTTGTAATGGCTAAACCATCTTTGAGACCAAGAATTTGATCACTCCAATCGCTTGAAAACAACCCGGCAGGATCATACTTTTCCTTAACTTTCAAGAACTCCCTATACTTTGCATACTTGTGGATTGCGCCTAGAAACCCCACGTTCCTGTTCTTTCCCCAGTGGGGCAAGGCTCCATACTTGAAGATCCCGAGCTGCTCGATCTCTTCCAGGACATCTTGGTAAAGCCTCGGAGCCAATGGATCCTTGCTTCTGTAATAGGTGAAGTCAAATTCCATGGAGTTGTCTTGTTTACCTAGGTAGGCGGTTGAAGCTGTCATGTATCTCATGACGACGCCACCATAGAGCCCTAGAACACACATCGCTTTTGGCTCCAAATTTGCCAACTTTTGCACATCTTCTATGAAGCCCTTTACCTTGGACAAGCTAATGCTGAATGTAGTTTGGTGAAAGAATGATCCCTTGACTCTAGGGTCCCATGGACAAACGGTTCTTAATCTGTCCTCTTTGCTGTCTAGGCAAGAACCAGATGATTGCAGTCGATTTTGATATCCAATCACTGGATAACCAGTAAAGTTATAACCTGTTTATGTTACAAAAAAATGGTCAGAGCTAGTAAAATTCAGCATTATAAAATATGATGATGTAACAATCACCGTTGTTTTTCAATCCATTTCCGACAGATTCAGTCATGACTCTAGAGGTAATTGCTTTTGCGCATTTCCCATTTGCATCATTTCTTGATTCCTGAATTTCCTCTGCACAAACAAGATAACATATTCAGAAGAGACTATATATATATGACAGAAATCTTGAATTACGTACTAGTATCATATCCACAGACAAATTTTTTTAAGGTAATTAACCTGCATTTCGATTTTCTGCCAATGAAACTGAATCTGCGGATTGTAATGCCAAGAAATCAAAGAGACCGTCACCCGGTGTGTTTGTTGGGACACGATAATCAACACGAAACAGAGCTCTGTGCTCACTTGGAAACCAAGTAATGTCACCAAATTCATGTTGGGACCCGAACACGACTGCTTCATCCCCCAACTTTGCATCGTCCTTCCCTATGTAGGTGATGGACCGTTTGAACATTGGTTCCAGTTTCAGAGTCACCTTTTTTCATCACCACAATTCACTGTGTTAATTAATGTGCATTTATTTCATAACAATAACAATAATGTTGGCACTTGGCATTAGGTACCTGTGAAATCACTCCAAGCACTCCAAGGGAGACCCTAGCTGCATTGATCTCAGGGTCACCATCTTCGAGTTCTCGAACAGTTGCATAACCCTCTTCAGGACTAGCAGGAGTGACAATCCGAATACGAACCACATAATCATGAACAGCACTGCCTAAACCCCGCAACGTGCTCCCATGTGCTCCAGTACCTATCAACCCTCCCATTGTCAAGCCCCACCAGTATGGTGTGTATGGCAACGCCAACCCAACCTTGGCAGCCTCGCTGATGAACTGCTGGAGGGTCACTCCACTATCTACCGTCATAGTCAT
Organism: Ipomoea nil; assembly: GCF_001879475.1. Lineage (NCBI taxonomy): Eukaryota > Viridiplantae > Streptophyta > Magnoliopsida > Solanales > Convolvulaceae > Ipomoea > Ipomoea nil. Next base: position 6,480,727 of record NW_017617116.1, read on the forward strand.
GCTCTGCTCGTCGACTTTTAGTATCTGGTTAAGGTATTTCGTACTAATGAGAAGACTGTTGTCACCTCCAGGGCACGCCAGCTTAGGGATACTTTGGGAGAACCGAGTTGTGGCCTTCATTTTCCTCTTCTCCTTGGTTCCACGGGCAACAATGGCAACTAGTTCGTTTTCCGTCTTTGGGAATTCAACAATGGCTGCTCGGCAGATTGTGCTGTCCGGGAACGCACTGTACTTATTGGTGATGGTGCAATTTCTGGAAATATTGGTGCAGTTTATGGGATTCTCAGGGGGGCTACAATCCACCAGCAAGATCATCATCATGAAATAAATGTACCACATATTGCCACTGAAATGCATTAGAGAATTGAGAGAATGAAGAGAGAAGTGGATATTTTTTTAAAGAAGGAGATCAGAGCTGTATTTATAGACCCAAAAACCAAACTTTTTCAACATATGCATGTGAAGAGCCATGTGATTGTGAAGTGCAGATGAGATGAGACGATTATGAAGACTGTTGTGAAGGCACATGTAGTACAGTGGTGGTTTCACCATCTAACAATCTCTACAGTACAAATAATCAATGCAATTTGTTTACTTACATGTAATAAGCAAAAAATAACAAACTATCAACTTTTAAGAAAAAACAACAAAAAGAAGTTTTGTTTTAGCCAACACATATTTCTCATATATTATAAAAATTACTCCGTAGTAGATAATAAAATTATTATGCACAATTCAATGAGTGTACCTACACGCAAGGGAAAAATAACAAACTATAAACTTTGAGAAAAAAAAAAGTTTTGTTTTAGTCAAAACACATATTTCCCATATATTATAAAAATTAGTATATAATAAAATTATTATGCACAATGCAAGGTGTAATACGTTTACCTATAGGCAAGCAAAAAATAACAAACTATAAACTTTGAGAAAAAAATGTTTTGTTTTAGGCAAAACACATATTTCCCATATATTATAAAAATTAGTATAGAATAAAATTATTATGCACAATGCAAGGTGTAGTACGTTACCTACACGCGGCAAAAAAGTAACAAACTATAAACTTTTAGGGGCAAAAAAAACAAAAAACAATAATAACTTTTGTACGTTTTAGCCAAAGCACAAAAAATCTCGACTATATATATGACATTTAGTAGGAAGAAAGTCTCAAGTGTGAATATGCGGTAAGATTTGAGTCGTTGATCAAATCAAGATCAACAACTCAAATCAATGAAAACTATATAAAAAAAAATGCGTACGGGAAGGAAGAAGTAAAGTGTAAAAATGACGCGCCTTAAATGTTACAAAGATGTACCTTAGGTGTTAAAATGACGGACCTTAAATCTTAACCTCGCGCACCTTAGGTGGACACGGTTCCACGGCATAACAATTAATATTGGACCATCCCGGTCTTGTGAAGGAGTTGCCCAAGCCCAACTTAGCCTTGAGTCCAAAGGTGGGCATAATGCAAGGACAAGGTGGACACGGTTCTACATCATAATGCAGGTCGGAAGTGAATGAGAAAAGAAAAACAAAGAGCCTATTCAATGCATTATTACATATAAAGTAAATATTTATTATATTTCTAATTCAAGAGCCTATTCAATGCATTATTACCGATATTCATTAATTAGCCATTTCTTTTTTTTTTTTTTCAAAAATAACTAACTCCTTAATATTTCTTAAATAATGTTGTCATTATTTACCCACGATCATTCGTGTTGATGCTATATACAGAGTGTATTTACAACAATATGAACAAACCATCCACTTTGACAACTTATAGAACATTCTCAATCTTTGAGATAGGGAAGTTGACACTTTAAAATCATTTTTCGATCACGGGAACATCATATTAGTCGTCACAATTGTCTTCTTAAAAGTTACATCATTATTCAACATGTCTCATGATCAATTTGAGTTGTCCATGTCAACCTAGCTTGTCAATAGTTTTTCACATGTGTTCCTTGCCTAACTCTATTAAATGGTAGTCCACACCTCCAAACTTTAGCAAAGCCTTCCGAGCCCTCTTGTATTCAGCTAGTTTAATTTGGTTGTTGATCGTAATGAAATGGCATATCATTACAATATATTGAATTATTCGTAATATTTTATGGAATGTTCAATAATAAATAAATAAATAAATGCTCACTTTGCATCGTTTTATCTGTTATTTTTACTATTCATTAATCAAATCAACTCTTTCTTTCTTTATTAATTTTCTTTAATATTTTTTTTTAAATTTTTTTTGTGTGGTTAACAACACTTTTAATGTAATTTCTAAATATTTAAATTTTTATTTAATTACTGATCATAAACGTAATACAATAAAAAAATTGAATTGAAAATAATTTCAGTCAACTCTTATTAATCAAACAAGAGTTTGAATTATGAGCATGCGGTAGGTTATGGCCAAAAATGGAGCACAGAACAGTTCAAACGATGAACTAGGCATATCCCTTCTGGAACAACACTCCATTGGCATAAAGAATCAGGATCACAGTAAGATGAGACGTTCCAATTTAGGGAGTCGAACATGACGAAACTCCCATGATAATGTCCGGATCGCAGGTCACACGTCATGGTCTCAACGTCCAGCTTGTCGTCATTGTCTGTGGATCCGAGGTGCACGGTGAAGTTGGCTTCTTCTCCTCTTTTGAGTTCCTGCTTGGGGAGATTGCGGCCGTTTAAGTCGCAGCCTGCGAACAATGGATCATCCATTAAGTTTTCGATCTGGACGATGAAGGTGGAGGAGGAGGAGAAGACAGAAGTGGGTGTCGGAATCGAAAAGGAGGCGTTGAGGATGCAGAGAAGAAGAGAGACGATCATAGCAAAATAACGAGACTCCATGATGACTACTTTGGAAATTTTTTTTGGTTACGTTGTCTAATGTCTAGCTTCCTCGATCTGTTTAATTTGAACCCATATTTATAAGCCAAAAAAAAAAAAAAATGAATGTGAAAGCAAAAACAAATTAAACAATTCATTTAAAGTAAATATTTATTATTATATTTCTAATTGAAGAGTCAATGCATTATTTTCTCATATTCATTAATTACATTTGCTTTTTTTCTTAAAAAAGATGTAATCCTTAATATTTATTATATGACTAGTTTTTTTACGCGCTTTGCGCGAATGGTATAATGCCCAATAATTATTTTTAAATAAGTATTTCAAATTATATTAATGCAATATTATATAGGAGATGTTCATGCATAGGTAAATAAATGTTGAATTTGTTTATTTAAATCGGTAATTTCAAGTATATAAATGCAAGATAATATATGAGAGATTGATTATAATTGTCCCTAAAATAAATGTTTGCAACTTTGTAATAACGTTAGTCTAAATACTTAGTCTTAAAGCGATATCGTCTAAATAAATACTACTTTTGGTTTAAATTTATCTAATTCTTCTGAATTCTCTTTTGGGTAGTATTGCTATTGTTTTCATCTTCAGTACATGTCCTTTTTGTTTTTTATTGGTAGTGTGTCATTTGCTATTAGGTTACTGATAACAGCATATAAGGATTCATCATGCAATGAGATGCAAAGATTATGGTGTAGGAAGTTTTAGATTTGTCTTGCTGTGTATATGATTGAGATTTTAGTTGTAATATAAACTCTTTAGCGTACAAACACCTATTGATATTTAGTAGTGGTAGTTTTTTCCCTACATGTGTTATGAGATGTGTGCCGTAGGTTATCATGTGAAAGTATTGAACAAAATATTAATATTTATTATATTTGTATAAAATACTTGGTAAATAAATAAATAAATAAATAAATAAATAAATAAATATATATATATATATATATATATATATATATATATATATATATATATATATATATATATATATATATAAAACATATTTTGTATTATAACTTTGATATTTAATTAAATGATAATGTAAAAAAGAAGACAATGAACAATGTAGTGAATATAATAAATTAATAAATTTGAAGGTAAGGAATCTTTGAATTGTAGAAAATAAAGATAATATAACTAATGAAATTATATTTCTTTTAAATTTTTTTATAATGAATAATTTTTTTTTAAATAAAGCATTATATACATATAATTCTAAATTAACTAAATGCATATGTATTATTTTTTGTTGTAGGCACTAATTTATTTAATTAATAAGAGCAATAAATTGTCATATATACTTTTCTTCAACAATAAAGAAATCAATGATTTTTTTTTAATTTCCATTCCTTGTTGCGACAAATTGTTTTGAGAGTTTGTCCATGACAATTGTTACAATTGCTGTCAATAGAGGATGATAATAAATAATTCAAAATATATGGTTACAATAGATATTAATATAATGATATAGTAAAAATTAACTTACAAATTTCTTTATAAGGTTTTCATGCATTGATAAATTTTTGATGTGTAAACTTGTTCAATTGGAGCTAGTAGGATGTTAACATTGTCAATTATTTGGAAAATGATCCTACCGTTTTAGAGTCCATGTGTAATTGTATTTATGATCAATAACTTTGTTGTTAGGCCGCGCAGGTCTGACAATGATGTAAGAACAATTTTGTCCGATAAAAAAAATAATAGTATAATATTTGTAAATTAAGTAATGTACAATTGTACCATTATAAAAAAAAATACAAAAAATATTAATACCATAATGGCATAAATCATTCCAATAATGTAAAAGCATAATTGAAATATTAAGTTTTGTTCTAAATATAATCAAAAGAATATTAATTAAACAAAAAAAAAAAAAAAAACTTAACCTAAATTTGTTTGTTTGTTTTTTTTTTTTTAATAAAAAATTCAAGAAAATCAAATGACTTTAAAGTAGTTCCTGATTTATAATCTTTGATGCTCAACTTTGAATGCTATGTATTTAGTTGAGCTAATTATTTGACCAAAGTTTATGTTAAATTTTATATTATATATTTTTTTAATACATTTTAACATATTCATAATATATGTTTAACAATTATACCAACTATACTTGGGATGAGGTTCAAACCTAAGACCTTATATAAATTAAGAGTATGTTAAGAATAATAAATAGCTAACGGAATATTCCGTTACTAAAGTTTAAACTAACGGAATTTAGGGTTATTTAAGGGAAGAAAATAATATAATAGAGGGTAAATAAGGAAAATCATTAAAAGATACTAAAATCAAAATAATATGAACCATTCATTTTAAGAAACAATTAGTACCGACATTTTTTTTATTCCAGTTAAGGGCCTAACATTATTCGCTCTTATTAAATTTGTAGATGTGTTGTTGACGCTATATACCGAGCGTATATAAAACCATATGAACAAATCAGTCTAGCATCTTCTAAAACTTTTTCGATCTCTTAGGATGAAAATTTCCTTTAATTTGAATAATATACTAAATCATAATTAATGGTTTTATGCAAATATTTCATGGCTCTACATAAAAAAGATATATAGTTTTGGCATGGTTGCAACACGTGGACCAACTTTTGGCATGACTCTAAAACTAAATTGAAGCATGTGCTCCATCTCAACTAAAAGTCTAAGCTGATAGTTAGATTGCACGTTAATATTTATATGCTCAATAGTGATAAAATAATCCTTTGATTCTGGGATCCCAGGGACATGAAGATATTAAAGATCCTGATGATTGCATGGCAGCTGGTTTTGGAGCAAATTATGTTGTGCATCCGTGTGCACCATGCATGGTGCACAAGGATGTAAAAACAGCGTCGTTTTACTTAAATAAAAAAAAAAATCATTTTCGATTGCTGTTAGTTACGTAAACATATGTTCATAATTTTATAATTTCACATTCTAGATTTTTAGTTATGAAATTATGGATGTGTAGTTATGTAATTCTGGATTTATAGTTATGAAGTTATGCAATTCTGAATGTATAGTTATGAAGTTATGGATGTGTAGTTATGTAATTCTGGATTTATAGTTATGAAGTTATGGATGTGTAGTTATGCAATTTTAATTTTTTTTTTTTAAATCGAACATCAAAACGACGTTGTTTTTGCAACCTTGTGCACCATGCATAGTACACATGCACGGTTGCACACCATAACGCTCCCGGTTTTGGTAGCTCGTAAAGATAACACCTGTATGTATATATGTTTAATTTACGTATGGTAGTCAAAAACAATAATAATCAAACCTGGCCAGCTGGAACACACAAAAATATGCCCAAATATTACTCAAGTTAGTGGAAACTTTAATTTTGTTACGTTAGTTTGTTATGAGAGGATAGCTAGGGATATTGCAATTTATATCGTGTAACAGGATCTACATAGCATTATATATGAACCTGAGATGGAAACGACCAGTTACAATAAAATTCATACAAGTAAGGTATAGAATTTTATAATATAAAATATACAAAATTACAACACAAAACATATATACACATGTTATATATTTATTTATATTTTTCAAATTTGATTTAGGTACATAGGTACATAATTTCACAACACAAGACATAAAAATTTATTACATAAGACACAATTATTAATGTGTTTCAGGTACGTACATAATATAATACTTAAGTACATAATTTCATAACACGAGATACAAAAACTTACAACATAAAATATTCACATGCACCGAAGTTTACAATGCACTATAAACCCTGGTTAATGGTATAAAGATTGATTATTTTTGGTCCCGGACAAGTGAGATGAATATATATCCGTTACACGTCTGTGCCGGGGAGTCTAGTTCAAGTAGCAGTGGAGTACCCATATCTGGTAAGTGGTAACCAATACCCATATATACACACATACCCATATATTATTAGTTTTGTACTTTTGTTATAGATTAGAAAAATTAAAGTGATAAAATTTTCAGAAATTAATTAAAAAAAAAAAAAAAAGATTCCAACTACACCAAGTTTAATTTTATACGTTAGCACTCAGCACGCACAAAAAATATATATAATCATATCCTTCCTTCTGCATCACATCTGCTCTGATAATCATTTCCCAGTAATGGAGTATCGTTACGTTGCCATATGCATCTCTCTTCTTCTCTGTATCCTCAACGCCTCATTTTCGATTCCGACACCCACTTCTGTCTCCTCCACCTTCATCGTCCAGATCGAAAACTTAATGGATGATCCATTGTGGGCAGGCTGCGACTTAAACGGCCGCATTCTCCCCAAGAAGGAAATCAAAATTGGAAAACATGCCAACTTCACCGTCCACCTCGGATCCACAGACAAGCTGGACGTTGAGACCATGACGTGTGACCTGCGATCCGGACATTATCATGGGAGTTTCGTCATGTTCGACTCCCCAAATTGGAACGTTTCTTCTTACTGTGATCCTGATTCTTTATGCCAATGGATAATTGTTCCACAAGAGATATGCCTACTTCATGCTTTCAACTGTTCTGTGCTCCATTTTTGGCCATAACCTACTGAATGCTCATAATTCAAGCTCGTCTTTGATTAATAAGAGTAGAATGATATTATTTTCAATTTAATTTTTGATAGTATTAAATTTAAATATTTTAAAATTACATTAAAAGTGCAATTAAACACACACACAAAAATCAATAAATAAAAAAAAGTTGATTTAATTAATGATTAATGAATAGTAAAAATAACAAGTAAAATGATATACAAAGTGAACACTTATTTATTATTATTTTTGAACAATCCCATAAAATCTTACAAATAATTCAAAATATTGTAATGATGTACCAATTCAATTCAATCCACAACCAAATTAAACTAGAGACATGTCAAACAATGACGTGGCTTTTAAGATAGTTGCAACTAATGTGATGTTGGCATGACTAGAAAATGATCCTATAGGGTTGACTTCCCTATCTCAGAGATTGAGAAGCTTCTAGAAGTTGTCAAAGTGCTTCGTTCATGTTGTTGTATATACACTCTGTATATAGTGTCAACACTAATGACACATTATTGTGGGCAAATAATGACACATTATTGAATAAATATTAAGGAGTTATTTTTGAAAAAAAAAAAAAAGAAAAAAGAGAGCAAATGCCCAAATAATGAATATCGGTAATAATGCATTGAATAGGCTCTTGAATTAGAAATATAATAAATATTTACTTAAATGAATTATTGACGTTGTTTTCCTGTTCTCATTCACTTGCTACCTGCATTACGCAATATTTACAAGGTGTGCACTGTTTCATATTTAAAATTTATATACTGTGGATTCATAATTTCTATACTATAGATCCATAATTTATATACTGTAGATTCATACTGTATATCTTCCTCTTTTTTAAATTTGAACACATATTTTAAGGCATTTTGCAGGCTTGCAATTAAGTGATGTAAGACTATCCTTATTGCTGCAATATTTTCTCACTTTAAAAAATGAACCTCGCTTTCACATCATGAAGTTTGTAATTCTTTAACTATTTTCTATACATCCCTACAATATTCTCTCACTTTAGAAAGTGGTCTCACTTTTATATTATATTATAAATATAATAATAAACTAATATTAAAGTAACAAAAAGTAAAAGAATAGTCAAAAGGCTTGAAAGCTTGCTAAAACACCAAGCTTTCAAGCCACATGGGATAAAAAAAATTAAAACAAAACAAAAATAAAAAGTCCATATTATTCTACACATCATTTTATAAGAGGTCCTCTTTCAGGGACGAGAACAGCCTAAAAGGAACAAACAAAGTCAATAATTCATTAAAAGTAATTACTATTATATTTATAAGTTAAGACTCTATTCCGTGCATGATTTTCGATAACCGTTGCCAAAAAGGTTAAATCCATAATTTTAAAGGACCCCACCACGACCCGACAGAGTGTTTGAGAGGATGTAAAATCATGATAACTTACTAAATACAGAGGTTAGATCTTTGCTTACCCGTATTTATATGGTAGTCATATTTATTATATGACTAGTGTTTTATTCGTGCAATGCACGAAAAAATTATATTATCATGAACTATTTAATTAAAAATTTTAAAAATAAAATATATTAAAATGAATACTATAATAATATATTTAATTTGATTTTACATATATTTGGTAGTAAGGTATGTATTTTAATAACATACAAACTTATTAAAATTTTGTATAGTTAATATAGTCGTCTCTAATATTGTACATATTAATTAGATACATTTACAATTAATTATATAATTAAATTGATTATTCATATGATTTTATATATAGTCAGTATAGCGTCAACAACACATCATATAATAAATATTAAGGATTGGGAAGATTTGTAAAAAAATAAATAAATCAAATGTAATAATTAATGAATATGAGAAAAATAATGCATTGACTCTTAAATTAGAAATATAAAAAATATTTACTTTAAATGAATTGTTTACTATGTTTTTGCTTTCACATTCACTTGCCAACTGCAGTATGCCCATCTTTCTTTTGTTTGGCTTTTATAAATTTGGGTTCAAACTTCAAATAGATCAAGTCAACTCAAGTCATTATGGAGTCTCGTTATTTTGCTATGGTCTCTCTACTTGTCTTCATCCTCAACGCCTCAATTTCGATTCCGGCGGCCACTTCTGTCTCCTCCACCGCCACCACCACCTACACCGTCCAGATCCAAAACCTAATGGATGGTGATGATACATTGTTTGCAGGCTGCGACATAAACGGGCGCAGTCTCCCCAAGCAGGAAATCAAAATTGCAAAATTTGGCAACTTCACCGTCAACCTTAGAGACGAGGAGGACGTTGAGGTGATGACGTGTGAGCTGCGATCCCGAGATAATAAACATAAACATGGGAGTTTCGTGATGTTCGACAACCTAAATTGGAACGTGTCTGCTTACTGTGTTCCCGATTCTGTGTGCCGATGGGGAGTTGTTCCTCAAGGGATATGCCTTGTAGCTCCTTTCTGTTTTGTCAATTACTAGTATTTGCGCCCGTGCGTTGCACGGAATAAATTTGTTATAATATTTTAAAAATATTTAGATCGATATACAATTGTATAAATTATAACATCGAATATTATAAAATATAATTGAAGAATTGAGTTGCACCGATTATGTTTTCTGATGTTATCAATACTTGAATTCGAGTAAATAATTGCCCAATTAATAGTTAACGTGTAGATATACGCATTCGGTGCTGCAACTTTAGAGATTTTATGTTTAGAATTTGTATTAGTTGGACTAATTAGCTCGTTCTCTAGCAACTCAGTTATAGAAATTATTTATACGGAAGATATATTTTCTATGTAGATATATAGCAATTTTGTCATCTTTGTATATAAAAAAACATAATATCAATAACTTGAATTATACATTATTGAAAATCTCTTTGTAGACAGCATTGGTAGTAGTAACGGAATTTTATCCATCCTCGTCTAGAGTTAAAACCATCAGACCATCAGGATGGATGACTCGGGAAAAATTCACATACAATTAACCGTGATTAAAGACGAGTTTTTTTAGTAATAACTCAACGTGAGTTAGTGTTTGACCCTGACTTTTGTTGATAGTCATGGCATATGCAAGCATCAACGTGAATTGTTTTCGTTAGAACTTGAATGACAATCTCGTATCAGAAGGGCGAAAGACATTTTAATTGAAGATTTTACTTTTATTAATAATACAAATATAGATTGGTGTAAATAATAATTAATAAATTATTATTTTCTTATAAAATTACATATAATTTCAAATGAATTTTCTCATTTATTATGCAGAATTTGTTTCCATTATTCTCACAATTATAATGGTTTAATTATTCTCAACATTTGATAACCATCATCCATTTTTAAGTACACATTGACTTCAATGTGTGATAAAAATTCATTAGATATTAGTTAATTTTCATATAAAATTTTGTTACCAATTAAGCTTTATTAAATTTTTTTTACCAATTAATTAATATTCATATTCATTTGGGCGGGAATGTTGAAGATGATAATTTTACTTTTATTAATAGTATAAATTGGTGTAAATAATAATTAATAAATTATTATTTGTTTATAAAATTACGCAGAATTTCAAATGAATTTTCTCATTTGTTACGCATAATTTGTATCCATTATTTTTATAATTATAATAATTTAATTATTCTCATAATTTGGTAACCATTTTTCATTTTTATATACATATTGACTTTAATCTGTGGTAACAATTCATTAGATATTAGTTAATTTTCATATAAAATTTTGTTACCAATTAAGCTTTATTATTTTTTACTAATTAATTAATATTCATATTAATTTGGGTTGGGATGTTGTAAAGGAGGATTTTACTTTTATTAAAGTCATTTCACTAAGAACTTGGAGGGTGTGGTTGAGTGGAAGGGACGCATCCGTCCTTATTAACCAAAGGCAAGGATTGATCATTGCCTTTGGGAATTGAGCAACGTTAAATCTCCAGGCCAACCCTTTCACCCAAAAGAGGGGCATTAGTCACTTTATCTAATCATGTTATATTAATTTCATTTTGAAATCATTGGTTCACATATTTGATTTATTTTAATTATTCTCGTTGTAAACATAAATGATATTGCAATAATTAATTTATAATATTTATCAAATTATATTTTTTTTAAATGTAAAATTTTCTCATGTTTAGGGATTAAAAATATTTTAAAATTATTTTTTATTAATAAGTATTTTTATTTCTAAAATATTTTCCAGCAACTCAAACACTCCCTTAGTCTCTAATAAAAAACTAAAAAATAAAAGTTATTTCATTAAGAAAATTAAAACTAATTATAGTAAATATAATCATGCTATATTTATTTGTAACTGTATATTAATTTCATTTTGAAATCATTGGTTCACATCTTTGAATTATTTATTTTTTTCTTTAACTATTATAAACAAAAATTATGATATTTATCAAATTGTATTTAAATATATATATATATATATATATATATATATATATATATATATATATATATATATATATATATATATATATATATATAACATTTACACATGTTATGAGAGGTTAAAAAATATTTCAAATTATTTTTTATTAGCATGTATTTTTATTTTAAAATATTTTCCAGCAGGATAAACACTCCCTTAGGCTCCCATAAAAAAAATTGATAAAGAAAAGTCATTTCATTAAGAAAATTAAAACTAATTAAAGTAAATCTAATCATGCTATATTTATTTGCAATTGTATATTAATTTCATTTTGAAATCATTGGTTCACATTTTTGAATTATTTATTTTTTTCTTAACTATTATAAACAAAAATTTGATATTTACCAAATTGTATTTTAAAAAATATATAACATTTACACATGTTATGAGGGGTTAAAAAATATTTTAAATTATTTTTTATTTGTATGTATTTTTATTTTAAAATATTTTTCAACAATCCAAACACTCTCTTAGCCTCCGATAAAAAAAAATTGACAAAGAAAAGTCATTTCATTAAGGAAATTAAAATTAATTAAAGTAAATCTAATCATGCTATATTTATTTGTAACTGTATATTAATTTCATTTTGAAATCATTGGTTCACATATTTGAATTTATTTTTAATTATTATAATTTATAAACAGAAATGATATTGTACTAATTAATTTATGATATTTATCAAATTGTATTGTTTAAAAAATATAAGATTTACAAATGGTATGAGGGGTTACAAAATATTTTTAAATTATTTTTTATTAGTAAGTATTTAAAAAAAATAAAAATTCCACCAACTCAAACACTCCCATAGCCTCCCATAAACAACTGATAAAGAAAAGTCATATCATTAAGAATTTAAGGGAATTAAAACTAATTAAAGTAAATGTAATCATGCTATATTTATTTGTAACTATATATTAATTTCATTTTGAAATTATTGGTTCACATATTTGAATTATTTATTTTTTTCTTTAATTATTATAAATATAAATGATATTGTATTAATTAATTTATGATATTTATCAAATTGTATTTTTTAAAATATAGTGTTTTACTCGAGAATTTTTTTTTTTTTTTTGTTATTATGAATTTAAAATTAAATTAGAAAAATAAAAAGATTTTAAAATGTACAATATAATAATATAGTTGGACTTTTATATATTTGGTAAGTATCTATTTTCATAACATACAAAATTAAAATTAAAATATTGTATGCTTAGTATAATCTCTAATCATGTACATATTTAGATAAGTTTATAGAAAAAAAATTATAAAATTAAATTAATTTATTCTAAATTGTATTTCATATATATTATAATTTCAAAAATATGAATAATAATAACTAAGAAAATTGTACTTAGAAATCAATAAAAATGTAAATTCTAAATTTTGTATGAATAAATATAAACTCTAATCTGACGCATATTCTTATATGATTGAATAATACATTGTATATACACATAATATTTATTAATATGTATATAAAAAAATTCTATAATATAATTTCATTCATTATAATTTGTATTAATAGATTTATATTTAAAAATTTAAAAAGCTGTGTTATATTTTCAGTAAAATATAAACATATTCATTCGTTTTTCTTAATATTTCATTTCCTTTTGAATATATTCATTTCTTTTTTTTTTTTCCTTCATAAAAAGAATTAATATTGATTTCTATTCATTTTTCCTAATAATTGTCGATTAATTGGCCTAATTTCCATGTCGATTAGGATATTAATAATGGATTTCTGTTTGAAATATTCATTTCCTTTCTGATTAAAAAATAATATAATTATAAAAATATAATTACTGATTATATTTCTAATAAAATATTAATATATTCATTTCATTTTTCCTTCATAAATAATTAATATAAGTATAATAATTATAATCATATAATTACTGATATTTTAAATGAAATATGAGTATATTCATTTCCTTTTTCACTCATAGAAAGAATTAATATTCATTTTCATTTCTTTTTCCTTCATAATTTTTTCTTAATATTTCATGTGGTGGTTACTAATTTTTTCGCAGGGAAAGCGGTGTTTCAATAAATTTTTAATATTAAATTTTTTTTCATTTGGCCTGATTTCTGTGTCTATTTGTAATAAAATATTAATAATAGATTCTCGTGTGTAAAATTCATTTTTTTTCTGTTCATATTCATTTCCTTTTTCATTCATAAATAATTAATATAATTATAATAATATAATTACTGATTATATTTTAAGTGAAATATGGATATATTCATTTCCTTTTTCATTCATAGAAAGAGTTAATATTTGTTTCCATTTCTTTTTCCTTCATAATTTTTTCCTAATATTTCATTTGGTGGTTACTAATTTTTTTTAGGGAAAATTGTGTTATATTTCCAAAAAATTTTTAATATTAAATCCTTTTTTCATTTGGCATGATTCCCATGCCTATTAGTAACATAATATTAATAATAGATTTTCGTGTGTAAAATTCATTCCTATTTCTGGTCATAAAAACAATCTAGTACGTTTGTAATATTCATTTTCAATCACAAAAACAATTTGGTACGTGTTTAATAATCATTTCCTTTTTCCTTTACCCTAATTTTCTGTGTAGCAAATTTGTTATTTACTTATTAAGCACTTTATTTTTTTTTTAATTCGAGTCCATTTTTAATATTAATTTCTTTTTTCTTTTGGTCTGATTTCTGTGCCAAAAACTGTGTTATATTCTTAGTGAAATATAAACATATTCATTCGTTTTTCTTCATATTTCATTTCCTTTTGAATATATTTATTTCATTTTTTTCCTTCATAAAAAGAATTAATATCGATTTTTATTCATTTTTCCTAATAATTGTCGATTAATTGGCCTGATTTCCATGTCGATTAGTAACATGATATTAATAACATACATATTTCTTTGTGAAATATTCATTTCCTTTCTCGTTCATAAAAAGAATTAATATTCATTTCCACATAATTAAAAAGTAATATAATTATAAAAATATAATTACTGATTATATTTCCAGTAAACTATTAATATATTTATTTCATTTTTCCTTCATAAATAATTAATATAATTATAATAACTATAATCATATAATTACTGATTATATTTTAAGTGAAATATGAATATATTCATTTCCTTTTTCACTCATAGAAAGAGTTAATATTCATTTCCATTTATTTCTCCCTCATAATTTTTTCTAATATTTCACGTGGTGGTTACTAATTTTTTCGTAGGGAAAGCGGTGTTATATTTTCAATAAATTTTTAATATTAATTTTTTTTATTTGGCCTAATTCCCGTGTCTATTAGTAACAGAATATTAATAATAGATTTTTGTGTCTAAATTTTATTTTTTTCCTTTCATATTCATTTCATTTTTTCTTCATAAATAATTAATAATTATAATAATATAATTACTGATTATATTTTAAGTGAAATATGGATATATTCATTTCCTTTTTTTCATTCATAGAAAGAGTTAATATTTGTTTCCATTTCTTTTTTCTTCATAATTTTTTCCTAATATTTCATTTGGTGGTTACTAATTTTTTCGTAGGGAAAACTGTATTATATTTCCAATAAATTTTTAATATTAAATCATTTTTTCATTTGGCATGATTCCCATGCCTATTAGTATAACAGAATATTATTAATAGATTCTCGTGTGTAAAATTCATTCTTATTTCTGGTCATAAAAATAATTTGGTACATTTGTAATATTCATTTTCAATCATAAAAACAATCTGGTACAATGTTTAATAATCATTTTCTTTTTCCTTTACCCTAATTTTCTATCTAGCAAATTAGTTATTTACTTATTAAGCACATTTTTTTAATTCGAGTTCATTTTTATTATTAATTTCATTTTTCTTTTGGTCCAATTTCGGTGTCAATTAGTAACAGAATATTAATAACAAATTTCATTATTACAATTAATTCTTTAGTTTTTTTTTTTGAATTATAATAATGATAATTGTAATTATATTAATTAATTAATTGTATGGATATTTTTTTTGCAATGAGATACAGATCCACTAATATGCAATGTACCAGATGTGTTCTTCTGCCTCAAAGCCTAATGAATCATACACATGTTGCATTCACGTAGATATAGACATTCAATTTTTTTTTTTTTTTTTTTTTTTTGAGAATGCTAATCGATTCACTGATAGTTGAAGGTAGATAATAATACTTATAATATGAAATTAAACCTTTTGGAAGAATAATATGAAATTAAACTCAAATCCAAGTTACTTTACATCTATTAACCCCTAATTGAGATTATATAAAAAGGAAACATAGATTTAAATAATTTCATCTAAGAGCTTGTAAATATGGTGACTGCTTTAGTGTTTTTAGAGAGACAACATGCTTTACCAATTCGCCAGGAAGAACCAATCTCATGCCGGTCTGAATCTCGCGGGAAGTGATAATCGGCTTCTTGTTGTAGTGGGCCAAGCGAGTCACCTCTTTGGCGAGCTTCAAGAAGATATCGTTGATGAAGCTATTCATGATGTCCAAACTGCAAAACATATTGAAGTACGTGAGAATATAGTTAGAAAAATGTAGAAAATTCATACAAAAAGAAAGCAGAAAGAAGAGTTTGAGATTCTTTGATTGAAGAAGCTCTTGTATTTATAGGTAGAAAATACTAATTCAAAAGGAAAGTATAATAATTTATTTATTTAAGGGAAAGTATAATAATTTATTTATTTAAGGTAATAACATTATTATTATTATTATTATTATTATTATTATTATTATTATTATTATTATTATTATTATTATTATTATTTATTTATTTATTTATTTATTTAATTTCCATTTGACATTTACTTACCAAATAAGTTTTACTACAAAAGTTTTGGGGGGAAAATTTGTTAGGAGGATTTTATTTATTTAATTTCCATTTGACATTTACTTACCAAATAAGTTTTACTACAAAAATTTTGGGGGGAAAATTTGTTAGGAGGATTTTACTTTTATATATATATAGATATAGATTATTGGTAATAATTAATCTACTGCTCTTAATATAATTAGAGAAGTGATATTCGACCCGCACGAGTTTAGCTCAATGGTTTAGTGGACACTATTTGGGATAAGAAACCAAGGTTCGAACCATTATGTTCAAAGTGGACAGATTTCTTGTGCGCGGTGATTTACATGCTTTGTCGGGTCACACTAGTATACAAAAGAATATATGGATGACTTTTTGTTACCCTTTTTAAAAGCATGGTAATGTATTGTTAAAAAAAAATAAAAATACGATGACAAAATTGTAAATATTGAACAAGATTATGCAATTATTAATTATGCATGGTATATGGATTGCTCCTCCTCATGTATCTATTTACTGATCGACTGACTGGCTCTCAATGTGAGGGGTGATAATGGGGACAGAGAATATGAATCCAACATGGTTGAATAAATCGCTAGGCCCTCCTTGGGTTTTCGGAGGCATCTCGCCGGGTATTTTTTATTTTATTTTTTGTTTTAAAAAAATTATTTAATTTTTTTTAAGACTTGATAATTACAACGTGATAATGGGTATCAAAACACACATAGTAGGGTGTAAAAGTTCCCAACCAAACACCACCTAAGAACTTTACCAATTATTTTCAGAGTTTAAAAGTCCAGATTTGGTGCAAATTCTATAAATTTGGAATGAATTTAATTTGTTTTTTTTTTTTTTTTTTTTTTTGTAAATTGTAAATATTTGAACAAAAATCTACAATTGTTTCTAAGAAAAATAGCCGCGATTTGAAAAAAAAAAAACACGCAGTTAATTTCCGCTACTATTCTACTTAAAACACGGTTAATGGCATTTCGCTACGTTCCTACGAATGGACTCCTTTATAGGAATACCAATTGGAACTTGGAAGCCATGCAAAATATATAT
Organism: Ipomoea nil; assembly: GCF_001879475.1. NCBI lineage: Eukaryota > Viridiplantae > Streptophyta > Magnoliopsida > Solanales > Convolvulaceae > Ipomoea > Ipomoea nil. Next base: position 6,498,469 of record NW_017617116.1, read on the forward strand.
GAAAATTAAATTAAAATTTTAGTGTGGTATCCTTTAATTTTTTTAAGAACACATCATGTAAAAAATATTAAGGAGTCATGCATTTTTTTTTTAGAAATAAAATGTAATTAAAGAATATCTGAAAAAAGAATGCATTTATTGGCATTTCGCTATGTGGTTGGTTCTTTGTGTTTCAGTAGGTTGAGAAAGTATATGAACTGATACTCCGTAAATATTTACTTTTAAAGGAATTGTTGATTTTGTTTTTTCCTTTCACATTCACTTGCCAACTGCATTATGCCCTTTTCTTTTGGCTTATAAATGTGGGTTCAAACAGAGGAATTGAAGCAAAAACATGGAGTATCGTTACGTTGCCATATGCATCTCTCTTCTTCTCTGCATCCTCAACGCCTCATTTTCGATTCCGACACCCATTTCTGTCTCCTCCTCCTCCACCACCTTCATCGTCCAGATCGAAAACTTAATGGATGATCCATTGTTCACAGGCTGCGACTTAAACGGCCGCATTCTCCCCAAGCAGGAAATCAAAATTGGAAAACATGCCAACTTCACCGTCCACCTCGGATCAACAGACAATGGCGACAAGCTGGGCGGTGAGACCATTACGTGTGACCTGCGATCCGGAGATTATCATGGGAGTTTCGTTATGTTCGACTCCCTAAATTGGAATGTCTCTTCTTACTGTGATCCTGATTCTTTATGCCAATGGATAATTGTTCCACAAGAGATATGCCTACTTCATGCTTTCAACTGTTCTGTGCTCCATTTTTGGTCAAAACCAACGTAACTTCAGTTTTGGTTTGTAGTCAAAAACAAAATGGCACACACATATATATATATATATATATGTGGTACTATATATACCATTGTTTGTCAACCCAAATGCATTTGCTTTTAAGAATGCCCTAATGATATTTGCACTTGTGCATTTTCCATTTGCATCACTGCTTGCTTCCTGATCTTCCTCTGCACAAAAAGTGGACATATTATTCATAAGAGAAGAGAAGAGCACAATGTTATGGAAGGAAAATCTTGAATTATATTACTAGCTAATCGTCAACACATTTTAAGCGGCTAATAAGCTAACCTGCTTTTCTTGTTGCGGCCATAACAGCCGAAAATGTGGACCGAAACCCAATGAAATCATTGAGACCATCACCGGATGCGTTTGTTGGGACACGATCATCAATCCTATATAAGACTTTGCGCTCACTTGGAAACCATATCATGTCTCCAAATTCGTGTTTGGAACCAAACACGCCTGCTTCATCCCCCAGGTTTGTGTCATCTTTCTCTACGTACGTGATCGACCGTTTGAACATTGGTTCCAGTTTCAGCGTCACCTTTAATTTTTCATTTTCATTTGTTAGTATGGCCGGGAAAATAAATGCTACTTAGTACTTACCATAAACAGAAAAAGTTGTACCTGCGAAATCACACCAAGCACTCCAAGGGAGACCCTAGCCGCATTGATCTCTGGGTCACTTTCTCCGAGTTGCCGGACGGTGGCGTAACCCGTTCCGGCGTAGCCGGAGTTACTATCCGGACCTGAACCACATGATCATGAGGTAAATTATTGTGTGGAACATGGTCCACACAATGTTATGTGGATCATAATAAAAAGTACATTTTAATATACTAAATGTACCTTATTTTTGTACTGAATGTACATTAATGTACACTCAGAACAAAAATAATGTACATCCCCTGAATATAATGTACATTATTTTTATACTGAATGTATATTATTTTTGTACTAAATATACATTATTTTATAATAGACAACCGTGGTCCACACAATAATGATTGTGATCATGAACCGCAGGCTCGAATTTTGGGCTATGCAAGCTGGGCTACCGCACAGGGTCCCAAATTTTAGAAGCTTAATATTTTATTTTTACCTAGTTAGTTTAGAAATAAAAATTAAAAGTTTTTAATTAAACTTAAAATGCTTTATAAAGAAATGAGTTGTATCAATTATGTTTTTTTTTATGTTATCCTTGCTTGAATTCGAGCAAATAATTGCCCAAATTATCCGTGCAGTGTGCGTGCGATGCACGGATAATTTTTTTTGTTATATATTTAGATAATAAAATTACGGTATTAGTTTTATAGATTTTATTTTTGGTAGGACCTTATTTATTTATCCAAACAGGCTTACAAAAAGCTAAAAATCGGCCCTGATAACGGCACTCCCTAAACCCCATAGTGTGCTCCCATGTGCCCCGGTACCCATCATCCCTCCGATTGTCAACCCCCACCAATACGGTGAGTATGGCAATGCCAACCCCACCTTTGCCGCCTCGCTGATAAGTTGCAGAGAGCCACTCCACTCTCCACGGTCATGGTCATGCTCCGGTAGTCAACCGTTAACGTTCGGTTAAGATATTTTATACTGATGAGTAGGTCGTTTTCGCCGTCCGGGCACACCAGCTTGGGGATGCTGTGGGAGAACTGAGTCGCCACTTTCATTTTCCGGTTCTCCTTGGTTGCACCAACGACGATGGCGACGAGATCCTCCTCCGTCTCCGGGTATGCAACCTCCGCTGCCCAGCAGATGGCGCGGTCGGGGAATGCGCCATATGTGTTTGTGATTGTGCAATTCTTCGCACAATTTTTTATTGGATCCTCCGGGGGGCTACAATCCACCACCACCACCGCCAAGATCATGCAGAGAAAACCATTCAATATCCATCTTTCCATCTCTGATTTGATCCTAATTTGATCAACGACTCAAATTTTACTGCATATTCACACAATCACACTTGAGACTTTCTTCCTACTAAATCTCATATATATAGTCGAGGTTTTTTGTGCTTTGGCTAAAACGTACAAAAGTTATTATTGTTTTTTGTTTTCTTGCCCATAAAAGTTTATAGTTTGTTACTTTTTTGCCGCGTGTAGGTAAATGTACTACACCTTGCATTGTGCATAATAATTTTATTATATACCAATTTTTATAATATATGGGAAATATTTGTTTTGGCTAAAACAAAAAAAAAAAAAAAATTCTCAAAGTTTATAGTTTGTTATTTTTTGCTTGCGTGTAGGTACACTCATTGCATTGTGCATAATATTTTATTATCTACTACGGAGTAATTTTTATTTTTATTTTTTTGAAAATTTTCTGCGGTGCTTCATTAGAAAAATGCTGAAATAATGTCTGGTGGGTGAGTATCCCAGTACATAGTATCAGGTTGCTGATAAGCCGTAGTGGCTAAAGCATGAGCTAAATAATTGTCCGATCTAGAAATATAATTAAAAGAACATGAGTGAAAATAAACGGCAATTTGCCTGCAGCTATCAATGGCATAGCCAACGTAAGAGCGAAACGCAGTGGTTGATGATGTAAGGTAGCGTTGTAGTGTCAAACAATCCGTGTAGATCTCAATATTCTGTTCACCTCGATCCTTTAGCCATGATAAAACTTCCTTACACGCCAAAGCCTCAGCCATAAGTGGTGACGTACAGGCCGGTAGCGGCGCGGTTAGTGCCGAGATATAGGCTCCATCTCCATCTAATAAAACGGCCCCTACAGTTGCATTCCCTGTCTCGTGTAGATATCCCGCATCGACCCTGCATCTTCTCACTGGCGGAACAGAGGATCCGGCGGCGTCGGCAGCACCGCGGCCGGCGGTGGGACTCGCCTGGGCAGCGTGGCGGTTTTCTGTCGGCAGCGTAGCAGTGGCAGTGGCAGCCACGGCTGGGCGGGACTGAGTCCATGCGGTCTTGGCTGCCGCTGCGGCTCTGAGTAGGGACCCCGGGCGTGGTAAAAACGCCTCCCAAACTGCACCATTTCGAGCTTTCCAAATATTGTATAGAATTGATGCTGCATATAACATTCCATCAGAATCTAAAATATTTAGAAGTTCCCCAAACCAAACATGAAAAATATCCGTGACAATATTGGGGATTGTAAGGTTGGATTGATCCCAAATGTTTCTTGCAAAATCACACAAGACTAATGCATGCATTGTATTCTCATGTGATATCCCACACATAGCACAATATGGGTTCACATCCACCCTCTTTAAAAGCAAGTTCGTAGTTGTAGGCAAAATATCACAAATAGCTCTCCAGAGGAACATTTTCCACTTTGGTGGAATTTTTAGTCTCCATAAAGCTAACCAATTAGTAAAGGGGCCTTGATTATTCTCATAATCTCCCACCAATCGTCTGTACCCGCTTTTCACAGAATATAATCCTCTCGGGTCCCCGTACCAATACCATGCATCATTATAATCCCGGGATACAGGTACTCTCATAATTCTCTCGACATCCGTAGGTTGAAATAAATCTGATAAAATTTCATTATCCCATGTACCAGTTTGTTGATCTATTAGCCCCACTACTCTGGCCTCTCGTAACTGTATAGGCATCTCTGTTTGTATCATAGGGTCCTGGTCATCCAGTAACCATGGATGGGTCCATATAGATGTAGTTTCCCCATTCCCAATTCTTCGTCTGACCCCACTACAAATTATGCTCTTTGATGCCATTATACTCCACCAACAAAAACTGGGATTATTTCCTACCTGCGCATCAAAGAAAGTATCCCTGGGAAAATATCGGCTTTTGTAAACACGAGCTACTAAGGAATCAGGCTTAGTGAGCATTCGCCATGCCTGTTTCCCCAACATAGCTAGATTAAATGCACGTAGGTCCTTAAAACCCAATCCACCATACTTCTTAGGAACACATAGCTTGTCCCAAGCCTTCCAGTGAACTCGGTTGTCCGTCCCAGAACCCCACCAATATCTATTCATCGTTCTTTCTATAGTCGTGCATACTGATATAGGTAGCAAAAAAACACTCATTGAGAAGGTAGGCATAGATTGTGCCACACTTTTCAACAGTATTTCTTTCCCTGCCTGAGACAATAGCCTTTTATTCCACGACCCAATTCTTTGGCGTATTTTATCCTCAATATATGCAAAAGCTGCCTTTTTATTCCTACCCACAAACGAAGGTAGACCCAAATACTTGCCAAAGTTTGGTGCCTGCTCCACCCCCAAAACTTGGGCCACACTTTCCCTATCCACATTACTCGTATTCATGCTATAACAAATACTCGACTTTATGTAACCACCTGTCCCGATAGATCCTCGTATACAGTCAGGCATTTCTTTATCTCATTAGCCTCTTCCACATTAGCCTTAAAGAATAAAAGGCTATCGTCCGCAAAAAACAAATGAGAAATCTGAGGGGCACCTCTTGCTACCCTACATCCATGAATTAATCCCGCTCTGTTAGCCTGTTGTAGTAACAACGAGAGTCCCTCTGCACAGATAATAAACAAATATGGGGATAGCGGGTCTCCCTGTCTCAAACCACGCGTGGGTATTATTGGGTCACTCATTAAGCCATTTATCAGAATACTATAGGAGACTGTGGTCACACATTTCATAATCAAATCAACCCATCTATCATTGAAACCCAATGCCATCATCATATTACGGAGAAAAGGCCACTCCATTCGATCATACGCCTTAGCCATATCCAGCTTAAGTGCACCCCAGCCCCTCAATCCACACTGTTTTCGATTCAGAAAGTGCCCCACTTCTGCAGCTAATAGAATATTATCTGTTATCAATCTATCTGGGATAAAAGCACTCTGTGTCTCAGATATTATTCCTTCCATCAAAGGCTTCATTCTATTAGCCATCATTTTAGCTATTATTCTGTAAATGACATTGCTAAGTGTTATAGGGCGCAAATCAGTTACTAACTCTGGATTACTCTTTTTAGGGATCAACACAATATCTGTCTCATTCAAGCCAGACGGGAGGTCACCTGATTCAAGACAGTTTAGCACAAAACTCGCAACATCCCCTCCTACCACATCCCAGAAATGCTGATAAAAACCCGGATTCATTCCATCCGGTCCCGGTGCTTTATCCGGATACATTGCAAACAATGCATCCTTTACTTCCTCCAGATTAAATGGCCGTAATAGTGAGTCATTCTGCGCCTGTGATACCCTGGGTTCTATCCCCCCCAAAAAATCATCTCCAGTTCCCGGACCCCCAGAGCTGAAAATATTCTTAAAATAGTCCAGAATGATATCTCTCATGGGATCCCCCTCCAACCAATCCCCATTGTCATTCATTAATCTAAGTAAAGTATTCTTTTTCTTTCGGTGAGAGGCATACCTGTGAAAGAATTTGGTATTGGCGTCAGCTTCCTTGAGCCAGTGCTGCTTGGCTCTCTGCCTCCAGTATGCATCCTCCTGGGCCTCAGTGCGACTCAGAAGTTGCTCTATTCGCTGAAACTCGACAAGAGAGGCCGAGTCAGTGCATCCTCTCAAACGTTGTTGATCCCGTTTCAGCTGCACAATCTGTTTCCCATACTTATGGAACCGATCCCCACCCCATCGTGTTAACCGGTTTCCACAGTATTGAACACAACCCTGTAAACCCTGCCCTCTCCCTTCCTGCCACGCCTGCTCCACCACACCCCTACATCCCTCATCATATAACCATGCCATCTCAAACCTAAAACCCCTTCTTCTAACCCCATCCCTCCCTACCTCCTCCTGAACTGTGAAAAAAATGGCTGAATGATCTGACTTCCTGGTTCTCAAATTCATAACCTTTACATGGGGAATTATATTGCGCCACTCGTTCGTTACTAGGACCTTATCAAGTCTCTCCTCAATCCAGTTTGCAGTCCCTTTCCCCTTCTCCCAGGTATATGGGTATCCAATCATTGGCAACTGGGCCAATCCACAATCCTCAATCGTCTCCCCAAAACCTCGAAGAAGGCTATTCGGATGTGGATTTCCCCCTCTCTTCTCATACTGGTATAGCAAATCATTAAAATCCCCCACCACCACCCACGGGAGATTCGATTTTGCCGCCAACATTCTCAACAAATCCCATGATTCAGCACGCCTATTACGGTCCGAATAACCATAGTAACACGTCATTCTCCAGGCCGGATTACCTGTCATAGTTACCTCAATATCAACGTAGTTTCTTGAGTAACTAAGGAGTCTCGCCGTATTATTCTTCTTCCACAATAACGCTAATCCACCACTCAAACCATCATTGTCAACATAAAATAAGCCTTCGAAACCGATCGTAACACGAAGACGCTCAGCATGATCTCGCGCTACCTTAGTTTCTATTAGAAATACAAAGTCGGGTTGCTTTTTGGACACCATGTCCACCACCTCTCGAACTGTCCGTGGATTACCCAAGCCACGGCAGTTCCAACTCAGCGTACTCATTAGCGTCGCCAAACAGTGATGATCACCGGAAAAAACGTAGGAAACCGTCGGAAACCTAGCAAACCCTAGGGGAGGAGAAAACTCTAGCAAACCCTAGAGAGAAATTTTGTAATGATGAGTAATTTTTATTTAATTTGTTTTTTTTTTCTTAAAAAGTTATAGTTTGTTATTTTTTGCTTATTACATGTAGGCAAGCTAATTGAGCTCGTTAACATCTTTCCTCCAATGAGAATTCTTGACATTCAAATACTCTAAAGTGTTGTTTATATATATATAGTCGAGATTTTTTGTGCTTTGGCTAAAACCTACAAAACTTATTATTGTTTTTTGTTTTTGTTTTTGTTTTTTTTTTTTTCCCTAAAAGTTTATAGTTTGTTTTTTTTTTTTCCGCGTGTAGGTAAACGTACTACACCTTACATTGTTGCATAATAATTTTATTCTATACTAATTTTTATAATATATGGGAAATATGTGTTTTGGCTACAACAATTTTTTTTTTTTCTCAAAGTTTATAGTTTGTTATTTTTTGCTTGCGTGTAGGTACACTCATTGCATTGTGCATAATAATCTTATTTTCTACTACGGAGTAATTTTTTTAATATATGAGAAATATGTGTTTCGGCTAAAACAAAACTTTTTTTTGTTGTTGTTGTTTTTTTCTTAAAAGTTGATAGTTTGTTATTTTTTGCTTATTACATGTAGGCAAAATAATTGAGCTCGTTAACATCTTTCCTCAGCTCCAATGAGAATTCTTGACATTCCAATACTCCGACTACTCACATTAAGCACAAAATTTACGCACATTAAACATAAACTTACGCACATTAAGCACAAAATCAACGCACCTTAAGCACAAATCTCACGCACCTAAAGCACAAAATTCACGCACTTTAAGTTTTAACAACTACTCACATTAAGCACAAAACCCACGCACCTTAAGCACAAACTCATGTAGATTAAGTACAAAATCCACGCATCTTAAGAACAAATCTCACGCACCTTAAGCACAAAACTCACGCACCTTAAATTTGACTTAGATGCAAAAATTACCAAATTGCCACAGCATTTTTTTTTGGTAATCTGAACCTTGATTTAAGCAAGATCAATGGCTCATATTTAACCTCACAACCACACCTGGGACTGTCATATATATGGGATCCCGTGCGGTTGTGCAGATGCTAAGGTGCGTGGTTTGTGTGCTTAAGGTGCGTCATTACGTTAAAACATAAGGTGCGTCAACCTAAAGCTTAAGGTGCATGATTTTCCTTCTTAAGGTGTGTTGTTTTCTTTCTTAAGGTGTGTAATTTGTATGTTTAAGGTGCGTCAGTTGTGTGAAACTTAAGGTGCACCATTTAAAACCTTAGGTGTGTGGTTAGTTTGTGTTCTTATGGTACTTTGTTTGTGTGTTTAAAGTGTGTGGTTTGTGTACCTAAGGTGCGTCGGCCTAAATCTTTAGGTGCGTGTGGTTTGTGTTCTTAAGCTAAGGTACTTTGTGTATGTTCTTAAGGTGCGTGATTTGTGTACTTAAAGTGCGTCATTTTAATTCTTAAGATGTTACATGAAAAATCATCCCCGCACCTGAAACCTTCTCTATATATATATATATATATATATATATATATATATATATATATATATATATATATATATATATATAATGTTTCAAATGATCTTTTTATTTTGAGTGATCCCAAATGATTCATTGATGACTTTTTATAAAATTGATGATGACCAAACAAATAAAATACTTCGTATGAATTATCCGTTCGAATTGAAGAGTGTGATTTTGTCAAAGATTGTTAGAGGGCCTGCTTGAGCCCAAGGGAGTTCCAACCTCTGACCCAAACTTCTTTGATTACGGCCTACCTTACATCGTAGACTTTGTCATACTAGTCTTCTTATAATTTACGAAAATACCAAAATTTTTGGAGATGTTCTTAGACAATAAAGATAATAGGAAAATTAAATTTAATTGCTATTTGAGAACAATGCATTGAATGGACCTTCTTAATTATTTTTTATATATTTATTTTAATTCTAATTCCTATATATTTACTACCAAACAAAGTGACTCCTACTCAATTCTATCCTTATTATTATAATTTCAATATGAGTTAATTACCAAAATGGTCTCTAGACTATAGCGAAATTACCAATTTGGTCCTTGATTTTTTTTTTTAACCAATTAAGTCCCTCAATTTTAAAATTTTTAACCAATTTGGTCCTCCGTTTGTTTGACCGTTAGTCAACCGTTAACTTGGGACGAAATTGGTAATTTCGCTATAGTCAAGGGGCCATTTTAGTAATTAACTTTAGGGGTGGACAATTCGGTTTAGTTTTCTCGAATCGGACCGTACCGAACCAATTGGTTCGGTAATATAACGAACAACCGAATGGTATTGGATTCTTGTATACCGAACGGTTCGATAAAAAACTTAACCGAACCGATCTGAATTGTTCGGTAAAAAATTGAACTGAACAGAATACCGTTTGATTTTTTTTTTAAAAAAAAAATAATAATAATAATAAATAAATAAGAAGTAAATTCAAATCTCTTGCTGCTTGCTTTGCCGTTCACCTCATATTCTCACGGTATCTCTCGTAAATGTTTTATTTGATGTTTTGATGGTTTGTTATCAAAAGTTCTATATTATGTGTTATGGTGTTTACATAGTCCATATCCAAAGTCTAATATATAGCAAAATAGCAATACAAAGTTCAAAAGGTATTTAGTTCGGTTCGAGTTTTTACCGAACCGTTCGGTATACAATAATCTATAACCGTTCGGTTCGGTTGTTCGGTATATTACCGAATCTAACTAGTTTGGTACGGTTCGATTCGAGAAAACTGAACCGAATTGCCCATCTTAAAGTTAATTACCAAAATGGTCCCTTGATTATAGCGAATTATCAATTTGGTCCCAAGTTAACGGTTGACTAACGGTCAAACAAACGGAGGACCAAATTGGTTAAGATTTTTAAAGTTGAGGGACTTAATTGGTCAAAAAAATAGTCAAAGACCAAATTGGTAATTTTGCTATAGTCAATGGACCATTTCGGTAATTAACTCTTTCAATATTTAAACCAAAGACACCCTTAATTTTTTTTTTGAATGCAAAGACACCCTTAATTTAATTGATTCTTTTTAAAACATTTAAGGATAATTGAAATTGAGATGCTCAAATAGGGAGTGCCAAAGGGTAACCAGGTGAAGCGATGGCAAGAGGGCTTTTGTGCGATTGTGAAGGTAAATAGGTAATTGAATTTGTTTGTTGGTTTTAGTACACGTACAGTTGGAGTAGTGACAAGTTTAAGTGTAGAGCTTTGGGTGATCTATTGTACGTATTGAAATGGCACATATACAATAATGTATTGAATTATGTGTAATGTTTGATGCTATGTTCATTGTTATTGAGAGGTTGAATCACTAACTCCAAGGACCTTTCATATATGGTAACTTAGCTTAACACAAATGTTACGGCAAATTATACCGTGCACCAGGGCGCACAGTGCATTGTGCGCCCTGGTCCAAGTCGTTTTGACCTTTCTCGTGTTTGTTGTTAAAAAAAAAATTCATGTTTCGAATGTACAGAATTGTATAATAAAAAGCACATAATTTTATACCTGAAAACACATAATTTTTATAACTGAAAATCTCCATGTTTCGAATGTACAGAATTATATAATAGAAAACACATAATTTTATACCTGAAAACACATAATCTTTTTTAAAAAGACAAAAATCCCATGTTTCGAATGTACATAATTTTATACCTGCAAACACATAATTTTATAACAGAATACAAAACGACGTCGTTTTGGGAGGCGCGGGGCGCACATTGCTATATGCGCCCTGGTGCACAGTATAACGATTGGACTTTTGCTTACTGCACACAAAGAGTTCTTCTCACTTTGAGAGACTGCTTCTACACAGTCACTAGAGAGACTTAATCTCAGGTTATTGTTTTCAAACTTCATTTATGTGACCAACTAAATAGTCATGCGCACATGTTTGATGCTATGTTGAAAAAATAAATAAATAAATGGATCACGAGAAGCATATGTTCAAATAAATAAATAAATGGATCACGAGAAGCATTATTATATTAAGAGAAGTGAATATTAGGTAGCAGGATATGTCAAATGAGACTAAAGTGTAATTAGAATGATACTTATTTTATAGATCATGGTCCATAGTAAAATTTGCGATATGAGTGGGCCAGGATAGCTAGGGATATGACAACTTATATCATGGATCAGGGTCAACATAACATTATATATGGATCCTGGATCGAACTGACGAGGTACATATAGAATCCATACAAGTAAGGTATAGAACTTCATAACACAAAATACAAAAATTCACAACACAAAACACATACATATGTTATATATTTATTTATATTTTTCAAATCTGATTTAGGTCCATAGATACAAAATGTCACAACATAAGATATATCCATTCATAACATAAGACACAATTATTAATTTGTTTCATGCACATACAAAATATCATACATTTAATGTACATAATTTCATAACACAAGACACAAAAATTCACAACATAAGACACATTCATATAATTCATGATATAAAATTAATTATTTTTGGTCCCCACCCTAAATAAAAGGATAGGTGAGATGAATATATATCCGTCACAAGTCCGGGCCGGGTAGTCTAGTTCAAGTAGCAGTGAAGTACCCATATCTAGTAAGTGGTAACTAACACCCATATATACACACACCCATATATTATTAGTTTTGTTATATAGCAGAAAAAGTGATAAATATTTCAGAAATTAAATTTTAAAAAAAGATTCCAACTACACCAAGTTTAATTTTATACGTTACCACTTAACACATCAAATTATTGTTCACACAGTATTGTGTAGAATATAACAAAAAGTATATTTTTAATATACTAAATGTACATTATTTGTATATTAAATGTAGTACATAAATAATGTACATCCCCTGAATACAATATACATTTTTAATATACTAAAAGTACATTATTTTACCGTATATAAAATATGGTCCACACAATAATAATTGACTTAGCACTAGGGCGGTTAACAAACCAAACAAGAAAGAACGGAGGGTGATCGTGTACTTTTGTTAAGATTATTGGAATGTTCGTGTTCGTATTCATTTGTTAAGGTTTTCAAAAATCATATTTATAGCGTTCATTAGTGATCGTTAACGTTAGTTCACGAATGTTGTATTCGTTAGCATTAACGAACACGTTCACGAACATGTTCATTAATGTTTGCGAACACGTTCATATAAACTCTTAATAACCAAACACAAGTTCATGTTCGTGATCAGAATTCGTTCACACACACACACACACACACACACACACACACACACACACACACACACACACACACACACACACACACACACACACACACACACACACACACACACACACACACATATATATATATATATATAACTACTTGTGTGCATGGTCGTAAAAATTGTAACACACACACACATATATATATATATAACTACTTGTGTGCATGGTCGTAAAAATTGTAGCCCCCCGGAGCTGAGGATCCCATAAATTGCGCAAAGAATTGCACCACCACAAACACGTTTGGCGCATTCCCCGGCCACCGTGCCATCTGCCGAGCAGCGGAGATTGCATACCCAAAGACGGAGGAGGAACTCGTTGCCATCGTCGCCGGTGCAACCGTCCGTCCGTCCGGCAACTCTCAGAAAGTGACCCAGATATGATCGACGGCGGAAACGGGTGACCCTAGCTGCATTGATCATGTGAAATCACACCAAGGGAGACTCTAGCTGCATTATCTGATGATCTCTGGGTCACTTTCTTCGAGTTGCCGGACGGACGGACGGTTGCACCGGCGACGATGGCAACGAGTTCCTCCTCCGTCTTTGGGTATACAACCTCCGCTGCTCGGCAAATGGCACGGTCGTCGGGGAATGCGCCTTATGTGTTTGTGATTGTGCAATTCTTTGCACAATTTTTTATGGGATCCTCAGGGGGCAACAATCCACCACCACCACCACCAAGATCATGCACAGAATATAACACACACCGCCGTAGCTAAAACCATTAAATATCCATCTTTCCATTTTTTTAAAAATGTAATTAGCTAGTGTTGAATAAAGTTTTGTTTTTTTATTATTATAATTTGAAACTGGAACCGAGTGTATATATTATGAAGGATTGGTCATTGTAAACTGGAGCAAATGGGATCAAACCACATAATTATTATAAAATCTCCAGATCGAGAGAGTTATGGCCAAGAATAAATGACAGAACAGGTAATAAATTGAGGTGAAAGGCATAACCCTCGTGGAACTACTTTCCAAATGCATACATTGTCAGGAGCACAGTAAGAGGACACGTTCCAATTTAAGGTGTCGAACATCACGAAACTCCCATGTTTATCCCCAGATCGCAGGTCACACGTCATGGTCTCAACGCCCAGATTGTCATTGTCTGTTGATCTGAGGTGCAGTGTGAAGTTGGCTTCTTCTCCAGTTTTGATTTCCTTCTTGGGGAGATTGAGGCCGTTCAAGTTGCAGGCTGCGAACAATGTATCATCCACTAGGCTTCCGATCTGGACGATGAAGGTGGTGGTGGTGGTGGAGGAGACAGAAGTGGCAGCCGGAACTGAAAATAAGGCGGCGTTGAGGATGAAGGCAAGTAAAGAGACGACGGTGGAAAAGCAACGAGACTCCATGACTTAGAAATTTTTTGAAATTTGAACCCACATTATTTCTATTTAAAAGGAACAAACAAACAAAGTCAATATTATATTTCTATTTAAGACTCTATTACGTGCATTATTCCCGATTTTCATTAATTATGTTTACGTTTTCTACAAAAATTACTCCTTTTAATATTTATTATGTGATTAGTGTTTTACCCCTTAATTATGTTATCATGAACTAGTATTTGCGCCCGTGCGTTGCACGGAATGAATTTGTTATAATATTTTAAAAATATTTAGATCGATATACAATTGTATAAATTATAACATCGAATATTATAAAATATAATTGAAGAATTGAGTTGCACCGATTATGTTTTCTGATGTTATCAATACTTGAATTCGAGTAAATAATTGCCCAATTAATAGTTAACGTGTAGATATACGCATTCGGTGTTGCAACTTTAGAGATTTTATATATCAGTGTTTATAATTTGTATTAATTGGACTAATTAGCTCGTTGTCTAGCAACTCAGTTATAGAAATTATTTATACGGAAGATATATTTTCTATGTAGATATATAGCAATTTTGTCATCTTTGTATATAAAAAACCATAATATCAATAACTTGAATTATACATTATTGAAAATCTCTTTGTAGACAACATTGGTAGTAGTAACGGAATTTTATCCATTCTCGTCTAGAGTTAAAACCATCAGACCATCAGGATGGATGACTCGGGAAAAATTCACATACAATAAACTGTGATTAAAGACGAGTTGTTTTAGTAATAACTCAACGTGAGTTAGTGTTTGACCCTGACTTTTGTTGATAGTCATGGCATATGCGAGCATCAACGTGAATTATTTTCGTTAGAACTTGAATGGCAATCTCGTATCAGAAGGGCGAAAGACATTTTAATTGAAGATTTTACTTTTATTAATAGTATAAATATAGATTGGTGTAAATAATAATTAATAAATTATTATTTTCTTATAAAATTACATATAATTTCAAATGAATTTTCTCATTTATTACGCATAATTTGTTTCCATTATTCTCACAATTATAAAGGTTTAATTATTCTCAGCATTTGATAATCATCATCCATTTTTAAGTACACATTGACTTCAATGTGTGATAAAAATTCATTAGATATTAGTTAATTTTCATATAAAATTTTGTTACCAATTAAGCTTTATTAAATTTTTTTTACCAATTAATTAATATTCATATTCATTTGGGCGGGAATGTTGAAGATGACAATTTTACTTTTATTAATAGTATAAATTGGTGTAAATAATAATTAATAAATTATTATTTGTTTATAAAATTACGCAGAATTTCAAACGAATTTTCTCATTTGTTACGTAGAATTTGTATCCATTATTTTTATAATTATAATAATTTAATTATTCTCATAATTTGGTAATCATTTTTCATTTTTATATACATATTGACTTTAATCTGTGGTAACAATTCATTAGATATTAGTTAATTTTCATATAAAATTTTGTTACCAATTAAGCTTTATTATTTTTTACTAATTAATTAATATTCATATTAATTTGGGTTGGGATGTTGTAAAGGAGGATTTTACTTTTATTAAAGTCATTTCACTAAGAACTTGGAGGGTGTGGTTGAGTGGAAGGGACGCATCCATCCTTATTAACCAAAGACAAGGATTTGATCATTGCCTTTGGGAATTGAGCAACTTTAAATCTCCAGGCCAGCCCTTTCACCCAAAAGAGGGGCATTAGTCACTTTATCTAATCATATTATATTAATTTCATTTTGAAATCATTGGTTCACATATTTAATTTATTTATTTTTTCTTTAATTATTCTCGTTGTAAACATAAATGATATTGCAATAATTAATTTATAATATTTATCAAATTGTATTTTTTTTAAATGTAAAATTTTCTCATGTTTAGGGATTAAAAATATTTTAAAATTATTTTTTATTAGTAAGTATTTTTATTTCTAAAATATTTTCCAGCAACCCAAACACTCCCTTAGTCTCTAATAAAAAACTGAAAAATAAAAGCTATTTCATTAAGAAAATTAAAACTAATTAAAGTAAATATAATCATGCTATATTTATTTGTAACTGTATATTAATTTCATTTTGAAATCATTGGTTCACATCTTTGAATTATTTATTTTTTTCTTTAACTATTATAAACAAAAATTATGATATTTATCAAATTGTATTTATATAACATTTGCACATGTTATGAGGTGTTAAAAAATATTTCAAATTATTTTTTATTAGCATGTATTTTTATTTTAAAATATTTTCCAGCAGGATGAACACTCCCTTAGGCCCCCATAAAAAATAAAATAAAAAAAAAACTGATAAAGAAAAGTCATTTCATTAAGAAAATTAAAACTAATTAAAGTAAATCTAATCATGCTATATTTATTTGCAATTGTATATTAATTTCATTTTGAAATCATTGGTTCACATTTTTGAATTATTTATTTTTTTCTTTAACTATTATAAACACAAAATTTGATATTTACCAAATTGTATTTTTAAAAATATATAACATTTACACATGTTATGAGGGGTTAAAAAATATTTTAAATTATTTTTTATTTGTATGTATTTTTATTTTAAAATATTTTTCAACAATCCAAACACTCCCTTAGCCTCCCATAAAAAAAACTGACAAAGAAATGCCATTTCATTAAGGAAATTAAAATTAATTAAAGTAAATCTAATCATGCTATATTTATTTGTAACTGTATATTAATTTCATTTTGAAATCATTGGTTCACATATTTGAATTTGTTTTTAATTATTATAATTTATAAACAGAAATGATATTGTACTAATTAATTTATGATATTTATCAAATTGTATTGTTTAAAAAATATAAGATTTACAAATGGTATGAGGGGTTACAAAATATTTTAAAATTATTTTTTATTAGTAAGTATTTAAAAAAAATAAAAATTCCACCAACTCAACACTCCCTTAGCCTCCCATAAACAATTGATAAAGAAAAGTCATATCATTAAGGGAATTAAAACTAATTAAAGTAAATGTACTCATACTATATTTATTTGTAACTATATATTAATTTCATTTTGAAATTATAGGTTCACATATTTGAATTATGTATTTTTTTTTCTTTAATTATTATAAACATAAATGCTATTATATTAATTAATTTATGATATTTATCAAATTGTATTTTTTAAAATATAGTGTTTTACTCGAGAATTTTTTTTGTTATTATGAATTTAAAATGAAATTAGAAAAATAAAAAGATTTTAAAATGTACAATATAATAATATAGTTGGACTTTTATATATTTGGTCAAGTATCTATTTTCATAACATACAAAATTAAAATTAAAATATTGTATGGTTAGTATAATATCTAATCATGTACATATTTAGATAAGTTTATAGAAAAAATTTATAAAATTAAATTGATTTATTACAAATTGTATTTCATATATATATTATAATTTCAAAAATATTAATAATAATAATAACTAAGAAAATTGTACTTAGAAATCAATAAAAATGTAAATTCTAAATTTTGTATGAATAAATATAAACTCTAATCGGACGCATATCCTTATATGATTGAATAATACATTGTATATACACATAATATTTATTAATATGTATATATAAAAATTCTATAATATAATTCATTCATTATAATTTGTATTAATAGATTTATATTTTAAAATTTAAAAAGCTGTGTTATATTTTCAGTAAAACATAAACATATTCATTCGTTTTTCTTAATATTTCATTTCCTTTTGAGTATATTCATTTTTTTTCCTTCATAAAAATAATTAATATTTATTTCTATTCATTTTTCCTAATAATTGTCAATTAATTGGCCTGATTTCCATGTCGATTAGGATATTAATAACGGATTTCTATTTGAAATATTCATTTCCTTTCTGATTAAAAAATAATATAATTATAAAAATATAATTACTGATTATATTTCTAATAAAATATTAATATATTCATTTCATTTTTTCCTTCATAAATAATTAATATAAGTATAATAATTATAATCATATAATTACTGATTATATTTTAAATGAAATATGAGTATATTCATTTCCTTTTTCACTCATAGAAAGAGTTAATATTCATTTCCATTTATTTTTCCTTCATAATTTTTTCCTAATATTTCATGTGGTGGTTACTAATTTTTTCGTAGGGAAAACGGTGTTATATTTCCAATAAATTTTTAATATTAAATCTTTTTTTTATTTGGCCTGATTCCTGTGTCTATTAGTAACAAAATATTAATAATAGATTCTCGTGTGTAAAATTCATTTTTTCTGTTCATATTCATTTCCTTTTTCCTTCATAAATAATTAATATAATTATAATAATATAATTACTGATTATATTTTAAGTGAAATATGGATATATTCATTTCCTTTTTCATTCATAGAAAGAGTTAATATTTGTTTCCATTTCTTTTTCCTTCATAATTTTTTCCTAATATTTCATTTGGTGGTTACTAATTTTTTTTTTGTAGGGAAAATTGTGTTATATTTCCAATAAATTTTTAATATTAAATCCTTTTTTCATTTGGAATGATTCCCATGCCTATTAGTAACATAATATTAATAATAGATTTTCGTGTGTAAAATTCATTCCTATTTCTGGTCATAAAAACAATGTGGTACGTTTGTAATATTCATTTTCAATCACAAAAACAATTTGGTATGTGTTTAATAATCATTTCCTTTTTCCTTTACCCTAATTTTCTGTGTAGCAAATTTGTTATTTACTTATTAAGTACTTTTTTTTTTAATTCGAGTCCATTTTTAATATTAATTTCTTTTTTCTTTTGGTCTGATTTCTGTGCCAAAAGCTGTGTTATATTCTTAGTGAAATATAAACATATTCATTCGTTTTTCATCATATTTCATTTCCTTTTGAATATATTTATTTCTTTTTTTTCCTTCATAAAAAGAATTAATATTGATTTTTATTCATTTTTCTTAATAATTGTCGATTAATTGGCCTGATTTTCATGTCGATTAGTAACATGATATTAATAACAGATTTCTTTGTGAAATATTCAATTCCTTTCTCGTTCATAAAAATAATTAATATTCATTTCCACATAATTAAAAAGTAATATAATTATAAAAATATAATTACTGATTATATTTCCAGTAAACTATTAATATATTTATTTGATTTTTCCTTCATAAATAATTAATATAATTATAATAACTATAATCATATAATTACTGATTATATTTTAAGTGAAATATGAATATATTCATTTCCTTTTTTCACTCATAGAAAGAGTTAATATTCATTTTCATTTCTTTTTTCCTCATAATTTTTTTCTAATATTTCACGTGGTGGTTACTAATTTTTTCGTAAAGAAAACGATGTTACATTTTCAATAAATTTTTAATATTAAATTTTTTTTTTTTCATTTGGCCTAATTCCCGTGTCTATTAGTAACAGAATATTAATAACAGATTTTCGTGTCTAAATTTTATTTTTTTCCTTTCATATTCATTTCCTTTTTTCTTCATAAATAATTAATATAATTATAATAATATAATTACTGATTATATTTTAAGTGAAATATGGATATATTCATTTCCTTTTTTCATTCCTAGAAAGAGTTAATATTTGTTTCCATTTCTTTTTTCTTCATAATTTTTTCCTAATATTTCATTTGGTGGTTACTAATTTTTTTCGTAGGGAAAACTGTGTTATATTTCCAATAAATTTTTAATATTAAATCCTTTTTTCATTTGGCATGATTCCCATGCCTATTAGTATAACAGAATATTAATAATAGATTCTCGTGTGTAAAATTCATTCTTATTTCTGGTCATAAAAACAATCTGGTACGTTTGTAATATTCATTTTCAATCATAAAAACAATCTGGTACAATGTTTAATAATTATTTTCTTTTTCCTTTACCCAAATTTTCTGTCTAGCAAATTAGTTATTTACTTATTAAGCACATTTTTTAATTCGAGTCCATTTTTAATATTAATTTCGTTTTTCTTTTGGTCTGATTTCTGTGTCAATTAGTAACAGAATATTAATAACAAATTTTATTATTACAATTAATTCTTTAGTTTTTTTTGAATTAGAATAATGATAATTGTAATTATATTAATTAATTAATTGTATGGATATTTTTTTGCAATGAGATACAGATCCACTAATATGCAATGTACCCAGATGTGTTCTTCTGCCTCAAAGCCTAATGAATCATACACATGTTGCATCTTAAATGCACGTAGATATAGACATTCATTTTTTTTTTTTTTTGAGAATGCTAATCGATTCACTGATAGTTGAAGGTAGATAACAATACTTATAATATGAAATTAAACCTTTTGGAAGAATAATATGAAATTAAACTCAAATCCAAGTTACTTTACATCTATTAACCCCTAATTAAGATTATATAATAAGGAAACATAGATTTAAATGATTTCATCTAAGAGCTTGTAAATATGGTGACTGCTTTAGTGTTTTTAGAGAGACAACGTGCTTTACCAATTCGCCAGGAAGAACCAATCTCATGCCGGTCTGAATCTCGCGGGAAGTGATTATCGGCTTCTTGTTGTAGTGGGCCAAGCGAGTCACCTCTTGGGCAAGCTTCAAGAAGATATCGTTGATGAAGCTATTCATGATATCCAAACTGCAAAACATATTGAAGTACGTGAGAATATAGTTAGAAAAATGTAGAAAATTCATACAAAAAGAAAGCAGAAAGATGAGTTTGAGATTCTTTGATTGAAGAAGCTCTTGTATTTATAGGTAGAAAATACTAATTCAAAAGGAAAGTATAATAATTTATTTATTTAATGTAATAACATTATTATTATTATTATTATTATTATTATTATTATTATTATTATTATTATTATTATTATTATTATTATTATTATTATTATTTATTTATTTATTTATTTAATTTCCATTTGACATTTACTTACCAAATAAGTTTTACTACAAAAGTTACGTTTTGGGGGGAAAATTTGTTAGGAGGATTTTATTTATTTATTTTCCATTTGACATTTACTTACCAAATAAGTTTTACTACAAAAGTTTTGGGGGGAAAAATTGTTAGGAGGATTTTACTTTTATATATATATATAGATATATAGATATATAGATTTAAATTAAAAATTCTATCTCTATCTCTATATATATTAATTAAAACAAAATGGTTGGCATAAATCCCCCCTCCCCCCCCCCCCCCCCCCCGCCCCAAAACGTAGGGCATTTCTGTAATATCATCCTTTATTATTATTATCATCTCCTAACAAATTATTAGTATTACTCTCCTTTTATATTTTCCTTTTTTTTTACGGCTAAATAACCTTATTATTACTACTATTATTATTAACTGAATCCCGTTTTTATTTTTTTTTTCTTTTTCTACTGCTATTATTATTATTATTATTATTATTATTATTATTATTATTATTATTATTATTATTATTATTATTATTATTCATTACGCTATTGTGGTGGCTGGCAATCCAATTAATACGCCATTATTTACCTATTGATTACTCTCCAATTTTTATTTCACTCATATTGTTCTGACTAGCAATCCTCTCCATAATTAGTGACAATTCTTTCCATATAATTACTATTTTTATTTCTCTCATATTATGCTGGCTAAATAATGAAAAAAAAAATATTTCCATAAAAGAAAATATGTCAGCACTTATCTAAATAATTACTTACCCAATAATTATTTATCCTCTCCATATAATTAGTACCCGTACTGATTATAGAAATTATAAAAATTTAAATTATTATTAATTAGTGATTTTTGGTAGGATTTTTCTTTTTAGTTAATTTGGTTTGCTTTTCTATTTTTTTTTTACTGTTAACAAATTATTAGTATTAATCTCCTTTTATATTTTCCTTTTAAGCTAATAATTTATATCCAAAATTATTGTAAATTTATTTTAATTTCATTTCCTTTTCTATTTTTCCTACTTTTACTCCTAACAAATTATTAGTATTACTCTCCTAATTCGTTATTATAGTATAATAATATTTTAAATTAAATTATTTAAATTAAATCATCCTTAATTAAATTAGATCATCTATAATTAAATTACACCATCCTTAATTAAATCATTAAATCATTTAAATTAAATCAGCGTATATATTTAGTATTACAAATTACAAATTACAAATAATCATCCTTAATTAAATTATTTAAATTAAATCATCCTTAATTAAATTATTTAAATCATCCTTAAATTATTTAAATTAAATCAATCCCAATCAAATTAAATCAATCTTAATTTTAATTTCGTTTCCTAAATTATTTTTCCTACTTTTACTCCTAACAAATTATTAGTATTACTCTCCTTTTATATTTTCCTTTTATATTATTAAACCCGGAATCATCCTATTAGCCAATTATTATTACTATAAATACTATTACTATTTACTATTTACTATAATAATATAATAATAAATAATAATAATAAATATAATAATAACAATAACAATAACAATAACAATAATATAATATAATAATAATAATAATATAATAATAATAATATAATATAATAGTAATAATAATAATAATAATATAATAATAATATAATATAATAGTAATAATAATAATAATAATAATAATAATAATATAATAATAATAATACTAATAATAATAACAATAATAATTAAATCAAATGAAAGCAGACTTGAAGAATCAAACGGGCAAATTGATTAGTCTTTGTATTTAGAATTTCATAATTAAATCAAATCATCCTTAATTTGCATCCTTGATTACATAATTTAGAACACAAATTATTCATTTGTAATTTAATTACACAAATTCATAGTTATAAATACCTCATTGGTTATGCTTCTCATTCATTTGCAATCCTCTTCCTATTCTTTTCATACGCTAAACTTTTCAAATTTTCAATATGACTCCCAATTTCAATCTACTTAACCAAATCACCGCTACCTCCACGAATTGGGCGATACAAGTTCGTCTAATCCGAATGTACGAGTCAACATTCAACAATAATACCTACAATTCTCATACTTTGGAGTGTGTGTTTCATGATTCTGAGGTATATTCGTCACTTTTATTGTATATATATATATATATATATATATATATATATATATATATATATATATATATATATATATATATTCTTAATTTTACTTTTATAATTCACATGCTAATATGTTTGTTATATAACACATATTTATGTATTTCATATTCTATTATAATATCAATTTTCATCAAATTTTTACATTTTTCTAATTTAGGGTGCGCATATACATGCAACAATAAAAAAAGGCTTAAGTTAATGAATTTAAAAAAATATTTTTTGAGGGTCATTTGTACTCCATTAAAAACTTTATCGTTGCAACAAATGACATGAGATACAAAACTACGCACCACAAATACAAGATCATGTTCATGCATTCTACAAAAGTCTTTGAGTATAACAATAACGACTTTCCAAACATGACATACATGTTGAAAGCTTTCGATCAACTTGGTCTTACCCAAATTAATGCTTCCGAACTATTTGGTAATAATTATTTACGGTCCTCATTTCGTTTACCATTTCAAGTATTATATATATATATATATATATATATATATATATATATATATATATATATATATATATATATATATTTAATGTAGTTGTTATTGTTATGATGATAAATCTCTATAGATTTGGTTGGTTCTATTGTCTCGATTGAATCTCCACGTACAACCATAATTAATGGACGGGATACCAAGTTCATCCACTTTGTTCTTCAAGATCATGAGTAAGTCATGTTATATTAATCAACTTTACACTTAATCATGGATCATATGTGTTTTATAATGTGTGTACGCCTTATAACAATCTTTTTTTTTTTCTCTTCTTAGATAGAGACGTTTACCTTGCACATTTTGGGAGCAATATGTTGATCAACTATTACAGCATGTCAACTATGACAACTCTAATCCAGTTGTTCTACTCATTCAGTTTTGTCGTGCAAAAATGTACAACAGTAAGTTACTATTATGTATTCTCGAGTAAACAACCCAGGTGGTCTTAAAATATTGATTGCCAAGAACTCAAATTCCTCTATTACATCAACAACCAACGTGATATACCACGAAGTTTTCAATAATTTATAATTTTGTCACTCTTATTTTTCTATATTGTATGTTAAAGTAATTTCTTTATTATTTCTATTTTCAATTTTATATTCCTGATCCAACTTTTTATATATTACATCATCTCTTAAAATTTTCACACAGTTACACAATAAGATGAACAATATTCATCCTGTGCATCGCACAGGTATCATACTAGTTAAAATGTACAATATAATAATGTGTTTGGTATGGTGGTGAAGGAAGTGAAAAACTAGCGGCTTCATTCGGAAGTTTGAAGTTCTTTTATGCAAAATGGTTTAGGAATCAACCCATTATTCTAGCTCAGCACGAGAGCTGAGGCCATGTCATGTTGTATGAAGTGATTTTCTTCCTTTTTTTTTTTTTTCTTTTCTTTATAGTTTGATATTAATGG
This sequence comes from Ipomoea nil, assembly GCF_001879475.1. Lineage (NCBI taxonomy): Eukaryota > Viridiplantae > Streptophyta > Magnoliopsida > Solanales > Convolvulaceae > Ipomoea > Ipomoea nil. The sequence continues at coordinate 6,522,963 of NW_017617116.1, forward strand.
ATGATATTTGTTGGTTTTCAAAAAATAAAAATAATTTTCTTATCTCGTTTTGTTTGTATTGTTTATTATTCACTGGTAAAATTAACTATTTTTTCATTGTTTATTTTATTTAGTAATTTTAATTAGTTTTAAATTTAATTTTGTTTGTGTGTTAAATTAAATGATACTTTTAATGTGCTAATGATCTTGTGGTACGAAGTGATTCTTCTATATGAAAGGTCATAGATTTGAGTTTTAGTGGAGATGATATTGACTTTTTGTACTTTAATGGGTTAAGAAAGTAATTATGATATAGTTTATAAATATATAAATTTTATATATTAATTAATATTATAAAAATTAAATAAAAAATAAATTCAACCCAATCTAGTTAATCAAACCAGACAAATAAAATGAGGCCACATACATAGTATTTTTTTACACCGTATAAGAAAAATTTTGTGAAATTGGGCTTGTGGGGCTACCATGAGGCCTCCCTATTGGGCCTTGTGATTTTTTTTTTTTTTTTTAAAATGACTTCAAGGCTCAAGCAACCCGCCATAAAAACCTTTTTGATCAGGATTCACAGTGCATTGTGTATTATGATACATATGTATGTATTTTATATTGTAAATTTTTATATTTTATGTTATAAAATTTTATACCAAGAGTGTAAATTCTATATTTAAAATAAATTAGTAGTGTCTTATGTTATGAATTTTTGTGTCTTGTGTTATGAAGTTTTGTGCCTATGAACTCACATTTTGTACCTAAATTAGATTTTAAAAATAAGTAAATATATAACATGTATGCCTTGTATTGATTTTTTGTTTCTTGTGTTATAAAATTTTGTACTTTACGAATATAAATTTTGTATCTCGTCGTTTTGATCAAAGGTCCATAATACTATGTGGACCCCACTCCATGATATAAATTGCCACAAATTTTATTGTGGACTATAATTCATTATAGTAACTCCGGAATATTATTTCAATTACATTTCAAGTTCGTTTGATGACATACGTTATTACATGATGTATGTATGTTATCATATGTGATGGTTTTATTGGGACCGTGTTCATCATAAACCGGGTATAGAAATACAGAACGGGGTAAGAAAGAGTAACTTTATTACCCGGAGCGCTAGGCCCAAAATAATGGGTACAAAGCCCGAGGTATAGGACCATAATGGCTATTGCTAACTATGCTGCTGATAGGAATCGAACCCACCAGGTATAAGGGTTGAGAGTATGAGATCAAGACTGCTGAATCGTAGTACTAGTCGTGTCCGGTGCCCTTTGGTGAAGATCCAAGACCCCTATTTATAGCATACCCCCCTCATCCCCCGTCATCCACGTGTCCCACGTCTATTATTCATGTACCTCCACTACGCGCACGCTGGCCAACATCCTCCACCATGCACGCCGCACCTACCTCCCCCCCCCCCCCTCACGGCACAATGTTCGGAGAGGGGGCGCCTCGCCGGCGCTAGGCCACAGAGCCCGGGTGCTGGCCATGCCTAGCCCAGCCGACGTCCGGCAGCCACCCGCCAAGGTTGACGCCCCGGCGGCGCTGGCCCCCTGCATCGGTGTGGGGAGGAGGGGTGTGACCCCCGCGCGAGCCCACGCCAGTGGTGCGCTGTCACGCTAGCCGTGTCGGGCAAGGGCGCACCGCCCGAGCCGATTCCCCCCGAGCTGGCGAGAGCCGCCGCCAGCGACACTTCCCAACGACACCCCAAACTCTTTACCCCGGCCCACCAGCCCCCTTCTGGTCCATGCTCTTTACCCCGGTCCACCATGCATGCTTGTCTTCCCAGCTTAACGAGACTTGGGCCAACCTCCTTCTTTCACTACCCCCACTTGGACCAATACTTTCCTAATAAAACGGACCTCCTAAGGTCCCATATGCCCATCAATATAGGATCTGTTTTTTAATTTATTTAAATTTCAACACACATTAATTTTATTATAACAACACTAAATTATCATTTTAATTTAACTACAATTTAAATTGACAATATAGTTATAGCAATATTAAAATGTTATTTTAATTTTAATACAGTTTTATATATTTTATAATATATGCATATCTCTGAAACGTGATACATAGTTCTTCAGTAACCGCAAAAAGAAAAAAACAAAAAGGCTTGGTATTGATGATGTTCCACGATATAACAACTGCGTCGCTCCTCCGGTGTACCGGCGATGGGAAATGATAATAACAAACGGAAAAGAAGTTTCGTGGCTGACTTTGTGTAGATGACAAAGCAGTACAAAACCAGTCGACTATTTCTAATTTCCGGCCGGGCAGTACTCTTTGATCTTCACTTGCATGAATTGAATATGCCGTAGTGGTATGATTTCCGGCAATTTCGCGCGAAACTGCAAGGCGGCTTCTTCGAGAATATCACTTTTGGGTTGCTTCAATTCATTATATCTTGCGAAAGATTGGGTATTTGCAGTTGCTCTCTTGCTTACACCACCTGCAATTCTTGCTTCATCTTCTCTAAGGTATTACCCAGACTATTTATGTTTCTTGTTTCTGCTTCATTTTTCTTCTGTAATTACTGGGAAATGGTAATTTAATTAGTTTACATGTTGTCAGAGAGGAATAATTTTGTGCAAAGTTGTATACTTTAACTGTTCCCTGTGATATTTCTGCATCTGGAATGACCCTTTAAAGAACTGAATTTGCAACAGAAACCTCTTCTTTAACTTCTTTAACTGAAATATTCGTTATATGAACCAGAGGGCTTGTCGTTGTGAGGAATGGGAATAAAAATTCTAATTCTTGCATTTTTAATGTGGGATGTGGCATACGCATCTGGCTTCAATGTGTCTGCTGATGGAACAGTGAGGGTTGGATTAAAGAGGCGAACTTTGGACCTAAACAGTTTAAAGGATGCGAGATTCTACAATAGTAATCAGTTGGATGGTAACATTAATTCGGGTTCTCTTAATGAACAATTTGTATATTTGAAAGACTATTTGGATGTTCAATACTATGGGGAGATTGGCATTGGCACACCCCCACAACGCTTCAGTGTTGTCTTCGATACTGGAAGTTCCAATCTTTGGGTCCCTTCTTCAAAATGCTTTTTTTCCGTGAGTTTTGTTTGATATAGTGGAACTGGAATTATAGTTTTCACAACATGGACCGTGCTATATATAAGCAATGTTCGTTTCTATGCAGATTTCATGTCATCTACATTCTAGATACAGATCAAGACTATCGAGAACATACACCAAAATCGGTAGTAGTCTGCTTTAATTTGCACTAATTTCAACTCTGTTGTGTTTATGGTCCTGAACTATATAGCTTAGTGAAATCATTCTAATGCTTATATGGGGTGTTTATGTAGGAAAATCTTGCAAAATTCCTTATGGCTCTGGGTCGTTATCTGGGTTCTTTAGCCAAGACCATGTCAGGATTGGAGATGCAGTTATTGAAGACCAGGTTGCGTCTTGGTTCCTTGAAACTATTAAGTATTGTTATAGTTTATGTAGTTAAATGGGAGCTATGAACTGTAAATCGTCTACCAGGTTTTCACCGAGATGACATGGGAAGGACTTTTCTCATTCTTGCTTGCACGTTATGATGGGATACTAGGACTTGGATTTCAGGACATTGCTATAGGCGGAGTAACATCAGTCTGGTATGTTGCGTGCCCTTATTCCTCAATATAATTGTTTTAATCTCTGGCATTACTTGTACAAACCGTATGTTTGCCCAATCCGGTGTTAATAGATAGAAACCTCTTTAATGGTTGCAGGTATAATATGCTGCTTCAGGAAACTGTTGCCCAACCACTGTTCTCGTTCTGGTTGAATCCGAATCCAAAGTCAAGCATTGGGGGCGAAATTCTGTTTGGAGGTCTTGACTGGACTCACTTCAAGGGGGAGCATACATTCGCCCCCGTTGCCAGAAATGGTTACTGGCAGGTAAACACGGTTGCACACTAGATTCTACTTGGCTAGTTTTACTTCTTAGTTCTTAGTCCCACATGTTGAATCGTACTTCGATTGAACTTTCCAGATTCAGGTGGGGGATATTCTTATTGGAAACAAGACAACAGGCGAGTTCTTTATACATCAGCAATATTGTACTATTTTATGTGTAAAAACGAAGAATTGGTAGTGTTTTTGACATGTTATCATGCAAAATTCCATCGACTTCTGAGTGCAGAATTGAAAATTTCTTTCAGGTTTATGTAAGGATGGCTGTGCAGCCATCGTGGATACAGGGACATCGTTTCTTGCTGGTCCAACTGTATGCACATATAGATTAGATCACTGTTAAATCATGTTGTTAGGCTCTAGATTTTAATTATTCTTACCATATATATTAGCTCGTTTTCAGACGATTTTGGCTCAAATTAACCATGCCATTGGGGCAGATGGAATAGTGAGCTGGGAGTGTAAACACGTTGTCTCAAAGTATGGAGATTTAATATGGGAACTCATAATCTTAGGGGTAAGTAAGCCTTAGCTTGTTCCACATCATACACTCGTAGTATTCGTTCGTTCTTCTTCTTCTTGTATCGATCTCCTTCATATCCTGCTTCTTCTCCCTGCAGTTCCAACCTGATTCGGTGTGTTACAGAATCGGGCTTTGCTTCTATAATCAGAGTGACGACGGTGTAAGGTTAGCTTCTTCTTTCTCCTCGCCTATGTTACCTCTCTTATCGATCTGAAATGCAATAAAACTCACTCTGCAGCGGAGGTCCTGAAATGGTACGCAAAAGTTTAAAGCTGAAGTCTTCTTCAGGAGACGAGAGAGCTTTGTGTACGTTCTGTGAGATGACGGTTTTCTGGATCAAAGTTGAGCTCAGGAAACAGAAAACCAAAGACAAAGTATTCAGTTATGTTGACGAGGTAGAGTTTCTGTCCCTGAACAGCACAACAGATTTTCTTAATCATAGTTTTCTGCTAACAATATAATATAATATATGCATCTGATGATTCGATTCTATTGGATCTATCTGTACTGTTGTGTTACAATAGCTTTGTGAGAAGCTTCCGAATCCAAGAGGAAAGTCATTCATAAACTGCGACGATGTCTTTAAACTGCCACATATTTCAGTTACCATAGCCAACAAAACCTTCCCCCTCGCTCCACGTGAGGTATGCTTTGTTTTCTCGAAATCATTTCCCCTTCTTCTTGAACTATTAAGTACTGAACTGGGATTTGGAAACAGTATGTGATCAGGATTCAAGAAAACCGAACCACTTTATGTGTTAGCGCATTCGCGCCTTTGGATGTGCCCCGTCCTCAAGGCCCTCTCTGGTAATTACTCTTCACTATTAACACGGAAAATACATGCAGAATAGACAGCTTTGATGCTGTATGTGTGAGATTTGGGTTTGCAGGGTTCTGGGAGGGGCATTCTTGAGAGCATACCACACTGTGTTCGACTTTGGGAAGATGCAAATCGGCTTTGCACAGACTGCATAGAATGAACAGATCATCGATGTTTGGCAATGGATCGGAGTTTTAATTATTAATGCTTAAGATGTGCTTGTATAGGCGTATATAGAGTTGCATTATATTGCAACTATATTATATGACTTGTGGGAATAATTGTGCTTATGAAAGAATAATCATGTATATAGGTTTTGCTCAGCATTTTGGCATCTACCTGGAATTGTAAGACATGCAATTGTGACTAATATGAATAAAGTTTCACAAATCTTCTAGTTTCACTGCTGGAAATTATGTAATTTCCGACAACCTGAAAGTGATCTTAAACCAAGTCGAAAGTAAAAAAGTAATCGGAAATAGCAACAAAGATTTTTCCGTGAAAATTAGTCGAAAGTAAAAAGTGATCGGAAATAGCAACAAAGGTTTTTCCGTGAAAATTATGGAATTTCCGACCACCTGAAAGTGACCTTAAACCAAGTTGAAAGCAAACAGTGGTCGGAAATAGCAACAAAAGTTTTTCTGGATACCAAAAGTGGTCGAAACAAAACTTTCGACTTGATTTAAGATCACTTTCAGGTGGTCGGAAATTCCATAATTTTCAGCACTGTTTATTTTAGTGAAGAAGAGCATTTTAATTAATAATAATAAAATGAACGGTTTATATGAGCATAAAATATAAGTGGTTATGAGTTACACTCATATATATAGATTGATGATGTATTCAAGGAAGTTGGTTTGAAGAGACAGGCCGGCGTCAGCAAAGTGACGTAATCTTAGCACGAACGGAGTGACGTGATTCCACCAGATCAGCCGCCGCTGCAAGAATATTCCGGCCGGGGAGAAAAGCTGAAGGGGGTTTCGAAAATGGGATCGGCGGCGAGAACAAAGGGTCGTTGCAGATTATTATTATGCGCTGTGTTGTCGGTGGTGGTGCTATTCAGCCGGATTCCCGTCCTCTCCGCGCTAGCGGTGACCGTAATCGACGTCGAATGCGTGTACGAGTACGTCCTCTACGATTCCGACACCGTCTCCGGGAACTTCGTCGTCGTCGATCACGACATCTTCTGGACCTTCGATCACCCCGGCATTGATTTCACTGTACGCTTATAATTTTTCGCCCCTCGCTTTGAATCAACATGACTGATTGAGTGAAACATGATTTTTGTATCAGAAAAAAACGTGACAGATTGGATGAAATATTATATTATATTATATCTTGTGTGTTTTAATTTGATTTGGGATTTATTTGTAGGTAACAGGACCAGGAAACAGTGTTGTTCTAGTATTGAAGGGAACATCTGGGGATAAATTTGAGTTTAAAGCCTCAAGAAGTGGGATGTACAAATTCTGCTTCCGAAATCCTTATTCAACACCGGAAACAGTGTCTTTCTACATTCATGTTGGCCACATCCCCAATTCACATGACCTTGCCAAGGATGGTTAGTAATAGTTTGTCCATTTATAAATGATATTGACTTCAAAATCCAAATATATATGCATGATTCATTCTTAATTTTAATTTGTTCATCAGAACATTTGGACCCCATTAATGTAAAGCTTGCTGAACTGAGGGAGGCCCTGGAATCAGTCACGTCGGAGCAGAAGTATCTGAAGGCCCGCGACGCCCGCCATCGTCACAGTAAGATCCTTAATTAAGAGATGTGTTCTGTTCTGTCTAACACAGTAAGATCCTTAATTAAGAGATGTGTTCTGTTCTGTCTAACACAATAAGATCCTTAATTAAGAGATGTGTTCTGTTCTGTCTAACACAGTAAGATCCTTAATTGAAAGATGTGTTCTGTTCTGTCTAACACGATCAGGCAAACGATCCAAACACCTTATTAATGTTTAATATTGTTCCTATTTATGCAGCAAATGAGAGCACAAGTAGGCGTGTGATCTACTACACAATCGGAGAGTACATTCTGCTTGCAGTTGCCAGTGCACTGCAATGCTTCTACATAAGAAAACTGTTCAGCAAGTCAGTTGCCTACAACCGGGTTTGATCAAATCTTCCCAACCTGCACCCTCAATCCACTTTCTTTCGCTTTACCAGAAGTCGAGAATCAAAATAATGCTTTACACAAGATAGCGGGTTTACTCCGTGCACACCTCGTATACTGGCTGGGTAGCCTAAAGAAATTGTATTTTTTTTCACTTTTAAACAAGACCACTGGTGTATGTGGTGGTGGGTTAGGCAGACGACTCCTACCTATATTTAAGTTATTAGGTAAAGAGAAACAGGTTAGCAGAGATATTAGGGATCAGTCTAATAGTCAAGTATAGAAAAAACAATGTAACTAGCTTTTACCCAAAAGTTAGTGAAATTTTGAAGCTAATAATAATGATTTTTGTTTAATTTGATGAATGTGTTAGTTCATGCTAACATACATTTGCTCATCCTCAAAACCCAAAATACTTCACACGTCCTACTCTAATAGGATTATTGAAAGTTAAATCGTGGTGACTCAACGACTTCATAAAAGAAAGAACTACTGTTTCGTGTCTACACGAATTTATCAACAACCTTGTTTCCAACATTCTTCAACTATTATCCAATCCCTCAACCCTAAAACCCAAACTTCTTCTTTTGATCTTGTTATTTTAGATGTTAAAAATTTACTACATCTACACAATGTATCAATCTCATTTGTCAAACGTTCTATGAATGGAGTAGCCCACTTGATAACTAGGTACTCTATTTTCAATACAGATCATAAGGAATGGTTTGAGGAACCTCCTATATATCTTCATTTGTAATGCTCTTTGTTGTGAAAAAAAAAAAAAAAAAAAAAAAAAAAAAAAAAAAAAAAAAACATTCTTCGTCTAATATCATATTGGGCCGACAACAATACGGGCTTGGAAGCTGATTTCAATTGGCCCAAAAGTTACCGGGTTAGGCCCACATAATCTAGGGCACGTGATGCGCATCTATACCTAGAAATTTTGTCGGGTTCTATGAAGGGAAACTTTGACTTTGGATGACACGTCATCCAAGCCCGACGAAATTATTCGCATGAATTTTAGGGAAAAATAATTTTTTTATTGCGATAATATTATTCTGAGTACTTGGCCTGTGGGCCTGTGTCGAGTGGCCACGCAATAGGCGTTAAAGCGCCGTTTGGATAAGCCATACCACTATGCCAGTAGACAGTAGTACCATTTGGACTTGAAATTCCAAAAGTACCCCCATGATACTCCTCGGATACTTTGGCTTACATTTCAATCCATAAAAAAAAACTCGTACACTTTATATAAAAGTTTTCTCCACCTAATCCAAAAAAATAATAATAATATTTTAAAAATTATGTAAATAAATTATTCTCTAAAAGAATTTATGGCGTGACATTTAAATTTAACACTTAATTAAATTTAAATTTTAGTATTTTTATTGAGAAATATTGTATAATGGGAGAATATAATGCTTTAAAAATGAATTGTATGAATAAATTATTTATAAGAATTTACAAAGTAATACTTAAACAATTAACTCAAGAGATTCTCTTGCTTATTGGACTAATATTTTTGGATGAATTTTGTGTTTAGTTTTTAACACCCATTATTGGTAGTATCGTTGAGAACTATATATATATATCAAAAAAATTAAAAATTAAAAATAGGCTACTTGATTGAACCATTAACAATAAATTGTGAAATGATCCTTTTAGATTGAGCAAGTTCATTCATTAAACTTGAGTATCTAATTATCTATCCTTAAATGATTGGGGATTATTCCACGTTTACTATGTTAAATTATCTCACCTATTAGATTGATTTTTTTTTATTTTTTTTGATAGACTCTATTCCTTAAGTTTGGATTTTCATTAAGGGCTATGCAAAATAGGAAATGTTTATCCAATTTAAAAGGATAAAATTTGTAAAACAATATTATCCATTATTTTAACATGTGATGAGTGTCACAAATCATTACATCCATTAAGTATTTGTGTATTTACAATTAATCAAATGAAGCTAATTTTAAGCCATTAATGAAGATATCGTGCAACTCTTACAAATGTACAATGAAACTTAAATACAGTTGATTCACAATTATCACCGGAAAGGGCATTTCTGGGAGTGAAACTTCCTGCGATTTGTTGTTATAACCATCTTTGTAGAATTTCCTCCAGTGTGTTCCGGTTTTTCTTCTACGCTGCAAAAACATAGACAGAGACATATACCGTGCGTGATTCAATCGATCAATCGAGGATGTTAGCTGTGTTCAATAAGTCGGTGGCGAAGAGCCCAGATGCTCTTCAAAGCCCCAACGATGCATCTGCGGTCTGCGCACTCAAAGATGGATTCTTGGCCAAGAAATTCGCCTCCACCCACTCCGGCTCCGTCACCATCAACCTCGGCGATTCCGGCATCTTGAACTATTCTTCTGTTCGTCAAAACCCCCTTCTTCCCAGGTCCATTTCTCCATTACCTGTTTCCTCAAAGATTCATTTTCTTGATCTGATTGTTTTGATATATTAGGATGATAGCATCTTTTTTTGATGATTTCTTGAGCTTCTGGTTTTGAGGCTTTATAGATCTTGAATCTGGATTTGCTGAGAGTTGTTTGTTCTCCCTGTTAGGTTGTTCTCTGTTGTGGATGATATATTCTGCTTGTTTCAAGGCCACATTGAGAACGTGGCGCATCTGAAACAGCAATATGGGTTGAACAAGACTGCAAATGAGGTGATCATTGTCATTGAGGCATACAGGACTTTGAGGGACAGGGGTCCTTACCCTGCTGATCAAGTTGTGAGAGATCTTCATGGAAAGTTTTCCTTCATCGTCTATGACAACACTTCAAAAACTACCTTCATAGCTGCTGTGAGCTTTTTGCCTGTCCTTTTGTCGTGTTTGTTACATTCTTATTGCAGCAAAAAATGTTGTGCTTTGAACTGCGCTCATCATGTTGTTTCCCTTTTGCAGGATCCCGATGGAAGCGTGCCCTTCTTCTGGGGTACTGATTCTGAAGGCCATCTTGTTCTCTCTGATGAGGATGACATTGTGAAGCAAGGGTGTGGGAAGTCTTTTGCACCATTTCCCAAGGGTATTCCTTACACACTATGCATTCAACCCATTCTAATTTGGCCAGCTACATAGTCTCTATACTAATTATAGCAAATTTAGAAGTTTATTGGGGCCGAGTGGCTGATATAGAATCAGCACTCATAGATATTTAATGATGGTCGTTCGTGTACAACTATACCGTGACCTATAAAGTGATTGAATGTTGGAGTTGTTCTCTTTCCTTCCCCGTGTATATGTACACCCATTATATTCCTCTCTTGTTACACCCCATGGTAGTTTCTATTCTTTAGAATAGATCAATAGAATACTCAAGTGTTCTTTTACTGTTTTTGTTCTGCTCAGGATGCTTTTTCACCACTTCTGGAGGCTTAAGGAGTTATGAACACCCTCTAAATGAGTTGAAGGCAGTGCCGAGGGTGGATAGCTCTGGTGAGATGTGTGGTGCCACCTTCAAAGTGGATGCAGAGTCTAAGAAAGAGGGAACTGGCATGCCTAGAGTTGGAAGTGCGGCTAACTGGTCTGATCAGTACTAAGCTGCTGCCCAAATTTCCTTCACAAGAAGGCTTGCACCTTGGTTTCCCTTTTGTTGTCCCATTTCAAACTTTTGTAAACCCCCCAGTGAATTTTATGGTAGTAGGAATTGTTAGACTATGGCAAGATGTTTCATGTGGCTATTGGTGAATGTTTCATGGTGAATACATTCAAATAAGCTACACGAGTTAAAGGCCATTTCTGATGTTTAAGAAATATATGTTGAAAATAAGAGTGAAATGTGTGCTACTGATATGTTACACATTTCCTTTGACAAACAAGGCTTACTGTTTGATGTAAATCTAGAGTTCATAGAGTGAATACACTTGTTTACATGCAGTTACTTTATTCCATGATCCTGTTTGAGATCAAGATCATTTAATCTAAGCATCAAAGAGTAAAAATTTACCAGTTCTGTTGTGCTATAGTAGTAGGTATGACTAACAGGATTGATATAGATATCAGAAATATGAGAAGAAATTGATTGGCAGGAGCATCACTCAGTTGTTGCAGCAAGAAGGAAACCACAGCTAGTTTTCAGTCCTTGACATCTGCAATTCCACCTGGAGTTATCTGAAAAACGTGGTTTTCTGTCAAGGAAACTTAATAATAGTCTGCTCTATGGATACTGAGTATAATTTACTTCACCGTTGAACTGATTTGTGGCATCAATTTGGTGTGATGGACTTAACTTAATTATGATGATACCCTTGTAAGAAAATTCAGAAGTAAACATTTAACAGTGTAAGGATATTGCTTCACTCTCGGGAAGATTCGGTGCATCAAACACCTTGCATACGCGCTGTTCTCCTTTTCCCTTCCTGAACATTAGCCTTATTGTTGCAGCATGAGCAAGTACATGCCCTCCTGCTGGCTTCTTTGGATCTGATATGAACACACCTCCTCCTGGATCAGCAATAACTGCACTCACAAATTCAATTGCATGTTTTAGCAATGTCTTGCAATTCTATTGCAGGATAACAAAGGAAAAAAATAAGTAAAATGTGACCAACTTATTTTGCACTTTTTGAGAATGAATGTGATCAAGTGTTTAGTGTTCTATTAGGAGCATTAAAAAAAATAAGGCTATATCCTGATGAAAACATAAACTGTGACAAACATACATATACATGTATCAAAAAGGATTTAAGGAAGCATCGGTTACTAAATTGGCATGCTCAAAATTTGCTTCAGACTAAATGGCTTACCTTGATTGGTCATGTAAACAGCAACATTAAATTCCTCAGCAATTTTTGTCAATCTGGAGAGCATCTGAGCCAACTTTTGCTGGAAATAAAACATATCCAAACAGGCATCATACTCTGAAAGAATACAACATATAAATATGCTACTGAATCATCTTAAGTTATATCTTTAGTACCTGGCGTTCTGCAAGTTCTCCTCTTCCTGTGAAATCTACTCGAAACAATGCAATTACCGAATCAACAATCTGCATTTTCATTTCAAACATATAAGCCAACTATTACCAGAATTACCTACATTAATGAAAAAGTGAAAATTTTGACCTCACCAGAAGCCTGAAAGGTTCTTCAGCCATTTTTGCTGCCAGACCAAGGAGTAGGTTGTATTGGTGCTCATATGTGTATGCACGAGCATAAATGATCTTGATGTATCATGGAAATAAGATTGAATAACAAGAAAAGAATTCAGTATTCAAACCAATTTAGTTGGTGCAGAAGTAGATGAAGTTGTCAAACACAATTAGACAATAAAATAAACAGAATAATTTTCTTTACATTGTCAAGAACAGCTCCGGCATCCATGCCAAATCTTTCAGCAATTGGCAGAATACGATCAGGTCGGCTACAAGTGCATATAGTTGAGGAAGGAGAAAATACTAAATGTACCATCTTAACTTTAATACCAAAAGAGACAAGTACAGAAACAATCAACTAGGATACAAAGTTCCCTCTGTGTCTATATAAGCAACCTTCCCATTTCCTCCTTTCATGCTAGTAGGGAGCTGTAGCAGGATAAGAAAATGAATTAATTCACTCAGGATCAAAATCTTACTATTGGGGCTAAGATATAGAATTTCATGTGGAGAAGAAGCAAACCTGAGTAGAAACACACAGAGTATGAGCAAGTTGTGTCTTCCCAGATCTGAACAAAATGTCCATTGAGCAAGGGGTTAGTTTACTAGCACCGCTTTAGTGAAATTTCCAAGTTTAGAGTCAACAATCACCTGAATTCCCCGAAAGCTTCAGTAATTGCAGAAGTTTCTATCCCTCCTTAACAAATTCAAAAGGTAGAAGACCCTCAAAAAAGTGATCAAGTGATTTGTATTACTGTGGTAAAACATTTGGAACAAAATCAGATAGAATTTATGAAAGTTTTACCTCCTAAGAGTTCATCAAGAGCCTGGCTTCCAGTTGTAACATGAACTACTGACTTTCTCTGCAATAATACAGAGTTTTTTTTAATGTAAATGCAGAACTAAGCATTACAGTTCCTATCATCAGGAGCAATTCAATTTTTGAGAGAAATCTTATTTGCAAGCTCTAATCAAGCAACCCTATTTCATGCAATATTGCTAGGCCACTGAATTTAGGTTTAAAAGGAAATAGAGGGCTTACTTTAAGTAGAGCATCACTCCCTGTGATGTAACCAAAGTTCTGGAAAGAATAGCAAAAGAGAGAATTAAGTACGTGCAGAAAATGAAATATGAAAGCATGATGCGAAATTTGACAATTTTGACCATCAGGAAATGATATCCTAACCACTATCTTCTCTGCAGCTTCACAGATCTTATCAACTTTTGCCTCAGATAATCCTTTGATTCCTGTCAAGTTCTGGAAATAACAACAGAATTCTAGTTTTAAAAACAAATAATGGACAGCGACAAGTTTCAGAAGAGGAAACAACGATTTCACCTTTTTGGTGTGCATCATCAATCCGTTGCAGGTATAGATACCTGCATCCTGAAGCTTCTTCACATCCCCAGCATTAATTCCATGGGATGTCACTGTTTAAAAGGTCAATAAACAGTTAATGAACTGAATCGCATAACAAATTCAATAAAGTAAAATTCCAACATTTAGCACAAGGTAGTGAAGCTTCAAATTGCACAAGACTTCACATAGAATGAGCTTGAAAACAAACAAAACAGAGAAGTTGATATTCAGCAGATATATAGAAACTTCACATTTTATATCAGAAAAACAATGCCAGGGAATTTGCTTTTGGATTTAAACTGCAATATGACAATTAGCGTTCAACCATATCTCTTGGACATTAGGTATGATAACATGAATCACAAACGAGGATAGTTCAGCAGTTTATTGTGAGAAATTATAATGCAAATTCGAAAATCAATAGAATTTTAAGTTTGAACAAAAATTAAATAAAAGGTGATAGAATATCTGTACAGGTAAAGAAACAGTAGGATCGGAAAAATTACGCAATTATCAGCTCGAAAATGAAAATAATACAGAAATTTGAACTCGTTTCCAGTCTATCAATAGTGAAATAGTGCACTGACAGATTATTCGGTGTACAGAATGAATGAAATCATGTACTTCTCTAATTTCAGTACATTACAGAAGTGAACTGAGTTTTTAAAATTTTTGCAAGTCATAACTCATGTCAGTTCCTCCAAAACAAAAAACGAATAGAGAGAGAAGCTTGATCACATATTTAACTTATCGGCATTCAACAGGATCATCCGTGATGTAACTCGGAGAAAAAAAAAAAACAGTAGAAAATTGTTAACTAACGGAAACTGATCAAAAATTTGAACAGGAACTCCGTGAACAAAACCAGAACGATCCTACTCCACAAAATCGAGCAGAAGAGAAGGAAACATAAGTTACATTTATCAATAGCTTCGAACAAGTCTTCTTCATCGTCGATCTCTTCTCGCTCCACAATCTGCAGGTGCTCTTCAGATCTGAAAACCAATAAAAACCAGACAAAAAATAAAACCGGAAATCGTCAGTTCACCTTCACATGAATTGAAATGCAAGAGATATTGAAGTTGAAGAGTGTAATTTAGGATTCAAATATTACTTGAACGCTAGCATTTTCGATTATCTCGCGTTTAGAGAGAGAGAGAGGACTGAAATTTGAATTTTTTGGAGAGTGAAGTTGTTGCTGGAAAAATGGCGCGGCCTTTAGGATTGTAGGTGAGATTATGAAAGTGTGAAGATGATTTTGCATTTGGGCGTTTTTATATGATGCTATTGGCACCTTGGCTGTTACTTGAGATTTGATCGCGTGCTGTTGCGGAATGCGCAGGCAAGAAGTTATTTGGAATCGTACACTTAAAAAAAAAATGAACATATTTATATTTCAGCCCCCAAAGTTTGGAAAAATTAGACACGAGTAAACAACCGGTCAAATTTTTCTTTTTCTTTTTCTTTTTCTCCCCAAAGGGTGAATCCCTGACCCCAAGAGCTCAACATTCTGACTTCACAAAATATTTGAAAAGATGTAAATAGCGGTGACTCAATGACTCACTAAACAGGACTAAATGTTAATGCGGATAAAAGATCTGCACACACCACATATAATTGTTTTTTTTTTTAATACATTTAGCATCCCGTATACTCAGGTCATCCCTTCGACTCTTACTATATGGGGAACTAATGGGGAAGGTCTGGCCTAAAGTGTGTCCACGTATATACAAGAGTTGATCTTCTTATTATAAAATTATATTAGCATTCTACTTACTAACTATTAAATTTGTTTCGATTTAATACATTTATGAATATTTATTTTTTGTTTATATTTAAAAAAAAATGAGAATGACATTAAACTACCAAATCAAGGCTCAAAAGCTCTAAAATACAAGGAGTAGCAAACCACTTACTAAAAAATCAACCATAAAAAACAGTTTCTCTACTTAAAACATGAACAATACAATTCACAAATTGTTTAGTAATAAATAAACAAATGTGAGGATTGAGGAATATAATAGACCTCACAGTTCTTTTATATCACAATTGTTACACCATGTACCAGGGTGGTAGGGTTCATATTGCATTAATGTATTATGAATCGTGATCCAAAAATTATGTGTCGTCTGCAGTTAACACCTTATATACTTGTAGTTAACAATTTATATACATGTAAACAAATTGAAGGCACATAACATGATAATTACAAACATATATCATGATAACTACAGAAACATAAACGGTTAACTACAGATACGAATATGCTTGTTAACTTCAGACACATAACATGTTAACCAACATCTTATGTGTTTGCAGACTATAGTAGATACAAAAATTGCTGACTACAAGTACGAGATGTGTTAATTACATATATGAATAGAATATGAATATTATTTTTGGACTAGAATCCACAGATGTGTTAATTACATATATGAATAGAATATGAATATTATTTTTGGACTAGAATCCAGAATACAAGATAGACCATGATCCATGATATAAGTTGCGTTTATATATATCCAATAACTATCATTAGTCATTATACATAACAATTTGATGGTTATTAAAATAAAAAAATAAAAAAAAAAAATTGATGGTCAAATTGGGTATATTTGTAACAATTAGCCTAGACTAGAAACCCAATAAGGCCCAGGCCTAATTCAATTCTGCTTCTGGACCCTGTTGTAATTCTCTCTCGAGAATTGTTTGTGCTTCTTTGATTCTTTCCAATAATTGATAACTGATGTACATGATTTATTTTTTTAGGGTTGCTTTGAAAACTTACAAAAAATTTCTAAAAAATAATTTTTAGAAATGGATTCATTTTTTAAATATTTTAATTTTATGGTGTTTGGCTAAATGCCAAAAAATAACTGATATACATGATTTATTTTTAGGGTTGGTTTGAAAACTTACAAAAAGAAAAAGTAAAAATAATTTTTAGAAATTGATTCATTTTTTTAAAAATATTTTTATTTTATGGTGTTTGGCTAAATGTCAAAAGACTATCTTTTTTCGTTTGACTAAAATTTAAGAAATTTGTATTTTTTTTTTTCTGTTTGATTCATTTTCCTAAAAATGAACACATAATAATAATAATAATAATAATAATAATAATAATAATAATAATAATAATAATAATAATAATAATATGTGGTGATGGGGTGGTGGTGGTGGTAATATGTAGTTGTTGGTGTTGGTCATTTGGTAGTGGCGGTGGGCGGTGGTGTGGTAGTGGTAATTACGTTGTTGGTGTTGGTGGCAGCGGTTGTGGTAGTGTTAGTGGTGGGGTGGTAGTGTGGTAGTGGTGGTAGTAGTGGTAGTTGTGTTGTTGATGGTGGTGATTGTGGTGGTTTGGTGGCGGTGGTGGTAATAATAATTCATAAATTAACTTGAAAAAGAAGAGAGTGAAAAGAGAAATGGCAAAATAAAGAATTCGGAAAATATTTTTGGACTAAAAAATTAAGAAGACATTTTCTACCAAATTGAGCTTTTTTCTTGGTGAACCAGAATGAATATTTTTCTTTGACGTCATTTTCATTGAGTATCCAAACACTTAAAAATTTTAAAAATGACTTTCGGAAGTCATTTTCCGAGTTTTCAAACGAACCCTTAGTGTATTACATTTTTACTTTTAGTATAGTACTTAAAAATAAATTTTTCGTACACTAAAAATGAACTATCAACATACTAAATATGATTGTGAACTATGATTCACCATATAATTTGTCGCTTTTTTTTTTTTTAAAGCATTTGCTCTAATTTTATATTTATAAGATGCACATTACATGATTAATAAAAAAAAGTCTTTCATTATAGAGGAGGTAACCCCAACTAAATTGGTACACTTAAAATAGTAATCACAAGGTTTTAAACCTTTTTTATTTAAGGCTATAAACTAATTAGGACAATCTAAATTGGTTTATGTCCTTATACCACACAGAGGCACACACTTGGGATAAATGTGAGAAAAATGATTTACCAAATCCGGCAATTGGATATGAATGCGTAATGCGTTAAAGATTGATTGGATGGGCATAAAGGATGGAACTTTAATTTACGTTATGAAAAACAGCAAATTGTAAACGTTAACACGTATTAGGTGGATCCGCTAATAAGGGATCAGAATATATAGTCCATAGAACATTGCATCAATTCATTGCATGCATTCCAGAGGTGTTGATTCATTACTGGCCTAATCATAATACTAATCTAAACAAAAGTATCTTCCTAATGACGGACAAACTGCATATTATATATCCGAGAATTGAACAACCCATGGAATGTGTTCATTGGAATGATCGAGATTAACACTATGGAAAGATAATTGATTATTAGTTGTTTCTTTTGTATATCAAAAGTCTATATTAAATATATATATGAGGCACCATAAATTGAAGATATTAAAAAAAATTATAAAAATATGGACAAAATCATTATTAAAAAAATGGGTAGGTAATGACGATTTGATTAATAGCAAGTCCTAACACATTATATGGTTACAAGAAATCAAGGTCGGAAGCTTTTGCTAAGGTTGAGAAGTATATTAAAGTTCGTGGGCCAAAATTCCCTTCCAAGGTGTTATAGTGTTAGAAGAAAGAACTCATGATGGGATTGATCCTGTTGACACAGCTGATGTGGCATTCGAACAATGACCAGTCAAGTCGCCCGGACATGTGTTAGCTCCGATGTGACTTGGGTTAAAGAGAAGATTAAATAGACATTATGGAAACCATGACCTTGAATAAGCAAGTCAGCACACGCTTAGATATGGGCGAATAAGGTTGACACAATGATATATAGACACCATATATCTATCTAATTAATTACAATCACAGTACCCACTACAAAATTCGTCCCATGTTTTCAACTCCGATCCTCACTAAGAAATTTCGTCACTCCTTTTAGTTGATGTTATCTGCATTGCTCAACTTAAATCTTTAAGTTGGTGTAGTCTATTTTCTAGGTCGTATTCAAAAAATTTATATTAAAAGAGAGGCTAAGGTAGAATCAAAGTAGGGGAGAATTTGAAGGAATTATGATTAATGTTTGGTGGTGCACCAACACAACTCCTCCAAATGATTGTTTCTGATATGATCTATCAGATCACATATGTATATATGTGTGTATAGACACCAGCTGGCACCCTTGCAATGTTATGTGCTCAATTAGTATTCAACAAATGGCGATCCTGGAATCTGCAAATGCAATTCACAGTGAATAAAGAAGAAGAAGAAGATGCTAATTTAATTAATTATGATGATCACACTATTTTAATTTTGGGGAAAGATGCTCTTCCCAATTCTTCTTTTGGCCCAGCCCTGAGCTTCTTGCTATGCAACACCTAGCTATAAACTATCCATGCAAAACAATTGGTCCCCTCTTTATGCCCTGCCCTACTTTGTCCAAAAGATCGAATTTCACATCCAACACTTTCGATGAATGATTTTATGTTTAAATATACACAAAATATATCACTTTTTAATTAAAATTCTTAATTATATATTTCTTTTCTAAATACTTTATATATGATCCTTTTAAAAAATATAAAAGATTGGTCTGAACACCATGAAAATTATGTAAAAGCTAAATCATAAAATGAGATAACTCCAATTAAGTTGATCGGACAATTGATTTAATAATCACAAGGTTCCAAGTTCGACTTCAATTCTCATCTGAGTTGTTTATTGGTCTTCTTAGTTTGAATCACAAGGAATCATCTATTGGTCTCCCTAGCCTGGTTTACCTAGGCGGGCTTCACCCATAGCGATTAGCGCACCTTCGCTTAGCGAGTGCGAATTTTCCCATAAGTCAAAACTAAGTCATGAAAGTACTAATTCCATATTAGAGAGAGACACACACACAATAACAAAAAGTTTATTGCACAAAGACTATTCAATTTAATTTAGATCAAGGACAATATATATAAGATTCGGAATGGCATTAACATATTTACTCCATAATAAACAATTGTATCGAAATTTATAACATTTAATCAGTTAAAATCTACACCCAGGTCTACGAGAGTTCGTTTGTCGGGTTCTATTACATGAATACTAATGAACACCTCACATCTTGGTAGTGGGAGACGTGCACCTTAATTGTAAACTAATATAAATACATCCCAATGACAGGACAACAACTATCGAGAACAGGCTATAAGTAGATCGCTAGTATTAGAGGAATGGATCTAGAGCTCTACTGTTATAACTTTATTATAACAAAATTATATTACGAATAATAAATATAAATGGGCATACAATATAAATCAAAATAATAAAGAAGCAGTGTAGGTAACCACCCAGCAACGTGCATGGTGCTTGGGTAGTGTTGGCGTGACAATATTCAATTTGCATCAACTGGGGACCGCACTCGAGACAAATTCTGTTTCGATTATAATAATGTTTTGTTGGGTGCTTTTTCTTCACAAATTATCTATATCTTTATTGTTATCCAACGTCCAATAATATACTAATCCAAAAAGAATGCAAATACATTATATTATTATATATTTCCCCTTTAGCCCCTCTGCTTCTCTGGCACGCCCCTATTTATATCACCCTAGGCACAAGCTTCCCTCACAGAAAATGAAAGAGAGAGAGAGAGAGCCTCGATCTCCTGTATGTATAGATTAGGTTTTTTTTTTTTTTTTTTTTTTTTTTTTTTTTGGTGTTATTGCAGTAGCTTAGAGTCAGACGGCCATGGCGTGCACCGCCGTCAGTTGAAGCTGCCAGCATGATCTAAACTTACCTCGTACGTTCTGGGTTGTCGGGGAAAGATCAGATCATGTGGTAGCTTCACCTGATGGTCGGGTGCACGAAAACCCTAATTTCTTGCGGATAAACCCTAGATGGAAATGTTTTTTTCTTTTCTTTTTTCAGTCGGGGAAAATGGTAAGTTTTTGTTTTCAATTTTGTTCCTTCTCTGATTCTTTTTAATTTGCTAAATTATTTTCGAAATTAAAATAGAAGAAAATGTTTCATCATGGATCGGATCGGAGCTGCATCGATTATGTGAATCAGTCAAATCCATGATTGGAAGAATTCTTAAAAAAAAAAAAGAAACATAGATTATTTTACCGTACTGTTTTGTTCTTTTACCATGATTTTTCTGATGTTTCTTGCAAGATGGTTTTTGTTCCACTTATGACGACGATACAGCAGAGAGGAAAGTTTTGCTGTTTGGTTCCGTTACGAAAGATTTGTTGTTTAACGTTATGGCTGATATTAAGTATTAAATTAAATTATATGATTATTTAATTAGGGTTTCTTGAGCCATGAAAAAAAATGAAGAAACAATGGAAGAGATGGCTACGCTCACAATATCGCCATTGTACGAAAACTATTGTCTAGTTTGTGATGAGATCTTATTTGTGTTCTTTCGGTCATCGTATGAACTTTAAAATAATATTATTTATACCAAATTCAGTATCAAACTATATTCTAGTTTGTGAGATCTTATTTATGATGTTTCCATCATTGTTTGAACTTCAAAATAATGTTAATTATACCAAATTCTGTACCAACCTAATAAAGATGTGGACATTATTATATATATTATCGTTTATACGAGTGACATTAGATGATATATATACCATTCAAATTTTAACTTTGTTAGCTTGTCCATCATATGGATGAAATGGGTTGTTATTTCATCTTTGACATGCTTGAAGATGTATGTACAATTCAATTGGTCAGGGACCTGGTGAACATTAATTTGTTTGGACCTGAAATACTACTTCTGATCAAAACTTTAAGGTTCTGATTCATTTTTTGTGGTCGAAAAATGTGAGATTTTGAGCTATGCAAGTTGACATGTGATGGTTCTGGCATATGATGAAGTGTTATTATGTCTCTTTGACATGCTTGAAGATGTTTGTACAGTCCAATTGGTTTGTAGGTTGGTTGATAATAGGAACATTAATTTGTTTGAATCTCTAAAGTATTGGCCTGAAATATTATCTCTTCATTGAAAAATGTGATATTTCAAGCTATTTAACTTGACATGTGATGGTTCCATCGTATGGATGAAGTGTTGTAATTTCTTTTTTGACACGTCAGAAGATGTTTGTACGGTCCCAATTGGTTAGAAAGTTAGTCACTATTCTGTTATTTTTTACAAGAATTTTAGGGTTCCGATTATTTTTGGGTGGTCAGAAAATGTGAGATTTCGAGCTGCGCAAGTTGACATGTGATGATGGTGGTGGTGTTTGTACATATGTGTGTGTGTGTGATTAGGTATATGTGGATATGTGTGGAAGGTTTAGGGAATAGGGGGAGGTGATGTTGTGCAGAGGATCCGAGAATCCGATTGACAGAAACCCAACAGTGAATCGAAACACAAGTCCTGTCCTATTTGAAGATTCCAATATATACCATATGCATCAATTCAAGCACACCCAAACAAAAATCTGTGTGTACATTTAAAGATTATATTTATGCCTTTTTTCCAGCCTGCCTGACTTTTAAAACACACCCACAATTCCATGCAAACCTCTTTACCTGTCCCAGTATCTGTTCTCAGTTTCACAGCTACTTTTTGTGGAACATTGAAAGTTTGTCTGCACATTTGTCCGTATTAGTATGTGGCAGCAGCAGAAGAAGAAGAAGCATAATTAAGCCAATTGAAGAGATGGGTGTTCAAGATTACTGTATGTTATTGAATTGGATCTTACAGTATAATGTATGTGATTATTATTTGGTTTACAAATTAAAAGACTGTACCAAGAAAACCATTTTTGTATATTTGATGTCAAAACCTTTTGTGATTCGATGCAGTTTGAAAATCTCCTAGTTGTGGAAGGTGAATGGACAAGTAGCTTTAATTAGGAGAGTGTAGTGGTAGCTAGCTTCTGCAAAACAACAAATGCATGCACATGAAGTCCAGCACTTTCTTTTCTTGTGTAGTGCAGCCAAAATCCATCCCTTTCAATTCCCCTGGTGGGTTAGAAAAAGTTGTAATGACAGTGGAAAGATTCGTGTGCAGTGGTTAGATGTTTGCCATGGAATAGTAATTGTGTGTAAAGTGTAATCAATTCATACTTAGGTAGCATATTGTGGCAGATTGAGGGTGAGGACTTATATGATTGAGCCCTAGCAGTTGCCGTGTAAGAGTTTCACCTGTCAAAGGGTGAGAAGAACTCATGAGTATAAGAGTTTGACCTGCCATAGGGTGGAAGAACTCATCATGATTGAACTTAACTGCCTTTATATGAAAGTTTCACCTAATGTGGTGGGTTCGGCACTGGTATGTCCTCCCACTCTGGTCCAAGCCTTTGGGGCTAAGAACTTCACCTTTTGAGGGTGAAGATTAGTTTGAATGGGTTGTCCAAGGTTGTCTTGTACTCTTTGTGGGCACCAAACATTGATTCTCCCACCTAAGAGATTGTTGGATCATGGTGTAAAGGCACAGTTGCTAGGGACTTCACCTTTTGAGGGTATGTGAAGATTAGTTTGAATGGGTCCAAATTTGTCCGAATATAATGGGATCAAAGCTCACCAATGGCCCCAAATTCAAGCTGATCTCTACAAACTTATTAGGTATCTTAATTATCTTGATACCAACTATCGTTATAATTTTATTATACTATACAGTCGGGACCTCTCTCTTGCATCATAGGCAAAATTAAGCAAAACCTAGTTGTTAAGGAGTTGGGAGTATGTCTTGTTGTTTTGTAGGATGGAAGGTTCATAAAAGGGCAAGATTCCACATAGCTTTCCAATGTTTGAGTAACTCAAAATATGCATTATAAAACGTTATAGATGGACCCTAGTTTGAAACCCTTTACTCATAAAGGAAATGAGATGTGAGTTGAGTATTAGTTCTAGGGTTTTGTTGCATTCCAAACATGGGGATGCAATGGTCCCCACCATGAAGAAGATGAAATGTGACATCCAGCTACGTACGCCATTGCCAACAGCTTTTGAGAGGTTGGAATTCATATACTAATTGGATGTATAGCCAATGACACTTGATCATTAATGCTCAACAAGATTAACGCACTGCTGGAAAACAGCAATTTTCCGACCACTTTTCCGACCACTTCAAAAAATGGCCGTAAAAGTTGGTTTTTTTGCCCATTTTCGTCAAATGCTAGAGTGGTCGGAAAGTGGTCGGAACTTTCCGTCCACTTCTCACTTCTGGACGGAAACTTCCGACACACAAAAAAGTGGTCGGTAAGTTATTACAAATTTTTCAACTCGTGTCCGGAAGGATTACGACCACGTTTGTGGTCGGAAGTTTCCGACAACATCTTCGAAATGGTCGGAAGTTTCCGACCACTTTCAATAGTGGTCGGAACATTGCTGGGCTATTATTTTAAACGTTGACTTTTTCCGACCACTTGTTCGTGGTCGGAAATTCTTTTATACTTATCCCTGCGCAGCAGACTTTCTGCCCAGTTTCCACACTTCTCCTTTTTTTTTTTTTTTTTTTTTTCTTACCTCTTTCCACATATTTCTTCATGTTTGGTGGATGTTTTTTGCTAAAGCACTCACAATAGTGTAGAAATCATGTAAGGTATGTACATATATACTTAGAACTTCCATTTATATCTTTTTTTTTTTTTATAGATCTAGTAGCTAGTTTGAACCTTTTTGTATTATTTTAAATTTTTTTTTTGCAGGAGGTTTTTCCACTATTGTGTTGAAATCAAGCTAAGGTATGTGTATATATTTTCAAAATTTCTATTTACGTCAATTTGTTTTGTAGATCTAGCTTTAATTTTTTGTATATATTTTTTTGAATACATTTTAAATTTATTTATTTATGTAGTGTGCATATATATACATGTGTGTGGGTAAAATTTGTTTATTTATTTATGTTTGTGTTTAGAATTATTTGTATATTTATGATTTTTAATATTGAATTTTAATTTATATGTTGTGTATTTTTTATTAGTATGTTCATAATGTAATAATTTAAATTATTTATATATGTTGTATTTGTATTGTATATACTTTTGCAGTTGTTTCACATGGCTAATATACCTGAACATCGAAAATGGATGTATAACCGATTGTTACCAGGAAGAAGGGGGTACACTAATGAGTTTTTAGCTGGTGTTGAGGAATTTATAAATTATGCAAGCAGACTTCATTGTTACGAGGTTTCAATGCTGATTAGGTGTCCATGTAGTAAGTGTAGGAATAGAGTACACTTGCCTGCAGATGATGTTCGTGTTCATTTGTATAAGAAGGGTTTTGAACCGAATTATTGGGTTTGGACATGTCACGATGAGCTTCCCCCCTCAATACAACCGAATATGAATGCGGGCTCTAGTGAAAACAATCAGTATGAACAAATGATTTTTGATGCATCTGGTCCATCATTTTTCCCACTAAATGCCGAGAATTACCAAGATGAAGAGCCACATAGTAGTGCACAAAACTTCTATGATTTGTTAAATGCTGCGAGGCAACCTTTATCAATGAATGTTAGTGAAGAAACAGAGTTGGCATATACATTAAGGATGATGAATATCAAGACAACTTTTAATATACCGCAACTAGCAATGGATCAGATATTTGAGTATATTAACCATTTGATGGGTCCCGATAATCGAGTACCTAACAGGTATTATGATGCAAAAAAATTACTTACAAAGCTTGGTCTTGGACATGAGAAGATTGATTGTTGTGTAAACAGTTGTATGTTGTACTATAAGTCTGAAATAAATGACAAGCACTGTAAGTTTTGTGGTGAGCCAAGATTTAAACCACGCCCACCTAGATGTACTCGTACAAAAGAGGTGCCACGCAAAAGAATGCATTACCTTCCTCTCATCCCTAGATTGCAACGATTGTATGCATCACATAGCTCTGCTTCACACATGCGGTGGCATTATGAAAATCGCCGCGAACCTGGTATTATGTGTCATCCTTCAGATGGTGAAGCATGGAAGCACTTTGATAGAAGGTTTCCTGATTTCGCAGCAGATCCTAGAAACGTGAGATTGGGCTTATGTTCTGATGGATTTTCTCCTTTTGGTTTCAATGCGAAGCCATACTCTTGTTGGCCTGTTATGGTTGTTCCGTATAATCTCCCTCCTTCAATGTGTATGACTACACCATACACATTCTTAACATGTATTATTCCTGGAGAAAAGAACCCAAAAACCAATATTGATGTCTATTTGCAGCCTTTAATTGATGAACTTCAGTTGTTATGGGAAACAGGTGTCTTAACTTATGATTCATCACTGAAACAAAATTTTATGATGCGAGCTGCGTTAATGTGGACCATCAATGACTTTCCTGCGTACGGTATGTTATCTGGATGGCAGACAGCCGGGAAACTAGCA
Source organism: Ipomoea nil (assembly GCF_001879475.1). Lineage (NCBI taxonomy): Eukaryota > Viridiplantae > Streptophyta > Magnoliopsida > Solanales > Convolvulaceae > Ipomoea > Ipomoea nil. The sequence continues at coordinate 6,549,138 of NW_017617116.1, forward strand.
TGTCCTTATTGTCTTCAGTATTCTAAATCATTTTACTTGAAGAATGGTCATAAAACATGTTGGTTTGATTGTCACCGTCAATTCCTTCCAATGAATCACTCTTGGAGGAAGAATCGAGATGCCTTCGTCAAACGACGGGTAGAGAAATCAATACCTCCACCAATTATGACAGGGGATGAATTGTTTCATTGTTTGGAAAATATCCCAAGGATTATTGATGGTCCAATTGATCGCATTGATGGGTTTGGACAGTCACACAATTGGAAAAAAAGGAGCATATTTTGGGATTTACCTTATTGGAAGGATAACTTGCTACGTCATAACCTTGATGTGATGCATATAGAGAAAAATGTGTTTGACAACATCTTTCACACAGTTATGGATGTCAAAGGCACAGCAAAAAATAAAGACACACCTAGTGCACGTCTTGATATGAAGGATGTATGTAATAGGCCACAACTTGAGTTGGTGGAAAATAATGGACGTTTTCTTATGCCCAAGGCGAGCTACAGTTTGCACCGTACTAATCAATTGGCTGTTTATGAGTGGTTAAAGACTTTGAAGTTACCAGATGGGTTTTCTTCTAATTTGGCTACATGTGTTGATTCTACATCTTCTAAATTAATTGGGATGAAAAGTCACGACTGCCATATTTTTATGCAGTTTCTTTTACCTGTAGCCTTCATGTTTTTACCAAGTTGTTGCTGGAAGCCTTTAACTGAGTTAAGTGCATTTTTTCGAAATCTTTGCTCTACATCCCTACGTGTAGACAAAATATGTGAAATGGAAAAATCGATTGTTTTAACGTTGTGTCAGTTAGAACGATTTTTCCCCCCAGCACTATTTGATTGCATGGAACACTTGCCTGCCCATCTTCCTTATGAAGCACGTTTAGGTGGCCCAGTACAATATCGTTGGATGTATCCATTTGAAAGATTTCTCAACCACTTGAAGTCCAAAATGAAAAATAAGAGATATGTTGAAGGTTCAATTGCTGATGCTTATATGCTTGAAGAGGCAACACACTTTGCATCACTTTATTTTGACGATGATGTGCAAAGTAGAAGAACAAGAATAGGTCGTAACCTAAATGATGGCGGCATTGATCCTAACTTGCCAGTTACTTTGTCAATATTTAATCGACCAGGTCGGTCGATGGGCAAGAGAGAAATAAGATTTTTGAGTGCAGAAGAACAGTTCGCCGCTCATCAATATGTGTTACTGAATTGTGAGAAGGTTCAACCTATTTTAAGGTATGCGTGCTCTATTTTTGGTTTAATGTTGGTTTCAAATGTATATATCTAATTTCACTATTGTAGGATGTATGAAAATGGTTTACGACGCCTCAATCCTGGTTGTACTGATCAAGATGTAGACGATGAAATTGAAAGGAATTTTGCACATTGGTTTAAAGAATACGTAAGATGTTAATGTGCTTTGTCATTCTTGATTTATTATTTGTTGTTATTGTTAACTATATTTGTTGTTTTATGACATTTTCTTGATATTCATTTTTAGGTATGTAACCCAATGAACAATGTGGGTAACCAATCACTCATTGCTTTGGCACTTGGACCGATAATGGAGGTTTGCACATATAGTGGATATGTTGTTAATGGGTTCAAGTTTCAGACTGAACCATATTGTCGTAGAAAGTCGACTTCTAACTATGGAGTGTCTATTAAGGGCACTGGTTTAGCACAATTTGAATCAAATTTTTTTGGCACGTTGCAAGAGGTTGTTGAGGTTGAGTATCCAAATGTTCCAATTAAAAAGGTTGTTCTCTTTAAGTGTGAGTGGTTTGACCCAACACCGAATATTGGGTCACGATTCAATTCTGAATATGGTATTGCTGAGGTGCACTACAATAAGCGATATAGGAAGTATGATCCTTTTATCATTGCACAAAGCGCATGTCAAGTGTGTTATATTCCATACCCACGAGGTATAAGGGAGAAAGTGAATTGGTGGGTAGTGTTGAATGTACGCCCTAGAGGAGCTATTGACAGTGCGTACACATATCAACAGGATAACACACCGTTGCCTACATATGGATATGGTCAAAGTATTCAAGATGACGTGCAAGAGTTAGTGCACGAATCATTACAAATGAATGAAGTGGAATTACCTCAAAGTGAAAATCATTGGTCCGACCAAGATGTCCAAAATTCAGAAGAAGAGGATAATGAAGAAATTGAAGAAGATGACAGTGATGATTCTGTAGAAGATGATAGTGGAGATTTTGATGATGAAGCTGATAATGACGAATTCGACAATGACGAGGGTGATTTTTAATTTCAATGTCTAATTTAATTAGTGTTTGATATGTGTTTTTATTTGCTTAACAACTTTTACTTTGATATAATTAATTTTGTCTGGTTTATGATTATCTTTTATGTTAATATATATATTATTTATACATAAAATATATCATATATCATATCATATATAATCTATAATCTATTATAATAATAATAATAATAATAATAATAATAATAATAATAATAATAATAATAATATAACATATATATATATATATATATATATATAATAATATAATATAATAATAATAATTTCGCAGCCTCTTCTCTCTTCCCTCACTTAACAAGCGCCATTCTGAAATTTTCACCCAAAAAAGTGGCGCGACCGTGTATATACCTCCCTCCTCCCTCAAATTTCACTCAGTTGACTCCTCCCTTCTCCCACACTCACTGCCATTCTCCCTCTTCCCTCCTCCCTCCTCCCTCACAAATTTCACTCTGCCCCACTCGACGACGCATCGGCGCTGCTCATTCGGCCCTCACCCTATGACTAAGTGAAGTAAGTTATTCATGCTCTTTTTTCCCTAATTTTTATGTGCTTCTAGAGTTAGGGTTTTACTATGATAGTCTAATGATTGGTTTATGAGTGTCTAATTTTTATGTGCTTCGACAGTTAGGGTTTCTAGAGTTAGGGTTTTACCATATTTTTACACATCTGAACATCCATTTCGGTTTGTTGCTCTGTTACTGTTTTTTTTTTTTTTTTAATAACAAATGATGATAATTGTTTACAAAAGTGTGATGCAAGAATTAAATTACAGAGTTGTGTTTGTTATGCATTTCTGCTGGCTGTATTAGTTATATATGCCCTTGTTCTCTTTTGGGGTTTACCATAGATGTTATGATGTTGAGAAGGACACTTTAGAATTCTCAAAAGTTGATTCTTTCCTTCCTGACAAAGTTTATTACCATGGATGCCTGAAAACATTCTTGCAAATCACAAATTTGTCTTCTAACATTATTTTCTGCAGTCTGCAATATATATGTATGTTGTAACTTGTAATGTACAGACTGCCTTTTATTTATTTACCTTGTTGGTGGTCCCTCCCTAGCTTCTTCCCCAACATCACATAAATTTTTCACAACTTTTATCTTTCCACATTTTTTATTTTATCTTACTGTTTAATTTGCAGCCTAGTAATTCTTTAATTTGTTGCTGACATACAGACATATATACAGTAGTATAATTTTGAAGTAATAAAGTAGTATTGGGTTTATATTGAGTCTAGATTATGATACAATTTCAGACAGGTTAAATTTACTATAGTGCTCGTATATAGGAGACTTTATAAAAATATTGCTAGCTATCTACAAGTTTATTATAAGATATCTACATAGGATATCTTGAATTCCTAAACTCTAAAAATCTATATCCATGGACATCAACCAACATTATCTTAAGTTCATAAGTGATAATTCCAGTTGGGGAGGAGAGCCTAGCAGCATACCCATGGAACCTGATCATCATCATCACCTTAAGTACATAAATCTTTTATTTTTGTCTATGTTTTGTGTGCCAGAGGTATTTTCTGTGTTATGCATTACTCTGTACACCTTTATAGGATTTGATTATCTGAGCACTATGTCTTTGTCAAAAAAGCTGTAGATTTCTTGAACTTAAAGGTCTTCTCATCTTTAAGCAGTTCATCATTCAATTCTTCAATATATGATGTTCAAATTGCCTTTAACAGTGCATTATGAACCAATCTCCCATTGAATACAACCTGCCTTTATCAAATTACAAGTCTCAAGGCTACTAACCTTTACATAGCCTTTGATTTTCTTTGGTGTTTATTTATTTATTTATTTACATTGAAGCATGGGATTGTATTTATACTCCACATACATTTTTTGACATTGCTTTCTTTACATATTTTAGGATTGATTTACATATTGGTCTTATATATCTTGCATTTAGTTAATATTTTCCCTTCTCCCAATCTTATCTTATCTCATTGCATTTTGCTAAACAATAAATTGGCCTCTTCTTGTTCATTGCATTATCTGAAGCCTAAGTTATGTCACAACGTAACTCAAAGCAAATGAGGCAAAGCTTGATGTCCCAACCTTCGACACAACCCCGACAGGTGCATGAAAGTGATTCTGAGCATACTATGTCGGCATTGCCTACTTCAAACTCAACTGATTTGGAAGGAGGATCACCTACCCCAAATATGACAACAACACCTCCAACGCACAATCTAGATCCAACCGACAAAAGGATCTTCATTCGTCCTATTGGCATGGAAGCGTAAGTCTTAAATAAATTTTTTGTGTGCATATAGTTTAGGTATCAAGTAAAATATGTTTTTTACTATGATTTACAACAATGAAAAATGAAATATTTTGAGTTTTCCATTCTTGTTTTAGGTTGGAACCTTACGATGGGCATAGAAAAATCATAGAAAGCATTACTCGGTACTTCCCGGAGGCTTACAAGACGTTCAGAAGTGCACCTCAAAGTGTAAAGGATATTTGGTTTAATGAATACAAGGTAAATTACATTATAACTACAATTGGGACAAGAGTTCTTACTTATGTTTACTAATTTTAATTTGTTTATTTTTTTTTATCAAAGAAATTCTGTAAATGGAATCCAGAAGATGAAGCAGTTATCAGGAAAATATATGACAGAAATGCTCCCAAAAGACTTAGCGACACGTTGGGACAAGTGCGCTTAAAATTGAAAGAAGGTAAATCATCATCGAAGCAGTTTGCTGGAGTTTATTGGAATTAATTCCAATAAACTAACCAACTGGAATCCAGTAAACTAACAATTTATTCCAGTTTAGTTGAATTTCCAATTTAAGTAAAACTGGAATTTTTAATTAATTTCAGTTTGTATGGGAATTAATTTTAGTAATTTAGCAAAGTTTATATTGGAATTGAAGTTTTTAATTAAGTGTGCATCAACTTGAAAAAAGGTAAATCACCACCGCAATGGATTAATCCTGCGATTCTGGCTCAATATCAAAGACTTTGGGAGACGGACGAATTCAAAGCGCTATCCGAGAAGAACAAGAAAAATAGAAATTCAGATTGCGGTGGAATGGGACCCTCGTTGCATACTGGAGGTTCAATCCCAATGACCGAGCACAGACGAAGATTAGTAAGTCATTTAATAATTAATATCTAAATACAATTTAAAGTTTAACAACAACATTAATGTTTTGTTTATTGATGTTGGATAGAAAGAAAAGCTTGGAGAGGAGCCATCCCATGCAATCCTGTTCAAAGCTACACACAAACGAAAAAACACCGATGAGTTTGTGTGCAAAAAAGCCCAACAAGTCGTGGTGAGCATCTCAATTCCTATAATCTAACTTTGATTACCATTGACCATTATAAGCTACTAGTTAAGTATTGAAGTGTGGTTCACTGTTAGGTTTTAATCTTTGCACAATAAGTATTGAGTAACCTTAGCTTATTATGAGTATTGTATATTAAGGTTGATAACTTGTATGTTGTCCTCTATATAACGAGAAAATGATTTGATTCTATTGTTTGGCTATCTTGAATTTTTGCTTCTATTTATGATTGATCGAAATGTTGAATATAGAGGAAATTAGTTCCCACCAGTAGAGGAAATGTTGAATGTGAGAATCAGTTTACTGAAAGCTGAAACTAGAATTAATTCCAGTAAACTAAACTTAAATTAATTCCTTCCAGTTCTAGTGGAATTAATTCCAGTAAACTGAAAGGAATTAATTCCAGTAAGAAAACTGGAATTAATTACTTCCAGTTCACTGGAATTAATTCCATTAGAACTGGAAGTAATTAATTCCAGTTTCCTTACTGGAATTAATTCCTTTCAGTTTAGTGGAATTAATTGCATTTACTGAAATTTTTCAATAAAATTTAAATTTGTGCTTAATTGCATTTCTGATTTTAATTGTTTATTAATATAGGAGATTGTAAATGAAAAACAACAAAGTCAACCAGAACTTGAACCAGCAACTATTTGGTATGAGGCAACAGGTGGCTTGAAGAAGGGAGGTTCTGTTTTTGGGTTTGGATCAAGTACCCAACATTACTTCCCCGAGGTGGCAAGGCGAAAAAAATCTACATATGGAGAACCATCCTCACATTCAGCTTGTGAGGAGAGAATTAAACAATTGGAGCAAAGCAACAAGGAGATTTTGGAGCAAAACAAGAAGATTATGGAGTTGTTATGTGGTGCACATCCGGAATTGTTACAATCTGTTGTTCCTACAGCTCATGACACTCAAAGTGATGGTATTGGTTTAGATAATATCAATGTCAATGGTGATACCCAATCTCCAGTGTAATCTTTTGACTAAGTACTTGTGATGTAAATGGTGAAAATATTTAGGATTGTAAAGTAGCTACTACTTTTTGAAATGTGAAGTAGCTACTTTTTTTGAAATGTAAATGGTGAAAATATTTAGGATTGTAAAGTAGCTACTACTTTTTGAAATGTGAAGTAGCTACTTTTTTTGAAATGTGAAGTTGCATTATTATAAAATTGCTAGTTTTTGGTGATGTTACATTGTTATAAAAGTATTTTTATTTTTAAAAAAATTATTATTGCAGGGTAAATTAAAAACAGTGAAATTCTTTTTATAAATAATTTTTGACATTTGGGTTCCGACCACTGGTGGTCGGAAATCACAACCCATAAATGTAAGGGATAGATATTTCCGACCAAATAGTGGTCGGAAAATTGCAATTCCTTATAGTCAACGGATTGTGATTTCCAACCATTTGGTGGTTGGTCGGAAATTTCCGACCGTAATATGGTCGGAAATACATGGTCAGCCCCCTTTTGCATGTGACCAAAAATGTTCGACGACCTATTATTGTGGTCGGAACTTCCGTCCAATTGATAGAATGGTCAGAATTTCCGACAAGCGATTTTCCGGATCCCCAAAGTGGTCGGAAAATTGGTCGGAACAGTGCTTTCCGTCGTGATTATAGTGATTTCCGACCACTTTCTGGTGGTCGGAAAATCGCTGTTTTCCAGCAGTGACGTGTGGCAAGTAATGGTAAATTCATACCAATTAACACATGCACCCAACTATCAAAATAGGACAAACCCCATCAAGTGTACGTACAGCCAATAATAATGTGGTAAATTCGCACCATCACACTCGACTGTCAAAATAGAACAAACCTCATCAAGTGGAGATCAGAGCCAAGAATAAGCAAATGAAAAGTGTGGTTTTTAATGTGTTGTGAGATAAAAGTTTAGGAGGTTTGCATTAAAAAACACACTTTTCATTTGCTTATTTAGGCCCTGTTTAGTAAATGGTTCTTAGCTGTTAGGTGATTGTGCTAGTTAGACGGTATAATTAGTTGATAACATTAGTTGTTGTAGAAAAATGTTTGGTAAATTAGCTATTAGCTGGTAGTTATTTGATATAATTTCTTTTGTGAAAAAAGCTAATTGAAAAAGTTGCTTGGAGTAGCTTTTTTAATTTTAGCATTTTGAAGTTGCAAAAAACTAATTAACTAAACACTTATATTGATATTTAACTAAATTAAACAATCAATAGTGGTCAAATAAGCCAAAATTGACTTATAGGCCAATTTTTTACCAAACAGGCCTTAATATTTTAATTAGAATAAAATTTTGGGATGCCACAAGTGGCAAAAAAAAAAAAAAAAAAAAACTATTTGAACCTATTTGTTTGATGCTAAGAAATTTATTAATAAAAAAATAATGGTGGTCGAGTAAATGAAGTACAATTCTTATACTAGAAAATTATAAATTACAAGATCTTTCTAGTGTCATGAGATATGTAAAGTACATTAAAAAAAGTATTGTGTTGAAGAATTAAAGAAAAATATTACAATATTTTTAAAAATATAAAAATATTGAAGTAAACATAATCTTAGTTTTTCCGAATATTGTGCTAATGCAAAGGCCTAATGTTGCAGTATCCACTATCCACTCGTGCTAGTTGTCCGAATAAGAGTTCTTATTTTGTGGATCTAAACACATGCGTGTGGACTACAAATAAAAGATACATTATTGGTGCATATAAAGTATATTATTTGAACCTTTCAAAAGAATACATTATATTTTGTATACTATTAAATAATGTACATTCAATACGTACACAATAATATAATATACTTTTTAATATATTAAAAATGTATCTTATATTAATATATAGTACATTCAGTGCACAAATAATATATTTTTAATATATAAAAATATATTTTTTTATGATCTACACAATATGGTGTGGACTATGGTCCATATAAAAAATTTGCCTCCAGATAAGCCGTGTTGGGCTTTTCTGTGGATATATATATTTTTTAATGAATATAATATAAAAGAGTAAATTACACTTTTGGTCCTAAGACTATTGTGGTCTTGTTAATTTCAATCCACGACTTTCAAAACTAACAATTGAGTACCCTAACTATTCAATTTTTCTCAATTTCAGTCCTTCCGGTCAAATTACCGGGTGAAAAATAGCCGGAAATTTTTTAAGGCTAAACTGATGAGGGCAAATTTGTCTTTTTACATCTATTTATCTTTTCCTTCCCTTTCACCTTCCGTGACCTCTTGCCGGTGCTTTCTCCTCCATTACCGCCAAGCTACCAGTTTCTCCTCCATGGGAATCATGCTTCAAGAACACCAACTTCTTATCCATGGCAATCCTACAACTCTCATTAAATATGTGCAAATATGGGCATTCTCCCACAGACTAAATTGCACGAAATTTGATTCTTGAGCATACACTTGACCAATGCAAAAGCAGGGGCAGCAGTGTTGGCATTCTTCATTGAATCCAACAAAATTTCAATAGTTTCAGGGAAGAGAAATTCTGAGTTCTTCTCAATCAAGATGGAATTTTTGGGTGGCGTCGTTGGGGTTTGGGGCGGCGGCGGACGGTGGGTCTACCCTAGCTAGGCTACGAATTAAAGTAGAATTATATTAACGTTCGTTTCCACATTTCACTAGTTCTGTCAAAAGTGGCACTGACTTTGGACGTCTAATGACCCATTCCACTGTACTCTCAATAATATTATGGGATGGGATTATTAGAATTGCATAGCATAGCATTCATATTTCAAACCAATCAATTGATGCGATACAAGAAAACATGTGGATTATTGGAGGATGTTGGACATGAGATTTAACAGTGACCAACTACTGTGAAATTAAATACAATGAATCTCCATCTCTATCCCATTATTGTCTTTTTTGTCTTAGTTAATTTGTCGTCGGCAATTCTAAGAGAGAAGATCGAAATGGGCTCCTCGACGGCGGTGGACAGTGGGTCGGATGTTTGATTTTCTTACCTTTACCGTGCGATTTCTTCTAGTTTGAAAAGGCTTAGCTCCTCGATCCCATGGAAAAGGCTCCTGGACGGTGGTCGGTCGTTGGGTTTTGGGGCGGCGGCAGACGGCTGATGGTGCCAACGTAACATACCCATTGTTGTGTCGGAGAAGGAAGATAGGAATATATGTAAAAAGACAATTTTACCCTCATTAGTTTAGCTTTTAAAAATTTCCGGCTACTTTTCACCGATAATTTGACCGGAAGGACTGAAATTGAGAAAAATTGAATAGTCAGGGTACTCAATTGTTAGTTTTGAAAGTCGTGGATTGAAATTAACAAGACACCAATAGTCTTAGAACCAAAAGTGTAATTTACTCTAATATAAAACTAGTCGTGAGTTTTTAGAACAATTTTCCATGAAAAATCTCTCATTCATAAATTTCATTTATATGATTTAATAATTATATGAACAAAAAATGTTACAATGATGTGTGGTTTGTAAAATTATATTTTGTGATTTGCAAGTTGTGTTATTCTTTGTGTACTTCCAACAAAATACAACATACAATCTTGCATAGCATACGACACTCTAAAACTTCTCAATATATGGCAATAATATAATATAATTATGTTACGATAACATGTGATTTATAAAATTGTACATCGTATTTGCCAAGTTAAACTATCCTATGTACCATCTAACGAAGTACAAGATACAACCTTGTAAAACACATTATTATAAAATTTCACAATATTTAACAATAGTACAGAATTATGTTACAATAATGTAAGATTGGTAAAATTATGTTGGAAAAATTAGCTTAAAATGGCATATTAAGTGGCTATTTTGTGGTACAATTATCAGTGGGGTCCACTTTCGATTTGGGTCGGGTCAAAGTGGATTCGGGTTCTTCGTGGCGAAGAGATTGATATATTGTACGCTCAAAACGGATAATGGGTGAATGAGATATTGATTCTCAAAGTAGACCCATTTAAGTTGGGAAATGAAGGGAAAATGTAGGACTTTGTCCCACATTGGTTTGGAAACAAGATTTGCCCCCCTTATATACATGAGCTCTTTTCAAGCTTGTAGAATTGTATAGCATAGAGGCTCTCTCGCGCAGGGGGGGGGGGGGGTGCAAATCAAAATCCAACTAGAGGACATTGAAAAGGCTTGATTCAAGCGTGCGCCGGAAATGGGCTGGGGCTGGCCTTACTGAGCAGTAGCATTTCTCAAACAGTGAGAACCTTGCCGGGCAGTAGCATTTCTCAAACAGACAGCCTTACTGAGCAGTAGCATTTCTCAAATGGGCTGGGGCAGTAGCATTTCTCAAACAGACAGCCTTACTGAGCAGTAGCATTTCTCAAATGGGCTGGGGCTGGCCTCTCAAACAGCCTAACAGCCTTTCTCAAATGGGCTGGGGCTGGCCTCTCAAACAGCCTTGGGCTGGGGCTGGCCTCTCAAACAGCCTAACAGCCTTTCTCAAATGGGCTGGGGCTGGCCTCTCAAACAGCCTTACTGAGCAGTAGCATTTCTCAAACAGTGAGAAACTTGAGAAACTTGCCGGTAGCACGTAGCAAATAAGGTTTTAAGGAAAAGAACTTTGTGTTCGAACTCGTGCTAAACCTTTACCCAAACACTCAACCTTTTCCTTCCCAATTCTTTCTGTTTTCCCATATAATATTAATCTTTTCGTAGAGGACATCGAAAAGGCTTGATTCAAGCGTGCGCCAGAAATGGGCTGGGGCTGGCCTTACTGAGCAGTAGCATTTCTCAAACAGTGAGAAACTTGCCGGGCCTTACTGAGCAGTAGCATTTCTCAAACAGTGAGAAACTTGCCGGGTTAGGTGCTTAAACAAGGAATCGTAGCACGTAGCAAATAAGATTTTAAGGAAAAGAACTTTGTGTTCGAACTCGTGCTAAACCTTTACCCAAACACTCAACCTTTTCCTTCCCAATTCTTTCTGTTTTCACATATAATATTGATCTTTTCGTAGGATTATTATTTTTGAGAATTTTTCCACCTTATTACCCAACAAATTATACTATCCTCTTTGTAATCCTAAGCAAAGTACAAGGTATATTGTCTATTAGTCTTACATGGCGTCTTACCAGGGCAACGTGCGAGCCCAATTAAATTGGTCAAGTTATTGACTTCATAACATAAAATTCTTAATTTAACTCTTACAAGTGACTTATTAACTTTCTTAGATTGAGTTAGATTATTAAGTCAGTCAACTACGTGTGAAACTTAGGCTGGTTGGTCCATCTGATTATAATCAGACTAGGACCACAATGCGAACAAACTTCAAGTGAAAGTGTGCAACACATTGTAAAACTAGCTTCTTAGTAGTCCACAATGATAATCATACTAATCAACCTGGTTAAAGGTTAAAACAACAGGTGTAGGGTAAATTCAGGGAGACAGTAACGGTGAAAAAAGGCTACTAAATTCATTAAAAGAAAGTGAAGCTGCCCCTTTTTACATCAGTGATCTAACTGTTAAAATCTTGATTGCAATTAACCTAAGGATGAAGATGAAAATATACAACAAAAGGCTAAGCTTACACTCTATCCCCTACTTGTTACATTCCTCCCTATCATCTTCCTAGCAGTAAAACATCACCCTTTTCACGTTTTCCTTCAGAGCCGGCAATGGCCGTACCCCCGACTCTCCACCGCCTTTACCACTCTTGACGCCACCGCCACAGCCTCCACTCTCCGGCGGCATGTCTGGTTCCATGTAGAATCTGGCCCTGAACGCCGCTAGATGCGCATAATATGCTGGCGGAACTGCACCATTGTAACAGCTTTTCATTCCCCGAGTTTATTCTTTTCGCATAGAGAGATTTGCAATTTTATCTTGAACAATGAAAAAAAGAGCTACGTGGAATAATGTTCACTTACCAACAGAAACAGACCGGGTGCACCTCGCGTATGTGTAACACAGGTTGTTTGTCAAAGACTGAATCCCGTCAGCTGTGAAGTTGTTCTCGTCCCATAGAACATGGTAATGTGCGGGCCGACTTGTCCCCTGCAACGTGTAATATGTTTCATAAATGTGCACATGTATGTATATAGCCTATAGCGTGACATTGGAAAAAAAATGTATTGAAGGGTCATCTCTATTGTTCCATATAGTGTACTAAGACGAGGGGAAATTACCTGGATTCCAGCATGGCTGCAGAGATAAAAATCGAATTCTGTGGGGTGACAGATTTTTGTATCGACGACAGTACCTAAGAAGAGAATGGACATATATGATGAAAACGGACCTGCATTACTCCCCGGTTTTTATGAGAGGGGTTTCTTTGCAAATGCAATAACTTACCGGGCAATATGTTCCCACTCTTATCAATGCTGCTTCGATCTTTATGATTGTTGGCAAAGAGTCGAGTGTGATGTCGTTTTTGCACGACGATAAATGTCACTGGTGGTTGGTAGTTCGGTTCCAAGGATGCACAAGCCTAGGTTAAAAAAAAGTATCTGTCAAATGTAAAACATAATACCTATGTACAAAATCCAGCCAAATTGGTCAGACTGTTAATCTGGTAACCCTAAGATTTCCAAATTCAACTTCACCAGAAAAGCATAAAGTATGGTATACACATAATGGAACCAACCTTCCGAATTGCATCCAACTCAAAAAGCAAGACTTGATAGAATTGCCCTTCACTCACACCATCCCTGCTTGTAAAAACGTCATTAGACACCAGAACATTTTGGCCTTTTGGGTGTTCATGGAATTAGAATGTTAATTTTCCAGAAAATCAGTTTAGTCTATATATATATACAACACCTGTAAAAGATTATCCTTTGAGGCTTTTGGCCAGTTGCCTTTCTGAAGGAGATCAATAGGTCCCTACAAAAGAAGGCGACAGACAAGAGTGAACAAAACAGCTTCGATAAAAACGAGAAACAACCTCTGCATATGATAGAAACAGTGTATATATATGTGTATATATAATACCGAATCATGCCTCCGCTAACTGTTCCACGTGCAGGATCCTGCCACGTCTTGTACAGATCTTGGATGAGTTCCTGCCGGTGAGCTTGAGCACAAACAAGACCTGCATATTTCGTAACCTCGGGCCAATCCTGAGAAGCTACTACCTATAGACACAACAAAATGTTTTAGCAACTAAATTCATTTCCCTATAAAACATGGTGTAAAGAAGCACGAGCTCGATCAAGGCACTTTACAGCAGCTATTGACGGGCTGGAATCTTCTCCGTTCTCCGGGTGCGTAACATCTGCTCCAAATATGATGGTCGGTATATCACTCACCAACGGAATTCTACAGCTGATAGCATCTAATAGAACAGTGTTTCGCCCACCCATCTGCCACAAAATCAATCAGTTAGAATTTGTTCATCAAAATATCAAATAACACGAAAAAAACATATAATTACAAAGAACGTATTACCTTGACATTGATCTTCAAGGAGACGTTAGCCAGATATTGCTTGCTGATCTTGAAGACGTGTTTTGTAAGACAGCACTGAGATATTAACCCGAGATCGGTCTCACATATCCTCTTTATGTCACCTACCATAGCAGAACAAGAATCAATTTAGAACATCAATTCAGTTCTATTGAATAAACGAAAAAGTATAAGTAGTTAAGTACACCCTACCATACAAGGACCCGTTGCTGTCTGGCAAAATGGCCAAAAGAAGCTCCAATTCTTTCCCCTTTAACTTGTTAATACACGAATGATAAACATGTTTCAACGCTTTCTCGACTTGTTCGGGCCTGGCTGTATATATTGGAATTACTGGTTCGGGGTTGAATTCCTGCATGGTATAGAGCAATTGAAAGTCTAGTATGTGTGTATATATGCTTGAAGTGAAACGAGGTTTAATTTAGTATTCTATGCGAGAAATTACCATGCCGGATACTTGGCACATCTGAGCCAGTTCATTACAAAATCCCCGGGCAACACTTTCTTGGACACTTCGAGAGAAGTTAATGCAAGCCCACCGGCTAACAGTCATCCCATTGATCATTTTCTGTTCATTGAGGACAATATAACGAGTTTAAAATACGAAGAAACCACATGACAGATACACTGGGAGACTCTAGAAGGGAAGAACGGAACCTTATTCATCATATTCCACTGCCCTACGTGAGGCAAACAATCCTTCTCCTTTCCAGTTTCATGGTATTTTAACTGCAGATAAGAGAACAGATGATGTTAAAGAATACATATCGAGAAATTTCTATGGACATTTAAACACTCGAGACAGAAGTGATTTACCCAAGGAGCAGGGAGAACTCGTGCTTCAACAGATGCTAATTTTTCACTAATTTTAATCCCAAACTCCTTTGCGTACGGGTCTTGGTCATATGAATTATGTTGAACTGTCTGTTTAAGAACGCACAGGATCAGGTACATACTTCGAAAACGTAGAACAAAGAATGCAGTTTTGCATATTTCGAAGTTTATTTCAGGGCTTAAGATCAAAAATAGATGGTTAAATCCAAAAATAGTATGCTATCATTACCTGTAAGACAGAATTTTCTCGATCCCTTGGTCTTTGACATGTAACCTTGAGTAGAGAAGTGATTTGCTTTTCACTTAATCGTTTAGTATATCGTTGTCCCTCGACAATTTTGCACGCCTAGAACACCAAAACATTACATCGTACACCAAAAATTAAAGCTAGAATTAACGGTTTAGTGCCATGTTTTTGTTCCTCACCTCCATCGGTAAATAATTTGCTTTCTTTTGATTCCCTACTTGAAGGCAGGGGAGGTGAGTATATTGGATAGTGAAGCCATACATTTCTTGAAAATATTCAACTACCGACTTCATGGTTGAGTTGTCATCAACAGGAAACCTAGCAAATTAGCATTAACTAATTAGATTATTCGAGTCTATCTAACCAATTAAGGGAAGAGAAAAATTTACCAAAAATAAAGTTTATTAAGGTCATTTAATCGTTTACACTAGTTCTCTTGTGGGCTGTGTTGTTAAACCCGAAACTCGATATTTTCTTCGAACATTGCCCCTGTGTGTCACCTCGACTTTTACCCCTCGAAGGGCCTTCTTAATCTGAGACCATAAAGAGTCAAAACACGGTGCGACAAAGGAATCGTAGCCAGTTTAGATAACAAAAAGGATCAGTACCTTTACGCGATCAGAATCAGATAATGGCCTTGATGACACGTCTTTTCCCAGAAGCTGAGCGACAAATTCAATTACCGGGAGGGCTTCAATAAATGCAGCTGAGGCCATATCTGTTATTGACGATTTCAAAATGGTAAGGTGATGATGACGAGGAAACAAATTTGGAACCTTAAAGGTGTTGTTTCGATTACCAATATTTAAGGATAGACCCATCTGGGTAGGTCTAATGCTCTGGTAGAACCCACACCATGCTTCTAAACCGTCACCAAGAGGCTGTGGTCTCCGGATATCGGGTGAAAAAAACGATCTTCCAACAGGACAATACCTTCAAGTATGCGCACAGTGAGAACACAAATCACCATAACCGTTTCATTTAGGACAATTCAAAACACTAATCAAAGCATTATACCTCTTTATCGAGGCCTCTCTTAGCACAATATCCAGTATTTTAAGAGCTTCCTGTGGACCATCTGCACGCTTACCAGCAAGAAATTGGTTCATATGGTACAAATTTGCTCTCGCCACGAACCTTATAACTACTTTGTACTCCCGCTCTCTCCTGAAATTAGTGCAAGCTTTCAATTAAGCATGTTGTTTTAGTTTCTGCAGTTAGATATACTAATTCGTATAGCCATGGAAACAATTTGAATTAAAGTGAAGTCTTACTTTGGACCGTTGATAACATCATCTTCATCTATAAGCCTAACGGTGAACTCCTTCCACGAAAAAGGAAGCTCACCGGCTGTGTATAGACTCTTCCTGCCATCGTAAGCAGGTAATCTCATCCCTAAATCGGATTCTTTGTACAGTTTCACCAGTTCTGCCATGATAGCTCGATTTACGGTTCTTGATGAGACTTCAGGAGTAATAGTAACCTGCAAGAGAAGCAGGAGACAAATACACAGAAACCAGAAGGATCAAGAAGACATTGATGACAAGATTTAGAGAGCCATTAATGCTAACAAAGGCAAAGGACAAATGAGGAACAGACCCTACTCATTATACCTGCAAAGAATTAAAGAAACAGCATATAGAAGCAGCAGAAAAAAACTCTGAAAGTCAGATTAAGGGGCCCCAAAAGTAAAGCACAAATTAACTACATCTGCTGCAAGAAATGCTCAAAAAACTGAAACCCAAAGAGAAGAAACTCACATCATACTGGTTCAAGTCCTTGTCTGGTAGCTCTGCTAAGAAATGGTTGGCCTTTACTATGCACTTCACCCCAAGCTGCCCATAGCCTGGCCGAGGCGTAAAGCCTTGAGCTTTACGCGAGGAAGGGAACCCCAAATCAAGATTACACATATTGCCTGCATTTTGAGCTGACCCATTGGGCAAAACAGCCTTCACCACAACAGCTTCACCTGCAGGCTGTGCTGCTATCACTGGCTTATGGGCAGCCGTGCAAGGCCTTGAACTTGGGCGCATAAAGGCCTCACCTTGATCCGATTTCCGGCCACCCCTTCCCCTCCTCCGCCCCCTGTTCCGCCCCGGTGGGGGCGAAGTCTGCTCCTGTGTAGCTTTGCCACTCACCGGTTCTTGATTTGGTGGGCCTTTCCCACTCTGACCAGTCTTTGAGTTCTTCTGAGCTGCGTTCATGGCGTTCTGCAGCTGGGTTTTGATCACACAGTGCTGCTCTGATGTCTCCCTCATCTGCCTTATAGGCATGGCTATGGCTATGGCTGCTACCCTTTCTTCCCCACTCAAAACTCCTATGAAAACCTCAAGAAAACACTGGATTTCTCTCACTCTTTTCCTCTACTACCCTCCAAGATTTAAAGCAATTGGAACTGGAAATCCTAAAACAGACAACACAACACATGTCAGCAAGACGTCCCATGCTGAAAAATTTTGCATCCAAAAATAGAAATCTGATGAAACAGAAACCATATCTTCCACACGCAAACGCAAGAGGATACACTAAGGTAAGAAAAATATGGCAATGCATTTATTGCAGTGCAAGAAGATATCATTTCCACTGCACTGCACAAAAACCCATTCTTTTTTAGCAAATAAATCCAAAACCATTCACACCCAAACCAAAACTAGCAAAAATGCATTAAGAATTTTCATCTTCTGGGACACCCATTACCAAAACCAAACACCTCTTTCCATTGCAGAAACATTAATGAAGAGAGCAAAATCCCCACAAGCAACCAAAAAGTTTGCTGCTTTATATGCCTATACGAGAAAGATTATCATAAATCATAATAGCACAAAGAGTAAAAAAATTTTACTAAAATAACCCTACACTACACAATTTGGTAATAAGATTCTGTGTCATAAAATCATGAAAAAATAAAAAGTAAGAAAACATTTCCCAGAACCCAAATCCTCCGGATGCTTCTGTTGGAAACCCAACATCCTTGAATCAAGAAAGAACAGCACAAATTGAATAAAATATGATGAAAAATGACAAACAAAACCATTTCCCTGAATGCCCGAAAGGGAGAAACCAAATATTTACCCTTGTCTGGAACCAAAATCAAAGCTTTGTAAGAGAACAACATAGAACAGATGAAGTGAGTCCAAGGAAATGAGACAGAAACAAAGTATGTTAATGTACCAGCACAAGTAAAAGTGAAAGCCAATTCTGACTGCTCAAGAAGAGAATAAAACGCCTAGAAAGAAACAAAAAAACAAAAAAATAATAATACATGAACCTAGTGTGGTCTCTCTGGGTGTGTGTATATTATTATATACTCCGTATATAATAATATTACAAATTAAACCTACAAACCCAAACACACCACTAGAGCTGCTAGGACTACTAGGCAGTAACGTAAACAAATAAAAGGAATAAACATTGAAAATCTCACTAGAATCACGATCTGAAGGCGACCCATCTTTCACTGCTACATGGGTAATGAAAGTGACACCACAGGGAGGCTGAATTTATATGCAAACACAGAAATGCAGAAAAAAGAAAAGGAAGAAGGAGAGCAAAAAGGTTAAAGATTCGAGCTTTGGTTACTAAAAACTCACCCATGAATGGACCATAAAGGGGTTATATGAAGCTTTAGAGAAAGCAGTATCTTCCTGATTCAAAGCACCGCAAAAACTGTGGCTTTAGAGAAAGAGAGAGGGGGAAGGTGTATGGCTCAAAAGATGGGACTGAAGGAGAATCGTGAGTGGCTTTGAAAGTTGAGAGATGTAAAGATAATTGGGGTTGGATGTGTAGTGTGGTGTGGTTCAATTCATTGCATATATATACATGTACACATCTGGGGGTGTATGTATATATGTGGTGTGGGAGCAGAAAAGAAAGCAACAAAGGGAGAGAGAGAGAGAGAGAGTTGAAGGGCGTATAAGAGTTGATGATGATGATGATGAATCCTTTATACACGCGCATGCAAGTGCTTTTACTTGTTTTCTTTACTCACGTGTAAAAAGCCTTGCTTGGACACCCCGACCCCCACTCCCACCCTACCCTCACTCCACCACATCGCCACAAAGCTTATTTCTTGCTTTCAAAAGGCGAAATTCCTCACCCTAGAGTTCTACATCCTGAACCGAAAAAATTATACTCGGTAGAGATTATAAGGTAAATCACAATGACGCAATACTATTCTCCCATGGTTGAATCTAGAACTTCAAAGTCCCCACACCCACCCTGATAGAATATGTGGAGATGTAAATCACAATAATTCAGTTGAAAAAGTCAAAAGCTTATGTGCCACAATGACACACTTAATCACCTAGTTTGGACATAACACAAAAATGAGCTAATACTAATTTTCGTCCCATAAGCAAAATGACAGTTTTGGTCCAGATATTTAATTCCTACCAATTTTTATCCATGGCTATTGTTTTAGTGTCAATTTTCATCAATTACTATTATTTTAGTGTCAAAATTCATCACGTTGATCACCATTTGTTTAAGACATGACGAAATATGAAATTATTAAGGGTATTTTTGTCATTTTCAAATTAAGATCACAATTTAAGCATAAATAATGGGATTTAAGCCTTTAAGATTAATCTCAATTCGCAATTCTCCTCCTCAAATTAAGGTAGAATGAGGATGAAAACTGAGAATTGGAATCGATCTTAATGCTTAAATCTCTTTATTAATGCTCAAATTGGGATCTTAAGTTGAAAAAAATAAAATACTCCTAAAAGTTTTAGATTTCGACGTAGTTTAAACGGAGGGGTAATTGTCGTGATAAATTTTGGTACTCAAATAATAATCGTGGATGAAAATTGATACTAAAATAATAATCGTAAATAAATATTAGTATAAATTAAACATGTAAACCAAAACTGTTATTTTGTTAATACTCGTAAGACCAAAATTGGTATCTGCTCACACAAAAATGTTGTTTGTGTGTATCATAACCAAGCAGTCAAGGCATTGGTAAGCTGTAACGGTCGGCTTCCATATCTCTATGCGAGGGTGGGAGGGGGGAGGGTTGGTCCCCACAACTTCTTTTTTTGTGTCTTCCTTTCTTGGGTTCTCAACTTGTCTGCCCCTAATCTGCTTTTTGGCTATATAGGAATGATTAGCTCTTGTTTGGTCACAATTAAGATCACTCATCAAAAATATTTCTAATCATCTTCATCACTACTATACATCTCAATATATATGTAAATTGAAAATATGAAGGACCCTTATAATTGAAAAGAAAAATTACCCTATATAATATTTTCCGTAAGAAATGAACATAGTGCATTTATAATTTTCATAAATTTTTTATACGGTAATCACTTTTTATTTATAGAACATAATATTGTTGGAGAATTTTACAAGTAAAACATTTTAAAATCAAATAGTGTAAGACTATTTTATGTAAGATTGTAATACTTTTTAGTTAAAAATGTAATATTTTTTTAATGAATTCATAAAAGTATTACATTTTAATTAAATGAAATGCAAAATATATCAACATTGTAACTTATGAATCTTATAAAATCTTAGGAGTTTTTAATGCAAACAGTTAATATGCCTAGTATACTATATTCTAGAAAACTGAGACTAATTATGATATATATATATATATATATATATATATATATATATATATATATTAAGTGATTATAGTTTTGTCGTACTAATTCTAGAGTTGTTACAAAAGTAAATGAAGTATATCACAAGATACGCAATGAACTCATTGATCCAGTAGGATTCGGACTGATTCACGTACTACCGCTTTAAGTCGTAACATCAACTCAATCAACAAATAAGTATTTTTTTTTGTACTATCAACTCTATTAAAAGGTAGTATATGTTCAACATACTTTCTCTATTTATTGTAGATCAAATAGTCAATACTCCACAGTCAAAGTTTGATCATGTGACCTTCTTTTAAGGAGAGTCACAGGGATACCAAATGAGCACAAGGTGCTTGGCACGAGCATTGTATTTGGTCCTCTTGTTTATGTCCCTGTGAAAATATTTTTGTGTGGACTTAAAAGATATTCAATCACAAATTTTATTTATTTATTTATGTATTATTATTATTATTATTATTATTATTATTATTTCTAACCACATGTTGATCAATCAACTAGATCACAAATAAAAATTAATCATGTTATTGTCCCAAAAAATATTGAACGAATGAAACATAACTCCCGTATATAAAAATCATGAGTTTAATTTTTGTCAATTTTTTCTGGTGAGCCTGTCAAATACAATGTTTCTAGCCTGATTTACCTCATGCACACCCTCAGGCGATAATGGTTGTAGAGTTCTCTAATGTGATAAAAAAAAAATTTATCATGAAAAGGTGACCAAGTGGATAGAACATGATTCTCGTATCAAAAGATTACAAATTCAGTTCTTACCAACATTGATCTTTTTGGTCGAGCCTATAGCAATATAGCACAAGGTATTCCTAATATGATTTAGTGGATTGAGAGATTGTTATGGAAAATGACCGGTGAGAAAAAAAAAAAAAAAAAAGATTCATTCTTAAATAGTGATTGCAAATTTCTCTCATTATTATAAAAAAATAAATAAATAAATAAAATTTTAGAATTGTAAAAAGAAAAAAAGAGACAGATAGAGGGGCGAAAACAAAACTTTAGGTATGTACATGTCCAAAAACTAACATAAAATCACGCAATGCCCGACATGAAAGGGTGGTTGAGAGAGTTGAATTAATGAAATTTCAACACGACATCAAAATGGTTGTAATCATTAGATATTAGTACAAAAGAGGTACAAGAATATGAGCCCCTACCATTTATAACCAAACCCTACTTTGGTCGCAATTCGCAAAGAATCTCTCTTATATATTAGAGATTCTAAATAAAATATGATTAAAACTGAGATATTTTCTTAATAAATAATTAAAATATGCTTCATTTTAAATTAGATGATCAAAATTAATAATCGAAATGAAAAAAAGTTTTGAATTAAATTTATTTTATTTGAAAATTATGTATTTTTAATCTCTCAAAGTGTAATTCTAGTTGTTTTAGTTTATATTTTTTAGTGGTTACAATCTTGTAGAGTACACTTTTTTTTTTTTTTGAGAAAGGAAGTACACTCTTAATTATACATTTAAAGATTGAGTTAATACCCAAAATGGTCCTCGACAATAGTGGGTTTTCTCAATTTCATCCTAAACGACTTTGGTGACCTAATATCGTCCCAGACTTTTGTGTTTCGCTCAATTTAGTCCTCCATTTGTTATTCCGTCAAATTGGTGTTAAATAATAAAGGGACAATTCAGTAATGTCAATATTGATCTCTCTTTACTTTCAACTTGTGAAGTGCGAAATTCCTCTTTCTTGTACGAATTACACCCAAAATTACTCCCGGACCTGCAAATCAAATTTTATATTCGCAGTTTTAGGAGTAATTCTGGGAGTAATTCGTAAAAAAAAAAGGAGTTCGCAGTTCACATGTCTATGAGTAAAGAGATGCCAATATTAAAATTACTGAATTGTCTATTTATTTAACACCAAATGGACAGAATAACAAATGAAGGACTAAATTGAGCAAAAACACAAAAGTCTGGGACTAAATTGAGCGAAACACAAAACTCTAGGACGATATTAGGTCACCAAAGTCGTTTAGGACAAAATTGAGAAAAACCACTATAGTCGAGGACGATTTTGGGTATTAACTCTTTGAAGATTATGATTTTTATCTCTCAAGTAACGGAACTCCATACTTCCATTTATATAAATATGCATTAATATGTAATCCACCCCCCCCCCCCCCCCCCCCCAAAAAAAAAAAAAAAAAAAACTACTAATTAGATAGAAAATAAGCCAACTTGCAATGGAGATTCATGATTTCAATACTAAAAAAAACTGTAACTTTTACGGTTAAAAAACAAAAATAAAATAGTTAAAGTTATTATCACCAAGTCAAAATTATAGATATTAGTAAATGTACAATTTTATTTTTTATACTTGTGTAACCGTTAGTGCTACATTTTGATGGGAAAATGTTGGACTTACCTTTCAAGCAGTTGCACACTAATAACCCGTTTGGTTCGCTGGGAAATATTTGAAGGGAAATGGAATTGAAATTTCATGGAAAATAAATTCCAAAAAAATAAATTCAATTGTTTGGTTGGCGGAAAATAAATTACTGGGAATATGAATTTCATTGTCTGGTTGGGTTTGAAATTGTAAGGAATAATGAGTATAAAGACAATTATACACTTACACAATAACAACAACAATGATAATAGTGGTAATTAAGAAAAGTTGGTGAGGACATAATTGTCCTACTTGTTTTTCATAGAAAACAAAATACTGTAAATGGCGTTTGGTTGGAAGGAATGAATTAGGGCGGAAAGGAATTGTAATTCGGTGGGAAAATAATAAGGTGGGAATAAAGTAGGAATTCAAATTACGTTGTTTGGTAGGGAGAAATAGAATTATTGAAATTGAGAAGGAAATAAGTGGTATAAAGACTAAAATACCCTTGTGTAATAATAATAGTAATAACAACCAAGGGTAGTAATGTCATTTCATGTGTTTTTCCTTTCTCAAATTCATTGAATTACAATTCTATGGAATTACAATTCCCTCCAACCAAACAATGTAATTGAGGTATCCACTGAATTGCAATTCAACTACAACTAAATTACAGTGAACCAAACGCCCTGTAAGGGCGACGAGGAGAAGGGAGATGAAAAATATTTTCCATGAACCAAACAAAGGAAAATTAAATTAAAGTCATTTTTCTTCCGATTCAAGGAAAACATTTTTCGGTGGACCAAATTAAAATTGCCATAATTTCATTTCCCCTTTTTACCCCTGGCTTGGATTTGATTAAAGTGTATCGAACATGATACCAAGTTTGATTAGGGCACATCAACAAAATGACCCACTAACTTTAAGGTTGAGTGAATGAGTGATGGGCATGCATGATAACAGTACATAGGGACTTGTTGATAAAAAATAAAAATAAAGTTTGTCACAGTACGTAAATTACTATATGACTATACTGGTTTTTAGTGGAGTGGTCCGGTCATATAAACATGATGGTAGCTATGGACTTTTGAGTGGGGAAGGGGATGGGAGGGGCAGAATCAACAAAGGTACTGAATCTACATTATGACTTCTTAGACTTTTGGGGTGGATCCTCTTTACAATTGATGAGCACCTAGTAAAGTTTAAAGTGTCTTAATTGAAACCCACTCATTACACTCAAACTAGTGTGTTTTTGTGGCTGTTTGATAGTAGATAAAGGTTAAAGAGTTTTAGTCTACTGAATCATTGAGTCACCGTGATTTACTTCCTCCCACATATTCTGTCGAGTCGGAGTGTGAGGGGCCTTTAGGGTTGAGGATTCAACCTTTTGGGACAAGGTTAAAGAGTTTTAATTGAAATTCATTTATGGGTTATTCAAAAGTGCAAAGAGTGAATTAAGAGAATTTAGATAGTGAAGTTGGACCATGTCTTTAGTGAGAAAAATAAGGTTGTCGACTTATGGGCGAGAAAGGTCGCTCTCGATGGGGAGGATTGGATTGAATTTGGCGTTCCTTCCTTAAGGGGTAACATTGCTATTAAAATAATGAGGGTATTTAAAGAAGAAAGAAAAGGGAAGTAAAAAGACTAAAATATCATCTTTATTTTATCTATTAATATTTTTCGGTGAGTTTTGACCGGTAATTTGGTCGGAGTAATCAAAATTGATAAAAATTGAATAGTTAAGATACTAAATTGACAGTTTTAACATTTGCGGATTGAAATTAACAAAGACTCCAACAGTCATAGGAAAAAAGTGAAATTAACTCTTAAAAGTAATACGCTATAATAAAATACACCAAGAGTAAGACATAAGAACTCATATTTAATTTACTCCGTATTTATTTATTTTTTTTCACTGATGAAATGCAATTCTTTTCCAAAAAAAAAAAGTTTGGAACTTTTTAAAATTATAAAAAATAATTGTGTGTGTGTGTATATAGCTTGAAATGATATTTGAAAGATTGAGATTCATGAATGACGAGGGCGGGTGAGAATAGTCAAGGGATATGATTAAGGGTGAGGAAACAATCAAGTAGAACCATGGGGGTGTATCAAAGATCATCATCATCAGATCTTTTCCTCAGATGACAAACCCACATCAAAACAACATTAATAAATTACAAAGGATTATTGTACCTTTTGTTGGGATAGGGTGGGGTGGGGGTGGCATTATATTGGTGTCATGAACACACAATGGACAACCCACACAATAAATGCACCAAATCATTACTCTAACTAGGGAAGAGGAGTGTGAGAGAATGGGGCTAAGAATTGGGGGTGTGGGCTTCTTTTGTTGTCATGCCAAAATAGCAAAGAGAAGTTTGGATTATTTCTCCCTCAATTTTACAACAAAGGGGACATATGGTAATTGTAATTCTCAAAGCAAGGTGGGTATATATGTAGCATGTATGTATAGGGACTAGGGTGTAGATTTGAACATGGTTCAATGACACAAAATGCCTTAGCTACAAAAAGAAAATTAAATAATAAACATAATGGGAGGATGCATGGTTTGAATTGTCATTTTTGGTTGTGGACAAAAGAAGGAGATATTGGAGAGGGTTAGTGGGGTTGGGGTGGTGGAGTTTCCTAAGTAGCATTTCCCCAAGCAAGAAGGGATGCGTGTGGTGGATCCCATTAAGCACGAACAAATTTTCCAAATGTTATTTATTTATTTATTAATGGAGAGTAATCAGCTGTCGCTATTTAAAAATATAGATAGATTATATACTGTGAACTTGCAAAAATTAAATTTAAAAATCTTAATAGAAAAACATGTTCTACCAACTCGGACACGTACATAAACGTATATTTATAGCAATAAATACATTTATAGTAATAAATACATTTATAGTTAATAAACATACTTAGTTAGTCACATCATGTAAAGGTAGTGAAAGCATTAAATGACTTGAACTAAATAAAATAGCTAGCTAGGTTTTGGTAAACTAATGGCCAAAAGAAAAGTTAAGTCCAACTTATTGTGGCACGCATTATGAATATAGAATAGCACAATTGTACTCTAGCTCCATAGTTTAATGTTCTAGGTTATGGTTCATAGAATTTATTAAGTATAGGGCATAGGTTTTTCCCCATCATGAAACATGAAAATGGCACATGACATATGGGCAGCATTAGTGTTGTTCATGTTGTGCTCTTTTAATAATTAATTTGTATTTAAGGTTAATTAATCCAATGCTTTTTAAATTGAGGGGAAAAAGTTCTCAACTACTACTTAAGGGTATGCACATACGTAATAGGTATAACTCTTATGCAATAACTTAAAAGTTACACAGAAATCATATATAAGAGGTAAGTCGCACTAGAAAGATCTTGAACGACTG
The DNA here is from genome assembly GCF_001879475.1 of Ipomoea nil. Classification (NCBI taxonomy): domain Eukaryota; kingdom Viridiplantae; phylum Streptophyta; class Magnoliopsida; order Solanales; family Convolvulaceae; genus Ipomoea; species Ipomoea nil. The sequence goes on from NW_017617116.1 coordinate 6,575,632, forward strand.
ACTCGACTAAAAATATATTAACAATAACTGAATTTGTAATCTTCAAATACAAGAATTATGCTCCACACTTTATTTCTGGACAAGTAATTGAATATTTTGTTGGGGGTTTAAAATGATGCACGCTTGTGGATAATATTGATCTAAGAAAGGTTTTGGAAGGCTACGCTTGTCGGTATGCTCTACCATGGTAGCAAACCTAGACATTCCTCGTGTCAGAAACTTGACTGCTATAGGGATAGCTGCCCTCTTTATTCTTCCATTCTAAAGTTTCCCTTCCATTATTTTATTATTATTATTATTATTAATTAATTAATTAATTTGCTGAAAAATTGTCTTGCAGCAATGAAGATTGAAGAATATGGATAGATATTTATTAAACGTTGCATTTATTATACACATTGCTACATGAAAGTTTTTGGGATGCGATTATGGTAAGTGACGACATTCAAATTTAAACCATTGACATTTTAAATATAGTGCACCTTCATTACATAACCTAGATAATGTATGAGATTTTGGTCATGTTTGATAAAATAGTTAGTCTAATTTTAACTTATTTGATCACTATTAACTTTTTGATTTGGTTAAAAATCAATATAAGTGTTTGGTTACTTAACTTTTTGTAACTCCAAAATGCTAAAATTCAAAAAGCTGCTCAAAACAATTTTTTAATTAATTTTTTTTTAAAAAAGAAATTATACCAAACAACTATTAGCTAACAGCTAATTTACCAAACATCTTTCTACAATCAGCTAATGTTATCAACTAGTTATACCTCTAATTAACCCAATCAGCTAACAGTCATTTACCAAACAGGACTTTTATCATTTTAAAGTGTTTGTTTATTTTCCTATATATATATATATATATATATATATATATATATATATATATATATATATATGTGTGTGTGTGTGTGTGTGTGTGTGTGTGTGTGTGTGTGTGTGTGTGTTGGGGGGGGGGGGGGGGGGGGATTAATGATGCATATTAAGCCAAGTACAAAAATACATAGCATTTCATTGGTCATTAGTGCCATGGAAGTGAGAAATTAAATAAAGCACCTTAGTTTACTATTCTATTTTGTGTGTTTGTGTAGTTTGAAAGTGGAGAATGATGTTAGATAAATAGATGAAAGCTGCTACCACATGGAGCAGCAGAATACTTTAGTAGCTGATGAGTGATGACTTTGATTATTTGTGTAAAGACTAAAGCTAAGAAGAAAGGAGAAGAGAATCCATGGGTGTAATATAATGGCCAATTCAAACTCTTCATCTTTCCTACGAAAAGTTGTCGCTTCAAATTTATCATTTTTGTGCATGCCTATATGCATGTGTTATTATTAATTTGAATTATTTTTGAGAATCTATGGGTAATGCCCAATCCTGAATCAACGTGGTGGGATGTGCCACGTATGGTGCAAGTTTGAGGCAAATTATTGTATGGATCATGGTCCACACAATGTTATGTGCACCATAACAAAAAGTACATTTTTATTATACTAAATGTATATTTTTTTGTACTGAATGTACATTATACAATATAATGTACATTATTTTTGTATTGAATGTATATTATTATTGTATTAAATGTACATTATTTTACAATAGACAAAATATGGTCTACACAACTTGTGTAGATCATGGTCCACACAATAATGATTGCAAGTTTGAACCAATGGCTCATATCAATGTAACACTGTTGGGCTGGGCTACCATTCACACAAGTTTGTGTACATATATTAATTCATTACTTTGTAAATTGTAATCCAACAACATAAACTTGTGACTTTATATAAAAAAAAAAAAAATCATGCTGAGAAAATTAAAGTGGCCAAGTCCAGAACTTTCAAGGATACGTGGCACTCTTAAATAATTTGCTACAATATAATGCACAAGGACTAAGACAAACTTAAAAGTTGGATAATTTAGTTAGAGAAATTTGTCTGGAAGTAAGCAGAATTTGGTCTAATAATCTCAAAACAGTGACGCTGAACTGTAATCTGATGCATCTGTTCACTACTATCCTACGTAATAATGCCGGTTTTCATGTCTTTTGATACATCCTTTTCCTACTTTTAAACCTATTCAAACTATTGCCGACAGTGAAAAGCAACAAGAAAAAACAAAAGTTGCTTTATTTTATTTTTATATTTGAAAGTGATAAGTTCCATTCTTATCAACACTTTATCAGTTCAGCCGGTATTTTTAGTACGATTTATCTTTTCAGTGTGATTTGTATCTTATTATGCAAAAGCAGAATTTATCCTATATTTATCTTTGAATAGTGACTGTCCACTACTCATTTTTTTTTTAAAAAAAAAAGAATTTTTAAAAAAATTATCAGGTCTGCATCTCCGCAACATATAACAAGTACTTTAACAACACTTAAACATATCCATCCATAAGAAACTTTATTAAAAAATGGATTGAAAAAGTCCCTTTAATCGATCGATCATATCCATCGACTACTTTGCACTTTTTTCATGAAAAAAGCAGTTTTGTGCCCTTTTTTTGGTCCCAAAATTATTTATTTCCCAAGATTTCATAAAGGCTGTCTTTGGGTGTGTTTCATACTTTCATGGTCCGTGCATGCATGGGCTACATATATAATCACTTCTTGTGGAGCCCATTTAATCCCATAGATTCCGGTTACACATACACTCTTAGTTGAGAATATTATGAGGAGATCTCTTAATAATTGTTGGGGTTAATATTTTGATCGGCTAAGTGTCTGAGTGTGTAATGCAATAACGTTATTGGAGATTCAATTCCGACTATATATGTTATTAGGACAAATACCTCAGATAGTACGTTATTTGTGGATAGATCGATCGATTCACAACGTTTAATGAACTGAATAAATGATTATAACATACTACACTGCATGTCAAAAAGTTGTGACATTATGGGCAATAATAATAATGGCTCATGAATTATTCATATGAATTGAATCATGATTCAATACATGCCACCTAAAACATAACAACACTAATGTATAGTGGTATGATTGGCATGGTGGTGAAAATTGGTCACATCATTTTCTTCCAAAGTGGATTTTGTTTTGGCCCAAAAAGGGCTTTACTTTCACTTTACATTTTTTCATTGGAGATGACAAAAGGATGTCTTGATGGGTCCATATTTAGCTGGATGTATTACGACCAAGGTTATCCTTTGACTGGTAAGAAAACCTTTGCTTTGTGACTATAACATGCATCATGTCGTTAGGTAAAGCTGGTTTTGTGTAATATGCATGTTTTTTTTTTTTTTTTTTTTTTTTTTTTGACGAGGGAGCGTGCAATAGTTATAAGTTAATTATTTGCACTCTAGGGTATGGAGGGACAGCTCCTTCAAGGAGTCAAATTTAGAATATTGTGTTTACTAAGTCAAGTGTCTGACTAACTCGGCTAGAGTTTGTACCCAGCAAACACACAAATAATATTATGTTTAGCATATTATTATGATACAAGCTCAGGTATATGAAACCTACTAAAATTATGTGTTCGATTTTAGAAATAACATTTACGGCGGATTAGGAAGTCAATCGTTCAATAATAAAAAAATATATATATCATAAAATTATCGTCAGTCTCTTTCCCCCTTTATCCTTTCACAGCTCTATTTCACCATTTTTATCCTACCCTCTATTTCCTACTTTAATCTTTTGCTTCTCCATTCGATCTTCTCTTCTAGGAGTTTATTTTTACTCGAATTAAAACTTATTGATCAATACCATAAATGTATCATATCAATCCATATTAAAAATGAACACTTTATAAGTAAAAAATAATGTGATTTTATTGCAAGACACATTGTTTAATATATACTAGAATTTATATAAACATTTGGTGGAATAGTATTTGCTCAAATAATGTGGTGATGATGAATTTATTGGTCCCAATGATTCTTGGTGTAAAGGGGGTATGATAAAGCTTGGTGTTGATTAGACAAATATCAGGTACCAAAAATGAGAAAAAGCTATGGTTTGCATTTGTCCATGATGGGGGACTTTATTGTTTCCCATCAACACTATTAGCAAGAACCAAGATAGAAACAATAAGGGGTAATCATACTTAAGATAGCAAGAGATCCACACTTATAATTATAAGATTATGAGTTCAAATTCTTGTCCTTTTGATTTGAGTCGATCAGCTATGGGTAAAGGTTGATTTATTTTCTTGTGGTCCTTTGTCGACTAAAATCACAAGGTAAAGATAAATTGCGAATTGTGTAATCAACTCACCAATCAGACTCCGATTTATTTATTCCCTTTGACTATTTTAGTGTTGATTTGCATTAGTACCATCATAGATATGAATGTAAATGGTTGTTTTATCTTTTTTTTTTTTTTCTTCTTCTTCTTATAATTAATTATTTAGCCCTTTTTTCTCAATTTATACTTTTTTTTGAACAATAATGCATTCTATCAAGTATCAAGTTCCATCTGGTAGGAAGATGGTGCTAACTTCCATACTTAAGGAATTTGCTTTTTATTGAATGGGCTTTGGCCCATATAATCAAGACAATGAGGCCCAACAATCTCTATATTTGAGGCCCAAATAAATTAGAACTGGTTTGGGCGAATTAAACTCAAACCCAGCACATTTCGCTTTTTTTTTTTTTTTTTTCAAGAACAGATAAATAGTATTTTGCGAATATTTATGAAAAAATTCACAATCGCTATTTAAATGTGTGTTTTGAGTGAAACTTGATCTATTGACTTTCTAGGTTTGAACGTATTAGTTATAAATAACTTATACTAATTTATCTCTTTGTATTTTTTATCGACTAAGATTACAAAGTGTAATTTACTCATAACATACTTTTGAGTAGTGATGGTAAACTTCAATCGTAAATTAAAGATTATTACGTTAGAATTATAATTTCGTAATGTGTAATGTTGTAACTTCTTAAATAAAAGTCAATAATCATAACTTGTATGAGAGAGGAGTCAAACCGCCCAATTCTCCAATCACCCAACGTTAGCAATGATTAAGCTCGATGTTCTTTGACTACCTTCACCGACCAAATGAGATATTATTAAAGCAAGTCAACCTAGAAATTTATACTCATCACTTTACAAGAAAACAAAATATTAAAAATTCAATATATTTTTATTTTACATTTCTTTTTGAATAAAAAACATATCTTTTGTTTCCAAAATATTAAAAAATAAATAAATAAAACCCTTACTGAATACCTTTAAATTTTGTAATAAATTTCAATAAAAAACCATAGAAAAATTTCTTTTTTTCTATTCAACACTGAAAATACATATATACAATGTAGATTAATTTGATCCATTCATCTAAAATGATCAATGGCTAAAAAATTAAAAATAAAAAAAGGTCAATTTTATAAATATTATAAATTTTCATAATTTGACTCTATTTTCCCCTAATTGCTAGATCTAGATAGCTAGTATTTACCACACTTCGCATGGTAAATTTTATTTTGATAAAAATTATGCCCTATATATAAAGGTACACATCGTGAGTACATGTGATTAGGAGAAAATTAAGAACTAGTTAGAGTCATTTTTTTGAGAAGATATTTATAAATAAATAGTTTTAATTGATTCTTAATTTTCTCTTCATTGCAAAGTGTTCTTTAATACAAATCATATATATAACGTTACATTATCTTATTAAGATTCCAACATATCTCTTACATTACTTATTTAAAACAATTTTTCAAATTATTTAAAATTCAACCCGCCCACTCAAGAAAGGAGCACATGGTATTAACCAGTGAAGAATCCCAAGTCCAGCACTGACAAAATTCAGAGAAATTCTGAGTATTTTTCTACCGGTTAACTGAATTTGGATCATCATTTTCAAGATTTATTATTTCAAATTATATTTATTTAATATAAGTGTAAGTAAACTACTTAAAGTTGACACAATATAATGTAAACTGGGTTGTGGTTTCATGCTTTAGAGCAGCGTGCGGCATGTGCCATGGGACGGTCCGTCCTCGCCCAATTCCTTGCACTGTCGGTTTGGATATTTTCGATACAATTAATTAATAATCAAATAAAAATATCACATTATCACCCGCAAAAATTTCAAAATTTTATCAAATTATTAAGATTTATAAACTTATGACGCTTTTAGATGGGACTTGTGATCATGGTGTAAGATTGGTATTTGATAACTGTTTCGGACTCTAAATAATCTTAGTTTGAGTTTTTGTTAGATTTTATGTGGAGATCATACGTTTTGCTGATGCTCTATTTGATTGAGATCAAGTTCTGGTAATATTTAAATATATAAATTGACTAAGTTTCAGTCTAATTTTATTTGAGAATAGCTTTTACAAAATTAAAGTGTTTTTATATACACATATTTTTGAACTATAAACTTCGTAATTTGATGACTCGTTATTTTAGAGAAATATTATATTATACTTTACTCAACATCATAAAACACGCTGTAATTGGCTTGTTTTTCTAAGCCATAATATTTATATTTTTATTTTCTTTACATGGGGATGGAATAATACGGAATATTCTTTGAGAGTAGATAATTTTTCATTCACATTAAATTAGGTGGGGTTTCTGAAAACATGAATACTCCCACCAATCAACATGAATTAACTCTATCATACTTTAATATATATAATTGTAAAATTACCTAAAATATAATCATTAATCAAATAAAATAATATTACATTTCACAATCAAAACCAAACAGATAAGGTATTCTTATATTTCCAAAATCTCAAATTATCTTCCTGGAGATAATCTTATTACATGGATAATCTAAGATTCTGTAAACCTTGACCAATCAATTGGGATACTAATGTATCAAAAAGAAAAGACTCAACTCGTAAAGGCATAAGAATCATACTCCATTTTTGAGTGCGAGGTCATAATTATTTGGTGCGCTCTGTTCACGGATCTTGCCTCCTCCCTTCTTTATTACAACTTGTTGTCCCCTACTATTTAACCACCCGACCGCTCTCTGCTCTTCCTCTACATACACACAAGTCACAACCTCAAAATCCACACAATAATCTTACAACTTTAATCTCATCTAAATGGCTTCCTGGGTACGAGCAATCACTACTCCCTTCAGGAAAGCTCGCACGCTGTTCAATCATCAGCCCAGAGACAAGAACTCCCAGCAACAACCTGGTACAAACCTTAACCTCTATTGTTTTTACTTTGATACCATCTTACATTAACTCCTCCAGTACTTAATTAAGTTGAGGTTGAACATTTCCTTATATATTTGATGATTATATGCAGGCGAATATGAGAGTAGATTAACAGCAGATTTGCATGGTGAAGTTATGGCTTGTGGATATGAAGATGTTCATGTGATGTGGTCAATCTTGGATAAGTCTCGGCCCAGAACCTTGCAGTGTTAGCCCTTCTTTCAATCCTGACCATTCCATTTCGATCAATACATGGTTCAGATCATTCTCGATTTACCAACTATCTCGAATTTAGTTTTTTTTTTTTTTTCTTCAAATAGTTTGTAGTGTTGTACATGGAATTCATCAATCTTGTTAATGTGGTCGGAAGAAGGTGACGCCCAAAACAAGAAGAAAATTGGTGGCAATTACTTGAAATTTTTTTGGGTTTTTTGGCCATCAATTTAGTCTTTTTTTTTTTCTTCCAAAATTTAATGTAAATCCCATGATTAATGCTTTAAAATCATGGTGAGATTTATATATATCTATGCTTTGCATTTTATAATTCTAAAATCATATACTTTTTGCGATTTCTTCTTATTTTTAATATTTCAACATTATAATAAATGTGTTAAAGTTATAATTATAATTAAAATGTATTAATCAATAATGCAATGCACTATGCAAACTTTTCCAGACATGAATGTTCTTGGGTGGTCAAATGGGACATTACATGTGACATAGTGGGAGGGTTCACATGAATATATGCAGGAAATTAATGAATATTCATTTTTCACATAAATACCTTCATTATTATGGAGGCTCATGTGATGATCATTTGACTATTTCCTGGCGGTTAAGTCGACTGAAAATTAAAGTTGGCCGGTGAGTGAAAATAACAAATTAAATTATAGGCATTTGGACCACAAAATACCAACAAGGTTTAAATACGGAGTCCAATATATATATAATCTATATAAATTGACTGTTACAATAGTTACAAATCAAGTAATCAATGCCATAATAATGTCCATAAATATGAATTTATAACAGTATTTACTGTAATATATTATGTACTTTTAGTTAATAAATTATGTATCTATTACAATTAACATATTATGTCTATGTAGTTGGTTAATAAATTATGCACCCAGAATCCTGGAGTTAGTATATTATGTATGCTTAATTTATTTATGAGTACATAATCTTTTAACTAAAGATACATAATGTATTAACGACAAGTACACAATTTAAAGAGTTAATTCTAACGGATGGGTCCTTTGTCTTTGATGACAATTTCAAAAACAAATGTGGAAGGAAAATCCTAAAGCAGAATACAAATATGTACCAATTAAAGAAGAATTAACATAACCAATAAAAGAATTAATGCCATCATATCAATTACATACCAATATACAATTGGCAATAACAGAAAAAATACTAGTATGAGCAGAAGAGGGAGATCAAATCCCCATCTTGGAAAAAATACAGACTATAAAATGACAATGAATCAATGATATGTACATGAATTTCTTCAATTTGAGGTAACTGAAGATTGGTTTCTCTGGAACGGGCAAGCATTTCACAACCCAACCAATAGGCCAAGATGAAGATTGTTTTTTTTTTTTTTTTTTTGAAAGCAAAAACTGCTAAAATATATTAATTCAAAAGAGCTGTAACAAAGTCTAGCGAGACAGAGTCTCAGTACAAATTAGAAACTTTAGAAGCTAAAGTATGAGCAAATCACATTTGATTGTCTAGGAACCAAAAATAAAGGACACCGAAATAATTAAACGTAAACAATCATCAATCACAATTCCAGCATATGATCTAGGCTTGGTAAGAGTGATATAGCGGTGTAGAACAGAGCAATCAGTGTGTAAAGCAACCCTAGAAGCATCACGATAGGACGTCTTTGCAAGCTAAGGCCTCTGGCCGTAAGAGGGCTCGCACAATGAGGGAGTACGCCATTTGTTGACGCCAAGAAATGGCCATCCGCTGAAAGGAGGACGGCTACATATGCTGTCGCACCTGCTGCGACCGAGCAGCTTACGTCGAAGAAGCAGCGAAATGAGGTGGCCTGAGGCTGCTGCCGTGAAATGGCAGTGTGGTGGCCTCCGGCTGCACGACAGAGCATTTTCCCATACGGTTCACATCCCTAGGTTTAAAAATATTTCTGAGAATAGACAAATCCCTTGAATTAGTATTCTCATCAATTAAATATGAAACTTTAGGTCCTTTAACATCCTATATTTCATTAAAAACTTTATATTGTGTTTAATGAACAAACAATCATTATTTAACAACCCTACTTGTACACAAAAAGTAAAATTCCTCACCCCAAGCCCATATTCTGACCCAACAAAATTTGTGGATATGCTAAATCATGACGACTCACAACCCATTAAATGGGAGGATTACGGTTCTCACAAGGAACCCATCATATTGGGTGCTCGATGAAATTTCTGAAGGTATATAGTAGTAAATCACAATGTGATTTAGGGTGTGTTTGGAAACCCGGAAAATGATTTCTAGAAATCATTTTCCGAGTTTTTGGTGTTTGGCTTGGCAAGGAAAAGAGAAGTCAAAGGAAAATGGCTTGAAGTCAATGGAAAATAAGCCCTCTTTTATGGAAAATGACTTCCCCCTTTTTTTGGGGAAGTCATTTTCCACTATTTGTTCTCTACAGCCAGATGGTCCACACATAGGGGCGGGAATAGGCCAGGCCCGTTCATAGGGGCCTAAAGCCCGACCTATTTAAGGCCTACATAGGCTTGACTTGTTTAGTAAAAAGGTTAGGCTTGGGCCCATTTTTAAACCTATTAAACTAAACAAGCCAGATCAGACCTATTTATATCAAGCTTGGCCTTCAAGCCTACAGGCCTAGCCTATTTACACACACACACACACATATAAGTTAGTATATATATTCTATTTTATACTTAATATATTTTTATATTTACAATATAATTCCAAGTATATATAATTATCAAACCCTAATCCTCCACCTCCAAAATCACATTCTAAATTCTGATTCAAATATAAACATTGTTGTTAATCCTATTATAAGTGATCTTATTGTTTAATTGTTCTTACTGTTAAATATTTAATGAAGTGTCATGACTTAATTATGTGAGTTGATTGTTAACTATTTATGAGATTATATAGGATGACAATCAATAATACAATTGAATTCATTCCTAAACAAGTTAACAAGCATGTTGAAGTTATGACTTGTTATATTTTATTTTATATATGTTTTAATACTATTATGTTTGCATTGTGGCGATATACTTATGTAGTTATATATTAATTTTGTATTAGCTAGGTATATTTTTTAAATTATTTAGAAATACTAATTAAAGTTTTTAAAAAGACTTAATATATAGGTTTTAACTATGCTCAAAACAGAACTTACTTTGAAGCCTTTTTAATGGCCTACATATTAAACAGGCTTTTAAAGAGGCTTCAGGCTAGGCCAGGCTAATTGTAGGCTCAGGCTTGAGCCTAACAAAAATCCTACATACAGGCTCAGGTCCAGGCCTAATTTTCTAAAGCTCGATTCGGCCTATTTCCACCCCTATCCACACAGTTGTATGGACCATAAATAAAAAATAAAATTTGTGAAAGAGAAAATTGTAATTTATATCCCTCACATATATGTCAATTATCAATGTCACCCTTAAATTATTAATTGTATAAATATTGTCCCTCAATTTTCAAAACCTAACATATTCCCCTCCCCTCGTGCCATTTCGCACAAAGAATGTATCCAAAAACCTAGTTAACTTCACTAATTAAGACCTTAATATATACGGAGTAAAATCTTACAGGTCGGAATCGGTGGTGAGTTTGGTCATCATGGCGCCCCAGGCGGTGTTCATGCCGACAGAAGTTACCAAGAATCTGCCATGTCCGGCAGCCACTTTCGTCCCGGACATGAGGAACGGATTCCGATAATGATTGATCCCTACGTGATCACTCTTGCCGGTCAGGCTCGATTCATCGACCTTCAATGAGTGCCCTTCCACCAACAATCCATCCGCCGGGACTTGATCTCCGATCTTCAAGCAGACAATATCTCCGACAACGATCTCGAAGACGGAAACCTGCCGCCGTCTCCCGGCCCTGACAACCTCAACCGGAATGTTCTTGCTAATCTTCAACAGCTTATCGAACAGTCTGCTCCGCCGGAAATTGATGAGAGCGGAAAAGAAGATTACCCGAAAGAAGTTGACAAACATACTCCCTCTATCCCACCATCCTTCCTTGATTCCATCCTTTTTGATCCCAAACGCTCGCTCTAAAACAGCACAAGCGAAGGCGATCACAAACGCCTCCCAGACAATATGGACGAGATTTTTGGCCGGCGGCTTACTGTAAGTGTTGCTTCCAAATGCTTGGTTTCTACGCGAAATATCCTGGTCGTCGCCATAGATTCCGTCGTGCAAATTAGTGTCCAGAGAAGAAGAAAGGCCTCCAATTCCACCAAGATTAGCAAGATGCTTGAGCCTTTTCTCCTTGACAATCTTTGCAAGGCTTGACTGATCAAGATTCTGGAAACAACGAGGGTGTTCTTCATCATCATCATCATCATCCACGTCAATGGATAATCTGTCAGATTGTTCAGGAGACACTTTCCTGTCGGGATTCTTGAGAAGATATCTGTAAGATAATGGAGCTTCGAGGAGCTTGGCACTGTGATTTTGTTTAGAATACTGGCGGAATGCATTCAAACATTTGATCATAGAAAGGGCAAGACGCCATCTTTTCTTGCTTGATAACCTCAGTTCCGTTTCCAGTGGCAGGTCGATGACAACAATGTCCATGCTGGCCAAAATGGCTAACAGATTTCTCTCGTGAAGCAGTAAATGAAGAAAGGATGAAAGGTATGTTTGTAATTGCTATATATCAATCTTGAACCACAAGCTGTCCACTAGTACTGTACTCTAAGTGTTGAGAATTGGTGACTGGGTTTCGATTCGTAACATGATGAGTTCCCGACATGAATTTATATAGGTACATACTAAAGAATCTGTTCACGAACCGCGTCTAAGAGAGACGGTGTTCATATTTACTTTTTAAATGAGTGGGATGTGCGTTGGCGTCAATTCAGATGGAGCACAATGCTAAGTTTGGGGCTACTTTCCTCGTGTTTACTCCCTACTTTATGCTATAAAAACACCAACTTTTAAATGAGTGGAATGTGAATGTGTATTGGATAAATTCTTATTAGCTTCTAAGTAATACCCGCATATCATAACAGAGCGTTTGATTGGAAGGAAGAAATTAGGTGGGAAAAGAATTGTAATTCCATGATTATTTTTAGCACTACAAACAATCTGATCAGGACTTCAAGTATCACTCTTTAACATATAATAATGATTTTCCATATAATCATATTAATATAAGTTTGTACCCTCTCCCTTTCCCTTCATTACTTGCTTGATGTACTAAACTGTCTTACATGTTTCCACATGTTTGTGCTTACAACAAGATCAAATCTATATTTTATTTTTTTAATCTCTGATAAGATTCGGGGATGGTGCTGGCAAAGCAAAGCTTATAACACTATTTTTTAATTGGTTGACTAGTTGAGTTGTACAGTTGTGCCCCTAGAGCGCAGCACAATCATGTTAATATACATGATAACCACTTGGGGTATAGTTGAGTGGAAGCGACCCATCAATCTTTAATCAAACATTAAGGGATCGATTCTTGACCTTGAATGTGGAGCGCAACAGTCTTAAATATCTATGTCAGGTATCACATCGTTGGAGGTGTCTATAATTAAGTGCCCTTAGAAGTGTCAATAATTTAACAAGGGTATTAATCATTGTAAAAAGGCTGAGTAATGTAATAATCAACACTTTAAAATTTTTCTATAAAGTTGCCATATGGAATAATGAAAAATCACATCAACAAAGCATCCAAAGCCGGTATTAAAATGAAATTTTAATTAAAGAAGAATCATCATACTTAACCAATAAAAAAATTAATGCCATCATATCAATTACGTACCAATATACAATGCAATAACAGAATAAAAAAATACTAGTATGGGCAGAAGAGGGAGATCAAATCCCCCACTGGGAAAGAATACAGAATATAAAATGACAATGATATTTACATGAATTTCTTCAATTTGAGGTAACTGAAGATTGGTCTCTCAGGAACTGGCAAGCATTTCACAACCCAACCAATAGGCCAAGATGCAGCTGCTAATCCCAAACACAATCCCCATTGTCCCCAGTTTAATCTCTCTGTGTCAGCAAACTTCTTCAGAAACTCCACCATAACCACCTGAAGCACAACTGTTATGCAGATAATCCCCACAAACAGCTTATTCTTGTGTATCCCTTGGAAAACATTCCTCTTCTCGAGCTTCCTCGCGTTGAACTCGTTGAACACTTGACAAAGGACGAACGTGTTAAAGATCAGCGTGTCATTCACCCCCTTGCTCACCCCGAAGATTGATTCCCCTCTGAATTGCAGGACAAGCAGAATGGATATCTGGTATAGGGCCTGAGCTAGCAGGTTCCTCCACATTATGTTTGTGATCAGTGGCTCAGTTCTGCCCACGGGTGGCCTGTCCATGAGCTCTTTTGTTGGTTTTTCGGTGGCGAGGGCTAATGCTCCTAAGGTGTCCATGATGAGATTGACCCAGAGAAGCTGCACTGCTGAGAGGGGGACTTCTCCTGCAGACACTGCTGCCACGAAGTTGATCACGAGGGCTGCCACGTTTACTGTGAGCTGAAATTGGATGAATTTCTGGATGTTATTGTAGACGCATCTTCCCCACATCAAGACGGTGGCTACAGAAGCAAAGTTGTCGTCCAAAATGACAATGTCTGAGCTCTCTTTAGCCACTTCTGTGCCCTGGATCCCCATGGAGAGTCCTATGTCGGCTTCTTTTAGAGCTGGGGCGTCGTTCGTGCCATCTCCTGTGACTGCAACTACATGGCCTTTTTTCTTCAGGCACTGCACCATTAGGAGTTTGTCGAAAGGCGAGGATCTTGCCATTACACGGATGGTTTCTACTCGTGCCATCCGTTGTGCTTCTGTTAGGTTTCTGAACTCGAACCCTTCTATGACTGATCCTTCTTCTGGTGTTTGGTTAGGATGCAGAATGCCACATTCTGTGGCTATTGCCTTTGCTGTGAAGATGTTATCTCCGGTTATCATCTTGATGTTCACCCCCGCGAATTGGCAGGATTCGACGGCTTTCTTCACACCATCTCTGCAGGGATCTTTCAGGCCTACTAGTCCTAGAAGAGTTAGGCTATCTTCTGGAACTGAAAGTTGTGTTTCTGAGACATGTTTGTGTGCAAAGCCTATGCATCTGAGGCTGCTGGCAGCCATGCCTTGGATCATTTGCTCGAATTTCGCTCTCTCGTTGCTATCCAGAGATTTCTTATTCCCTTCCAGATCATAGTAATGTGAACACATTCCAAGGATCATTTCTGCAGCTCCTTTCCAGTGAACATGAACTGTGTTATCTGTAGCCTTTTTCATGGAAACCCCACTCCTCTTTTTCTCTGAATTGAATGCTTCCACATGAAGAACAGTGAAGTTTCTCTTCACTTCCTCCATATCCATGCTAAGCTCCTCAACAGCCCAGGATAAAATGGCTTTCTCTGTTGGACTCCCTGAGAACTCGAAACCCAAACCCGAATCATCTGACCTGAAAACACTGCCTGTTGTGTTAAGACCAACCCCTTGGTGGAATAATTCAAGAACTCCCCCTGCAATTTCAGCTTTGTTCTTCCCCTCCATGGACTCTTTTCCCAGCCAGAACTTTGTCACCTTCATCTTATTCTGAGTCAAAGTTCCTGTTTTATCAGTGCAGATTGTTGTGGCAGACCCCATTGTCTCACAAGCAGAGAGCTTCCTCACCATTGCCTGATCACTCATCATTCTCTTCATGGAATATGCGAGAGTAAGAGTTACAGCAAGAGGCAACCCTTCTGGAATTGCCACGACGACAATGGTGACGGCAGCGGCTATGATTCCCACCACGGAATTGATCACGTCATCCGCCTTCGTCTTGCTCCCGTTGAACTCTTTGTTCCCGTTTTCATCCTTAGTGTGTCCGGTGAAATATCGTACCAACAAGACAACCAGTACGAGGAATGCCACTGCTAAACCAACCTTTCCTATGGATGAAGTAAGCTTGTTTAACCTCGTCTGCAATGGCGTCTCCTCACTGTTACATCATGAATTCAATAAAAAAACTTAATTAGCAGAAGTACCTCCAATCATAATAGAGTAAATTGAAGCATGTGCTTAGATTCAAACTCATGACCTTTGGTCTGACTCTAATACCAAATTGAAGCATGTGGTCCATCTCAACTAAAAATCTAAGTTTATAGTTGGATTGCACATTAATGGCTATACTCGAGTATCTATAAACCTAGTTAACCCACTTGTAAGACCTTAATATATAAAATATTAATTACCTGCCGGAATCGCTGCTGATTTCGCTCATCATGGCGCCCCAGGCGGTGTTCATGCCGACAGAAGTTACCAAGAATCTTCCATATCCGTCAGCCACTTTCGTCCCGGAAATAAGGAACGGATTCTGATCATGATTGATCTCCACGTGATCACTCTCGCCGGTCATGCTCGATTCATCGACCTGCAACGAGTGGCCTTCCACCAACAATCCGTCGGCCGGGACTTGATCTCCGATCTTCAAGCAGACAATATCTCCGACAACGATCTCGAAGATGGAAACCTGCCGCCGTCTTCCGGCCCTGACAACCTCAACCGGAATGTTCTTGCTGATCTTGGACAGCTTATCGAACTGTCTGCTCTGCCGGAAATTGCTGAGAGCGGAAACGGAGATTACCAGAAAGACGGCGACAAATATGCTCCCTCCATCGTACCATCCTTCCTTGATTCCATCCTCTTTGATCCCAAACGCGAGCGATAAAACAGCACAAGCCAAGAGGATAATAATGGTGGGATCTCTGAACGCCTCCCAGACAAAATGGAAGAGATTCTTGGCCGGCGGCTTACTGTAAGTGTTGCTTCCAAATGCTTGGTTTCTACGCGAAATATCCTGGTCGTCGCCATAGATTCCGTCGTCCAAATTAGTGTCCAGAGAAGAAGAAATGCCTGCAATCCCACCAAGATTAGTAAGATGCTCGAGGCTTTTCTCCTTGACAATCTTTGCAAGGCTTGACTGATCAAGATTCTGGAAACAACGAGGGTGTTCTTCATCATCATCATACACGTCAATGGATAATCTGTCAGATTGTTCAGGTGACACTTTCCTGGAGGGATTCTTGAGAAGATATCTGTAAGATGGAGCTTGGAAGAGCTTGGCACAGTGATTTTGTTTAGAATAATGGCGGAATGCATTCAAACATTTGATCATAGAAAGTGCAAGACGCCATCTTTTCTTGCTTGATAACCTCAGCTCCGTTTTCAGTGGCAGGTCGATGACAACAATGTCCATGCTGGCCAAAATGGCTTGTAGATTACTCTCGTGAACCTGTAAAGGAAGAAAAGGATGAAAGGTATGTTTGTAATTGCTATATATCAATCTTGAACGACAAGCTAAGCTGTCCACTAATGAAAGTGTTCAGAATTGATGAATGGGTTTCGATTTGTAACATGATGATTTCCTCGTATGTATTTATAAATCGGTTCGCCGCGTCTGAGAAAGGCGGTGATGAATAGGATGCGTTGGGTTACCTTCGTCGTGTTTACTCCGTATTATAATATAACCGCCAACTTTCATAATAGCCGTTAAATGAATTTTCTTTATTTTTTTATTTTTAAAAAAGCTGACGTCGTGTACTTTTTCCTGTGATGTTTGACTATTCTCAAATATTTTCTTCAACATCTTTACAAGTAATCTAAAAATTTATGTATACAATTTGGACAACATTTCTTCCTACACACAAAGCACTTTCATTAGTTAGCATTGTATATTTTACTTCTTGCGGGTCAAGCATACTATAAATATATGTTTGCTTTCTTCTACGATCTTCGTTGAAAATAATTGGAAGAAATGATCAAATCTTCCAATATTTTTCTGATCATGTTTTGCAAATTAGGAAGTTATAGAACACATTTCCACAATATATGTGTTGCAATCTTCTAATATTTTTCTGGGTCGAGCCGTAAAATAAGGCATTCTTAGTGTGATTAATCTTTCACGGTGTAATTTACAGAGTATTATATAAAAGTAGAGTTTATCTCGTGTACACTTACAAATTGTGATTGTGGACTTCCATCCAAAAAATTTCCGTATATAATATATGTTTATCTTTCTTATCCAATTTGAATACGAAAGTTTCAAATTATTCTGTTCAGGTGTATCACATCATCAAGCATTTATATGAATAAAGTCATGTTGCATCATCTACTCCAAAAAATAAAAATAAAAATAAAAATTATATAGTTGTCAAAAAGGGGCAAACACTTAGTGGGTGAACATAATTTTCGTATTTGAATTTTACAAGTTCAATTCTTGTCAACACCACCTTCTTAGTCGAGTTCACGATTTATCTATTCAAAGTGATTTGTGAACTATTATACATGAGTGTGTTAGAGGATAAAAATAATAATATCCCCCCTTCCTTTTATTTCTTTTATTTCCCTTATATAAACCAGTGTATCGTTCATCATCAATAACATTATCTTTCTTCTTCATCTTCTCTGCACCTCTTCTTAGTCTCGTTCCTCCCTATCTCTCATCACTCATGTAGCAGAATCCAACATGGTATCAGAGCGGCGAGGCAGCCACGTCGCCGCTGTCACCGTCGCCGGAAAATCGAGTCAAAGAACGGCTCATCCAGCGATGTCGATTGTTAAATCCCTAGTTCGCGCATCGCCAATCAATCCGATTGCTACGCAGAGTAGTCGATCATCAGCAGCGATTCCGCAGAAGATAAGGAGAATCTGATTGCTCGATCTCCAGTACAAGTGACCTCCACAGCCGTTCCGCAGCGGAAGGAAGGAGTTCGTAGCTCACACCGGTTGAAGCAGATGGAGCAGTCTTCCGATTCAGCCACAGTGGTTGTGTCTTTCGATCCGAAATTCGTTCGGAGAGTAACTGGGAAGAGCATCGCCGGAGTTGGAGCAGAGGAAGCGACATTGCTAGAGACAGAGCTCAAGGGCGCCGTTTCTCTGTTTCGCCGTCGTCTTCGAGCCAGTATCGCCTTCAATGAATTTCTGGATCGATCCAGTCTTCTCCTTCAGAGTGACAATCGCCTCCTGAATCATCTCAAGGTAAGTATGGTGGCTTGAGTTAAGTCCAAGAAAAATGACACCAAAAAGGAGGAAAAGTCTCTTCAACTTCACCATGTCTTTAACCTTAATAATGACAATGGAGCAGAAGGGACGCCAACTTTGGTTGATAGAAAGGACAATGTCTTTATCATATCTAGTTTCAAGTCAAAGTATCCAGTGTTACAATTGGACTTGAGGTTGATATCAGATCTGGTAGTTGTCATTGTTACTGCAACTTGTGGTGGAATTGCTTTTGCTTGTGCTGGACAGCCAATCATGACTGGATACTTACTAGCAGGATCCATTGTTGGACCTGGAGGGTTTAATGTTGTTAGTGAAATTGTGCAAGTAGAGACTGTTGCTCAGTTTGGTGTGATTTTGCTTCTTTTTTCTTTGGGGCTGGAATTTTCCACAATAAAGCTCCGAGTTGTTCGAGCAGTTGCAATTATCCCTTTAAGCACTGGAAATTATTTGTCTAATGTACTCCAATGGGGAAGTGGACTCTCAATGGTTGAAGGGCAAGGTGGAGTTGGTGCTCTTAAGGCATCTTATTTTAGAACTGGATTGCTTGGCTTGATTGCTGAAGTGAAGAAGGCTTCTCCAAGCAGAGAGATATTAAGAGAAGATTTTGATCCTGTTGAAATTGCCAAAGCTTATGAGAAAGGTGAGCAGCATGCCTTAGTGTTTTGACTTATGAGAAGTATTTTAAGGGAAGCTTCGAAAACCTTGAGGCTATAAGGAATGCTGGAGTGACATGTCCTTTGTTGTGCAAAGAATTTATTATAGACGCATGGCAAATTACTATGCTCGAACCAAAGGGGCTAATGCAGTTCTTTTGATTTCCGCTGTTTTACCTAATCTTGATATAAAATATATGATTAAGATCTGCAAATTGCTTGGGATGACTGCACTTGTTGAGGTACATGATGAGAGGGAGATGGATCGTGTGCTTGGAATAGATGTGGTTGAACTGGTTGGCATCAATAACAAAGACCTAGGAACTTTCAAAGTTGATATTAGCAACACAAAGAAACTCCTTCAAGGAGAACGTGGGGAAAAGATCCGTGAGAAGGGCATAATTGTTGTTGGGGAATCTGGACTATTTACTCCTGTTGATATTGCATATGTTGGTGGTGATGATTCTGATAAGAGAATTGTTGATTGGCTAGCATCAAATTTCAAGAAGGATGAAGAGTTGCCATGGCAAGTATGGCTTGAAGTATGTGGAAGAGTTGCTATGGTTTTTTTTACTGTTTGTCTCTCAATCTGGAGATGTTTCTACACTAAAAGCTCTCATTGAGCAAGGGATCAATCTTGATAATCAAGATGAGAATGGTTTCTCTGCTGTTATGATTGTTGCTGCAAGGGAAGGCCATGTTGATACCTTCCGGATGCTTGTATTCTCTGGAGCCAATATCAGAGTGTGCAATAAGTCTAGGGACACAGCACTGACACTTTGTGTACTGATTCTCCATCTCATTTTTTTTTGTATCTAAGCTGGGCATGTAGGATCTACACGCGCCAGCTTACGGGGGTATTTATTACTCGATGTGTCATTATCGTATTTTTAATTTGTAGACTTTCCTCAAAGTGAGGTCGGCCACGATATTCAATTAAAATAAAGATTTTTTCTTCTTTTATTTATTATCACACTAGATACATAGGTGTGAAAGAAATGAGGTGAGATGTGTAGTAATGTTTGTAATAAAACATAATAGTTTTATTAATATAATACTTTTAATTTTATTTTAAAATATTTTGTCGAAAAGGCAATACTAAATTTTCAGGAAAACTCTTATTGTCATATTGTTAAATATTATTTTTAACAATATGAAGATTTACTGAAAAATTATTTCTTCTCAAATAGCATTCCCATCTTCACTTTTCAATAAAATGTATCCAAAAAAGAAAGAAAAAAGGAATATTACGGATTATACATCAAGAATCATAATGATGACTCATTACGCCGCGTAACATGCGTAAAAAAAAGAAACTGTACGGCGTTATCCCAAAGTCGGCGGTGTTTCTTCTCATATACCTTTGTTCCCCAATTTGTTGGAAATGGTAAATGTATGGAGTATAATTTGTGTTACATGTATATGATTTATTAGAGTTAATTATGGAAAATTTGGTCCTTGATTATTTTTAATCAATTTTTTTTTTTTGAAAGTTACCGGCTCTATTACATTGTAGTATCTGTTCATATACTTTCTCAACCTACTGAAACACAAAGAACCAATAACGCCTCCACAGAGGCTTGAACTCATAATCTTCCAAATGGAAGTCCAACCCGGGTACCAGTTTAGTCATCTGTTAGTTTTGTAGTTAGATATCCGTTAACTCATGACCAAATTGATAATTTTGTTATAGTCAAGGGACCATTTCGGTGTACAACTTTAGAAATTTTCAATTTTGATGTTTAACTTTGTTATTTTTATCAATTATTTCAACCAAATTGACGGCAAAATATTACCGGATTATAAATTTCAAAATGACATATATGCATCTTATACATTTTTCATGTTAGTGTTGTTTGACTATTCTCAAAATTTTCTTCAAGATCTTTACAAGTAATCCAAAAGTTTATGCATGTATACAATTTGGACCACATTTCTTCCTACACACAAAGTACTTTATTATTTAGCATTATATATTTTCTTCCCAAAATGTTGAACTCCCAACCCCAAAGGCGCCGGCCCACATACCCCGGCTAGATAGAGCATCTAAGAGATGTAAATCATGGTAACTCAGCTGAACCATAGAGACTAGACATTTGCTTACTGCGCACAAGGATCAAATCTTCCAATATTTTTCTGATCATGTTTTGCAAATTAGGAAGTTATAGAACAAATTTCCATAATATACGTGTTGCAATCTTCTAATATTTTTCTTGACTGAACCGTAAAACAAAGCATTCTTATTAGTGTGATTAATAACCTTTCATGTGTAATTTACAGTATATCATACAAAAATAGAGTTTATCCCGTATATGTACACTCACAGATAGTGTGTGACTGTGTGTAGACTTCCATAAAAAAAATTCCATATATAACATATGTTAATCTTCTTGTCCAATTTGAATAATAAAGTTTCAAATTGTATTCTATTCAGGTGGACCTATCACATCTTCAAGCATTTATATGAATAATAAAGTCACGTTCCATTCACTACCCCAAAAAAAAAAAAAAAAAAGATAGTATAGTTGTCACAAAAGGGGGCAAAGATTACGTGGGTGAACATAATTTTTGTACTTGAATTTTACGTACAAATTCAATTTTTGTTAACTATTTCTTGATCGGGCTCACGCCTAACGATTGACCTTTCCAAAGTAATGTGTGTATTATTATACATGAGTGAGATTTATATAACACATACCATCAAATAGTAATTATAAATTTTTCTCGTCACTCAAAAATAATATGACATAGTATTTATTAGCTGACGTGCCATTAGCGCATTTTTGTAGACTTCCCTCATAATGAGGTTGGTCACGATAGTCAATTATTAAAATAATTTAGACATTTTTTTTTCTTTTAATTAGTATCACAGTAGACACATATGTATGAAAGAAATGACACGATATATATAATAATTTTATAAGAAAAAAAATAATATTTTTATTAATATAATACTTTTATTTAAAAATATTTTGTTGATAGGGCAATACTAATTTTTTAGAAAAACTTATTGTCACATTGTTATAATATTATTTTTAACAATATGAAGATTTACTGAAAAATTATTTCTTCTCAAATATCATTCCCATATTGTCTTGGCAAGGGCAGCTCGTTCTAGTACTGGTTCCTCTATTTGGTTTGATACTATTCCTTCTTGTATTGCTTCTTTGATTTAAGGAATAAGGGTAAAATAGGCCATCCAACTGCACACCAACATGCAATTAGGCCACCCAACTGAAAAAAGCTACAATTAGGTCCCTGAACTACACAAATTCATGCAATTTTATCAAAAATGACTTGTTTACCTGTTGATACGCTGACGTGTCGGTTACCAAATGAAAAAAATAAATTTTTTAACTTTTATTTTAATAATTTTAAATAAAAATTTATTAAAAAAAAGAAGAAGAAGAAGAAGAAGAAGAATGAGCCGGAGACGAAGGGCTCCCTTCGTCTCCTAGCTGGCCGGAGACGGGGCTCCCTCCGTCTCGTGGCTGGCCGGAGACGAAGTGGGCCCTTCGTCTCCGGCCAGCCACGAGATGAAGGGAGCTCTTCGTCTCCGGCCAGCCACGAGACGAAGGGAGCCCTTCGTCTCCGGCCAGCCAGGAGACGAAGCTCTTCGTCTCCGACAGTTTTTTTTTTTTTTTTGGTAATAATTTATTATTTAAAATTATTAAAATAAAAGATTAAAAATTATTTTTAATTCTGTAACCAATACAACAGGTAAACAAGTTATTTTTGGTGAAATTGCATTAATTTGTGTAGTTGAGGGACCTAATTGTAGTTTTTTTGAGTTTGGTGACCTAATTGCATTTTGGTGCGTAGTTTGATGGCCCATTTGACTCTTATTCCTTGATTTAATAAAGTTTGATGAACTTTCCTTTAAAAAAAAAAAATCATTCCCATATTCACTTTTCAATAAAATGTATCCAAAAAAAGAAAGAAAAAAGGAACATTACGGATTATACATCAAGAATCATAATGATGACTCATTACGCCGCGTAACATGCGTCAAAAAAAAAACTGTACGGCGATATCCCAAAGTCGGCGGTGTTTCTTCTCATATACGTTTGTTCCCCAATTTGTTGGAAATGGTAAATGTATGGAGTATAATTTGTGTTATATGTATATGATTTAGAGAAAATTACACTTTTAGTTCTATGACTATAGGAAGGGTGGTAATTTTAGTTCGTGATTTTTAAAATTATCAATTTAATCTTTTAACTATGTTTTTTCTTTACACATTTGGTCATCTCGACCAAATCACAGTTAGATTTTAGCAGAAAAAACACAATCCTTTGTTTATTAAATATTTGAGGGGTAAAATGGTGAATTATGTTTGAGAAAAAATGGAGAAAATGCTGGATTTTATGTCACCCAGGCATTTGCCACGACCCCGGTCTTGATACTGTTTCTCCAATTTACATGTTTTACAGACTCTATAGAATTGATATCTATGCCAACGTAGTCGAAACTAGGATCCCAGACATCCTCAAACGTTCGAATTCAACCACCACAATTTGGTTCTTGGCTGGATCGGAACAGGACTTTGGGTTGTGTTCCTAAACAGACCAAGGTATCCCGCAGAGGAATCGGGAGGGATTCCGGCGTGGAACGGTGCAAGGAAGAAGGCCAGCCCGTCGCCATACGATGACGAATTAGGCGCGTTGATGATGAAGGAGAAATGGGTAGTGAAATCCGACAGCTCCCGTGATTTTCGGTCCCAAATGCGTACAGGCAGCGCGTACGATGCGCGGCCTACGCTTCTTGTAAGGTTGCCATCGCACTGATTCCTCGTCACCTGGATTGCGCCATTTGCCGGGTACGCATCTCCCTGGAAAACCATGCCATCCATGTTTGGCTCAAAGCTTTTGAAGTCGAAGGAAATGGAGTTAGATGCAGGGCTGAGCAACAGAAGAAGAATGAAGCAAACGACGACCATGAACCAATGTTCAGATGAACCAATTATGAATCTTCATCTCAAAAACTTCATAGTTCGTTTGATGTTTGGAATCAAACATAATTGACCATTTTACCCCCAAATATTTAATAAACAAAGGATTGTGTTTTTCCTGTCAAAATCCACCGGTGATTTGGCCGGGATGACCAAATGTGTGAAAAAAGCATAGTTAAAGGACTAAATTGGTAGTTTTAAAAGTCACGAACTAAAATTACCACCCTCTTATAGTCATAGGACCAAAAGTGTAATTTTCTCTATTATTTATTAGAGTTAATTATGGAAATGTTTTCTTGACTATAGTAAAATTATCAATTTGGTTCTTGACTATTTTATCAATTAAGTCCTTCAACTTTAAAAATCTTAACCACTTTAGTCATCTATTAGTTTTGCCGTTAGATATCCGTTAACTCATGACCAAATTGATAATTTTGTTATAGTCAAGGGACCATTTCGGTGTACAACTTTAGAAATTTTCAATTTTGATGTTTAACTTTGTTGTTTTTATCAATTTTTGGTTATTTCAACCAAATTGACAGCAAAATATTACCGAATTATAAATTTTTCGGGGTAAATTTATAATCTCAATAAAACGTCTTCAATATCTAAACAAAACCACTGTAAAATCATATCTATATGTGTTTGGTCGATGAGAATAATGGGGAAAACGGGCAGAAACTATTCATAAAAGATCTATGGGATTTATAACGTCATCGATTGACACTCTTATTTTTCTCTTAATATGATTTTTCTTTTGTTTAGATATTGAAGATATTTCCTTGAGATGACGATTTTGTCCCTAAAATATAAAATGTGGCAACATTTCACCGTCAATTTGGTTGAAAGGATCAAAACTAATAAAAATAACAAAATTAGGCACCAAAATTGAAAAAGTTTAATGTTATGCACCAAAAGTGATAAGACCTTAAAAATCGTGGGACCAAAAGTGAAATTAATTCAAGAGCTAATTACCAAAATGGTCTCTTAACTATAGTGAAATTACCAATTTGGTCTCGAGTTAACAGAACCCTAACAGCAAAATAAACGGAGGACCAAATTGGTTAAGATTTTTGAAGAACTAAATTGATAATTTCACTATAGTTAATGGACGATTTCAATAATTAACTCGATTTATTAGGTAAAAAGAAAAAAAAAAGAGAGAAAAAGTAATAGCGCGTCGAGAATTAAGGAAAAAAAATATAATTTAGGGTGTCTTTGGAAATCTGGAAAATGAGTTATGGAAATCATTTTCCAAGTTTCCATTGTTTGGATGTGCTTGGAAAATCAAGTCAACAGAAATCATTTTCCGTTGACTTTGGAAAATATGCTTGTTTTGGAGGAAAATGACTTCACCTTTTTTAGGGGGAAGTCATTTTCCAACTTTTACACCAACATCACACCACCACCAACATCATTAACACCATACCACCATCACCACCACTATTGCCGCCGCCACCACCACCATACCACCGCAACCACCGTCGCCGCCATCACCACCTTACCACCGCAACCACCACCACCACCACCATACCACCGTCATCACACCACCACCATCACACCACCGCCGCCGCCACCACCACCACCATACCACCACTACCGTCGTCGCCACCACCACCATACCACCGCAACCACCGTCGCCGCCGCCATCACCACCATACCACCACAACCACAGCCACCAGCCCACCGCCACCACACCACCGCCGCCGCCGCCGCCACTACCACCATACCACCGCAACCACCGCCGCCACCACCATACCACCGCAACTACCGCCGCCACCACCACCACCATACCACCGCAACCACCGTCGCCGCCGCCACCACCACCATCATACCACCGCAACCACCGTCGCCGCCACCACCACCACCGCCACCACACCACCACTGCCACCACCGTCATACTACTAACACCACTACCGCCACCGCCACCACCACCACCATACTACCGCAATCACCGTCGCCGCCGCCACCACCATACCACCGCAACCACCGCCACCACCATACCACCGCAACCATCGCCACCACCATCACACCGCCGCCGCAGCCACCACCACGACCATAGCACCGCAACCACCGCTGTCGCCACCACCACCACCACCACCATACCACCGCCACCACACAACCACCACCACCACCACTGCCACCACCGTCATACCACCAATTATTATAATTATTATTATTATTATTATTATTATTATTATTATTATTATTATTATTATTATTATTATTATTATTATTATTATTATTATTATTATTATTATTATTATTATTAGAATATAACGAATAACACCACTACCACTACACCACCACCATAATATTTTTGATATATTATTAGTTTTTTTTTTTTTTTTTGAAAAATTTAGCTATTTTTTATTATATTTAAAATGAATATTATATTATTATATATTATTATACATGTTGTAATATTCTAAATAAAATAATTAAAATGTTTAATTATACAATTCTACTCATTTTCCAGAAAATGAACCAAACATACAAAAACAGTTTTCCAGAATGTAACCAAACACTGTAAAGGAAAATGTTTTCCGGAAAATGACTCATTTTCCAAAAAACATTTTCCAAAACTCATTTTCCTGCTTTCCAAACAAACCCTTAGTGGAAAAGAATAAAATTTGAATTCAAATAACATTGTTTAGTAAAGATGAATAAAACTATTGAAAATGAGAAGAGAAAAAATAATATAAAGACAAAATATTCTTATATAGTAATAATAATAATAATAATAATAATAATAATAATAATAATAATAATAATAATAATAATAATAATAATAATAATAATAATAATAATGATAATTTTGTCACTTTCATTCATTTTTCTTTTCCATCTGGTGCAAAATTACAAGGGGACATATAAATTACAATTCCACAAAAAGGAAGGAATTGTAGCCCAATAATACATTCATTATTTTTCTATCATAATTAACCAAGCTTGCTAAAAGTAATTGTAGCCCAAATGCCCAATAATACATTGTCCGGACTTACAATAATTGTGTGGACTATATTCTGTATATTATAAAATAATGTATATTTAGTACAAAAATAATATACTTTTAGTATGTTATATAAAAATGTACTTTTTTATGGTCCGTACAACACTATGTGAACCATGGTCAACACAATAATATACCAAAAAATAAGGGCATCATATAATAATAATAATAATAATAATAATAATAATAATAATAATAAAAGGTAATTTTGACATTTTCATCATTTTTTTATTTGCAGTTATACCACGAACCTGAGTCCGTCTTACAAAGTGGACCACGATTTAAATACACAATTTATATATTGAATTGAATGTTCACAATTTCATTATGAACATTAATATGTAAAATTTTGAACATTCAATATATAAATTATAAAATATATAAATTATAAACGTTAAGTACATTCTATTTTCAATGAAATAGAATTCTTATTCTATCATAATTAAACAAGCTTGCTATAAGTGATTGCAGCCCAATACCATTTTGGCGTAAATGCTACAGTGCAGCGCCAAATATGGCGCTGCACTGTAGCAAATCGCCAAAATAGCGCCCAATTTGGCGCTACATTGGAGGAGGTTCAGCGCCAAATTGGGCGCTATTTTAGCATTTGGTGGTGATATGCCGTCTCTTTGGAGACGGCCTAAGTAGAATTGATCACAGCTGAAACCCAGAAACGCCTCCCAACTTTCTCCGCGGCCGCCTTTGTTTGACCTTTTCTTCACATCTGCACTCTCACTATTTTCATGCCCTTGACCTACAAAATTTCCACTTTATACCATCTCAATTCTCACCGGTAACATATTCAATATCTCTATGCTTTAAATTCGTTTTTCATTATATGATTTTTATTTTATCTTTTTAAAGTTATAGTTCGGAATCTTCGATTCATGGCTAATAGAAATTAGGGCTTTCAATTGTTATTTGAAGGGGGAGAGAGAAAAACGTGAAGAAGAGATAAACCTGTTGACTTCTTAAGATGCATTTGTTTTAACTGTTTTATACTTGTAATTTAATTTTTCAGCATTAGTATACAAAATTTATGTATTTAGGAATTATATTAAAAAGACTATTAAACACACAAAAAAAAAAATTAAATTTAAAATTATAAAAGAAAATAAACCAAAAAAGAAAGAGTTTGTTGGGTAAAATGGAACATAGAGAGGAAATACTACTACTACTTTTCTAACATTCTATGATTCTAACCCTTGTGCATTTGTTTCCAATTCTAATTTCAATATATTTGAACCAAACATGCAAAGACAGGTTGTTTTGCTTTTTGTTTCCCCTCTAGTAGTAGTTTACAAAAATTAGAAAGAAAAAAAAAATGAATTACAGTAGAAAACAAGAACAGAAGCCAAATTCACAAATAGAACACATGGGAATGAATTATAGAACCCAACAACATAGTCAAAAATAACATATACAACATAGCCTTATTTCACAAGGGTTTTAATATAAACAGCAATACCAAGTGAGATGGAAATGACACCCGCATTAGCAAGGATGGGTTTCCATGCACTGTTTACGAGGTCTTGTCTCAACATTCTCATCCAGTTATTCCATGGCATCTCACAATACTGATTCACATTGTTGATCACTCCTGACAGGGTGGCTAAGGTGGAGGTGGTTGAAGTATTGATTCCCAAACGCAGTTCGGAGAACAATTGCTCCATGCCTGTGGCTTGGAAGTTGACAATAATTCCACTTCCACAAACCAACTTTGCATCTTCTGGTGTGTGAATGAGATGGCTCATGAACAAAACAAAATCTGAGAAATACTTGATTGCAAGATCATAGTGTTGCTCATAGGCTATCATGTTTCTCAACAATGTCTCAGTGAAGTCATCAATCCTAAAGCACCGAATTTTCATTATACCCCTATTGAAATCCATGTCGAATACACTGTGTACCTTGCCACTTTTCTTGAAGCTAACCCCATATTGTTCAAGCTCTGTGGCTGTTTTCATTTGTTTTGAAACAAAGCCTGTAAAATCTTCATCAGTTGTGGTAATATTAGTAGGCATGCAACAACTATGCACCACTTCAAGTAAATGTTTAGGCAGATTTTCAGGGTTGTATTTGCAGGATGGAAGTGCATGTATAAGTGTTAACTTGTGCACTTGATTCATATAACAGTTCTTCACCAACTCAAGAAGCTCCTTTAGCAAGGTAGCAGCATCACTTTTATCCCGCTTCAATTTGAGGAGTTCGAACACGACAAAAAATGGGATTTGGTTCTCAAACAATAGCATGTCACTCAAGGTTTGAGCTACCTTCCATTCATTTTTCATGAATTCATTACCTGTCACTAGAGTATTAGCAATATAATGAAGCTACCATCATTCAGAAACATCTCCACAAGTTCATCACTTGTGTCCTGCAGGGTGCTCTCAGCGTAGCAAGAGCGTGCCTTGTCCAGAAAGCTTCTCAATTTCTTCCGACACTGTTCCTCAAGCCCATCTGTATTTTCAAA
The DNA here is from genome assembly GCF_001879475.1 of Ipomoea nil. NCBI lineage: Eukaryota > Viridiplantae > Streptophyta > Magnoliopsida > Solanales > Convolvulaceae > Ipomoea > Ipomoea nil. The sequence goes on from NW_017617116.1 coordinate 6,605,126, forward strand.
AAAGTGTTTTTGAAAATCTTTTTTGATACTGTTTTCTGTGCCAGGCTCTCGTATACGGAAATAATAGCCTATGGGTATCAGCTTCGGTTTGTAAGCGCTGGGGTTGGCTTGAATCAGCGGTTCAGGTACCCTGGATATGTAGTGCTTCCCCATCCCCATATCATGCTTTTGGTTTTCTTCTGGTATGTCTATAGCACAATGTTCATCTTTTTGCTATAGGGAGAGGGATACTAGTTAGTAAAAAATAGTTCATATAGATATCAATTAAAATTAAGCCTCAAACTGTCTAAAATGACAGGATGAGGAATCAAGTTCCAAACAACTCAATCAGACAAAGAATAAGCTGCCTGAACAAGCTCATAATGTTCGCTGACTAATATATACTCTCTCATATACTCATATTATATAAAAAAAAAAAAAAATTGAATAAAAAAGAGGGAGTGTACCAGATTTCTTCCGGTTACTCCAGCTGCTGATGCGTTAATTAACAGGGGGTGTTCACCCTTCAAAAAACGACCCATCCCTGCAGAATTGCATTATAATAAATAAGTTTTAATGATTAATCACCTTTAATATTTAGAAATTTGTTCTAATCTTTATATTTTATATAATTTTTTGAATAGTGTTTTTTTTTTTTTTTTTAAAAACATGAAAAATATTGTTACTCAAACAACAAACAACAAACAAGATAAAATTAAAAGTAGAAATAAATATAAAATAAATATTGAAATTCAAAATAAAAACATACCGTAGTAATCAATAAGTAGAAAATAAAAAAGGTTTGGACAGGATAAGTGTCAGGGCGACAACCTATTTGCTTTCCAAAGCTAGCTTGCAATTTGCATATGAAGTTTAGGGAGAATGAATTCAGTGGAGTTCTAAATTTGTTTGGGTAAGTTATTGCTTGTGAGTGTCTATTTTGTTGGGATTTGATTGTGTAAGTCAACATTTAAAACATATTTGAACATCTTATAAATAATTGCTTGAGAGTGTCTATATTGTTGGGTTGCTTTGAAAAAACCTTTGCAAGGTGGACCTAGCTATCTTTCTGAAAAAAAAAAAAAAAAAAAAAAAAAAACAAACAAACAAAAAAAACTTTTGCACCTATTGACCATTGAGGGACTAGGAGAAAGGTGGGTCCTAACTATCTTCCTGAAAAAAAAAAAAAACTTTTGCACCTATTGACCATTGAGGGACTTGGAGAAAGGTGGGCCCTGCTAAGCTATCTTTCTGGAGAGCTATTCTGTTGGGATCTGATTGTGGGACTTGTACAAATGAGGCTAAGAGCTTCCTCCCTATTAGGGGATTTTTTTTTTTTTAACCAAATAGCAAAATATATTAATTCAGGTCATCAACGAGAATATTAGAGAGGAAAATAATAATAATAATAATAATAATAATAATAAGAAAGATAATTTTGTCACTTTCATTCATTTTTCAAAGATAATTTTGTCACTTTCATTCATTTTTCAAAGATAATTTTGTCACTTTCATTCATTTTTCTTTTCCATCTGATGCAAAATTACAATTCATTAAGGGACATATAAATTACAATTCCACAAAAAGGAAGGAATTGTAGTCCAATAAAGCAAATTATATCATGCACTGTGGTGCATAATCGATTATGCACTGCGCATTAAAACGACGTCATTTTGTTAAATGAAAAGAAACGGCATTCGTTTTTTGTCATTCTGCACCTTTCTGCAAAAAGTAATTCTGTTATTCAGTTTCATTTTGTATACACTGCAGTTTCAGTTCAACACAATTACAGTTTAATTTCGCTATATAACTATAGTTTCATTCGATATTTATAGACTCAAATATGTGAAAATGTTATTTTATTTTATGTTATATGCACTATAGTTTTATTAAAACAAAACTACATAACCATTTTGATATAATTACAGGCTTTACAGCTTCTATCATAATTAACCAAGCTTGCTAAAAGTAATTGTAGCGCAAATGCCCAATAATACATTGTCCGGACTTACAATCATTATTGTGTGGACCATATTTTGTATGTTATAAAATAAGGTATATTTAGTACAACAATAATGTATTTTTAGTATGTTAAAAATATACTTTTTAGGGTCCATACAGCACTATTTGGACCATAGTCCACACAATAATTTGCCAAAAAATAAGGGCATCATATAATAATAATAATAATAATAATAATAATAATAATAATAATAAAAGATAATTTTGACATTTTCATCTATTTTTCCTCAGTAGTTATACCACGGACCCGAGTATGTCTTGTAAGGTGGACCTCGGTTTAAATACACAATTTATATATTGAATTGAATGTTTACAATTTACATATTGACGGTTCACAATTTCATTATCAATATTTAGTATGTAAAATTGTGAACATTCAATATATAAATTATAAACATTCAGTATATAAATTATGTATTTTTATATCACCGAATCCAAATAATAATTTTTCATTTTTTCTTTCCTGCTGAATTGCAATTCATTAAGGAGGACATATGAATGACAATTTATATCCTACACCACGGCGCGCGTTGCACTATGCGCCCAGATGCAAAACGACGTCGTTTTAATTAATTTTTTTTTTTGAAATTTCCCGCCCCAGTGAATGGCAGTAGTTTTTTCTTTAAAAAAAAAACCCGCTGTTCAAGAATGTACATAATGTTATACTAGAATACACATAATGTTATACATGAATGTACATAATTATATAACAAAATATACATACTCTTTTTAAAAGATAATACACATAATCTAACATAATACATAATAAACATAAACTTTTAACATAATACACATCAACTCTTAACATAATACACACAAATTTTCTGATTCGGATGTACATAATTGTATAAAAAGAATGTACATAATTGTATAAAAAATACACATAACTGTATGAACCAATACACATAACGTTGTGAACAAATACACATAATATTGTGAACAAATACACATAATCTCAGCAACTTCCTACCGCGCCTCCCAATATTACCCCAAAACGACGTCGTTTTGGGAGGCGCGCGGCGCACAGTGCTATGTGCGCCGTGGTGTAGGATATAACGATTGCATATGAATAACGTTCCACAAAAAAGGGAATTGCAGCCCAATAGTACATTCTATTTTCAATGAAATAGAATTCTTATTCTATTCTATCATAATTAACCAAGCTTGCTATAAGTAATTGCAGCCCAATAATATACATTCTCCGGACTCCGGACCAGTCCAAAAAATACCAAAGCCCATGTCTAACCATCTTTTTTTTTTTTTTAATTTTTTATTATATTTTATATTTCTATATTTTTTTGAATGGTGTTTCTTTAAAAAAAAAAAAAAATTAAAACATAAAAAGTATTGTTACTCAAACAACAAACAATATAAAATTAGATATTAGATAATACAACAAAGCTCAAAATTTAAGCAAAATATATGATAACATTGATAAGCCTCATAGCCCACTTGTTATGGCAATATGGGCTTGGCCCGGCCCATGTGGACCATCATGGGTACTACCCACAAATTATAACATGGACTACGATTTATATTACAAGATGAATCTTGATTCAAAACGACGTTATTTTGTCTTTTTTTTTTTTTCATTTATGTGGCATTAATTTTTTTATATATTTAGAAATTAAAAGGTTAATGTTTAGAAATTAGATAATAAATGTTTATAAACTAGCTATTGCAATATTTCCATTGCTACATGTTCATAAACTTAAATTTTAATCTTTAGAAATTAGATATTATATACTCATAAACTAATATGTTTACAAACATAAAGTTCAATATTCAAAAAACATTTGGGGTGATTTTTGTAAAATGAAACATTATTCTTTTGGATTAGGGTTCACGGTATAACTATTGGGATACCACATGGGCCGGCGTAGGCGTGTATAATAGCACTGGACTATGTTAGAATGACCTATATAAGGTATTGTGCGTGACTGGCAAATTATGCTGGAACCGTGTCCATCTTGCAAGGTGAACACAATTTCAAAATTGTTCATAATTATAAATATATAGTTAAAAAATTATGAATATAGAATTGTGAACATAATTATAAAAATATAGTTATATAATTATAAATATAGAGATTCAATAATTGTAAATATGAAGTTAAAAAATTATGAATATATAGCTTTATAATTATAAACATATAATTTAGTAATTATGAAAGTAATGTTATATAATTGTGAATATAAAGTTTAATAATTATGAAATATGGTATTCACGGGAACTCAAACCCACAACCTCCTTTGAAGTAACTTGATACCATTGGACCACTATTGTAAGTTAAAATATGTAATATATTATAATTTACTCCGTATAATTTAAAATCAAAATTATTAATTTTAATATTTTATTTTGTAAAGTACTTAATTTTAATATTTTAAAATATGGTCCGGGCCGCTTTCTAAGTCTGGAATTTCGAGTTGAGCCCAAAAGGAATTTTAAGTATCCTGCCTCTTGTTTCAGCTCTTTCTCAAGCAGCCTTAGCTTAAAATTTACCCCAAAAAACCCAGCATTGAATTTGTGGATTCCACATCAAACCCAATTCAAGCAACATTTGTAGTTGCGCCAATCAACAAAGAGATTATACAAGCTTGTTGTTCATCGAAGTAGAATCTTCAGAGACATAGAAAACTGAATGATTGCAACGCTCACAACTCACAAGCAATGAGGAGATCAGAAGGGATCCCACTGCACGCTGGTTAGGAAAAGGGCGAATTGAATACGGTGGAGAAAATGAGGCCAGCTAAGATTTCGAAATCGGAAAACACAAGGCCCAAGAGGACAAGAAGCTATCGACTAGACGGAAGACGTAGAGAAAGAGCCAGAGGGTGAAAGGGTTGCTTAGGAGCAAAATTTCGCACCACAAATCCTACTCAAAGTTCACCATTAGGCAATTAAACTTCAGCTATACTTCTACAATGGACAAAATATAAAATAAATATTGAAATTCAAAATAAAAACATACCGTAGTAATCAGTAAGTAGAAAATAAAAAAGGTCTGGACACACCGGCCAAAATTTATTTGCTTTCCAAACTACGGCAGTAGCAGACTAGCAGCGATACAGAGAAGAAATGAAGAGTGAATTCTAAAAATTTTACTCCATAATATCATAATATATCCTTTTTATCTTATAATGAAATCAATCCACGCTTCAATTAGATGAGACATGTTCAACTTTGACTCATACGGGTCAACAATAAATTTTACCCTTTTTTGACAAAATAGAGCGGCTAACATAATGCCTATCCGAGCATATTGGTTGTAGATGTCAGCTGATATATTGCCCGTGTTCCAATAAAAATTGAGATCCTGTGCAATACTTTAATTTGAGACCATCTTTTTAAGTAATTTAATTTGAGACCATCTTTTTAAGTAATTTATATATATAAATAATAGTTGTTCAAAAAATTGTATCAAAATATAAATATTGTATAAAAAATACATCCAAAATTTTATTTAAAAAGTGACATGCGATGTATACATTTAGACGCAAAATTGTCTATCAAACTTTTGATATCAACTTCTTCCAAAAATTCATTTTCAATCGAGATTAAAGCTATTCCATTGAGTCTCTCTTGTAACACACTCGATCATAATTAAGATTTCAACAATTTCAACTTTCAAAAACTCCTTTCTGCAGAGGCAACAGTAATTGGATAGTCAATAATATTCGATATGCAATAGTAACATTTGGAAAACAACTCATCTATCACTGCCCCTATCATTTTTTTCGATAATATATCTCTAAGAAATTTTAACTCAATATACAATTCATTTCCATCAATATCACTACACTGTTAACCTCTCTTAAGAGCTGTTAATTGATATTTGGGAATTGAATTTAAAAAAATAATAATAATGGTAACTGCTAATTAGTAGAAGATTCCGGTCGAAGATGCTTAATTAATTGTTATTTGAGATTTTGAATTGGGAATTGACAATCTTAATTAATGGTACTTGTCAAAAGAGATTTTGGAATTGGGAATCGCAAAAAGTAGAGAAAGGAATAAAGGATTAGGACTTTTTTTTTTTTGAGTTTTTAAAAGCAATTGCCAATTGGGCTCAATTTCGCCTTATCACAAATTGTTCCAATCTTCTTGCACTTAGTCTAAAATTCTGTATACTATATATACATATAATTTTTTTTAAAAAAAAAAATGGAGCCCCCAAAAATTGGAAGCCCTGTGCGGTCGCACATGTTAGACATGCACAGAACCGGCCCTGCATATTGGTTTGAGAGCCCCTCTCCCCCCCCCCCTCCCCCCCCCCCGGAGAAAATGAGCTCAGCTTACTTGGATTTTGTGTGTCAGATAACTACTGAATATCCTTCTCCTCCTTAGGAAAAAGAATATGTTTTTTTTTTAAAGGTGGCCAGCACTATGTTATTTCCATTTTGGCACAATGCTTTTTTTTTTTTTAGTGCATCACAATAACGGTTGTCAATTAGTAGACAGTCACAATTACCCAAACATACAAATATATAATTTATATTCATAAACACAAAATTTCACAACATAAGACACAAAAATCCCCCTATACTTATATTTGTGAGTTTGCCAACTACCCCTCAAAAATGGCACCTCTACCAACCCTTGATCTAAAATCTTGTGGTTTAGATTTTTTGATAAAATATTTAGATTAATTTTTTTTTTCAATTGCCCTCAATTTGTAAACAAATTACAAGTTTGCCATATAATATAATATTTCTCAACTTTTAAAGTTGATGGCAGAGCACGCTTTTCCAAGCTACCTTTTTGGCTTCTCTAGAACAATTTCAACTCATTTCTTTCTTTCTTCCCTACGAGCTCTCTCTTTCTTTTCAACTCTGTGCCTTTTTCCACCATCTTCATTCATTAGAGCATCCTTATCAGTTGAGGTTATTAGGGGGAGAATGTAAGAGTGAGTAGGAAAGAGAATAATGTGGGAGGGGAGGGAAAAAAAATATCAAAACTGATTTTATAAAAAAAAAATATATAAAAAATAAGCATGTCATTTCTCTATTGGTTTTTTATCCTTCATCATTAATTATTTTTCTTAGGCAGAGTAATATCCCAACATTTGCAGATGCTCCCCACCCCTTCTCTCTCTTGATTCTCTCTCTGCCACCATGGCATTTTGGCCTCAAAAGTAGTGAATTCTCCCCTATTTCTCATCTGATGTAGATGCTCTTAGTTAAACCCACCACCTATAGATGGAGATAACCAAAAGGGAAGAGAGATTAGGACAGGTTTGCTATCGAATTTGTCAGCTCTTTCCTTCTCAAATAAATTATCTTCTTAGTAATAGCAATTTTGCCCGGATAATTAGATTGCTGTCCAATTTTTATTAGCTTTTGGATTAGTTCATCGTATTGTCCAGCAAATCAACCAATTGTCTACTGATTAGTTTTAGTTTGCATGTATTTTACAGACATTCCAACAGTAGGCACAAAGATGACTGATTTATACAATGGTCTTTTTAATTATATCCTCAAGAGTCTCGGCCACACCAGTATATGCAAAGAACCTCTACTTAGATACATATTTGATCATTATTATTGTTATTATTGTTGTTGTTGTTATTATTATTAATATGATTATATATTCTGTATAAGTGTATATATGTCTTTTAAAAACATATTCCATTTTTTTTTTAACCAACTGTTAGGAGTCCCACATTGATCAATAAAAGAAAATATATAAGTTCATAAGACTATGAATTAGACTAAGTAATTGATTGTGTTCAACCTTTTAGTATAATTTGACCCATGTTTATTATAGTCGAGTTGAGTGACCCTAGGAAAGTCAACGTCCCTTTCAAAAAAAAAAATTAAAAAATTTAGGAACGCTAAGTACGGTCCCCTTTTAAAAATATTTTAGGTCCCCTTTTAAAACTTTTTTAGGTCCCTTTGAATTTTTTTTTTTAGGAACGCTAAGTACGGTCCCTTCCAAAAAAAAAAAAAAAAAAAAAAATTTAAGAAGGCCTTCCGCCACCCATGGTGAACACGGTCCCAACAGTAACGGTACACCGTTATTTTTTATTTTTTATTAATAAATCGCGTGACTTTTCTTCTTTATTTTCACATTTCGCGGTTTCACTTCTTCTCCGCGCAAGTTCCTTCAACATTCGTAAATTATGAATGTGTATGCATGGATTTATGAATGTGCAATTATGAAATTATAAATTTTTTGTTATGAGATTATGAATTTTCTGTTATGAAATTATGAATTTTCTGGTATGAGGTTATGAATTTTCTGTTATGAGATTATGAATTTACTGTAATAGAAAATTCATAATTTATTAAATGTTTTCTTATATAATGTGTGTATATATATATATATATATATATATATATATATATATATATAAATGCCACTTAGGTGGCCCGCAGTGTTCCACACTTCAACGTACCAATGACAAAACTTTATGTTTTTTTTTTTTTTTTTTTTTTTTTTTTGTTTTTTTATAAGGTAACAGTGGCAATTGAAAGCGATATATTGAAACATAATATTGGCTAAGTTGACTAAAACTTTTCACTACTCGATCGATAGATGCTAGGAACAATCGTTATGCCATGGAACCGTGTTCACCATTCATGGGAAATACGGTTCCAACGGTTTTAGTACATTGTTTTTTTTTTTTTTTTTTTTTTTTTTTTTTTTTTTTTAAATTGCGTGACTTTTCTTCTTTATTTTCATATTTTGCGGTTTCATTTTAATTTGAGGTGAGCAATGATTTCAGACATTCATAAATTATGAATTCATGCCTGCACATTCACTTTGGAACCATGCCTACACATTTCCGTCCGAAATCACGGACATTCATAAATTATGAATCCATGCTTGCACATTCACTTTGGAACCATGCCTACACATTCACTTTGGAACCATGAGATTATGAATTTTCTGTCATAAGATTATGAATTTTCAGTTATGAGATTATGAATTTTCTGTTATGAGATTATGAATTTACATTACATTCATAATCTCATAACAGAAAATTCATAATCTCATAACAGAAAATTCATAATTTAATAAATATTTTACTTTTATGCGATTATGAATTTACATTACATTCATAATCTCATAACAGAAAATTCATAATTTGATCAAAAACGCGCGCCGTTAATTCCTCATCCGCGATTTTTTTTTTTTTTTTTTTTTTTGTGCCTAAAAACGACGTTATTTGGACTTGTGTTCACTATTCACGTTGAACACGTTTCTAGGGCATAATTTGCCTGCTAGGAAACCCCCATGTGAAGAGTGATTTGCTCTCATCTCACAAATCCTTTCGTGACCAATCATTTTTCGTCATAATCATTATTGGACCATGGTCCACACAATTGTGTGGATCATAAATAAAAAATACATTTTTAATATATTAAAGGTAAATACTTTAGCCAATCTTTGCTCCATGTTCGTCTCCAAAATAACTTCAAAAAGTTTTAGAATCCAGTAATAATAATAATAATAAAATCACACATAACCAGTTATAATAATAAGATGACACATTGGTAATTTGAAAATTTTGTTATTAGTCTAATTGCATGTTTTTAATTTGTTGAGGGGTTAATTACACTTTTTTTAAAGTTAAGTGACCTAATTATATTTTCTTGTATAGTTGGTCAATTTGAACCACAAACTGTTATATACAATGCGGAAGGCAAATTCTTAAACAGAACACAAATATGCACCAATTAAAGAAGAATCATATACTTAAACCAATAAAAGAATTAATGTCATCATATCAATTACATACCAATATACAATGCAATAACAGAATAAAAAAATACTAGTATGGGCAGAAGAGGGAGATCAAATCCCCCGCTGCGAAAGATTACAGAATATAAAATGACAATGATATTTACATGAATTTCTTCAATTTGAGGTAACTGAAGATTGGTCTCTCTGGAACTGGCAAGCATTTCACAACCCAACCAATAGGCCAAGATGCAGCTGCTAATCCCAAACACAATCCCCATTGTCCCCAGTTTAATCTCTCTGTGTCAGCAAATTTCTTCAGAAACTCCACCATAACCACCTGAAGCACAACTGTTATGCAGATAATCCCCACAAACAGCTTATTCTTGTGTATCCCTTGGAAAACATTCCTCTTCTCGAGCTTCCTCGCGTTGAACTCGTTGAACACTTGGCAAAGGACGAACGTGTTGAAGATCAGCGTGTCATTCACCCCCTTGCTCACCCCGAAGATTGATTCCCCTCTGAATTGCAGGACAAGCAGGATGGATATCTGGTATAGGGCCTGGGCTAGGAGGTTCCTCCACATTATGTTGGTGATCAGTGGCTCGGTTCTCCCCACGGGTGCCCTGTCCATGAGCTCTTTTGATGGTTTTTCGGTGGCGAGGGCTAATGCTCCTAAGGTGTCCATGATGAGATTGACCCAGAGAAGCTGCACTGCTGAGAGGGGGACTTCTCCTGCAGACACTGCTGCCACGAAGTTGATCACGAGGGCTGCCACGTTTACTGTGAGCTGAAACTGGATGAATTTCTGGATGTTATTGTAGACGCATCTTCCCCACATCAAGACTGTGGCTACAGAAGCAAAGTTGTCGTCTAGGATGACAATGTCTGAGCTCTCTTTAGCCACTTCTGTGCCCTGAATCCCCATGGAGAGTCCTATGTCTGCTTCTTTTAGAGCTGGGGCGTCGTTCGTGCCATCTCCTGTGACTGCAACTACATGGCCTTTTTTCTTCAGGCACTGCACCATTAGGAGTTTGTCGAAAGGCGAGGATCTTGCCATTACACGGATGGTTTCTACTCGTGCCATTTGTTGTGCTTCTGTTAGGTTTCTGAACTCGAGCCCTTCTATGACTGATCCTTCTTCGGGTGCCTGGTTAGGATGCAGAATGCCACATTCTGTGGCTATTGCCTTTGCTGTGAAGATGTTATCTCCGGTTATCATCTTGATGTTCACCCCCGCGAATTGGCAGGATTCAACGGCTTTCTTCACACCATCTCTGCAGGGATCTTTGAGGCCTACTAGTCCTAGAAGAGTTAGGCTATCTTCTGGAACTGAAATTTGTGTTTCTGTGACTTGTTTGTGTGCAAAGGCTATGCATCTGAGGCTGCTGGCAGCCATGCCTTGGATCATTTGCTCGAATTTCACTCTCTCGTTGCTATCCAGAGATTTCTTATTCCCTTCCAGATCATAGTAATGTGAACACATTCCAAGGATCATTTCTGCAGCTCCTTTCCAGTGAACATGAACTGTGTTATCTGTAGCCTTTTTCATGGAAACCCCACTCCTCTTTTTCTCTGAATTGAATGCTTCCACGTGAAGAACAGTGTAGTTTCTCTTCACTTCCTCCATATCCATGTTAAGCTCCTCAACAGCCCAGGATAAAATGGCTTTCTCTGTTGGACTCCCCGAGAACTCGAAACCCAAACCCGAATCATCTGACCTGAAAACACTGCCTGTTGTGTTGAGGCCAACCCCTTGGTGGAATAATTCAAGAACTTTGTCAGCAATTTCAGCTCTGTTCTTCCCCTCCATGGACTCTTTTCCCAGCCAGAACTTTGTCACCTTCATCTTATTCTGAGTCAAAGTTCCTGTTTTATCAGTGCAGATTGTTGTGGCAGACCCCATTGTCTCACAAGCAGAGAGCTTCCTCACCATTGCCTGATCACTCATCATTCTCTTCATGGAATATGCGAGAGTAAGAGTTACAGCAAGAGGCAACCCTTCTGGAATCGCCACGACGACAATGGTGACGGCAGCGGCTATGATTCCCACCACGGAATTGATCACGTCATCCGCCTTCGTCTTGCTCCCGTTGAACTCTTTGTTCCCGTTTTCATCCTTAGTGTGTCCCGTGAAATATCGTACCAACAAGACAACCAGTACGAGGAATGCCACCGCTAAACCAACCTTTCCTATGGATGATGTAAGCTTGTTTAACCTCGTCTGCAATGGCGTCTCCTCGCTGTTACATCATGAATTGAATAAAAACTTAATTAGCAGAAGTACCTCCAATCATAATTGAGTAAATTGAAGCATTTGCTAAAAGCTCAATGGCGATGCTCAATACGAGGGCATGACCTTTGGTCTGGCTCTAATACCAAATTGAAGCATGTGCTCTATCTCAATTAAAAGGGATTTGCAGATTAATGGCTATGCTCAATAGAGTATCATAAACCTAGTTAACCCACTTGTAAGACCTTAATATATAAAATATTAATTACCTGCCGGAATCGCTGCTGATTTCGCTCATCATGGCGCCCCAGGCGGTGTTCATGCCGACAGAAGTTACCAAGAATCTTCCATATCCGTCAGCCACTTTCGTCCCGGAAATAAGGAACGGATTCCGGTCATGATTGATCTCTACGTGATCACTCTCGCCGGTCATGCTCGATTCATCGACTTGCAACGAGTGCCCTTCCACCAATAACCCGTCCGCCGGGACTTGATCTCCGATCTTCAAGCAGACAATATCTCCGACAACGATCTCGAAGATGGAAACCTGCCGCCGTCTCCCGGCCCTGACAACCTCAACCAGAATGTTCTTACTGATCTTCGACAGCTTATCGAACTGTCTGCTCTGCCGGAAATTGCTGAGAGCGGAAACGGAGATTACCAGAAAGACGGCGACAAATATACTCCCTCCATCGTACCATCCTTCCTTGATTCCATCCTCTTTGATCCCAAACGCTAGAGATAAAACAGCACATGCCAAGAGGATAATAATGGTGGGATCTCTGAACGCCTCCCAGACAAAATGGAAGAGATTCTTCGCCGGCGGCTTACTGTAAGTGTTGCTTCCAAATGCTTGGTTTCTACGCGAAATATCCTGGTCGTCGCCATAGATTCCGTCGTCCAAATTAGTGTCCAGAGAAGAAGAAAGGCCTCCAATTCCACCAAGATTAGCAAGATGCTCGAGGCTTTTCTCCTTGACAATCTTTGCAAGGCTTGACTGATCAAGATCCTGGAAACAACGAGGGTGTTCTTCATCATCATCCACGTCAATGGAAAATCTGTCAGATTGTTCAGGAGACACTTTCCTGGAGGGATTCTTGAGAAGATATCTGTAAGATGGAGCTTGGAAGAAGAGCTTGGCACTGTGATTTTGTTTAGAATAATGGCGGAATGCATTCAAACATTTGATCATAGAAAGTGCAAGACGCCATCTTTTCTTGCTTGATAACCTCAGTTCCGTTTTCAGTGGCAGGTCGATGACAACAATGTCCATGCTGCGAAAAATGGCTTGCAGATTTCTCTCGTGAAGCTGTAAAAGAAGAAAAGGATGAAAGGTATGTTTGTAATTGCTATATATCAATCTTGAACGACAAGCTAAGCTGTCCACTAATGGAAGTTTTCAGAATTGATGAATGGGTTTCGATTTGTAACATGATGATTTCCTCGTATGTATTTATAAATCGATTCACCGCGTCTGAGAAAGGCGGTGATGAATAGGATGCGTTTTCGGCAAGTATGAATTTCTAGTACAGTTGAGCTAAATTTTGGGTTACCTTCGTCGTGTTCACTCCGTATTATAATATAACCGCCAACTTTCATAATAGCCGTTAAATGAAATTTTTTTATTTTTTATTTTTAAAAAAGCTGACGTCGTGTACTTTTTCCTGTGATGTTTGACTATTCTCAAATATTTTCTTCAACATCTTTACAAGTAATCTAAAAATTTATGTATACAATTTGGACAATATTTCTTCCTACACACAAAGCACTTTCATTAGTTAGCATTGTATATTTTGCTTCTTGCGGGTCAAGATACTATAAATATATGTTTGCTTTCTTCTACGATAGATCTTCCTTGAAAATAATTGGAAGAAATGATCAAATCTTCCAATATTTTTCTGATCATGTTTTGCAAATTAGGAAGTTATAGAACACATTTGTTGCAATTTTCTGATATTTTTCTTGGTTGAACCGTAATAAAGTATTTTTAGTGTGATTAATCTTTCATGTTTAATTTGTACACGGCTACCATATAAGAGTAGAGTTTATCTCGTGTACATTTACAAATTGTGATTGTGGACTTCCATCCAAAAGTTTTCCATGTATAGTGTATGTTGATCTTCTTATCCAATTTGAATACGAAAGTTTCAAATTATTCTGTTCTAGTGGACCTATCACATCTTCAAGCATTTATATGAATAAAGTCATGTTGCATCATCTACTCCAAAAAATAAAAATAAAAATAAAAATTATACGTTGCCAAGTGTGGGTGAACATAATTTTCGTACTTGAATTTCAAGAGTTCAATTCTTGTTAACACCGTATCGGTCAAGCTCACGATTTACCTCTTCAAAGTGTTTTGTGAACTATTATGCATGAGTGAGATTTATATAGTACATACCATCAAATAATTATTATAAAATTTTCTCGTCATTCAAAAATAATATTGCATTGTATTTATTATTTGATGTGTCATTATCGTATTTTTAATTTGTAGACTTTCCTCAAAATGAGGTTGGTCACGATATTCAATTAAAATAAAGATTTTTGCTTCTTTTATTTAGTATCACATTAAATACATAGGTGTGGAAGAAATGACGCGAGATGTGTAGTAATGTTTGTAAGAAAACATAATAGTTTTATTAATACTTTTTTTTTTTTGAATGTTACTGGCTCTATTACATTGTAGTATCTGTTCATATACACAAAGAACCAACGCCTCCACTGAGGCTCAAACTCACAACCTTCCAAATGGAAGTTCAACCCGAGTACCATTAGACCACATAGTCTTGGTTAATAGTTTTATTAATACAATACTTTTTATTTTAAAATATTTTGTCGAAGGGCAATACTAAATTTTCAGGAAAACTCTTATTGTCATATTGGGAGAAGAAATATTATTTTTAACAATATGAAGATTTTATGAAAAATTACTTCTTCTCGAATATCATTCCCATCTTCACTTTTCAATAAAATGTACCCAAAAAAAAAAAGAAAAAAAAAAGAAGAACATTACGTATTATACATCAAGAATCATATATAATGATGACGCATACCGCGTAACATGCGTCAAAAGAAACTGAACGGAATGTACGGCGTTATCCTGCACGTAGGCATACATACTGCGGAAATTGGTCAAAGTCGGCGGTCTTTCTTCTCATATAAGAGCATCCACAATGGTTGGGGAGAATAGGGGGATAATGTAAGAGTGATTAGGAAAGAGAAGGGGGAAGGGGAGGAAAAAAAAAAAAAAAAACAAAACTAAAAATTAAAAAAACAGAGGTGTCAGGCGTGTCGTTTGGCGCGCCTGACGCGCCCTCGGGCGCGTGCTTTGCACGCGCCCATGTGGGCTTGCTGCTGTGCGCGGAACACGCACAGCAGCAATGTTCATTATTTATTTTTTTTCTTCTTTTCTGACATTAATCCCAATTTTGCAGGAGAAATCTTCTCACCATTATCTCTTCTTCACACTAGATATTATCCCCACTCAAGAGATTGAATCTGACATTATGCTCCTATTATCTACTGATGTAGATGCTCTAAGTTTGTTCTCAATTTCCTGGAAATGAAAGGAAAGTGATAAATGTATGGAGTATAATTTTTGTTAAGGATATTTGGGTTATATATTTATAGTACTTTTTCTATTTAAATTATTTATGTAAGTATATTAGTTCTCTTAATTATTTTAAAAGTAGCGATTTTTCTCCATAATATATTAAATTGATATTTCTAGTAAACATTTTATTTAATTTTCTTCTCCAACAAATTATTGCGTATACGTAGGGATGATCACGGTTTGATTCAAACTGAATCGGACATTATAGCAATCGAATTGAAAGTTTCTGGTTATGATTCAGATTAGAACCCCAAATTTGGATTTTAGTTTATTAAAATTATGAATCAAAAAAACTGGATCCTGAACTGTTAATCGGCGGTTCTGGATCCGGTTTGAACTGTCTTTATTTTAAAATTTTATTTTTTATTTTAAAATAGTCTAAATTCAACAATAAATGTATAGTATTTTATTTTTTTCAATTCGGAAAATGAAGAGGCCTGGTTCGCGATTTTAATTGTTGAGCCATTAATGTGCGCTCCAACTATCAGCTTAGGCTTTTAGTTGAGATGGAGCACATGCTTCAATTTGGTATCAGAGCCAGACCAAAGGTCATGGGTTCAAATTTTAGCGCCACTTGTAAGCGAAAGCGACTACGGTTTACCGGTCCACGTGAGAGTTCGAATCTCACCGCCACCTATAAGTAACTATGGTTCACGTGTTGCTTGGAACCCATTGCACACTTAGGCTTTTAGTTGAGATGGAGCACATGCTTCAATTTTAATAAACTCTAAATATCGGGTTTCGCTTCTAAATTGTAATTACAATATTTCGGTTTGGTTGCTATAATGATTGTTCGGTTTAAATCAAATCGTGGTCATAATTTGTTAGAGAAGAAAAAATAAATGAGATATTTATTTTAAGGGTAAATGTGTCCATTTAACATTTCAGTGGGATAAACAACCACTTAAATAATTCAGGGAAAAAAGTGCTATAAGTATATAACTCAGGGAGAAAAATGACTATTTTTCCTTTTTGTTACATGTATATGATTTATTAGGTAAAAAAAAAAAAGAGTAATTATATGTATAAATAACTCAGTAGATATTCAGGTGGTAAATTATACATAAAGACGTAGAAATTATTCTTAATATAGTGGGTTCTTTATGACACTTTTACTAATCCAGTGGTCCTTCCAAATCTAACTAAAATGTCGCTAAGTTACCATAATTTTCACATCTACCATTTTGTCTGGTTCGGATGTCGTGGTAGTCCTTCGAACGAAAATTTTTGCCTTTGTAATAAAGAAAAGTAAATGAATAATATTGTGACTCACATCTTTGTCTAGTTCAATCAAAGCAAGATATTTGAGTAAATTAAAAATAAAGTAGATTATAGTTCATGTAGTATTATTCTGCACGGAATACTAAAATTTAAAATTTTGGATTGAGGAACAAAAATTTTTGGTCATTCAAAAATATAGTAAAAGATTAGATTTTTTAAAAAAGTAATGAATATTTTGAAGTACTATTGGTGAGTGGTTGAAATTTTTAACCTGATTAATCCTTAAGTATAAATATAAGTCAAGCATTTTGTACTGTACTCAGTTAACACTTTTGATACTTTCTTTAAAAAATGCCACAGGATCAAACTCAGATGGTGGGGTAATAGAGTCAATAATAATAAAAAAAAGTATAAATATAAGTCCAATTAACATTAAATTAAACAGGTTTACAACTCATCAACAAATGGATGAGATCATGATTTCAGACATTGTCGACATCGAAGCATGGCGTGGCATTGCATTGCTGGTGCCGCGGCGTGGCGCGGCGGTGCAAGTCAAAAGCTAAGATAGATACAATAAGCGTTTGGTGTTGAAATGATGAGAAAGAACATTAATCATGTAAGAGAATTTCACTTGAACATTATTAGTGTTCAGATTTCATGCCATTGACTATTTTTAATTTGCACTACAAACAATCTGATAATCAGGGCTTCAAGTATCACTCTTTAACAATGATTTTCAATCATAATATAAATTGAAGCCCTCTCTCTTCCCCCTCAACGCTTGCAGGATGTGCCTTAACTGCTATGTTTGTGGCGCCTAGACGCTAGGCGCCCCTAGACCGTGGCGATTTTCCCCCTAGGCGCCCGCCTAGCGCCTAACTCGGCCGACTTGGCCGCCTAAGCAGCCGCCTAGCGTCTAACTTAGCCGAGTTAACTCGTCCATTTCTGTCGAGTTAACTTGATCAGCTCGGCCTTGCTAATTTTTTTCATTATATATATATAAATATGTGTGTGTGTGCGCGCGCGCACGTGTGTGTGTATATACATATATATACATACATATATATAATATGCCATATATGCACCTACAGACTAATTTGATACTTTGAATCTTTGGATGATTGAATTATTTGAGTATTTCATATTTGAGTATTTTTAATTTTTAATATTGTTTTGATGTTATGACTTATGAATTATCAATATTTCATTTATTTGGATGTGTTATTTGATTGAATGTTGAAAACAGCCTCATTAAAATTGTCAAACTAAAAGTCTGCCACTGTTTTTTTGGCACCCGCCTAGCGCCGCCTAGATTCCGCCTAGGCGCCGCTTAGACCGCCTAGGCGCTAGGCTCTGTCCCGACGCCCGACTAGCGCCTAATGCTTACTGCAACCATGATATATATATATATATATATATATATATATATATATATATATAGAAGATTTAGACACTACACTCTGTGAATGGTAACAAAACAAAGCTTATGAAATTATTTTTGTTTGATTGACTAATTAAGTTGTGTCGAGTACAATCATGTTAATATACATGATGAGGTTGAGTGTAAACAGATTAGGTAATAATCAACATTTTCAAATTTTCTATAAAGTTATTATATCAAATAATATATAAACAATCAGATCAAGAAAGCACCCAAAGCGAGTATTAATATAAAATTTTCATGTATAGTTTGAGAAGTGAAAAGTAATTATTTTTTATTGTTGGTTTAACTTTCTCGAACATTTTGCGCAAACAGAAAAGAAAAAAGATTAATTCATAGGATAAAAATTATGTTCTTTATTGTTTTCTTCTCATATTAATATATTAAAGAAGCATAAGTGCAAATTAAGGGAGGTTCCAAAATTACTAACAAGAAAATACTAATAACAAAGCTTTTTTTAGCTCAATTGGTAGAGCGCAAGGTCTTAACATTGTGGTCGTAGTTTGAGCCCCATGACGAGCACAGTTATTTACAATAATATAAATAACTCAATAGTCATTTAACTTTAAGCCCTCGTTGCTTGCTGCTCGATTTGCATGCCGATGTCGCCTTTATTTACAATAGCCAAATAGTACATTTAACTCAAAGCTGCCCTTGTTGCTTATTGCACAATTTGCGTGCTGAGGTCATCCTATCTTATTTTATTTTGATTATATTTCTATTGTACATAGCATTTTTGTCTCATTTGATTTTGAGTCCTATGTGAACTACTCATTACCTTCCACATAATTTTTTTTTTTTTTGAAACTTTGGCTTGAAAATACTCATAACAAAGTCCGTCTAGCTCAATTGACCTAGTAGAGCGCAAGGCTCGGTGGGTGCAATTATTTACAATCATAGTTACTTATTGCATGGTTCTCGTGCCGAGGTCACTTTTTGTGCACTACATAGTCATGGTTTTGAGTCCCACATGAACATACTTCTTCTTCTTTTCTTTTTTTTTTTTTAAAAAAAAAAAAAATTATTTACAATATATAGCCCAATAGTCATTTAACTCGAAGTTTTTGTTGCTTGTTACACAGTTTGTGTGCCCTTGTTGCTTACATTACATAGCATTCCGATTCCATTTCTATGGTACATAGCATTTATGTCTCATTTGATTATGATTCCTATGTAAACTACTCATAACTTTCCGTATAAAAATACTCTTATGAAATTTGACTTGAAAATGTTTGTAACAAAGTCTGTCTGGCTCAGTTAATAGAGCGCAAAGCTCTTAATCTTGTGGTCGTGGGTTCAAACCCACGGTGGGCAAAGTTGCACATTTGCATATATAATGGCACACTGAATGAGTGAACATTAAAGAGTTTTTTCAGAATGGGAAAAGATTAATTTAGTATCAATGAAAACCACCAAAGAATTAAGGAATAAGGTTCAAATTGGCCACTGAACGTAACCTAAAAATGCAATTAGGCCACTGAACGAAAAAAAGTGTAATTAGGCCACTGAACACTCCAAAAATGTGCAATTTCACCTGATAGCAGGTTATCTGCTTACGTGGCAGCTGAGTTGACATTTTAAATCATTTTTAATAAATTTTAATAATAAATTTTTATTTAAAAAAATTTTTTTAAAAATAAAAAACGACTTTATTTTATTTTTTATTTTATTTTTTTTTCAATTTTTTATAAAATTTATTATTAAAATTAATTATTAAAAATTATTAAAATTTATTTAAAAATTATTAAAAATGCCAACTCAGCTGCCACGTAAGCAGGTAACCTGCTAAAATTGATGGTAACCTGCTATCCGGTGAAATTGCATACGTTTGGAGAGTTCAGTGGCCTAATTGCACGTTTTTGAAGTGTTTAGTGGCCTAATTGCACTTTTTGTTCGTTCAGTGGCCTAATTGCATTTTCAGGTTACGTTCAGTGGCCAATTTGAACCTTATTCCAAGAATTAATAAATAAAGGAAAAATACTGCTTAAACCAACAAGAGAAATCCAACCATCCATCCTAACCAATCAAACAACACACAATCAAGCCCAAGATAGCACATCACAGCCCAATAAAAGATCACCGTCAAAGCCCACAAACCAAACCATATTCCCTGTAAGGCCCAGTCCAATTGCGATCAACTAAAGTGGGAAAGGAAGACAACATGCAAAAAAAAATCTCATGTTTCGAAATGTTCATAATTGTATAATAGAATGTACATAATTGTGCGTCAATTCCCCACATAACTTAACAAAACGACGTCATTTTGATCATGGTGGATTGTGCGCCCTGGTGCACGATATAACGATTGGAAGGGAACAAGTTGAACGTAATGACCAAGATAATTAGTTTCACATAGATTTTACTACTATAAAAAGATTAAATCCAATCAATTTGTTACTTTGGATTCCAAGTTCCAACTTGATCTGCGAACTTCATTAATAAATTTACTAGCTAAATGAAATTATTTATCATCCATCAACTTGAAATCACATTTCTGCAAAGTGTTGTACACGGACACGCAGAAAGAATTACGTGGTAATTTCAAAGGTCCACATAGTCAGTCATAGTAAGCGCGTATAGAGATCGTATTGTTGACTGAAGCTACTACTCAAATGGTACGCTTTAAATGGAATTTATCTAATAATTTTAGTTAACAGAGAATTATATTACGAGGAGAACTCATTAGTTTCAATCAAAAAATAAGTAATAATTGTTTGACTAGTAATAGGCGCTTCATATTAACAAGTCAAGTCAGGTAGGGCTGTTAACGAATCGAACATAAACGAACGGAGGTTGTTCGTGTTCGTTTGTTAAAGATTTTGGAGTGTTCGTGTTCGTGTTCGTTTGTTAAGGATTTTGAAAATCCTGTTCGTGTTCGTTTGTTAAGCGTTCGTTAGTGTTCGTTAACGTTCGCGAACATGTTCACGAACGTGTTCGTTAACGTTAACGAACATGTTCGCGAACGTGTTTGTTAACGTTCGTGAACACGTTCGCAAATGTGTTCGTTAACGTTAACAAACACGTTCACAAACATGTTCATTAACAAGCACGTTCACGAACATATTCATTTACGTTCATGAGTACTTAATAAACAAACACCTACACATGTTCATGATCACAATTCGTTCGTGAACAATAAATAATATACATTCACGAACAATAATCAAACAAACAACACAACTACAAAACTAATATAGTATAATATAATATAATATATGTTTGTGAACATGTTACGTTATTAAACGAACACAAGCGAGCTTATTCACGAACATTATTAAACGAACATAAACGAGCTTGTTCACGAACATTAGTAAACGAACACAAATGAGCTTGTTCACGATCTCTTAGCAAACGAGCTTACAACTGTTCAAGCTCTGTTCGTTTATTAACCGAGCTCTAAATTTTGTTTGTTAATGTTCGTTTACCTTAACAAACGAACATAAACGAACGCTTACCGAACACGAACACGAGTAGTTTGCCGAAAGCTCTGTTCGCTAACACCCCTAAAGTCAGGGGTTTGAATCTCAACAAAAGTAAACTGTATTAAGATTGGGTTCGAGTCTCAACAAAAATAAATTGTATTAAGATTGACAAGTACTGGGAGGAAGAATTGTGTAGGTTGAAGAAGGGTCAAGTCCCCTATACTGGCTCTCGAAATTGTGCGTACTTACAGGACATGGAATTAAAGCTGACAAATAATCTGTATGATTATCTCCTCCATTTATTACGTATACCTTTCATGTATCAGCTCCACACTTATTATGTTACTCACTGAATCTAAAATGATTAAAATTAAATCTTCTTACAAGGCACTTTCAACACATTAGATTTAATTTCTACTAGAATAAAAGAATTACATTGATGAGCATTACATCACATCAGAAAAATACAATGTAATGATCGAATTATCCTATTAATCTTTCTTCTTTCATTACAGTGAGAAAATTAACATGATGAATTTTAACAAATAATTAATGACAGTAACTAGCTAGTAGCAAAGAAACACTAATTTTAACTGTGTTCATCATCTTCTTCATAATGTTCATCATCAAGGTTAAAACTCTACCCAATGTTCATCGTCATCTTCACAAATTCTTCATAGTTGACTTGACCATCTCCATCCAAATCTGCCTCTCTTATCATCTGTTCAACCTCTTCGTCTGTAAGCTTCTCCCCCAAATTTATGAATTTATCATCACATGCCTCATCTGCATATATATATGGAATCCAAACATTTTACTTCCCAATATAATTGCAGTAATTTCTTGAATTTTAAGTCAAACAAAAATATAATCGCCAAACTAAAGGTTTGGAGGGTGGGTTACGTAGTTGTAAACAATGTAAGTCATAGCAAGCCAAGTCATATATAGGTGGCCTTCGCTACGGGTTCAAGTCTCAACAAGAGTAAAATTGTACACACTTAAGACTGACCGGTATTATTGAGAAGGAAAATTGTTGAAATCCAACATCCTACTTCTCGAAAATGTAGCGGTGATGAGTTCAAGTTCCATCAATATGTATGATTATCTCCTCCATTTGTTACACCTATACTAAATCAGCTCCACACTTGTTATGTCACCCACTGAATCTAAGATGATTAAAATCTTCTTACAAACTAAATGATGAAATTTGCTTAAATACATTCCAAACATTGTAAACTAAATATACAAATTCTCCGAGCACTTTCAACACATTAGATTTCATTTCTACTAGAATAAAGGAATTACGTTGATGAGCATTACATCACATCAGAACAATATACAATTAATGAAATTATCCTATTACTCAGAAGATGCTAGGAAACTCCCCATGTGAATTGTGAGTGATTCAATGGTATGAGAATCCAGGTGTCCATCTACTGCTCTCATCTCACAAATCCCCCACTGAGAAAGAATACAGACTATAAAATGACAATTATATTTACATGAACTAATTCAATTTAAGGTAACTGAAGATTGGTTTCTCGGCAAGCATTTCACAACCCAACCAATAGGCAAAGATGCAGCTGCTAACCCCAAACACAATCTCCACTTTCCCCAGTTTAATCTCTCTATGTCAGCAAACTTGTATAGAAACTCCACCATAACCACCTGAAGCATAACTGTTATGCAGATGATCCCCACAAATAGCTTATTCTTGCATATCCCTTGGAAGACATTCCTCTTCTCGAGCTTCCTCAAGTTGAACATGTTGAACACTTGGCAGAGGATGAACGTGTTGGAGATCAGTGTGTCATTCACCTCCTTGCTCACTCCGAAGATTGATTCACCTCTGAAATGCAGGAAAAGCAGAATCGATATCTGGTAAAGAGCCTGGGCTAGCAGGTTCCTCCACATTATGTTTGTGATCAGTGGCTCAGTTCTGCCAACAGGCGGCCTGTCCATGAGCTCTTTTGTTGGTTTTTCGGTGGCGAGGGCTAATGCTCCTAAGGTGCCCACGGTGAGACTGACCCAGAGAAGCTGCACTACTGAGTAGGGGACTTCTCCTGCAGACCATGCTGCCACGAAGTTGATCACGAAGTCTACAACTTTTACTGTGAGATGAAACAGGATGGCTTTCTGGATGTTGTTGTAGAAGCATCTTCCCCACATCAAGGCTTTGGCTACAGTTGCAAAGTCGTCATCCAAGATGACAATGTCTGAGCTCTCTTTAGCCACTTCTGTGCCCTGAATCCCCATGGAGAGTCCTATGTCTGCTTCTTTTAGAGCTGGGCCATCTCCTGTGACTGCAACTACATGGCCTTTCTTCTTCAGGCACTGCACCATTAGCAGCTTGTCCAAAGGCGAGGATCTTGCCATTACACGGATGTTTTCCACTCGTGCCATCCGCTGTTCTTCTGTTAGGTTTCTGAACTCAAACCCTTCTATGACTGATCCTTCTTCTGGTGCCTGGTTAGGCTGCAGAATGCCACACTCTGTGGCTATTGCCTTTGCTGTGAAGACATTGTCTCCGGTTATCATCTTGATGTTCACGCCCGCGAATTGGCAGGTTTCAATGGCTTTCTTCACACCATCTCTGCAGGGATCTTTCATGCCTACAAGCCCCAGAAGAGACAGTCCATCTTCTGCAACTGAAACTTGTGTTCTTGTGACGTGTTTGTGTGCAAAGGCTATGCATCTGAGGCTGCTGGCGGCCATGCCTTGGATCATTTGCTCGAATTCCACTCTCTCGTTGGCATCGAGAGATTTCTTGTTCCCTTCCAGATCATAGTAACCTGAACACATTCCAAGGATAATTTCTGCAGCTCCTTTCCAGTGAGCATGAACTGTGTTATCTGCAGCCTTTTTTATAGAAACCCCACTCCTCTTTTTCTCTGAATTGAATGCTTCCATGTGAAGAACAGTGTAATTTCTCTTCACTTCCTCCATATCCATGCTAAGCTCCTCAATAGCCCAGGATAAAATGGCTTTCTCTGTTGGACTCCCTGAGAACTCGAAACCCAAACCCGAATCATCTGACCTGAAAACACTTCCTGTTGTGTTAAGACCAACCCCTTGGTGGAACAGTTCAAGAACTCCCCCTGCAATTTCAGCTCTGTTCTTTCCCTCCATGGATTCTTTTCCCAGCCAGAACTTCGTCACCTTCATCTTATTCTGAGTCAAAGTTCCTGTTTTATCAGTGCAGATTGTTGTGGCAGACCCCATTGTCTCACAAGCAGAGAGCTTCCTCACCATTGCCTGATAACTCATCATTCTCTTCAAGGAATATGCGAGAGTTAGAGTTACAGCAGAAAGCAACAGTTCTAGATTCAGGACTTCGTAAATCGCAACAATAGTGGCTATGATTCCCACGTCGCAATTGATCACATAATACTCTTTCATCTTGCTCCTGTCTTTATGCTTATTGTGTCCTGTAAAACTTTGTACCGTCAAGACAACCAGTACGGTGAATAATGCCACTCGTAAACCAAACTTTCGTATGGGTGAAGCAAGCTTGTTTAACATCGTCTGCAATGGCGTCTCCTCGCTGTTACATGATGAATTCAATAAACACTTAATTAGCAGAAGTACCTCCAATCATTATTGCGTTGCATTATTCTGAGATGTGAGTAACAATAAACTTTATATACATCCTATATTTCATTAATAAACTTTATATATTGTTTGATCAACAAACAATCATTCAATTCAACAAAATTATTTAACAAGCCTACTTAACTTGTACACAAAAGTAAAATCTCTAGCTCTAGACCCACATCCTGATCTAACAAGATTTATGGATGTGATAAATCATAGGGACTCACAATCCATTCCATTAAATGGGAGGACCAGAGTTCTCACATGGAAGCCATCATATTGGGTGCTCGAAGGAATTTGTAAGGTAATAAATCACGATGATTTAGTTGTACTGTTCATTAGGTGAGAGGAGAAGTATATTATAAATCATAGTAATTCAACAATCTATTAGGTGAAACAACAGGTACCCACAAAGAACCACATATAATTTGTGAAAATGTTAAATTACTATGAATCAACCATTCTTTAGATAAGCTAGAGGACTCCAGTGCACACAAGAAACCCACCACATTAAGTATCTATAAACCTAATTAACTTGCATTAATTAAGACATTAATATATAAAATCTTAATTACCTGACGGAATCGCTGGTGATTTCGCTCATCATGGCGCCCCAGGCGGTGTTCATGCCGACAGAAGTTACCAAGAATCTGCCAAATCCGTCAGCCACTTTCTTCCCGGAAATAAGGAACGGATTCCGATCATGATTGATCTCTACGTGATCAGTCTCGCCGGGTATGCTCGATTCATCCACCAGCAACGAGTGCCCTTCCACCAACAATCCGTCCGCCGGGACTTGACCTCCGATCTTCAAGCAGACAATATCTCCGACAACGATCTCGAAGATGGAAACCTTCCGCCGTCTCCCGGCCCTGACAACCTCAACCGGAATGTTCTTGCTCATCTTCGACAGCTTATCGAACTGTCTGCTCTGCCAGAAAGTGCTGAGAGCGGAAACGGAGATTACCAGAAAGACGGCGACAAATATACTCCCTCCAGCGTACCATCCTTCCTTGATTCCATCATCTTTGATCCCAAACGCGAGCAATACGACAGCACAAGCCAAGAGGATAATAATGGTGGGATCTCTGAACGCCTCCCAGACAAAATGGAAGAGATTTTTGGGCGGCGGCTTACTGTAAGTGTTGCTTCCAAATGCTTGGTTTCTACGCGAAATATCCTGGTCGTCGCCATAGATTCCGTCTTGCAAATTAGTGTCCAGAGAAGAAGAAAGACCTCCAATTCCACCAAGATTAGCGAGATGCTCGAGGCTTTTCTCCTTGACAATCTTTGCAAGGCTTGACTGATCAAGATTCTGGAAACAACCAGGGTGTTCTTCATCATCATCATCCACGTCATTGGATAATCTGTCAGATTGTTCAGGAGACACTTTCCTGGAGGGATTCTTGAGAAGATAAGAATAATGGCGGAATGCATTCAAACATTTGATCATAGAAAGTGCAAGACGCCATCTTTTCTTGCTTGGTAACCTCAGTTCCGTTATCAGTGGCAGGTTGATGAGAACAATGGTCATGCTGGCTTGCAGATTTCTCTCGTCGCTGTGAGTAGTGGCGGCTGGTTTCTACTGTTATTAAAAAAATAATTAAAGAAATAATTGAAGTAGTAAACTGGTCGTCTGCAGATGGATATGCTTCTCCCCGACAAGATTTCCCGGTATGTATTTATTAATTCGTAACCGCGTTTGAGAAAGCTGCAGTGGTTGGTTGGATTTTTGCCGGAAGTGTAATAAATTCTGGTGGAGCCAACTTTCTGGTTATTCAAATCATATGATTATGAAAATAGATGCACTTGTAACTGATTTTACTTGCACATTTTACTTGCAAATATGAACCAACTACTTACATTTGTAACATATTTACTTGCACCAAAGTTTAAGTAATTTACAAAAATGTCACTGTGTCGAATTTTTAAAATTACATATAATTATGATTTGTTAATCTGGACACGTGGACAGCTGTAAATGGTTCTTATTTCTCTAAGAGGCGGACATCCTCGCCTGAGTACGCCCCTATATATATAATTCAGTTCTCGTGCGATTGAATGTGTCCCGTGCGGTTAAATTTGAGTCATTGATTTTGTCTAAATCAACATCTAGGATTAACAATGATTAAAAAAATACGATGACAATTTAGTCATTTTGCATCTAGGTCAAATTGAAGGGTGCATGATTTTCCTTATTAAGGTGCGTGGTTTTTATACTGTGTGGTTTAAGATACGTCATTTGTTGAAAACTTAAGTGCGTCGATCTAAAGTTTTAGGCGCGTGGTTTTTCTTCTTAAGGTGCGTCAGTTGTTGAAACTATGTGTCGGCCTAAACCTTTAGGTGCGTGATTTTCCTTCTTAAGGTGCGTCAGTTGTTGAAAGTTAAGGTTGCGCCATTTTAAAACTTTAGGTGCGTGATTTGTGTTTTTTTTTTTTAGGTGTATCTAAGGTTTCCACTGACGGACACAGTGACTAATACACTCTGTTTGCGTGCCCTTGTTGCTTGCATTGCATAGCATTCCGATACCATTTCTATGGTACATAGCATTTATGTCTTATTTGATTTTGATTCCTATGTAAACTATTCATAACTTTCCATATAAAAATACTCTTGTGAAACTTAACTTGAAAATACTCTTAATAAAACTCGTTTAGCTCAATTGGTAGAGCGTAAGGCTTTTAACCTTGTGGTCGTGGGTTTGAGCCCATGGTGGGAGAAGTTGCACGTTTGCATACATAATGCCGCACTGAATGAGTGAACATTAAAGAGTTTTTTCAGAATGGGAAAATATTAATTTAGTATCAATGAAAACCACTAAAGAATTAAATACACATTACAATAAATAAAGGAAATATACTACTTAACCCATCACAGCCCAATAAAAGATCACCGTCAAAGCCCAAATTAAAGTACCCAAACCATATTCCCTGTAAGGCCCAGTCCAATTGGGATCAACTAAAGTGGGAAAGGAAGAGAACATGCAAATTATATCGTGTGCACCAAGACGCACAATGCATTGTGCGTTCGTTCTGGCCCAAAACGACGTCCTTTTGTTTCTGTTACAGAATACATATATTCTTTTTGAAAAGATAATATACATAATCAAACATCATACACATAAACTCTTAACTCTTAAAAAAAATCTCCTATTTCGAATGTACATAATTGTACAATATAATATACATAATTATATAATAGAATACACATACACTTTGTCGCGTCAACTCCCCACACAACTTAACAAACGACGTCGTTTTGGGCAGGGTAGGGCACACAATGCATTGTGCACCCTGGTGCACGATATAACGATTGGAAGGGAACAAGTTGAACATAATGACCAAGATAATTAGTTTCACATAGATTTAACCACTGTAAAATGATTAAATCCAATCAATTTGTTACTTTGGATTCCAACTTGATCTCGAACTTCATTAATAAATTTACTAGCTAAATTTGATGTATCAAGTTCTGAACTCTTCATGTCAAGTTCTGTTCGATATTTTATTCCACTAATGTTATAATCTTGACGTATCGAATTGACTCAAAATTTTACTTTAGCTAAATAAAATTATTTATCATCCATCAACTTCAAATCACATTTTTGCAAATTATATCGTGAACTAGGATTCAATATGAATCTTGTGAGTCCCAATTCAAATTATGTACTTTTTTTTTGAAAGCCACCATTATGGGTGATTGTATTAAAGATAAGCTGTAACAAAATCCGGGGATCAGAATCTCAATACATCGTATGAGTCTGAGAAAAAGCATGTGACGCTAACGAATGCGCCATAAGATTCTCTAATCTAGGAATAAAATTAACAGAGCATAAATTAAAGGTTGACAATATAGTCCTGCATTCATCAATAATATAGCCAGTATACGTTCGCATCCGTGTGGCTTGTGTTGTTAGGAGTCGCTGTAGATTGTAGCAATCTGTATGTAGTCGTATCGAGAGCAAACCTTTCTCCTTTAACCATGATAACGCATCTTTACAAGCCAAGGCTTCTGCCATCAACAGGGAAAGACAATCGGGAAGCTGCATATGAAAACACGCCATGAATTCTCCTCCGCTTGTTAGCACAATCGCACCCGCCGTCGCATTTCCATTTGTGGCGTGGTATCCTGCATCTATATACACCTTGGGCAGTCCATTCTCCACAGCAGCGGCTCCAATAGAATGGGAGGTCGCAGATGTTCCAGCGCTGCTGGATGCTGCTGTAGATACTCCAGCATGTACCGTAGCCCATGCCTGCCACGCTGCAGCCGCTGCTTGCACAACTCGTTTGGGCCTCGGTAGAAAATGCTCCCATACCGCTTGGTTCCTCGCCCGCCAAATATAATAGAGTAACGCGGCTGCCATAATAAATTGATCAGGGGTGAGTATTTTCATGATTTCAAGAAACCAAGTTTGAAAAGAATCGGCCGTAATATTCATAACAGGCAAAGTAGATTCCTCCCAAACTGCTTGCGTGAAAGCACAAGTTACAAGGGCATGCATCGTACACTCGGGGTAAGTCACACACATTGAGCATATTGGATCAACATCCACTCTCTTCGTAATAAGATTCGTTGTGGTAGGGAGGATACCACTGAGGGCTTTCCACATAAATAATTTCCATTTTGGTGGTATTTTCATTTTCCACATGTGTAACCAGTCTCTAAATTCTCCATCCCTGTACTCATAATTTCCAACAACAAGCCTGTATCCCCCTTTAACCGTATAAATCCCATTTGGGTCCCCTGCCAATACCACATATCCGGATACTCCAGGCAAACAGGTACCCTGCTTATTCGCATTACATCATAATCCATGAATAAGTCCCTGAGTATATGTGGATCCCAAGTTCCAGTATCCTGGTCAATCAAACCCACCACTTTTGTACCCACCAACTCCTGGGGCATATCAGTTTGAATCATAGGTTCAGAGTCATCAGGTAGCCATGGATGTCCCCATATCAAAGTGTTATTCCCATCCCCAATCCTCCTCCTTATCCCTCCACAAATTAAACTCTGGGCCGCAAAAATACTCCGCCAACAGTAGCTAGGATTATTCCCCAAAAACCGCCTCAAGGATGTTCTTGGATAATATCTTGCTTTATAAACTCTTGCTACTAGTGACTTAGGCTTTACCAAACACCTCCACCCCTGCTTTCCTAACATATATATAATATGTTAACCGTATTACGGTTGTAAAGTAAAATGAAGAGGAGAATTCCGGTTTCAGTGTTAAAAGTGTTGTACACGGACACGCAGAAAGAATTACGTGGCAATTTCAAAGGTCCACATAGTCATAGTAATCGCGTTAGAGATCGTGTTGTTGACTTTGGACCTTTGATTCACGCAAGGGCCAAGCCTCATTGACCAACAAAATATGGGAAAGATTTATCTTATAATTTTAGTTAGCACATGATTATATTACGAGGAGAACTGACTAGTTTCAATCAAAAAATCAGTAGATAATTGTTTCACTAATTCGTTTGGGGTTGGTCTAAAAAGATTTATTCCTCATTAACTTGTATTTTGTGTTAATCTCATATTTTGCGATCATTTTTGATGATTTAACGTGAACCTTTTTACTAATTTTTTTTGTGTTTTATCTGATAACTCATAGATTGTGATTGTTTGTTGTTGGTATTAACTCATCTGATTAAGTTGTTTGGGCTAATAGCTTCCTTAATATTCTTTTTTGTTTTTAATATTTTGTCTTTTAACTTTTATAAATTGACTAAATTCAATCTTAATAGGATAATTAGAGGCTGGGTTTAAAAAAAAAAATAGCTCAACAAAGAAAACACGATGTGGACTAGTAGTGGCACTTGATCTTAACAAGTCAGGTCACAGATTCGAGTCCCAACAAAAATAAATTGTATTAAGATTGGTAGGTGTTGAGAGGAAGAATTATGTAAGTGGACACTGGTGAAGGGCCAAGTCCACCGCACTGGCTCTCGAAATTGTGCATATAATTATCCGATGTGGAATTAAATCTGACTAATAATCTATATGATTATCTCCTCCATTTGTTACACCTTTTTAGTGTATCATCTCCACACTTATTATCTTATTACTCATTGAATCTAAAATGATTAAAATCATCTTACAAACTAAATAATCAAATTTGCTTAAACACATTAGATTTCATTTAATTTCTACTAGAATAAAAGAATTACATTGATGAGCATTACATCACATCAGAAAAATACAATGTAATGATCGAATTATCCTATTAATCTTTCTTCTTTCATTACAGTGAGAAAATTAACATGATGAATTTTAACAAATAATTAATGACAGTAACTAGCTAGTAGCAAAGAAACACTAATTTTAACTGTGTTCATCATCTTCTTCACAATGTTCATCATCAAGGTTAAAACTCTACCCAATGTTCATCATCATCTTCACAAATTCTTCATAGTTGACTTGACCATCTCCATCCAAATCTGCCTCTCTTATCATCTGTTCAACCTCTTCGTCTGTAAGCTTCTCCCCCAAATTTATCATCACATGCCTCAGCTGCATATATGGAATCCAAACATTTTACTTCACAATATTGCAGTAATTTCTTTAATTTTAAGTCAAAACAAAACTATAATCGTCAAACTAAAGGTAAACCCAAGACATTTTTTAATCTATAAGTACGAGAATCATGCTCCACTCGCTAACATACTTTTTTTGGTAACTTAGGTTTTTCAGCTTCGTCGGATTATATCCCAGATTTCAGGAACCCCTCTAAGCCCATGAGAAAGTAAATCGAACCCCCTCAAATACCTAATATTCGTGATAAGTTCGAATTCCCATTTTACTACTATAAACTGTATTAAGTGAGATTTTTCATCTAAGTACACTAATTAATGTCTTGAAAGCTTATTTACTAAATCTTTGATTTGGTATTTCATAGGCTTCCAAAGAGTACATGCCGTACACAATGACGTACACCTCTTCTTTTTCTATGTAAATACCATAGAATAATTAATGGGCCAATTATTTGGAAGAAAAAAAAAAAAAGCCAAAAAGAAAAAAACAAATAAAAAAACCAAAAAATCATTTATTGACTTTCAAGAACACGTTTTCTCATTGTACCAATTCCTATTTTTACCAAACACATTTGTATGTCTTAATAATATTACGAGTAATTAATTTTGATTAACATATATAGATATAAAGCAATAATAATAAGTTAATAACTCACCTCACTGGCAGAGATGTAGCCATTTTGGTCCTTATCAAACACCTTGAAAGCTTCTTTAAGCTCCTCCTCTGCATCTGTTTCCTGGGAATGGATGACAGACAACATTAAACTCCTCGAATGCTCATCGGACACCACGAAAACGTACGAGGTTAATTAGGGTGGAAATATATACCTTCATTTTCTTGGCCATGAGGTTCAAGAACTCGGTGAACTCAATGGTTCCATTGCCATCTGCATCCACTTCGTTGATCATGTCCTGCAGTTCTTCCTCTGATGGGTTTTGGTCCAATGATCTGATCACCGTCGCCAGTTCTTCTACAGTGATGCAACCTGTATATATACATTATTCAACCCCACATTATTCATAGGCATACAAACAGGAAATCGGGGCAATCTAGTCGAGTTTGTCAGACTGTTGGTTTGGTAACAATAAGGTTTCAAGTTCGATATGCATGTTGTGTTACTAACCATCGCCGTCTTTGTCGAAGAGATTGAAGGCTTCCTGGAACTCTACAATTTGATCTTCATTTAGCACCTCAGCCATGGTGTTTTTCTGCTGGAAATTTGGGAAGACAGAAGAGCAGCTTGAGAGAGAGAGAGAGAGATGAGGGGAATGAGGGTTGAAGGTTGAGTACATATAACTCAATCTTTGGTGGGTTTTATAGGAAGGAAACCAAGGAAAGATTGCTAAAGAAAGAAGATTTTTTTTCAAAAGAAAAGTTTTTTTTTTCTTTGAAAGAAAAGAAAAGAGTTTTAAAAGTGAAAATTAAGATTACTAATATATGTGATGTGATTGACTCTTATGTGTTTAAGTAACGCATGAGAAGAACTAGAGTTATGCTGCTCACCGCACTAATGTAGATTTGATTGCAATCCCGACCCGACAGACCATTTAGGAGGATGCAAAAAAATTCCTTAGAAAACATTTTGTAGTCTAAACTGAGGTTTTGACTTGGTCCTACAATAATTCACATAGCCACACTTGTAACCAAAAGGGACTCTTTAGTCTTTACACGTTTTCTCCCACTGCAGAACCATAAGTTAGACCATTTGTTTATTTTATATTTTTAGTGAAAAATCTTTTTTTTTTTTTTATTTACAAGAAACTTTATTGCAACTATTACATGAAATTATATTTGGTGTAAAATTTATTTTATAATTTTAATTGGAGACTACAAAGTGATTTTAATCGAAAAATGACCACAATTATGTAAATTTGGGTGAATTATTGCAAAATCTTGAATTTTTCTTGACGACTAAAGTGGGAATCCATTTCACACTGTGGTTGGTTTTAGGGGTTATAACAATAATATTAATATATTTTTTTGGGTTGAAATTAAATTTTGAGAATATAAATTTAGACAGCTGGAATGGTTTGAAGTTCAGGGGACAATGCATTGAAATATAAGACTGGAGAAGGCATGGGGAGGTGTGTACTGTCAACTCTGTACTTGCCTACGGCCTTTAGTCCAATATATTTTTCTTTTTAATGTTTTCATTATTTAATTTTGTATGATTTATAATTAAAAAATTTTTAAAAATTAAATAAATATATAGTTTTATATGCTAAAGTAAAAATGTTAATCTTTCCCAAAAAAAAAGTAAAAAATGTTAAATCACAAAAAAAATAAAAATAAAAATAAAAGCCACATTAAAACATTAAATGAAAAATACAACCACAAGTAACTATTTATAACTCTAAATGCATACTCCTATTTAAAAAATATACAAAAAAATATTGAGAAATATAACAATCTTAATATTAACAATTACTTAAACGAAGTTGGGATTGACACTAGTTTTATATAAAATATAAAAGGTTAATGCTAGTTATTTTATTTATAAAGTGTAAACATAATATTTTGTTTAATAAAAAATATTTTTTATAAATAACTATAATACTTGGCTAAGTTTTAATGAAAAATAGTATTTTTTTTTTTAGTCCTTAGGTATGCTTGTAGCATGAATTTAATTCATTAATTATTTGTGGTATAAATTTAAACTTTTTGATTTTAATTGAACAAATTTGGTCTCTAGTAGTTTTAATGAAATCAATTAAGCCAATGATCAAATTGACAATTTGTTAAAAAATTAAAAATTAAATTTATACTGTAAATAATCAAAATATTATGGAGTATATTACAATCATAATTAAGAAACTAAAAATGTCATTTTAAAAATAATAATAATAATATATTATTACTCCGATATCATTATTTCTCACAATATATTGTTAATTTAACTGATCTGAGTCTCAATCATGCATTTGGTTTTATTAATAATAATATTATTATTATTTTTGTAATGAGAGAAACTCATAACTATTATTCTAGTGTTTGTAGTGTTTAAATCTTATTTTTATGTAATAATACACAAATTATATATACCAAAAATCACAGTATAAAATACTATGCGATAAGCTTGAGCGAAAAGTTGTTATTATATTTTGGTTTGCCTTTTTGGTCCCCATGGAGCACGGTGCGATGCTCGCACGAGGGTTGCCATTTTTATCACTTCTGATTTCTGCCGGCTAAATCACGTGATTGCTAGTAGTATCTCCTCCTTAATTATTATTATGTTTTTTAAATCATTAATATGTCATCATTATTTAATGAATATAAAGCAAGCTATTTACACGGCTATATCCCACTAATAATATGTAATATAAGTTATTTATTTATTTATTTATTTATATGTACTATTGAGTATTGATGGTTTTGCAAGGATTGAATAGTCGCGGGTGGACCACCATTATCATTACCATACAGATTAAAATAAAATGTAGCAAGGCAAAATTGATAGTTTAAAATAATGTTCTCGTAAAAATGAATTTTGGTCTTTGATAGAGCCGTAAAAAATAGGGTTTACCCGCTGGGTCGATCCGTCCCGTCTCGCCGTAAGTAAAAGACGGGTACTTTAATATTCGACCCACCAAAAAGCGGGCTTTTTAGCCCGTCCCGCCTGCATCACGAGTTTGCATGTCAGCATGTCATATTTTTTTTATTTACACATTTACACAGTAGTGTAAGTGTGTAATTACAGTATAGCGAATTTTTTTAATTACAGAAAATATTGATTGGCGGGTGCCCGTCCCGCCGATGGGCTTTGACATGGCAGGGCGGGCTAGCCACATTCCAAGCGCGCTAAAAGGCGGGCTTTTTAGCCCGTCCCGCCCCGCGAGACCGTTTCGACGGCTCTAGTCTTTGGCAACCCCTAGGGTGGGTATTTATGCAATAAATTATGAGTGCTAAAAAGGAAAATAACGATCTCTAAAATCTTGCTTGCCAATTAATTCCTAACTTTCCAAACTACAAAATAGACAAGTCAATTAATGAAATAATAAATTTCCAAGATAAATCTTGACCGAATCTCCTTTTCACAATTCTGATTTGATACTCCCGCTGCCTACATAGTCGGTCGGGGGCAAACGGTCCGACCGACTGCGGGACCAGGGACCACGCTCTTACACAATAAAGAAATACTTCTTTAAAGAAGAAGAAAATCAACCTTAGTTCCGAAAGGAATGCAGTGGTCAAGTAAGTGAAACATAATTCTCGTACATGAAAATCTTGATTTTTTTTATTTTTTTTTTTTTTATTTTTTTTTTTGTTGAGGGAAGGGGTCGAGGTCCCCGAGGGTTAATAAAGCCTTCTAACAGCTACATTGTTTGCATCACGAGCAATCATCGGGATGATCTCGTGGGGAGGGTGCATCAAGGTTGTCGTACCCCATTAAGAATCCTGCCCCAAGTTGGCGAGGCAATCCGCACATTGGTTACCTTCACGCAGCGTGTGTTTGAGCTCAAAAAAAGAGGAAGCTTTTCATGAGGTACTTGCAGTCGATGATGAGAATATCAGCTTCCTAGGAGGGGTCAGAGATGTCGTTGAGAACTTGCATAGCAGCCATGGAGTCAGTTTCAGCTTCCAGCTTATCGAATCCCAGAGATTTTGCTATCCGGAGAGCTTCTCTTGAATTTGATTCTTGTTAATATTTTCTTACACAAGAATTGCACTCTCCTTCATCACCATCATTAAAAAAAAAAAAAAAAATCAAATCTAACAATAATACATAATAATCCATGGTAAATTGCTACTAGTTGCATATTAAATTGGATGTAGCATCTGACCTACATACTAGTAATAGGGCTGCTAACTTTATACTCCGTAGCCAATTTAATCTCGGTTTTCAACAAATGATTCTTTACCTAAATAAAGATGCAAATGTAAGAAATTTTCAAAATAAATTTAGAAATTTTATAATTAATGGTGGCCATCATATTTAATTAAACCATTGTCCTCATAATAAGCACTACTAGAGTAGTAGAGTGCTATATATCTAGATTCTAACAATCTTGCACTAGATCAATTCAAACCCCCTAAAGTAAACTCAACTCCATCTGGATTATAGTATTAGTGATTAGTGATGTGTATAGTAATATTATAGCATAATTAGCATTATTATATTAAACATTCCCAGCCAAATACTATGTCACCAACTAATCCTGGAAATTAACAAATGTATTTATTTATTTATTTTTGTAGCTTTGTGCACTGTACAAAACTTTTGAAGCTTATAAAACCCCAAGATTTGGATCATAGTTTTATCAAATCAAAACCACGACATAAATGTTGCTTGGCTGTCAACGCGGTTTTGCTTACCTTTGCCTCGGACGACGAGGTACAACTTTTGATCCTATCCAATCACAGGAAATAGAGGGAAAATTAATATTGAAAGATTTGTTTTGTTTGCATATATATAATGTTTCGATATTTCCATTATAATAAAGTTAATTTAGATTCAATTTCAATGATGCATATAGAGTTTGATTTTTGAAAGAATGTATAGCCCATAATTAGTTTGATCTAGCTTTAACTTGATATAACTTTGTAGTTGCATTAGCAGCTCGCTTATCAAGCCAGCTGCTCAAATGATTAGATTAAATTAAAAAGTAATTTTAAGATAGATATACGGAGTATAAGATTTGTTTCTAGACTCTATGGTATTGAATTAGTGGATGAGAAATATTACTTTAAACTTGTTTTTAGGTGGGGATAAAGTACATTTTGGATTGATCCAAAATCTAAGGTTATAGCCAAAAAAAAGAAAAAAAAAAAAAAAAAAAAAGAAGATATAGGATGTAACATTACTCAAACTAATAAGACAAAATTATTTTGTTTTGAATTTTTTAGTTGTTAATTGACTTCAAAGTGATATTGGCATTTTTTTCACAAAATTTGTCATATCCTATGGTGGGATCAAACGCTTACTATTACA
Source organism: Ipomoea nil (assembly GCF_001879475.1). Lineage (NCBI taxonomy): Eukaryota > Viridiplantae > Streptophyta > Magnoliopsida > Solanales > Convolvulaceae > Ipomoea > Ipomoea nil. The sequence continues at coordinate 6,642,812 of NW_017617116.1, forward strand.
CTAAAAGTTATAATTAGTAGCAAAGATGTAATTTTATTTTATTATACTTAAGTCCTCCTCCCAGTACCTACCAGCCTCAACTACACATAGAACTTATTTTTAATGGAACACTTACTACTACGTGTCAAAAGTTGCAGCTAGTAACGAATGTGCAACCTAACTTTATTTCATTATATTTATGTAGCAATAAACACCATATTTTGATGATAAGATACTAGATTTGACCCTCCAAACCTCTGCCCAACATTCTACATCTACGATCTTTTAGAATCATAAACCATCTACGCATTTCTTGAACTAAAGTTAGCCAACTTGTAAGTAGAATTGTTCTTGTTTGACAATGCAATGCGGTGGTTAGAAATAAGACCCTTTAATTTTAAACTTAAAAGTGTTGGAGTTTGAACAACGTAACCGACCGCGTTTATTTGGGTTGAGTATTTAGTTTGCTTATTTCAAACGGATAGGAAAGCGTCTAGAGGTTCTACCAAAGTCCCATGAAGAATATGATTCACTTCTTTGGTCATGGTCTTACGTATATACTCAACTATCAAGTTTAATTTTCTCCTGCAAGACCGAGGAATATATATGTTAGGGTTTGTCAACATGCGTGAAACAAATTAAAAGAGTAAACCGTTGCGTCGGGGTGTAAATTAAAGGCCCTTGTGATGATAGAGAAATTTTACTTTTTGTAGGTAAGATTATATCATGTTTTCTTAGCAAACGCTTTGCAAAAATCTTTGGTCCTAATACAACTTCTTCACTCTAACAATAGATAGCATAGATACGGAAACGGTTAGTCTGGTGGGAGAACATATTTCAAATATGTAATACTTTTTGATGACTGAATCAACAAGATCAACAAGTAATACATTATTTGTATGAATCAATAGGTTTTGTCAGTCTGTCAATTAGGACCACACAAAACTAATATTGTTTATGTCGGATAAGACGACTCACCTAGGTCATCTCATCTACACCACATATGTATAAGTATTACATTTTCATGAGGGAAACCTCAACCAAATTGGTGAGACAGTTGGTTTGGTAACCGTGAGGTCTCAGGTTTGACTTTCAGCCTTCTTAGTTTGAGCTGGTTAGTTATCTATGGACAGCTATGGACATACTAGGCTAGTTTTATTACCTCCTTATGATTCTTTACCAAGTAGCTAGGGTCACAAGACAAGCTTAACCTAGTGTGCACTTTCGAGTAACAATTATGGATTTCCCCTGTAATAGAAGTATTACATTTTCATTGAAAAGTACTATATTTTTTACTTATCAAAAAGTATTCAAATTTTGCTAAACAGTATTACATATTTGAAATTGGTTTTATTGAGAAATTGTTAGATATATTAAATATAATATATATTAAATATAATATAATATATCTATAATATATATTAAATATAATATATTTATATATTATATTTATATATTGAGAAGAGAGAGAGGGGAAAAATAACTCTTTGAATTGATGATTAGAAATGCTTGAATAACAAATCTATTTATACTAGATAAGATAATTCAAATGCTAAAATTAAGGAATTAATGCTCCATGTAAAGCTAACATCATGGTCATGTACTGCACCTATAATTACTCCCATTATTTTTAACCAACTAACTCATCTTACTTGGTTTAATATAATAATAATAATATTATTATAACATTGCCTCCTTTAAACCAAGTTGGATATATTGGTCATCCCAATATCTCCTTCTTCAATTTAAGAAATGTCTCCGTCTTCAAGTTGGATATACTGACTTGTATTTCGTTCTATAAACCCACTTTACTCCAATTGGCTTCTTCCCAGGAGGTAAATCTGTTAACTCCCAGGTACCATTCTTTTCAATGGCACGTATCTCCTCATCCATCGCCTTAAGCCAATGAGTTTCTGTAGCAGCCTCCTCAAAAGATAAAGGATCACAATCTGCAAAAAGAGCAAATTGAATAATCTCTTCATCCGACAAGTCATTATCATGACCCAAAACATAATCTTGCAAGCGAGCTGGTAAGTGGCGCTCGCGCTGAGATCGTCGAACTGACGACTCTGGCTGTGAAGGAGACTGGACATTATCTGGAATCGGTTGCTCTTCAACAATATTTTCAACAGCAGGAATAACAACTGAACTTTCATCTTTAGCTAACCAATCCCAAGCACCATATTCATCAAAAGTGACATCACGACTTATAACAACCTTTTTAGTTTCAGGATTGTATAGTTTATAAGCCTTTGAAGCGTCACTATAACCAATGAATATGCACTTCTCACCTTTATCATCCAACTTCTTTCTCAATGGATCCGGCACGTGGGCATATGCCAAACATCCAAAAACCTTGAGATATTTGATAGAGGGTTTTCTCCCACTCCAAGCTTCTTCGGGCGTCTTATCACGGACACTCTTAGTTGGACACCTATTCAACACATAGACAGCACAAGCAACAGCTTCTGCCCAAAAAGGTTTAGGCAGATCCTTGGATTTCAACATGCACCTCACCATATCCATGATTGACCTATTCTTCCTCTCAGCCACTCCGTTTTGTTGTGGAGTGTATCTAGCTGTCATTTGGTGCTGAATACCCTTTTCTTTCAGAAAATTATCACAAGCAATATATTCTGTACCTCTATCAGATCTCAAGATTTTAATTTCATAACCACTCTGCTTTTCAACAAAAGCCTTAAATTGTTTGAGAACATCACATGCTTCAGACTTTTGCTTCAGAAAGTAAACCCATGTTTTCCTACTGAAATCATCAATGAAAGTAATAAAGTACTTACAACCTCCATATGAGGGAACCTCCAACGAACACAGGTCTGAGTGAACAATCTCCAACTGTTTTGTGGCTCTCCTTGACTTGCCCACGGGAAAGGGATCTCTATGCTTCTTCCCAATCACACAAATCTCACAGATACGATTAGGGACATTCACAACAGGTAAATTAGAAACAAGTTCCTTTCTCGCAAGATAGTTTAACCCAGAAAAATGAAAATGTCCAAACCGCATATGCCATAACCAATTATCATCACAAACTTCAGAATTAAAGCAAGCAAGGAGAGTATGCTTAATTTTCAAAGGAAATAGTCGATTTTGGGACATATTTACCTTTGCAATCAAAACTCCTTTAGCATCTGCAATGGTACAACACCCCTGAGCAATATGTATCTTATATCCTTTTTCTGACAACTGACCCATACTCAACAAATTTTGGTGTAGTTCAGGAACATAGAACACATCGGATATAAAATTGTGAGTACCATCCTTCAACTGAATAGAGATTTTACCTTTTCCCAAAATTGGCACCTTTGACTTATTGCCAAACGTTACTTCAGACCGGACTGATTCATCCAGTTCAGAAAACAATTCTTTCTTCCCACACATATGGTTACTACACCCAGTATCCAAGAACCATATGTTCTTATCTGCAGAAAAACTATCGCTGGCTAAAAGTAAAGTTTCAGAACTCTCACCAGACTTTTCAGCAGTGTTTTCAGCAATGTTTGCTTGATTTCCACGATTGTTGTCCTCATTATACCAACAATCTGCAATCTTGTGCCCATACTTGCCACAATTGTAGCAATGAAATGGAAATTTACCTTGTTTGGTATTACCTCCACCTCTTCCTTGGTTGGAGTTACCACGTCCTCCTCCTTGGTTGAAGTTACCACGACCTCTTCCACTAGAACCTCCTCTTCCTCTTCCACGACCTCTACCAGATCCTCCACCTCTTTGATTAGTGTCAGTCACATTAAGGGTGACTTGACTCTTCAAAGCTTCTTCTGCTAGTGGTTCCGATTTTGACGCAATCCTGTCAATATGACTTTCTACCATACCTTTCAGCTCTGCAATTGATAAGAGCTCGGTTTTGTGTGACTGTTATTGAAGCCACCACATGGTCATACTTCATCGGCATAGTTCGAAGAACTTTTTCAACCACTGCACCATCTTCAATCGTATCTCCATATAGCCTCATCTTATTCACCATATCAATAAGACGAGTGAAATACGCATCTACTGTTTCTGTAGAGGTCATCTCACAATTATCGTACAACCTTCTCAACGACTGCAACTTAGACTTCTGTGCCCGATCGACTCCTTTGTGTGACACCTTTAAGATGTCACAAGCTTGTTTTGCTGTTTGAGCACGAGCTAATTGCCCAAAAATGGAATAATGAACACCTTGGTGAATCTGACCCAAGGCCAATTTATCTCGCCGTATAGCGCCTGCATCAGCTCCTTCGGGTAGACCGGGATCAACAAAGCTCCAAAGATTTTGAGCTTGCAAATGTGTGGACATCATAATTTGCCAATAATTGTAATCGAGGTTCCCGTCCAATTTGGGACCCGACCATACAATATTGAAATTTGTGGCCATAATTCACTATGAAAAATACCTCGGGGTTGAAAGGTTGACTGGCTCTGATACCAAATGTTAGATATATTAAATATAATATATTTAATATAATATATATTAAATATAATATAATATATCTATAATATATATTAAATATAATATATTTATATATTATATTTATATATTGAGAAGAGAGAGAGGGGAAAAATAACTCTTTGAATTGATGATTAGAAATGCTTGAATAACAAATCTATTTATACTAGATAAGATAATTCAAATGCTAAAATTAAGGAATTAATGCTCCATGTAAAGCTAACATCATGGCCATGTACTGCACCTATAATTACTCCCATTATTTTTAACCAACTAACTCATCTTACTTGGTTTAATATAATAATAATATTATTATTATAACAGAAATTAAGTCTCACATAAGTTTTTATTTTATTTGAAACACTACTTGAAATAATGTAAGTTACAAAACACAAGAGATATATATAAATATAACAAATATAAGCGTGTAAATAACACAAGTATTATTTATTTATTTTAGATAATAATGGTTTCCTCAATTACTATACAATCATCCTCCACGTACAAATATATGTTCACATTACCCTCTTGCTCAAATTCGTTATACATGATTTTCTTAATTTGATTTATGTCTCTTGTATAATTTCTAGGCTATTACACAAGAACAAAATTTTCCCAGTGCACATTTTCAAGTAGTGGATTCAGCCGGTTTCCCTTGTCACCCAAAATTTTGTACTGAAATAGAACATGACTCTCATACTTGAACGTCACGAATTTGTTTCTTACCAACATCCTCCCGATCGAACCTCATGCACAAAATCTTCTTATTGTAATTTACCTCTTCTGTGTAATTTGCAAGTTATTACGTAGAATAAGAGTTTACCCATCCAATACATACACTCGGGAGTGGTTACAGCAAAAAATATATGTTCACACACAATTCCTTAATTAAGTGATAAATAGATATACAGATTTATTACAGAACTCATAAATATGTAAAATATGAAAAACTAGAAATTATTGTAAAATATGAATTATGTGGGGGGAAAAATGAACAAATGGTCGGCCAGTACAGCTCGTATCTAAGTTATACTGTTGGAATACACAAGCGTCCAGCTGGAAACATTGACCAATTCTTGTCGGAAAAATGTTGTTTTGCTCCAACATTTAAATCCTTATTTATGCTTCAAAAAAGAAAAAAAAAATCCAAATTAAGCCTTTTTGAATTTTTACACCCTACTTTATTTTCATTTCAATTGATATTTATATTCATTTTATTTTGAATAAATATTTTAGTTTAAAAAACAAAAAAAAAAAAAAAAAAAAAACTTTTGTGGTATTCCACCAATAGTGTTTGGCTATATCTTTTCACTATTTGTCTTTCAATTTTGAATTTCTTACCACTTTTAGTATTTCAGGGATAAAAGAATCTTGAAATCACTAAGATCACAAAAAAACTAAAATTAGACTAAAGTCACTCGATTAGGCTATAATACACATAGACCAAATCACAATAAAAGATTAAATCCAACTAATTAGCTAGTCTAATCCATGATCTTATAAACACATATATATTCTCTCTTATTTTATAGATGTAGGACTTTTAACACCCATAATCTTGAATTCAATAAGGTCACAAAGCGAGTTTGGCTTCCTCGTAAACCAAAAGAATCTTCAAGTCAGGATTCTTGGTTAGAGGTTCGAATCTCGGTTCCTACTAATTTCAGTAAAAATCTTAATCAATGGAAAGCATAGATGGAATATGATATGTCGATTACTTCAGGTAATCACTGCATTCAATCAACAAAACTACAAGTAAACAGTAAACAAACCTACACAGCAAAGCTAAGAGATTTAATGGTTCTGACAAGAAATGGTCTTAATGCCACATACTATTGAGAAAAACCCAAAGCCTTCCATCATGTCTTCCACAACTTTTGCAGGTTTTGGCACTCTCAGAAACTGTATTTCTTAGCTTGAGATGTGCCTGCAGATTTGAAGGGTGAAGTAATGAAACAAATCACATGAATATCCGATGCATCTTCTTCTTCTTCGGTTCTTCAGATAGGCTGGCCTTTGGGAACAATTTGATCTTTGATCCACATGTAAATTGGAACGAGCACATAGTAAGTTGCTGCAATTGCCCCGAGGATTAGTCGTGAAAGGAAAACAAATGGGTTCGTGGGCTTGCTCACGTCCTCCGCCTTTGGACCCATCTGCAAGATGGCAAATAAGGTTAAACCGGGGAAGAAAGAAAGTATCAAACACAGGTCTGAACCAATCAACAGGCTATAATGCATCTGGGCCAAACCACACTAAAAAGATTGAATCCAACCGATTAGCTAGTCTAACCCATGGCCTTATGACCCATATGTTCTCTCTTATTTTATCAACGTGGGACTCTTAACAAGCAGATAACTACATATAGAGAAAGCATATGTTTGGAAAATAAATCAGGAAGTCTGCGGGGGATGAGTGTTTCTACCTGCAGGGGCGAGTCTCCAGAATAAGCCTTCACACCTGTTACGGAGCAACCCATTATCAAGCCATGCCTGCGTACGCCTCGGTACCATTTTGGTCCAATCCTCTTGAGTTTAACTTGGACAAAACCAGCCTTTTTAAACCACTCGATGTACTCTTCTTCTTTCGGAAAGAGCATCCACATGTCAGCAAAGAATCGAGACAGCCAAAAGGTTGGGTACACGGGACCAATAACGCACGCTACTCCCCCTTGGCAGAGCACCCTGTACGCTTCCTTGATACCCCGCTGTGGATCTGGCCAATACTCGATACTGGATAAAACAATAAAAACATTAGACTCAAGTTACAGAGGATTCTCAATTCTCCTTCTATGTACATTTGTATCCAAATGAATAGAATACAATGTATGAGTGATAACTCATTTTTCATTATAATCTTGGCAACATTTAATTCCTCCTCGTCTATGAGAAATCGAGCATGGCATCCACAACTATCAAGACAACGAAGAAACAGTGATAACATTATAGTTTATCTTTCCCTTGCCTACAATCTACCATCCAAGAACCAACTGAGCTGCTTGTGCGGGCATAACATGATAGTTTATCTATTTATACTTACTCTATAGTCTATACCAATATTGAGACATGGCAAAATATATACATAAACACAGTAAATCAATGAAAAACAACATAATAGACTGAATCAAGACCTAGTACCAACAAAAACAAAAGGAAAGTTGGGAGCTTTACTTTACCTTCCAGCAGAAATGTATCTGTCAAAAGTATCAGTGGGAAAAGGGAGGTCCTCAGCATCACCTTCAAGGATCTTGCACTCTTTCAGAGCCTCCTTCTGCTTAGCCTTGGCAAGCTGGTGAGGGGACTGATCAATGATGGTCACATTCTTGGGATTAACACGCTTAACAATCCCAAGAGTGGTGAAGCCAGTGCCACCACCCACATCCACCACACTCAGCCCTCTACTGTGAAGCTCTGCTGGCTCAAGAGCCTCATCCCTCATATCCTCAGTCCAGTGCCCTGGGTTTATCACATGGTCATACACAATTGACAGGAATCTGTAGAACCAAAAGGCCTCTTTCTTGTGCTGTATGAATCTGGGCTGAGACGCAGGCCTTGAGGAAGATAATGCACATTTGGTCCTCATCACACCTCTCTGGGTTGAGCTTCTTGGGTAACTCACATGACCCTTCTGGGGAAAGGCTTTAAGAATCAAATCTGAGCCAAGAAAATGTGACCCAGTGGCTGAAATCCCATTGCTAAGCCTGAAACTCTCGGCTCCACTGAGGATTGAAGAAGCCATGTATGTGCTATGAACTGAACAAACCCACACAGAAAAATTAGGGCTTTGGAGATCCCACAATCAATTTCCTCAAATTTGTGAAGATGACCCCAGATGGAAGATTGGGAACTTGCGTAAAATGAAGAAAGATTGAATTTTTAGCGGAGTTTAATATATATATACACAGGCATAGTTGCAAGAACCAGGAAGAAGAGTGTTTCCAGAGCTGTGTTGTGGTAGTGGCGATAGCATTTCTTGAATTCTTGTCCACTGCCACATGTTGAGATTGTTGGGATAACAGAAGCCACAAATCGCAACACACAAAACGACATCATTTTTGTTCGCTAACATAGTGAAGTGAAATGTCTTCCCGGTTTTGAGGTGAAAATTGGTTTGTAAGGAAGGGATGAAAATGAAAGGCCTTTGATTATTCACAGAGTATATATATATATATATATTTAGGAAATTAATTTATCATGTCAATATCAAGTCTTTTCTTACCTACAAAAGACCCACATCTCGACCCAACAAAATTTGTGGAGGCTATAAATCACGGTCCCCCAATTGCTAAGAAACTCCCAACATTAAAAGTAACGTTACATTTGATAAAGTTAAACTGATTTTATTAATGAAATTGTATGCATATAAATTATAAAATTTACTCGTTACAATGTTTTTTTCTTTATTTTTGATAATTTATTCACTCAGATTTTTCAGGGAAAGACAGACATTATTGAAAAACCAGACACACAGGGAGAACATAGATGTTGTGAAGGACAGTGGAAAGAGATTCTAAGCATAGGCCTCAGGGTTTTGAAGGAGAAAGGCTTCCACAGCTTTGTACATTCCCATCACCTTCTCTTTACCAGCCATGATTCCCTCTTCATTAAGATTGAAGCTCCCCTGTGTGTAGTACTTGCTAGTCACCTTAGAGACGGAGCCACCTTGGGGTGTTTTCTCGAACTGGACCTCGTAAGTTATCTTGTCGAGCTTGTCTATCAAAGCGTCGCCTTCAACCAACGTGTACTTGTAGGTAAACGTCTCTTCGTTGAGCTCATCGATTTGGTACTTGATGGACTTGAAGCTACTACCTTCAGGGAAATTGATTTGCTTGATGGTTCCCGCGCCTCCATCGCCTTGGAGAATCTGAATGCTTTTGATTGCCTGTGGCATCAGCTTGGGGATCAAGTTGTGGGAGTCGATGATCGAGGCCTTGAAGATTCTTGATGGGGCAACTGGTGAAGTGTGCTCCTCAGTGAATGCGATGACAGACATTTTTCTCTTCAGTTTCTTTAGAGACAGACAACCTTAATTAGTGCACAGATGTGGGAACAATAATACTATGTTTCAAGTGAGTAGAGAGCAGTTGTTGGATGGGAAATGATAGGATTTTGCTGTGGTATTTATAGTATGCTTCAGAGCTGTGATGATTCTTGGAATTGTTCTGATATGTTGAAATATATGCTTTTGTGGTTTGATGGTTCTTGGAATTGTTCAGATTATCAGACAAACTTCCTCCGATCAAACCATTATTTTTCTGAAATTTCAAGGTGGGAAACAGAACCTTTTCCAGGCATATATTACCTGTTCTTGAGGATCATTTGGAATATAATATAAAATTTATATCAGCAAAGAAGAACAGATCCTGAATGTTGTCCTATGTTCCTATCTTATGATCTTAACATCTGTACAGTCAAAGTTACTAATCACACAGTAATTTTTGGACTAATTCACCACAAACTATAATTAGCAGCAGTGCCTTTAACCATCTCTTCATCCTACATACAATAGGATTCAACATCCTCCCGAGTGTGGTACGTTATTTGAAAATCATCAATTTCTATCTATTTTTTTACCACCCGAAAAGTAATACATTATCCTAGCCACTTTTGGTGACGGCCAGAAAAAGGTCGGAACTCAATATGACCTTAAGTTGTTCGTATATGTAACATGAGTGAAACTCGTCTTGTAATTTTAGTTGACAAAGTCAATAAACAATTTCCAGAAAAATTAAATTGAGAATCGTGTGTAGTTACAAAGCTGGGTATATAATTTAGCTGGGAATGCTCCTTATTACCAAACTTTATATAATCATATGTGGTACGTTAAGCGAAATGACACAATGGTTTTATAATTATTAATTACATGCATGTGATTGAAATCAAATTAATAAGATGAAGACATATGGTATAGTACAAAAGTTGTTACATGCAATATTTCTTTACAAACAATACCAAGTATTAAACAGGTGAGTAACCTACCTGTTATCACATTGGATAACTAATTAACACCCTAGTCCACTTACGTTAATCCCACTTACACATGAAATAAACAAGAATCTATTCCATCCACATAACGCCAACACACGCACGTACAATGAAGTTTTCTTTTTAAATTACACTTTGGAGAATTATTATCAAATGATTCAATTATGCATGATAGCTGACACTAATGTTATCTTTAAAGTTTAAAGGGCCCTTCTTCCCACTACATTGCAAAGAAAGTTTTTTGCTTTCCTAGTAATTACAAGTGTAGGATTTAAATATCATATATTCATTGTGCTATTAATGTATAAGTATTTGGAGACTTGTAGGTCAATTGAAACATATCTCAAAATTTATCTTTTTCATTCATTTTCATGGCATGAATAATTTAATTATCTTTTTCACTAGTTTTCATGACAAGATCATAGAAGTCGCATGAGCTATAAGAGCATCTCTATTTGTTGGAAATTTTTGTAAGTTTTTGTCCGGCCACTTAGGAAGGAGAGAAAAAAGAGGGAAACAAAACAAGTTTTTAGGAAAAAAAAAATCACACGAACTTAGCTTATTAGTTCAGTAAGTAGTTGTAAGTAGATCCCTTGTGCGCATTGACATTTGACCCGGTCTTTTGAGAAGCAAAAAAAACTTTAAATTCACTCTGACAAATCCTAGTCCAGTTTATTGTTGGATTGTAATGAAGTATCCAAAATACTTACATTTGAGGAATGATATTTTATTGGGTAAGGACATCATCCACTCACGTGTGACAGCTCAGACACCACTAGAACTATATCCCACTCTTTAGGACTTCTCCTATAAATATATCTCCGACCAGGCGACCAATACAATTCTATGTACATTAATTAGTTGTTTAGGTATAGCAGCTTAGCTCCAAAGATGGAAAAGCAAAAGGCTTCTTTCATGGTAGCTCTTCTAGTCATCCTACTTTGTTCATCATCTTGTGAGTCTCTCTTTCTCTCTCTATCTCTCTCCCTCTCTCTCTCCCAAACATGTATTTAATACACAAGAATATGGTTTTCTCTATAATCACATGTTTATTCCTCTTTTTTTTTTTTATGGATTTGTCTCACTAGTTTTATCTTGATTTGAGCTTGTTTATTCATTTCATGCAGCTTTAATATCATGTTCAAACACTAAAGAAGCTGAAAGTGTGGTTGAGCTTGAGCTCGAGGGCACCACTATTACCACTACCACCACTATCTCAGACGATGGACAGGTTGATGCTTGCAGGACTAAGAAGTGCAACATAGCATGCAACACCAATGCTCAATGTCAAACCAAAAATTGTCGGAGTAGTTGTCCCTCGTGTAACAAAGTTGGCTTCCCTAATGAACAGAAAAGATGTGGTGCTCCACCAGACGATGTTTCACTCCTTGAATTGCCTGTGACTCATCCGGAGAATACTTTGGTCATATAGGTTGTGCTGGCTAGAGAACTAATAAGGTTACATATAATGAAAATCTTGACGAGTTCTTTGATTGTTAGTTTGTGGTGTTGTTTTTAAGGTATAGTAGTAAGTTACGTTGTATTTGATTTGATTTGTGACGTTAAATTAAAGAAGTGTCAATTAAATCTCTAGTAGCACGTTTGGTTTATAGTCAGAAATAATATTTGTAAGAATAGACACATTTCGTTATTTGATAAGTCATGTTCATTCTCTCTCCTTTTTAATTTTTTTTTTTAAATTTTGGGATACGTATTTGACCAACATATGACCCAACGTTGTACCTATAAATCTCAAGAACCATTAGTTATGAAAACCAATTTGTAGTTGTTTACTGATCATTAGAGATGGAAAAGAAAAGTAGGGCTCCATTCATGCTAGCATTTCTAGCCATCCTGCTGTGTTCTTCATCTTGTGAGTCTCTCTCTCTTACTCTCTCAATTAATCTTTCATCTCCAATTATTTTTATATATATTTACTTCTTCATGCAGCTTCAATACTATGCTCAAACATCGAAGCTGAAGACATGGCTGAGCTTGAGCTCGGCAGCGCCGCCACCACCTCCGACGCGCCGCCGCTCAACTCCTGCAATCAGATATGCAATACAAACGCTGATTGTAAAGGTAGTGAGGAGTGTCCGTCTTGTAACCACAACCCAGCCACACCTCAAAAAGAATGTGGCCCTATTGGGCGTATCAAGCTGTGGCCAACACATGATGAAGAGAATATTTGGATAAACCAATGAAATTCACAACATAATTGATCGGTTCGAATCAAGAAATTAAAGTACAGCTAGTAGCAAAGACGCTTCCTGACTCAACCGATCTTCGCTCAACAATCACCTTCTTGCCACCATTATGTCAAAAGCTACAACTAGTAACAAAGACTGTCATTTTATTTTCTTATATATACTTGTATAGTAGTCAGCGTTACCTTTCAATGGTAAGATGTTAGCCTCGGCTATGCAATTCATTGCGCAAAAAAAAAAAATGTTGAATAAAAGCATAAGATCGATGTTAAACACGATTTTGAATTCTTTGCCACATAAAAATGCTAAATAAAAGTAAAATAACAAGAATTATTTTGACTAATGAATAATAAATATGATATGTAAAATGAGGACTTAAACACGGTTTTGTGACTCATTGCCACATAAAAATGCTAAAATAAAATTAAAATAAGAAAAATTATTTTGACTAATGAATAATAAACATGATATGTAAAATGAGATAGAAAAGTATATTATATGAAGTTTGGAAGGGCATCTTTGACAAGTCTTGCATCAATTAAATAATTATATTCTAAATTGACCTTGTAGTCATAATTGGCAGGCTAGTCTTCGATTATCCAAATTAAATGTAGTCACACGTTTTATAAAGACACCATAAGATGATCGGAAGGAGAAAAATTCTTAAGATATAAATATTAATTTAGAAAGTTGGTGATTCGTGAGACCGTTTCACATGAAATGTGTAATATAATTTTAGTTAAAATATAATATTTTTATACATATGAGCTCTTAGCTAGTCATGTACGTAGTTTCTAGCGGCATGTTTTCAATAATTATAATCGTAATTGTTGAAAATTAAAATAAATTTTGTTTATATCGACTTCAAAATAATATTGAGTACCAAATTAGTACATGATAAGTCTAATAAATAAATTATAAGGTCATGGGACATGTGTCTCTTATTCTTGATTTCATATGGAAAAACATTTACGATGTAATTACCACGTACGACTCCATGAGTCTTGAAAACGAACAACGCGGCACGACCACTGACCTCGTAAAATGACATAAAGATATGGAAAATTGCAAATTAAATAATCCAATTTTGACAATGGGCAGCAACGTTATTATTCCCCAATATATACGTACAGCCACCCTCGTTTTACTTGTGCACTGGGAAGGTAAATCAATATAGTAGGTTGCTTATATAGTATCCGTTAAATTACATCAAACTCTATAGATCGAGTTATATTTATTAAGTTAATTGTATAATTAAGTATCAAATTTAAAACTTTTTTTGAATAGTAGTGACACTATTATATTGTAGTATATATATATAATACAACTCTTTTATTAATTAGGATGATAACTAAATCTAAGGTTACATTTTTAAAATTCTAATGTTTGACTCGATCATAGTACTTTATGTTAAGCTGAGGTTACATGTTCCGGCTCCGGCGGGATGGGAGTCTGGACTTTAGCGCCGTGGGGCTGAACCACTCTGCTCTGTTGTTGCCGAGGATTAGGCGATTCGGGGCCGGCTACGTAAGGGTCGTGCCGCGGCACACTCTCCCGTGGCTGCGTGTCAGAAGGGATCTCCGACGGAGTCCGGTCGGAATCGGGGACGCTAGGGGCTTCAGGCGACTCTGGGTCCTTATCCGGAGGCGGCGCCGCGGGGAACTCCGGTGGGGGCTTATCGGACGATGCGCCGCCGGTCATGGTTGCTAGACGGTTTCTGTTGAGTGCATTAAGTGACAGAAGTGGAAGTAGTCTCGTTGCTGTGTTTCTTGATGGATAGAGAAGTGGAACTGCTTTATTCATGGCAGTGGGAATTGAAGGAGGTTGAAAACCAGAGGGGATTTGAGAGGGCATATAATGGGGGAGGGAGGGGGTGGTTTGCCTGGTTTGACATGTGGATAGAGGAGGTGGTGACACGTAGTGTTTATGTGGGGGACACTTGGATGCCATGCAGGACTCTTCCATGTCCAGCTGGAATATAAATTTACTGTCTGCTATTATGATTATAATCATGGATAGAGCTTAGTGGTGATTACATATAATATTGGACCAACTTTCTTCCTTCCCAAGGCCCATTCCCATTCAAACAACCCAATGGCATTCTTGGCATCCAGACTACTATTTATAACCCATGGAAAATGTGGGAGTTGTTATACCATGGACCAGCTTTACCTTGTAAAGTGACTCTGATCATAAATTATGTAGTTTTAGTATTAAAATTGTAAACTTTTAAAATATATACTGTGTTTTTAAGTCCAAACATATAATATAATACAGTGTTATTAAATTTTAATCTATTAATATTGTTTGATTGCATTATTTTGAAAACTTATGAGGATTCTATGCTCATTCAGTCACACCTTTGGGAGTATGAGGTGGTCTGGTTTTTTAAGAAGCAGTCACTCACTGTATGAAAGACTGCAAATGTGGCAAACAAAGTGGGAAAAACAAAAAGGAAAAGGGGGACAAAAGAGAGCCACCTTTCCCCTTTTCTTTTTCCCTTTGAAAGTGTCCGTCCACAAACAACCAAACTTTACTACGCCATTTCTCACAACTCACAAATCCTACCACCACCACTGGGCCACCCCCTTCTCTCTCTCTCTCTCTCTCTAATTTCTCTCTCCACCAGCAAATTTTGCCTGGGCAGTTCAGACAAAACTAATCTCCAATGATATAGCAGCAGCGCAAATCTTTGCTGGAATGGCATGTTTCTTTTGTCTTTGAGAACATAGTGCAGCTGGTTGCTGGTTCATGGTTTTGTGTTTTTGAGGAATTTGAAGTTGTTGAGAGGACAAAAGATGGAATCTTCCGACCAGCAGATGCGATCGGCGGCTGATACCAGAGGGAAGCATCGGATTTCAGCTGAATTGAAGCAGCTAGAACAAGAAGCTCGCTTCTTGGAGGTCAGCCTCTCTTTTGACCTTCAAAGTTTTGATTTTTTTTATTTAGAAACTTTTCTGCTATAATTCTTCAACTTGTATGCCATTGCCATTCTTCTGGGTTATTTGAATCTATATATATTGTGAAAACTGAGAAGAAATGACTGAAATAGCTTTAAAAAATTGGGAATTAAGTTTATATATATTAAGGGAAACTAAAGGAGGTAAACGAACCTAGGTTGCCTGTTGCCTGTTTATAGGCCACTCCCGTGTAGAGGCAAACTTGTAACATTATAGTCAGACCAACTTAGCTGGTGTTGCCCGTAATTAAGTTTATATTCCCTTGATACTTGCTTGCCTTTCATGGTAAGTCCATTACCCTTCTTGAGTTAGATTGATTGGCCTTTAGGAGCATAAAAAACAATACTAATTTGATCTGGAAGAGAGAGGAGTATTTAGAATTTGTACAGCAATAGAAAACTACAATGCCATGGAAGATGCATCTGAGAGCAAAGAGAGAATAGGGACCAAAAATGGGTATTTTGTTGAATCTAGGCTACATGTGTGGTGGCTCGTTCAAGTGCTAAAATGTGCTTTCTACTAGATGTTGAAGGCATTAGTGATGCAAGGATAAACCGAGGGTAGCTTTGAACAGAAGAGGAACAATGCACGTGCAGTTTTGTAGTTCGGGTTTAAGCATAGGGACCAAAAAGGGAAATAATCCTTCCCGAGGGTCTGTAAGTTTTGACGATAGGAATGTCTGAGAGGGAAGAGAATGAAAGCTAGGATTGCAGGAACATAAAAAAGCTCCTATGGATTAAACCTATAATCATTTCCTTAAATCTTATTGGGTGATAAATTTGTTCCGATTTCTTCTGATGATGTTAACTTGTCCAGGAGGAACTGGAACAGGTCGACAAAATGGAAAAGGCTTCGGCTGTTTGCAAGGAGTAAGTACGAGGATAATATTAGATGATCAGTGCATGTTCAATAACTGGGTACTATGATTTATCTAACTTTATCGTTTTACTTGGATACTAGAATGTTGTGTAATGTGGAAACAAGACCGGATCCACTGCTTCCCGAGTAAGAATACTCTTCCCGTGTTAAGTTTGTGTCTCTTCTCACCAATCCCACGCTAAAGAAGTTGTTTCAACTTTTTTCCGCCAGAACTACAGGTCCTACGAACCCACTCTGGGATCGGTGGTTTGAAGGACCAGCAGATGCATCTGGTTGCCGGTGCTGGATACTTTGATCATTCATGGCTGATTAGAAATTTCGCCATTTATTGGAGAGTCTATTCAAATCACGTTGCCTTACAGATAGATGTAAAGTGTGAACTGAGAATTGTTTCGATGTGCAGAAAATTTGATTTTCTTTGTATTTCTTCCTCTCTTTTGCTTATCAGGGAGATGAAATTCCAGAATCCCAAACTCCCATCTTTCCCCTTAATTTTGTAGTACATAATTAAGCATTCTGCAGTTACAGTTGCACTAACAGTTTGCTCAAAGCTATTAAAAGGCATTGACAAGATATTGAAATGACCTTCTATTGAAACAATATGGGAGTAAAAGGACAAGGAAACCAAGTCAAATGTAAAGTGTGCTTCCATTAGTAACCTTGTTGTCATCACAGCTTTACACAATCAGATTGTGGTGAAATAAAAGATGCAAAAGTAAAAGAGTGTAGGAATACATTCAATCTCAGTGCTTGTATCATTACACAAATGGCATTTTACATCAAGCCTTTAAACCAACCATGAAACACCAGAAACATTTCGCAGTGAACACTTCTTCTTCTAGCTTGTAGCTTTCCCGGTGACTCGCTGTGCAATCCATCCCAAACCATCATACAGACCATCGCCGGTGAGGGCAGAGCAGGCCTGGATATGCCAATCGTGGTTCTTAATGCTGTGAAGGGAGAGGGCATCAGTGATCTCCGCAGGAGTCATGGCATCTTTAAGATCCTGTTTGTTCGCGTATATGAGCACAACAGCAGTTTGCAAATCATCATGAGGGAGCAGCTTGAACAGTTCGTCCTTCATAGTCGAGATCCGGGCTCTGTCAGTGCTGTCTATAACTACAATAACAGCATGAGTTCCGCGGTAGTATGTTGCCCATGAAGTCCTAAGCCTATCCTGTCCACCAAGATCCCAGACCTGAGAGAGAACATTAGCAATTTCATTAGATCAGTTGAAACCTCAAGTAGACAAGATCTTGACAGAAGGTCCTGTCAAGTTGTCATCTTTAAAGATCAACAAAATTCCAAAATAAAATGGTATACTATATAAAACTGAATTTTCTACAAAGTTAAGAAAAGCGAAGAAGATGTAGAGTTTTATTATGTTTACAGCATACACCAGTATCTTGGTAAAAGTAGAAACTAAATCTAGAAACCACCAAAAGGTGTAGAGATTGAAAGTGAAGTGAGGACACACAATATTATGGCCAGGTAATAATAATTAGCTTTTGTCAGCATTTCTCTAATCTCTATAAGCTAGATGAAATAAGCTTACATAGCTTAATTAGATTTGGCATATTTGAATTGGCTTCTGATAAAGATGTTCATCAGCTTATTCTGATAGCACTTTGAAATAGTGTATAGAAATAAGCTCAAAACATAATTTCTAAAAGTCATAAGCCTATCCAAGCACAGGAAATGCAAGTATAACTGTGTAAGTGTTTGTGGCAGTAGATAAGCTCAAATAAGCAATGGTGCCGCCTATATCCTATAGATGCATGAAAGTTTGGCTAATACAGACTTTTCAACACATGTCCAACTAGCATAATAATATTCTTCATGATCTTCTGCTTAGATACAAGGAAAAAGGAAATATTAACTCATTTTCATGAACAGTGAACACTAGCATTTTCACCTGAAAGTCACACTCTATCCTTTGGTTAGCTGGGCTAGTAATATTTGCATAAATTCATCATTAAAGTTTCCAATCCAAGGTTTAGGCGCAAGTGAAGTCGCGACCAACACAGTACTGCTGGCATTAGCTTATGATTCATGTAAATAAAACAATATGGAGAAACAGGCAGATGTTCAAATTTGATTTTGTCATCACTCAGACCATCAATGATATTGCTTCTAGTACTTCTCTTCCCAAAACTCAGAACACTAGGGAATAGCAGCAATATAAATCTTCATTTGAATAAGGTTGTTAGAAAGATATCAAGCAGAAAACTTGAGAAGTATATTCATGTCCAAGGCTCATCATAACTTATCACATCCCTGGGGGTTAGTGACTCACCCAATTTTGCATCAAAAATGCACAATGCTCTATTTTCACTTTATAGTCAATAGTCATCAACAAAATTAACCGTTAGGTTCTCCTAATCTTAAAAACAAGAGATATTTCATTAAAAAGGCTAATTGTGCATGCTGATTTACCATTCCTGGCCTCTCTTGAACAATGAGACCATTGAAATTCACTTAAAATTTGCAGGGCAGTGATAGCTATAAAACTACCAGAAGGTTACACAGAAACCTGGTGTCCAAAACCATGAAGTTCAATGACCAGTCCCATTTTGCAGGGCAGTGATAACTATAAGCCATCCTTGATTGTTTATATTTCCCCAATATCTCATTTTGTTAACCAATACCTATGTAATGATGCCTTATCCTTGATAAAGACTCCTATGTTCTAGATATAAACTGAACACCTTAGGCCTCTTAGGCTCTATCCCAGCTTTGATTTACTATCTTGAGACTTAAAACACAACCAACTACACCCTGCAGTCTATACAATCATGCCTCTTATATAAAAGATTAGCAATTGGCATACAATAACAACGCATTAGTTAGCCCACGAGAAAGATAGCTGCAGTGTCCCACACGTAAATGGGCAATATCTTGTAGCTATAATGGCTAAGGACACATAAAGAATTTGGCAACTCATCCCAGCATGAATTCCTATCATGATATATCTTTCATTAATAACCCTTCTAAAATATCACCCCAAAAAAAAAAAAAAAACCCTTCTAAAATATCACCCAAAAAAAAAAAAACCCTTCTAAAATAACTACAAATACAATCTATAAGTCTATAAGTCTTGCTAATACTAGGAATTGGTAAGAAGCTTCATATTCAGTCATCTTGATGATCTCATGTCATCTCTTTCTTGATATTATGTATAGATACACACACATACACAAACACAAAACATTTGCCACCATGATCACACACCAAACTTCACGATAATGCCTTATGATTTTGATCTGAAACTTCATAAACAACAGCTGAAGGTCAAACATGACTATAATAATTCTTCTTCTAATAGGTAAAAGATCCATTTCAACATTTTGTATGCTATTGGTTACTTCCCCAAAAAAAAAAGCTTCAATTTGAGCAAATAGAAAATAAGCAATGATCAAAGTTACAATCTTTAACTGGAAAAAAAAATAAAAAATTAGAGTCCACATAAAATAATCGAGAAAAATTAGATCCGAACCTCAAAACGAATGTTCTTGTAAACGAGCTCCTCAACATTACTGCCAACAGTAGGATGAGTAGTGACCACCTCTCCCAAGTGCAACTTGTAAAGCGTCGTCGTTTTTCCGGCGTTGTCCAGTCCGACCACCACGATCTTGTACTCCTTGGCCGGAAATAGCATGAACCAGAACCTCGATAAGAAAGCCCCCATAGTCGACGTTTATTTTCAAAACACCGCCAATTTCACAGATGACACAATTGATTTCCTAATTCACGATCGAGATTAATTCGGATCTTCGATTCGGGTAAGTACGGATGATCACGACTGTGATAGCTCGATCCGATGCGGAACCCGGAAATGAAGAGGGTTGAACTTGGAAACCCCTTTTTTTGGGGATAAAGTTAATGCTTCATTACTCATTAGTGCCTTAACTTTTGTGGTACTTTATTCCTTTCCATGACATTTTGATTTTTTAAATTTGCAACATAACGCTAATTTAATCAAATTTTGACAGCCAAAGGCCGTTTGGTTGAGCTATTTAGCTGTAGTCCCCAAATGAGAGGTAGCATTAAAAGAAAAAAAAAAAAAATTGACAAGACAACCTTGTTGCATTAATATAAGTTCAAATCTCGAGACAATTATAGCCAAGGTAGTCGATAATTCGGGGTGTGTTTGGTTCGCACTTAGAAATCAGAATCGGAATGAGTATAAAATATTTGGTAATAGTAATGGGTTTTGGTGAAAGTATTTAGCATGTTTGGTAGTAGGGTGAAATGAAAATTGTTACTAATAGTAGTGCCTGATAAAGAATAAGGGAATACAACCCTTATTTTATTTGGTAATGAGTTTTTCAATAAATGGGGTATTCGAAACCCATAGTAGTGTTATAAAAACCTATCTACCAAACAATAATAATCACTTTCATACTCATTCCTGTGAGCAAAACCCATCAACCAAATACACCATCGATTGTCACAAATTTTCATTTTTTATTTCACTGGGAGTTGTCTATTGTCTTCTTCATTTGAGTCGCCCAGATATGAACAGTTTTAATTGGTTTACTTCCTTATGATTATTTGTTTGCTATGATTAGCACACCTTCAAATAGCAATTGCGAACTTTTATGTAAATTGAAGTTTAAACTCCCGAGCACAACATTTTGATTTTACATCTTGTAATCTCCAACTATAAGTGACAAGCTAATAAAATGTCTATGGATCAGCCTAGCTTGACTCATCGTGTGTTGGCTTAGATTGATACTATAACAATTTACATGGGCTTAACTTACCGGTGTAAACAAGTTAGGTTAAAATAGCTATAGTGACTTGAGTTTGACTTGTTAACTTTTAAAAAAATTGAACTTGGTTTAATAGACTCGAATTAAATTCGTGTTCAAACTATATACTCCGTATAAAGCTCACGAACTGTTTCGTGTCACAAGACAACAAATTTAAACTCGAACCCAAATTTAAATTTGATTGTACTTAAATTAAATTTTAACCGAACAACTCACAAGCCACTCGACTCATTTGTATTTTTAGATTTTTAGCTCAACATGGCCCATTTGTCATCTTTACTCTAAAATTGTGTCATTTGTTGGGATTTTTGTAAAATTGCCTAAATGGGCTTTTGAGGCCCAATTTAATAATTGGAGAAAGTCATAAAGATAAAAGTTTTTAATTTTAGGCCATGATTAATTTTTAATCTTGAATTAAGCAAATTTCCTTTGACATTTTGTATCCTTTCTTGTTTGACAGATTCCAATAATCCATTGTTAAATGTTAATCACTCTTGGATTTGATGACAGATCACATTCCCAACAGTATCAACTATCAATGTCGCTGAAAGCATAGTATACTCCGCTGGTTGGGGAAGAAGAACCTCAAAATTGTCGAACATTGACACTCACGTCCCCCCCCTTTTTCTTGCCTTGAGTTCGCCATCTCAGCCCCGCATTTTTCTCTGTCGTTTCAACTCCCATCATTGGCTCAATTTCTGGGTTTCTCAGATACTCCGCCGGATAACCGGTAGTTGTTGAGGTTTCCGGGCAAAATGTCGCGAGCTCTCAACTTCTTTGTCTCCTCCTCTTCTGCATCGCTGCCGGGATTTGCAGTTTCCAAGCCTTCTCTGTCGTTTGCTCCGGCCCGGGGGTTCCGGGTCCCGGCGAAGGCTCCGGCGCGGTCGTTCGTCGTCAGAGCTTCGAATTCAGATCTCGATTTGCGGTCCTCCCGTGTGCTGGTCTCGGATAATGGCTCCGGCGGGGCGGGGGCGGTATCCGCTGCGACGCAGGAGCTGGCGGCGATTGACGTGGACGCGGTGACGGAGGCGGAGCTGAAAGAGAATGGGTTCCGGAGCACGAGGCGGACTAAGCTGGTGTGCACCATTGGGCCCGCCACCTGCGGGTTCGAGCAGCTCGAGGCGTTGGCCGTCGGCGGGATGAACGTGGCTCGGATCAACATGTGCCACGGGACCCGGGAGTGGCACCGGATGGTGATCGATCGGGTCCGGCGGTTGAACGACGAGAAGGGCTTCGCCGTCGCCATTATGATGGACACTGAAGGCAGTGAGATTCACATGGGTGATCTTGGCGGCGCTCCCTCTGCTAAAGCTGAGGTTTTTCTTCCTCTATTGTTAATTAGTACTACCATTTTACCAGTTTGTTTTAACTTATCTGTGATTAATTTCTCTCTTCTGAGAGAAAAGTTTGCATCTTTAGCAATGTTATAATGATTTCTCTTGAATTATTACTGGGTATTGGGTAAGTCTCGCCTTGTGATTCTAGATGGCAAAAGACCAGTAAACTAGCTTAGTTTGCTAATAGTGGACCGATTAGCTGTCAAAAGACCATAATGACCTAAATTAGCTTAGGTTGTCGGTAGCTGACCAGCTCAAACCAAAATGGCCATTACGCTTGTTGGGAGTCGAACTTGTAACTTTGTGGTTATCAAGTCAACTGTCTGATCAACTTGACTTGAGTTGCTCCCGAATTGTTTCTTACTTCTGATAGTATGTTGTTAGCTGCCATTAAGAATAATGCATACCTCAATAGTCAATAAATCATATGCTTTCTTTTGCAGGATGGTGAAGTTTGGACATTCAGTGTTAGGACATTCGATTCAAATCAGCCCGAGCGCACCATTAATGTGAACTATGATGGTTTTGCTGAAGGTTTATGAAGTTTTTAGATTCAAGGATAAAATTACATACATATTGTTTAACTCAGCATTAGTAGTGTTCGGTTAATTGTAATATATATAGAAAGATCATGATGGTATTGACTAAATCTTGTTTCAGATGTGAAAGTGGGGGATGAATTGCTAGTAGATGGCGGAATGGTGAGATTTGAGGTGATTGAGAAAATCGGTCCAGATGTCAAGTGTATTTGCACGGATCCCGGACTTCTATTACCTCGGGCTAATTTAACGTTTTGGCGTGGCGGCAAACTAGTTAGGGAGCGTAATGCCATGCTTCCTACGATTTCTGCAAAGGTTAGTATCTAAATTCCTTTCTTTTATACTGTTGAATAAGTTCTTTTACCGGAATCCAGTACTCTAAATTCACATGTTCTATACCAAGTTCAAATAATCTAGTTATCCTGTTGGATAATTGTGTTCTCGCTCTCAGGATTGGCTAGACATTGACTTTGGGGTTGCAGAGGGTGTTGATTTTATTGCGGTATCATTTGTCAAGTCTGCAGAAGTCATTAATCATCTTAAAAGTTACATCAAAGCACGAGCCCGAGATAGGTCAGTGAGCATCATTTTCCTTTTCTTGTTATAAGAATCGCGGGAATAATTTATTTCATCCTTTTCTTGATGCTTGCAGTGATATTGCTGTTATTGCGAAGATAGAGAGCGTTGACTCGTTGAAAAACTTGGAGGAAATAGTTCAGGCATCAGATGGAGCTATGGTGGCGAGAGGAGATCTCGGTGCTCAGATCCCATTGGAACAGGTTCCGTTGCAACAGCAAAGGATTGTTCGGATTTGCAGGCAGTTAAATAAGCCCGTTATCGTTGCTTCTCAGTTGCTCGATTCTATGATAGAATACCCTATTCCTACGAGGGCCGAAGTGGCTGATGTTTCGGAAGCGGTTAGGCAAAGGGCGGATGCCTTGATGCTCTCTGGCGAGTCGGCAATGGGCCAGTATCCCGACAAAGCATTGGCTGTCGTAAGGACTGTTAGTTTGAGAATCGAGAGGCAGTGGAGAGAAAAGAAACAACACGAGGCCATAGAATTCCCGTCTATTGCATCTTCATTTGGAGATAGAATATCAGAAGAGATTTGCAATTCTGCTGCCAAGATGGGTAAGAAATCTGTTTCTTTAATGGAGCTTTCTTTAAAGAGGCTTGTGTTCAATTAGGTACCGGCTTTTTAGCAAAAAAATATGAAACTGCAAGGCTTATATGAGTGAAAGTCTCTTTCAGGCATTACAAAGGAACCTAATAACTGAGTTTGAATCCCAACCTTCTTGGTTTGAACCAGTCAGCTACTGGTTTAACTCCTTGTAGTCCTTTGCTGGCTAGGGTCACAAGACAGGGTTTACGGTTTACCCAGTACACACCTTTGGGTACCAGCTTTTTAGCAAAAAAAATATGAAACCGCAAGGCTTATATGAGTCAAATAGTCTCTTTCAGGCATTACAAAGGAACCTAATAACTGAGTTTGAATCCCAACCTTCTTGGTTTGAACCAGTCAGCTATGGGCAACCTAGGCTGGTTTACCTCCTTGTAGTCCTTTGCTGGTCAGGGTCACAAGGCAGGGTTTACGGTTTACCCAGTACACAGCTTTGGGTACCGGCTTTTTAGCAAAAAAAATATGAAACCGCAAGGCTTATATGAATCAAATGGTCTCTTTCAGGCATTACTAAGGAACCTAATAACTGAGTTTGAATCCCAGATTCCCAGCCTTCTTGGTTTGAGCCAGTCAGCTATGGGCAACCTAGGCTGGTTTATCTCCTTGTAGTCCTTTGCTGGCTAGGGTCACAAGGCGGGATTTACGGTTTGCCCAGTACACACTTTTGGGTACCGGTTTTTTAGCAAAAAAATATGAAACCGCAAGGCGTATATGAGTCAAATAGTCTCATTCAGGCATTACAAAGGAACCTAATAACTGAGTTTGAATCCCAGCCTTCTTGGTTTGAGCCGGTCAGCTATGGGCAACCTAGGCTGGTTTACCTCCTTGTGGTCCTTTGCTGGCTAGGATCACAAGGCGGGACTTACGGTTTACCCAGTACACACCTTTAGGTAGTGGCTGCGGGTTTCCCTCGTCACCCCAAAGGAACCTAATAACCAGAGAATTGAGAAGCTAGGTAGGGTAGGGTCATCGTGTTTAAATAAATTTTGTCGTTCCATCTTTCTGTGGCGTGATTCCTTCGCAAATATAATGTGATTCATTGAGTTCTAACTTCAAATTTTGCAGCTAACCATTTGGAGGTCGATGCTATTTTTGTGTACACCAAGGATGGACACATGGCTTCTCTCCTATCACGCTGTCGTCCCGACTGCCCCATATTCGCGTTTACAGACACAACGTCCACGCGTAGGCGCCTGAACCTGCAATGGGGTCTGATTCCCTTTCGCGTGAATTTCTCCGACGATATGGAAACCAACCTGAACAAAACCTTTTCCCTGCTAAAGGCCCGCGGCATGATAAAATCAGGTGATCTAGTTATCGCTGTATCTGACATGCTGCAATCTATTCAAGTCATGGATGTTCCATAAGAATGCATATCTTTAGAGTACTTTATGTTACCAGAAATAATAGTCACAACTTGAAGCTTATTAGCACCATTATATATTATGCTGTTTTTTCTTGTCCATTTTTGTTGATTCATTAATATGGGCTATGTGCTGGACCTGTCATGTCAATCCAAGATTCATACAATTTTCTGATTGATTGGACCATTGATATGATATTACCTTTACACAATTTAGCCCAATAGGGGTATTGTTTCCTTCCACTACTAAGCTTAGCTAGGCTTCATGATCAGCCTGTGAGCCAAACCCAAAATAGTATGACTCAGAAAAGATAAAAGACATTCCATTCTAATCCCAACAGCCCACTCAGCCCTGAAATCTTGGCTGAAAAAAGTAAACTTTAAGATTTGTCTAAATGGTTTATGGCTTGGTAGGAATCGAACTCTGCATCTTGTGGCTGTCAGTAAAACAAAGCTACTAACTTATCTTGGGTGTACATTGCGTAAATCTTGCCGTGATTCGGCAAAGGACTGTAAACAAAGAAAATTGAATATATAAAGGACTGTAAACAAAGAAAATTGAATATATATTTAGAAATTCAAAGTTCTGGTTTACATATCAAGTATCAATGCGGTGTGGGTACATGTCTCTGGATATCCTCTGATTCTTCAATTGGTGCCTTGAACACTCCACCATTGAAGGGCCTCCGGGTTTCAAGTGGCTTGATCTTCAAAGAAGGGCTTGTATATATAGCTTGTTCTTCTTGAAGGGCCTCCGGGTTCAAATGGCTTAATCTTCAATGGAGGTTTGGATCAACAGGCAACAGGCACGATTGGATTGGAGGAGGGGCTTTTACTTTCAAGATCACATTTTTATTGTGATCCCTGAATAAGCTTCAAAGCTTTAAGATACTTCTATGAATTTTTCCTAGGATGTGTGTGATTACATAGAAATGAGAGCTTCTATTTATAGCTGTAGGATAGAGAGTTTTGATAAGCTCAAACTCTTTTGATATTATCTAATTAACAAATTAGATAATATCAATATTATCCAAAATATTTCAAATATATTCAAATATACTAATATTAATAAATAATCAATATTTATCAAAATTTAAGTGTCTACAAATGCCCCCTCGGGACTTGCTTGTACACCACTTGAGAGCATATAAAACTTGAAAGTATGTAGTGCAAGAAAGTCTCGACACTACAACTTAAAGATATAAGGCCGTTTCAACTCGTGCCAAGGAGCCTTGAAAGATATGAGGCCGTTTTAACTCGTGCCAAGGAGTATCATTTAGCCTCCTCCATTTCAAATTTCATATGGGGTTTGCCCCCATACCGGTTGAAAGTGCCTATGAAGAGATGAGAGGCAGAGCTGTCCCACTGGGCGTGCCAATTTTTAAACAAAGAAAATTGAATATATATTTAGAAATTCAAAGTTCTGGTTTACATATCAAGTATCAATGCGGTGTGGGTACATGTCTCTGGATATCCTCTGATTCTTCAATTGGTGCCTTGAACACTCCACCATTGAAGGGCCTCCGGGTTTCAAGTGGCTTGATCTTCAAAGAAGGGCTTGTATATATAGCTTGTTCTTCTTGAAGGGCCTCCGGGTTCAAATGGCTTAATCTTCAATGGAGGTTTGGATCAACAGGCAACAGGCACGATTGGATTGGAGGAGGGGCTTTTACTTTCAGGATCACATTTTTATTGTGATCCCTGAATAAGCTTCAAATGAGAGCTCCTATTTATAGCTGTAGGATAGAGTTTTGATAAGCTCAAACTCTTTTGATATTATCTAATTAACAAATTAGATAATATCAATATTATCCAAAATATTTCAAATATATTCATATATACTAATATTAATAAATAATCAATATTTATCAAAATTTAAGTGTCTACAAGGACCACAAGGAAGTAAATCAGACTAGGTTGTCCATAGTTGACCAGTTCAAACCAAGAAAGTCACCTTATGACCCTAGTTGGCAACGGATCATAAGTAAATCAACCTAAACGGCTCATAACTGACTGACTCAAACCAAGAAGGCTAATAGGCCGCTGCCACTGGGGTCGAACTTGGAATGTTGTGGTCACTAAACTAACTGTCTGACCAACTTAATTGGAATTGCCCCTGTTATTAACTCATCTTTGAATTAGGTAACTAGTTAAAACTATTTTTTCCCCTAAATTATCCTTGGGGAATAAGATTAATTGGATGCTCTAACTATTGTGGTTTTAGTCAAAATGAGTTCTCATAAGATATGTGAAGGTTTTGATGCACTCCATAAGGATGGTGAAATATACCTTATTGGATTTGGTGGAAATAATATAATTCTGAGATATCTTGTCTATTTCACCGTCTTCTTGATTAGATTGATTAATACTATGGGCTTTGAAATGTTGCCTAAAAACTAAAAACTATGAGCTTGAAAAGGTTGTCATCTTGTACCTAAAAGATAAATTATAAAGGTTTTCATCTGCCACCTCTATTTTTGTTTTTTCTTCACTCTTGAAAGATATTAGTGCTGATTGGACACAACTTTCTCATATTGCCTGCTCACTATGTAGGGTAAGATTAAGAAAATTTACTTATTTGATAAATATAAAGGACGATTTAAGACACCATTTGAGAACTAAACTAGTAGAACTAAGTAACTTTGTTCAGTCCATGTCCACAAATATACGAATTATACTAGATGTATTCTCACTTTTTATTGTTTACTGAAGTGGCACACGCTTTGATTGATTCAGAAAAAGAAGTGGATCGCAAATTTTTATGCATTTCTTTAAAATATGAATATGTGATGGAAGTTTTACTTTCGAGAATACAGTTATCAATTTTCTAAATATATATAAACCAGTGAGGTGAGAGATGACATTCATAGATATTTAGTCAATTTAGTAAAAAGAGGTAGAGTATAGGAGCAGGTTTAATGGAGCTTTCAAAATGGCTATCGTCAGCTGCAAAACCTGTGTAAAGGGTCCATGAGAGTGAATGGTTTTTGGAGTGTAATGTGACTTCAAAATAAAGTTGATTCTTCTCTCAAATTTAAACTGTTGCTATTTTCATGTAAATTTTCTTTATTTTTTATTGGGGTGAGTTGGTCGGACAGTTGATTTGGTAACCACAAGTTTCCAAGTTCAACTTCTTATGAGAATCATGATTTGAGCTGGTCAGTTATGAGTAACCTAGGTTTTGCTGGCCAGTTATGGACAATCTATGTTGGTTTACCTCTTTATGGTTCTTTCCGAACTAGGGTTACAAGACAGGTTGGTTTACCTCCTTGTAGTCAATTGCCAGCCAACTATGAGTGTTATCTCTTTGCGATCATTTGCCAATTAGGGTCACAACTCACAAGATGAACTAGTTTACATCTTTATGGTCCTTTGCTGACTATTGTCACGAGGCGAACTTCACTCGGAGCGCTAATTGAACAATACTTTCAATGTCACCAAAAAGTAAAGAAGTAGAAAAACACATACAAATTATTTCTCCAGTCATGTTTTGGCACCCCACACACCACAGCCACTTGAAAGTATATTCCTGAAAGATATGCAGGTAGATAGATGATGGGATTAGGCTGAGAGGGCAAAGGATTAATGGCCACACTTTTCTTCTTCTTCTTCTTCTTCTCTCTCTCCCTCTGTCACTCTCTAAAGGCATAGTATAGTCCAGAAGTATATGAAGGGTTGAGACAATGAAGAAGTTGATAATTTGATGGTGGGTCCATTGTTGGGCACCATTTGTTTGCCAACAAACAAATCTGATAAAAGTTTTGGAGGTGACATGAAAGCCCTGTATGTGATACAGCAGCAATCAGGTGCTACTACACTAGCTAGCTTCTTGGATGTTCTTGTAGGGCTTCAATCAATTCAATTCAATTCCCATGACAAAAAAAACCCTAGCCCTAGCAGCTATTAATTTGAATGGTATCACTTGCAAATTTGATTCCTTTCTTCAATTCTTTTCAACTTTAATTTTGGATCTTGAGCATCCTATTACCCAATCCTAGAGCAACCATATTGGTTCTTGATTTTTTAAATGAGTCTTTGCAATTTTAGGAAGAGAGAAAATATTTTTAATTGGGATGGTTGACGGCTGGTAACTACCAATCACCTCAGTCACTTGAAATGTATTTGATCAAACTACCAATTATGAAATTAGGATTGATTCGAATCGCGATCAATTATATGGCATTAGCAAATTTAACCCAGAACTTATTTGAACTATTGATTTTGAAACTATAAATTGCAATGTAACTTACCTCAGTTGTTGCATTTGATATATAAGTTTGATTAACTTAAAGAGTTTTTGGTGAGAAGAAGTAATTTTTTTAAAAGAAAAAATTAATTGAGAATCCAAAATTTAATATTCACTAACTAAATTGGATGAGGTTTTGGTGAGAAGAAGTAATTTTTTTAAAAGAAAAAATTAAATGAGAAGCTAGCCAAAATTTAATATTCACTAACTAAATTGGATGAGGTTTTGGTGGAGAGGAGAAGAAAATTAAAGTGGTCATCTCATACTTATTTTAATACATTTAATTATGCCTTAACTTATCAAATACTTTCATGTCTTCATCAATCATTTTCTTACTTAAATAAATGCATTTCATTTCTTGAGAAGTTGCAAGATTTTTTATCTTTTATTTTTTGTGTGGTTGATAAAGCACAAAATCATTAATTATATTTTACCAACTTCTATCTTCTGTAATTTTTATTTTATTTAAACAAAGTTTTGAGTCCAAATTTTATTAATAGAATTGAAATAATTGTGGAAACAAATTCTACTCAACTATAGAAAGTACGAAGAAGTCACACCAATGATATCCATATTAGTTGAACTTCTTTATTGGACAATAGTTTGATTCCATATTAATTGAACTCTAATGCAACTACAATATATTGGAGTCAAGGTACATGAAGAAAATACAATTTCTTAAACAAGACAATAAAATAATAAACATCTCAGACAAACACAACATGTACTCTGTCCAACGATCCCCGGCCACACTACAACTTCATTCCGCGAACATGTAAAAAGAAGCCCCCCACAAGGTGATATATTTCATTATATAGTTAAAAAAATATATAAATTATTGTAAAATAAACGTATAAAAATTTAACGTGAAAATCATAACCGTAAAAAAACTGCATTAATAGTTTTCTGTTAAAAGTGGGTAGTAGATTAGATTAAGTCATTAAGATATGTTAATTAATGTATCAATATAATCATGAACATGCACCACCAACATACAAGAAAATTGATTAGCAGTACCTTAGACATAGACAGTTTTAATTTATTTAATCAATAATTAATTACATTGATTTAATATTACAAGTTGGAAGTGTCGCAATGCATCACAAATAATATGAGATAATGAATATACAAATAATATATAATAAAATAAAGGATTATCTTTCACGACTTCCTATACTAGAAACATAACACTGATCATTATAACAATATTAAGAAAGCCACACCTATATATAATAAAATAAAATCCTTATCCTGAATCACATAAATGAATGAGTGGGTAAAACAGAATTTTTGTACTAAAAAATGACAAATTTGATTTTTATCAATACTCTACGTAAGGTTTCCTCATCACCCAAATAAAATGAAACCATTTAATAATAATAATAATAATTTCATAGGCTTAATTTCATTTTTGACTTATATTTATAGGTTGGCCAACAAAGTAATATATATTGTGTCACTAATGGAATATTCTAGAGGATAGAGGGCAGTGAACTAGGTATGACGTTGCCTCTAATTTGTTTGGTTATGATGATTGGGTTGATTATAATTTATAATTAAACCAAATTAATTAATTTTCTATGTCAAGATTTGGTTTTCACCTTTTAGCTACTAGGCACTTGAAATAAATGTAAGCATAGGATATAGCTATATGAGCTATGAAAAGGTTGCTTCTCATAGGTTTCCATCAAATGTTTTGGCCTTTTGTCCTCGCTTAATTAAATTGCCCTATATTTTATCTTCAATTAAAATTAAATTAAATTAAATTATCAAATTATAATACCGTACCAAATATATCAAACTCCACCCCCAAAAGAGTGATCAAATATGTAAAGCTGCATAGGGGTGGGGGTTTTGGGCAAATTATGCCCTGGACCCGTGTCCACTTGCCCAAAACGACGTCGTTTTAAAAAAAAAAAAAAAACGCGTCATTTAGTTAAAAAAAAAAAAAAAAAAATCGCGCACGTTTTGCCGTTAATGGCGTTAACGGCGTTATTTTTTTATTTTTATTTTTGGATTATGAATGTACAGTTATGCCGTTATGAATGTACAGTTATGCCGTTATGAATGTACAGTTATGCAATTATGAAATTATGAACACAGAGCTCTAACATTATGAACTTACAATTGTGAACATGTATAGTGATAAAATTATGACCATGGAGCTTTAAAATTGTGAATATAGAGCTTCGAAGATTATGAATGTACAGTTATGGAGTTATGAATGTACAGTTATAGAGTTATGAATCTACAGTTATGGAGTTATGAATCTACAGTTATGAGATTATGAATCTACAGTATGGAATTATGAATGTACAGTTATTGATCGAATTAGGAACAAAGAGCTCTAACATTATGAACTTACAATTATGAACATATAGTGATAAAATTATGAACATAGAGCTCTAAAATTGTGAACATAGAGCTTCGAAAATTATGAATGTACAATTATGGAGTTATGAATGTACATTTATGGAGTTATGAATGTTCAGTTATAGAGTTATGAACGTACAGTTATTAACATATAGTAATAAAATTATGAACATATACTCCTATAACGAAGCGGTCTGAAATTTAAAAAAAAAAAAAAGAAAAGAAAAAAAAAGGAGATAACAATGCCTAACGGCACTGGTATCCGTGTCCAGCAAGCATGTTGGACACGGGTCCAACGCATAACGATTGGGGGTTTTGAGATTGGGTTTGATGTTTTATATTTCTGGTTTTGGTATTGGTATTTTAGTATTTAAAAAAAATGATACCATTCATTTTAACATTATATTTCAGTTCGGTTCAATTTTAGTTCAGTTTGAAAAAAATTAATTTCAACTTAGAATTAGTTCGGTTCGATTTAAGAATCACATTTTTTAATTTTCCAAACACACGATATCAAACAATACATATTCACAGAGTCCAAGGCAAAGGGTCCACGGGGAGTAAGGTTCATGCAACCTCGTCTTTGTTTAGGAAGTTTCATCATTTGTCTGAGCATTCTAAATGGTTTTGTTCACATATATTTTATTTTTTAATAATAAAGAATCGACTGTGTGAGTTGTATCAAATTATTGGCATGGAATGCCATATTTTCTATGTGATACTGTTTCAGCTATAGAAGATTTGATGGAACAATCAGAATATCTTTGTTAAAGAAAATCTAGTAAATAATATAGATGGAAATTCTAAAAGTATAGGAATTGATAGATATGTTCTATCTCAATTAGAAGTTTAAACTGTTTTTTACGGATTCTAAATAACACGTGAACTGGTGAAGATTTGAATTCATAACGTTGTATATAGAGTTGGCTCTGATATAAATTAAAATATATGTTCTGTCTCACCTAGAATGCTAAATTGGTTTTCTACTTTTCTCGATGTTATTGTATCAAAATCAAAGCAAGTTGCAATAAACCTAAGCTGTGTTGGAATCAAATGAATTGTGATTCACAATAATTCAGTGCCCACACCACCTCAAATTTTATAATAATTACATTTTGCAGTAATGGATAATATCATCATAATTCTATTATTAGATTTTGATGTCTCGTCTACCATGAAAAAAAAAATCATAAAATTAAAAAAAAATATATATGAAACACAATTGTCCCACTTCACAAATCCTTAATTATGATTTTATCACCTCTCGTTGTCATTCAACTGTACTAATCGTAACACTTGAAAACTGGAAAGTGACACTGATTTCGATTTTTTTAATAAAAAAAAAAAAACTTACTTTTGGGTGAAAAATAAAACCCGTAATCACTATTCAAACGTGTACAGTGAATAAGACATGTTGATATGTTCTTGTGTAATAACTGACAAATTACACAGAAGAGATAAATTACACCAGAAAAATCATGTACGACCAGTTTAACTGAGAAGATGTTGACAAAAATCGAACTAGCGACCTTTAGGCACAAGAGTCATTTATTCACTACTCGACCAGACAATCCTCCTTTCAGAAAAAAAAAAAAAATTTACTTTGTTTAATCTCATTTGATATTTCTCCATATTTGGTTAGGCAGGTTTCCCAGCCCACAGCAATGACAGCATATATTTGTGTTCAGATCCTATAATTTCTCAGGGAATCATTTGTGTTCCTTAAACAACATTGATATGCACAAATTGAGTAGCTGATCATCAACTAATAAGGGTTCTTATTTTGATCATTAATCGATCAAATAATGACACTTTAGATAATACTTGTCTAGCT
This sequence comes from Ipomoea nil, assembly GCF_001879475.1. Taxonomy (NCBI): domain Eukaryota; kingdom Viridiplantae; phylum Streptophyta; class Magnoliopsida; order Solanales; family Convolvulaceae; genus Ipomoea; species Ipomoea nil. The sequence continues at coordinate 6,676,933 of NW_017617116.1, forward strand.
TAAAGACGAATTAGTGTAATTTGCTAGTCAAATTACACAAAATAAAATTTAGTCATTGCACATCTTAAAATAGTAGTTGTAGGTTTCTCTCATCATTCAACAAAAATTATCTTGCTCAGTCACGAGGTGGTCAGAGTCTTTCTATGTACATTTAACAGTTCAGGTCCACTCGACTAATTGGGAATCGTCACTGGGAATTGAACCCGGACTATCAAGAATTCTACCCCACAAAGAGAACTCATTTGCCACTTGAGCTACCCAGTTAGGTTTAATGGGAATATTTTATATTCCACATTGTAAAAGTTTAATGGAAAAAAAATATGTATGATGTTATATAAATTTTTAGAGATTATTTATGGTGTCGATAATATCGAATACAATTACATATATTATATTTGATTGTATTTATTGTTTATTATTCGCACAAAGAGTAATGTTATATTTCTTTCATAAGTTTACATCCTTACATGACAGTATTCAATTTGTTCTTGTCAGGATCATGTCAAAAGCTATAGCTAGTAATGAAGTAGCAGTCATGATCAAGTACTTACTAGTATACTATACCAAAAAGCTATTGCTAATAGTGCAGACACAATTTTATTTCTTTATACTTGTTGTTTTCAGGCTTCTGTCTTGTAGTTCCATTTAATATTTGATTTATAAATAGATTATTTTTTAGCAATGAGTATGATCGGCCAATTCACAATAATCAATGAAAAAAATGAATTTTATTTTCATGTTATGAGGTGAATATTAGAAAGTAAAATTAAGTGGAAAAATAGTATTGTTTTAACACAAATGTAAATAGTACTTAGTACTCGGTCTAATTATTTATATACTTTGTTACATTTAATTATGTATCATGCTATTGACACAATAATCATCAATACCGTAAAAAGAAATTGAAATTTTAAAATTTTAATATATAAAAAAATAACTTTACTTTTTAGGTAGATGGACACTTGTTAAAAAAGATTAGAGACAAATTCATGTTTAAGGACATTATTCCCTATAAATAACTACGCAACGTGGGTCCCAAAATGAGAATACTTTTTTCTTAAAATTTGCAAACTTTACCTAAATACAAAAAAGTTAATTACAAGGTAAACCAAAAAAGCAATAGCAGTGTTAAAAGAGCAATAATCACAAACCCATGTTCTCAAAAGTCTATAAAGAAAAAGTTGATATAATGAGCAGCAATAAAGGAGCTAAGGTTCAATAATTTCAAGTGATATCATCCAAAAACAAAAATTGTCATCAATACTCTTGTCCCATTAAAGTTAAAACATTGAAAGAGAAATTCTTATAATAAAAATTTTAATCCAAGAGATAAAAGTTCAATAAAAACGGTGTGATTAAAAAGATTCAATCACTTCTAACTATTTTAATGTTGCCATTTCAATCTCATTGCTTTCTCGAACAAAATTTTAGAGTAATCTCAATAATGAATTTTGTTGTCCAATTTTTTAGAAAAACAAGCTTAGATCGAGGAGAGGAGAATGAGAGAAAAAAACTAAGGATCGTTTACTAACAAAAAACTATTCTCTATTTTTTGTTTTTTAATTTTTCAGTTTTTACCTAAAATTTACTTTAGATAATATTAATATTTTTTGAGCTAATATTTAAAATATTTTTTTTTTGGATATATTCATTTGAATGACATGAATATGAATATATAACTTTTACTTTGAATTCTAATATATGTGAGATTTCAATATTCGATATCTGGACCGAACTTGTATTATAATATAACATAATTAAAAATATTCGAACTAATAATCTATTGAATTCAATCAAAATCTAAAACATTATATAGAGTTTAATTCTTAATTTTGATAATGTAAATAATGTCTAACTTTAAAGTGTAAGCAAATAAATTATGTTTAAATAATTAAAGTAAGTAGAAAAGATAGAAGATAGTGATAAGTAAAATAAGATGATAATGAATGTTATCATAGTAATGTGGTTATAGTGACATACAACTAAATAGATGATAGATGATTCTGTTTTCCATATCGAAAACAATTTTTAATTAAATTGTGTTCCAGTTTTCTAGAAATTTCCAGAAATTATTTTCAGTTTTCAAAATAGAAAATTGTGTTAGTAAACATGTTTTTTGTTTTCTATTTTCCAGTTTCCGAAAATTTTCAGAAATTTCCAATTAGTAAACGGCCCCTAAGTTTTCCTATCAGCATTTTTTTCTGTTTTCAGAATGAAAAAAAGAAAAGGAAAAAAAAAAAAACAACTCCATGTAGTTAATTAACTAGCGCGTGGGTTGGGCATGTTAGGATGACTACTCTCTTCTTGTTTACGTGACTTACTTGATAAAAAATTTAAATTTGAGTTCAACCAATGTGTTAATGAGCTTTTATCGTATTCTCTCTCTTTTATATATATATATATATATATATATATATATATATATATATATATATATAGAGGATCATATGAGGTCATGTTCCCACATGAGGTCTAAGGTCAAAATCTGGCCTTTGATTGGGCGTTGATCTATGGTTGTTGTTTTTTCGGATTTTTTATTTTGTCTTTATTTTTTCTTTTGCCGCGTGAGTGTGTAAGGCCTTTTTTGTCTTTGTATTTTTCTTTCCTATTTATTGGGTGTGTTTGTCGGCTAAGTTGCTCGTTTTAAGGAGTTTAATACATGGTAATTAAATATTGTGAGCGTTTATAATCTGATGTAGCGATCAACTTTATACACTTTCTAGTTTTTGTGATTTTTCCTTGCATCGTTTCATAGTTATTCAATTTTTTCGTATTTCTCTGCTTGAAGGCTTATGGATTCTCCAGGTTAGTGTTTTCGTTTGTTTCTTGTATATTTTAATTGAGCATCGGTTGGTATTTGGTTTGTGTATAAATATGTGTCCATTTGTATGACATGCGTTTTAGGTGTTATGGTTTGATGTTGTTTATGGAGTTTTAATTTTTATATTTCAGTCGTGGGTCTTGGATTAGTGATTGTTTATTTGGTTTGGTTTTATGTCGTAGTTGTATTTGTGATTTTCGTTTTTTAATAAGTGCCATTGGCATATGTTTTTCGTTATAAATTGTTTTGCTAATTTATGCATTGCGGTATTTGTTTGACATTATGGCTTATGTGTCCTGGGTTTTTGTTCGCTGTTAGGATATTGCCCAGGTAGTTTGTGGATTTCGGTGTACATGGTATTTTGCATTTTATATTGGTTTGAAGGTTTTTGTTTTGTGGGAGGTGGGTGGTTACTTCGTAAAGTGCATATTTTGGTATTTGATTTGTGCATGTTTTCGTTTTTTAATAAGTGCCATTGGCATATGTGTTTCGTTATAGATTGTTCTGCTAATTTATGGATTTCGGTGGTGGTCTGCATGGCTTGTGTGTGCTGGGTTTTTGTTCGCTATTAGGATATTATGTTGTTAGTTTTATGCATTTCGGTGTACATGACATTTGCATTTTATATTGGTTTTGAAGGTTTTTGGTTTGTAGGGGGTAGGGGTTTACTTCGTAAAGTGCATGCTTTGTTATTTGATATGTGCAAGCAGCGTGTTTTTTTTTTTGGAATGATGTGCATGTCGATTTTATTTGACTGGTTTTGTGTTTGTGTGTATATTTCTGTTTGATGTTTGTGCAGTACGGTCAGAATTGCTGCAAGGGTGTGTTATGGACGTGTCCCCCGATGGGACTAAGTTTTGGACGCCTTCGTGTGATGAGGCGGTTAGGCCTTTTGAGGGGCTGACCCTATTGCGAAGGAAAATTTTTCAGCTTTTGGAGATGTGGTGTCGTTTGATGCAACTTATGGGACTAATAGGTCAAGTTGATGTTCGTCCTCCTCCAATCTCTAATAACAAGGGTGGTGGTAAACGTTACAAAAGTACAAGGGAATTAGCTATTGAAAAGTCGGGTCGTCGCCAACGCCAATGCCAAACTTGTGAAAAGTATGGGCATAATAGTCGTACCTGCCCGATGCGCAACGTTGATGTATGACGAAGGGGGTCGTATTGCTCTTTGGATTAAATTTAAATTTAAACACATTGCTATGTTTTTTACTTCACTAATGACTTGGTTTTATTCGGCATTTGGTGGTGGGTTTCAATAATGAATTTGTTGTGTCTTGTTATTTGGATTTTGTGTTTCTATGCCGTGGAATAATTTTATAGTATCCGTTTTTATATAAGTTGGTCGTGGTATTATTTCATTCCTTTTTCTCTTATTCCGAAACCTCCCCCTACTTGCACAGTATAGGTTACTGCCGTTGCACATGGTCTCTGGAATTTTGTGCGAATTTGCACGAATCCCTCCTTCGATGTTGCACAAATATCCATGTCTTGTAACCGACTATACGCGTTTGTTGTTTTTTTATTTTGCTTCCTCTCTTGGTTAACACCCGCCTAATGAACGGTTTATGTTAGGTACTGGGATATTATATCTGTTTTTGAGTGGTGTCTTGCACATTCGGTCACTTTGATGTACCATATTATTTTGACTAAAGGGTGTCATGCAAACATGCCTGTTATTAAATCTTCAATGTTAAGTTGCTTTATTTCCGGTGCACCGACCACTCACCTACCGAGTGTCATGCAGCACATCCCACTTGCACACTACTGTTCGTTGTCGGTGCACAAGGTGACTGGATTTTTGTGCACTTCTGCACGTATGCTTCCATCAATGTTGCACAACAATTCATATGTACTATAGATGACTATACGCGTTTGTCTGCTTTATTTTTTATTCCCCTTTTTGTTAACTTCCCCCCAACGCACAGTTTAGGATAGGTGTGTCATTCAGTTCCTTCGATTTACCATATTATTTCGAATAACGGGTGTCTTGCGAACATGCATTTTAATATAACTTCAAAGTTAAGTTGGTTTATTACCGTCGCGGGGATGCCCCCTACCGTGTGGCATTTTATATTTCTGTTTGGGTGCACATCACCTGAACGTGTCTTAATCTATTTAGCGTTCTACGGGTTATTATTTGTTGCCATTTATCATTGCATTCATACAGTAGCCGGCGATGCACATACTGATTCATCCAGATGTAACGCCTTTGCACACTGGTGTACTCCACTATAAATTGGCTCAGAATAATAACACAAACAGGCAGAAAAACATCATCCCTATCTCTCATTATATACTTTTTACACTGCATAAGTTTTATAAACCCCTTTCATCACAGTTTCAAAAACAACCAATTTCATACAATTCACAACACGTTTTTGATTTGTGCATTATAACATACCACCACCGTGCTTCTACACAAACGGGCAACTAAACAGCCATGTTTTCCACTGATGGTAGTCGTAAAAAAAAAAAAAAAAAAAAAACATAAAACATAAAAAAAACAAAAAAAAAAAAAAAAAAAAAAAAAAAACAGAACAACCATCGTCTATCGTACAGAGGTTCTCATCGGAAACTACACAATAATATACCCCTATTCACGTTTATTTCTCCCCAACCCTGCCGGTATTTCAGATTCCGACTGAATTGCCGACTTCAACAACTACACGTACAATGTTTTTTTTTCCCAAATTAAACCCACCATTCTCTGGTTCCCTAACTCATAATCAACTAACACATACATGCAATTGCATTTTGCACTCAATCGCTCCTAAAAAATCAGAGTGTTTAAAAAAAAACACACAAAAAAAAAAAAAAAACAAAACTTACGCAGTCTGCTCGTTGCGTCGATCGACGCATGCCAGGTGCTCCGCCTTGGGGTTCCGTAAGCCATTGATTCCGTTGTTGAAGTCGCCGGTCGGAGTTCGTGTTTGGCGCTGTCGGTTCGTCTGCTCCAAGTCTCTCCAGTGTGCAAAACCGTCAGTCTCCTTATTATTAGCAACTTTGAACACTACACTGTCAAGACCCGTAAACAAAGGGATTTCCTTCTTTGTCTTGCACAATTAACAGTATAATTATTTGTTTACCCCCAACTTAATTACATATTAAGTAACAAGGCAGCGTACGTGGCGTTTGAATTCCATCTAGCCATCATTTTTGGGCCGTTAGATCGTCTCATCTTAGGGTGGGATTTTGACCTCAAACCTCACCTAACACATAAACCTCACTAGAACCCACCCTATATATATATACTATTTTTATTTTTTAACTTAGTAATTTGGGGCACTTGATAAGTAGTGCAATTGCAAGATAAAAGGTTCGAAACTTGTAAAGAGTTCTCCATGTAAGAATCAAACTCTGTTGGGACGATCAGGAACGAATTTGTGTTAGTTTTAAAAATAGATATTGTATGTCGTTTTCTTACTCTTTTACAACAAGAGATATTAGAATGAAAGAGAATGCATCATTTACGAGCTATTAGATAGGAACAAAATTTACTCAGTATACATCTCTATATAATAGAATTGAATTTCCCTTATTTATTAAACAGGAATGAAATTTATCCAATATACATCTTTAGATAATACGGAGTAACAGAGAATTTCTTTCGTCATTAAAAAAAGAAAAGCATCCAAATTAAAATTACTAAAATCTAAAATTGAAGCTCCCAATTAACACATTTTTTAGGTATCTTTTTCTTTTGAAGGGATAACTTTACTCCAATTTCTCGAAATTTCTAATGGCAACAAGAAGTGAACAATTTAAAGTTTCATTACCTATTCGCAATCCACTTACTTTTTTCATTCTGCAATAATCTTAGTTGGGAGGGGATCTATTTCAAAAAAGTCCAACAAAATACAACAAAGTTATATCACATTTCGGAAAACACTAAGATTGAAGTGATTAAAACAGTGACATTAAAATTACAAATAGATTGAAGCGGTCCATTGTTAATTACCAATTTATCACTAGACCCTTATATTTTTAGAATTTTAGTTTAAAATTTTAGCGCTTCTAAAGTTCTAATAGTAAATTATTCCAATTATAGTATTGTTAAATGCATATCCCGTAATTGATCTCATCCACTCATATCCAAAGTAAAGCGATGAGAAATTCTTAAATTTAATTTGAAGTTCATACTAATAAATTTTAGATCGAAATACGCCACGTACCGTGTGATATAATCAAGAATGGTACGTGTTGCATGTCTCTCTAAAGCTTAACGTAGTTGATTCGCCGTCTGAGTTAAAAGTCATGATTGGAGGCGAAAGTATGATGGTTTGAATCTCAATCGAAACATGTATGAATAAAAGGGTGATGAAAGATCTGGATTAGATTCCTTATGTACACATGAAAACTAGGATCTGACCGTTGAACTGATTGTGATTTACCTCTGCAGTGGCCCATCCTATGGATGGGCCCACACCCAGAGTTTGAATGTATACTCCATGATATAGTATAATATAATATAATGTAGTATCTTCTCGGTACAAACTTGTACGTTTTCCTTTTGCGGACTGCTTGCTTGTCACGAGTCACCAGGGCACAGGGGAAACCTAATAATCCTGTGTGCGTGCAATAGTAGAATCCGAAACCATAGAGTAATATTATATGTATTGCTACATTTTATTTTATTTTTTATTTTCTACTTATGTAACAAGCTTCGGTTCATTCCCAAAAAAAAAAAAAAAAAAAAAAAAAAAAAAAGTAAATTATAATTTTTATTCTTTTTATTTTCTCTACCAATGAAATGATAAGTATAATTTTACTCTTTGAGGTGGTAACAGGTAACATCTAGCCGGCCAACCAAGTATATTGGACAATTCGTTTGGTAATTAACCACAAAAATCTAAGTTTGATTTTTTGTAGGAGTTGTCTATTTTTGGCTTGAACACGTCAGTTATAAACAATTTAGAATAATTTTATTATTGTGATCATTTATTAGTTAAACTCACAATATGAACTTTATCCAAAATACACATTCAATAGTGACTTTAAATTTTTACATAAATCAAAATTTTACTTATTGAGCGTTCAAAAATCTTCTTCAGAAAGTACTTGATTAGACAAATGTTTATTTATTTTTATTAAAAATTTCAAAAGAGTTGGGACCCACTTCATTATCCGGTTAATTTTGTTTTAATTATTAGGCAGAATGGCTGAATAAAGAATCTCATAAATAGATAGGCCCATAGAATTTTGGACCACCGTAAAGGAAATTTGTAATTTATTAATATTTTATTATATGAAAGGAAATTACGTTTTTTTTTTAAAAAAAAATAATACTTATATTTTTTGTGTATAAACAAGTGACTTTATTATTATTATTTTTTTAACTGCAATGTATTTGGTTGAATTTTATTCATTAATGCGGCGACCCGAAAATGCAAGTCTTGTGGGAAATGGTACCAATTATAGTTCATCCAAAAAAAAGTTCATTGGTTGATTGCTTATGTAAAGAGTTAATACCCAAAATTGTCCTCGACTATAGTGATTTTTCTCAATTTTGTTCTAAATTACTTTGGTCTCATAAATTTGTCCCAGACTTTTGTGTTTTTGCTCAATATTGTCCTCCGTTAAATAATCCGTTAAGTAGATGTTAAGTATAAGGTTAAATATGTAATTTCACTGAATTAAGAAAAACCACTCAATTTTGGTTTTCTAGGTCTCCTTATTTCACCGCGCCAAAAGGTTAAAAAATATTTTGAACGAGAATTCGCCAAGCAATAATTCGACAATCTCTGTTTATTCCACAAAAATATTTTGATCCAGGGACTGTGATTGTGATTTGCTCAAGCAATAATTCCCCAGAAATTTGCCAAGTAAATTCGACAGTCTCTGTTTATCAAATTCGCCAATCTGTGTTCATGTGTTTACGAAACCTTAATACGAAAAATTATAAGAATCCATTATCCAAACAAAAATTAGGAAAATTTGTGTTCATGTGTTTACGACTTCGTTTCCGACGACCCCTTGTCCGGCGACGCTGCCGTTGCCGCCTCAGAAATGGGCTCGGGTTCAGGTCCTGACAGAGGAGATAACAGTATTTACACCATCGACGCGGCGAAGAAGATGAAGTACGACGAGTTGTTCCCAGTTGAAGCTAAGAAGTTCGGCTACGACCGGAAGGCTAAAGCCGAGTCTGTCGAACAAACCCTTGATGATCGGGTCAAGAAGAAAGCTGATCGCCGCTTAAAATGAGAAGAAGAATGACCTAGAAGGAAGCCTGCCAGGCCTCCTATACCCAAACTGGTTTGTAAATACGGAGTATATTATTTGTTTTTGGGATATATTCATTTTTTTACTCCTTTGTTATTATCAAGTATTTCTGCACTGAAATGGTATCCTTATTTCTGCAATGAAATGGTATCCTTATTTGTGACCTAGAAGACCTTGAAATTACATATTTAACCTTATACTTAACACCCACTTAACGGATTATTTAACGGAGGACAATATTGAGCAATAACACAAAAGTCTGGGACAAATTTATGAGACCAAAGTCATTTAGGACAAAATTGAGAAAAACCACTATAGTCGAGGACAATTTTGGGTATTAACTCCTTATGTAAATATACTTTTTAAAAAATAATTGTTAGTGTACTAACTAGTAATGATATTGTTAAATAAATAGGGATGAAATGTCTTATAAATATACTTTAAATAAAAAAAATTGAGATTGACTCTTGATTTCATATTCAGAAGACATAGAGCTTGTTGAATTAGTAGTGTATGCGTATAATTGGAGTTTAGACTCGACTCGACTCAACTAAAGTATTTGAGCTGTATTTGGAGTTGGCTTGTTTATGTCACACTAGTCGAGCAGACTTGTAAGACTTGAATACTAACCCACAAAGTTTTAAATGAGAGAATTGTGTTACGAGTTGTATATCCTCATATAAATATTTTATATTTTGTCTAGGAGGGCACATTTTATTCGAACACATAATTCTTACACGACCAATTGTCCTTTTATTACTTTTCCTTCAAATACGCGGGATTACATAGAATCAATTAGATTAATCATATTTTAATTAATTCAATCACGGAGTATTTCACACTTATCTGCATTTCAAATAGCAATTGAAGCAACCCACTATTATATATCTTGTTTGAATTAATCATACACGAATTAATTCAACTCGTCCCACACACTCAAATAGTACAAATTCCAACCGAAAAACCAAATGCCCATTACAAACATCGCAATAAACTATGTCAATTTCACTACTACCCACCATCTTAACTATTCCAGTTCCACACCCGATCCGCTCGAAAAATACCTTAATCCACTAAACACTTCCACAACAACTACATTGCAATTTGCTACCTTAACCCACTTTGAAGCCAATATAGAGATGTTTTACTCTCTCTCACACCAAATTTAACACTTGATGGATTCCATGTCGCCTAGCAAACGGTACAAAACGCAAGTTGTTTTTGAAGATAACATCACACTAACCAATCTTTGAAGAAAGACCACCTGAACGTACGAGACAGATGTTTTCTTTAGAAAAAAAACCAGATGGTCCGACAACGACATTTGTCATTTTTAAACAAACTGCAATAGGGGGTTGTCCATTTTCTTATCTATGTAAAGAAGATAAAGAAGAACAAAGAAAAAGACACACAACCCATTGGCTATATAATGTGTATGAATTATGTTGTTGCATACAGCATATATAATTGTAATCTCTTTTACTTTTTGTTTTACTCTTTTAGTCATTTACAATGGATGATGGGTTTTTCTTTTTATTTGGACATTTTATTTTAAAAGTAAAATTAACTGTATGGTACTTTTTAAGGAAATTAGTTAAATATTATACGGTACGAAATGATAATCTGAAAAAAGGTATTAGCTTAACGAAGTTTGTAAGAAACAGCGTGGCTAGTTTATTTTGTTTGATATGACATGTGCATAGAGAACTAATATGTATGTAGTTTGGATGATTTCTTTTGATACATTACCACATTTTTAAGGTTATGCGTGTTCGATGAACTATTTGATGGTGTCCACGTACCCTTTGCTGGCTAGTGGTGCTATAAGAATGCATTGGATTAGATTCCTATAGTATTTTCTTTGTACATTTTTTTAATATTTCTCTTGTATAAGTAGTTTAAATGCATATTGAATTATGAATTTTACTACAAAATTTTATTGAGTTAGAATAGAGGGTATAGAAGAATTAAAGAGAAAAGTGTAAACTATTTTGCGAATATGGGACAAATTAGCGATTGGGGGATGGTGGATGGCGATGCTAGAAACTCCTTTGATAAATATGACATATCAACTATGGCCTGATGTTGCGAGGATATAATCTTAGAGAACGAGCACCCCTCCCTACAATAAGTTCAACAATTTATTTATGTGATATATAACTACAATAATCACTTATTATTGATTCTTCAAATCTAGCATTAATAATTGTTATCAATTGAGTCTTGAATTTGAAATTGCAACTCAAGAAATCCTAACACCAACTAAATGATACACTTGCTTGGCAATTTGTATGAATTATTGGGTAAGGGAATAATCATTTCTTGTTTTTCACTCATTGATCAACCTGTGTATTATGAGTATTATTTTTTGATAAAGTGTAGGAGAAAAGCAACAATTTAAAATTAGTGATGAAAAAACTATATGATAAATTATTTAATTTTCATGGGGATTTGCATTTTGTACCTTATTATGCTACTGTCCAAAAACCAAAATCCAAAATATTCCATTGTTGACATCCAATAGTTTTATATTCAATTCCACCTTGCCCTATTATCAAGTGATATCATCCATAAATCTATGAATCTACCCTAGAAAAAATCTAGGGAAAAAATTAAAATTGAATATTATTCAACCATTTGCTTTCAATATATATAGATCTGCACGAGAAGTCAAGAAAACACTTAATAGTTTCCCAGGACTGAAGCAAGTATTGTTTTCCCACATCTTTTATTATCCATATGGTTGCAGATGCACATGTTTATATGAAAATTAAAAATAAGTCAATAACACAATAATTTGTTACAGTGACGAGAGAAATTTACAGACATTACTACCTGAGAAGGTGCATCGAATAATCCCCACAAGTTATTTAATTTGTATTTTTTAATCAAAATCAAATAATAATACATTATAAAATAGTTAATAGTATTCAAAAAATAATAATAGTATTAATTAATACAAAAGAATTAAGTCACCAATACAAGGTGGAATTGGATTCCACTCCCTCTAACCAATTGAGAACCAGTATTAATTTGCTTTGATTGTCTTTAGTTATTAATGACAATTTATATTACTATAATATGCTTTATAAAACTTATATTATGCGTCTCACTTTTACATAAAATTTAATACTTCGTAAAACTTTTTCACTAATTCGTGAGTCATTTAAAAATATGAATCTACCATACAATCCCGTCTACATATTGTGTACATCATTAAATGTGAAAAAAAAAAAAAAATCTCTTATTGACTAGAAGACTACAAATTAAATAGTTACTTTTGTACAACACTAAAGACACAACATTGTCTAACCTTAGTATTAAATTAATGCATGTACTTTATTTGGGTGACGATGGAAATTAAACCCGTAGTCACTATAGAATATGCACTCGATAAACTCCCGTCTTGTGATTTTAGTCAATAAAGGACCATAAAGAAATAAACAAGTTTATGTTATCCATATATAACTGATCGGCTCAAATTAAAAAGACTAATAGACCACAGCTCGGGAGCCAAAGAGCATGTACTTTTGTTTGATCAAGTCAAGGTTGATGTCTTGCAAGGCAAGCTAAGAAATGAAATGTGGATGGCGACAAGACCCTCATCATGTGTAAATGCCCAACCGGTGCCCATTAATTTAGGGTACTTTCCTTTAATCTAGTCAAGGTTGAATCCCATGTTTAATGCCATTGCCCATTGCCATGCCACAATTGCAAGAACATATATATATATATATATATGTACCATACACAACATTTACTTTCGTCAAAAAGGGGGGTTATTGTTTGAGTGGATAATGCTGCGGCTGGTGGGTCAAATGTTGCATTAACCTTGGCTGTTGGGGGGTGATTGTGGATGGGAGACAACATGATCATTTGCTCCCAAAAATATTATCTTCCACTGCCTTTTGTTTAGTAATTTTGTCATAATTTTACTAATCTCATTGTTAATTGCCAAATGAATATGTGATTTTGATCCTCCAAGGGTCATTATTATCCACAACTAAAAGGTTATTAGCACCCTAATTTCAACACTTTTATTAAGGTTTGCGTTAAAAGTTATAGGTGTGACTCAGGCTCTAAACTCTTTTTGATTTCGATTTGAAACTTATCACTTTTTATGTCGCCTCTTTTGTTATAGTGGCACCACACAATAGGATAACTATCACTCTGAATAGTTTCACTTTAGACACTTTCTTAGTTCCAGGTAGTATTTTCTAGGTTGGCCTTTACCGCCTTGCATCAACTTTTCAATGAGAGTACCAATAATAAGTAATCAAATTTAAGTAAAGAATCCACTTCATCAAAAGATTAATCCAATAAATGAAAAAACTTTCAAACTTAAGTACCAATATACAATCTCTTGTAGAACTCGTGTAATATCGTATCATTATGTTATGGTTACTTGTAATTGGCATGACACCAAATGATTTGTTTAACTAAAATTAAATAAGTATTGTTATGTACTTTTTTTTTTAACGAGAAAAACTTGCCGTCACTATTTAATTTGACGGTGTGTCCGAGGTAAATCTCACTCCTATGTAATAGTCTACAAAGTACATTATTCCTGTGTAATAGCGGGTAAACCAAATAAGAAAGATAAACCACACAAGAAAGACCTTGTACAACAGATTCAACTAACAAGCTATTGACAAGAATCAAATAACCTTTTAGTATAATAATCATGCTCTACTTACTCGGTCATCATAATTATTACTAAGATTTAGGAAATGGAGTGCACCAAATTATATATGTAGGTGTGGCAATCATGTGGACCTATAATAATTGTAGGCGAATATAGGCCCGGGGGATTTTGCTTGTAACATTGGATAATTATAATTAAAACATTGCTAAAAGAGTAGTATAATAATATGCCTAATTAATTAAAGTATGTCAACAGATCTGCCAAAATCATATTATATGAAATCATCCACAGCAGACCCTCACGAAACTAGGATTTGGAAGAAAAAAAGAAACAAAAGATAAATGTTGAATGGTCGTGGCGTTATCCTGTGCGATGGGTTCGATTGAGAGAATGTTTGTAAGAATCGAATTTATGATTATCTAATATGGAAATCATGCTCCACTCACTCGGCTACCCTTAGCAGGGCCTTTAAAAAAAAAAATTAATGTATGAAAGTTAATTCTTATTTTAAGTGGGGTGATGTTTAGAGTAAGTTTTAAATTTATCCGTCATTTTGGTAATTAAAAAAGGAAAAGGCAAAATAAAGAAGGGGTTGAACTTTTTTCTTTTTCCATAAGATGAAAACTAGGGGCTTACCATAATGTAATCTCATACGATTACCATGGGAATTACTTTAGGTAGGTAATGATAGTTAGACTTAAATCTAATCTTAATTTTTAGCTATTAATAATAATAAAAATAAGTATCGAATTAATTAGTGAACTCATTGAATTTGTGTAATTAACATATGTAATCGCAACATCATACAAGTAAAAGACGTGTAAATTTTTATTATTATTTTTTAAAAAGTTACCATCTGGCTTGTTAATTAGTTGTTTATATGAAAATGTGTTGGTTCGAGTGAAAAAGATTCGAATAACTTAAACATGAGATTAGAGTTTGGTAGGGAATATCCCGACCGACATAAGCTTTACCACGACCGACTTGCCTTTGTTTTTCTCTCTTTGTTTTTGCAGGTAACAGGTCGGGCTTCATGCGAAAAACCCGGTCGGGATCTGACCGGGAGTTGCCCGAGCAGTAGTGTCGACCACCGAGCGGTAGCCCTTTGGCGAGAGAGCTGACGAAGGACACGTGGCAGCTCTTTGCGACGACAGACAGGGCACCCGGGAGGATGACACGTGGTGGCTACGTGGAGAACATGCCGAACGACCGGATTCTTGTCCCCGGCACAGCGGCTATAAATACCCACAGTAGCTACAGTGTAGAGGACTTTTGGACGATCGATAGGTTGTTACTAGAGAATCCCGACCGCAGTCAGTCGGTACTCAGAGCAACCAAGTAGATTGTACTTAGGGCCTTTACCGTGATCAATAAAGATTTTACTTGTTTTGATTGGTCTCGGGTTTATTTTATATTGCTTACGTAGGATTAGCAGTATCAGACTTTTAACACATTTCTTCGAATAAGGTCAATCGAAACTTGACTAAATTACTTTCATCCATTTCTTCAAATGAGACCAATAGAGACTTACTGAATTTCAGTCCCGCAATATATATATATATATATATATATATATATATATATATATATATATATATATATAAAAGATTAGGTCTGACCACAACAGAAGCACAGCACACTAAACCCAACCCAGTAACGCACAAAGGCCAAAAATTCTCACCTAATTCACTCTTTCAGTTTCCCATTTTGGTCACGACCCAATCCCCGGCTATAACCGTTCCCCTTTATCTGCACAACCCCGGGTCACGAGGACATTTCTGTAATTTCACTACCTCCAACCATGCGATCGTTGCCGTCCACGTAGGGGCTCCTGAACACGCGGCTCAATCTCGTGTCGAGAAACAATTATGTTCAAGTAACCACACGGTCACGTGATTTGTAGCAGCATACCTGACACGTATGCTCCACGTGGCGGAGATCCACGTCAGCATCTCCTCGTCTTCTTCCTCTCCTCACTTCATCACTCTCTCTATATATCCAACTCTCTAACCACTCCATCATTTTAACTTCAGCTTCACACAAAAACGCCCCTAAATTCTGAAAAAGAAAAAAAAATCGTTTTTTTTTCCCAGAAATCCCTCTAAAATTCTTTAGCAGAACTTTACTCTCGCCGGAAACTATGAACTTTCCGGCCGAAAGTTCCCTCCTTCACGAACGCAATGCCCGTGTTACCGTTCACCGCCGTCACGTTTTCCGTGAAAATTCGTAGTCAAAGCCTCTTCCTTCCTACCTTCCTTTCTCATTATCTCCCACTTCAACATCTACACGAGAAGCGAGATCGAGAAAGGTATCAAAGAATAGAAAATTTTCAGCTTTGTTTTAGCATAAATATAAACAATTAAACATAAACTATAACTTAATTTTGATCGGGTTCTGTGACCTTGGAGGTTGATCATGTGTTGGAGCTGATTAGCATTATTTTTCCCTGATCTTTTGTGCCTTTTCATGGATTTCTGTGTAAATTGAGGTATGATAAGTGTGTAACAGTTAATTCAGAGTGATTTTGAATTGTGCTCAGAGCTAACAGAGATAGAGAGAGAGAGAGAGAGAGAGAGAGAGAGAGACTGTGTGGCTGTGTAATTACTTTGTACAGAGAGAGAGAGAGAGAGAGAGAGAGAGAGATCGTATAGGTTTAGACTGTGAGTGAGAGAGAAAGTAAGAGTTTGGTAGAAATGCCGGTGATGAAGGTTCAACCAATCGACTCTCTATCATCGGCGATCCGTGGGGATTCAGCGAGGCCGGTGTCGAAATCGCGGCTTAAGAGGTTCTTCGATCGGCCTTTCACTAGCGTTCTGCGGAGTTCGTCGGCGTCAGCGTCGGAGAAGGCCACCGTCACGGTCGGAGCTGGTGTCGAAGTACCGTACGGCAAAGATGGAGGAGTTTCGTCAACGGCGGCTGAGTTCGAGCCCAGCTCGGTCTGCTTGGATAAGATGGTTCAGAATTTCATCGAGGAAAGCAATGAGAAGCAGCCGCCGTCAAAAATCGGACGCAACCGCTGCAATTGCTTCAACGGCAACGGCAGCGACAGTTCCGATGATGAGTTCGATTTCACCTCTTCTGGATTTTCTGATTTTGTGGCCAATTCTTCATCCTTCGGCGACTCATCTGATACCATCAAGGTTCTTAATTTCCATCAATTAATTTCTTCAGATTCAAGTAAAATCAGCTTTAAATTCGAAAACATTAACTCAATTTCAATTTCCGGTTGCCTTTTGGTGTAATTCAGAGCTTGATTCCCTGTGAGAGTGTTGTGGAGAGAAATCTCTTAGCCGACACCTCGAAAATCATCGAGAAGAACAAAATCTGCAAACGTAAAGACGATCTTCGGAAAATCGTCGCCGACGGCCTCTCGACTCTAGGCTACAACGCATCCATCTGCAAATCCAAATGGGAGAAAGCTTCATCCATGCCTGCTGGTACCTAACTACCTATAATTACTTGCATATAGCTAAGCGACTGTTCCAATTCCTTTTGATTGTTAGGTTTTAAATACTGAAAAATGTCTGTGCTTTATGTAGGAGAATACGAATACATTGATGTGATTGTGGAAGGAGAAAGAGTGTTGATCGATGTAGATTTTCGATCGGAATTCGAGATTGCCAGGTCAACGGGAAGTTACAACGCGGTTCTACAGTTGCTGCCGCTGATTTTCGTCGGAAACGGCAATCGCCTTCTGCAAATCGTATCGATCATGTCGGAGGCGGCGAGGCAGAGCTTGAAGAAGAAAGGTATGCACATCCCTCCCTGGCGCAAAGCCGAGTACATGAAAGCCAAGTGGCTCAGCCCCTACAGCCGCACCTATTCCCCTCCGCCACCGCCGCCGCCGGAGAATCCCGATCCTGAACCCGAACCCGAACCCGAAGCTGTTGAGAATGAAGCCGAAGCTGAGGCTGAGGCTGAGGCCGAGGAAGGAGCTGAAGTTGTGAGCGAGTGCGGAGAGTTGGACCTGATATTCGGAGACAATACGACACCGTTTGCGGATGAAAACAACCCGTCTTCACCGGCGTCTCCGTCGCCGCCGGCGATAATTCCCGGCGAGGAAGCGAAGCCATCTCCGTCGCCAAAACCGGCGGCGGTGCTGATGTGGCAACCCCCGGCGATCAAGCCGAAAAGTTGCGAAAGAGGCAACCGGGTCATCGTCACCGGATTGGCTTCCCTTCTCAAGTAGAAACCCTAAGAAAATTTTGGTCTTTTCCCTTTTTTTTTTTTTTCCTTTTAATTTTTATATCTCCCAAAAATTCCTAACATTTTCGAGTCTATTTTTGTGGAGTACAAAAAATATAAATATAATATAAAAATCTATATAGAGATGGGAGACTCAATTATAGAGCTAATTAAAATTTTCTCCTTTTTTTTTTAATATATATATATATATATATTCCATCCCTTCTTTTTTTGTTTGCAAGGGTCTCTTGTAAGTTGTAAGAAACAAAATTCTAGACTAAACTGTCCCTGCTGTAATAAATTCTTAAGAGTCCAAAATTAAAGAAAAAATAGGTTTTATGAAAGTATGAATTCTGCATATCCAAATGTCCCTTCCAAGGGAACATCGTCTTAGTTTGGCCTTTCATCTATGTTTATTAAAAAAAAAAAGTAAAAAAATGTGTATTTAATGACATTGTTATCTCTAATAGAATATATGTATATAATGTGTTATCTTAAAACTTATGAATGATTGTGTTGACAGATTAAAAATATATACGATCAAAATAATTCACTCAAAAAAATCTAACCCAAAACTCTATACTGTGATTCACTAATACGAGGGTCGATTTTTGATCATATAATTACATTAGATTAAAAGAATATTTATGTAGAGAACACTAATCATTTTCTTTTAAAATAAAAGATTTCATGGGAGAAAGGGAGTGGGTGGGGGGATGGGATGACGGCAGGCGGGCAGGGCCCGTGCCGTCTCGGACGCCGTGAAGTGGAAATAGGGAGAGGCTTTCATTTGAATAACGTGATATTCCCTTCGTGCGTAGCAGACAGCAGACCCCACCTCCCCTTCCCTTTTTATTAAAAAATAAAACATAATTCTTATAATTTAAATATTACGAGTTTAAATTTTGTTAACATTATTTCAATTGAATTTATTACACAATGTTGCAGAAGGCGATAGACGCTACAGGGCGTCTAGGTGGTCAAGTAGTTAGAGTATATTGTCTCCATTTATTTCACTCAGGGCTAGGAGTTGTAAGACTGTTATGATCTCCAAAATTAATCAAATACATTTGCTAGATGGGTAGTTAAGTACATGGTTCGAAAAATATGGAAAAGGAATAATCGAGCACGCAAATAAACAACTTAACCAAGTTCAGCGCCAACTCAATCGAGTTACGCGCCCAACTCAGCACTTAGAGGATCTAGTTAGCACGCAAATTTTAATTTTTTATTTTACCACCATTGATATATTCGAAGAATAAATAAATAATCTCAGGTGGTGTAGGTTATGAAATATTATTATATAGGAATAACTGAATGAAGCTTACTTAGTATATACCATCAAATTATAATTGCAAATTACTTTCGTTATACAGTAAAATATAGTAACTTTACTATTTATTAGAAGTGACGGAAGAGTTAATGAAGAGGGATTGAATTTGCGTCTTGAGATGTATTTATTAGGAAGTAAATGAGTAGATTGATTGGTTAGCTAATCATCATAAAGTTTCTTGTTTTGAGTTGCAAGTTTAGGAGAGTTTTTGGAACAGTTAAAAATCGTTACTTTTTAAATATTGAAAGTGTAGTTATGCCTAGATTTGTTTAATTTTTTTTCATTGTAGAAAATATGAGAAAATTATATGATATGTGTAATTCTGTCATTTTCTTGAGGCACTATTGGGCGCCTACCACACGAAAGCTAATTGCTGTGTAGATTGGATGGTAAATTGACTTACACTACAAAAAAAAAAAAAAAAATTACATTTTTTTATGTGCTTGTATTTATCAATTAAATATGAAAGTCGCAATTGATTCTTTCGACGCTAATAAAAGTTAGCTAGAAAATATTGTCCCGTAAACAAGGTTTTTGACAATAGATGTCAAAATTTCTAATGGGATTAACTACTAAAGCTCTAAGTTAAGAACTTAATATACAAGTCTCCATCTCAACAACCCTCCTCCTAGAACCTCCAATTGTCATGATCAAATACTTACCACTACGTCAAAGTTATAGTTATAGTTAGTAATGAACACACAACTTTATTTTCTTATTTATACTTGCGCAACAATACGTAAATGTCACGTTTCAATAGCATACTGCTAAACTTGACCATCAAAACCTCTACCCAACACTCTATTTAATGCTATTTATATTTTCTACCCATTTACATTTATTTTGGGGTAGGCTTTTGTATTTTCTGCATTTGAAATGGGAAAATCTTATCCAATAAGAATTACATTTGTGGATTGCATTATTGGTGTATTTTGAAAATATAGAAATATGCCAAAAGAATTGTTTTTTTTTTTAAATAATAATAAATAAATATGCTTTATTTAAAAAATAGATATTCCAAAAATTAATTTGTGGACTTATCTACAATGATGAGAGATAGAATGTGTAGAAGATAGTACTACGAGGCGAAAGTGATATGCTATACTTTCTAAAAAAATCTAATTTTTTTTCGAAATTAGCATAGTTTAATTTTAATATATATATATATATATATATATATATATATATATATATATATATATATATGGTGTTCCTTGTTGTAAATGGGTGATTTATCCAATGTAATCCATTTGTATTTTATTATTTAAGGTTCCCTCCGCGGGAACCAACAAATTTAATTAATATATTATTACTCCCCCGTCTCATTGTATGTGTCTGGTTCAGTTAACAAGGTTTGACTGAAGTTATTTTTAATTTAAATTTTTATAATATTAAATTTAGTATTAATATACAAAATTTATATATTTAGAAACTACACTAAAAGTGCTATTAAACACAAAAAGAAAAAAATTAAAAATAAGTAAAAAAAAAATACTAAAAAAATAAACAAAGAAGAAAGAGTTGGTTTGACCAATGAATAATAAGTAGGACAGTTAAAATGAGACTGAGGGAGTATTATTATTTCAAAATTACTAGTTTATCACATTTAAAATATTAATTTTTTGTATAAGTGTGACTACATAGGTATGGAGTTTATAGAGTGTGCACTTTCCAGTAGTAATTATAAATTTCTCTCATTATCAAAAGAATTAATTATTAGAAAAATAAACGGAAGCATGGTGGAGACAATTAAACTGAAAAGGATAGATAAAATATTTCTAAATTATAGCGTGCAAATATTTTGAACAGTTGGAACTAAACTTTTTATTTTTATTGTTAGTAAAAAAAAAATAATTTGATTGGTTAAAATTTTTCACAATCATTGTTGTGGGGCTTTTGTTATCCTTTTTTGTGATAAGTCTATCCTATTATTATTTTGCTCCTAAAAAATGTTTAGCCAGTCAATCAACCACTTTATCTTTATTTTGCTCCCAAAAAATATGACTGATTTCTTCCAAAAAAAAAAAAAAAAGAAGAGTGATTCTTCTAACTTGCCAATTCTTCTCAAGATGTTCTCTACAAGCCCAAACCAAGTTACTCCGATCATAATTTAGCAATTAAAATTGTACTTTTCAAAGAATAGAGATGTAGGGTCAAAGTGGGGTGTGGGTTCACTTTCTTATTTATTTATTTATTTATTTATTTCTGAAATTATTTAAGTGGAAATGGGGTCCACTTGCTGTCCAAAGGAAAAATAATAATAATAAAAGCTTGCCCAAAGTTTGACAATAATAATACCTTTATGAAAGCAACCCTCTACCAACTCTTTCTCACAGATTAGATGTTGTAATGGAATAGAGTTTGCTTGTACACTGTGCATTTGATTTCACAGAGTTTTGAGATGTGCTTTCCAAAATTCACAACAAAAAGAGGGCCCTTTAATGGAGTAATTATTTTAAAAAATAAAAAAAATATTAAAAGCTAGTTTGCATGACTTGCCCTTCCTTTTTTACCAATTTGGAAGAAAACCCATAGTGCAATATAAAATTCACCTAAATTATACTTTTTCTGAGAAACAACACGTCAATTTCTAAATTAATAGAAGGGGTCACTTAAAAAAGAATGCCCTATTGCACATTATGTTGGACCCTCATTGGGTGAGAGCAACCCACTATGTCTTTCTTAAGGATCTAGCAAATGGCTGGTACGGGTGTTTTTTTTTTTTTTTTTTTTTTTTTTTTTTTTTTTTTTTTAATTTTTAATTGTGATGTTAAAGCATCCATGGTTTCAAGCATCATATTTACAGATAATTCTAATGGTTCATTTACAAAATTATCTTATGTACTGTACCGCGGAGTGCTATCCTATTACTTTTTTTTTGAATGCTACTAACCTACTGAAACACAAAGAGTTTACTTTTTTTTTTGAATGCTACTAACCTACTGAAACACAAAGAGTTAACAACGTCTCCACTGAGGCTCAAACTTACAACCTTCCAAATGGAAGTCCAACCCGGATACCATTAGACCACATAGTCCTGGTCAGTAATATATAAAACATACATAACTTTTTAGGAATTTCTAACTTATCCAACCCACACATTAATTTGAATTCATAACTTTTTGCTTATTTTGCCTAGCATTCATAGTGATAGGGCTTGTACACTTTAAAAAAATATTACACTGCAATGGTATATGGATGTTGATTTTTTCTTTTTAATGGAATCTTTTCAAGCCTAGTTTCCTAGTCCCTAGAAATCTAGAATGTACGAGAGTCGAGAGAGCTCCACAACAGTTTTATCGAAATGGAAATTATTTATGGATCAAATAGCTAGCCCAAATATCCATATATGTCCCCATCCCAGAGAATTCTCAGCCCAATAATCATAACCCAAATCATCATAGGGCCTAATGGCCCATATCTAGTTTTTTTTTTTTTTTTTTGGTGCAAATGACACTGCCTTTCATCATATTTGGTTAACTAGGCTTCACTCAAATTATTTTTAATTTATTTTTTATAATATTGAGTTTAGTATTAGTGTATAAAATTTATATATTTAGAAATTACATTAAAAATACTATTAAACACACAAAATTAAATTTAAAATAAATTTTTTGACTCAAATTTTAAAAATATTAAAGAAAAATAGTATAACCAATAAAAAACATGACTGGTAAAACATCACTTGCTAAATTTATGATTATGTATTTTATAAAACTATGTTGATTATATATATATATATATATATATAATCACACTTAGGTGCGAATGCTTCGCCCAGGAGCGAAATAGGAATGGATTTTGTTCGTCCATGTGTCCAGATCTAATGGATGAGAAACACTGATTTTTTTTTAAAAAAGCGCGGTGTTATTTTCGTAAATAATTGAACATCGAAGTGCAAGTAAAATGTATTACAAGTGCATGCAAAATGTATTATAGGTGCAAGTAAAAATTTACACAGAGTATCAATACTAAGTGCACCTATAGTTATAAGTAGTTGCACTTATAGTTCTAAGTAGTTGCACTTATAGTTATAAGTAGTTGCACCTAGGTGCATGAATGTTTGCGGGTGATTTTCAGGGTTATTACTACCCGCTGAACTCAGATCAATGAATGTTAAAAAGGCAAAATTACATGCACTTATAGGTGAAAGTAGGTGCACCTATAGTTATAAGTAGTTGCACCTATAGTTATAAGTAGTTGCACCTGTAGTTATAAGCACACCCAAGTGCATGAATGTTTGCGCGAAGTGAATGCTAACAAGACAAAATTACATGCACTTATAGGTGAAAGTAGGTGCACTTGTAAGTGCTTTTACTTGCACTTTGATGTTCAATTATTTATGAAAATGCCACCGTATTTTTTTTAAGCTATTAGATCTGGACACGTGTCGCGCACTTATTCGTTCGCATATTCCTTCCTGGGCACTTATTCGCACCTGAGTGCATATATATATATATATATATATATATATATATATATATATATATATATATATATATATATATATATAGAGGATTATTTTCAAATACAAATCCCCCTTAAAATACAAATCTCACTTAAAATACAAACTGTGTGCATGTAAGTATGTTAACGTGTGCACGAGCTAATCCCAGATATTGTTAGCAGTGTGTCCAGTGTGCGTGTAAATATGTTAATGTGTGCATGAGCTTTGATGGATGGTTGTGATTTTTTCCTTTTACGCGCTGTGTGCATGTAAGTATGTTAACGTGTGTACGAGCTTTGATGGATGGTTGTGATTTTTTATCCTACGTGCTGTGTGCATGTAAGTATGCTAATATGTGCACGAGTTAATCCCACAAATTGTTGGCGGTGCGCCCTGTGTGCATGTAAATATGTTAATGTGTGCATGAGTTCAAGTTTGTATTTTGAGGTGGTTTGTATTTGAATGCAACCATGGTTTGTATTTGAATGCAACCATATATATAAAGGTTACAAAATATTAAGACAACATACACACAATTATAATATTAAACTAATTCAAGACTTTATCAGCCTATATACTATTACTATGATAGTTTAATTAGTAACTGGAAATTCATGGATCTCATCCATCCATGGATTCTTCTCCATTGCTGGATTTATGTTCTTCAAAGCACGCCAAACAGCACTGTTGCATTTGAAACCCGACCCGAATGCAATCTGCCATATTCTGTCACCTTTTGTGATTCTCTCTTTGGCTTCTGTGTAAGCCAATTCATACCATAATGAACTGCTGGAAGTGTTTCCGAATCTGTAGAGCGTCATTCTCGAAGGCTCCATGTGCCATTGGCTGAGCTCTAAGTTCTTTTCTATGGCATCCAGCACCGCCTTCCCGCCGGCGTGGATGCAGAAGTGCTCGAACGCCTTCTTGAAGTCCGGGATGTAGGGCTTCACCTTCTTCATCTTGAACACTTTTCTGGCGACGAGGGTGAGGAAGAAGAGGAGCTGTTCGGACATGGGGAGGACTAAGGGGCCGAGGGTGGTGATGTTGGTCTTCAGGGCGTCGCCGGCCATGGCCATCAGGTCTTTGGAGAGGGCGACGCCGAGTGTGCCGTCGTCGTCCTCCTTTTGCCACACGCAGGAGTGGCTGTTGTCGTGGGCGCCGGTGTGAGTGCGGACGGTGCGCATTACAATAATTTTCAGTTAATAATTAAGGGTTTAGAACCCAACCATTGAAAAAAAAGAAATCTAATTTAAAGATTGAGAATAATGGAAAATTTTAAAAAGTTATGGTAGATAGAATAATATGTTTTCTCTATCTAATATTCTCTATTTTTTTTTCTTTTTTTTTTTGTAAATTCTCATCAATAATTGAAGTGAATGGATACATCATTTTAAAAATATGACTTATAGCATCCCATAACATAAAATAAAAGAAAAGTCTTCTTTTCTTTTTTTTTTTTTTTGAAAGGAAAAGTTATTATTTTTTTAAATATTGAAATTGTAGTGTACGTCCTGCGCCGACACCAATAGTAGTCATCATTTTATTTTTCTTGTTGATTAATTCCTTTCATGTGCCCTCCCTTTATGATGGATATATACCCTGGTGATTGTAACACATACTTTTGACTTCAATAATGTGTTGGCCTAAAAATTATCTTAAATTGACCCATTGTAAGTTTGTAACACATACTTTTGACTTCAATATTGTGTTGGCCTAAAAATTATCTTAAATTGACCCATTGTAAGTTTGTAACACATACTTTTGACTTCAATATTGTGTTGGCCTAAAAATTACTCCGTATCTTAAATTGACACATTTCTTCTACTTTTGTCCAACATTTCTTAAAGCTAAGTATCAAAATATCACATAATAAAACTAATTAAAACTGACATGCGCCTGGGAGATTATTGCTATTGAAACGTTCGCTTACGCCCCTAGCTATACATTTTCGTATAGTGTTAACTGTTTGATCCTCACATATTATTATTTTCATAAAAGACATAAATGTTTGAGACTTTTTTCATCAATAGACTTTTAATTATTAGATTAAAATATCTTTCACTGCGATTTATATCTCCCATGTAGTTTGCAGCTAAAACCCAAGAACGAGATTTACCTAATACACACTCTCAAATAGTGACTGAGGTTTTCAATGGTGTTTCTTCTGTGCATGTTCCAAAGTTGTGGCGTGATAACCTTGGTGTCACGTATATGTGTGCCAATCATATTTTTCATGCGCGTACGAAGCATATTGAGATTGATTATCACTTCGTTCGTGACAAAGTGGGTGTAAGTGACCTCCAGGCCGGGCCGTATTTTAAGTTTTGGTGGCCCTGTTCTGGTAAATAAATGTGGCACTACCAAAATCACAATTTTTAAAATCGATACATGCAAGTTTCGAACCTTTGACCTCCGAGTTAAAATACAATAAATACACATTCTTACCATCTCTTCATGGAATCTTTTAAATTCAATTTAAAACTTTTAATTTTTATTTCTAAACTAGCTAGGTAAAAATTAAATATTGGACCTCTAAAATTTGGGGCCCCTCTAAAATTGGGGGCCCTGTGCGGTAGCCCAGCTTGCACAGCCTAAAATCCGGCCCTGCCTCCAGGTGAATTTTATTTTAACCAAAGATCTGTTGATAGATAATTTTACCAAACCTATTACTGCTCCGCGGTTTGCGTTCTTGCGGGCAAATTATATTATGCACCGCGGTGCATAATCGATTATGCACCGCGCGTCTTTTTTTTTTTTAAATGAAAATTAACAATGTTTATTTCCGCCGTTTCGCACCCTTTTGCAAAAAGTAACTCTGTTATTCAGTGTCATTTTGTATACACTGCAGTTTTAGTTGAACACAACTACAGTTTCATTTCGATATAACTATAGTTTCATTCGATATTTATAGACTCAAATATGTGAAAATGTTATTTAATTTTATTTTATATACACTATAGTTTTATTAAAACACAACTACATGATCATTTTGATATAATTACAGCTTCATTGTACAATATACACTCAAATATGTGAAATGTTATTCAGTTTCAGTTTATATACACTGCAGGTTCATTTCACTATAACTACAGTATCATTTTGATATAACTGCAGTGTCGGTTTGAATATACTGTAGTGTCAGTTGGTGTTTAATATACCAAACAAACGGACTCCGTTAACTCTAACGACGGGCCGTTTCTTTACTTAAAGAAACGGCGCCGTATATAGGCCGCGGTGCATAATCGATTATGCACCGCGGTCTATAATATAACAACTGGTTCTCGCGGGATAAGGTGCAGATTCTTAGTTCAACCTGTAAACGGAATTTTAGGACTTTTATTGTGTGCATAGTTCTCATTGTGATATAACTCTACAGTTTGTATATATTTACTCTTCTTGTATGGATCAAACCAATAATTTCACTATAGCCTAGGGACCGTTTCAGTAATTAACTCTTTTGACTAACATTCATAGTGATAGGGCTTATTATTTATGGATTAAATAGCTAACCCAAAAATCCGGCAAATTATGCTATGGAACTGTGTCTATCTTGCAAGGTGGATACGGTGCTAAAACTATATATAATTATGAATATAAAGTTCAAAAATTATGAACATATAATTCTATAATTATGAACAAAAAGTTTTGAACATAATTATGAACATATAATTCTGTAATTATGAATATAGAGATTCAATCATTATGAACATAGAATTCTGTGAATATAAAGTTCAATAATTATGAATATAAAATTTAAAAATTATGAACCCATAACAATTGCAAAGATCCATATATCCCCATTCCAGAGAATTCTCAGCCCAATAATCATAACCCAAATCATCATAGGGCCTAATGGCACATACTACAAACTTTTTTTTTTTTTTTTTTTAACAGCCTTTCATTACTGAATATGACAAATTATTGTGTGGACAATGGCTACACAATGTTATGTGAATCGTAATAAAAAGTACATTTTTAATATAATGAATGTACATTATTTTTGTATTGAATGTATATTATACAATATAATGTACACTCAGTACAAAAATAATATACATCTCTTGAATACAAACAGTATATAAAATATAGCTCACACAACTTGTGTGGATCATGGTCTACACAATAATGATTGACTGAATATCTTTCAATAAGGCATTACAATAAGAGGAGGACAACTAAACCACTCTGTACGGTGAAGTATAGAAAAAAAAATCATCACTAAGTAATGAACAATCCTGTTTGTTGATCGTTAAACAAAAGTAACTAAGACATTTGACAACTGATTCAAAACATTAACAATATCCAGAACTAAAAGATACTCTTGTGATTGTTCAAAAGATCATATGAAGACAAACTCTAGTTATTTTAGGTGAGCTATGGGTTTGGTTAGCTAGGTAATTACAAGAAGATTATAAATTTGACTTCCAACTAAAGTGACATATTATTTTTTTGGTTAGCTTAAGTCGGTCGAGCTAACTTAAGATGATTTATCTAATTATCAAGTTAGCGACAAACTCAATTGTAGATAGTCTTGCTAATTATACATAATTATTACAAAACACAAAATTAATTTTGATATTAACTTACTTAAATTTAAAATTTTAGATATAAATTAATTCCATTTATGATTCTAGAATTATAAGTTGCATTTTACTTTTAGTTATTTTTTTCAAAACATCTCATGTTGGTCCTAGTATTATTGTGGCATAATCATTGTTTGTTCTTCATTAACAAACAATGTTTAAATGATATTAAATATGAGGGTATTTTGATCTTTTTATACAAGGAGTTGATACGTTATATTTTTAAGAAAAAAATCCTTAATTCATGGGTCAGAGTGTTGTCTTCTTCAAGTGCAATTCACGCTTCCGTAGAACAGTGGTAGATGATAGAACACATATATCCTCAAGAAATCCAAGCTGAAGAAATGTCTTCATATATAAATGCGGTGAACCCACTTTATATATATATATATATATATATATATAAAGATTGAAATTAAATGTCCTCTTATTTAATATCATTTAAACATGTTTGTTGACGGATGACAAAAAATGGTTATATCATAATAATACTAGAACCAACGAGGGATGTTTTGAAAAAAAAAAAAAAAGAGATTAAAAGTGAAATGAAATATGACAAAAAATAAAATTAACTCTTTTAGATATTATCATCACAAAGAATATAACCCAAGAGGGTAGTTCAAGTAGCAAATGAACTCTCTTTGCGGAGGAGAATTTTGGGATAACTCGAGTCTGATTCCCACAAGTGATAATTCCTTTTGGGCGGGCTCCCGTGCGCCCAGAAACTGGACCGTCAAAAGGACAGTAAAATAAAATCATTACTTGTCCGCAGTCGTTAGCCCATACTCTCGCTTTTACCCAGATTAGTGATATTTACTGGCAGTCGTTAGCCCATACTCTCACTTTTACCCAGATTAGTGATATGTACTGGGATTCTATCCATCCTGACTCCCTAGCAAAGATATTTAATACAATAATTACTATACTATATAAATTGGACCATCATAGCTAGGAGGCTATATTATCAATCGTTTTCAATTCAATTACTATACACAAAAAAATACATTTTAGTATGTAAGATTGATTATTTTTTTCTTCTAATAGGGTGGAAAATGAGGAGAGGTAAATCATAATATGAATTTTATATCCAATTTTATCATTCAAATCTCATGCCTCTTAACTTATCTCTCCCTCTCGTAAACTATTTTAATTGAATGATAAAATTATATTTTAGTCATAGTTATTAAATGGTGGAATGATAAAATTTTAAAATAAATGACAGATACTAATACTATATATGATAGTTTAATTAGTAACTGGAAATTCATGGATCTCATCCATCCATGGATTCTTCTCCATTGCTGGATTTATGTTCTTCAAAGCACGCCAAACAGCACTGTTGCATTTGAAACCCGACCCGAATGCAATCTGCCATATTCTGTCACCTTTTGTGATTCTCTCTTTGGCTTCTGTGTAAGCCAATTCATACCATAATGAACTGCTGGAAGTGTTTCCGAATCTGTAGAGCGTCATCCTGGAAGGCTCCATGTGCCATTCTGTGAGCTCTAAGTTCTTTTCTATGGCGTCCAGCACCGCCTTCCCGCCGGCGTGGATGCAGAAGTGCTCGAACGCCTTCTTGAAGTCCGGGATGTAGGGCTTCACCTTCTTGATCTTCAACACTTTTCTGGCGACGAGGGTGAGGAAGAAGAGGAGCTGTTCGGACATGGGGAGGACTAAGGGGCCGAGGGTGGTGATGTTCGTCTTCAGGGCGTCGCCGGCCATGGCCATCAGGTCTTTGGAGAGAGCGACGCCGAGTGTGCCGCCGTCGTCCTCCTTTAGCCACACGCAGGAGTGGCTGTTGTCGTGGGCGCCGGTGTGAGTGCGGACGGTGCGCATCAGCTGGTACTTGGAGCGGCGGCGGTCGGAGGGGCGGTTGGAGAGGAGCACCGCCGCGCCGCCTAGCCGGAAAATGCAGTTGGACATCAGCATCGAACGGTCATTGCCTAAGTACCAGTTGAGAGACTGGATCTCCGTGCTCACCACCAGCGCGTAGCAGTTTGGTGACGCCTGCAGTTACACATTATTTATTATTATTATTATTATTATTATTATTATTATTATTATTATTATTATTATTATTATTTTTCTCTCATGAAAATACTCTATCTGTCCCGTTTTATTTGTCTTGTATGTTATTCATTGGTCAACCGAAATTTTCTTGTTTACTTATTTTCTTTAATATTTTTAATTTTTTTTTTGTAATTATTAATATTTTTAATGTAGTTTTTAAATATATAAATTTTATATACATATAATAAACTTACGCTATGAAAAATTAAATTAAAAATAACTTCAGTCAAACCTATTAACCTAATCAGACACATAAAATAGAACAGAATGAGTAAAATTCTCCCACTTTCAAGGGGGTGTTTGGTTCAAGTTATATAAGATAACCAATGTTGCAAAAAACGTTAGGCGCCCCTAGACGCCAAGGGGGCGCTAGGCGTCAATTATTTATTTATTTATTTATAATAAAAATAAAATTAAAAATTTTCAAAATTTTCAATGCCTGTTCAGCCGGATATGCGGTCGCCTAGACCGACTGGTCGCGGAGGAGGTCGATTCCGACCTTCCTCGCGGCAGCGACCGGGTGCCTAGGCGCGATTTTTACAACCATGAAGATAACTAACGTTATATTTGCTTGAGAATATAATATTTCCATGTTTGGTTCATTCCCTTACCTTATTACTAATTTTGGGCTTTTAGCATTTTAATCAATTTGTCTTATTTACATATTTTAGTTTTAAACCAAACACATGAATCTTACATTCCTAGCAATCTAACATTCCGTGAACCAAACACCCCCTCAAGGTCTCACATCTCAACCCAGCATAAGAGAGCGTAATTCTTATATTGTAGCTATCAAAGGCATGATCTCAGAATCAATTGAGCTGTCCGTGTAATCCAAACATTTTTTACTTATAAATGCATTTGTGGTGATAAGTATGTGGCTCGAGAATCGAGATATCAGTTATTTACTCTTCAAAATGGATAGTACAATGGTAGGTAAATTAAAGGTAGTTTCTATATATGTGGAACAAGTTGATTTGTTTCTTTGACTAGATCATTAATAGAGTTTAGGGTGAATTTATTGCCTGAAAAAAGATTTAAATGAAAATTTAAATAAAAATAACTGAAATTATATTTACTTGTAGTTGTATGTTTCTCTAATTTAAAAATATAAAGTAAATAATGGTAGTTTTTATGTGGAAGAATGGCCGAAGGGATGGTCCCTTCGTTTCCATAGTCCATGGAGACGAAGGTCTTTGTCTCCATGGCTGGAGACGGAGGTTCGTCTCCGGCCATGGAGATGAAGTCGGCCGGAGACGATTCATCTCTAGCTGGCCGTTTTTATTTTTTTTGAATATGTTAATTATTTATTTATTAAAAATTATTTTAAAAAATTAATTTTAAAATCGATAACTTGCTACATCATGTAAACAGATTATTTTGAGCTAATAAAAATGCAATGTACCAATGCTAATAAAAGGGGAATTAGAATGTTAACTCAATTAGGTATGGTTAGCATAGTGGTAAAAAACAAAAAATAGTAAAGACAATGAAAGAAACACCAAACAATATAATGCAATAAGTAGAGATATAGATGAACGGTGCATATATATGTTAAAACAGCATGAGACTGTGGTTCTCGATTAGAATCTGATCGAAACTAGACTAGTTTACTCACTCGAGAATGCAAAAACAATGATATAAACAGAGAAGGAGATGGGAAAAGAGACCTGTAGAAGATGTTTGGCAAGGTCAATGGAAATAAGGCCAGCACTGCATCCCATGCCACCCAGGTTGAAGCTCTTAACAGTGCTCACAAGCTTGTAACGCCTAACAATCATGGCGGAAAGCGATGGCGCCGGGTCAAACACACTGGAATTCACCACAACTATCCCAACATCCTCAGCCTTCACCCCACTCTTATCCAACACCTCATCAATGCATCCGAAAATCGCCACCTCCGCATCCTTCCTCACCTCGTCCAGACGAGGTTTCGCATGCCCACCCAGGATAGATTCTGGGAAATATGTCTTCTCTCCCAGCCCGGACCTCTCCAAAACTTTCTTCTGAAAACTCAGATTCTCCTCAGTAAAAATGTTGGTCTGTCTTGATCTTTCCATGTACC
Organism: Ipomoea nil; assembly: GCF_001879475.1. Taxonomy (NCBI): domain Eukaryota; kingdom Viridiplantae; phylum Streptophyta; class Magnoliopsida; order Solanales; family Convolvulaceae; genus Ipomoea; species Ipomoea nil. The sequence continues at coordinate 6,709,306 of NW_017617116.1, forward strand.
GCTCTGTGGAGCCCATCAGCTCTGGTTTAGGCTTGTAGCAGGCGAAATCGACTAAGTACACGTTTCTTGGCCTGTTCTTGGAGTAGAAGTATCCCAAGAAAAGCAGGAATGATGTGCATGCAAGAACTGGGGGAAGGTTGAGCTTGAGGAGATGCCATGTATGGAGTATTGCGTCTTGAAAGGTGGTTAGAGTGAAGAAATAATGGGCAGAAAGAGCCCCTAAGAGAGGGATTATAAAGAGCAGAAGATACAAGGCATGGGTAATCAAGAAATGGAAAAAATGGTTCAAATGATTCAGTCTGCTGCGTGATGGGAGAATATTATTGTTGTTGTTCTTTTTTGTGTCCATTGTCAGCTAGGTACAATAATGTGTTATTGGATGTAGGAGAAAGGGAATGTTTAGTTAAAAATAAAAGGGATATGGGTTCATGAAATGAAGGAGCTGAGGGATTGGAAATTTTCAGTGTGGATAGCAGAAGAGTGAGCTCTCAAATCAAAGGTGTCACTATATATAGACTTAGGGATTTTAGGGAACATGAGTCAAGATAATAAGTGATGATTAATCTGATTTATCCATTTGGTAGATCAATGGTTATGTTGTTAGAAAATAATGAGAAAAAGGAAGGGTTAGTTATATGAATTAATATTGCAGCTGTTGGGTGGAGACCGATAAAACCAAGGGCCATGTTTAGTAATTAGTGGTTAGGGGAATTGTTGGACGGAGGCTGGTGAATTAAGGGTCAAGTCTAACACCCTCCTTTCGAAAAATGTGGTGGGGGTATATAAAAAAATAAAGTTGCCTTTTGTATAGGGAGCTATAACTTTTGGAGTAGTGATAAATGTTTGATTCTTAACACAAACTTGAATTTTTTTAATAATTATAAAATGGGAAAATGGCATTTTTTTCCTATGTTATATACTTATAGCACTTTTTCCTCCTACATTGTTTAAGTGTCAGTTTTGTTTCCCTGTTATGTTAAATGGGCATATTTATCCTTAAAATAAATATTTCCTTTATTTTTCGTTTCCAACAAATTATAACTACGATTTGGTCCAAACCAAACAGACACTATAGCAACCAAACAGAAAGGTTATGATGACAATTTAAAATCGAAACCCAATATTTAGAGTTTATTAAAATGACGAACCAAAACTGCCAGTTCATGTTCTGAATTGAACAAATAAAATACATTAGTTCTTGAATTTTAGAATATTTTAAAAATAGAAAATAAAATTTTAAAAGAAAGTTTGAACCAGTAGTTCAAATTGATTTGAAACCATGAATTGACGGTTCAAAATTAAAACCAAACCATGTTTATATATACTTATATGTGAGAATCAGAATAAATGCGAAAAAGAACATTCACTATTTGCAAATACTATAATTCTTTAAGCTAATGCTAGTTGTTCTGATTTGAACTTTTGGTTTACGGTTTAGGATCCATCTTTTTCCGTTCACGATTTTAATAAACGGAAATTCAAATATTGGGTTCTGATTTTGAATCATACAAACAAGTTTTGATTTGATTGCTATAGTGTCCGGTTCAATTCGAACCGAATCGTGATCATCCCTACGTATAAGCAATAATTTGTTGAAGAAGGAAAATAAATAAAATATTTATTTTAAGGGTAGAAATGTCCATTTAATATATCAGCGGAGAAAACCGCCATTTTTATAATAATTGAGGGGACAAATGACGATGCAGGAATAACTCAGAAAAAAAGTGCTATAACCATATAACTCAGTAAGAAAAAAGTATCATTTTTCTCTTATAAAATTGATAGTGCCATTTTTCCCTTATAAAATTGATCTCGCATTATTATTATTATTTTTTTTACTAAAATACTCAACCATTAACAAATTCTAATGGTCGTCGACTTTGGATTAAGGGGTATTCTCATTTGAACTCACCATATATATATATATATATATATATATATATATATATATATTCTCTATTTTTTTTTTTAATTCTCATCAATAACTGAAGCGAATTGATACATCATTTTAAAAATAATATGACTTATCTAGAATCCCATAACATAAAATAAAAGAAATAAATATTGAAATTGTAGTGGACGTCCTGCGCCAACACCAATAGTAGTCATCATTCTTTTTTTCTCTTGTTGATTAGTTCCTTTCATGCATGTGCCCTCCCTCTGTGATGGATATACCCTTGTGATTCATTGTAACACGTAATTTTGACATCGAAACATGGTACTAACTGTTTCGCAAGTATAAAAAAAATATAATTGTACGTATTTTTACTATTAGCTATCCCTTTAGGCATAGTAGTAAGCAATTGGCCTTAACAATTAGTATCGGAGTAGGTCAAGTATGTTGTGCAATTGAGGCTGACAGGTGCTTGGAAGATTGTTGCTATTGAAACGTGCGCTTACACTACTAGCTATAAATTTTTGTATAGTGGTAAACGTTTGATCGGATATATATGTTTGAGATTTCTTTCATTAATAGACTTTTAATTATTAGATTAAAATATCTTTCAATGCGATTTATTTCTCCCGTGCAATTTGCAAGGTAGCTACAACACAGGAACGAGATTTACCCAATACATATGTAACACTCTTAAATACTGACTGTGATTTTTCTTGACACCCAAAAACAAAAAGAAAAAATCATTCACTGCACCAAGACCAATTGCAATATAATGTTTTACAACCATCACGCCAAGGTAGTTGCCTGTTATAGAAAATTAAAGAACATATTTAATACCTTTAGTCCTTTACTAGTTTTCTATACTAAATATCGGACCACTGTACGAGGCCATCTTGTTGTGTTGAATTCATTTGCTACGAGTCGGTAAAATAGTGATTTTAAATCTTAGTTACTCACTAGCCTATTTACATTGCATATATAACGCTATTATTTAAGATTGTGTACATCTTAGCCGACAAATTAAATAACTATAATATAAAGAGATAAATCGATCTATATTATTTATAGCTGATCAGCTCAAATAAAAAAAAAATTAATAAATCACTCTCATTAGAAATAATTGAACTTGGGACCTTATAATTATCAAATTAATAACTTGATCATTTTGATTGGAATTGTCTCGGCATATAACACTTTTGCATACTAGGGTTTTATTATGAAAATCTAAGACAAGTTTTCTTTCTTGACCACTATTAATTGTTTGACTTGGTTAAAAAATAAATATATGTGTTTGGTTATTTAAAATTTTGTAACTTTGAAATGCTAAAATTCAAAAAACAACTCATAGCAACTTTTTCAATTAACTTTTTTTAAAAAAAAAAATTATACCAAACAGCTATCACTAATAACTAATTTACTAAACATATTTCTACAATCAACTAATGTTATCAACTAGTTATACCCTTTAATTAACTCAATCAGCTAATAGTTAACAAACATTTACCAAATAAGACTATAGTCTTTAAAATAGATAGTATAATGGTAGCTGGTAAACCGTCTCTATTGAGAACAAGTTGATTTTTTTTTTTTTTTTTTTTCTCTTTAGAATAGATTACAGAGGTGTTGTTTTCAACAGCAAATAAATCATTAAAAAGATAGTTCATCAATTCAAGTAATAAATAATAAATAATTACTTATTTGTTGTTTTTGTTATAATTAGAATGTCTGTTCAAAATTCAAAAGTAGATGACAGCTAATAAAGAACAAGAAAGCTTGGGAATGTTCATCTTCAGAATTTCATTCCAAAACAAGATTATATATATATATATATATATATATATATATATATATATATATATATAAAAGGTAATTAAGGAGTGAATTAATGATAAATAATTACATATCTGTTACAAACGTTACAAAATTAATTATAATGTCTACAATAATTATAATATTTATAACACTTTCCCTTTGACATTATTTGATCACGATCCTGCCTCGTTAAAAACTTGTTAGGAAAACCCTGTGAGAAAATCTAGATAAATAAATAGTACAATATATATTGGTAATTATTTAAATATTTACATCATATCATAGCAAGTTATTAGTAATTATATATTGGTAATTATTTAAATCTATGATATGAGAGACGATATATATTTAAGTTTGAATAACATATTTAAATAATTTACATCATATCATATGGAGAAGTATCTAAAAACATTAGATCACCTTACTAGCTTATCTTCTCCCCCTTTACTAGCTTAAAGTGGGTTGATGGGAGACGATATATATTAAGTGCATGCCATTTATTGCACGGTCAAGAAATAGATGCTATAATGTCGCTTTCAAATAAAAAAATGCTGTAATGTCGTACTAGGTATGAAAACACCAAAGCCCTGTTTGATAAAATAATTAATTTATTAATTAATTTTTACTTATTTAATTATTATTAATTGTTTGATTTGATTAAAAATATCAATATAAATGTTTTATTAATTAACTTTTTGTAACTTTAAAATGCTAAAATTCAAAAAAACTGCTCAAAACAAAATTTTCAATTAGTTTTTTGAGAAAATAAATTATACCAATCAGCTATCAGCTAACAGCTAATTTACCAAATACCTTTCTACAATCAGCTAATATTATCAACTAGTTATACCCTCTAATTAACTCAATTAGCTAACAACTAACAGTTATCAGCTAACCGTCATTTACCAAACAGGACCCAATTCTTCTAAATTTGGGGGTTTGTATCACTCAACCAATCTTCCTAGGTTAATTAACTCTTCCAACCAACATATACTATGTTATTGTTATAAATGAGTTAATGCCATATGAGTTCTTCTAGTATAGAAATTTTGTCTCATGACTTTTAAATTATTGCCACATTTGATTCATCTCACTTAAATTCTAGCTATATATCAATGACAAAAATTCAGACAAGTAAATTATTATAAAGATAAATTTATCATTTCAATACTTTTTTCTTAAACTTATTTTTTTCCCAACCCTCTCTCATCCAAGATTAATAGTCCATATTTTCTATACCTCTATCAAAAATTTCAATGGCAACAGGCTTCAGATTCATGCTTCCAAAATGCCAAAAGCAACAAAAATAGAAACCAAGCGTGAATGAACAAAAGGGAGGCTGTGAAAAAGTAATGATGGTTGGGAAAAAAGCCGAAGAAAGTGATTTGGGAGGAAAAAAAAAAAAAGTAAGTTTAAGAAAAAAAGTATTAAATAAAGGATAATTTTATCTTTAAGATAATTCACTTGCTTAAAATTTTTTCAATGATAACTGAAATTTAAGTCTACTAATCACGTAAAATATTTGATAATAATAAAATATTATCAAGAAGGCAATTCAACATCCTCTTGGTCAAGTTTTGAAAAAGAAGGCAAAGTGAATGAACTAATGAAACATGATTCTTGTTAACACCTTGGTCGAGTTCTTCACACGAGATCTTTTAAATGTGATTTATCTTTTATGTGTGACTTGTCTAGTATACATTTACATACTCTTGGGTAGTGGTACAAGTAGGCAAACTAGACGCACATTCTCGGATGCAAATTAAACCAACTTTATAAATTCATATACTAAATTAGTGCATTTAAAATAAAAATTCAATTCCACAAAACTGCACCCAAAATAGTATTTAAGTTTGAAATCTTTAAACATATGTTTACTCTGATCTATAAATTTTCAACAATTATATTAGTTAGAGACTTCCATTCTCGTATAAAATCGAAAATTATAGTAATTGGTCTAATGAATGAGAATTGAGAAGTCTCACCTCTCCTAATAACCAACATTGAGAATTTGGATTTGGATTAGACTCCATTTGGGCAAATATTCTTGATCACATAATCACATATATATAATAATTATTAATAAAGTTTACAGAATATTAAAATAACGTAATATAAGGATTTCATGTATAAAATCCAAACTTATAATAAGATTCTTGAAATATACACTAATATTCGATCTTTAGCTAGTATATATAGTTATTGTTATATCTTTGAAGAGTTATGGACCGGAAATTCATGGATTTCATCTATCCAAGGGTTCTTCTCCATTGCTGGATTTATGTTGTTCAATGCGCGCCAAACAGCACTGTTGCATTTGAAACCTGACCCGAATGCAATCTGCCATATTCTGTCACCTTTTGTGATTCTCCCTTTGGCTTCTGTGTAAGCCAATTCATACCATAATGAACTGCTGGAAGTATTTCCAAATCTGTAGAGCGTCATTCTCGACGGCTCCATGTGCCATTGGCTGAGCTCTAAGCTCTTTTCTATGGCGTCCAGCACTGCCTTCCCGCCGGCGTGGATGCAGAAGTGCTCGAACGCCAGCTTGAAGTCCGGGATGTAGGGTTTCACCTGTAAGCACATACCCCACATCGACACATTATAAATACGTGGTAAACCTAATAATAATATTATTAAGAGCAAATACCAATTTTGGTCCCACGATTATTAGTAAAATTATCGTTTTGGTCAACATATTTAATTCATACTAATTTTCATCCACGACTATTATTTTAGTACCAAAATTCCATTCAGTTAAGACATGCCGAAATCTAAAAATATTAAGGATATTTTTGTCATTTTCAACTTAAGATTCCAATTTTGTTTTACCAAAATTCCCTTCAGTTAAGACATGCCGAATTCTAAAAATATTAAGGGTATTTTCGACTTAAGATTCCAATTTTGTTTTATTATAAGGGAAGGGATACCTACATATACAAGCTACTACATGTCACTACATGTCACCATAATCACCTCCATCAATGCTCGAACCAACCACCTCTCACATAGGGGAGCAACTTGATACTAGTGGACCACAAGGTTCGTAAGATTTCAATTTGAGCATAAATAAAGAGATTTAAGTCCTAAAATCAATTCCAATTCGCAGTTTTCCTCATCATCATACCTTAATTTGAAGGGTGAAATTGCGAATTGGGATAGATCTCAGGGCTTAAATCCCTTTATTCATACTCAAATTGGGATCTTAATTTGAAAATGATGAAAATACCTAAATAATTTCGTATTTTAGCATGTCTTAAACGAATGGATGGTTGGCGTGATGAATTTTGGCACTAAAACAATAATCGTGAATAAAAATTGGTACTAAAATGATAGTTGTTGATGAAAAATTAATATTTGCTAATAATAATAATAAAAATAATGGGAAAACGTTACATCACCTTCTTCATCTTGAACACTTTTCTAGCGACGAGGGTGAGGAAGAAGAGGAGCTGTTCGGACATGGGGAGGACTAAGGGGCCGAGGGTGGTGATGTTCGTCTTCAGGGCGTCGCCGGCCATCGCCATCAGGTCTTTGGAGAGGGCGACGCCGAGTGTGCCGTCTTCGTCCTCCTTTAGAGACACGCAAGAGTGGCTGTTGTCGTGGGCGCCGGTGTGAGTGCGGACGGTGCGCATCAGCTGGTACTTGGAGCGGCGGCGGTCGGAGGGGCGATTGGAGAGGATCACCGCCGCGCCGCCCAGCCGGAAAATGCAGTTGGACATCAGCATCGACCGGTCGTTGCCTAAGTACCAGTTGAGAGTTTGGATCTCCGTGCTCACTACCAGCGCGTAGCTGTTTGGTGACGCCTGCAGTTACACACATTCATTATGATACAATATTAATGCTATATGTTTAAAATTTAATGTCATTTTGATTTTTCATCATATCATAATATCATATCAGTATCTAAAAACATTGGGAGAAGTATCTAAAAACATTACATCACCTTTACTAGCTTAAAGTGGGTTGATGGGAGACGATATATATTAAGTGCATGCCATTTATTGCAAGGTCAGGGAATAAATGCTACGTACAATGTCGTACTAGGTATGAAGTATGACCACAACCCAACTCTTTTAAATTTGGGGGTTTGTATCACTACTCAACCAATCTTCCTAGGTTAATTAACTCTTCCAACCAACATATACTATGATTTTTCTTTTGTGTGCTAAGATCACAAGGTGTTCCGAGTCTTACGGTCCGGGTTCACCCGACTAATCTCGTTCGTTCGGGAGACATGGGATCTGGCTCAAAGGGGAATTGTTAGTTATGAAAATCGAACTCGAGTTATCTCTAAGATCGTCCCCACACAGAAGCTCCTTTGCCGACATATAATATGTTATTTTTATAAATAATCAAGTTTTGGTATAAGTTAAAATTATGGGATAATGTGTCCTAATAGTTAACGCTTCCACTTGATTTTCAACTCATTCAATGTAATTCATAGTTAATTTAGGTGAGCTATGGGTTTGGTTTACTTGGTAACGGCCTAACAGGCACAAGAAAGTTACAAATTTGACTCCTAACTAGAGTGACATATTAGTTTTCTTGATTAGTTTAAGTCGGTTAGTTATGAACTAACTTAAAATGATTAACTTATTGTGATTCTTTGGTGACTAGAATTACAATGCAAGTTTTTACCGAGTGTATGTACGTACACGGTACACCTTCGAGTATCAAGTGTTCTTCTCGATCAAATTTATTTTGATCCACACGAAAACATCACTTGATGACCCGTGCTCACAAAAAGACCGGGATTGATTAGGATGTTAACTCGACTATGTGAGTGTTGACATTATATTCTGCCAGAGTAACTAGACCGGTAAAATAATAAGGGCAATGAAAGAAATAATCAACAATGTATTAGGTAGACATAAGAAGGCGCGGGTACGGTCCAAGTGCGAGAGAATTCAGTAGCATAAGTACAGTATAAATTAAATCGAAAATTTGTACCCATGAACTTGTATATAACAAGTTCTTAGGAGAGTCCCTACAACCCTGTTTAGTAAATGACTGTTAGCTGATAGTGTCAGTTTACTGGGTTATAGGGTATGACTAGTTGATAACATTAGCTGATTGTAAAAATGTGTTTGTAAAAATAGCTGTTTGGTATAATTTTTTTCTTCTCAAAAAGTTAATTTAAAAAGTTACTTTGAGTAGTTTTTTGATTTTTTTAACAAAATCAAACAGCTAATAATGATCAAATAAACCAAAGTTAAGAGTTGGCAAACAGTGCCTTCCGGTTTGGGACCTGATTGAGCTAAGAGTTGGCTGGTGTGATTACCAATGGAGTATGCAAAAACAATGCTTGAAGAGGAAAATGTTACTGACTATAAAAATGACACAACATAAACAGAGAATTAAAGGAGATGGCAAATTAAAAGAGAAAAAAAGACCTGTAAAAGATGTTTGGCAAGATCAATGGAGACAAGCCCAGCACTGCAACCCATGCCACCCAGGTTATAGCTCTTAACACTGCTCACAAGCTTGTAATGGTTAACAACCATGGCAGACAGCGATGGAATCGGCCCAAACAAGCTGGAATTCACCACAACAATCCCAATCTCCTCGGCTCTCACCCCACTCTTCTCCAACACCTCATCAATGCACCCGAAGATCACCATCCGAGCCTCCTCCCGAGCCTCCCCCACACAAGGCTTCGCAGGAACACCCAGGATAGATTCTGGGAAATATGTCTTCTGTCCCAGCCCGGATCTCCCCAAAACCTTCTTCTGAAAACACAGATTCTCCTCCGTGAATATGTTGGCCTGTCTTGATCTCTCAACATATCTTTCTGTAGAGCACATCAGCTCCGGTTTCGGCTTGTAACACGCGAAATCCACTAAGTACACGTTTCTTGGCCTGTTGTTGGAGTACAACTTGGCCAGGAAAACCAGGAATGATGTGCATGCAAGAAGTGGGGCAAGATTGAGCTTGATTGTACTCCAAAAATGAGCAGAAACAGCCCCCAAGAGAGGGACAAACAGCAGATACATAACATGGGTAATCAAGAAATGGGAACCAGGTTTCACTACATGGGGGTTTTGTATGACTGATGATGCCTGCAGATTATTGTTGTTGTTGTTCTTGTTCTCTTTGGTTTCCATTTTTAATGGGATAAAGCAAAGACCATATAGGAGGGTTGGAGTGTATGTTTAGGTAGCTAATACTAAAGGGGATATGAGTTCATGAAATGAAGGAGCTGAGGGGGTGAGGGATATATAGGAAATTTTGTGTATGGATAGTGGAGTGAGTTCCCAAACCAAAGATGTCAATCTATATATATTATAGACCTTTTTTTTTTTTCTTTTTAAAAGTATAGTTGAACACTTAAACTACCTATACTTCTATTTTAATTTACATTATTATACATGGTTGGAAATTATAGAATTTCCGACCACCTGAAAGTGATCTTAAATCAAGTGGAAAGTCTTGTTCCCACCTAATTTAAGATCACTTTCAGGTGGCCAGAAATTTCATAATTTCCAGCAGTGATATTTATTGATGCGTTGATTAATAGTTTTTTTTTTAAATAACTATTTTATGGTCCTTCGATTTTGCAATAATTCTGCTTATAATCTTCGATCATCGTTTTTTACCGTCTCAATTTTTCGATGAAATAATATTACCTAAAAGTAGCATGTCCATGCCATTAACATGCGTCTTACTATTTTTGGTCCTGTGATTTTGGGTATTTCTACTTATATTCCTCAATCATCATTTTCCACCATTAGGGTTTTGATTTTGTGGTTTTTTTTTTTTCAAACTTCACCCGTATGACCAGTTGAGCTGCACATGCGGACATTTTGGGTATTTCATTTTTATTGTTTGTGGTGAATTTTTCGACCAAACAATTACCTGAAAGCAGCATGTGCATTAACATGTGTTTGACCAAAAAGACTTAAAACAATGAGAAATTAAGAGTTGAAAGGCTAATAATGAAAATAATTATAGTAATAATGTTTCAAAAGTGGATGAACTAAAAGTAGGAAAAATAAATTAACCATTGGTTTAACTTTTAAGGGTCCGACTACTCTTTTTTCCCATAAATGAAAACCACTTGTAAAGTAATATTTCAAGCAGAGAGTACAGTTAATATCAAGCCACTTGGTAAATGTAATTAATACTCCTAGTAGAGAGTATACTATTTCCCTTTTTGAGTATTTTTTTTTAACTAAAAAAAAAAAAAAAAAAAAAAAAAAAAAGAAAGAGGAACTGAGGAAACGGCTTTTTTGTTGAAAAAGTATTAAATGAATAAACCATTAGAAAAAATAATTTTAAATATTCATTTTTTATATTTACGTAAATCGTCATATATCATTTCTTATACTAGTAATTTACCCGTGCGATGCATGGGAAAAAATTATGTTATTATAAATATAAATAAAAAATAGAAAAATTAAAATATTTTAAATTATTTAATATAATAATATTTTTGAGCTTCCATTGGTCAAGTATTTATTATTTTTATAGAATACAAAATTACAATTAAAATTAAAATTAAAATTTTGTATGGTTAATATAATCTCTAATTATGTGCATATTCAAATAAACTTATAGAGAGAATTTACATAATTACATTGATTTATTCTTAATTGTATTTGATCTATATTATAATTTTCACAATACGAATAATAACTAAGATAATTACATTTGGAAAGCAAATTTCAAATTTTGTATGTGTAAATTTAAACTCTAATTGAACACATTTTTTATATGATTATATAATATATAGCTATTTTATTTTTCAAAAAAATATTTTTTATATGATTATATAATATATAGCTATTTTATTTTTTAAATGTAGTGTTTTTTTTTTTTTTTTTTTTTTATAATAAAGGATGTTGTGGCATTAATTGTAACATTAATTATTTCTCAAACCATATAGCTTTATTATATAAAGGATTTAAAAAGAAAATAATAATTTCTCATTCTCATACTATATCTACCTTGTGGGTGGGGAACTATATGTTGTCACTCTGCTCTGTTTGGCAGAGCTTATTTAGGAGCTTATATTAAGCTACTAATAAGCTAAACTCTGTTTAATAATGTTCCTAAAATAAGCTCGTAGTTTAAAATAAGAGCTTATTTTGGAACGCTACCTCACATAGCAACGTTTTAAAATAAGCTAGTAGCTTCCTAACTTTTTTCTATCTGTGTCTTTTAAAGAAATGACATCCTTTAATTTATCCTTCCCAATTAAAATCTTTTTCTCTTTCTCCTTTATCCGCAACTTTCACCGTAATAATAATAATAATAATAATAATAATAATAATAATAATAATAATAATAATAATAATAATTATTATTATTATTATTATTATTATTATTATTATTATTATTATTATTATTATTATTATTATTATTATTATTATTATTATTATTATTATTATTATTATTATTATTATTATTTATTATTATTATTATTTATTATTATTATTATTATTATTATTATTATTATTATTATTATTATTATTATTATTATTATTATTATTATTATTATTATTATTATTATTATTATTATTATTATTATTATTATTATTTTTATTATTTTTTTTTTTTTTTTTTTTTTTTTTTTTTTTTTTTTTTTTTTTTATTATTATTATTATTATATTATTATTATTATTATTATTATTATTATTATTATTATTATTATTATTATTATTATTATTATTATTATTATTATATTATTATTATTATTATTATTATTATTATTATTATTATTATTATTATTATTATTATTATTATTATTATTATTATTATTATTATTATTATTATTATTATTATTATTATTATTTATTATTATTATTATTATTATTATTATTATTATTATTATTATTATTATTATTATTATTATTATTTTATTATTATTATTATTTTATTATTATTATTATTATTATTATTATTATTATTATTATTATTATTATTATTATTTTTTATTATTATTATTATTATTATTATTATTATTATTATTATTATTATTATTATTATTATTATTATTATTATTATTTTTTTTATTATTATTATTATTATTATTATTATTATTATTATTATTATTATTATTATTATTATTTATTATTATTATTATTATTATTATTATTATTATTATTATTATTATTATTTTATTATTATTATTATTATTATTATTATTATTATTATTATTATTATTATTATTATTATTATTATTATTATTATTATTATTATTATTTTATTATTATTATTATTATTATTTTTTATTATTATTATTATTATTATTATTATTATTATTATTATTATTATTATTATTATTATTATTATTATTATTATTTATTATTATTATTATTATTATTATTATTATTATTTATTATTATTATTATTATTATTATTATTATTATTAGATGAAGGAGATTCGCAACAATATTGCTATTTCATTATGGGATGCTAAATCATGATTATGCTAATAATTTTATTTCAAAATGTTAATTTTTTAAAAAGACAAAATGTTAAATTTTAATATGTAAACAAATTAATTTAAATTTTATGAAAATATCCTTTTTTGGCTTTTTACATTTACCAACTTATTAAAGAGCTAATTTTACCAAACACTTTCAAGCATCACAACTAGCTTAACAGTTCTTCAGTTTTCAGCTCCTAGCTTATAGCTTTTCAACTTTCAGCTCCTTTTAAACTTTCAGCTACCTTTTCAGCTAGGTTTGCCGAACATAGCCTCTATATACCTATATTAGTAAAGGAGGACAACTATTACTATAAAAAACCACTTCGAGTGGATGCGGGTTCCAAGAAGAGAATGATTGTGTTAGTATGTTTAATATTTAATAGCATTAGCTGATTGTAGAAAAGTGTTTGGTAAATAAGTTATTAGTTGATAACTGATTACATGTAAAATGCTTTTCTAAAAAAATTGATCAGAAAAGCTGTTTTGAACAATTTTTTGAATTTTAGCATTTTGGAGCAATAAACATATACAAAAAAAGCTAATTAATCAAACACGATTGTTTAACAAAACCAAACAACTAATAATAATCAAATAAGTCAAAATTAACTAATAAACTAACTATGTTATCAAACATGGCTAATATTATTATTCTGGTTGTTCTTCACGTACAATATATGAAGCCTATAATTCTAATAATATAATACTCACATTAACATTTTGGAAGCAACGTTAACTTGACTAGACAAAAATAAGAATACATTTTCCTAGATGTGCCAATTGCCATTTATTGTCCCTGGCTAAAGTTGATTTTTTGTTAGATGACTCATCTTTTACTTTTAAATGCAATATATATTCACTGGGTAGGGACAAAAATATCTTGTTGGGGCCAACGTTATAAAGAAATTTTACAAAGTTAATTGACATTTGTACGGAGAGTTATTACATATTATATATAACTGTATCAAATATAATTGATAATGATTTTTATTCTTTGTGTAATATATAATGTGTAAAATACATAATTATATTACAAGGGAAATGAACATTACTGGAAATTCTGAAATTTCCGACCACCTGAAAGTAATCTTAAATCAAGTTGAAAGCCTTGTTCCGACCACTTTTGGTATTCGGAAAAACCCTTGTTGCTATTTCCGATCACTATTTGCTTTCAACTTGATTTAAGATCACTTTCAAGTGGTCGGAAATTCAATAATTTCCAGTAGTGGAATATACCCAAACTACTAATATACGCAATAGATTTTTATTTAAAAAAGTTTAGAAATGGGCTAAAAGAATATTTTATCCCTATTACAACAATATATATATATAATATGAAAGAGAGTCTGTTTGGTTTGTTGATATTATTATTCATATTTTCTCAAGTCTTGAGTGTTCAGTTTTGGAGTACAATAATGACAAAACAAGGGTACAAGTAATCAATGTCAAATGTGGGTTCCATATGTAAAGAAATTCATATTTATAGTATTAACATACCCTTCAATTCCCCAAATTCAAGCATTACATATAGGTAATCATAAGTTAGAGAATCCCTGTGCATCTTATCTACAAATTAAATTCTCCAAATTCAAGCATTCATAAGTTAGGGAATCCCTGTATGTGGACCTTGTCTACAAATTAAATTTCCCAAATTCAAGCATTCATAAGTTAGGGAATCCCTGTATGTGCACCTTGTCTACAAATTAAATTTCCCAAATTCAAGCATTACACATAGGTAATCATAAGTTAGGGAATCCATGTGCACCTTGTCTACACATTAAAGCCGGATTTGACGGCTTCAATGGACGATCATGATCGTCTAATGAAACTATAGTAGAATTAAAATGATACTTTAATATTACTATAATGAAGCTAATGTGTGTGAGAAATGAAACTAAAAAATAAAGCACTACATTATTCTCGAATGAAACTATAGTATAATTAAAATGATACTTTAGTACGTGTTGCTATAATGGGACTAGTGTGCGTGAAGAATGAAACTAAAATTCAGAACTATACAATAACATATATTGTCAAATGATCTGAAATGTAATTAAAATAATAAATTTAAAATTTTTACTGTAACTATCACAAAACATAAATGTTTAAAATTTTCACCAATATATATTTTAATTATTTGATCAAAATATCTTTCAATTCGTTGCATCAAGACCAATAACAATCTACAACAACCAACCATAGATGCCTGCCATGGCGCAGAAAATATTGAATACAATTACTATACCATTTATTAGACCACCGTAGGAGACCATCAATCAGGTCGGCTCCAATTCATTTACTATGGGCAAAAAGTTGAGTTATAGTCCTTATGTTAAATTGTGATTATAAATCTTAATTTTGAAAATAATAAATATATAATTTATCACTAAATTATACGCTGAATTCCCCATACACAAAATTATAATAAAGTTTGTTAAGCATAATTAATGTTGATTTACGAGAAAGTCTACACTCACTGCTCAAAAATACACTCTGAGTGAAGTCCTCCTTGAGACTTTCGCCGACGAAAGATCACAAGGAGAAGCTTAATTAACTTTTTTTTGAAAATAAAAGCTTAATTAACTTAAATCTAAGAGAAACTCACCAATCTAATTTTCAACTCTCCTGGATATAAACCCAAAAAAATTTAAAAAATTATCCCGGGACATAGCTAAACTTATCGATCAATCGAAAATAAATTTATAAATTTTATTTTGCTAGTAGTTGCAAGGTGTAGGGTTCGAATATGCATGGATATATTAATTTGGCCTTGTTGCAAACACTAGTGTACAAGCATTTGAAGCCTATAAACCAATTGAACAATTGTTATACCATAGGTATGTTATAATATATTAACTGCAGACACATAATATGTTAACTGCATATTATGTGTCTGCAGTGTTTGTAGTTAACATATTATGTCTTCAATTTATTTACAGACATATTATAATTTGAATGATGATTATAGTCAAAGGTATAATTTGCTCTAGTTGAGGCACATATATTTCACAATTTATCTCCTCCATCGGTCTCTAATGTAGGAGTGGACTTATAAATAAATAAAAATAAAAATAAAAAAGCTAGACCATAAATCTGCAAAACTTTAACCAACAAATGGAGTAACGACACGCCTAGTTGAAATAAATTCATTATAAGTTGATGAAAGAAGTGGTTTCATCCATGCTCATGAAAGTACAGGGTCCCCTCAATATTTAATACAGAAAATAAGAAGTGTATTTTTAAGCGGTAAACTCCTAACAAGTCGGAAAAGAACTGTAACTAGCTTTAAAAAAAAAAAAAAATCAATTAGGATGTACCAAATAACAAATAATAACTTGGTCTAGTTAGTATAAGAATAGTTGCATTTAAACTTTTAAGCACGCGGTGAAATTCAAATCTCACTTCCAGACAATTTGGAGATAAGCTCCATTAAATTTGGTCTGAGTCGACTCGACAACATATCCCCTAAATAAATTCAGGGAGATGAGGTTAAATTTTGTCTTTAATTTGATAGGGACCTATCAGGACTTGTACTAGAAAAGGATGACAAAAACATTCAATGCTTAAACATCAAGTAAATTTATAGATTTTTTTTTTTTTTTTTTGAAAACAGTAAATTTATAGATAATAAAGTACTGTCTAGCTCCATCTATGAAGAAAGATGGAGGTAGGTACTAAGTCTACAATACATGTTGGTATAAAATATATAGAGTTAATTTTCAATTTAATCCTTTTGATGCTATTTCAAATTTAATTATTAGGTAATAATATGATATTTTTTACTCTGACTTTAATATCAATCTCTTACCATTATGTCAAAATATATAACTAGTAGCGAATGTATTATTTTATTTCTTAAGACTTAGCTTACATAATAGTTAGCATCACATTTTAATGACAATATACTGAACTTAATCCTCCATGTCTCCGCCCAACATTTCGAATTAAGACAAGTTGAATAGGATGAGTTAGTTTACTAGCCTGACAAGATAGTTAGTTGAAAACAATTAATCAACTATTTATTATGTTCAGCTTGACCTAAAGTACGTACTATTACTGTTAGCTCAGTTTAGGGGTACTGTAACCCAGGACTCATGTGGAAGTGCGTGCATAAAATGCCAGCTACAACAATTTATTGAAATAGTTAGTAGATAGGAAAGTGAGAAGATGAAAATTAAATTACTAGTGTATCAAGCCATCAAGGTCGAGGCATAATACAAGTTCATTGCACACACATGAAGGTTAAATTAATGATAAAAATGTTCACATGTTTTATCAAAACTTGAGTGGGGTGTCATTTAAGAAAATTCAATGAAAAGTTATTGAGATTTAAATAGTTAGTACTTAGTAGATAGGAGAATGAGATCGGGAAATAGGGACGGAGCTAGGATTATATATTGAGGGGATGTATGAGAATAAGGGTCAAATAGATCATCAAATTACACACCAAATTATAATTAAGTCACTTAACTTTAAAAAAAAAAAATACAAATGAGTTCCTGAACAACACAAGTTCATGCAATTTAACATAAAATGACTAGTTTACATATTAATATGCTGACGTGTTGATTACTGTATTTAAAAGTAATTTTTAAATTTTATTTTAATAATTGTAAATTAAATAATTATTTAAAAAAAAAAACAGTATGTCATCCCTTCGTCTCTAGCCAGCTATGGAGACTGTCCCATTCGTCTCCATGGAGGCTGTCCATGGCGGCTGGAGACGAAGGGGACCCTTTGTCTCCATGGCGGCTGCCCGGAAATGAAGGGTCCGTTCCCTTCGTCTCCGACCTGCCATGGATCCCCTTCGTCTCTAGCAAGCCTCTCAATTTTTATTTTTTTTTATTTTTAAAATAATAATTTCATTTAAAGTTATTAAAATAAAATTTAAAAAATTATTTTTAAATACAGTAACCGACACGTCAGCATATTAATAAGTAAACAAGTCATTTTAAGTTAAATTGCATGAATTTGTGTTGTTCAAGGATCCAATTGTAATTTTTTTAGTTCAGTAGCCTAATTACAGTTTGGTGTGTAATTGGATGGTCTATTTGACTCTTATTCTGGATGTATGAGGTATGATTGAGATGTCATGAGTTTTTTCTAGTTTAACTAGATGTCTTGGGTTCAGGTCTTCAGAACGCAACTGTACCTTAAAACCCATGAGGAAATATTTTGTATCAACCCTTTAAATTTTACAGGGCACGAACATGAACAGCTATAATTTAGCAAAAGAATATTTTTATTTGTCATTCACTTAATTAATACAAATCTAAAATAAATCTTTTAAGCTAAATGTGTTACATTTTCCATTCAAAAATAAGGCCCAAAAAGTCGATACCCAATCATGTGCCCTCAATGCAGAATATTTGTGAGATCACCCATAACCAGCCCACACTTAGGTTGCTGGGTTTTCAACCTATGCCATGTGCTTTTTGTATTATCAAGAAGAAAAAGGCTTCCAAAATCTTACTGCCTTTTGTTTGTACATCATCACTTTGTAGATCAACTTTTGCTACTTCTCCATTGGAGACTTCTATATATGATGCTCATTATATTTAGTGTTTAAATTATGCAGATCAGAGCGAGTACTATTATATTAACACCTATCCTTACTAATAAGGATGATAATTGCACTCAAAATATAGTCAACTGTCAACACTAAAATGATCTTTCTATATGATAAACCTAAAAAAGAAAATAATCAATGTAACATTATTATATGATAATATATATTGTCATGATATGATCAAACGCTTATCATTACACCAAAATGTATAATTAGTAGCAAATACGTAACTTTATTTCTTTATACGTGTGTAACAATCAGTGTCATGTTTCAATGACATGCATGATACTAGACTCGACTATCTAGCCCAACATATACATAGTATTGTACAACTAGTAGAGAAATTATTATGTAAAACAAATTAAAAAAAAAATACGAAATCACATCATGTACAAATAAACACGTGATGCATGAGTGACGAATTTTAACTAAGATAACTTAGTTGGGCAGTTAACTTGTTAATCATCAAATTCTAAGTTTGACTTTTTGTGAGAAGTGCGTATTGACCTTTTTGATTTAAAGGTCATAATCAAAAGAGTAAGGAAGTCTTGAATGTCTACCCCTAATTTTCGACTACAAATAGCATTATCTATGTTCATATTGAGGGTCTTGGAGTTGAAAACATTGTAATACATGTGATTCTCATCCTACTAAAAAAAAAAAAATTATCAATAATTTTATTTGTTATTTTTCTAAGAAATAATAAAACTTAAAAAGTTATATTCAATGTACGTACTCAAAATATTTTGACATGGCAGTAATATTGATATTGAGAGTCTTGGAGTTGAAAATGCTGGATGCATGCGATTCTCATTCTACTTTTTATTTATTATTTTTTTAAAATAAAAAATAAAAACTTAAGCTATAAGTGGTACAAATGGTATTTGTGATTGTATTTCGATTGTATGTATCACATTTTGAATTATGACTCTGATGATAATATTATATGATGTATGTTTCTTTCGGTTTAATAAGTTCTAAAATCCTAGTCAATTAGTTGAAAAAAAAAAACTCATACCGGTTAGATTAATTTTTTTTTTTTGAATTATATGAATAAACAAAATTAAAGAATAAAGGTTTAATTGCATGCATGCCAAGTATTTGCATATATTTTGACCAATTACAATTAGCAATTAGCAATTCTGAAAAATCATTCAAGGAAAAGTTTTACACGTTATTCTTTGATCAAGAAAAGATAATATCTTTAATTTATTGAAGATTAATAATAAAAAAAAAAGATGAAATTAATTCATTTTTGTAAAATCCAAAACCCAATAAAAGGAGATCAATAATATTCTGTAAATAATTTAAAGATTTACTCTTTCATCTCATTTTATGTGTTATGTTTAAATAACAAACTTCACCAAAATTTTTAACAGTACAATTTTTGTATGATTTAATTTGGTGTTAATATATAAAAATCAATAGATTCCGTATTTGAAATCTACACCAAATGTACTATTAAACACAAAAAAATTTAAATTTAAACAAATATATATATATATATATATATATATATATATATATATATATATATATATATATATATATATTTGAAACCTACATCAAGTTCAAGTGTATTATTAAAAACAAAAATTCATTTAAAAAAAATTATATATTTGAAATCTACCTTAAATGTACTATTAAACACAAAAAAATCAATTTTAAAAATTATAAGAAAATGTTAAAGAAAATAAGTGAAGAAATAAAAGTTGTTCTAACCAATGAATAATAAACATAACAAGTAAAATGAGAAATTAAAGACAGAGTAATTTATATTGACGGACTAATCTTAAATTATAAAATTAGACAAATTATATGAGTTAAAAAAATGGTCAAATAGGTCATCATATCCCACTATGCAGCAAATTGTAATTGGGCCATTGAACAAAAAAAAAATACAATTACATTCTCGAACAATGCAAAATCAAGCAATTTAACCTAAAATAACATGTTGACCTGGTAATATGCTGATGTTACGGTTATCGAATTTAAAATTATTTTTTAAAAGTTTATTTTATTAAATTAAATTTAAATAAAATAATTATTAAAAAAAAAAAATCACCCGACCCTTGTTCACCGGTCACCGTCAAATCAACATAGAAGGTTGGTTGCCTTCTCAATCCAGTTACCTTCTTCGGTGAGAAGGAAACCCCACCTTCTCACTAGAGAAGGCGTTCTTTGCTGAGAAGGCAACCATTGGGTTTTCTTTTCACTGGGTCAGGTTGCCTTCTCACTGGAGAATGCAACAAGGTGACCAGCGAACAAGGGTGGGGATGGGTATCTTTTTTCTTTTTAATTTTTAAATAATTATTTTATTTAAGTTTGGTAACTGCCATCATCATATTACCAGGTCAACATGTCATTTTAGGTTGAATTGCAAGATTTTGCATTATTCTTTCCAAAAGGTTGAACCCCGACCCTAAGGGCCCCCACGCCCCGGTCCGACAGAGCATTTGGGAGGATGTAATGATTTTGCATTATTCGTTGACCTAATTGTAGTGTTTGTTTTTTTAGTTCGATAACCCAATTACACTGTGTAGTTTAATGGTCTATTTAACCTTTATTCAAAAAAAAAAAAAAATCAACCTAAGAAGTGGTTGAATAGGTATAATATAATTCTCTTTGTACAATTTCGCATAGTAACTACAAGATGGTGTTTAGACGGGACTTTTGCACCCTACTATGGGTTTTTGATACCCATTACTATATTTGTATGCATACTTTTGTGGCAATTTATATCCTACACCACGGCGCGCGTTGCACTGTGCGCCCAGATGCAAAACGACGTCGTTTTAATTTATTTTTTTTTTTTGAAATTTCCCGCCCCTGGCAGTAATTTTTTCTTTAAAAAACCCCGTTGTTCAAAAATGTACATAATGTTATACTAGAATACACATAATTGTATACATGAATGTACATAATTATATAACAAAATATACATACTCTTTTTAAAAGATAATACACATAATCTAACATAATACATAATAAACATAAACTTTTAACATAATACACATCAACTCTTAACATAATACACACAGATTTTCTGACTCGGATGTACATAATTGTATAAAAAGAATGTACATAATTGTATAAAAAATGTACATAACTGTATGAACAAATACACATAACTGTGTGAACAAATACACATAATCACAACAACTTCCTACCGCGCCTCCCAAAACGACCCCAAAACGACGTCGTTTTGGGAGGCGCGCGGCGCACAGTGCTACGCGCGCCGTGGTGTAGGGTATAACGATTGTATCTTACTATTAGATTCAAATTCTTTAGTAATTACAGAACTCATTACTCTTTTACAGTATTTCTCTAATTTTGAACAATAGAATAAAAAATAATAAGGTAGAAAAAATAAAAATATCATTATTCATGCATTAAATATGAAATTTTAATATATATATATATATATATATATATATATATATATATATATATATATATATATATATATATATATAGACACACACACACACACATTACATATATGTAATAGAGTCGGTAGCATAAAAAAATGTAAATATTTTAATTATTTATTTATTTTGATTCAAATTCTTATTTACAAAGTGACTTCTTTTATTTTTATTTTTTTTTGAAAAAGACTTCTTTTATTTATTATTATTATTATTACTAAATATTTGATATATTATTCCAATTTCAATGTTTGATCCAAACATGCCCCAAATTTCCTATCCACAACACAAGAATCACAATGATACTCTAAAAAAAATTCTCATCTTATTATATTGTAGCTATTAATATACTTAAATAATAATAATAATAATAATAATAATAATAATAATAATAATAATAATAATAATAATAATCCTAATCCATGTCAAAGTCAAACACGATTCCTATGTAAAATAGGGTATGTAACTGATGCAAACAATATATATATATATCCATGAACAAAGCTTTGGCTGCGCATCACTAAACCGGCGGCGACTTCCTCCCTTCGCGGCAGTTGGAGGCATGGACGCCGGCCGTGAGAAGGGCGGAGGCAAAACCATCATACTCAAGAAATACGAGCTGTGCCGCCTCTTGGGCCGCGGCAGCTTCGCCAAAGTATACCACGGCCGCCGTCTAGAAGACAACGCCGATGTCGCCGTCAAGGTTATAGACAAGAAAGCCACCGTGGCTGCGGTGGAGCCGTATATTCTCCGCGAAATCTTGGCCATGCGGCGGCTGAACCACCACCCCAACATCGTAAAACTCCACGAAGTCATGGCCACGAAGACGAAAATCTACCTCGTCATGGAACTCGCCAAGGGCGGCGATCTCTTAACCAAGCTTGGCGGCGGCCGGTTCGACAACTCCACGGCCCGCCGGTATTTCCGGGAGCTGATCTCCGCCCTGAGTTTCTGCCACCAGAACGGCGTCGCCCACCGCGACATCAAACCCCAAAACCTACTCCTCGACGGCGACGGCAACCTCAAGATCTCCGACTTCGGCCTCTCCGCCCTACTATCCGAACACCTCAAAGACGTCTTCCTGGAAACCACGTGCGGCACGCTGGAGTACACGGCGCCGGAGGTGATGACCAGACAACGATACGACGGCGCCAAGGCGGATGCGTGGTCGTGCGGGGTCCTCCTCTTCGAATTCCTCGCCGGCCGCCGCCCCTTCGAGGGCCGCAACACGTCAGAGATGTTCCGCGCAATTAGCCGCCGTGAATTCCGATTCCCGTCCGCCGCTTCAAAGCCTGCCCGGAAAATAATTCACCGGCTGCTCGACCCCGATCCCGTAACAAGACCCACCATTGAAGAACTGATGATCAAGCACCCCTGGTTCAAGAAATCATCACCGCCGGCGCTAGAACAAGTAGCATTACCTGATCATAAAGAATGCAAAAACATTAGAACAATGAATGCATTCGACATAATCTCGATGTCATCTGGACTGGATTTGTCAGGGCTATTTGAGGCGGAGATGAAAGAGAAACGAATGAGATTCACTTTGACTGCAGAGGTCGGAGAGATTGAGGAGAGAGTAAAGAAAATGGGGTTTGGAGTGGAGAGAGGGAAGGGTGGAGAAATCTGCAGACTTGTCAAAGGGGGAGTAGTGTTAATCTTGGAAATTCTTCGAGTGTCAACAGAGATTTGGTTAGGGGAGATTAAGGTCGTCAATGGAGGAAAGGAATTCGAGGAGTTTAAGGTTGGGTTGACAGACATTGTTTCATGGCACAGTGATGGAGCTCTACAGTGACATGCAGACATATATTCATCTGAATCTGGAAACTGTATAATTTTGTTTTTTAAAAGGAAAAAATGTCAAATAGACTATGAAGTACCTTGTTTTGTCATTAGATTATTAAAAGTGTGCAATGGAATCATTGAGACATTTTTCTGATTTCTTTCAATTTTTACTCTTAAATAGTATGGTAGAAAAATGCAACCAAATTGAAGCATGTGTTCCATCTCAACTAAGCCTACGCTTATAATTGAATTGCACATTAATAGTTATATGCTTTATAGTTTTTAAAACCCTTTTTAAAAGAGAAATTGTACAAATTCTATTTTAGTTGAGTTTTTTATCACAATACTAAAGTGATCAGGTCGATGTAGTCAGTAATACTAATTAATTAATTGTATATCATCATCTTCAAAGGAGAAATAATTATAGTTTAGCAATAATCTTCCAACAAAAGAAATGAGCAAAAGTCAGTGATGTCATCACTATGTTGGAGCACCTTCTGGGTAGTGGCCAACACTTGCAACAAAATGCATGATATATATAGACCATATATAAGACATGAATCTTAATAAAATTATTCCATTTCTTTCACAATCAAGATTCAACAATCTTCTATCAATGCAACCTCATATTATAACTCAGCTTGAAAGAAAACAGGGAAGTATATATGTGTGTGGTTCATATCAATGCCAGCATGCACTAAGACAAATTGTGCACAGTTAAACTAATCAAAACCAAACACCCAAAAACCAAATTATTATTAGCTTAGGTGTTAGTCTGTGTTGGGTATATAATATATAAATAATAAATGTACATTCTACTTACTACATCTGCTTAAGTTTTTAGTCGAAACGAAACATATACGGTTCAAACTATCAGTAATCAACTTATTTATATACGTGAAGGGATATGACAATTCCACTACCAATTTAGATTCTTAGTTGAGACTTGAGATAGAACATACATACCCTTCAATTGTCTATTAGAGCTACAATAATTTATCTATTGACTAGCTTAGTGATCAATGATTGCATAAGTTAGATTCAAAGAATTATAAATGTAGAGCCTGAATTCATGTTAATTAGGAGATTGTGCCCTCCACTATCCTGTCGAATCGGAGTTTGGGGTTCTAGGGACAAATGAATTTTACTTTTTTTGTGATTAAGTAAATTCTCCCATATATGAGACCATCTTATGGATCATCATCTATGAGACAGGTCAGATTTGTTTTTTTTTTTAAGTATTACAATTTTCCACATAAGTATTACAATTTTCATCATAAGTAACTCTTCAACTCTTAATATTACATTTTTCATCAAAAGTATCTCACAAGAAAGTGAGAAACTAAGCGCAGCACGATTCTATACTGCTAATAGTAAGATCATTGAGTTATTTATAATAATGCACTAATATTGGCATTTATGAACTCAAATTAAAGCATGGAACATTAGAACTTGATCCTCTGAGCCATGTTAGTAGCAGTACTTCTTGAACCACACTCCAATGTTCAGAAAGCTTTCATACTCAGATTGTGGTCTGCAGAAGAGGATTGAAAGTGAAAGTATGTAGTTTAAAAATTTGTATTAGTTCTAAGCATGCATATACGTTTATTGAACTTTAGCTCATTATATGCAGAACTCAGAAGAACCAAATTTCATTACGAAAATGATATATGGATTCTCATGGAGTAAAACTCCCGTCACGTGTATTGATTTTATTGATAGAAGAGAAAGAGAGTGTTGGGCAAAAGATAATTATGAAGTGCCAAGTCCAGGCGTCCAATAATTGGTATTAGAGGATTGTTAGGCGAAGGCTTAAAGGGTCAAGTTCAGCACCCTGCATCTAGAAAAGGTGGTGGGAGGTATATAAGGAAATAAAATTGCGCCTTCGCTACAAACTATATAACTTTTGGTGTAGTGGTAACTGGTAAGCGCTTGATCCTAACAAGTGGTATCTGAGCCGATCATCAAGGGCAGTTAAGATTGGCAGGTGGGGCCAAGCCCAACACCACTTTTTTTTTTTTTTTTTTTTTTTTTTTTTTTAAGATGAATCAGAACACACCACATAAGCATGGAGTAAAATCGAGTTCAACTCCCAACGGGTGCAGTCTATTATATTGGCATTCTTGGTTTGAGTTGATCAGTTATGGACAACCTAGACTGATTTACCTCCTTATATTTCTTTGCCGACTAGGGTCACATACAAGGCGAGATTTACTCAATGCACACACTTGAATAGTAACTGCGAATTTCTCCCATCACTCAAAAAACGGAATAGAATATACGAGCATGCATGTGTAATATTAGTCATTTGATAATTAATGGAGGACTCACTTGTCAATTGGGTGAATGTCATCAGGAAACATCATAACCTTAACTTCAACCCCTTTCTCCTTCAGTGCACGTGCATACTACAAATATTCAAAGAAAGAAATCATTCACTACATGAAATGGTGCACTTCAAATACCCACAAGCAACCCATGATTTGAGATACTTGGTAAACGGACTGTTAATACAATTACAAAATTAGACGATCGATTCAGTATATACATACTTGCAATCCATCGGGAATAGGTACACGGAGGTCTTTACCGCCTAAGAGTACCAGTGTTGGAGCTTTAACCTGAAAGAATAACATCAATGGGAGAAGTTGAAGTAGATTGTAGCGATGGGATCACGCTAGAAAACTCGTTATTCCCAACCACTTTAACAGTAGACAGAAATTTAGGACTAGAAAAAGTGGTCAGAAACAGTGACAAATTAAAGACTTTTCGGATCCCCCAAAGTGATTGGAAATGTCATTCCTAACGTAAAATATAATCCTAAGTGGTTGAAAAATGCGAGATTTCTAGTTGTGAATATATATATTCCACAAGTAATAAAGACTTAGCAAAAGAGGCCACCTTGGAAACATGTGAAATCGGAGATTTGTTGTAAAACTGTTCTAGGTGTTGTGCTGAAGGTGCTTCAGTAAAGCTCAATTTCCCTTCACTTCCAAGTGCCTCAAAATAGCACCAATCAGGTATATCAGTGGTGCCAACCATCAAGGCAAAGTTGCAGACTGGATTCAATGCAGCTGCAGCAGCAAACTTCTCTGGTGCCTGCAAACTCGAAGAAAAGAACTGTTAGGCGGCGGCTTAGTGGGCCGAGTCCACCATTCTGCAATCAAAACGTGACGCTGACTACTACTAAGTACACTGTTGCGAAAATCGGTCTAGGCGTTCGCCTAGGCGCTAGGCGCCCCTAGACCGTGACGATTTCCCCCCTAGGTGCCCGCCTAAGCAACTGGCCGCCTAGGCGACTGCCTAGCGCCTAACTCGGCCGAGTTAACTCGTTCATTTCGGTCGAATTAGCCGAGTTAACCCAGTCCGCTCGGCCTTACTATATATATATATATATATATATAGAATCCTAATCATATGAGACCCATGTCCTAGGTGAGAACGTGCGGACAAATCTAAACCATTGATCTATAAGATCTAATGGATGAGAAATCAAATAAAAAATGAGTGAGGTCATTTTCATAAATATTAGAAACTTTTAAAATGAGCAGGGTCATTTTCATAAATATTATAAACTTTTAAAATGAGCAGGGTCATTTTCATAAATATTACAAAGTTTTGTTTATTTCAACCGTTGTATCTACTAGATCAATGGTTTAGATTTGTCCCCACGTTCTCATCTGGGGCATGATTCTCACCTGATATGACCTATATGTATATGTATATGTATATATATAATATGACATATATACACACACGTGCACTGTTTTTTTCTTTTTTTAGTTAGCCGCATATGCGCCCGCTTAGACCGTCTAGGCGCTAGGCGCTAGGCGCTACTCTACCGCCCGACTAGCGCCTAGTGCCTACTGCAACCATGCTCAAGTATAAAGAAATAAAATTGCGCCTTCGCAACTAGCTATAGTCTTTGGCGTAATGGCAAGCGTTTGATCTTAACAATTGGTATCAAAGCCAATTGGACAACAGGAAGGGATGGTAGGCGACCTGTCCTATCAAGTGCGTTGTCAAAAATCCGCCGTGGGAAATGCCAGTCACAGCAATTTTGGATGAATCTGCAAATCCCATGTCAATAACATAGTCTATAGCATGGAGCACATCCTTGACATCCTGCACATGTATATACGATCACTGAATTACGATCAATAAAGAGCGCCAAAACGACTAACCTGGCACCTCGGAAAAGCACTACCTGTGATCCAACTTTTCCCGGAAGAGATTGCAACGCCTCCTCGCCAAATCCTAAAGAGCCTCTGGGGTGAACATATTAAGTTCAATAATCATACTCAAAGCCACAACTAACACTCCAAATTTCGATCTGTAGCGAAGACATTATAAGAGCAGAAAGAAGCGTTTGCCATTTAGCTAATTGGCTCACCTATAATTCACCATCAGCAAGTTAAAACCAAGAGAGCAAAGAAATGCCGAGGTATTGCAGAAGCTCGTCAATGAAACAGCGTTGGGACCCCCGTGAAGGATTACAACGAGTGGATCACAGCCACTGTGTTGTTTCTTTAGCTTGGAGGATACAAAAATCGCTTCATAAGAGTTCTCAGATGTACCCGAAACAGGAATCTCGAGAATACTGAACTGGTGAGATGACGACAAAATGTTAACCTGCAAACGAGCAGTATAAGTATTGGAACAAAGAAATATTGCAGATAACGTAAACAAGATATAGGAACCTTTGCAGAGGATCTGAATATGGGGCTTGCGGTATCAAGCCAATTCCACGCGGTTTCATTTGTGTTCTGTCTGACAAGGCAACCATATTTGATCTCGGGGATATCAACTGGACTGCTGCATACTGTTAACAAGCAAGAAAATATAAATAAGTACATAACATAAGTATATAGCATAGCTACATATATGATAAAGATATATTGGAAAACAATGTCTTCTGTTACCAGCAATGATATTATCACCGTCTAGAGCGAGGATCTCCCATGAAAAACTCGAGTTGCTAGGACTAATTCGCGATACCTCACCACTGAAGTTGAATTAGCGAATCATTACATACATAGGAAAGCCATAAAATATGATTTCTCAATCAGATACCTCATTATGTCAATCGAGAGTATTGCTTGAGAGCTGCCCCAGACAGATGTTAGGAGAATAGTGTGCCCATCAGAAAGCCATGGCTGACTGAGAATGTTTGAATGGTAAAGCCCAGGGTTCGAACAGTAAAGCCCAGGGAAGGAGTCCTTGTGAGCGTGCATCACAACTGGAACCTATAGATGTCGGTTAAAGATCACAGATCGAAGTCAACAGTGTTTCCTCGAAATTAAAGATTCTGCAGAGAAACAGAAGAGCATACCACATCGATAATTCCAGCAGGTGGGCATGGCTTCCCGTTTGGCCAAGCAATCCTATGAAGCGAGTCAGTTGCACAATGCGCTCCAGAATCTACCGCACTTTTTGAGGATAAGAACACAAGAAACTTTCCATCTGGGCTGACAAGCAGAATGTAGAGATATATATATATAAGTTCCTATTAAATTCAATGCAAAATCAATTGAAGAGTGAAGTACTTACCTAAAACGCGGAAACATAGCACTGCTTATGGTATCTGTCAACTTGACCATGGAGGACGTATTTGCATTAGTTCTGCAAAAGACTCGAAATTTACATTAATTAGCTGCTTAACAAGAAAATTTGAGCAAACCGAACAATATTCATCAGTCCAGTCTCTCCCGAGAAATTCATAGTTACCCTGATTGCTGGGCTTCTAGCTTCACGAAGGGGGCTTCGATGGCATATAAAGCACAATGTCTATTCGTGCAGTATTTGATACCAAACTTTCTAGCCAACGGCCACCCAACAAACACCAAGTATTGTTGCGAGTCTGCAGTTAATGGAGCCCAGACAACCTGTCCAACACTAAGTGACTTGTCTGTTTTCTCAACAGCCCGTACTTCCCCACTGCATGGAATTAGATTTAATCTTCCTATCAACGGAAACCACAACTATATATGCTGTCTTTGCCATACCGAAAGTGGATAGTAGTTAAACCACACCTGTCAATGTTGATCACGAAAAGTGCGGGTTGTCTTTTCCCAGCATAGGCTTCTCCCCAGCCCTCGTCCCAATCTCCTTGGCCTTTCCAGCTACCACAATCATCCTGCGTCGAAGAATTCCCTTTCTTGAAACCAGAACATGTAAAGGTTGGCTTAGCGGGAAGAGGTTCTTCAGCAACATAAGCAATGAGAGTCTCGTCATAGTTCCACGAAATACCCTCAAACCTGTCACCACATAGGCCAGTAGAACTAATTATTCACGCAATTGTTACCAAATAAACTAATCCCGGAATTCTTTTCGATAGAATAATTACAAACTAACCATCCATCTGAAAATACAGAACCATGAAGAGAGGCAGGAATATGAAACTCCTTTTCCACTCCACACTGACCCCAGATTTCAAAGCGGGTAGGGGAACCGATTTGAGAATTATGAACTACAAGCAACTTTGAACGTGAGGGAGACGGAACTATTATAGAGCCGCCTCCCATCTCTATAGGGAAAGCAGCCCATTGAAATTCAATGGTATCACTGTGGCTTCTCGAGATTTGACTGGACAACACATATTTCCTTCTCTTATCGGCCTGGAGATTTGGCTGAGTAAGTGAGAACATAACCTGAGAACCTTCACATACAGCAAAACCATATAAGGCCATGCATTAATCATATGCTTTCTTTCTCTTTAATGTTAGCAGATAATAGAACTCGAAACTCGAAAGAGATAATTCATAATCACAAGCCTTTGAACATACCACCATTGGATGTGAAAGTCCATGCCTTGTCAATTGAAGGGATATTCATAAAATCTTGGAGCAATCTAGACTGATAACTACATTCTTCCTCAGAAGATGCATCTAAACCCATAGGAATTTCTTTTAAATTAAACTGGAAAGCTGGATAAACATAAAACAAAAACAGATTGATTAAGATGATTATTAGTTACAATCAACAGATGGTATCCAATCTAGCAATTCAAGAAGAACACTTTTGCGGGCAACCCCAGCCAAGTTGGTCAAGGCTGTTGACTTGGCAACCATCAAGTTCGACTCCCAACGAAAGTGACCTATTGACTTTCTTGGTTTGAGCCAATCAGTTATGGGTAACCTAGATTAGTTTACCTTCTTGTGGCCCTTTGTCAGTTAGAGTCACAAGTTGGGTTTACTCGGTCCCTCGTCACTCAAAAGAAGAACACTATAGCTGTGAGGATTAGGATGCCATTGCCTCCCCATAGCTGTTAACCCAAAAAGATCACAACTTTGGAATGAACATTTAAAAGCTATAGTTACCCATTCTCAAGAAATTTTATGCAATGGAATATAGGAACAATAAAGGGAAAAAATCTCACTTAGAATTAGTCCAGCAAAATTGTGATTTTAAGTATAACCAATGCCAGCATAAGATCTGTAAAGCTAAAGTCAACACCATTATAGTGTGATATTAAGTGCACACAGACACATACAAGGAGATACAGGGAGAGAGATAAAGTTAGTGATTTACTTGGAGAGGTGAAATTGTTCTGCCACTGAGTAGCTTGGGTAGAAGATGAAGAGAGGAATCGAAGCAAAAGCAGTATAAAGGGTAATGGGACATTTTCATCATCTTCATCTTTCTGCACTCTCAGTGTGGAATCTGAAGATTGAATGGGACATTTCATCATCTTCCTTTTGTTTTATTATATAATATCTTGTGATACATTGGCCTAAAAGAAAAAAAGAAAAATCAAATATTGAGAATTGTGGTAATTATAGTTTTAAAGTTTGGAACTTTAGAATTCTTGGTGTAAGTTTAATTAATTTTTAAATTAAATCTAAAAACATTACTATAACATTAATTGGATTATGTCATATATACAGTATCAAAATTAACATAACATACAAAACTTATTAAAAAAAAATTATAAACCACCGTAGGAAAATTAATGAAATCTATTACAATATCTAAATTATAAACTTCACATAAGTTAAAATATTCAAAGAAAAAATCAGTCTATACATCAGAAAGAGAACCATTTGAATTGGCAGTTTCAACTTTCAAGTGCCATTTGAATTAGTTAAGCAGAAACCTGATATCCTTGGACAAAACTTTGCAACTTCTCACTTTGACCAATAGCAGAGAGCCATCCAGTGAGGATTTCCATGGTAACATAATCAGGATTGCAGAGGTTCGCAGTCATTTCATCCATTACTTCAAAAGCCCTCTCGAACCAATTTCTCTCCTGAAGACCTTTAAAGATCGAATTATACGTTGTTGTATTTGGCCTAACCCCCTTGTCCTTCATATCATTCATTAAGGAAAGAGCATCTTCAACTTTGTCACTCTTACAGAGAGACTCAATCAAAGAATTGTATATCGCTGTATTGGGTGACAGTTTTGAACTATAATGCATAGTCTCAAATAGTTTCATAGCTTCATCAAGTTTACCCGCCACACAATATGCATGAATTAATGCTCCATAAGTGATAACTGTAGGCACCATACCATCCCCGACCATCTTCTTCAGCAACCTGTGGGCCCTTGCGAATTCCCCCTTCTTACTGAAGAATGATATCAATGTATTGTATGTAACACAGTCGGGGTTGATGCCCGTTTGTTCTATCTCTTGAAGCAATTCGTGAACTTTTTCCCATTTATTCCTCCTGCAAAATCCACCAATGAGAACATTGTAGCCGGTTATGTCCAAGGAAAATCCAGCTTCTTTCATCCTCGATAAAACAAGGCAAGCATCATCCATCCTTCCAGCCTGGCTTAGCCCCGATATCAAGCTGTAGTATACAACTGCATCTGCATAACATCCACTTTCTGTCATTTCACTATATAATTTCATTGCCTTCTCAATATTGTTCGCATTGCAAAAAGCGGTAATAAGAATGCTATAACTAATGGCATTCCCTTTGAGACCTTTCTCTTGCATTTCAGTGAAGAATTCCATTGCACTACCAACCCTTCCATGCTTACACATACCATCAAGCAAAGTATTATAAGTAATTATGTTTGGCACTATTCCATCCTCATTCATCTGATAAAAAAGCTTCATTGACCTCTCAATCTCTCCCGCTTTGCAGAATCCATCAATCAAGCAATTAAAGGTAACAGTATTAGGTGTACATCCCTTCTCCAACCTCATCTTTTCCATCAGCC
Organism: Ipomoea nil; assembly: GCF_001879475.1. Classification (NCBI taxonomy): domain Eukaryota; kingdom Viridiplantae; phylum Streptophyta; class Magnoliopsida; order Solanales; family Convolvulaceae; genus Ipomoea; species Ipomoea nil. The sequence continues at coordinate 6,742,401 of NW_017617116.1, forward strand.
GCACTCCTTCTTCTTGTCTCCCAACTTTGCATAGGCCATCAATCAAAGTATTATAAATGATAGTATCAGGCTCGATAGAAATGCCCTCACTAGCACCCCTCATCTTCTTAAACACCTGCAATGCCTCATCAACCCTATGAAGCTTGCATAAATGATTAATAAGAATTCCAAACGTAACCACATTTGGTGCAATTCCCTTTTCCTTCATCTCATTTGTTAGCATATTCATCTTCTGAAAATCATGCTCCCTACCCAATGCGGCCAAAAGGGCGTTGCAAGAACCAGTTTTCACTTGACCACCTGACCTAATCATATGGTGCAAAAGGTCCCAAGCTATATCACATCTACCACTCCGGCAAAACTTGGTGATCAATTTAGATAGCCAGATATCGTTTGGGAACAGCCCATGTTCTCCAAATCTTGAAACAAGCCCAGAAATTTCTTCCTCCCTCATACTCATCCCTCTCCAGTCACTTCTCCAAATTGCAGACAAGAAAATTTCCATGGTATTTTCATTTGGTGGGAAACGCATATCTGGTTGGAGCATTTCGTCGAGCATCTTCAACGCAGCATCAAGACGGCCCCCTCGAACCAACGCATCCAAAAGCCTATTTACCACGATCATGTTCCTCGATTCTGGGCCAAGCTGGTAGAAGACCGATAGAGATTCCTCAAACATTCGGGCTTCCACGAAGCATCGAATCAGCATCATCGCCGCATTGATAGACAGAGAGATATTTTGTTGTTTGGCCGAGCAAAAGAGCTCGTAGAGCTTAGTGGGCGAGCACCGAGTCTCCCGCATTGAGTGCTCGATAATGGCTTGGAATGCTAGGGAAAGAGAGAATGAGTCAGGCGAAGAAGGTGAAGTTTGGGCCTTGAAGAAGTCGAAGAACTGCTGCGCCTTCTCAGCTGAGCCCAATTGACGGGCGATCTGGAGGACGGAGTTTGGAGATGGAGAAGCGTGGAAGAATTCATGGAGTTGAGAATTGGACCTCCAATCATCCGGGCTGGATTCTCGGAGAATGGGAGATGAGTAATCCGAAATTGGATTTGGCAGCGGCGGCGGCTTAGGCGAAGAATTGAGTTGGGCCTCGGTGGAGAAGGGGAGGAAAGAAACATGGGTGGCGATTTCACGGCGTTTTGGGAATTGGTGGAGGCGGTGGCTAGCAGCTCCGAGTCCTCTCATGTTTGGAAATTAGGGGTGGGCGTTTCGGGCTTCAATTCGGTTCTTTTCGGTTTTGGTTTTTCGGTTCGGTTTAAGATCCCCAAATTTCAACGTTTCCATCATGAACCATCCATCTGTAATAAGTAGCCAATGAATACCAATGGTTAGTGTCCACCTCTAACCAAAATATTCAAGAAAAAGAACAAAAACAATGTAATGAAATTCCATTACTACACTAGAATTAAAACTGGAATGAAATTCCAGTTCATTCCAGAAACTGGAACGAAATTCCAGTGACTGGACACTGGAATTTCGTCCCAGTTTCTGTAATTTTTTTTTAGAAAAATGTATATAAGAAATCAAGAAAGCACAAAATTCCAGAACTGGAACGAAAATTCCAGTAGAAATTCAAGAACCCTAAAATCTAAATCTGTAAATAAGGCTAAGGTGAAAATTCATGAGCTTAAATCTGTAAAACCTATAAAGGCAAATATTGTCGAGTGTTTGAATTGAAAGTTTGAAACAATAAGTTTGAATTGTCAAGTTGTTCATCCATCATCTGCATTATTAAAACAATAATGAAATTCCAGTTTACTAACGAATTATTAAAATAAGAATCATCCACTTGGAATGTAAACTGGAATGTCATTCCAGATTTCCAATTCACTGGAACTGGAATGTCACAGTGAGCTGGAATTTCATTCCAGTAGAAATTCAAGAACCCTAAAATAGTAAAATCTAAATCTGTGGAATTCAAGAACCCTAATTTCATCCCAGTAGAAATTCAAGAAACTATGAAAGTTTGAATTTTGAAACAAGACATTGTCAAGGCAAACATTACCTCTTGTCCTCTTTGGTCGCCGGCGCCCTTCAACGGTGGTCAGGCGAGTGGTGGCTGCGTCGTCGGTGTCTACCGGCGAAGTGGCGAGGTCGGAGGGCGCGACTCGTGAGTGTCGGACAGTCGGGCTGCAAATTGGAATACAACTGACTGACTTGAGGGAGTTAGGGTTGAGGACTGAGCCAACTTGAGCTTGAGATATTAACTTATTAACTTATTAATATATTATTTATATTATTTAAATAATATATATATTTATTTACTTATTTAAAATTGTTCTGGAGAGGAGAGGTGAAATTGTTCTGCAACTGAGGTCTGAGTAGCTTAGGTAGAGGATGAAGAGAGGAATCGAAGCAAAAGCAGTATAAAGGGTAATGGATTATTATATGATATTCTGTCACCTCTTCATCTTTCTGCACTCTCAAGATTGAATGGGACATTTTCATCATCTTCCTTTTGTTTTATTATATAATATATCTTGTGGCACATTAATGACCTAAAAGGTAAAAAAAATCAAATTGAGAATTGGGGTAATTATTATTATTATTATTATTATTTTTCTAAATGCTACTGACTCTATTACATTGTAGTATATGTTCAAACATACTTTCTCAACCTAATGAAGCACAAAGAGACTCAACAACGTTTTCACTGAGGCTCGATCTCATAACCTCCCACATGGGAGAGTCACTACATGCTATCTGGGACAAAATTGGGGTAATTATAGGGGTGTTAGCGAACAGAGCTTTCGGCAAACTACTCGTGTTCGTGTTCGGTAAGCGTTCGTTTATGTTCGTTTGTTAAGGTAAACGAACTATTAACAAACAAAAATTAGAGCTCGGTTAATAAATGAACAGAGCTTGAACAATTGTATGTTCGTTTGCTAAGAGATCGTGAACAAGCTCGTTTGTGTTCGTTTAATAATGTTCGTGAACAAGCTCGTTTGTGTTCATTTAATAATGTTCGTGAACAAACTCGTTTGTGTTCGTTTAATAATGTTCGTGAACAAGTTCGTTTAATAATGTTTGCGAACATGCATGAACGTAGATTATTTCTTGTTCACAAACGAATTATGATAATAAACATGTGCAGGTGTTTGGTTATTAAAGGTTCATGAACGTAAACCAACATGTTCGTGAACGTAAACCAACGTGTTTGTTAACGAACATGTTTGTGAACATGTTTGTTAATGTTAACGAACACGTTCGTGAACGTGTTCGCAAACGTTGACAAACACATTCGCGAACATGTTCGTTAACGTAAACGAACACGTTCGTGAACGTGTTTGCGAACGTTAACAAACACTAATGAACGCTTAACAAACGAACACGAACAGAATTTTCAAAAACCTTAACAAACGAACACGAACACGAACACCTCAAAATTCTTAACAAACGAACACGAACAACCTTCGTTCGTTTATGTTCGGTTCGTTAACAGCCCTAAGTAATTATAGTTTTAAAGTTTGGAACTTTAGAATTCTTGGTGTAAGTTTAATTAATTTTTAAATTAAATCTAAAAACATTACTATAACATTAATTGGATTATGTCATATATACAGTATCAAAATTAACATAACATACAAAACTTAGTAGGAAAATTAATGAAATATATTACAATATCTAAATTATAAACTTCACATAAGTTAAAATATTCATAGTCTATACATCAGAAAGAGAAGCATTTGAATTGGCAGTTTCAACTTTCAAGTGCCATGAAAAGATGAAAGAAAAATCCCTCCCTTGGTTTAATTCACAAGTGGTTCTCTTCAAGAAACCAGGTATGCTGCTTGCACCAGTCCAGTCAGTGAAACCGAGATAATAAATTACAGCATCTTTTATTTTTCGTGCCCGAACATTGTTGTGTTGATGTTCAGAGAGAGTCTCGGTGTGCCAGAAAATGGATAGTTCGTTCGTTTATGTGCAGTACTTCTTAAACCACACTCCAATATTTAGAAAGCTTTCGAAATCAGACTGTGGTCTGCAAGAGAGATCGATCCACGCATAACTAAACAGAACTAGGCCATACCAAGTCGATAGATATAGGATCATCGCTTACCTTTCAATTCCATGCACGTCTTCTGGGAACGAGATCACCTTTACCTCAACTCCTTTCTCCTTCAAAGCTCGTGCATACTGCATCAGTAAAGGACACACTCGCTCTTTCAGAATCACATACTAGATCAAATATTTGATAAACAGAAGTGTACATAATCGGACACATCCATCGAGAAGTGTAATATGCCTTACTTGCAATCCCGTGCTAACTGGTACTCGAAGATCCTTAGCGCCTAAAAGCATGAGTGTAGGAGTTTTAACCTGCAATATTCAACAGAATTATGTAGGAAAGTTTTATAAGGATTCCATTCTAACAGGTACTGGTTGAATATGTTAAGAGTCCCACATTGATAAAATAAGAGAGGATATATGAGTTAGACTAGCTAATTGGTTGAATTCAATCTTTTAGTGTGGTTTGGCCCATGCGCATTATAGCCCAATTGAGTGACCTGGCCCAATCTTAGATTATAACAAATATGAAAGTGTGAATTGAGTATCATGAAACTTAAAACTTCAAATTTGGCTTCCCATTTACCTTAGAGATGTGAGCAATGGGTGATTTGCTGTAAAATGCAGCAAGGTGTTCAGAAGAAGGGGCCTCCGTAAAGCTCAATATACCCTCACTTCCAAACGTTTCCACATAGCACCAATCGGGGATATCAGTTGTGCCGACCATCAAAGCAAGGTTGCAGACGGGATTCCTTGCAGCTGCTGCTGCAAACTTCTCCGGGGCCTGTAGAAATAACAGCAGAAATGTCGACGGCTATATATTAGAGAACAATAACAGCAAAAGAAGGCTCTGTAGAATCTGGAACCTGGCCAATCAAGTGTGTCGTTAGAAATCCACCATGGGAACCACCAAGAACAGCTATTTTAGATGGATCTGCAAGACCCATATTGATGACATGATCAATAGCAGTGATCACATCGTTAACATCCTGAGCATGCAAAAGAATTGGGTTAGGGTGGGTCTCAAAGTAACGAATGAACATAATGTTTTGGAAGGGGAAACAAGAAGAGCTTAACCAGCACCTGGGACCCAATTTTCCCAGGAAGAGATTGCAGAGCTTCCTCGCCAAATCCCAAGGAGCCTCTGAAGTAAACCAAATCATATATTATAATACACTTCAATCAAGAACATAATCCAACTTAACTTCAGATTCAGTATAACACAATGATGTCTATTTTTGAGTAACGAGAGAAACCCACAACCACTACCCGAGGGTGTGCATTAGGTAAACCCTGTCTTCTGATCCTAGCCAGCAAAGGACCACAAGGAGGTAAACCAGCCTAGGTTGCCCATAGCTGACTGGCCAATAGGCCGCTCCAAATTACAAATCTGAAGTTTAAGTGAACAAAAGCTTCAAATTTCTATAAATTACAAAAAAAAGAAGGAAACCTTTGCATACCTGTAATTTACAATCAGCAAGCTAAAACCAAGTGATGAAAGGAAAGCTAAGGATTTTGAGAAGCTTGACAGTGAGACAGAATGAGGACCCCCGTGAAGGATTACAATCAGTGGATCATGCTCATCATGCTTCTTAGATTTAGATGACACAAATATTGCCTCATAAGGTTTTGTAGCACCTAAAACAAATAAGCGTTGTCAACATTTTACTCTTGCCTCATGCTAGCTCCCCTATAGCATATTTAAGACTTATTTCATTTCAAGAAGGGATTTTTGCTACTTTTAATACCTTTTGGAAGGCTTTCAGAGACATCGCTGACTGGAATCTTCATGATACTAAATTGTTGGGATGATAGTAATGACGTAACCTGTGAGGGTTATAAGAAAAAAATGATTTTGGACATTAAATCCACATGTAGAGAGAGAAACAAACATTTTAGAGGATATAAGCAAAGCTAGAAAGTAGAAACTGACCTTTTCAGAGCACCTGGATATTGGGCTTGAAATGTCTAGCCAACTCCATATGGCTTCCGGAGATGCCTTTTCAACAACACCATATTTAATTTTAGGAATGTCGACTGGGCTGCTACAGACTTCAAAGAGAAATTTACAAAGGAAGATTTGTTCACTTGGATTCAGTCAAAAAATTCAATAAGTTCCCAGTTCAAAAGGACATATAGCAATGAATCTAACCGGCAATTATGTTGTCTCCGTCTAGTGTAAGGATATTCCAAGAAAAATCTGAGTTGATAGGGCTAATGCGAGCCACGTGTCCACTGTCAATATAAAAGCACACGATTAAGCAAAAGAGGATCATATAGCATTCTCGTTAATAAGACAACATTCTCTTGTTTAGTTACCTTAAAATGTTTATGGAAAGTACCACCTGAGTGCTTCCCCAATATGACGCTAAAACTAAAGTATAACCATCAGAAAGCCACGGTTTACTAAGAATATCAAAGCAATAAATTCCTGGGAAGCAACCATCTTCAGGACACATAATAACAGGAACCTACATGAAATGGAAGACAATAAAATATATCCATTTATCGTTTTCTAATTAAAGGATAAAGGGCTCCAGGAATTCATATTCCGTTTTATAGATCATAAAGAAAAGATTTCACAATAACTAGCAGGGTACAGGAAGGTGAGCCTACCACATCAACAATTTTTGCACCTTGGCATGGCTTTCTCTCAGTTGACCAATCAATCCTATGAAGTGAATTTGTTGCTGAATGTGCTCCGGAATCTACTGAACTTTTTGATGATAAAAACACAAGGAACTTCCCATCCGGGCTGAAAATTGGATTAAATAGTTAGGTCTTACATTTTTTTTTTATTTTTCTGATGCAATATAAGTCACGAGTGCTAAATAACATGAAAGTTGGAAGGATTCTTGTTGATATAGGCATTAGCCAAGCAATTTTAGAGAACTCAACTCTTATCCTTCCATTTACTGATTGTGGTTGGACATAATATGTGAGTGGACATACCTGAAACGGGGGAAGAATGCACTACTAATGGTTTCTGTCAGTTTAACCATAATTTCATCTTCAGTTGCCTTATGACTGGGGAAAAAAGAAACCAAAATAAAGAGTATAGGACAAATATCAAATAAGAGAAGGTCTAATCTGATCTCAATAGAGTAATGATTCAAGTAGAAGCTTTTGTCTTTAGCAACTTACTCAGATTCATGGACTTCTGATTTAGAAGTTGGAGCTTTGACAGCATACAAGGCACAAGGCCTATTGTAGCAATATTTGATTCCTAACTTTCTAGTGTCTGACGGCCATCCAACAAAAACCAGATATTGTTGCAAACCTTCTACTTTTGGAGCCCAAACAACTTGTCCGACACTCAATGACTTCCCTATGCCTTCAACGGGATATACCTCTTCACTGCAAAAATAGATATTCAGGCATTCAAAGAAGAAAAGCTATGTGGCCTACAAAAGTGATTAAAGCAAAAAACAGATAATTTGCCTGTTAATATTGATGACAAACAAAGCAGGTTGTCTTTTCCCTGCATAGGTCTCTCCCCAGTCCTCTTCCCATTGTCCTTTTCCTTTCCAGCTACCACAATCATTATCAGCCCCATTGCCTTTCTTATAACCAAAATTAGTGAATGTCGGCTTGCAAGGAATAGGCTCCTCAGCAACATAGGCTATTAGAGTTTCGTCAGAGTTCCACGAAATTCCCTCAAACCTGGCATCAGAAACCTCCTAAACTCAAATATTAAAAAAAAAAAGCCAAATATATGGTAGTGGACTGAAGCTATTAATGTACTATCAAGTAGAATCACAATGTTCACTTCAAAGATAAAGATTTAGAGTTGGTAATGTCTAGTTGATTGAGGAAATACCATCCATCTGAATATACAGTTCCATGGATAGAACAAGGAATGCGAATTTCCTTTTCCACGTGAGAGGGCCCCCATATTTCAAAGTGAGTCGGTGAGCCATTTTCTGAATTACGAATAACAAGAAGCTTTGAACCTGAAGGAGATGGAACCATTGTAGAGACTCCAGCCATTTCAATTGGAAATGGAGCCCATTTAAAATTAACAGAACTGTCTGCTCCTTTTGTGATAGTGTTTGATAATAAATATCTCCTCTTTTTGTTTTCCAAGAGATTTGGTTGGCTAATTAAGAACATGCCCTGGGAACCTTCTTGCACAGAAAAGCAACCAAATTTAGCTAGCCACATATGTAAACTTTTAGTTAAGGTGGAAGACACACTTCAATATATAATAACGAAATCCTTACCATTGCTAGAAGTGAAAGTCCAAGCCTTGTCAACAATGGGGATATCTATAAATTCTTTGAGCAATTTAGATTGCGAAGAGTACTCTTCCTCGGAAGATGCATCTACGCCCAAAGGCAATCCTTTCGGGGGCTTGGTTTGAGGGTTTTCCATAGCAAAACTAGCTGAAAAGTATCTGTTAGGAAAAACAAGTTGACCAATTGAATCAGACAAGAATTTATAGTGACCTAAGGACCAAAGCATTACTTACAATTTACAAATATTGAAAAATGTATGTAATCTACAAATTCTGTAGAGTTTTCTTTAGAAGCACTTTCTGTGCCCAGTTTGTAAAGTTTAACGTTACATAAGCAACATAAGTTCTGCTAAATTGCCAAAACACAGACTTTTGCTACAAACTAACACCTTTTCAATCATCAGAAGGATAGCATATTATCAACATCCCAAATATCAAAAAAAACCTCAACCCACATTTCTCGAGGGTGTCGGATTCATGCTGATTGTCAAATCTTGGAAATTCGCACAAGAAAAAAGAAAACTAGCAACAGAGAATACCCAGAATTGGAAGGTCAACACAAAAGAAAAAAAAAAAAAAAAAAAAAAAAAAAAAAAAACAGCAATTTTCAGAAGTGATAAGGAATGCGAGAGAGGGGGCAATCTGTGGGTTTACGTTTACCTAGACGGAGGAGGGAAGGGTCCGGCGGAGAGAGGGTTGACGAGACGAATTGAAGGAGAGCGAGGAAAGAATTGCGGGCGCGAGAGAAATGGGTTGAAGCGTCTCTGCCAGTGAGTAAGTGAAGAAGTCCAGTAGCAGTCCAACAGTGATCTCGACATGTTCCTTAGATTTATCTTTTTTAATGATTTTATTCAAGGTGAAGCTGTAGCGTACAAGTGTAGGAAACTAGGAGTACCATTATCCATAGCTTCCAAAAAAAACAAAAAAAAGTGCCATTATCCATCTATTGGAAAGTTTTTTTTATAAAAATTAACTATTGATCTTCTTGATTTGAACCGATCATTTATAAAAAACTTAAATTTATTCACCATTCTTCTTCGACTAAGATCACAATGTAGATATGGTTCATTATGAACCAGAACGAGAAATTATTAGCACTATTTAACCACAGCTAGGCTAATAACTTTATCTTATTTTGGTCATTTGCCGACTACAATCACAAGGTGAAAATAGTTTATTTCGGACTAGAACTAGACAAAAACTAAGGTTAAAATGACGAGAGAAATTACAACTATTATCTAACTGTTTAGTTATATTGATTTACTTCATTTTAGTTATTTATTGACTAAAGTTACAAAGTGAAAATTAGATAAAAAAATTAACGTTGACAAGAGAAATTATTGTCACAGTTACTATCCAATAGTGTATCAGCATTGAGCTCCACCTACTTTGTACTCCGAGTGGTTGTGTTAAATTTAAAATTAAATTTTTAAGATTAAAAATAAATTTTATTCACAAATTTCCGAAGAACATTTTGAAATTTTCTCCATGAAAGAAAAAGAAAATGAGTGGGCCTTTGTTTAGTGGATATATAACGTAAAATTGTATGGCCGAAACAAGCTAGCGGGCAGTGGCATGCGCCATCAACTGCCAATACGAAGAAGATAACTAACGCATACAAACTACCAAGTAGTCTTTCTGCCGCCATGGCCACTCCTTCAACACTCTCCAGCGCCCTCCCCCGACGGTTCTTGACAAACAACGCCGCCCCAACTCGCCGTCGAATCGCGTCCTTAGAAGATCAGCCTTGTTCCTCTTCAGGTCACCTCTCTCTCTTTTTTCTTTTTTTTTTTTTGGTTATACTTATCAAAATTGGGAGTTATTTTAATCTTTGAGAGTTATTGTAAATTGGGTATTGCTAATTTAGCTTAGGGTATTAATAAAGTTGTGATCTTTAGATCTTTAGTTTGTTTATTGAATTTCCATACTGATTGCAGCCTGCTATTCTGGGGGGTTTCGAAAGAAACAGCTAGTAGCTATCACGGCGGGGAAATGGGGGTGGATGGGAAGACAACAACGTAAGACGGCAGATGTGAGGTGTAGTGTGGGGATAGAGGACTTCATTGGAGGGGATTTAGTATGGTTTGATTTAGGGAAATGGCTGTCTGATGTTGAAGAACATAAAGCCTTGGCAATCTATCCTCCCCATGAAGGAGGTTATGAGGGGCGTTATTTCACCCGTCTTAGGTATCAAGGCTATCATTTCTTGGACCTCTCGGCTCGTGGCTTAGGTGACCCTGAAACCACTCTCACCAAGTTTCATCCTGTTTGTCCTGTGAGTTTCTTGCATTAATTGTTCCTGCAATTAGTTTGGTTGAGCATATAATGTATAAGATACGAGGATAGTCTCGCTATCAGTTGTTTATGTTTCTGCTTTTAGTTGAGACAGAACACACCTTTCAATCAGTTGTTTATGTTGCTGCTTTTAGTTGAGACAGAACACATCTTTCAATCAGTTGTTTATGTTGCTTTTAGTTGAGACAGAACACATCTTTCAATCAGTTGTTTATGTTGCTTTTAGTTGAGACAGAACACACCTTTCAATCAGTTGTTTATGTTGCTGCTTTTAGTTGAGACAGAACACATCTTTCAATCAGTTGTTTATGTTGCTGCTTTTAGTTGAGACAAAACACATCTTTCAATTAGTTGTTTATGTTACTACTTTTAGTTGAGACAGAACACATCTTTCAATTCATCTGGCCTCGTTTGGGATTCTAACGAAGAGTGTGATATTGCAGGCTCATGTTGGAAAGCAGCCTATAGCTAGGTGGTATTTTCCACCAGAAGTTGATTACAGGCTCTCTTTACTTCCTCCCGACGCCAAAGGGCTAGTGGTTTGGATAATAGAAGCTAAGGTTAAACTTTCTAAATCAAGTTTATTGTTTAGCGTTAGGCGGTTTAACAGTGCATTATGTGACCCAATGTTCTTCTGGTTCTTGTGGCCTGTTTTATCAGGTGTTATCAAAGGCAGAACTGCAGTTTCTTGCTTTACTCCCAACACTTCGTCCTAAAGTGAGAGTCATTGCAGAATGTGGGAACTGGTAATAGTTTGCGCGATCAAATTTCATTCTCACCCCAATTCATGTACCGGCTGAAATCTTAAACCTTACTCGCATTGATGTCTATACTTGCATTTGAGCCACCTAAACCTTAAACCTTACTCGCATCCTTAGTTGTTTGTTCAAGTGTTGTTGTTTTTGCCATGTGCAGGAGAAAGTTCATGTGGAAGCCACTCAAGGAAATCGCAGAACAATCATAGGCATAGGAGAACTAAACCCGAAATTCACAGTTTGGATAAACCTGTGTTACTTCATTGCAACGACAAACAACGAGTTGTAAAGGAATCAGATCGCCTATGTCAAGCCCCGAGCCATGATTATAGTGTTCATGGATGAATGTTAATATCCTTCCAAGTAAACGTTCACTTATTGTAATACGTTTTTGCCTTTGAAGTGTTTATAATACTCGTGAACCATTTACTAAATACAACTTACAGAGTTATAATTATGTGATTGAGACTGTTTTAGGGGAGAAAAGGATCATTCTTTGGCAGCATGGCTAGCTCTTACACCAGTGCTAGTTCCAAGTTTGGTTCCTAGCTTAGCAGCAGCAGCCTATTGGCCTTCTTGATTTGAACCAGTCAGTTATGAACAACTTAAGCTAGTTTACCTCCTTATAATCTTTTACTGGCTAGAGTCACAATATGAAGGTTTACCCAGTGTACAACCTCATATCGTAGTTGCGGGTTTCACTCGTTACCAACAAAATAATAATAATAATAATAATAATAATAATAATAATAATAATAATAATAATAATAATAATAATAATAGTTATTCTATCTTGAACAAGCTGGTGATTTTATTAGACTATGTACAGTGTAAGATCTCCAAATGTGAAATGACTTTTACTTCAAATTGCTGTCAGAAAGTTTGATTGCTTTCTTAACTCTCAGCAATTGTGATATGTTATTCTGGAGTTGGTCACAACCATTAAGACACTAATCATAAGCTTTTGTTGATATGTACCAAAAATGGTGAGTATACAAATGTATTATATTATCAATTAAACAATCAATATTGCCATCTAAATAAACTAGGTTGCTAGGACTAACTACTGTACAAACATTCCACAATCACTTTATAAATAAGGATAAGATACAACATAATTAACCTAGACTGAGGTTTGAACTCGACCAAGGGTTCTAGCAAATAGTGCAATTGAGTAGCTTAAAAAAGATTGATTAAATTTTTTGAAATCGGTAAAAAAGTATAATTGAATTCAAATGTTACATATTCAACAAGTTATGTTCATTTGAAACCAACTAGGCAAAAGCAAGTGATTTTTCAAATATTGTGATTGTTTGGTAAAACACTCATTCGACAAGACGAGGACAACCGGTGATTATCTTCTCCAACTATATTAAATTACAGTCATGGGTGTCACTTAAGGGTGGGGGAACTTTGAATAATATTATTTTTGAATGCAAGCGTTGGATCAAGAGGAGATGGAAAGTGCTACCATATTTTGCGGGAACAAAATCAAGTTGCGGATTGGCTGGCGAAGAATTATGATTGTGAGCCCGTTTTGACACTTTTAGATTTTTGTCCAAATATTGACCTCACGGCGTGCGTTCGTAGGAATTTGTATCGGGGCTCCCTATACTCGTGGTGACTGATTTTTGCTTTTGTAAACCGGGGCTTCGCCCTTCCCTCTTATTCAAAAAATATATATAGCAAGGGGGGAGGGGGGAGGGAGGGAGGCTGGATGAAGACAACCACCGGGTTTTCTTTGTCTCGCGGTCTCGCATATGGAGACTTGTCTTCAAAGTGTTTCTTATTTTCTTTCAAGTTTTCTGTTCAATCCTTTTGATATGTCAAGTCAAATCATCATCACCTTTGAAAAAAATATACATAAAAACTTATCCGTTTTGTATTCTCCAATTTTTCATAAAACTAGAAATAATTTTCAACTCGTAAATGGACCCTTAATAACGGGCATACGGGAACTAATTTTCAGCTAGTAAACGGACCCTTAATAACAGGCATAATAGTGATAACATGCTGAATAAGTAACATTTTCCAATTTGAAAGAATTATATCCAACTTCTCCATCTTAATTATATTATTAACACTTTTTTTTCTAATTTTTTTTTTTAAACAATGAAGTTTTGCCACCTTTTCCATAAACTTAATCAGAATGAAGACGCAGCGCAGGGCTCCAAGAAATGGAGCAAAAATTTTGTTGAAAATCTTTCTTAATCTATGGAGTGGAATATTTGCAAAGCACAAGAAATATTGTGTTGATTGCTCAAAAGATTCGAGGATAAAAATGTTTAAACTATTAGATAATGCATTGTGTCGACCCACTAACTAACATTATATTGTTAGGAGAAACATTGGATGCTTCTTGTTGTCAACAAAAAGCTCCCATGTGAACTAAAGAATCAAATAACCTATTATTAACAGGCAGACTAAGAGCCCAATCACATGAATCACTGGAGTCTGTGGGAATCTTTCTGTCTCCATTATTTCTGTGTTTAAACAGAAAGGCCAACTCGATCTGCAACCACAGCATCTTCTATCATCAATGGTTCAAAATTTTTGACCAACTAAACACAGGGGGGCTGGGGGGGACTGTTCTTCAGCTGCCTGGTTTGACAATGTCTTTGGTTCATCTGACATGTGTCCATTTAAGGATTTAGTTTCTGGTGGGATGAAATCTGGGGGGGATTTGTGTTATCTTTTCTGCATGATGTTAGTTGGAATATCATGTAAACCCTCAATCTCAAAGATCTTCACCGGTTATGTTCTAGAGTGTTTAATTAAATTGAACTGGTAAATCACGAGATGTATTTTGATAAATGTGCATGTAAGTATAAGTGCATAGTTTAACTATCAATTTTAGGTTAGACCACAATGTGCCGTAAGCAGATCCTAACTGGGTATGCCCAATTAAGGGGGCAGGTGTCCTGAGACTAATTAGCATGTCCTGGCTAGATTGATTTTTCCATACAAGAGTGGGTTTGAACTCCCGACCTTTCTTAAAGGGCAAGAGTGCACAGCCACTCACACGCCAACCAAGCTGGTTAATTTTAGGTTTTTAATTGAGACAATACACATCCTTTTATTTGGTATCAGAGTCAAAGTAATCGACCGTGCTAGACATGTACTCCGTACTATTAACTTAATTATTACTGATAACTTTTTTAGATTGATCAATTAGTTGAACTATACATAGACAAATATCATATAAACCTAAAATGGGGAGAGATACTCTCTTTAATAATAATCTTGTTACTGATCACCATTAAAAAAAAAAAAAAAAAAAAAAAAAAAAGTTGATTTAAGTCGTTTAAATATGAAATGATGTTTTTGAAAGAGTTGTCTTGAATAGGTCTGATCGAAATTCTATCAAATTAATATCATCTCACATAATGCAAATATCAATACATGATGCAAAAGAACAAACTAGATCAAGATTAAAGGTGACAGGTTACACGATTTACGTACATTATAACTTATTTAAAACATCATCCTTTCAAATCATCCAATCTTTATTTCTTTTCTCTTTTGATTTACCAGAAAGTTCACGTTCATAGTCGCTATTAGAAGATGTGATCGATGTTTCTTTGTACAACTGCTTCAAGAGCAAACACTGTATATATTTCTCTGTATGCTCGATGGCATTATTCCAAAAAACAGAAACAAGAACATCACAGGAATCTTGAAAACCACCATGGTTTTTTTTTTTCCTGATAATAACACATTAATTTACATAATAAAAAGAAAAGAATGAAATGAAGTAAACGAATAACATCACAGGAACTGGTTTCTTCTGGATGAACTTCTGGGCTGAAGTCCAATCTGGGAAACTGTGTTTTTTGATGTTACAAAAAGATTTCCAAAACTACTAGGCTGAGATTCTTGTCATCTTCCGACAACCCAAGCTTGCCTGCCTGAGACAGAATCTTGAATATTCCACTCTTTTCCTGATAGCTTTGCTCATAATTGTGGGTACTTTTCAGTTGCCACAACCCAACCCTCTTGTCTCTGATCCCTTCATTATTCTCAGCCTCTTGCATGATGACAAGAACATCCTGCAATTCCCAGACCAAAACCAATTAGAACAGTTAAGTTTAGAATGATCTAATTGGGATTTTAATGGTTATATGACACGACCATAGTCGCTTATGGGTGGCGCTGAGATTCGAACCATGACCTTTGACATAGGTTTGATACCAAATTGAATAGTTGGATTGCATATTAATGGCTATATGCTCAACAGAGATTAGATTAGATTGGATTAGTCTAGGTTGGAGGAGAGGACTTACTCCCAGGGAACATCTCCAACAAGCATCAAGTCACCATCTTTGTCTTCATAAGCAGGAGCAAATTCTGAGCCCTTATAGCCTTCCCTCTCAGAGTATTGACCTATGGAGAGTTTAAACATGGCTTCCAGTGCTTTTAGAAGCTCTGGGTAGCCATTGTAGACCTTGAGGTCAATCTTTCTGAGATAAGGGGCTCCATCCATGCTCACTTTCACATACATCCCACTCTCAGATGCATCTGCTTTTTTCACTTGCAGGCTGTTCTTCCTGTAAGATCTCACTGGTGGCCATCCCACAATCTGTGCCCTGCAACAAATCAAATCAAAATCTCAGCACATTAGTCAATCTTTCTTCATTCCAAACCATAATTTGATCTGTTATCTGTGAACTTACTTGGCAACAGGAGAGGCTTTGGCATCAGAATTGGCTTTGGATTCACAGTCTTCTTCATCACAGTCTGATTCAGGAAGGGCTCTTTTGTTCTTGTTCTTGGCACTTGAAACCATTTCTTTCTCACACTCTTCTGTTCCAGGCAACCCCAGTCTAAGCTCAGTTGCCTTGAGATTCAGATCACTCTCATGAGCCACAACACCTTCCATGGCTATCTTCTCTGATGGATTCTTGGAACCAAACCTTAAAGTTTGCAACAATCTCAAAGGAACTTGAAAAAGATGAGAACTTTGATTGGTTTTCCTGCTCAAGATTGATTGATTGATAGATAGATGGATGTGAGTTTCTTGATATGAAGAGAGGGAAGAAAAAAAAGTGGGTTTGATGCAAGCAGTGAATGGTGTGTTAAATAAAGGGATAGAGGAGTTGAACCAAGGCCTGCTGGCTCAATTATTTGATTATTTTTTCTTTTAATTCAAAATTTTTATTATAATTTCGGGGCTTTAATTTTCTTGCCAAAGATGCATGAATTCGGGATAAAGTCAAGCTATGCTGTCGGTAGCACGAGGGGCAGCTTTGAAGGAATTGCTCCCACTTTTGGGAGACAAAAATGGGACAAGGCTCAGCTGCCCATATGGGAAGACTTTGAAGACCAAATGGGCAGAACGGTCAAAATCTCGACTCCACTAGATTTCACCTCTCCTAATTAGGATGAATTTTTATTCTCAATTTTTAAAAACATAATTAAGTTACTCCCTTATATGGGGAGGTTGTGAGTTCGATGAGGTAATATTGACTTTTTGTGTTTCAATAAGTTGAAAAAGTGGTTATAAACAGATACTGCATTGTAATAGAGTCAGTAGTACTAAAAAAAAAAAAAAAACATAATTAAGTTTTATAAGTGGAGTATCACTGCTCGAGTGTATGCATTCGGAAATCATGACTTGTAATCTTAACCGATAAATGATCACAATGAGGTAAATCAACTCATGTTTCTTATAGTTGGCCAGCAAATGATTACAATAAAGTAAACTAGCATAGATTGTTCATAGTTGGCTGACTCAAACCAATGAAGTAAACCAGCTCAGATTGGCTCGTATGGACAGCTCAATTGGTCACCGTGATGAAATTTGAGAACAATGACCCGGGATTGAGTCTCATTAGCGGCAGTGTGGGAACAACCTCTCAAAGTGAGGGGGACTCCTTGAATTGTGCGCAATAGCGCAACTGATGTATTCATCTGAGTTACCATGATTTACATCCTCCAATCTGACTTCAGAAGCAAAAGTAGAAACTGAAACTCTTCTTCTATATGCTCTATCATGCCTGGGTATGGAGACCTTTGGAGTTGAAGATTCAAACCTTTCGGAAACAAACTAGCTCAGATTGTCAATAGATAGTCAATTCAAATCAATTAAAAATGTTAATAGATTGCTCACACAAAAAGATAATTTTAAAACATTATGGTTACTAATTAAGCCAATAACATGACTAATTTAATTAATGTTATCCTGAATTTAGGTATATTTATTGTATATATACCCACATTAACAAAGTTCAAGGTGCAATTTTCATGGTGGGAGAGGGACCACATGAAAGGGTGTTGGGGTATGGGCAATGTATGGTATAATGGTTTTTGGGACTAAGATTTTGGGCAAAGAAATTATTTTTATTTTTTGGGCGGATAATTACAAGGTGGCACGGACACATCACATGTCACATTTTGGTGGATGAGAGCTTACAACCATATATTGTTATGTCCATTATTATTCATCACGGACACAAAAAGTATGCACATGTGCGTGTTGATTTTGACGTTTTTGTGTGTCATTTTTTCCCTTTAGTTTCTTTCTTTCTTTTGTCTTACTTTTTTCTTGTCACCTAAATCTTAAAAATATAAGATTATTTGTTTAATCTTAATTTTTCAATACTCCATAGATCAGAGTATATGGTGTGTGTTTGATTCTCATATACAATGTCAATGTTAAAATTTATATATTTGTTAGTTTTAGTATAAACTAACAACTCAATGGGCAATGTGCGGACTGGCTAGCAAACTTTGGGCAGAATATTGGTTGGGGGACCATCGTCCTGGACTCACCTCCAATGGAGTTGAACACCATGCTTGAAGCTGACGCCAGTAATAGGTCGGTTCTAAGAATCAGCTAACGTTCTTTGAGGGCTCCAAATGCACCCAAAAAAAAAAAAAAAAAGAAAAACAACTCAAATCACTTGGACTGATTTGGGAGTTCAAGTGTATTCAAGTATGGATAATGTGTGAATCATTTTTACTTTTTAGTTTAATAAAGATGGGTATTTATATATGTCAAAAAAATCTAACGATTATAATTAAGTTAATGTAAACTAAACACTTGAATATGATAGTTATTGGATAGTTGTGCCCTTGGAGCAAAAGGCAATAAGAAGTTATAACTAATAATTTTGGAATCGTCATCTCGATTAAGGGCTTAGACTCGATTGGCCTTAGGATTATGAAATGATTAGATTTGATTCATTGGTAAAGGATCAAATGACTCACAAAGTTGAGTGACCCGAAGATGCCAAATGTCTTGAGGTCGAATGACTATGGTCCTGTTTGGTAAAATAGTTAGCCTATATGTTAATGTTGACTTATTTGACCACTATTAGTTGTTTGACTTGGTTAAAAAAATCAATATAAGTGCTTGGTTAATTAGCTTTTTGTAACTCCAAAATGTTAAAATTCAAAAAGCTACTCAAAACAACTTTTTCAATTAGTTTTTTGAGAAAAGAAATTATACATAAAAGCTATCAGCTAACAACTAATTTACCAAACATCTTTCTACAATCAGTTAATGTTATCAATTAATTATATCCTCTAATTAACTCAATCAGCCAAAACCTAACAGCCATTTACCAAATAGGACCATATATCAAAACTTATTATTGAATCTAACCCAATAAAACATGAATAATAACTACAGCGCTATAATTATTAAGTTGTGCCAGAGCTTTGGTGGTTAACTCAATAAAAACATTTTGTTTTGGCATACGAGACCTAGTATCCTCACATTTGTAAGATTAATTTAGATTTGGCTCAAATTACAACTTGTAAAATTTGATTCTTACTCGAGAAAAAGTCTATCCAAAACTTTTTAATATCATGATACATATTTTACAAGGTTCAAATTACATTAACAATCCGTTTACCAATGTAGAGAAATTATTCATTATATATTTTTCTTATTATGTGCAAGTTCAACATTTTAAAAACTGCCCTGTTTTTTAATATTCTTATGTATATCCTTAATTAGAGCCGTTAATTAAGGATCAGTTCATGAGAACAAAAAAACATTTCATTTAATAATCGTTTTTTCTTTCTTTTTTAATACAAAAGACATTGAATCTTTCATCTTCATTGTTAAAACAGTACATGCACCACCCTTCAATTTACTTTCATGCATGAATGAACTAAGCTCAAGGGTTCAATACATTTTGTCTTTGTAATGGTTTGTATTCTTATGTATATCCTTAATTAGAGCCGTTAATCCAATTTCTTTAATTGCAAATGGTTTGTATCATATCATTTTTTTAGTATTACTGATTCTATTACAATGTAGTATCCTATTTGGGAGAACGATAGAAGTGTCATTGAGTTACAAGCTACTTGTTTTTATCATATTATAAAAAATATAATAAATACATGCATTTACCTAACAAAATCTTAATCTAAATCTTCTATAAAATTTAATTATTTACAAATATTAAAAATATATACATTAAATCTAATATGTAACAATACTAATGAGAATTATCTATACTAAATTAATTATTTATAAACATTAACAAAAATGAGAGAGAGAGAAAAAAAAAGTGCTCCAACAAGAAGCAGACAGGAATGGAATCAATAGATGCATGAATGCTATGAAAATAAATAAATAACTTTATGTATGTATTTATTTATCTATTTGTGTGTTTATTTATTTATTAATTGCTTCTTTAATATATACATAATTGAATTCAATGAATATTGCTTACCAAAAGACACGATAATATAATTAAGCAGCCTAGCACTAATCATTACATGTTCCATTTTTTTTCGTTTTTTTATTTTGATTTAATTTATTTTTTTTCATTTATCATTCAGTATCCACGTCAATATGAGATTAATTCAGATTTGTTGTGAGTCGCTCAACAAAATATAACTCTTACTTGAGTTGGAAAAAAGCCTAGGACATTGTAGTTGCATTAACGGTATAATCACTAACTGCTCCGAATTATATATTGTTTTTTTTTTCAATTATTCTTTTTTCTTTTGAGTGACGAGAGAAATTCGCAACTATTATCCAAAAGGTATGCATTTAGTAAATCTCGTTCTTGCATAATATCTCACAAAATACGTAAATCATGCTATAAAGACTTTATGTGACATGCTTGATAGAGATAGTGTTGGTAATAATCGAACATATAATCTTCTAATAGCGGAATCATACTCCATTCACTCGGCCACCTTTTTCAGACTATTTTTAATATTCTTAATTTTTTTCTTTCAGCCTAAATGATCTAAACGAATCATTACAATGGGAAAATTAATTTTTATGTTTTTAGTTTATATATTCTACGCGTATTGATGATTATTATTCTCTTTTTCTTCAAATTCCCAAACAATATGTTCCCCCCACTTTTGTTGTTTACTTGCTAGGCACCTTCCTAGTTTTTTTTTTTTTTTTTTTTTTTTTTTTTTTTTTTTTTTTTTTTTTTAAAGTTGAAATGCCTTCCTAGCTAATTAATTAAGCAAAAATTCTTCATTCTTCCAAAATGTTGAACCCCAACCCTAAGGACCTCACACATTCCGACCCGACAGAGCATTTGGGAGGATGTAAATCATGGTAACTCAACTGAACATGAACTACAGAAGCTAGACCTTTGCTTACTGCGCACAAAGAGTCCCCTCACTTTGAGAGGTAGCTCCCACACTGGCGCTAGTGAAACTCGATTCCTGGTCATTAGCAAAATTTTTTTATTCTCCCTATGCATGTAGGCCATATAATAATACAGAATAATTCCACAATATCAAAAACATATTGTGACTATAACTATAAATATAAAAAGACAGTAACATTTTCGTAAATATAATTTTTTATTTATAAAAATGTTAATTTTTTGTAAACTTCATTATATGTAATTACTCGCAAATCATACATAACAGGTAAATCACACTAAAAAGATCATTATGCACGATAGACTCATCTGAGAAGTGAGAATGTGTTGACAATAATTGAATTCGTGATCTTTAGGTGAGATAATTATGTTCTATCCTTCCAGGTATCTATATCCACTTTTGACATTTAAAAATGGAGACATTAAATACTATTAGTATCAACATCAATAATATTTGATAGGGGAAATAACACTATTTCTCCCTGAATTATACATTTATAATATTTTTTTCCCTGAATTATTTAAGTGACTGTTCTTCCCCCTGAAATGTTAAACATATTTACCCTTATTATAAATATTTCATTTATTTTTCTTCATTCTCCAACAAATTATGACCACAATTTTGTTCAAACCAAACCGGCACTATATATAGCAACCAAATCGAAATATTTCAATTATAATTTAGAATTAAAATCCGATATTTAGAGTTTATTAAAATCGCGAACCGGATTCGAAATCGCCAGTTCAGGGTTCAGGATCCAGTTTTTTTGATTCATAATTTTAATAAACTGAAATCCAAATATTGGGTTCTGGATTTGAATCATAATCGGAAACTTTTAATTCGATTGCTATAGTGTCCGATTTAGTTTGAAACGAACCGTGGTCATCCCTACGTATACGCAATAATTTGTTGGAGAAGAAAAATAAATAAAATGTCATTAATATATCAGGAGATAAAACCGCAACTTTTAAAATAATTGAGGGGGTATATGCTTAACTAAATAATTCAAGAGAAAAAAATGCTATATGTATATAAGTCTGGGCGAAAAAAGTGCTATTTTTCCCTATTTGATATTATAAAATTTTCAGTTGATTAGTTTAATATTAAAAAAGAGGGCAGCCTTATAAAAATTGAGACAGTCGGCCCAAAAATACCTTTAATCATGCACCCTACACCCATTGCTCGTCGGTGCCACCCTCGTTCGGTATACTCCGTATATATATTATTAATAATAGCATTATTTTATAATTCGATCTAAAGTTACACCTTAATAATAATCCGTAATTTTTTTTTATTTTTATTAAATTAGGATAAGAAAACTCAGTTTAATGATCTTTGATAGTTATTATTATTATTTTTTTTAGATCAAGATAAAAGGAACCTGATTTAATGATCTCGATTCTCGAATAATAAATATTATTCTTAGGTTGAGGAACCGTCATCAACATAAGCTGCACAGCCTGCACTACTCTTGATAGAGGTACCTCAAAATCATTCAAATTCCATTATAAACTCATAATGTATTAAATAAGTTTCAAATTTAAGACTATACTTTAAAATAAGTTTCAATAATTATAATTTATTTTTCACATAGTAAATCAATATGAAAAAACCATTTTATTTCAAAATATTGAAAAAAAAAAAAAGAAGACATGCTAATTCATATTTATATCATCATCATCATCATCATCTCATATAATTTTGTAATTTATATTTTTACCATGAAAACAAAAATGAAAGAATTTATATTAATATTATTTTTTGTATACCAAACTTGGGAGCGTTATGCCATGGAACCGTGTTCACCATTCATGGTGAACACGGTTCTAACGGTGTTAGTACACCATTATCTTTTTTTTTTCTTAATTAATTGCGTGACTTTTCTTCTTCATTTTCACATTTTGCGGTTTCACTTTAATTTGAGGTGAACAATGATTTCGGACATTCATAAATTATGAATTCATGCTTGCACATTCACTTTGGAACCATGCCTACACATTCCCGTCCGAAATCACGGACATTCATAAATTATGAATCCATGCCTGCACATTCACTTTGGAACCATGCCTACGCATTCACTTTGGAACCATGAGATTATGAATTTTCTGTTATGAGATTATGAATTTTATGAAAATTCATAATCTCATAACAGAAAATTCATAATTTGATCAACGCGCACCGTTAACTCCACATCCGCGAATTTTTTTATTTTTATTTTTGCCTAAAAATGACGTCGTTTGGCCTTGTGTTCACCATTCACGGTGAACACGTTTCCAGGGCATAATTTGCCCCAAACTTGGTATCCTTGTCATTGTGATTTGTGAGACTAACTCATATCCGGTTCGGATCTCGTCCACAAAATTTATATTAATATTCTTTTCATTTCAATAATGATTTTTTTTAATACAAATAACTTAAGAATTGCAACGAAGTCTAAGTAAGATTAACTACTATTTTCATTTTGAATATGGATAAATACTCATTAACAAAATTATTGATGTAGTATAGTGATTCTTTTCCACATAAATAAAATAACTTTAGTTTAACTTCTAACAATGACATTTCAAAAATGTTATGCTTTAAAAGATACAAATATACAACATGATAGATATAGCACTAGCATATATATATATATATATATATATATATATATATATATATATATATATATATATATACACACACAACATGTCTATCGTGAGGCTAATTAATATGTGTGCTGATTAGATGATAATGAATTATGGAGATTTATACCTGAGCTTTTATGTGTTCAATACTCATTTGAGTAATCTTTACTCGCTCCTGATTGTAATTATGTGATCTTATTATGCTTCATATAGTTCTTTTCGTTTTTTTTTTTTTTTTCGTTGTATCAAAAATACGGAGTACAGATTTAAAAAAATATCTTGGAAATAATTTTTAGAAAAAAAAAAAAAAAAACTACTCTTGAGGAAGTGTGGAAACCTTTTGTCCACAACAAAAAGGCTCCACCATAGCTGTGACATTCTTCATCTACCATAACTTCAGATTTTATTTGTCGGACCAATCTCTCTACACATACCCCCCCCCCCCCCCCAACCCATATCCCCACCCACCCCCACCCCACCCCCATTTAACTCTCAACCAAACCCACCCATTACAAAAGATATACAACACAAGCATCCAACCCCACCAGCCAATCATGCAAAATATATATATCCAACTAAAACACTTATAATGCCACCTCAGAAGAAAAAAAAAAGAATATATATTCATTGACTACTCGTGAATTGAGTAATTCTATTATTATAAGTCGGGCAATTGATCTACATGAAATTATTTAAAAAAAATTAATTTATGTAACATCAGTCATGTCATAGGAGAGGTGTGCCGGCTAGAGGAGGGAGTCAGGTAGATCAGTTGTTATACCATAGACCAAAGTCTACCTAACTGGTCTTAAATTGTGCATTTTTGGTATTAGAATTCTGAATTTTTAGAATATAAATTGTGTTTCTAAATTTTTAATAAATACAATATATCGGCATCACAAATAATGAAATTTTAAAAGATATATTGTGAATATTTAATATATAAATTGTGTATCTTTAGACTCGAGTTCACGGAATAATTTGCCCAGAGATGAGGAGTAGCACAAAAATAGGGTCAAAATTTGCAAGCACACGAGTGGTAGCCTTAGTGACAGTGGGCCCAAAATGTGATATTGGGCCCTACTGGCAGGCTGGATTGACACATCTGAGCTTCAAACACCAATGGGTGTATTGGGCCGGGCCTCATCTTTCTCATTCTTGACTCCATTTACACCAATCATTATTGTATGGACCATGGTCCACACAAGTTGTGTGGACCATATTTTGTCTACTATAAAATAATGTATATTCAGTACAAAAATAATGTACATTCAATATAAAAATAATGTATATTGTAGACAGGGGATATACATTATTTTTGTTCTGAGTGTACATTATATTTTATAATGTACATTCAGTACAAAAATAATGTACATTTAGTATATTAAAAATATACTTTTTGTTATGGTTCACATAACATTGTGTGGACTATGGTCCATACAATAATTTACCCATTTACACATTCATAAGTCATAACATCCACTTCTTTTGTTAATTCATAGTGATAACAATTAATAATAATCTCAATTATTGAAGTACTTGTTCTACATTTGCAACAAGTTTAAATTATTAGTGAAAATATGTAAAAAGATCTTTTATCATGTGTTTAGTCAATTCAGGGTATTAAAGAATAACATTCAATAAGTGCTAGAGTAAGTAGGATTTGATTTAGTAAACTAATCAATATAATAGACAACATTGATTTAGTCAAGTTCATATATAAGTTTGTTGTTTCAGTACAAAGTTTTAAATTTGACTTTCACTTCAGGATATTACATAAGTGTTAGTGTTATTGGCCAGTATTTTTTTTTTTTTAGATGACCCGAGAAACCCACAATCATATCATTACTCGAGGGTATGCATGTAAACATTACTCTTGTGTAATACTCCGCAAACTCTGAGTAAATAGATAGTTTCTTGGTAACATGTTGAGATTATTGTTGTAGTGGACATAATTTCTTTGGTCTACATTGAAATGAAATAATTAACACTACCTGTAGTTTGATGGGTATTTTGTTATTAATTAATGGGTGTTAAATGAAAGGGCAAACATTCATGCATGCATGCCAACCACTTCATAATAATGAGATAATAAAGTCAAGAAAATGAAACCTTAGGGTCCCCGACCAACTAACCTTAGGCTAAGCAGCTGAAGATGATAATGTTGGACATGAAACTCACATGGAGCAAACCATGAGAATTGGACTACAACCACAGGATCCATGAAATCAATTAATCAAAAACTTTTAATTATTGGGCTAGCTACCTATATATGCTGGCATACATAAGATATATATATCCCATATATGCATATATATTAAAGTTTCCGACCTCAAAAACAATTGCCTACTTCCAGCATGGTATGGTAATAAATGCAAACGAGTTTTAGTTTTGAGTCTCATCTTGTACATTGTATGAGCTCATCAAGCATATATGACTAGTTATATATATATATATATAGATGTTGTCTTCTCTGTGCACGTATGTGAGACTAATGATTTTGTTGGATTTAATGAATGATAGACTAAGACGAACTTCAGTTCGCTAGGGGTGCTGAAAAACTCACAAATTAAACAAAAAAAGTCACTACAATTATCATTTTTGCCAGAATCAAGCGTTTACCACTGCATTAGTAGTGAAGGTCCAATTTTAATTTATTTCCTTCTCTGTGCATGTAGGTGAGACTGATGATTTTGTTGGATTGAATGATAGACTAAAACGAGCTTCAATTCGTTAGGCCGGGGTGCTGAAAAACTCACAAATTAAACCAAAAAAAAAGTTACTATAATTATCATTTTTGTCAGAATCAAGCGTTTACCATACCACTGCACCAAAAGTTATACCTAGTAGTGATCGAAGAAGACCCAACTTTATTTCCTTCTCTGTGCATGTCATTTTTGTCAGAATCAAGCGTTTGCCACTGCACCAAAAGTTATACCTAGTAGTGATCGAAGAAGACCCAATTTTATTTCCTTCTCTGTGCATGTATGTGCGACGGATGAATTTGTTGGATTTAATGAATGATAGACTAAAACGAGCTTCGATAGGGGTGCTGAAAAACTCACAAATTAAACCCAAAAAAAATAAAAAAATTTACTGTAATTACCATTTTTGTCAGAATCAAGCGTTACACCCAAAGTTATACCTAATAATGAAGACACAACTTTATTTTCTTATACTTACATTGTAGTCTGTGTCACATTCTATGACAGAATACTGTACTCGACTCTCTAAACCGTTGCCCAACAATTTTTTCATGGGAGAGAGAAAGAGGGCAGGGGAAGAACACCCCACAATAAGATGACAAGAAGAATGAAGGGCACACAATAAGAGACCCTCCAACCCTAGGGTTTTGATCATCTCCCCTCTTCAATCACCTTTAAACCGGCCACGATCATGAATGACCGACAATTTCTCAAGGGAGTCGATAACCCTATTCTGTTCCCCGTAAACCTCATCGTTTAATTCCACCAAAAAGATAGATATATCATTATTGTCCTCAGCTACGAATTGGAATGTTCTTTCAAAACTTGTCCATCTGAATTCAATTCTGGGCACCGATTGAATGTGATGGGAGAATGAATGTTCAAACTTGTACCCAATAGTGTGTTAAATAATTTCTTTTTTTAATTCCCTTCACAAAATTGAATTAAATTATCATCAATTCAATAAATTCCAGTAGGTTGGATCCAATCTGTACAGCTACATCCAGATTCAGTCATATATTTGAAAATGGACTGAAGACCTAATGAGGACCACGACTAGCAGCGATCTGGCATATATGCAATTCGGCTGCCAATTATATATATATTATGCAATCAAACAGCTTTCTGTAGTAATTGTTTGGACCATAATGTTTAATGTTTGTGGTCATTGTACAACGTATGTTAATTAGTTGGTTGAAGATATAGGTGGATATATACAACGTATGTAGTATGTGCAAATATAGTTTTTGTTTCTTGTAGTTCATGGAAAATTGAAAGCTTAGCGCCAACCATATCCTCTTCTATTAGACTATTACTTTGATTTTCCCCGCCCCTAGTAACCCTAACTGGCAAAGGAATACTGATAGGCTGAAACTAAGAAGCAAACGGAGTCAAACTTAGAAAATATAATGTTGACCTTAGAACCTGAAACCTTTCTTATGAAAAATAACTGTCATTAAATCACAAGGTACTTAGCAACAATAATGATCAGACACAGCCCACAAGTCTAATATTGTACTATACATCAACATATATAGATAATGATGTTTTGGTCCTAATGGTTGATGAGTCAAAAATATCTCTTAATATGAATCCAAGTCAGTGTAACACAACTGGAAAACACAAGATTTTTTACCACGCAAAATTGATCAGAAATTTAGGGTATGAAATCAGAAATTTAATGACGTTTACCACCACTTTGAGATTGGTCAAAATGTTCATCAATATTATCGACCACCCATTGAAGTGGTTGAAATTAAAATACCGTCCACCAAAATATAGGTTAGTTGTCATAGAAGTGTAGCTAGATTTCAGACTACTCATGATAAAAAATCTTTACAACAAAAAACATGGTTGTCAGCAAATTTTCAAACAAAAGTAAAGTTTATTGGGTGGAGGCTTAGATGGCTAGTGCAACATTCTACCATTAAAACCTGACACTTGTTGTCATGCAAGTATAATAAATAAAATTGTGCATTCGATATTAGTTATACTTTTTGTATACGACTTGATCCTATTAAAGGTATGATGCACCATTGGCTGGTAAGTGCTGGAGGGTCCACTTTTAGCACACAGTTTGGTGGATTCTTTTATGTTCATTGTCCAAACGGACACTCCGAGCTTATGAAGGAGTTATGCTTTTATTGAGCACAACTCCAACCAAGTTGGTTTGGTAATCATAAGGTCCAAGTTCGATTTCTCATTAGAACAGCCTATTAGTCTTCTTGGTTTGAGCCAGTCAATTATGGATAATTTAGGCTGATTTACTTTCTTGTGGTCTTTTGTCAGCTAAAGGTGCCCTTCGGCCTTCGGATAGCGGTTATAAATTTTCTCGTAAATCAAAGTTATGCTTGTATTAAGTTTGATGAATCCAAATTAAACATATCGTAAATTTTTAAAAAAATTAAAATACGCCAAGATTTAATTTATATATGAATACATTTTAAAGTTCAACCTAACCTCACCATGTGAGATTGTGTATAGTTGTATACACATACACACACACACACACACACACACACACACATATATATATATATATATATATATATATATATATATATATATATATATATATATATATATATATATATATATATATCTTCAAGCATATATAACAAAAAATAATTAATGGACAAAAAAAAAAGTGCAGTGCATGGAGCAAGTAACTTTCCAACTAATGATCATTGGGTGTCAATATAATGTACAATAACGACTAACTAAACCTAATCAACGATCATATTTTAAGGGATTCTACACAGAAAACAAGTGATTCATCATGTACCTTATCTCTTATTATAAAAATGCCAAAATGATCTTTTCCTATCAGCTTTTTAACCAACAATCCCAATATGGAGATTTCCCAATTTTGTCACCATCAACTTTCAGCTGCTAGCTACCTTAGCTTAGTGTTTTCGTCACTTATGACTACAACTTGTATTGGAAGCTACCCCAGCTTAGCTGCGCTTCATCACCACCTTTTTCTATACATTATATTATTTTACTCCCAAACCGCGTTTGTATCTAGCTAGGTCCATTCATGTTAATTAAGATGATTAATTAATTTATTGGCTTAATTGTAGCTACTTTGTAATACCCCAATATATTTATATTGATGGTGATATATATATATATATATGCCTTTAATTTTTTGGTAGGTAAATGTTGGATGGGGTAGAGGTTTGGAGAATCGAGTCCAGCATTCTGTCATTGTGACATTGATTGATTGTTACGCAAGTATAAGGAAATAAAATTACGTCTGCGCTAAAAATACTATAGTTTTTTTGCGTATCTTGATAGTAAAAAAGTATTATAGTTGGAGGGAGTAAAAATTTCGTTAGGTTAGGTATGTTAAAATTTTATCGAAGAAAGGAAAAATGAACAAAAATGATAACCTGCGATCTCTCTTTTTGTCATGTGAAGCAAATAAAATAGCCAAATAAGCTCAATGCTTGGAGGTACCATAACCGCAATTACGATCTGAAGATGCAACAACACCTATATGATAGAAGAATTGAAATGTCGCGTTAACCAGGGGCAAAAAATGAAATTACATGTAACATTACTCTTTTTGGCATTGTAGCTAGGCAATTTTTAATGTTGCCAAAAATTTTCAGAGCATCTATATATTGAACCTGTTCTATACTTTCAATATTCCATTACCGAGATTCAATCCTGTGACCTCCCTTCAAGGTGAGCCACATAGGTGTCATCTGGGCATAAAGTGCTTGGCGACGGGATAGACATTAATTCTAAGCAAATGAGTGTTTTAATCAGCCCCCACCATGGGATCCATTGTCCCAACTTCAACCAACATTAGGAATAATATTATTGTGGTGAAGATTCCCCCCATGATTTGCATATTGTGGGCCACACACACTAAACTTAGATTATTATTATTATTGTTATTATTATTAGTGATAAACTTAAATTAATTTTCATTAAATAACATCGTAATTGTAGTTGATGTAACATGTCTCCCAGGCCATAAAAGGGTAGTTAAGAATTTTATTTTATTTTATTTTATAAAGTCAGCAGTGGATATATATGACTAGTTAGTGGAACATTTTGTATGTTCATTTTTGAGAAAACAGGTGCACATTCTTGGCCGGTAAAAATACCTTTCTTTTCATACCGATCTTCAATTCCCTGATATTTTTATAATAATATATCCCTTCGTCTAACAAGAACTAGCTAGCAACTAATTAAGACAGAACTTTATTTCTTAATTTAATTTATATATACTTACTTAACTTCCAGTGTCATATTTCGATGATAAGATAATAAACTTGGCCTTCTAAGTATCTGTTTAAAATTTTTAAGTGTATAATTAATGGTAATTATATTGGATATATTCATTGAGCATGAATAAATTAGTTTTATTGTAATATTGTTTCAAGAAAAAAAAAACTAAATGAATAATATTTTGATAAAAGTCAATTTGGTTAATTTAGTAATAATTTTAATTTGCATGCAGAAAACTATACCACATCATATCATATCATCATGCAAGCTAAGTCAGCATCCAGATCGAGAAAGAAACCAAAAATAAAAATAAATTAAAATCACTCTCCATCGTATTATTGCAGGAGAAATCGTCTGACCAGCTTTGATACTAATTGTTAATATTAAACATTTTTCAAAAGCTATAATTAGTAGTGAATGAATAAATTTATTTTCTTATACTTGTGTAACAGTTAAAGCTACGTTTCAATAACATAATATACGCTAGACCCGGCCCTCTAACCTTCCTCCAACTCAGCTTATTAACTATCTCAAACTATTGAGTTTGGTTATGTTGCTTCCTGTTGAAGTGGCAAAACTTTTGAAACAATATTTGACTTTATAGTGCGGTATTTTTTTTTGTTTCTGTTTTTGTTTTTTTTTTTTTTTGATTGTTTTTTTTTTTGTTTTTTTGTTTTGTTTTTGTTTTGTTTTGTTTTGTTTTGTTTGTTTGTTTGTTTGTTTTTTTTTTTGTTTTTTTTTTGTTTTGTTTTGTTTTTTTTTGTTTTTTTTTTTTTTTGGGTAGAGATGTATATATATTTGATATTTCACATCAATTAGGTATTTAAACTACCGTAATGATGCATATATATTACTTCCTTCATTGACCTGTTCCCAAAAGAATGTACATATCCCTTTTTTAGTGCATCATAAAATGTCCCCCATTTTCTAATTCCAAAATAAACATTGTAAAAAATTCCACTTTCCCCATATAACCAAGCTAAGTTATCTTTCTAATTAAAGTTTTTATTATAAAAAAATTAATTTGGTCCCTTAATTATATATAATTAGGTTTTTTAGCCTAGCTTCTACCTTCAAATGATCAAAAGTCGCAAATTATATTTATTATTTTGTAAGATTGTTACAACTTTGATCTCTTAAAAAACATAATTGTTATGCTATTAGAGTTCTACAAGATGAGAGCAAAATCAATTAACGTTATAATAATGCAAGACTATTATGAAGTATCTTGTAAATATTATAATGATGTCTAATTAATGATTTTAATTTGTTGGTTGAATGACCAAATTAAATTTGCAATTATCTTGCAAAGTTGGGATATAATTTAATTTATAACTTTTGATATCATGGAACTTAAATAATCAATGATATATAATTAATATGTGTATATATATATAGTTTGTGGTTAAAAATAGGGAAAAATACACATTTTTCCCTATTACCAATTTTAATAGCTTAGGTCACTTGGTGTCTAATAATTATATTATTTTTTACAAGTTCATATTTATCCTAAACAGGGAAATAAAAAAATAAAATAAAAAAAATGAATGAGAAAGAGAAAGGGGCTCTTGTATTGTAGTGTTGATGCGATGATATTGACTCTCGAATATAAAATATGGATAAATAGTGTGTATGTGTGCATATATTTAGGGGGTATTTTTATTTAAAAAAAAATGAAAATGACAAGTATTCTTTCAAAAAGTAAAACAAACTTTCAACACATAATTTTTATTATTCCATCCACAAGCCACACATGGGAGGAAAACTACACTAGAAAGACCACGTACGACGAACTCGACTAAGAAATTGTCGAAAAAAATAAAACTTGTAACCTTCAAGTACAAGAGTCATGCTCCACTAATTCAGTCGCTTTTTTCAGGATAATTTTTTTCACATATCTTAATTTTATTACATGAAGAAAATGAAAGGAACGAAAACTGCAATTCACTTTTTGATTTAATTCAATCTGAGAATAACACGTCAACAGAAAGTAAAATTAAAGTAAAAAAAATGAGAATACATATAATTAATATTACTAAAAATAAATAAACTATGACTTAATTGGGAGGGGTTAGGAAGTGAAATTATGGGTTGATAATAATATGGGGAAAAAAGATAGTATGTAAGGAGGTTAGAAAGAAACAAGAAAGAATGGGGTTAGGGGGGATGTTGACTAGGCAAGGGCACAGCTAGGGTTAGGGATGTTTCCTTCTCTTGGAGATGTGACCTGTCCCTAAGTCACCACCATGGCCTGAAAAAGCTTAGAATGAGTGATGTTCATACACAATACACAATACACAATATAATATAATGTTGATTGATGCTCAAACTGTCAATCTTGCTCTTGCACCCAAAACTTTGACACCACTTCATCATATCATCTCTATCTCTTTGCTCAACTCTCATCTTCTTTGATTTTTTTTTTTTTTTTTTTTGGGTCATATGTGTGTGCTTCAATCCTACTTGTGGTATTTTACTAGGAAGCACTAACATCACCACTTAGGAATCACTAATATATATATATATATATATATATATATATATATATATATATATATATATATATATATATATATATATATATATACATATTTATATTTAATTATAAATATAAAGTGTATTGTAGTTAAATATGATGTTAAAATTTTATAATTATATTGTATTGTTATCATATATAATTCTTTCAAAAGGCTGAACCCCAACCCTAAGGGCCGTTATATTATATATAATTGAATTTTTAGGTGGTGGTCAAAGAAAATAATTTTTTTATCAATAAAAATTAAATACAACATATTATCGATCTATTGTGAGGAGGCATAATTCTATTTTCTTATATTTGCGGGACAATCATCGTCACGTTTCAACGGCAAGATGGTGAACTTGATTCTTGAAGCCTTAACACAAATATTTATGTAGGTAAATGAAGATGATATATGAATAAATTATATGGATAATATATATAAGGCTCATCTCAATTTGAAATGACAATTCATCCAAAATAGGAGTGAGATACCTCCTTCCCTCACTAACACAAACAAAATTCACATTAATGGCTGCACAACCATATGTTATATTCTCCAATAATATCCTTTATATAATAAAGCTATATGGTTTGAAAAATAATTAATGCTACAATTAATGCCACACTTTTATTATATATAAAAAAAAAGCATAACATTTAAAAAATAAAATAGCTATATATATTATATAATCATATAAAAAATATACTTATGAAAAATAAAATAACTATATATTATATAATCATATAAAAAATGTGTTCAATTAGAGTTTAAATTTACACATACAAAATTTGAAATTTGCTTTCCAAATGTAATTATCTTAGTTATTATTCGTATTGTGAAAATTATAATATAGATGAAATACAATTAAGAATAAATCAATGTAATTAAGTAAATTTTCTCTATAAGTTTATTTGAATATGCACATAATTAGAGATTATATTAATCATACAAAATTATAATTTATTTTAATTGTAATTTTGTATTTTATAAAAATAATAAATACTTGACCAATGGAAGCTCAAAAATATTATTATATTAAATAATTTAAAATATTTTAGTTTTTATTTTTTATTTTTTATTTATATTTATAATAACATAATTTTTTTCCGTGCATCGCGCGGGTGAATTACTAGTATAATAAATACTCCGTGCCAAGCATGTAGTGACCTCTTCCATGTGGGAGGTCATGAAATCGAGTCTCATCAGTGGAGACGTTGTTGACTCTGTGTG
This sequence comes from Ipomoea nil, assembly GCF_001879475.1. Taxonomy (NCBI): domain Eukaryota; kingdom Viridiplantae; phylum Streptophyta; class Magnoliopsida; order Solanales; family Convolvulaceae; genus Ipomoea; species Ipomoea nil. The sequence goes on from NW_017617116.1 coordinate 6,776,617, forward strand.
CTTCATTAGGTTGAAAAAATATGTTTAAACAGATACTACAATGTAATAGATCAGAGTTAGTAGCATTCAAAAAAAAATATAATAAATACTCCGTAGTTGAATTAGAGATCCATCTCCGTTTAATCTAAGTCACAATCCCTCCCCGCATTGAGTTATAATATTCTTACACGTACTCATATGTAGTAAAATGTGCATTTTTATTTTAAAAATTAAGAAATTATTATTGCATAAGTCTAAACTATTTAACTAATTGTTGCCGACCAAATTGGTGCTCATAGGTTCGAATCTCGGTGGTGGAGACTTAAATTCTTTGAACTGAAAATCTTTGAGAAGGTATAGAACATATACTACATTATAAAGAATCATAAGTATTTAAAAAAATTACTTAATTGTCCCCCAACTATACTATTATCATGGAATGTGAAACTAAAAACTAATTAAGACATTTTATACTAGGAAAGCAACAAACAATGTCGCACTTCACCAAAAGTTCTTGATATCAATTTGGGTCAGCGATGGTTCGATGGTAGAATATCAGACTCTACTTTTCAAATTCCAACAATCCATGCCAATATATATATATATATATATATATATATATATATATATATATATAACTTTGATACAAATTAACCTACTCTCTTCATGACTACATCTAATGCTAGACAACATAGTCTCCCATTCAAGATTCTTTATTGCATACTGTCAAGAACATTGAATTGAACTAAAATACAATTACCAAAACTATGTGGTCTAATGGTACCTGGGTTGGACTTTCATTTGGAAAGGTGTGAGTTTGTGTCTCAATGGAGGCGTTATTGGTTCAAAAAATACAATTATTGACAACGCAAAATGTTAGTTTCAAGTTCGACTTTTTGTGTGACGAGCTTTATTCAAAGTGCACTCTCAAAAATGATTGATAATTTTCGATCTTGTAAATTAAAACATTGAATTGAAACTAAATACAATTAAGAACATAACTCACAATAAATTTCAATTAAAATACTATTATAAGGACTAGAAGTCTACGGTTGAGTGTGGAAATGGGGATGGTGTTTATTATTAGTCAAATGCAGACATGAAATTAAAGCTTGATCAAGTGCAATTATGTTTGTGTATGAGGGTGGGGGTGAGAGATCTTACAAGAGCCAACAATATCGAAATTAAATATACATTACAAAATAATTTAATATACATTTTCCGTGGAATGCATGAATCATTGGTTCATGTGTGATTGGGGGGATATAATGCACTTGGGATAGGGGGCTTCAGCTTCGCAGAAGAATCCCCTCCCCCTACCCCCCCCCCCCCCCCCCTCCCCAGGCAAAAAAAAAAATAATTAATTAACCATGATATACAATTGTTTACTGTTCTTTTACGATATTGATTGGTACCGATATTAATAGTATTAATTGATATCAAGTGGCTTGTGGTCCACTGGTATCGGATTGCTCTCTTATGTGAGAGGTCTTATTAATTGATGTAAGATACATTTTATGTTATTGAATTAGGTATATATTATTAGCACTGGCCTAGTGTTGTTGCTATCTAATGTTATAAAAAATAATATACATAATTGTATTTATTATTATCACATCCCTACAGCAGACTGTCACTAAAAAAAAAAAAAAAAAAAAACTTTACTTTCTATTTTAGTTCTATCGTGTAAAGAAAATGAAACATAACAAAGATCAAACAATTTTAGAAAAATCAATTATTTACGATTTTTTTTTTAACCATTTAATATGATCAAATTAAAATATTTTTACTCTTCCATTTTAAGAATGAGTTCGATATCGAATAAAAAGGTATTGAAAAAGTTTTCTATATAATTTTTTTCTTAATTTGTTTCTGATTTATATATATATATATATATATATATATATATATATATATATATATATATATTGTCAAATTCATGGTATAGTCATTCCTGCTGTGATATGTTCCCTCCAACACCTAACCGACCCCATTAATTGTGGAAGAGAACCTCACTCTCAGATTTATTATTATTATTATTATTATTATTATTATTATTATTATTATTATTATTATTATTTTGCAAAGCTCTCAGATTCATTATTGATTCATTCGTTCACATTGGTAGACAAATAAATAAATAAATAAATAACATACTCCTCTTGGACTCGGTTTTGAATTCATAATGTCAAGAGCCACTACCTCGAAGGTAAACACTAGATAAATACTGCACATATGTAATAACTCACAAATCATACATGATATAGATAAATTGTATTAGAAAGACGTTGTGCAACGGACTCAATTAAAAAGATGTTAGCAATAATTGAACTCGTAATAGTACATTACGTGAGTATTGTAAATATATTAAAATTAATTGACTATTATTGTGAGCACAAATTTAAAGTGGTGTTTAATTAATAAAGCTAAAATTATAAATCTTATTATTTCAATTGGATGAAATTATAAATACATACACCAATTGAGTTTTGACTAATACATCACAAGTACTCAAGAACAAACACAAATGTCAACTCAATTGGGGACAATGCATGGGACTTGCCCCCAACCCCAATCCGATCTACCCATTCCCATTCTCATAATTAATCCTCTTTTGAATCTCAAGCCAACAATGTAGGATTAGCACTAAAACCATATTCCAAGTCTCAATTCCTAATTAATCCTCAACATTATTGTTGGGCAGAGGATTGCAGGACCGAGTCAAGTGTCATGTCATCGAAACGTGGTACTAATTATTACACAAGTACAATTAAGGAAATAAAGTTATACATTCACTATTAACTATAATTTTTAATGTTGTGGTAAAGACATGATCCTTCCAATTACGGAGTATATTCTTGATTTTTTTTTTTTTTTTAATAGTAAAACTAATGGTTTATGTCATTTTAAAAAAAAAAAATCTCAGAACCCTTTGTTATGTATTTTAGGTGGGTGTCCTGATCAAGTGTTTACTACAACATCAAAAATTATAGCTAGCTAGTAGTGAAGACAGAATTTTACTTCATTATACCTGTGTAATAGTTAATGTCACGTTTCGATGATCATATGTAGGATGTTGGATTTAGCCCGATCTCTAGGCGTATGACCAATAGTAGGATTTGAACTCAAACTTTTATCAAAGGAAAATCAATTGTCATTTGGAATTGAAGGGGAAAATTTTACCTTTGAATTAAATTTGCAATTGATGATTGCTATAAAAAGTGATACAACACATGAGAGAATTGAAACAGAGATGGATGGGATGCAAGTGACAATACATATAGAAGTCAATTAAGCCTACTACACACCAATTGATTGAACTATCAATATTTTGAATATGAAAATACAAGAGGGTTATATCTTAGCTTGGGGAGCTATTAGTAAAATTTGGAGAGTTGATTGATCATAGCTTCCTTTTTGGACCACACATGGTTACCTTAATCATGCATCCCCAACCGTTTGTTTCACTTTTTAAATCCCAACCACTTTTTTTAAAAAATTAATAATGTAAAGTTGCTTTAAGTCCAATATATAGCATTCCATTTTATAAAACTTTGATTTATGATGAAACCGCTACTCGAAAGTACACTCTGAGCGAAGTCCGTCATGTGACCTTAACCGACAAAAGATATAAAAAGATAACCAGCTTAGGTTGCTTATAGCTGATCAGTTTAGACCACGAAGACCAAAGAGTCGGTCTGATTTAATTTAAAAACACTTTCTAAATTAGTAACATGCCGTTGATCCCAATTCAAGAGGATCAACACACCATGTTTTTCCACGTGTCAGTATAGCATTTGCTAGGCTTGATAGCAGAGATGGAGGCCAGTGGTATATATGCACATGAAACCATACAGCATTACCTCCTATTGCTATATCATTGCACTGTCAATATTTTCTCGTGTCGCCCATCGTATCGCTATTAATTAATATTTGATCGATCAAGAAGAGAAGAAAGAGAAGGTGGAGAGTGTGGAGAAGAGAATAGATCGTAATCGTCATCGGATTCCATGGAAGTTGGCCGGAAAATGGGAAGCATGTTGGCTGAGCACGGAGGCCTGAATCTGAAAGCCACTGAGCTCTGCCTTGGCCTCCCCGGCGGCGGCGGCGGAAATGAAAGTGAGTCGTTGAAGGTCACCGGAAAACGAGGATTTTCCGAGACCGTTGACCTCAAGCTCAACCTTCAGTCCGCCGCCGACTCCTCTCTGGATCTCAAGGAGAAGATGAAGTCTCCTTCAAAGGAACCTAACAAGGATCCCATCAAGCCCCCATCCAAGTAAGTTAACAGCTTGGACCGACTTTGTTTTAACTAAAAGTTTAAACTTATAGTAATAATATTATATTATAAGGTGTTTATATATGCATGTGATGAGGTATTAATTATTTGAAAAAAATTATTAATTATTTGCAGGGCTCAGGTGGTGGGATGGCCGCCGGTGAGGAATTACCGGAAGAACATAATGGCTCAGAAGAGCAGCCCGGAGGAGGCCGCCGGAGAGAAGAGCGGCGGTGGAGGGCCGGCAGCGTTTGTGAAGGTGTGCATGGACGGTGCACCCTACCTTCGTAAGGTGGACTTGAAGATGTATGAAAGCTACCAACAACTTTCTGATGCTCTTGCCAAGATGTTCAGCTCCTTCACCATGGGTAAGCCATAATCTCCCCCCCCCACCCCCACCCCCACCCACCTACCTCCCCATCAATACACACACACATATATATATGGTCATTCCAAGAATTATAAATATCCATGCAAAATTTTCTTAAAACATTTTTTGAACCTTTATAATTTTTTTTAGATGACGAGAAAAACCCAGCCACCTACCGCTGTTATATACTCATATGTAATATAATAGTCATCTTTATAGTTTTTTGTTGTTCAAAAAAACATGTTTGAGTATTGGACTATACCATCCACCTAGCCTTTAACCAAAACCTACCCTAAACACTTTTAGCCAACCCCAAACATTATTTTCAAGAAATTGATTTTTTAAGGTTGATCTATTATTTCCCATGTAAATATTTTAAGGTTCAAGTTCCAAATAAATAAAATATGATATCAAAAAAGAATTATCACATACAAAATTAAATCATGATCCTATATATCTAGTGTGAAAGAATGAATTGTATAATATAATTAGAGATGGAGTTGTATGGTGATTAAGATGCAGGTAATTATGGGGCCCAAGGCATGATAGATTTCATGAATGAGAGGAAGCTGATGGATCTCCTAAACAGCTCAGAATATGTGCCCACCTATGAAGATAAGGATGGAGACTGGATGCTCGTGGGGGATGTACCCTGGGAGTATGTTCTTTAATTTTCTTTCTATATATATATTCTTTACATTTCTCCTTTAATTTTAATATACACATAGGGATCGGAGAGATTTTGGTGTTTTTATTCTGGTACCGTCATATCTAAAATGAAAATATTCTATAGTTTTAAAAGAAATTCATTTGTTTTAGAAAAAAATTGTCTACTTGAATTGATAATTGGTTTGTATTGTGTGTATTGATAACACAGGATGTTTGTTGATTCATGCAAACGCCTACGCATAATGAAAGGATCAGAAGCAATTGGACTTGGTAAGTATATATTTTTCTTCATAATCACCTCTTGTGAAGGTTTAATTCAAATTATTTGAATTATGTGGGATTTTATATACTTATTGATGATTGTTTTATCATAATAATAAGATTTATAATGTGTTTTTTTTTACTAGTGTAATTTATAAATGTGATTACAAACTAGTTTTATCCCAGGTACAAACTTATTAACCTCTGCACGCACACAAAATAAAATTTCAACAATAACATTTTAATTCACACCCTTACAACGTATAGTATAAAGTTGATGAGACCTGAATCTGAAACCAAATCTTATTCTAACAAAGGACCAGGTTATTGACCTTTTTTATAATAAATTATTAGCCTGTCTTGAATTTTGAACCAATTTTAAAAGACTTATATTTCACTTTTTAAAGTTAATCAGATTGTTGACTTTGTAATCACAAGTCAACCTATTGGCCGGTCAACTATGGGCTGGTTTACGACACGGTTTATCTCGTGCACATCTTTGGGTGCTATTATTGTATTATTTCTTATTATAATAAAATTGGGTTATTATATTGTTGTTAAATGTAGCACCAAGAGCTGTGGAGAAATGCAAGAACAGATGCTAATAAGCTTAAGGCATACTTCTACATATCAAGTTGTGCATGAAAGAATGGAAGGAGAAGAAGAAGCTAAGGGGTTCAATTCATATATGCATGATGTTATAATTGTTTGATGATGATGATGATCTGAGTATTGTGTCTGTAAGTTTTTATTTGATGATGATTCATAGTATACTGATACTTATAAAACATCTTTTGGACATTATTTGTAATGGACAAGAAGCAAAAACCTTAAACCCTATTGTCTGGCTTGTTTAATTACTAATTCATGGCTTGTTGCAGCTTATAGTTTTTTGTTTTTATTTTTTTCCTTTGTATTATTGTTGTTGTTGTACTTGTCTTTGCTGTCATAGTGGTTGTGTGTTTTATTCTTTCATTGAAATCCCAACACTCCATATATCAGATTCTTTGTATCATGCAATGCAATTATTTATTTTATTTTTTATTAAAAAAAATTAATTGAATATTAACACCATAATCTTTTGGGATTTTCAAGCCTACATTGGAAGGGAACAAGGCCATGTGCATGTTGATGGGTTATTTCTTCCATGACTAATCATTTTATTTTTATTAAATAATTTATTTATATATATATATATGCAACTGAGAGAATTGAATGGCATGCAATAATGGTTTGGTGAATATATAGATCCAGAACAATGAACATGCACCCTTGATGGTGCAGTACGTGCAGGTCAATGGGTATCTTGCTACTTTCTATATATATATATATATATATATATATATATATATATATATATATATATATATATATATATGATGACCTAAATTATTCAAACACTGCTCCTCTGCACTTAGTGAAGTATATAGCAAACACTGCCATGTTACTCAACTGACAATTTCGTCATCTATAATGTCTTAAAATTTAAAAATCTTATTTCAAATATATACATAACTATTCAAACATGTCCTAAACCAAAATGAGTATTACTTGTATACGTCCCAAACTCATCCCAAAACCTATTTAATATGTTTTAAGCTATAATTAAAATATATGATTCACACACATATACACTTTCATATTCTGGGTACGAGTTTTCACTAATACCAAAACTCATCCTATTAAGGTTTAAGAAGGTCCAGAAATTACCTCAATACGTTATGCCGTCTCTATACACATATACAAAAATGAGTTGTGGGCATCTCATTTTTGAAATATTTAATTAGTTAATGTACATATAAGATATAACATTATCAATTATACATTAGATAGATAGTATCATAATTTTAAAAAAATATATAACTACAGAGTCGTAAGTTATTAAGTTACTTATTATATAGTTATATTTCTAATTTAACACGAAAAACAACGCAAACACACACTGCACGCACCCCCCGCACGCGCACACACATATATATATAATCATAATTAGGTGAGATAGAATCAATCTTAACGTGTGAACTTGCGAATTTCTGAAGAATTGCACTGCAACTATTATATGATTGCACCGTTACTGCTCCCACTTTGCGGTGCAATCATATCAGGGTGTGGTGCACTCATATAGTAAGTGCGATGCAATCCTTCGGAAGTTCACAGGTTCGCATGCTAAGACCAGTTGGCACCTGATTGTAGAAATATATAATTTTTTTTGCGTGTTGGGTAGTCGTGATTGGTTCATATATAGTTTTTACCAAAATTGTGTGATGCTATTAATTCATTTACTTATTTTCATAACTACAAACTTTTTTTTTTTTTTAATGCTATATTGGGAACTTAGATAAGAAACTTCGTATTTAATTTAAATAAATTAACAGCAAAGGAATAAAGAATTGAAGTGCTTGAATAGAATTAAGAAATGTATATATTTCGTGACTATTGTATCATACCATGTAGGTACATGTGATTTTGTAGGTGCTATATATATATATATTATACCAACAAACTTTTCTTGGATCAAACAATGAGAAAGGAAAGAAGCATGAAAAAGTAGGTTCTCTTTAACAAGTCAATTAAACAAATATATATATATATATATATATATATATATATATATATATATATATATATATATATATATATATATATATATAGACTTGGTCTTGAGAGATGATATTCCAATGACCAATTCCCTTGCTGTCAAAACACTGCTTGTAAACTAGTCTCTCTTTCATATCTTGTTCCCCAATAGTACACATTTGAGAACAATATAATGTTCAATGCATGTGAAAATGTTTACAATATTTTATTTTATTTTAAATAATTAAATCCTTCCTTAATGTGATATGTTTTTATTAGTACGCAATTTATTATCAAATCAGAAAGACAGAAAGTACGTTTTATTTGTATCAAGTAAAATTATTTGTCCTACAAAATATGTGTATTCCTATTTGTAATGTCGGGTGATGCCTAAGGACAAAGACAAGTACACAAAGATTTTAATTAGGTTTGGATTTCAAGATTTTGGTGCTTGGACAAAGATAAGTACAAAGTGTTATGGTAAGCGCTTGATAATTCTGACAATTAATATCTCAAGGAGCTGAGATTGTCAGCGATAAGATGGGACGGGGTAATACTAAATCCTAGATTATAATGTCATAGTTGGACTAAGAATAGGATTGTCCCATTATCATGGATATGCAATAATATTTATGTGATCTGTAATGTTATTTCTGTGAGATTTTACCAATTACTTTTCTAAGCTAGTTGAAAAATCTAGTTCCATATGTACAGTTCGTAGAAAATTATTAGTTTAATTTAATTATACATATACGAGATTAATAAGAGTGCATGGGAGACTGCTGGTAGTTGTACAAAATTAAACTTTTTCTGCATGACATCACTGTACATTGGTTGTTAAAGTTTGAACATGAATATATATATATATATATATATATATATATACATTCTAGTAAGACATGTTGGTTGTTTAGTTTATGAAGTTTCATGGTCAAACAAATTAATTACGAATAATGGACATAATCAAACTCACTGATTACGTGGATCAAGATTAATTATATCTATGCTCGGAGAGGAGTGGCTAGGTGTGTGGAACTTGATTTCGTACCAAATTAGAAGTTCAGATCGAGCTCATAGCACAGGATCTTTATATAGTACGTGCAGTTTTCCTCTCATGTACTGTTTTATTTAGTGTTGAAAATTTTAACAAAAAATGACATTTAAATGACTATTTTATAATACAAATATACGTGGGATCCACGTTGTAGCTGAACATAAGTACATAACCATTTATCTGATCTCCATTTTGTCATTAAGATATCATCAATGGAGGCCAGCCTCTTTTCAAGTCCAGCTTAAATGCCCAGTAGGATCCAACTATCCTGTGTTTTTTTATACAACATTATATCGTTATCAAAACATGGCCTGTTTGGTAAATGACTGTTAGCTGATAATTGATTGGGTTAATTAGAGGGTATAACTAGTTGATAACATTAACTTATTGTAGAAAGGTGTTTGGTAAATTAGTTGTTATGTGATAGTTATTTGGTATAATTTCTTTTTCTCAAAAAGCTAATTGAAAAAGTTATTTTTAGTAGCTTTTTGAATTTTAGCATTTTGGAAAGAAATGGAAAGAAATAGGGAGAAAATAACAATACATGCAAAAAGACTAAAATACTCCCAATTTTTTTACCATTAATATTTTCCGACGAAATTTGACCGATAATTTGGCCGGAGTGATCAAAATTGACAAAAATTACATAGTCAAGGTACTAAATTAACACTTTTGAAAATCAAGGACTGAAATTAACAGGACCCCTATAGTCATAGGACCAAAATTGAAATTTCCTCAAAAATTAATTAACCAAACACTTATATTGATTTTTAAACTAAGTCAAACAACTAATAGTGGTCAAATAAGTCAAAATTGATCTATAAGTTAACTATAGTTTACGAAGCAAGGGCAAGATTAATTCAAATTTGATCTAAATTGTACGCGCTGAATTTACAAATCAATCCTTGCATCTATTCCACATTATAGTTACACTAGCCATTTATTTACCATACTAGATATTCTGTCTTTATTTTTTCAAAAATAATAATAATAATTTCTACAGAAGGTTGCATCTAGTATTAGAGCATGCAATACTTCAAATGAGCCCGACTTGTCTATAAAATTTTAATGTCCGTTTGGTTCGCGTAAAAGAATGGAGGAAGAATGAAATTTAAATTCTATGAAAAAGAAGTTATTGAGAATAATTAATAACAAATTTTAAATGTGACTACATAATAAAAATATGTAAGGGTAATATTGTTCAAACATATTGTATCTTTCTTCTCAAAAAGTGTGGAATTTAAAATAGGGGCATTTGAAATTCAATTTCCTCAACTTTAAAGAATTGAATTCCCAACAAGTTGATACTCCCACCAACCATTAAAAAAAAATGAAAAACTAACACTCCAAATAATTTAAAATAATTTAAATTTGTGTGGACCAAATGGGTGGAGTATGGACAAGAAAAACAATGGTATAAATAGCCATGCAACAATAAACTTATCCTACAACCTAATTTGTTAATAAATAAAATAATTTAACAACCAATAACCAGCAATGGTGTGCCTTGGTGTTCCTAATCACTGTTCAACTTTCTTCGCTTCCCTCCATTTCGGTGGAATCTGCAAAGCATCATTCAACAAATCTGCAGATTTGTTTACCAGTGCAAGATCCCTCCCAGTGGCGCGCAAGAACTCTCTTCCTTCCCCCTGGTACCCATCGAGTAAATGCAGAAGAAGCTCCAAGTTGTGGACTTCTGCAATGTCGATTGACTTTTTTACGAAGGGAGATTTAGTGTGGTCCAACGTAAGTTTTTCCCCGACATGGAAGTAACTCCATGGCAGAAACTCAACAAGCTTCTGCATAAACACAGGCAGGCGTTCGTTCAACAAAACCCCAGGCACTTTCGGCACGGCATCGTGGATGTTCGCTACTCTCAGTACTTTTACTCCCAGTTCTTCCAATCTCTGCTTGAATCTGAAGTTCCCAACTCTCGGCCCGGAGAACGAGAACACGCTGATGATGGGTATTTTTTCTCCGTTGTCTTGAATCATATTTTCTGCTATATCATAAGCGTTTAAGGTGGCAAGAGCGCTGCCCAGGCTGTGGCCTGTCACTGAAATGCTCAGTTTCTCGCCTGAATATTCATGGACTAGTCTCTGAACTTCTTCTGCCACCTGAGTTCTTGCTGATTTGTTGGATTCGTCGTTCTTGGTGTATACATCCAAGAATCCATCTTCAACCTTGATTGAAGGGTCATGGGTGGGGAGATCATGATCTTCTGTGGAGGTTTGGAAGTCCTGGATGTCTGCGAATATCTCCAGGCCTGTCACAGTGCCTCTCCAGGCAATGGTTATGTCTCTCCGGCCGAGGTGTCTTGAGTATTCGTCGTTTGAGACCGCGACATAGCCGATCCAGCTTGCTCCTTCGGTCCAATCGTCGGATAAGAGAGGTTTATTGAAGAAGTTTGGGACATCAAGGTTGTAGGATGAGTAGATGTATTTGGTGACATCGTACCCATATTTGGTCAATCCCAGGCTCTTGAAGAACATGTGAGGCTCAATCTTGATTCTATAGCCGAATCTGGAAGATGGGTCTTCCTCGTAGGCGTCATAGCATGCTTGAGCCATGTCGCCATAGCGGATCAGCTCGGTTCTTAGCAGAGAATCAAAGGGTTCCAGCAGGCCAACCCAGTTATTTCCGCCATGAATCTCTTCCCAGCAATCTGCTAATCTTCTTTCAGCAGGCTTTTGATCTTCAGCAGCCTTTTCGAAGCCATGCAACGTCGTGGTTATGGTTTTCACGAGCTGAAATCTGCATTTCAGGTTCCCAGTGGCTCCCCCGTTTCTTTTCAGTCCAAGAAGGGAGGAGCCCACCAGGAATCTGTGAACTGGGAGGGCTTTCTTGGCTAGATGGATGCCATGGGTGCAGCCTTTCTTGAGCCACAAATTGATTTGGGAGGTAATGGTAGCCATTGATGTGTGTTAGTACAGTCTGCAAAAAGGATTGTTTGGAGGGTAGAGGGAAAAGAGATGATGTGTGGGGAATGTTAGGATTAACATGCAATTTATAGACTTCTCTTTGGTGGTTGGATTGGATGACTTTTCACAGTTGACTCTGTCTTTTATTTCAGTGTGTTTTCAATGGCTTTCCCTGTGATGAATTGATCAATCAACGTTCCGAGTTTTCGTAGTCAAATAATTCCAATCCCATTGGGTAGGAAGTTGCTGTCTGCCTGCAATTAGCCTAATTTTCCCTGCTAACTAAATTAGAATTATAAAAAAAAAAATGCAGTCAATCTATGATTTACAAGAAATTAAAGCCCAGGGCTGCTATCCAAAGGTACACTCTGGGTACGGTGGAGCTGATCACCTAGTGACGATCTTAGTCGGTAAAGAAGCACAAGGAGGTAAATAACTCTGGTGAAGCCCGGCCCACAGCACACCTTATGATTTTAGACCGCAAAGTACCACAAGGGGTTAAATAACACTCCAGGTGAGACTTACTTTATGATCCTAGCCAGCAAAGGACCACAAGAAAGTAAACATACTTAATTATTGTCTATAAGTGATTCAAACAAAGAAGGCCATGTAATCAGTCTAACTCAAAAGCTTTGATTTATAGGAAACCCGCAACTATTACTTGAAAGTGTGCTCTGATTGAATCTCGATCACCTTGTGATCCTCACTCACTCTTGATGAAGCTTATTGCCCGCCTTGTGATCTTAGAACCTCAGTTGCCCTTGGCTAATTAGCTCAAACCAAGCAAGTTAATAGATCAGATAACTTTCACGAGATGTTGACTTGAAATAATCTTATAATTATTAAGCTAGCTAATTAATTGACCAACTTGACTATAAGTTGCCCATCTAACTCATAAGCTTATATTATACAAGACAAGAAGGGTGGTTTGTGAAGCAACTGGGCAATAATTTACGAATTTTTCAATAATTTACAGTAGCAGTCATACCAAAGTCATTGGATAGTTTTCATTATCCTTCCATGAGCAGAGTTAGTTCGGAAGTTAATATAATTACCCTTAGCAGCCATGCATAAACTAATTAAAGTCTTCACACACACACACACATAATTAACTATATATATATATATATATATATATATATATATATATATATATATATAAATAATTATAGCAAAATGGCTCGCGAGCCGTTCGGTCAAAACTCAACTCAAACTCGGTCAACTTCAAGCTCAAGCTTGCTCGTTTTATAACCGAATCGAGCTCGAGCTTGAGCTCAGCTCTACTCGTTTAAACCCCTAGTCCTTATATAGGTTTTATTATTATTATTATTATTATTATTATTATTATTTGCTTGATTTGGTCTCTCATATGTACCTAGTTTGTGAGCTAACAGAGTATGACACATGTCTTCCTCCTATGACTTATCTCTCATATATAATTTGTGAATTATTAGATAGGAATAGACCAAGACTATGTGGTCTAATGGTACCTGAGTTGGATTTTTATTTGGAAGGTTGTGAGTTCGAGCTTTAGGTTGAGAAAATATATGAACAAATACTACATTGTCATAGAGTCAGTAGAAACAGAGTTTATATGTCCATTTTCGGAAAAAAAGCATTGGTTGTTAAATTATTTTATTTATATTAGCAGATAACGTTGTATAGTAGGACAAGTTGATTGTTGATGGCTATTTATACCAATGTTTTTCTTGTGAATAGGGCGGGTAACATTTTATAATTGAAAGTTTGTAACATTTGGATAATTTAATACATTATATATAATCCATGTTTAAATTGTGATATATGGTTTTTTTTTTAAGATTTAAATGGAAGGGGACACACGAGGTCGATATATATGTTATTTTATAATCCATGCTTAACATTTCTTATTGCTATTATTTTTACTACAAATTAAATATTTTTAGATAGTGCATGTTACTACATGGGGTCCTTATATAGGTTCTATTATTACTTGGTCTTTTTTTTATTTTTTGGCTTTATTTGGTCTCTCATATGTAAGTAATTTGTGAGTTACGAAATATTACATATGTCTTCCTAATATAACTTGTTTCTCATATATGATTTGTGAATTATTACATAAGAATCAGGATTTACACGTCCATTTCACGATAAAGGAAAAGTCAAGCTAGAAGCAAGTTATTAATTTCTTAACAAACACTGCTAATTTAATAAGGAAAATGAAAACTATGTCAAGACTTTAACGTTATGCATGGCTGCTAAGGTTAATTAACTTCCTGAAAAACATTGGTAATTGAAGGATAATGAAAATTATCCCAATACTTTGGTATAGCTGCTACTATAAGTTATTGAGAAATTCATAAATTATTGCCCCAATTGTTACAAACACCCCCCCCCCCCCCCCCCCCTTCCCTTCTTGTGTAATATAAGCTCTTGAATTAGATAGACACTACTGGAAATTCTGAAATTTCCGACCACCTGAAAGTGATCTTAAATCAAGTTGAAAGTCTTGTTCCGACCACTTTTGGTATCCAGAAAAACCTTTGTTGCTATTTCCGATCACTTTTTGGACTTTTTGGTATCAACTTAATTTAAGATCATTTTCAGGTGGTCGGAAATTTCAGAATTTCCAGTAGTGAGATAACCCAACCAAGTTGATTATGTCGTAATTGATTTGGTAACTGTGAGATTTCAAGATTGATTTCTTGTAAACATTGCCTATTGGTTTTATTGGTATGAGTTGGTTCTTGACAAGTTGATATGGTAATTGGTTTGGTAACTACAAGATTAATTTCAAGTTTGACTTCTGGTGAGAGCTATCTATTGGTCTTCTTAGTTTGAACTTCTTAGTTAGAAACTAATATAAGGTTCTAAGTTTGACTCATAATAAAAGCTGTCTTAGTCTTCTTAGTTTGAACTTGTTATTGTGTAATATAAGCTTTTGAGTTAAATGTGATAGCCCCAACCAAGTTGTTCAAATATTTGATTTTGGAACTACAAGGTTCCTCTTGGTTTGAGCTCGTGAATCGGTTCTTATGTAATATATGCTTTTAAGTTAGATGTAACAATTAACCTCAAGATTTCAAGTTTGACACATACTGAGAGTTGTTTATTAGGTTTTTAATTTGAGTCGCAACTTAATTTAATTAGCATAGAAAAATGAAGCAATTTGCAGCCAGAAAGCAACTTGCCATCCAATGGGATTGAAATTTGACTAAAGAAAACTCGGTAGGTTGATTATATTGATCAATTCATCACAGGGAAAGCCATTAAACATACACTGAAATAGAAAAGACACAGTCAACTGTGAAAAGTCATCCAATCCAACCAGCAAAGAGCAGTCTATAAATTGCATGTTAATCTTAACATTCCCCACACATCATCTCTTTTCCCTCTACCCTCCAAACAATCCTTTTTGCAGACTGTACTAACACAAATCAATGGCTACCATTACCTCCCAAATCAAATTGTGGCTCAAGAAAGGCTGCACCCATGGCATCCTGCTAGCCAGGAAAGCCCTCCCAGTTCACAGATTCCTGGAGGGAGCCACTGGGAACCTGAAGGGCAGATTTCAGCTCGTGAGAACCCTAACCACGACGCTGCATGGCTTTAAAAAGGCCGCAGAAGATCAAAAGCATGCTGAAAGAAGATTAGCAGACTGCTGGGAAGAGATTCATGGCGAAAATGATTGGGTTGGCCTGCTGGAACCCTTTGATTCTCTGCTAAGAACCGAGCTGATCCGTTATGGAGACATGGCTCAAGCATGCTATGACGCCTACGAGGAAGACCCATCTTCCAGATTCGGCTATAAAATCAAGATTGAGCCTCACATGTTCTTCAAAAGCCTGGGATTGACCAAATATGGGTACGATGTCACCAAATACATCTACTCATCCTACAACCTTGATGTCCCAAACTTCTTCAATAAACCTCTCTTATCCGACGACTGGACCGAAGGAGCAAGCTGGATCGGCTATGTCGCGGTCTCAAACGACGAATACTCAAGACACCTCGGCCGGAGAGACATAACCATTGCCTGGAGAGGCACTGTGACAGGCCTGGAGATATTCGCAGACATCCAGGACTTCCAAACCTCCACAGAAGACCATTCTCTCCCCACCCATGACCCTTCAATCAAGGTTGAAGATGGATTCTTGGATGTATACACCAAGAACGACGAATCCAACACTTTCTGCAACAAATCAGCAAGAACCCAGGTTGCAGAAGAAGTCCAGAGACTACTCCATGAATATTCAGGCGAGAAACTGAGCATTTCAGTGACAGGCCACAGCCTGGGCAGCGCTCTTGCCACCTTAAACGCTTATGACATAGCAGAAAATATGATTCAAGACAACGGAGAAAAAATACCCATCATCAGCGTGTTCTCGTTCTCCGGGCCGAGAGTTGGGAACTTCAGATTCAAGCAGAGAATGGAAGAACTAGGAGTGAAAGTACTGAGAGTAGCGAACATCCACGACGCGGTGCCGAAAGTGCCTGGGGTTTTGTTGAACGAACGCCTGCCTGTGTTTATGCAAAAGCTTGTTAAGTTTCTGCCATGGAGTTACTTCCATGTCGGGGAAAAGCTTATGTTGGATCACACTAAATCTCCCTTCATAAAAAAGTCAATCGACATTGCAGAAGTCCACAACTTGGAGCTTCTTCTGCATTTGCTGGACGGGTACCAGGGGGAAGGAAGGCCGTTCTTGCGCGCAACTGGGAGGGATCTTGCTCTGGTAAACAAATCTAAAGATTTGTTGAATGATTCTTTGCAGATTCCACCGAAATGGAGAGATGCATTGAGGAAGAAAGTTGATAACTGATTAATTAGGAACTCCAAGCTAAGGGACACCATTGCTGGTCAATGGTTGTTAAATTAATTTATTTATGAACATATAAGGCTGTAGGATAAGTTTAATTTATTGTTGCATGGCTATTTATACCATTGTTTTTCTTAGCTTGTCGTAGAGTAACATTTTTCCTCAAAAATTTTATATTCCAAAGTTTGTAACATTTAGATAATTTAATGCATTATAATCCACCTTTAAATTGTGATATATGTTATTTTATTAATTTATTAATATAGAGGCTTAACATTTCATATCACTATTATTTTTACTACAAATGTTTTAGGCTTGTGGTTCGCTCGTCAAGCCGATCACGAGTCATATACATACATACATACATACATACACACATACACACACACACACACACACACACACACACACACACACACACACACACACACACACATATATATATATATATATATATATATATATATATATATATATATATATAGCCGAGCGGCTCGTGAGCTGCTCAGTTAAAACTCAACTCGAGCTCGGTCAACTCCAATTCGAGCTCAAACCGGCTCGTTTCATAACCGCCGATCGAGCTCGACTCGTTTATACCCCTAATCCTTATATAGGTTCTATTATTGTTTGATTTTTTTTTTTCGCTTTTTTTTTTTAGGGAAGAAAAGGGGGGTTACCCAAATATACTAATTAATCACAGGTGGTGCTCAGATTGAACGCACCCTCCATTCTCATGAGATCACGAAACCATCGGTGGATAAATTAAATCCATCCCCTCGTAGTGGTCCTTTGGCGCAGCTTTCGCTAACTCGTCCGCAACCCTATTTCTCTCTCGGGGGATATGCTTCAAGGTGACTGTCCAGTCCTTCCCTAGCCACTCTTTACACCATTTGACGAGCGTATCGCAATGGCCCAGAAGGTTGAGATCCCCGTTTATCCAGTTAACTGCTTGTTGTGAGTCGCTTAGGATATGCACTTTCCTCTCACCAAGTTCTCAAGCCCACTTGATGCCCAAGTAAATTGCCCACAATTCTGCTTCGAACAACTGAAGTGGTCTTGGTCATGCAACTGAAGCCTGTGATCCAGTGTCCTGCATGGTTACGAAGAACCCCACCACACCCTGTCATGTGGCTCTCTATTTGGTCTCTTTATGTACGCAATTTGTGAGCTACGGAGTATTACACATGTCTTCCTCATATGACTTATCTCTCATATGTGAATTGTGAATTATTACATAGGAATGAGATTTACACGCCCATTTCATGATATTGGAAAAGTCAAGAAGTAAACGTTAATTTCTTCACAAACATTGCTAATTATTACATAGGAATAGAGCTTATGCCTTTAAAAAATTAAACCATGTTCTTTTAGAACGAATTTTAGTGCGTTTAAGGATATATAGATTAAACATATTATTACTCTTTACTTGTGTCAAATGAAAAGACACATTAAAGAATCCTAAAGATAGTTCACCTCATTTAACGCTTAAACCACATGTTAACCTACATTCATATAGAACTCTCAAACTTTGTACATTGAATATATGATAACACATGAACCAAGGAAGTTTTTCAGTGAGGAATACTAGTTTTATGGCACTGACTTAAACGCTTTATTGCTACTAGTCTCTTCTGCCAAGTGATTACAATTTTGATTAATTAAAGGGTAGTCACAATATCTTTAATTGACTAAATGTTACTTCCTCCGTCTCATTTTACCTGTCTTACTTTCCTTTTTAGTTTGTCCCAAAATAGTGTCATCTTTCTAAAATTGAACATAACTATCACTCTACATTTCTCAATTTACCGTTTTGACTTTTCAAATTTTTAGAGGTAAGTACAATTGTACTTTGTACAAATAACACCTACTATAAGGGACAAAATTGAAAAGTTAGTAACATTTGTTATATTGTATTAAAAATCGTGCAAAAAGCAAATGAGACAATCAATTAGGGACGGAGGGAGTATTAAGTTTAATCACATTGAGGGAAGCATTGAGGAAGAAAGTTGATCACTGATTAGTAACTCTAAGGGACACAATTGTTAGTCATTGGTTGTTAAATTATTTTATTTATTAACATATAAGGTTGTATAGTTGTATAGTATGATAAGTTTATTGTTGATGGCTATTCATACCATTGTTTTTCTTGTGGATAGGGCGGGTAACATTTTTCTCAAAAATTTTATAATTGAAAGTCTGTAGCATTTGGATAATTTAATGCATTATATATAATCCATGTTTAAATTGTGATATATGTTATTTTATTAATATAGAGGCTTAACATTTCTCATCGTTATTATTTTTACTACAGAATGTTTTCAGATTATGCATGTTACTACATAGGATCGTTATATAGGTTCTATTATTATTTGGTCTTTTTTTTTTCGCTTTATTTGGTCTCTCATATGTATGTAATTTTTGAGTTATGGAGTATTACATATGTTTTCTTAATATATATGACTTATCTCTTGTATGTGATTTGTAAATTATTATATAGAAATCGAGGTTTACAGGCCCATTTTACGGTATGTAAAGGAAAAGTCAAAGAAACAAATGTTAATTTCTTAACAAACACTGCTAATTTAATAAGGAAAATGAAAACGATGTCAAGACTTTAATGTTATGCATGGCTCCTACTAAGGTTAATTAACTTCCTGAAAAACATTGCTAACTGAAGGATAACGAAAACTATCCAAAGACTTTGGTATGGTATAACTAAGTACAAGGATCTAAGTTTGACTTATAATAAGAGCTGTCTATTAGCTGTCTTAGTTTGAGTTGGTTATTGTGTAATATAAGCTTTTGAGTTAAATGTGATAGTCCCAATCAAATTGGTCAGATAGTTGACTTCGTAAATACAAAGTTCTTCTTGGTTTGAGCTTGTGAGCTGGTTCTTATGTAATATAAGCTTTTGTGTTAGATGAGGCAACTCTAGCCAAGTTGGTTGAATACGTTATTAACGAGGTTTCAAGTTTAACTAGTCGTCTATTAGCCTTCCTCATTTGAGTCACAACTTCGGGTACAGGCAGCATTATATATATTTTCAAACTGAAATTTAATTAGCATAGAAAAATGAGGCAATTTGCATCCAGGAAGCAACTTCCCATCCAATGGGATTGAAATTTGACTAAAGAAAAATCCGTAGGTTGATTATATTGATGATCAATTCATCACAGGGAAAGCCATTAAATATACACTGAAATAAAAAGACACAGTCAACTGTGAAAAGTCATCCAACCACCTCTGAGCACTCTATAAATTGCATCTTAATTCTAACATTCTCCACACATCATCTCTTTTACCCTCTACCCTCCAAACAATCCTTTTTGCAGACTCTACTAACACAAATCAATGGCTACCATTACCTCCCAAATCAAATTGTGGCTCAAGAAAGGCTGCACCCATGGCATCCTGCTAGCCAAGAAAGCCCTCCCAGTTCACAGATTCCTGGAGGGAGCCACTGGGAACCTGAAGGGAAGATTTCAGCTCGTGAGAACCCTAACCACGACGCTGCATGGCTTTAAAAAGGCCGCAGAAGATCAAAAGCCTGCTGAAAGAAGATTAGCAGACTGCTGGGAAGAGATTCATGGCGAAAATAACTGGGTTGGCTTGCTGGAACCCTTTGATTCTCTGCTAAGAACCGAGCTGATCCGCTATGGAGACATGGCTCAAGCATGCTATGACGCCTACGAGGAAGACCCATCTTCCAGATTCGGCTATAAAATCAAGATTGAGCCTCACATGTTCTTCAAGAGCCTGGGATTGACCAAATATGGGTACGATGTCACCAAATACATCTACTCATCCTACAACCTTGATGTCCCAAACTTCTTCAATAAACCTCTCTTATCCGACGACTGGACCGAAGGAGCAAGCTGGATCGGCTATGTCGCGGTCTCAAACGACGAATACTCAAGACACCTCGGCCGGAGAGACATAACCATTGCCTGGAGAGGCACTGTGACAGGCCTGGAGATATTCGCAGATATCCAGGACTTCCAAACCTCCACAGAAGACCATTCTCTCCCCACCCATGACCCTGCAATCAAGGTTGAAGATGGATTCTTGGATGTATACACCAAGAACGACGAATCCAACACTTTCTGCAACAAATCAGCAAGAACCCAGGTTGCAGAAGAAGTCCAGAGACTACTCCATGAATATTCAGGCGAGAAACTGAGCATTTCAGTGACAGGCCACAGCCTGGGCAGCGCTCTTGCCACCTTAAACGCTTATGACATAGCAGAAAATATGATTCAAAACAACGGAGAAAAAATACCCGTCTGCGTGTTCTCGTTCTCCGGCCCGAGAGTTGGGAACTTCAGATTCAAGTCGAGATTGGAAGAACTGGGAGTGAAAGTACTGAGAGTGGCGAACATCCACGACGCGGTGCCGAAAGTGCCTGGGGTTTTGTTGAACGAACGCCTGCCTGTGTTTATGCAAAAGCTTGTTAAGTTTCTGCCGTGGAGTTACTTCCATGTCGGGGAAAAGCTTATGTTGGACCACACTAAATCTCCCTTCATAAAAAAGTCAATCGACATTGCAGAAGTCCACAACTTGGAGCTTCTTCTGCATTTGCTGGACGGGTACCAGGGGGAAGGAAGACCGTTCTTGCGCGCAACTGGAAGGGATCTTGCGCTGGTAAACAAATCTAAAGATTTGTTGAATGATTCTTTGCAGATTCCACCGAAATGGAGGGATGCATTGAGGAAGAAAGTTGATAACTGATTCATTATTAGGAACTCCAAGCTAAGGGACACCATTGCTGGTCATTGGTTGTTAAATTATTTTATTTATTAAGGTTGTAGGATAAGTACAGTTTAATTTATTGTTGCATGGCTATTTATACCATTGTTTTTCTTGTCGATAGGGTAACATTTTTCCTCCAAAATTTTATAATTAAAAGTTTGTAACATTTGGATAATTAATGCATTATAATCCACGTTTAGATTGTGATATTTGTTATTTTATTAATATATAGAGGCTTAACGTTCTTTTCACTATTATTTTTACTACAAAATGGTTTTTAGATTGTGCATATTACTACATGGGGTCCTTGTATATGTTCTATTATTATTTGTTTTTTTTTTTTTTTTTTTTTTTTTTTTTTTTTTTTTTTGTGGTCTCTCATATGTACGTAGTTTGTGAGCTATGAAGTATTATCACACATACATGTCTTCTGTCATATGCTTTTATCTCTCATATGTGATTTATGAATAATTATTACATAGGAACATGGTTTACGCGTTCATTTCACCGTAAAGGAAAAGTCAAGAAGCAAAGATTAATTTATTATCAAACACTGCTAATTATTACATATGAACAGAGTTTATGCAAAAGCCGCATGTTCTTTTTAAGAATGAATTTAGTGTAAGGATAGATTAAGCATATTATTACTTTTTAGTTGTGTCAAATTAAAAGGCACATTAAAGAATCCTAAAAGATAGTTCACCTCATTTATATAGAACTCTCACATTACTATACATTGAATATGTGAACACATGAACAAGGAAGTTTCCTAAGGAGGAATACTAGTTCCAATTCTATGGCCCTCGCTTAAATGTCTTGTTGCTCCTAGTCCATTTGAGATGCTACTCTATCTAAAAAGATGGTATATAACTAAGCTTTGTCTTGACCAACTTTCCAAGGAGTATACTTAGGAATTGTGTATCACATGTCAGTATAATTTGTTTGTTAGGCTTTAAAATCCATTTTGACAAGTGATTACAATTTTGGTTAATTAAACATTAGTCACAACATTTTTAATTGACTAAAGGTTATTAAGTTTAATCACATAAAGATCGGCAATAACCTGATAATTGTTTAGTTATCTTACAATTTTTAATTAATTGAGGAGTAGCCATGATATCCTTAATCAATTAAAATTATATATTAAGTTGTTTCGCTATATCACTTAAAGTTTTAGACATATCAATTACGATTAATTATATATAATATGATGAAATTCAGCTCACGTGGAATGAAATATTGAGCTATGATCATAATTTAGCCCACAGACAATTATGCATTGGCATATAGTTTGGTAGTTTTGTTATTAATGATAAAAAAAATTAAACAAAAATCGTACCCATTCTGTTTCCACCATTCAACCTTAATGGACACATTATACGTAAAAATATAATTTAGCTCACAGACAATTTTTATAACATTTAATTTGAGTCTATCTTTTGCATAAACTACATTGGTAACATCGTCACGAAGACCAATAAACTTCATAATTAGATTACTTGCTAAAGATTTCGGTAAATTGACAAATTGATTGTCAATAGCTTAAACAATGAATCGACTTTCTCAATATGGTCAACTAAATGGAGGGAAGCATTGAGGAAGAAAGTTGAATAGTGATTAGGAACTCCAAGGGACACCATTGCTGGTCATTGGTTGTTAACTTATTTTATTTATTAACATATAAGGTTGAGGATTAATTAGTTCATTGTTGCATGGCTATTTATACCATTGTTTTTCTTGTCGGTAGCTAGGTAACATTTTTCCTCAAAATTTTTATAATTGAAAGTTTGAAACATTTGGATACTTTAATGCATATATATATATATATATATATATATATATATATATATATATATATATATATATATATATATATATATATATATAAGAGCCCAAGAGAGTTAGGCCTATAATGGGTAGAAAAAAAGGCGGTCACAGATTTTAATCAAATGAATGGCTCAGATTGATTAAAAGATTGATCAGATTTAAATTTTACACTAAAATTTCCTAAAATACCCACACACCGTTACTAATTCCGTTAAAATTTTAAGAATTGTCGTTAGTTCACCGTTAACTTACTCATTGATTTCAATAAAAAAAATGTCTTAGGTTCGAACCTCATCCCAATCAAAGTTGGCATAATTAGTACTCTATTTTACTCTTATTAAATTATATAAATAATAATTTAGTAGTTACAACAAAAAATAATACATGTGCATTTCTTTAATTTAGAATTATGTGTCCACAATGCCTTTATTCAAAAAAAAAAAATTATTCATTATCAATAAATTAAATAAGAGAAATAATTTTATTAGTTATATTGTCTTTATTTTTCTTCAATATAAAAATTCTTTATATTCAAATTTATTAATTGATTATATTCGCTACATTATCCTTACAATGTCTTTATTCCGTGAAAAAAAAATTATTAATTATCAATAAATTAATTAAAAGAAATATTTTCATTAGTTATATTGTTTTTATTTTTCTCAAATGTAAAAATTTTCACATTCAAATTCATCAATTGATTATATTCACTACATTATCTATTATCTTTTTTGTGCACTATTTTTCTAATTAAATATCAAAGTTATAATACAAAATGCATTCAAAAGTTATAATACAAAATAATGCTATATATTTATTTACCAAGTATTTTATTAATACCATGAAAAAATTTAAAAAATATAATTAATAAAGCCAACCATATTAACTACTTGAGAGATTTTGTGACAAAGAGAGTATTCAAATCACACAACAAATTGAAGCGAGAACTACCTCGCAATGTCCTTGTTTGACAATCCGCAGTTAGCGGTTAGCGTTAGCGGATTTGACCAACGAATTTATTTAATTATTAACCTTGGGTAGAAAAAATGACCGCCAAATTGTTAAATCAAATGAATGGTTCATATTGTTCAGGTTTTAATTTTTTTTCTTTTAAGATTTTCTAATTTATCGTTAATTATATGATTATCCATTTAACCTTTCCGTTAATTCACCGTTAGTCTAATTATAATATTAAAGTCTAGTATAGAATTATAACTACACCATTAATCTAATTCTAATATTAAAGTCTTAATAGAACTTAACCACAAATCCTAATGTCGGAATCTCCTCAAACAATATTAGTATATATTTAATATTTTATGCCCTAATTTTTATTTGTTCTCCCTTATGTCCCGTATTTGGTTTCAACCATACCTATACAATTATTTTATTGACAATTATAATCAATCTTGACTATATTATCTTGCATTTGTAAACTTAGAATTACCTATTTAACCCGCACGGGCTTAGCTCAATGGTTTAGTGGGTAGTATTTGGGAGAAGGGACCAAGGTTTGAACCTCGGCGGCGGCAGTGCGGGAATTATGTCCAAAGTGGGCAGATTCCTTGTGCGTATCAGCATTTGGCCTTGTCTGCTGAACCATTGAGTCACCGTGATTTACAACTTCCCACAATGCTCTGTCGGCTCGGAGTGTGGGGGGCCCTTGGGGTTGGGGACTCAACCTTTGGGAGAAGAATTACCGATTTAAATACGCAAATTCAACCTTCAATTATCTATGCATGAACAATTTCAATATAATCCTGCCTTAATATACTTTAAATACTTATTTAAAAAAAAAAAGCATTGGACATTATCCCAATCGCGCAATGCGCGTAAAAAAACTAGTTATTAATATAAAGGCAGAGGCTTAACATTTCTTATCGCTATTATTTTTATTATAGTGTTTTCAGATTATGCATGTTACTACATGGGTCATTATATAGGTTTTATTATTATTTAGTGTTTTTAAAAAAAAAATAAATTGTGAGCTACGAAGTATTACACAAATTTTTCTAATATGATTTATCTCTTATATGTAATTATGAATTATTATCGGTGAAGGAAAAGTCAAGAAGCAAACATTTAATATAATTTCTTAACAAACACTGCTAATTTAATAAGGAAAATGAAAACTATGTCAAGACTTTAAGGTTATGGCTGCTAAGGTTAATTAACTTCCTAAAAAACAGTGCTAGTTGAAGAATAATGAAAACTATCCCAAGACTTTGCTATAGCTGCCACTATAAGTTATTGAAAAATTCATAAATTATAGCCCCAATTGCTTCAAAACCCCCCTTCTTGTGTAATATAAGCTTTTAGATTAGATAGCTAACCCTAATCAAATTAATCAGATAAATGATTTGGTAATTACAAAGTTTCAAGTTTGATTCTTTGTGAAAGTTACATATTGGTCTTATTGGTTTGAGTTGGTTCTTGGCAAGTTAATCAAGTAGTTGAATTGGTAACTACAAGATTAATTTCGAGTTTGACTTAGCTTCTCATGAGAACTATCTATTGGCTTTAATAGTTTGAGCCGATTCTTGTGTCATATAAGCTTTTGAGTTAGATGTGGAGTTGTGGCAACTCCAACCAAGTTGGTTAGATAGGTTAGTTGATAACTACAAAGGTCTATTAACCTTCTTAGAATAGTTTGAGCTAGTTAATAATTATTGTGTAATATAAGCTTTTCATTTAAATGTGATAGTCCCAAACAAGTTAATCAGATAGTTCACTTCGTAACTACAAGGTTCTTCTTTGAGTAAGTTTGAGCACGTGAGGCGACGGTTCTTATGTAATATAGACTTTTGAGATAACAACTCTATCAGTTGGTTGAGTGGTTGACTTGTTATCTGCAAGGTTTCAAGTTCGACTCATTTTTTGATCAACTGTAATTTAATTAGCATAGTAATTAAAAATAAAGCAATTTGCAGTCGGAAAGCAACTCCCCATCCAATTGGATTGAAATTTGACTAAAGATCAAAAACTCGGTAGGTTGATTGATGAATTCATCACAGGGAAAGCCATTGAAAATACACTGAAATTAAAAGACAGAGTCAACTGTGAAAAGTCATCCAATCCAACCACCAAAGAGCAGTCTATAAATTGCATGTTAATCCTAACATCCCCACACATCATCTCTTTTCCCCTACCCTCCAAACAATCCTTTTTGCAGACTGTACTAACACACATCAATGGCTACCATTACCTCCCAAATCAATTTGTGGCTCAAGAAAGGCTGCGGCCATGGCTTCCATCTACCCAAGAAAGCCCTCCCAGTTCACAGATGCCTGGAGCGCTCCTCCTTTCTTGGACTGGCAAGAAATGGGGGAGCCACTGGGAACCTGAAATGCAGATTTCAGGTCGCGAGAACCATAACCACGAGGCTGCATGGCTTTGAAAAGGCCGCAGAAGATGAAAAGCCTGCTGAAAGAAGATTAGCAGAGTTCTGGGAAGAGATTCATGGAGAAAATGACTGGGTTGGCCTAATGGAACCCTTTGATTCTCTGCTAAGAACCGAGCTGATCCGCTATGGAGACATGGCTCAAGCATGCTATGATGCCTACGAGAAAGACCCATCTTCCAGATTCGGCCACAGAATCAAGATTGAGCCTCACATGTTCTTCAAGAGCCTGGGATTGACCAAATATGGGTACGATGTCACCAAATACATCTACTCATCCTACAACCTTGATGTCGCACACTTCTTCAAGCACAAACCCCTTTGGTCCAACGACTGGACCCAAGGAGCAAGCTGGATTGGCTATGTCGCGGTCTCAAACGACGAATACTCACAACACCTCGGCCGCAGAGACATAACCATTGCCTGGAGAGGCACTGTGACAAGCCTGGATATATTCTCAGACATCCAGGACTTCCAAACCTCCACAGAACACCATTCTCTCCCAACCCATGACCCTTCAATCAAGGTTGAAGATGGGTTCTTGGATATATACACCAAGAACGACGAATCCAACACTTTCTGCAACAAATCAGCAAGAACTCAGGTGGCAGAAGAAGTCCAGAGACTACTCCATGAATATTCAGGCAAGAAACTGAGCATTTCAGTGACAGGCCACAGCCTGGGCAGCGCTCTTGCCACCATAAACGCTTATGACATAGCAGAAAATATGATTCAAGACAACGGAGAAA
The DNA here is from genome assembly GCF_001879475.1 of Ipomoea nil. Taxonomy (NCBI): domain Eukaryota; kingdom Viridiplantae; phylum Streptophyta; class Magnoliopsida; order Solanales; family Convolvulaceae; genus Ipomoea; species Ipomoea nil. Next base: position 6,804,245 of record NW_017617116.1, read on the forward strand.
AAATACCCCTCTGCGTGTTCTCGTTCTCTGGGCCGAGAGTTGGGAACTTCAGATTCAAGCAGAGATTGGAAGAACTGGGAGTGAAAGTACTGAGAGTGGCGAACATTCATGATGCCGTGCCGAAAGTGCCTGGGGTTTTGTTGAACGAACGCCTGCCTGTGTTTATGCAAAAGCTTGTTAAGTTTCTGCCATGGAGTTACTTCCATGTCGGGGAAAAGCTTATGTTGGACCACACTAAATCTAACTTCATAGAAAAGTCAATCAACATTGCAAAATTTCACAACTTGAAGTTTCTTCTGCAGTTGCTGGACGGGTACCAGGGGGAAGGAAGATAGTTCTTGCGCGCAACTGGGAGGGATCTTGCGCTGCTAAAGTTGATCAGTGATTGATTTGGAACTCCAAGGGACACCTTTAATTTATTTATTAACAGATATGGTTGTAGGATAAGTTCATTGTTGCATGGCTATTTATATTTTATACCATTGTTTTTCTTGTTAGAAGTGTAACATTTTTCGGGCCACATTTTTCCACAATAATAGTTTTACAATTCAGAGTTTGCACTTTGCAATATTGATAATTCAATAAATTGTTTTTTTTTTTTTTTTGAATGAATCAAAGAGTGGTATGTAAGTAGGGTATTAATTACTCATTAGAATATGGGGGATGGATACGTTGAATTGGAGAATTGAATGATCCTGTTTGGTAAAATAGTTAATTTATAGGTTATTTTGACTTATTTAATCACTATTAACTTTTTGATTTGATTAAAAAATTAATATAAATGTTTGGTTAATTAATTTTTTGTAACTCCAAAATGTTAAAATTCAAAAAAGTGTTCAAAGTTACTTTTTCAATAAGTATTTTTTAGAAATGAAATTATACCAAACAACTATCAGTTAAGAGCTAATTACCGAACACCTTTTTACAATAAGCTAATGTTATCAACTAGTTATACCCTCTAATCATCTAATGAACCCAATCAGCTAACAATTATTCGCTATCAGCTAACAACTATGAGCTATTAGCTAACAATCATTTACCAAACAGGGCCAAAGGCTTGTGGTCTAACACTCTAACCTAGGGATATGATTGAGTGGAAGAGACTCATCCATCCTTATTAACCAAAGGGTTAAGGGTGTGATCCTGGGCGCTCACCTAGAACCAAGAATGACTCGTGGTCTGATATAGTTGCATGAAGTGACCCTTCCAAATTGGGAGGTAATTAGGAGAATAACTTCTGCAGTAACTCGGGAGTCGGGACAAGATCCTGTGGACTTATTTTTGAGAGAGAAAGGAGATGATATATTAAAGATCAACCAAAGACGATGAGATACAGGTGGGTGGCATAGAAAACCACGAACCAATGGCAGACATAGAATCATAAGCCCGCGCTAGAACATGAGCTAAATAATTCGCTGACCTGTTGACATGGCGAACTGAAACGTTCCCAATGCCACTAGCAATCTTATGGCATTGCTTTACTACCGAACCAACATATGAAATATCATGTGGACTTATAACTAGTTGAATATTTAAAATAAAATAAAAAAGTGTGAAACGTGACTATCACGTGATACATTTCACTTTATTCCTTGCACCCATTTCTTCTCTCTTCTTTCCGTGGCCGGCTGACGGAATGCTGGCATCTCGCTGAGCCACCTTCACTGAACAACACTTTTTTTTTTTTTTTTTTTTTTTTTGTTTTCTTGAAATCCTTAGCCGCAAAGATAAAAGCTTTGGATTCAATACTCTCACTGGAATTCCAGATCTCCCCTCCGAGAATACCAAATCCCAGATAGGGGTTTTCAGCCCCTTAAGCCCTAGCTACCCAAATCTACAGTACTGAATTTTTAATGCAATCCACCCAAGTTTCCGTCGAATCCAGCTGATTTCTCGAACTGGGTCGCCCATGGATTTCGTGGAGCTGGAGGCGATCGAGGGCCTCCGATGGTCGTGGAACTCCTGGCCCGTTTCGAAATCCGAAGCTTCGGGTTTAGTAGTCCCTCTCGCGATCATGGCCACGCCGCTGATGGCTTTCAATGAGCTCCCGCTGCTCCCTTACGACCCTCTCATCTGCTCCGACTGCGGCGCGGTTTTGAATCCCTATGCCCGCGTCGATTACACCACCAGAATTTGGTCCTGCCCGTTTTGCTACCGGAAAAACCCCTTCCCCAAATCGTATCTCGCCATCAGCGAGAACAACATCCCGGCGGAGCTTTTCCCGACGTATAGTACGGTGGAGTATCAGCTGGGGAAAAAGGGGTTGGCAATGCCCCATAACAATCACTCGGCTCCGAATTTGATGCCCGGGTTCGGAAACGGGTCGTCGTTGGTGTCGCCGAGGTCGCCATCATTTTCGTCTCACCCTTCGTTTTCCGGCTCCTCTTCTATGGCGCCAGGGGCGGATTGCACCGGGCCGGCATTCGTGTTCGTCGTGGATGCTTGTACGCCGGACGAGGAGTTGAGGGTTGTGAAGAATGAGCTATTGCACGTGATTGCGCAGCTCCCGGATTATGCTTTAGTGGGGTTGGTGGTTTTCGACTCCATGGTTAGGGTTTATGATCTCAGCTTTGCAGACTGCTTCAGAGTGGTGCTTTTCCATGGGGAGCGTGAGCTCTCATCTCAGGAGGTATATATAGTATACTCTACTTACTAAATTTTAGCTTCAAAAGTTGGTTTACTTATCAGTTGTCATGTTTGTAAAATATAATCTATTACCCCAAAGCTCAGAGTTTTAGATAGTGAAGATGAAAGGAGTAAGGTGCATTGTTCTATCTACTGTGTGATTTTTGTGATCTTCTTTAGCCATGCATTATTTCATAGAAGTGAGACAAAGCTTAGTGAAAGTGAAATTGTATAGCTTTTGGAATTGGTACTAATATATTCTTGGTGTGAAAGCTGAGAATCTTATCTCCTTTCTTGATTTTTATGGTTTAGTCGTAGATTAAATCCATAGAACAGAATGCTTACTCTCAAATTCTGTATATTAGTTTGAGAATTTGATAAATGAAAAGACTGATGGCCACGGGAATTTGAGAATTTGTCTTCTATGTTTTGATTCTTTGTATTATACAGACCAAGCAGTTACTAGGCATTCATCCGGTGAAGTACCAAACGGGAATGATGCCAAGTGTGCAGAAAGAGGGATTCCTTGTACGGTTGTCAGATGGGGAATTTAGTATATCGGCTGCGATTGAGGATATCCAATCTTTGCCGAATGTCAGGCCAGGCCATCGTCCTGTTAGAGCGACGGGAGTTGCAGTTTCAGTTGCTGTTGGACTTCTAGAAGGGTACTTGGTTAACACGGGTTCTCGTATCACGATTTTCACCTCGGGGCCAACAACCATTGGCCCAGGGAAGGTGGTAGATTCAGATTTTCGAAATGCAATCAGAACTCACAGAGATGTGGATAATGGTCATGCAGCTTATTACACGAAGTCTTGTGGATTTTACAAAAAGATCTCGGAGAGACTTTCTGATTCGTCAATTGTTCTTGATCTGTTCGCCTGTTCGTTGGATCAAGTTGGAGCAGCAGAACTTAAGGATCCCGTGGAATGTTCGGGAGGTTTCATGATGTTAGGAGAATCTTTCGAGTCCGACCAATTCAAAAAGTGTTTGCGTCACTTGTACAGCCGCGATGAGTTTGGGAATCTGAAGATGTGTTTTGATGCAACGTTGGAAATAGTAACCACGAAAGACGTAAGAATCTGTGGAGCCCTTGGCCCTTGTGTATCGCTACACAAGAAGAATGGTTCGGTGAGTGACAAAGAAATTGGTCAGGGCGGTACCCATATCTGGAAATTAGGTACCCTCACCAACAAAACATGCATCGCCTTCTATTTTGAAGTCGGGGGTGAACAGAAAGCGCAACCCAGCTCAGCATTCTTCATACAGTTCATAACACGCTACAGATGTGGAAACATGGGATTTCGGAAAAGGGTGACAACTGCAGCGAGAAGGTGGGCTGGGACCCACTCTGCGGAAATTGTTGCCGGGTTTGATCAGGAAGCTGCTGCATCGTTAATGGCTCGGCTCGCCATCCATAAACTCGGGAGCACTTTTGCGCCCGACGTAATCAGGTGGCTGGATAAAATGTTGATACGCTTCGCTTCAAAGTTTGGGGATTACGTGCAGGAAGACCCATCGTCCTTCCGTCTCTCCTCCACTTTCTCCCTATACCCACAGTTCATGTATTATCTAAGGCGGTCTCAGTTCATCGAGGTTTTCAACTGCACTCCCGACGAGACCGCATTCTTCAGGCTGATGCTAAACCGCGAGGGAGTGGTAGGGTCTCTTATAATGGTGCAACCCACCCTCTTCCAGTACTCATTCGACGGCCCACCTGTCCCTGTTCTACTCGACGTGTGCTCCATCTCCCCAGACGTTATTCTTCTCTTCGACTCCTACTTCCATGTCGTCATACATTACGGCTCCAAGATTGCACAGTGGCGAAAACTCGGCTATGACAGGGACCCGAGCCATGAAAGCCTCAGGAAACTGTTGGAAGCTCCAGAAGTCGACGCTGAGCAACTGGTGGCCGAGCGCTTTCCTGTTCCGAGGCTCATCAAATGCGATCAGCACGGTAGTCAGGCAAGGTTTCTCCTCGCGAAATTGAACCCGTCTGTAACTCATAATTCTACACATACAGATGGGAAAGATGTTATATTCACAGATGATATTAGCCTGCAAGTATTCATAGAGCATTTGCAGTCTTTGGCAGTGCAGGGTTGATTGTGTGTTGTATAGTTGTTTGGGGTTTTTTTTTTTTGGTTTTTTGTTTCAGTCGCAGCCCGCAGGTCGTATAAAGGAAACATTGTACATTAGTACTGAGATAGAACAAGTATCTTTGTTTAATACTCCCATATTTTTTTTTCTTATGTGGAGAAGAAAATGAAGGCTTTCCCTTCTTGCATAGTTGCATGCATTGCTCCTTATTTCATCAATTCTTATATCGTGCATCAGGGCGTACAATGCATTGTGCAATTTAAAAAAATTCCTGTTTGTTTTATACATACAGAATTGTATAGTAGAATATCCATAAACTCTTGACATAATCATTGTTGCAAAAATCGGTCTAGGGGTTAGGTGCCCCTAGACCGTGGCAATTTCCTCCCTAGGCGCCCACCTAGGCAATCAGCCGCCTAATCACCCGCTTAGCGCCTAACTTGGCCGAGTTAACTCGTCCATTTTTGGCCGCCTAAGCACCCGCCTAGCGCCTAACTTGACCGAGTTAACTCGTCCATTTTTTGTCGACCAGCCAGCTCGGACTTTCTAATCTCCTTTTTCATTATATATATATATATATATATATATATATATATATATATATATATATATACTCGCACACATGCACTGTTTTCTTTTTTAGTTAGCCGCATAGACGCCCGTCTAGGCGCTAGGCGCGCTACTCTACCGACTAGCGCCTACTGCAACTATGAATATACATAATACACAAATTCTTAACATAATACGTATAGATTTTTACACATAATACACATAAACTCTTAACGTAATACGCATGAACTCTTAGGGAGCATAATGCAGTCTACTTGTCATGTGAGCTACAAAGATACTCTAGCCCAAATATATCGAGGCCCATATCCATAAAATTAATCAGGCCTCCCAAAACCCTACCTTTCTACCGTATATAACCCTATCCCGCAGTTTCATTCCCTTTTCATCGCCGCTAAGAGCCCGTCGCGCCACTCGCAGTACTCTGCAGCGAAGGATTCAGCTTGCATTTCCACAGCAATGGTAAGTTTCGCTATTTTTCTATATGCTGTATGTATGTCCGAGCTTTTGCTATGTGAATTGACGGCGGTGGTGTACATAGGCGGACGCAGAGCATGATGTGGCGGCCGGACAGCCAAAGAAGAGAACGTTCAAGAAGTTCAGCTTCAGGGGCGTGGATCTCGATGCTCTTCTCGACATGTCCACCGATGATCTCGTTAAGCTCTTCACTGCCCGCGCTCGCAGAAGGTGCTACTCGATTCCTTTAGTAGTTTAATTGGATTTCTGTGCGTTGTAGTGTTATATGTCGACTGTCATTTCGATTTGGCGAAGAAATTGTATTGATTTGGCCTGGTGATTTTGGGTAGGTTTAAGAGGGGATTGAAGAGGAAGCCATTGGCGCTGATTAAGAAACTCCGCAAGGCGGTATGAATGAGATTACCCTTTTGGATAACCTTGTTTCATTATTTTTGTTTCTTGCTTAATAGTTATATGCCATTTTAGTTGTCTTGTTCTATGAATATGGAGAAAAATGTTCATGTCTGCACTGGTTTTTACTGAAGTTATTCATTATTTAAATGCTTAGTTCTGGGAATATAAAAGATTTGAATTTGAATAGCACTTGTTGAATTCTGTTGCTGGGAGTACAACTTAGATGATCAAAATTTCTTTTGTTTGATTGGTGAAGGAATCCATAACACACAACAAGATCTCTGGATTGCTATTGTGCATTTGTTTTGGATCATAGTCTGACTTGTGCCCTAACTTGAATTGTTTTGTTTTTTTGGTTCTTTAATAAATTATTATTGTTTATGCCAGTGATTAGTCCACAAAATTCAGTCTTTCTCCATGATTTAACGGAACCCCAAGTCCAGCTTCTAAGTTACAATCACAACCATACCTGTTGTTGGACTGATCCTATATCATAGTTTTAGAGTGCAAATTTTGATTGAAGTGGCTTAAATAAGCAAAGAATAATAATATTGTTAATCAGTGTTGATACTATTCTTTGATTTGTGCAAGATTAGCCTGGTTAACTCTTATCATACATTCTTTCACAGACCTTGCTACACTTCCCTACATTTACCACTCACACAAACTGAGTTGAAATATGAAATAAAAAAGAAAAAGGAAAAAACTAACTACACAGAAATAGTCACATTCGGGAGTGGCAAAATTTGTGTGGTTTTTGTAGGAGTGGGAAGCATTTACTTTCTTTCACTTATTGCATGGCTCATATGGTATCTAATGTTTGGTACATAGAAATAGAATGTGTCTAGCTAAGTGTTTGATGGCTGACTTAATATTGCTTAGAGGGGCAATGGAAAAGTGAGAATGTGTAATGGCTTTCCATGATATATGGTTTGTTTGATCACACTTCTTCATGTTCACTCTGCATCTCCAAACTGAACCCGTTTGTAGCTGATAAATATCTCTTAACAATGATCCTTTATTAGCTCTTAACAATGATCCTTTTAGTTTGCTGCTTGGTGTTGGACAGCAATCTAATGCATTTGTTACTTGCTGCAGAAACGTGAGGCCCCACCTGGTGAGAAGCCGGAGCCTGTCAAGACTCACCTTAGGAACATGATTATTGTTCCCGAGATGATTGGAAGTGTCATCGGTGTTTACAATGGAAAAACCTTCAACCAGATTGAGGTTAAGCCAGAGATGATTGGGCACTACTTAGCTGAGTTCTCAATTTCATACAAGCCTGTCAAGCACGGTAGGCCCGGTATTGGTGCTACTCACTCTTCGAGGTTCATTCCACTCAAGTGATGCACCTACCATTCCCCAAGTGCTTTCTTAGGGATCTTAGCAGTAACATTTATTGCAGTTTCAATGAATATTATGAATGTGAGAAATGAGAACCCTTTTTTAGTTTATGTTCTTAGCTATTGCTGATGAGTGAGCACAGTGGATCTATTACTTGTGTTCTATCAAATTGGTTTTGTACTATGCATTTTCCAAATCTCTCAAGTTTTTATCTTCTTGTTGGCTTTCTGGTTTATACTCCTGAGGTTTATGTGTGTGTGTGTGTTTGCATCTGTTTATACTCTGTATTTAGGGAAAATGGCACTTTTTCCCCCTGTGTTATATACTTATAGCACTTTTTTCCCCTATATTATTTAAGTGGCAATTTTCCCCCCTGATATATTAAATGGACATATTTACCCTTAAAATAAATATTTCTTTTATTTTACTTCTCCAACAAATTATAACCACAATTTGAAAAAATAAAATACATTAATTGTTGAATTTAGAATACTTTAAAAATAAAAAAATAAAATTTTAAAGTAATGTTTGAACCAACAGTTCAAATTGGATCCGAAATTGTGAAACAACGATTCAAAATAAAAATCAAATCGCGATTATATATACTTATATGTGAGAGTCAATATAAATGCGAAAAAAACATACACTATTTGCAAATATTATAATTCTAATTTTAAGCTATTGCTAGTAGTTGTTCCGATTTGAACCTCTGGTTCACGGTTCAGAATCTATTTTTTTCCACTTCACAATTTTAATAAACGGAAACCTAAATATTGGGTTATGTTATGAATCATAACCGAATTTTTTTTATTTGATTGCTATAGTGTTCGGTTCAGTTCGAACCGAACCGTGGCCATCCCTACGTATAAACAATAATTTGTTGAACAAGAGAAATAAATAAAATATGTATTTAAGGGTAAAAATGTCTATTTAATATTATCAGGGGAAAAACCGCCACTTTTATAATAATTGAGGGGGCAAATGTGGACGCATGAATAACTCAGGGGAAAAAAGTGCTATAAGCATATAACATAGGGGGAAAAAGTGCCATTTCCCCCCGTATTTATTAACTATAATTAAAGTGTGTTTGGTTCGAGAGATATTTTAAGATAATGGCCCTGTTTGGTAAATAGGTGCATGTTAGTTAATTTTGACTTATTTGATTACTATTAATTGTTTGATTTGGTTAATTAGCTTTTTGTACCTTCAAAATGTTAAAATTTCAGTTACTCAAAGTAACTTTTTTAATTCGTTTTTTGAGAAAAGAAATTATATTAAAAATCTATTATTTAATTTATTAGACACTTTTAGAATCAGCTAATGTTGTTAATCTAATCAAATAAAATAGTTATTAACTAATAGTCATTTACCAAACAAAGTACATAACTTGCGATGCTCTTTTATTGACTAAGCAACTTTTTCAATTAATATTTTGAGAAAAAAATTATACCAAATAACTATCAGTTAATATTTAATTTACTAGAACATCAGACAATGGTTACATGGAGATTGGAGAATATCCATTAGAAACATCCTGTGTGAACAGAATGAATGTGCGGATACCCTTGCAGACTTGGGCATAAAGTTAAATGGGGAATGGAATGAACTCATTTGGTGCCTCCCGGGCCTGGAAGAGAGTATTGATAATGATCGCCTTCGTACGACTTGGGTTCAAAGTGACAGGAACTAGTTCCCTATCGGGATATACCTCCTCCCTTTCGATGTAAAAAAAAAATATTTAATTTACTAAATACTTTTCTACAATGAGCAATGTATCAACTAATTATACCCTCTAATTAAATCAATCAACTAACAATCATCTATCAAACATGACTATATTTTTTATGCTTATTGGTTAATGGTTAATGATTAATGCAATAAGATAAAGTTGGTCACGTTTTATCAAATGATTAAACAAATATTTTCATTGAGACAAATTTGGGTCATGATTCAACAATTATTTTTCATTTGAGACAAATTTGGTTGCGTTTTGCCGCATTAAGAAACAAATATTTTCATTATAAAACAAATTTAGTTACGTTTTACAATATGAATAAAATATTAGAACTTAAGCTTCAATTCGTATTATACATTATTTAATTTACAGAGATGAATAAAGTGAATTATATAATTATATTGGCTTGCTAGTTCACTTTCCAGCCTCCTTCCGCCGTCGCTATCCGCCGCTCACACCACCCTTACAAGTTTCAACACTCAGATCAGATCACAGGAAGGTGTAATGAAAGTTCGTCCCAGCTTCCATCAACCTTCTCTGCACTGCATTTTCAACTTCTGCTACTCCTACCTGCAGACCAAACCAATCAAAATTTTACCCACTCCAACACCCTACCTAAAAGACTAGTCTTCACTCGTGCATCTAATAAACAATGTATGCACAAATGCTCCCAAATGCTCTGTCGGGCCGGGGTGTGGGAGCCCTTAGGGTTGGGATTCAGCCTTTGGAAGAATAAATAATGTATGTAGCAAAACCTGGAACTCCAGTCTGTAACAAAAATTAGAACAGGCAAGACTGGTCAAGTTGGTTAGACAGTTGGCTCACAAGGTTCCAAGTTTGACTGCAGATCAAGCAGTCTATTGGCCTTCTTTGTTTGAATTTATCAGTTATGGGCAACTTAGACTGGTTTATCACATTGTGGTCATTTGTCGACTATGGTGGCGGGAGTACGGATTGGTCAACTATGGACAATTTAAGCTAGTTTGTCTCCGTCTCCTTTGCGGGCTAGAATTACATGACAAGCTTCGTCTGGTCAGCTATGAGCATTCTAGACTCGTTTACCTTAGCTCATTGTGATTATTTGCTGATCGACTAAGGTCACTATGCAAATTTAGCCGATCAATGGACAACCTAGCTTTACCTTATGGTGGTCCTTTGTTGGCTAAAGTCACAAGGTAGCCGGCCTTCACCCATGCATACCTTTAGGTAGCGGATACGAGCTAGCTTCCGGGTAAATCAAAATAACAGAAAAATAGAGATTTCACTGACCTTGGCTTCTATCTCTAGCAGAGCAGAGAATTCTTGTGGAGAGAAATTGGAGTGCATGGATCTTAGTTTGGTTCCACTGTTCTTCAAGCATTCTAGAACTTGCAGCATGGAATCAATCCCACTAGAAGGATAAGCCACCTTTACACTAATAATCTTGCCCTTATTGCTCACTCCCTCATTATTCTCATTGTTACTTGCTGCTAAAGTCATCTCAATTTCACTGTTTCTCCTCATCAATTCTTCCTTGCACAATTCCAACTCTTGTATCCTCGCAGCTGCCATTTGGATTATTGTGTTCTTGTCACCCTGCATTAATCACATCCACAACCTAGTTAAATAACTTCCAAAATCAAAAGTGCATCGAGTCTAGCATAGAACACTACTGAAATTATGGAATTTCTGACCACCTGAAAGTTATCTTAAATCAAGTGAAAAGCCTTGTTCCGACCACTTTTGGTATCCGGAAAAACCTTTGTTGCTATTTCCGATCACTTTTTGATTTCGACTTGATTTAAGATCACTTTCAGGTGGTCAGAAATTCCATAATTTTCAAAAACTTGATCAATAGCTCCAATAAGCAGACTACTAATGCAACTGCAAGGTCAGAAAATCAATTCTTAGCCCGAGAAAGGAGCTTATAGGCTTATAGACACACCAACCCTAGTAGGCACCTCTTTTCAATACTCCTTGATCAAGTTAACTCCTCATTGTTGTTGGCAAGACTGGACCATCTGAGGTGCAACTCAAGTCAAATTTTTGGATAATGAGGAAAACTCACAACTATCGTACTGTCTGAGGTGTACACGGGGCAAACCCTATCTTGTGACCCTATTGGGCCAGGTGCATTACACCAAAAAAAAACAAAGAAAAGTGCATGCTAACCTTGGTCCCAAGAGGCAACAACCTATGCAAGGCTAAGTAGCTTTGCTTTTGCCTCTCTCTCCTCATCCTCTCATTGATCATATGCCTATGCACCCTTTCCTGCGCCGTCTGCATTGTCTGCAAAGCCGGTTTCCACATCTTCCCCAGGAACTCCACCATCCTCTTGTTCGCATTTCCATCGCGACTCGACCCGCTCCCATCCCCCTTGGACCCCACCCCTCCAACCCTCTGATCCACATACTTCACAAAGGCACTTGGGTTCACCAAAGGGAGGAAGTCATCAAACCACTGTAGTGGTGTTGCAGTTTCTTGACTACAGCCATTCTGGAAGAACTCATCCATGGCGGCTGCAGGGGGCTGCTGGTTTAATTTCTTTGCAGGTTGGAAGATAATGAAGACTTGAATTGGGTGGCAACGGACCAACAACTAACGTAACGGTTATATATCGCAGTCTTCTTGGGTATCAGCAGAAGATGCATGGAATAAACATGCATGAGGTCCACATTTAACATGTGGTCAAATAATAAAAAGGTGTAGTCAATTGTTGTGTCTTGGTCCAATAGGGTTTCTGGTATTACTAGTCAAAGGTAGTAGCGAGTGCTTTAACGTTGAGTGTTTTTCACTCTATTAAATTAATCTTAAAAGACTGCAGTTTATGGATGACCAATAAGGGTGTCTCAAAGTGGGCCGAAATCTGTGAGCTGAGCTAGTCCTAAACCGTCCCATAGTGGGATGGATTAGAGCTTAAAATTTTTTGCTTGTAAAAATGCGGATCTTGTAAATTTGATTTGAGTGGATTGACGAATTTTCATAAATTACTCTTTTGCTTTTCATTTATTTATAACATACCTGAAATTTTTTTCAACTTACTAAATGCACCCTTAATTGTCTTATTCATTTAATGTAGGTTATTGTTGAGATTAAAATCCATGCTACTCCACAAGATCCAAATATGAATCAATAAGAAGAATATATAAATTCATACTGAAAGGACCACTAATGAAGTGGCACGAGAGATTATTCCTCGATTAAGTAAGTTTTATTTTTTAATTAAAAATATTATCAGTTATAAAACAAGTTAGTTCGACATTTGTTCGGTAAAAGACAATGCATGAGATGCCTAAACTCTGTATACATATCTAATGATAGATTTAAATAACTTAAAACTTGAGTTAACCCAAAATTGAAAAAGTATGTATAAATATATACTACATTGTAACAGAGTCAATAGTATTTTTTTTTTTTTTAAACGTGAGTTAACCTAGCCTCTTAGTATTCAATGAATCAAAAATCGTCTAATTGTATAAATAAAACACCGAAATTCCATTAATTAGCATCTGACAACATCAACCACATGATAGATATTCAAAACGAAAAGTATTTTTCAACAATTATATTAGGTCGAGTAACATGTAGAAGTCTTGTATCTATCGACAATGCAGTTTTCAAACTCGATCAGTTTCATGATTGTGTAGACATTAAATAATTATTACTATAAAACAGACAATATTGATGTCAATATTATAAACCAAAGCAAGTTTCCTACCTGCTTCCTATATATTGAAAAGCAGATTATTAATTAGGGAATAAAATTCCAAATGTTAAGACAAATGGTGCCATTTACACGGTAGTAGCAATAGGCCAGGATCACCAAAAACACTATGGTCATTGTGGAATGTTTGGTTGAAAAAGACTTGTGTGTTGCTTGAGTTCACTAGGTTGTGGAACCCATTTAACCATTTTCCTCATGCCTTATTCCTTCAAGACCTTTTGACCTTTATCTCATGTTTAATTAGGTTTGCATGATGAAATCCCAAATTGAAAAATCAGAGTGTGTGAGCTTTACCTTTTGATAGTGTGTTTTCTCAATCGTTATACGTGCACTAGGGCTCACATAGCAATGTGCGCACCGCGCCTCCCAAAACGACGTCGTTTTGATAAGTTTTGTATTTTTAGGTATAAAATTCTGTACATTAGAAACAATGAAATTTTCAATTATAAAATTCTGTGTTTTCAGTTATAAAATTCTGTATTTTTACGTATAAAATTCTGTGTATTCTATTATACAATTTTGTACATTCGAAACATGAATTTTTTTTTTAAAGAGTTAACCGCAGACACGCGAAAAGGTCTAAAACGACGTCGTTTTGAGCTAGGACGCACAATGCATTGTGCGCCCTGTTGCACGGTATAATTTGCCGTGTTTTCTCCTTTCGAGCTTTTAATCCCATTTTCAAGGCCGAAAATGTAAATATCATACCAAATTAAAAGAGCTCTTATTTGCTTTGTTTGTGCATTTAGGTATAATATTTCTCACTTGAAGCAAAAGAAATAGTTTTTATGCATTTTGGGAAATATTGAAGTCAAATAGAGCATTTTTTGGATGCATTTGCAGTCAATGGGAGCCAACATGAGGCTTAAGAGATGACTAAAATACTTTCAAGAGAGCCATAAAGTGGTGTTCTCAATTGTTTTTGTCATTTGGGCAAGCCAATGCAAAAGTGGAATAAAATAGCAAGAAGTTGCAATTTTTGCTCATCTTGTCCATTGTTTGATAATTGGACCATATCTCGGCCTGGGAATATCGAAATGAAGTGATTCAATTCTTGCGCAATTGGAAAGAAAATTCAAAGGACTATAACTTTCATGAAGACCACAAAAGTCCAGTTCTAGCGTTAAAGGGGTCAAAATCTGCCTGAAAGTCGAAGTTGCGGCGTTGCAAAGTCGTTGGATCCAAATCTGATGAGATTTGGCACTGTTTTACGCATAGGCGCTTGCACGCATTGTGCGCAGCCCATGCCCCACCCTTGTACAAACTACTTAATATGGTTTTTGCGTATTTTTACTCGGGTTTTTACCTCTCTCAAACCCTAGGCGGCTGAGAGCTATTTTCCTTCATTTCCTTTCATCATTTTAGCTTAGATTTAGGTTCTTTATCATATTGGAAGCTTGGATTTCAAAGATTGTTCTTCCATTGTCAATCGAGAATTTCTTTTTTCCTTTAATCTATTTCATTTGCAATGTTTATGCTTTATATAATATACTTATGCTTTTGCTATGTTTATGTTTAATATGTGTGAGTAGTTAGTTTGTGGGCTTAGATTATGATTGTATTGCATATCTTGACACTATTCTTGTTATTATTGCATAGGAGGGGTAAACCCCAATTTAGGGTTCTTGTTCATGTATGATGTTATTTTGTTCTTGTGTTAATGAGTTTGTACATACTTTGTCAATGCATCTCTAGTATGAGATTTGGCAACCGTTTAAGCAAGGAGTCCATAGATTAGCAAGGAGTTCACTTACGAGAGTATGGAACGTTGAAGGTCATCAAGATTGGTTGTGCTTATTGAGGGGGATTGGTAGCGTGGGACAACCCTCGTGTTCCGATTCAACCTAACAGGGGATTGGCGCACTGGCGTGTTAGTACACCGAATTGGTGTAGACAATCTTGAAACCCAATGTTGAGTTTGACTCCCCTTAATCCCATTGGTTATTGTAGTATCTAGAAGGTGATATTCCTTAACTTAAGCCATATCTTTTCCTATTGTATTTGTTTTATATTTTTAGTGCATTTAATAGTGTTGATATATATGTTTATCCATATTTGTGACTGTGCTTAGATTCTTATGGGTTCAAAGCTTTAGTGTGTAGAAGTCTATTAGTTACACAAGTACGTGCCCATAGCGTCAATCCTTGTGGATACGACAACTCTTCATCTGTAATATTTCATCACTTTTGACAGTGATCATTGATCCAATAGATTTTGTATCAGAAAAACCCATTCATTTCTCTATTTCCACATCCACCAAATTGCAATTGTAAAGGTCGTGATCCACATCTCATTTCCTTAACCATTGAATTTGCCTGGAATATTATCATCCAACCAAGTGATAAATTGCTATTGACATTGCATGTGTGTGAAATCTATCTCAGTATAAGGGTTTCCAATATCAATTGTTATACCATGAACCAGGGTTCATATTGCATTGTGAATCCTGATACAAAAATTATATACCTTTAATCAACACATTATGTACCTACAGTTAACCGTTTCCGTACATGTAAACAAATAACTTGATAATGTCTGACACATAATATGATAGCTATAAGTATATGAACTATCAATTGTGAGTACAAAATGTGTCAACTATATATACAGAATCTAAAAGTCATTTTTAGACCAGGGTCTATAATACAAGGTAGACCTGGTCCATGGTATAATTTGCCTTCCCATATTTGTATAGCAACTAGACATTTGCCAAAGATATGTTCTACCTTTTTCCATCCTATCACCACACCCCAAGCAAGTGAAGTAACTACTATCCTATCCTATGTTAGTTTTAGTTTAGCTCATTCTCCATTACACACAATGCATCCCTTCATAACCAACCAAAGAAAATTGTGATTTTGTTTGGAAAGAAATTTCAAATCATTGTGAAAGAGTTATCAACAACTTCCCTTCCTTCCCCTCTCAACCCTTAGTACACCAAAGTCACCATGACATTACCAATATCTTCTAGACCCCACTCAATACCATCCACATGTCTTAATCGCAACTATCCATCCCAATAACATCATTATATTTGCCCAAGCTTGATCACCATCATTAGTCCCCCCACTCTTTTTATTGTGGGAACCATCGATTTAAGGGAGTAGCTCTCTTTTTTTTTTTTTTTTTAATAATAGGGGAGTAGCTTAATCCTCCTAAAAGTTATAATAAACTCAAATTTTAAGTAAATATCTCCGAGTCATCGCAGAATACTGACTGATTTCTGAGTCACTAAGCTCGAGCCACAAGGTTATCCGAATATTGACTAATCTCTGAGTCACTAAGCTCAATTCACAAAATTATCCTAGTTTGGTCCCGCATAATATTATATTCTTGCAATCTTGCAGTATAATGTTATTAGGGTAATCACTAATTAAGCACGATTGTGTTGATCCAAACACATTGTAATCCTCGTGAATGGCACCTGAAATTTTAGGGGCGGTTAAAAGATTATTTTAGATACGAAAAAATTCGAACCCAAAACCAAAGTTGAATGGAGGGAACCAGCTTTCATCTGTAGATTTATATATATACACCTATTTCGTACACTCATTTCTCTGCAAAAATCGCCTTTCTCTTTCTCTGTACAATTCCCATTCGGTATAGGCTTTCTCCAAATTTCTGGGCATTGTTTCTCACTCTCAGTCTTCAGAATTCTTGAAATTCCGGGCAGGGGAGGGGAGATGATTTGCGAGTGCGAGCGCATCCGTGCCGCGGCGTTTCCGATCCCGGAGTGCGGCTACATTTCAACGAGCGCGGTGGTGAATCGTGTCTTGAGGGATCTCCGCTACAACAATCCCGGCGAGGCCTGCGGCTACATCCTGTCGGTGACCAAAGTGGTCATCACAGGAAAGCCGAGGCTGTCGTCGTCGGGGAAATTCGTCTTCGTCCGGGTGAATCTCCGCTTCCGCAGCTTCCTGCCCACCGCCGGCGAAACCATGGCCGGCACGGTCTACCGCGTTTTGCAGCATGGGGTGTTCCTGAGCTTCGGGCCCTTGAAATACATATATCTCCACCATACGAAGATGTCCAACTACCGCTATATCGACGACGCGGAACGCCCTTGCTACCAGCGCGAGGATTTGTCGAGGATTGAGAAAAATGTGGTCGTGCTTGTCAAGGTGGTCGCCGTGAGATGGTCGGGCTTCCGAATGGATTCAGAAGGCCCTTGTTTCAAGGTTGTTGAAGGCCCTTATTTCAAGGTTGTTGTCACCGTTGATGGAGATTCTCTTGGACCGGTGTCGCTGGCCGGCGACGGATTAGACTTCCCATGTTCTGATCTGTTGTTGTAGATAGTTTTCCGCTTTAGCACTTAGCATACTCTTAAAGACGTCTTTCAATCGTCAAATTCTCTTAGACCACATCTCATGACTTTCAAATTCACTTACGAGAGTAAGGAACGTTGAAGGTCAAGACTGCTTGTACTTATTGAGGGGGATTGGTGGTGTCACGAGAGTGAGACAAACACCGTGTTTCGATTCGACTTAACATTGGATCACGAGAGTGGCGTGTTAGAACACCGAGTTGGTGTTGACAATTTTGGAACGCAAGGTTGAGTTTGACTCCCCTTAATTCCATAGGTTATTGTAGTATCTATAAGGTGATCATATTCCTTTAACTTGAGCCATATCTTTTCCTATTGCATTTGTTTCATATTTTTAGTGCATTTCTTAGTGTTGATATGTTTATCCATATTTGGTATTGTGCTTGAATTGGATTCTTATGAGTTCAAGATTTTAGTATCTAGAAGTTTAAGGGCAACCCCAATAAGGGAATTGCTCACGAATTTTAAGAAACAAATGCCTACATGAAAGAAAGAGAAACATGAGAGAGAGGAAAAAATTTAATCTGTAAATATGGGGTTCTTTGCAGAAAGTGGGGCCTACGAAAAATTAATACCATATGCTTTTATTTCGTGTGGGAGTAACAGGTGCGCCCAGCTGAGCGCGTTTCTGACGCTGTTTATGATATTTTTTTATTTTGGAAATCAGAATTTTATGTTTTACATTTTTCTTTTTTCTCTTTTCTCTCATATTCTCTTTCCTAATCACACTTACAAAAACTCCTAAAAAACCACACCAAGATCTACACTATTGAGGATGCCCTAATAGTTATACAAGTACATGTCATATATAGCGTCAATTCCGGTGGATACGATAACTCTTCATCCGTAATATTTCATGATTTTCATCACTATTTTTACAGCGATCATTGATTCAATAGATTTTGTACTCAATTTGTCTTCAAATTAGAAAACCCCCCTTCATTTCTCCATTTCCACATCCACCAAATTTGCAATTGCAAAGATCGTGATCCACATTTCATTTCCTTAACCATTGAATTTACATGAAATATTATCATCTAATCAAGTGATAAAATTACTATTGACGTGTGCCTGAAATCTCTCAGTATAAAGACTTCCAATATTTACACTAATTAGACATTTGCCAAAGATATGTTCTACCTTTTTCCATCCTATCACCACACCCCAAGCAAGTGAAGTAACTACTATCCTATGTTAGTTTTAGTTTAGCTCATTCTCCATTACACACAATGCATCCCTTCTTAACCAACCAAAGAAAAATGTGATTTTGTTTGGAAAGAAATTTCAAATCATTGTGAAAGAGTTATCAACAACTTCCCTTCCTTCCCCTCCCACCATGACATTACCAATATCTTCTAGACCCCACACAATACCATCCCTCATATCTTAATCACAACAAACAAACATAGCAACTATCCATCCCAATAACATTATTTGCCCAGGCTTAGAACATCTTGATCACCATCATTAGTCCCTCACTCCTTTTATTGTGGGAACCATTGATTTAGGGGAGTAGCTTAATCCTCTTCAAAAATCATAATAAGCTCAAGATTTAAGTAAACATTTTCGAGTCATCCCACAATACCGACTAATCCGTGAGTCATTAGGCTCAACCCACAAGGTCCCCAAGTCCACCCAAACACTCAAATAAGTCCATTTTACATGTGTTAAATGGACCCCGCAATAATCGCTTTGATTGCTCAATTTTATAGGTGGCCATGATGTTTATCCATTTCTTTGTTTCATCTTCCAATCAAATTTAAACACAAGTGAGAGTAAAGTTTGGAGAATACATCTAAGTATTTTTCCATGTTCTTGCAATCTTACAATATAACGTTATTAGGATAATCACTAATTAAGCACGGTTGTGTTGACCCAAACACATTGTAATCCTCGTAAATGGCACCTGAAATTTTAGGGGCAGTTCAAAGGTTATTTCAGATACGAAAAAATTCGAACTCAAAACAAAAGTTGAATGGAGGGAACCACCTTTCCTCTGTAGATTTTTATATATACACCTATGTCGAATGTCGTACAGTGACTTCTCTGCAAAAATCAGCTTTCTATGTACAATTCCCTCCGGTATAGGCTTTCTCCACCCCCACCGCCCCTCGATTTCTCCAACTTTCAAGCATTCAAATTTCTGGGCATTATTTCTCTCTTTCAGTACAGTCTTTCGGAATTCTTGAAATTCCGGGCAGGGGAATTGAAGATGATTTGCGAGTGCGAGCGCATCCATGTCGCGGCGTTTCCGGTGGAGGAGTTCCCGGAGCGCCGGCACATTTCAACGAGCGAGGTGGTGGGTCGCGTCTTGACGGAGCTCCGGTACAACAAAGCCGGCGAGGGCTGCGGCTACATCCTGTCGGTGACCAAAGTGATCAGCATAGGAAAGCCGAAGCCATCGTCCAAACGGAAATCCGTCCTCGTCCCGGTGAAGTTCCGGTTCCGCAGCTTCTTCCCCACCTCCGGCGAAACCATGGTCGGCACCGTCCACCGTGTTTTGCAACGCGGGGTGTTCCTCAGCTTTGGGCCCTTGAAATATATATATCTCCACCCGTCAAAGATGCCCAGATACCGCTATGTCGACAACGCGGAACGCTCTTTCTTCCAGCGCGAGGATTTGTCGAGGATTGAGAAAGATGTCGTCGTGCGTGTCAAGGTGCTCGCCGTTAGATGGTCGGACGTCGGAATTGGAAAATGGGGTTTCCAGGTTATGGCCACCGTTGACGGCGATTCCCTTGGACCGGTGTCGCTGGCCGGCGACGGATTAGACTTCCCCTGTTCTGATCTGTTGTAATATAGTTTCCGCTTGTTGATGACAATTCAAAATTTCTGTCTTTAGAAATATGTTGTATATGCACTTCTTTGGAAGTGGTGACTCTTTTGGTAAATGAAAATGTATTTGAACAAATTAGGGAGTATGCTTTTTTCTATTTATAGGTTAATTTCAATTTAATTCAAAGTATAAATATCACATATCATAAATCATAATGAATAAAAGAAAATAGTATTGTTATCGGAAGATAAATAAATATTTTAAAGACAATCTCCTTTTATATATATATATATATATATATATATATATATATATATATAAACCTTTTGTTTCTATCATTTTTATTCATAGTCGGAATAAACAAATAAACAATTGGAATTTAGATATTAACCTTTATTTGACTAAGGACTAAAATGTTAACTACAACTTATTTTGTTTTCGGCCTACTCTGGTCAAGTATGATATCTTTCACAATTTTTATGCACCCTAAGTGGCTAAGTTGACTCGTGTTTCATCATGACTCATCATTACTAGATTGAAAAATTAAAGTTATAGAAAATATTTTCTGGTCAAAAGATAAAATATCCTTGTTTTCTTGGAAACAACTTCCCTTTCTCCGGGAGAAGTTATTTTCCAAATCATGATTTAAACAACTTCTTCTCCTCAGCTTCTCCCGTTCTTTCTCCAACATCTTCCACGACCTTCTTTCGCAACGTTCTTTCTCCATCTTCCTCAGCATTCTTTCGCCATCTTTCTTCATCTTCTAATTCAAGTTTAGTTTTTTTTTTTTTTTTTTTTTTTTTTTTTTTTTTTTTTTTTTTTTTTTTTTTTACCTCCAATGGCAGACCTCGGCCACCGGATAAGGTTTTTGACAGTGGGCACAAAAACCCACAGTCGGAAACATGTGACAACCAGAACACCGATTTCTACCGGAAACCAAAGCTCTGTTTTTCGCATCGAGAACCAAAGTAGTGCAATGCTCTAAAAAATATTGATGGTTTTGTTTATTTATATGAATAGTTCATCAGTCCAATATTCCAATATATTGTATAATTCTATTCATTTTTTGAAAAATGAACCAAACACATCAAAAATGTGTTTTGAGATGCAACCAAATATTGGAAAATGAAAAATATTTTTTTAAAAAAAAAAAAACTCATTTTTCAAAAAATTACTTTTTCATAAATCATTTTTCGAGTTTTCAAACACACCCTAAGTCTAAGAAAAATCATACCTATTAAATATTATTCACTCATCATTTTATTTGTGTGTAGCACTCATGACTGTATTAATGTGAATAAGCACTAAATAATGAAGGAAAAAGAGACAATTGGATAAACTCATGACTGTATTAATGTGAATAAGCACTAAATAATTAAGGAAAGAGAGACAATTGGATAATTAGTTAATTACACATTTGAATAGAGCAAGTTTGTATAGTGCAAATGAGGATTAGCCTAGTACGGAGTATGATATCATTTTAAAGGTGTCTTTTACTGTTAGGGACCTGTTTATAACATATCGTGGTTTAATAAAAAAAAAGTATAATATGAATCGAATATGTATTTTTACGATGCACAAATTATTTATAATTAATGAGCAAGCACAACTACACAAAAGCCAATAATTAATAATTGAATTGATCTGGTTCTACCGTATCAGCTTATCATGGGCTAACCTCTAACAACCCGAAACCTCTATGACCCAACGCTCGAACCCTAAACCTTCCACATAAAGGAACAATCAGATACAAGTGAACCACAAGTCACTTGGTTAAAAAAAAAAAAAAAGTGTTATGTAAAACATTATTTTTAATTAAAAATTACGAATTTAATTATTGTCAATAATCTTTCAGTTGAACTTGTCGTGTATCACAGTTAACTCTGTTAGTTAATTGAAATAATGGAAAATAATTAAGATTAATTAATTTTAAAATAAATATTTTAATTTGGGAATCGATTTTATTAAAAAGAAAAATAAATAGAGAGAGCCCTAATATTCATCATTTCAGTGGCGCTCTACTCTACTTCCTCTCGCAGTGTCGCACGGTGAACTCGCTCTGCTCAAGATTGTAGACAGTAAGCTCTGAAACTGTTTCTATATTAAGGTATCAATTTTATGACCTCATGCGCACATTTATTACACTTGAATTCGTTGTTTTTTGCTTTGATGGAGTTTACAGAAGTTTTTGGAATGTTATGATTGCCGGCGGAAATCGCATGTCGATATCTGGAATCGGAGAGTTGTGTTAGAGTAAATTGTTGATAGGCAGAGAAAATTTAAGTGCATTGCCCTATCGCAAGCGTTTCAATGTCTATTTGAGTGTTTGTTGAGGGTTTTTGGTGGGATTTAGGGATAGTTGTCTTGTGCGTTTTGAACTTGTCCAATAGATTCTTAAGAAACCTAATTTCTCAATACTTGGGCAGATGGATTGAATTGTTTCTGCACTTCAAGCTTGATGACTGAAAATGAGATTTTTGCTTGATAGTTGATACCTCTAGCTCTGAAACCTGCATTGGCTTGAAGCTTTAAAATAACCCTTGTTTTCAATTGAATGCTGTGAAAGAATAGAAGTTGGGATGTTATTTGTTAATTTTCTTTCGTCATTCATCTTTAGTTATTGTACTCATATTTACATTGTGTTCAAGCACTGGAAAACATGGGATACATATGATTTATTCCACATCCTTTTCAATAACTAAATATGATATTGAATAGATACGTTCAGGTAGCCTGACTAGATTGAGTTCAAATGTGGAGATGTGAACTTGAAAAATTATGTCTAGAGGTGCGATTGTCCTTCTGAAGGTCTGGTGATGCTGCAAAATAGATTTCTGTGGAAACCCTTTTTTGTATGGATGTTTGGAAAGCCTCCTGATGATGATACTTCTTTCATTGATTCGTAGATAGGCTTGAGTTTGTTTAAGTTGTTTGGAGGCATGATGACTTTCTGATTTTGTTATATGTTGTGCCCATTGTTGGCTTCATGCCTTAATGAATATGTTCTCTCCTTTTATCAATGTATACAGAGGGGCAGAGAGAGAGAGAGAGAGAAAATGTGATCGTTTGATTTCTGAATTTCTGAGTTTCTTTTCCTACATTACTACTCCAAAAAGAATATATCTTTTAAAAAGTTAAGAAAATCTGTTCCTTATGTTCACAGTTTGATGTTGCTGTTCTCCTTATATGATAATGCTCCATACGTTTTTTTTTCTTGGGGCTTTTGAATAACTTTTTCTTGACTACAGTATGATGAGTCAGTTCATGTTTATTATTGATTCATCACCTTGTTTCTGAATTTTCAGTGAAAACTCAGGTTTACCCGCCACACACTTATTTCTCTTATTTCTAGCACTGGCAAGATGATCACGAACAGACTGACAAAATTTCTTTACTAAATTTTTTATGTGGCAAAGTTTTCTTACATGTAGCTCTACTGCAGTGTTACCTGTTTTAATTGGCATTATATATATATGATGAATATACCCCGTTTTCCTGACCACATGATCGCTGTTTCTTATTGTGATAGGAAAGAACCAAAAAATGTATTTGAAGTCGCATTTGTCGTGGAATGTAGTAATTCCTGCAGAGAACCTCGATGCCAAAGGTTTGATGCTTCAGAAGGCAATTATTGTTCGCCTCCTAGATGACTTTGCCGCCAAGAAGGCCACAAAGGCCCTTGGCTACTATCTAGCTGTGACCACATTGGACAAGGTTGGAGAAGGCAAAGTCAGAGAGAACACGGGGGATGTACTGTTTCCTGTAGAATTCAACTGCATCTCATTCAAGATATTCAGAGGAGAGATTCTGGAAGGTGTTGTTCACAAAATTCTAAAACATGGTGTCTTCCTCAGATGTGGACCCATTGAGCACATATATCTCTCCCACCAAAAGATGTCCGATTACCGCTATGTACCAGGAGAAAACCCCATCTTCATGAACGATAAGATGTCAAAGATCGAGAAAGAAACTGTAGTGCGTTTCATCGTGATTGGGGAGAAGTACGTAGAGGCTGAGAAGGAATTCCAGGCCGTCGTCAGCTTGGAGGGCGATTACCTCGGCCCCATTTCCCAGAACTCCGCTTGATTCCAGTCTGTAATGTCCATCACTTTAGTGCTTATGCTATGTCTAAACTCTTACTTTCAACATTAACCCGTGTGCTGTGTAAAGAAAGCTACCTGACTTTGCAAAACTATGCATACCTGTAGCCCTGTGTAGGATTTGATGCTGACTTAGATGCTGCTGTTTGTGGACACCCTTTTAGGGAGCTTATCTTTGTGGCCAAAATGTATTTAAGTGTCTGTTTGTGGACACCCTTTTAGGGAGCTTATCTTTGTGGCCAAAATGTATTTAAGTGTCTCCTTATATAATTATACATATCGGAAATTCAAAGGATTCGATTGACATCAGTGCCTTTTGAATTGCATATAATCCAAAACGGAATGTAAAACGTTTTGGGTTTGAATCAGGTACTATGTGGACATTACCCCCGTAGTGTACCTAGTTCAAAAGGCATTGATGTTTGAGTCATATTCCGCTTGCTCCTCTTCTTTAACACAGTGGATCGAGTTAACTATTTGATCTTGCAGTTGTATTAGCAGTTGACTTATCAATTATCTCAAATTGTCGGGTTTGTATCTATATTTCTTAGTTTTGCTGGAGATGTTCTGTATGGTCATCCCTACACCTCACATTGTCATGAAACCAATTAAAGTTTGCCAGCATGGCATGCCAAACAGCTCATTACTCTCTTGTTTATTCTTTCATGTGTTTAGAAAATATAGTAGTGGGGGCAGCCAGCAATTGCATGAGATCCACACGTTATACTAAACAACTATTGTGAAGTTGAGAATCTCACTCAAGAATCTGCCCCCCACCCCCCTACACACCATAGATGCCTTCACGTAAAAGCACCAATTGAAAATGTACAACAGGTAAACCAAAGCCCAAAGGCATATTAGTTTTTATATCCTTTCTCTCTTATTGTATTAGCCTGCAAGACCCCAACAAGAAAGATATCTCCATGTTGTGGAGCACTTAGCGTGATAAAAAAAAAAGTGGAAGAAAAAGGTTCTGTCTTCTCTGCAAGCTGTTAGAATCTTTCAGATCATTCACTTATTAATTAATATTAACAAAGGGGTCTCATACATTCTTTTACCTAATCACAATTATTGTAAAACTTTTAACTATTATACATAGCTGTTTCAAAAATCTGGTCCTAAATTTGTCGTCCGCTTATCAACAATCTCAGACTTTTGATAATTCTCATAAAATCTTTAACATTTTATTCAAACTTACTTGCATTAAACAAAAAATGGACTTCTATGCAATGACATTTAAATTAAAATTATTACTGATATTTGTATAATTAAATACTCAATAACGACATAATAATTATAATTAATACTTAATGCATCAATAGTATGTCTAATTATATAACTGTATTATATAATTGTTCTTAGATTAATTTCATCCGACAATGTCATTTTTCACACAATATGCATGCACAAACACACACACACACACACACACACTTATATATACAATTATTTTAATTCAAATTTTCATAAAATTAAGTTTAATATTAATATATACAATGTATATATTTAGAAACTACATTAAAATTACTATTAAATATAAAATTAAATTTAAAAATAATTAAAACTTAATAAAAAAAAGTAAAAATAAAAAAAAAAAACAGTTAATTTGATCAATGAATAATAAACAACACAACACATATAAAATGAAATAGTATAGATATAATTTGGTTTTAGAGTTGTAGTTAGATAGTACAACTCTAAAACCAAATAAATTTAATTTCTTCCCACATATATTAATTTGGTTTTATAATTTACACAAAATTTACCCTCCAAATTCTATGTGGCCAAAAACCCTCTCTTCTCTCTCATAGGCGCACGGTTACTTCCAGACTCCAGACTGCTGTCTCTCTCTCAATCACAGAGGTTAGATCTCTCTAGCTCCTCTCCTACCGCTCTAATTAATTCATTGTCGTCTTCATTCGTACACTTACCGTATCTACTACTTTTAACCGCATAGTATAAATTTCGTGTTTGCTTTTCGTGATTGATTTCCATTTTACTCTGCACCACTGGGAACTGAGAAGCAATAGAAGCTCCTTTTTTCCGGTAACTTCGAGGTGGCAGCTCTGTGAAGTAGTTGTTAATGTTCAGTTGTGTGAATGTGTTCTAGCTGCTTCGCGTGTTTACCGGAGTGTCTTAGGGTTTATGGATTGAATCCTGGAGTGCTGGAGTTTGGAATAGGTTTTTGGTTTACATTTGTTTACTTCTGTTTTGAATAGCTCTGCCTAGACTGTGTTTTGTTTAGGATACTGAGGTTATAAGGTTTTTAGTTTTTTTTTTTATTTTTAGTTGGGTTTGGTACTGATGATTTGTGAGTTATTACCTTGAGACAATGATTGGCTCTGATTGTTTTTGTGCTTTGAATTTTTGTTGTTTATCTCAGATACTGCTGTGTATTAATGTGCAAGTGAATTGCTTTGTTAGTGGAGGGAGAAGTGAAGACGGAAGATATGCAGAAAGATAGTAATCCTGGCTCCCAAGGAGGGCCTGGTGGACGGTTTCGTCGCCGTAGAGGCTCGAATGAGGTAAGGGCGATTTCATGGATTGATGACTGTTTAGCTGTCTGGTATGATGGGTGGGTGGGAGTAGCTGTGTTTGTTGCAAGAGGGAAGACTTTAATTTTCGTGTATAAAGATATTCTTTTCTTTGTGGGTGGTGTATTCTCAAAATATTCTCCCACAGTTCTAATAAAGGTATAGTGATATTTTCCCTGGTAGTTGGGGAAAGGCTTTCCTGCTCTAAATTCACTGATGACAATTAGACATTGGACTATTGGAGATCATTGTCAACTTTTACTTGATATTGTATTTGGAAAGAACAAGACTGGAGTTTTTTATTACAAATAGTCAAGGGAAAGTAAAATCTTAATAGTCTTGTTAACTGGTTAATCTCATATCAATAGACTAATGAGTCAAAAATGATGTTCCCATCAAATTATAGCCCACTAATGAATATTCTTCCACAAATTTGTGAAAGGTATAATGGGTTCCCTGCTCTAATTCACTGATGATGATTGGACTTCGGAGTACTTGCTAGAGCTTCTTAATCCTTATTGTCTAGGGAAAGTGGAATATATTAGCTGAGTAATCTGATATTCATAATGAGTCAAATATGATGCTCCGATCAACTTATAGCCCTCTATATTATTGCACTTGATTGTTATTTAGAGAGTTCTCAGTTTTACTGGGGTTATAAGTAATGCCATTTCGATAAGTTACCCCTGAAATTACAGGTTCCTGCTGAGGTTGTTAAAGCAAATGGTGATCATTTACTTGTCAATGATCGAAACAAGTACAAATCGATGTTGATCCGGGGATATTCATCGGTTTGGATGATTGGTGGTTTTGCCTTAATAATCTACATGGGTCACCTTTATATCTGGGCCATGATTGTTGTTATCCAAATCTTCATGGCAAGAGAGTTGTTCAATCTACTTCGGAGAGCACATGAAGACAGACAGCTCCCTGGATTCAGGCTATTGAATTGGTGAGTAGAACCCGATATACGTTAGCTAGCTATTAATATTGTGAGCTTGTTGACGTATTTTGTATAATAGTAAAATGTTTAGTAATTAGTTCTTTTGATATTCATGTGGCAGACTATACTAAATAATCTAGGGTCAGTTTATATATTTTGCATTTCAAGCATTTGAATGTTTAAAAGATATTTTATGCTGGTGTTATCCGGTGTAGTCTTCATCTAGGGTTATTATTGGGTCAGTCCAAAATGTACTAGTATCAAAACTCATTACATATTTTCATAGTTATCACGGTGCCCTGTTAAGTCGCGGCGCTCCCCGACCACCTTGTCGCCTAGGCAGCCTTATTTATATATATATTGTTGGAAATAGGCAGTGGAAATAGGCAGCCTTATTTATTATACTCTAGGAAGTTGTAGCTGCAGTAGCTTTCATTTACGAACAGAAGCAGAAAACTATTCCTTTTCTCAATGCTACAACTTTCTAGGAGTAATAAAGTAAATAAGACTGAACGAAGAAGCCAAGAAGAAAGAAAGAAGAGAAAAATCAAGAATGGCAGTCGACGACGGTGGTGGGAGAAGAAAGAAGCACCTATGACGACCCACGGCGGTGGGAGGGGGACGGCGGTGGCTGTGGGTCACTGGGTTGGCTTTCTTCTTCTCTGTCAGTTCGAGGGAAGTCGCCGACGCAGTCATACCATTTTTTTAAAAAAATAAAGTTAAAAATGGGTAGGGTTTATGGGTTTGGATGCCGAATCGGCGTCCTTGGCGTCGTCTGGGATGCCTGGGCGACGCCGGAGCTGGCCTCACCATTTTCAGGCGAGGAGACGCCGTGATAACTATGCATATTTTAAATTTCTTATTTATCTATCCTGATTACAGTTATTGGATGCCTGAGTCATTTTTAGATGCTTATGATAGTTCAAAGTTAACAAAATACTCGCAATATTGTTGAACTCGTTTATGCATATATTGATAAATGTTAGAACTGAGTGTTCCTAAATTGAGATTAGGAAGGTTGCCTAAAGTTATTTTAGGAATATTATCAGTATCTTTTTTACTTTACTTTTCTAGTGGTTTATGAATTTTAGAGATGGAAATTTTCCTAGTTCCCTATCATGTTTCCCCTAGTTTACTATTCAGGCTCCTCACTATTGTGATTTCATACAATTCAATGTACATATGAGAGCATTTATTCCCTTAACTTGTAGACAATTCAATACATGTATGAGGGCCCATGTACCTCTAACTACTATACAATTAATCTTTGTAGTTTATTAGTATAAATAAATGCGGCGTTTGTTCCTCTATATAGTTTTAGTATTCTTGTTTCACTTATTGCTTCTACCTATTGGTGGGTGGTGGTTGTTTGCTATCCACAATATCACTATCTCATAATTTTTAACAACATTTTCAACAATATATAAATTAAGGTCTTGCAAAATCAATTAAATCCAGTCTCATAGTGTCACTAATAATACAGAGTAATACTTTTTTTAATTTCCTTAGTCTGGCGGTATGCTTTGCAAATTCCTAACTAAATGCACTCTTTTAGCGTTTCCCTCTAGAGTTCCTTGTGGAACGTTGAAGGTGGAAAAGAAAAGTTAAGCCATAGAAAATTATTTGTATGGATCCTAGAGAGATGAAAAATGGAAAATCAAGAAAATAAAACGCAAGGGAGATAAGAGAATTATTCTAATGACATTGAGGAAAAAAGAGTATGTTTCAATTTTCAAATGATTTTTTTTTTTATTTCTTTTATTATTCTAATAAGTTATGACTGATGTAATAAGAGAAAAGCCGACTGTGAGAGTAGAATTAATTATTTCACTTCTCATCCCTAAGTTTTATCTTTAGGGATCTACCTGCTAACCACATTATTTGAGATCTACCTGCTTTTTTCAAAGAAGATTTCAACAGTTTTGGATCAGTGATCATGGCATTATCAACACCTGTTATAATGTCATTATGCTGTTTGATCATTCCCTTGTACTTTCAGGCACTTTTTCTTCACAGCAATGCTTTTTGTTTATGGCCGCATCCTCAGCCAAAGGCTCGTCAATACTGTTACTACAGACAAATTCTTATATAAGCTTGTTGGGAGATTTATCAAGTACCACATGGTCACCTGTTATTTCTTGTATATAGCAGGTTAGTCCTAGCTTTTTATGTTGTATTCTTCAGGCAGTGGTTGCTACGAATTTTAACTCTAAGGAGTTCCTCATAATATTAATTGTTGCCTAGGGAATATAAAATGTTTAAAAATTGTTGTTATATGGACACCTTTTATTGCTGTTATAAATGTACTTGTAATCATTGTGGTGTAATATTATTTTTGGTCCCAAGTTTAAATTATGTTTCAATTTGGTAAAAAGTTTTAAACCTTAGGTTAATTTTTGACCCATTTTCAGTAAAATCAAGCACGACTATGCATTACACATGGCATGAATAAGGGTAGTTTTGACATGTCATAAATCTATTCTTACAAAATTGCCCTTATTTATTCCAAATATTGGCCTGATCTTGCCACAAAATTGACCCGGGATGAAATCAATGCATAAACTCTGAATGAAAGTGAAACTATTATTTTGGAGAAAGTTGGAACTTTAACTTCTTGGACTAAAACTGAAATTTACTCAATGTGACCTCATTGTTTGAGAGTTCTCTAACACTTCTATTTGGTACTCTATTGATTGATTTGATACTGAAGTTTCCCATTCTTACTGGAAACAGGTTTCATGTGGTTCATTCTTACTTTGAAGAAGAAGATGTACAAATATCAGTTTGGCCAGTATGCATGGACCCATATGATTCTAATTGTGGTGTTCACACAGTCCTCATTCACAGTGGCCAACATTTTCGAAGGAATCTTCTGGTGACACTTTCAAGAACTACCTCCACTATATTGTGCACTATTTTAAAAACATCTCTCTTCCTTCCTCTTATATGCATATCAACACTTTTTTGGAATTAGTTGAGCTTTATTAAAAAATATCATATTTTAAAACTATACTATATGGCCAAGCTTGATGCCTTGTCAAAGATGGATGGTTTTTGTTTTTTTTTGTTAATACCTCAAAGTGGTTTGTATACAATGCACTACAATTAACTAACCAATGAATATCTCCAATACAATCAATGAATATTCCTAGTACAATTATCAGGAACCAAATAGAGCATCTCAAACAAATGAGGACTAATTACGCTTATAAAGGAGTGACTAAAATATGCCTCAACAAGATTGCTTTTGGTGAGGTTAAAACCCCTGACCATTTGGCCAAGGGCCCTGGCCTCAAGGCCTTTGCCAACTGGGCAAGGGTAAGCTCTTTTATTATTGTTCATTTTTAGGAGTTGTTCTTTCTGTAGCTTTACTCAAAGTTTTTAAATAAATTGTTTTGCCTTTTCCCCTGCTCTTCTTGATCTTAGTTTATAGAAATTATCTTCTAATGCAAGTGCTTAAGGGAAGTTGTTATCATTAATTGCAATAAATATGTCATCATATATTGGAAATGGATAAAGAACCTAAAACTTGGTACATTATGATGCAGGTTCCTTCTACCAGCTTCACTCATTGTCATCAATGATATTGCTGCATACTTAGTTGGCTTTTTCTTTGGAAGAACTCCTTTGATCAAGTTGTCCCCAAAGAAAACATGGGAAGGTTTCATTGGAGCATCTGTTTTGACTATGTTCTCTGCATTTTTGGTATGCAGTTTTTCCTTTCATACAACTATAGCATTATTTTTTTAATTGTTAATTTGTAATAGTTGAGTAGTTTTGGTTATGGTTTTTATTTTGATGGTTTTAGTTAGTCTTACTTTACTTGGCTCTGCAGCTTGCAAATTTTTTTGGTCGTTTTCAATGGCTGACGTGCCCAAGGAAGGTGATATGATCTTTCTGGCTCATCCATATATATATATATATATATATATATATATATATATATATATATATATATATATATATATATATATTGCATATATATTGCATATATTATTGAGTCACAAACATCACTTTTATGTTATTTAGAAATTGAACTCCACATCTGTCTTCACTGATAACACAGGATTTATCAACTGGTTGGCTTCATTGTGATCCTGGTCCTTTGTTTAAACCAGAACATTTCACTATACCAGAGTGGATTCCTCAATGGGTAAATCCTTGTCTGTCAAGTTTGAGTACATGTGCAGTTATGCTCTCTTTTGCTTATAGAAATAAAATTAAAAATAATTTTTAACACTCTTGAATCCTTGATAATTTTCTCTCAAACTTTTGCAGTTTCCTAAGAGAGAGATTGAAATATTGCCAGTACAGTGGCATGCATTACTTCTTGGCCTATTTTCATCAATCATAGCTCCTTTTGGGGGCTTCTTTGCAAGTGGTTTTAAAAGGGCCTTCAAAGTCAAGGTTCACCATCGTGCTTATTGTTGTTTTTTAGTTTGTTGATGCCCTTGACCCTTGTTATGCTATTCATTTTTCTCTTTGAATTTATTTCTTTTGCAAATTACTCTTTTTTTTTTTTTTGGCAGGACTTTGGTGATAGTATTCCTGGGCATGGTGGCATCACTGATAGGATGGATTGCCAGGTGAATAGACAATATAGTGATTACTTAGTCTGTTCAGATGTCTTTTTGTGCCATGTGCATTACTTGAGCATCCTCAATAGTGGTTTTTGGGGAGGTTTTTGCATGCCTAAAACCTTGAACATGGTTTTTCAACAAATGGGGGGAAGGGGTTTTTGGTGGTTTTTCATTAGATAAAGACCTGGTTTTTGTCTCCATAGTGGGACCCACCAAGAAAAAAACAAAGCAAAGACAGCGTCGCGTGAGACGCAAAACTAGCGCCCGGCGTTAATCTGAAGATTTTTTTTTTTTTTTTTTCTTTTCAAATTTCTCTTTTCAGATTTTGTTTTGTTTTGTTTTTTTTTTCTTCTTCCAATCTTCTCTTTCCTAGTCACACCTGCAAAAACTTTTCAAAATCTACAACTATTGGAGATGCTCTAGTATTTTCTTGGCCAATTGACCTGCAAAGTATCTAAAGTTGCCTTGTTAATTGTGAACTAAATTTCTAGAGAGAGAGAGAGGGAGTCAGTGTGATTGCCTTATTCTTCAATTGTTTTAATAGGAAGAAAGACTAACATGCTTATACTAGTAAGTATTCTGTGAAGTCCATAGAAAAGTAGAAACTATGATCTGTGCTGCTTCCTGCCTGACTACTAAGAAAAACGCAAATGTCTGAATTTCCTTACAGTTCCTTAGATACATATGATCTAGATGAATGCTCGGTTGTGGTTCCTAATACAAGTAATTATAGTGTGCATCGTAGGCTCTGTTTGATTCTATGCTTCAAATTCTCACCCATTGTTAGATTTCTGGACTGACCATTTTCTGAACATTTCTTGCTGACGGTACTCCAGATGGTGATGGCTGTTTTTGCATATATATATCATCAGTCTTTCGTGGTGCCTCAGAACCTATCAATCGAGATGATCTTGGACCAGGTATAGTATTCCCGACATTTATATTCGTGTATCAATACAAAAAGTTCCATTGCCACACCTCGGAATTTGGATTATACCTTTAATTTCTCTGTCGCCTCCTCATCACAGATATTAATGAACCTTCCATTCGAGGACCAACTAGCGCTGTTCACAAAGCTGGGGCAGATCATCCAGGAAAGGCGGTTTGCAGAATCTTGAGTATGCTAACGGACTTGTATTAATGATTTGACGTAGTTTATTTATTTACACACAGTGATTGTATATCTTAGTATTGGTTTGCAAGGGCTGTTTCTAAACCTTAATAGTTAGTGCTTTTTTTAGCTGCCTAAATCCTTGTCGTGCAGATTGTATAGTGCATTAGTGCTTGATACCCCCATTGACTTTTTTGTTAGGTTGCTTTGACAGGACAGTAAAAACCCTTCAACTGTCATCACATTGCTCCAAATAAGCTTAGTACTACAAGAATCCAACTCTTCTCTAGTATGAAGTATCTACCTTATAATCCTCCATGCTTTATTCGAAAATAAGTTCGAGTTCACTAATTGAAATTTTCTTTAAATTTATTTGAAGACAAGAAAAAAAAACGTTTCTTTTGTATATTTAGAAAACATGAAACAGAGAATAGTGATTGTAAAGTTGGTGAAACATATGTAAAGAAGTTATTTGAAATGTGTGTTCTCGAAGGTTGTTTGCAATTAATTGATTTAAATCGAAAATGTTAAGCGGCATAGTTGTGGTTCTACTAAATGGAAGATTATATGTTCGAACTCTAGTGGAGGTATTGACTCTTTGTGTTTCAATAGGTTGAGAAAGTATATATGGACAGATACTACATTGTAATAAAAAAAAAATTAACAAATACGGAGTAGTTTTTACATAGAGCTTGGTTGAGTAGCCCATGATGTGATATCTTGTCCACAATATGCTAAAAGATGAAATTTCCCTGCTCTTATCGCTCTCATATCCCAACTTGTACATGATAGTTGTGGGATGAATCATTGTGACTCAATGGCGTATTAGGTGAGAGGACTAATGACTAGTGCACACAAGAAACTTATCATATAGGCAAATTATGCTGTGCATCCGTATGCACCATGCATGGTGCATACGGATGCAAAAACGACGTCGTTTTAATAAAACGCGCGTCTCCCCTTAAAAAAAAAAAAATCAAGTTCGATTCCCAGCAACAAACATATGAACTAAAATTTCATAATCGATGAACTATAATTCCATAATCGATAAACTATAATTCCATAATCGATGAACTATAATTCCATAATCTAATCTATGAACTAAAAATTCCAGAATGAATGAACTAAAATTCCATAATCTATAAACTAAAATTTCATAATCGATGAACTACAGTTCCATAATCGATGAACTATAATTCCATAATCAATGAACTATATTTCCATAATCTATGAACTAAAATTCCAGAATGAATGAACAATATAATGTTGTTGCTGGGAATCGAACCTGAATTTTTTTTAAAGGGGAGACGCGCGCTTTTTAATAAAACGACGTCGTTTTGGCATCCGTATGCACCATGCATGGTGCATACGGATGCACAGCATAACGATTGTATCATATAGGGTGTAGTTCAACTAATTTGGTTTAGTAGCCCATGATGTGATATATCTTGCCCACAATTTGCTAAAGGTGAAATTTCCTTAACGAAAAAATTTCACTTTTGGTCCTATGAGTATTGGAGTATTGTTAATTTTGATCCACGAGTTTAAAAGTTGTTAATTTTAATCCACAACTATTCGATTTTGGCAATTTCAATCCACAATTTGTTAATTTTAGCATTAAAAAGCGAATTGCAACTTTCTAGCAATTATTAGGCGGCAATTTGGCTAGATGGACTAAAATTGACAACAGTTGAATAGTTGTGGATTCAAATTGACAACTTTAAAACTCGTGGGTTGAAATTAACAATACCCCAATACTCATAGGACAAAAAGTTAGTTTTTTTTTTCTTTCCTTGTCCCAACACCCTAAAACCTCGGACTGATATGAAAAGTTGAGTAAATCATATAGTGACTCAGCGACCTATTAGGTAAAAAGACAAGTGCCTAGTGCTTACAAGGAGTTCATTACATCCTAGTGAACACAACAAGCTTATTACATTGGGTTTAACTTTTACATTGTGGTTGTTAAGGTCTACAACCTATCGTCTAAGTTCATCGGCCGTCCAGCTAACGCCAAGTCTTCTGCAAGAACTTGCAATCGGCCAAGAAAATCCGCCACAGACTCATCTCCTTGACGAAGGCCCTGAAGCTGACCGAGCAATCGGAGTGTTCGAGCACATGTTGTAGAGTCGAGAGCCTGCTTAATGGACGTCCATACTTGGCGTGAAGTGGTCTTGCTGACGGCAAGGTGCATCACCTCCTCAGAGAGAGAGGATATAAACATGGATGATATTGCTTGGTCTTGCTGCACCCATGCATCAAAGGAAATAGAAGAAGCAGTCGATGCCGAAGAGAAAGCAACAGAGGACTTCGATGATGGAACAGTGGCAGCAGACGGGCATGCATGGAATAGTACCATTGACGTAACCCAATAGGTTTTGACCTCGCAAACATGGTATTGACTGAGTTCTCCCAAACAAATAATTACGGGCCGTGAGTTTGATGAACAAAAAGTGATGGGCGGTCGACAACGAGTTATTAGAAACCACAGACACCAAAATAACGACATCATAAATAGTCTGCTCAGAAGAAACTCTGACAAAATTGTCATTATCACCCACCATAAGAAATCTAAACGACTGATACCAGATGATAACATAATTCAGGAATGTATTGATAATATGAACGTACATAAAATATATACTAGAGTCGTATACTGAATACACAAGACTAGAGTCCTAAATTAGACATAATACAAAGTAGTACTCCGTAGTAGATTCCTAATAAGAGGGGCATGCATGATGTATTGATGTGATATCTCTAATTCTATGGGTTGCTTACATCCCATTAAAACTCAGCAATTACAAATCAAAGTTACTGTCATCTTTAGTCTTTATAATTCATGAAATATTTTCATTTCTCCATTTAGTAATATTGTATTTTTGGCATCAAAAAAAAAAACCATTTTTCATCAATCCCACCCCTCGATCCGTGTCACAAAGCAACATACATCTGCATCCGTCGATTACTCCTCTCAATCCAACGCCTCAAGTTCAAACCTTTTACACATCACCTCTCGATCCGTGCCACTCTCCTTTCAACCTATCACATCGCTTCCTTATCTTCTCTCTCCTCCTATAAATTCACTTCTTCTCCTCATCTCCTCCACCGCTTCAAAATACGCAATCACGCACCCTGCCAAAATCCACTGTTTTTCTACCAAATCTTATCTATATCTTCACTCTCATGGCGTCCGCCACCGCCGGAAAAGCTGCCGCCGCCGCAAAGCCTAAGAAAGCCGCTGCCGCTCCTAAGAAGCCTCGAGCTCATCCTCCTTATGTTGAGGTACTGATTCTGTCTTCTCTTTTTCTGTTTTTTT
Source organism: Ipomoea nil (assembly GCF_001879475.1). NCBI lineage: Eukaryota > Viridiplantae > Streptophyta > Magnoliopsida > Solanales > Convolvulaceae > Ipomoea > Ipomoea nil. Next base: position 6,840,876 of record NW_017617116.1, read on the forward strand.
TCAAATATTTATCTCTGTTTGGTTTGTGAGATCTGATTTTTGTTGAATTCCAGATGATATCGGAGGCGATTGCGGCGTTGAAGGAGAGGACCGGTTCAAGTCAGGTGGCGATAGCGAAGTTTATCGAGGAGAAACAGAAGGAATTGCCGCCCAACTTCAGGAAGCTGTTGCTGGTCCAGCTTAAGAAGCTCGTGGCGTCGGGGAAGCTTACGAAGGTGAAGAACTCGTTCAAGCTCGCCGGAACTGCCAAGACTGCCGTCGCCGCCGTCCCCGCTTCCAAGCCCAAAGCTCCCAAGGCCGCAGCAGAGCCGAAGAAGAAGACCGTCGCCGCCAAGCCCAAAGCTGCGGCTGCAAAGAAGGTGCTTGTGGAAAAGCCTAAGAAGAAGGTTTCAACCCCGTCTAAAGCTAAAAAGCCGGCGGCCAAAGCCAAACCTGCCAAGAGAACTCCGGTGAAGAAGGTGGCCCTGTCTAAAGTAAAGTCTCCGGTGAAGAAGCCCAAGAGTATCAAGTCGCCGGCGAAGAGGGCGAGGAAATGAAGCAATGAAAATGGCGAAAAAGGCGTTAGCTTTAGGCTCTGATAACATAGTTTGTGTTAGGGTTTGTAAAGTATCTAATGTTTGAGATGATGACTATATAGTTTCAGTGTAATCCCTTTTCTTCTTCTTCCTTTTCGGCCATTGATCTTAAATGGTGGTGTTTTTTTCAAGTAGTCTGGTTTGTTCTATGTAATATAAAGCTTGAAAGGTTTGAAGACATTCTTGAAATGAAGCTGTTTAGCAACTATGAACATTATCCAAAATGCACATTTATAATTATAAAAGTAATTACAGAAATATATATTTTCAAATACACAAGTAGACAGTAGTTTGTGGTTTTTATTTGATTCCAATCCTATATATGTGTGTATTCACATATATGTTTGTATGTGTATATTGCAGACTGTTGTCACCTTTGAGACATTAACAAACCAGATGTTTGATTTATTACAAACCAATAGGGAAATGGAAATGCAAAAAAACTTTGATCTTTGGTCTTTTCATGGCAAATCTTGAGGAATTTTGGAGCAGAAGTTGTTCAGTGCAGGATTTCAGAAGCCTAACTTCATCTTCTGTTCAACTTTCAATCTTAGTTCATCCTCTGATGGAACCTGCCCTCCACTTTCTGAGGTTTTGCACCACCAAGCCATGAGCTCATCCTGCAAATGGAGTTTCTATCATTCTATGGATTCAGTGTGAAAAAATGAGCATAATTCAAGATGAATATGCAGCCAGGCATTTATATATTAGCAGGTCAGAGCATGATAATGCTCATCTTTCCTAGCTCAATTTCCCGAGGCTTGAAACTGTTAGAGATAAGAACAAAGAGGTATGTTTTATTGACTGAAAACTTAAAAAAAGGAACAGGAAGTCATAAGACCTTCCCCACAAGAGTATTAGGCTCTTGCCCAGCTACTTAGAGCTTCAAAGACTAAGGTAAAGAATCCGATGCCCTACTCTCTTCTAGAGATTCTGATTTATAGTACTAGGAAATAAATAATTATAGAAAGGAGATGATTGCTGAGATGATTGTTGAGATGATTATGCCCCTCTTTATTTGTCAAAACCCTTGAGTTAAGCATTCCCATGTATATCCTGATTTGCCTGATTTGCATCCTTCCTTTTTCTGCGTGAGTAAACCATCCATCCTTTTGGATGCGTATCATTGCCACCCACCAAAGAAACAACCTTGTCCCCAAGGTTGGAGTGAGGAAACTGACCGTTGAAGTCAGATACGCTACAGTATTCAGCCCAATGGAGGAAGCGTCCCCATTGCTTTGGTTGTTCAGAAGTCATACACCGCAAATACTGCTCCAGGCATCGATTGAGGACTTCTGACTGGCCGTCCGTTTGAGGGCGGTATGCAGTGCTCAAACACAACGTGGTGCCCCATTTGTCAAAAAATTCTGTCCAGAGGTTGGAGTAAACCTCTGGTGCCATGGTGTCATACTTATTCTTTTGACACACTAGGCATTCAGCTATGAATTGTTGCGTTCGCTTCATCCACCGGAGCCAATGTAGAGCCGGTCCTTGCATATTGATAAAGGTTGTCGGAACCTTCAGATCTTCCCGGGTGTGATGTATGGCGAAATATTGCTCCACTCTGGGCAACCATCCTATCGGGTCGCCACCATCAAATGTAGGAAGTTCCAATCTTCCCGTGGGAAGTGTGGTGTTGTCGGGAGGAGCCAATCGTTCTGACGAGGGGTTGGAATCAATTGTTGGGACTGCTACCGATGACGCACTGGCATCGCCCTGCCCTTTGCTTTGGAGGGAGAGAGCGAGGAGGTCGGACATCCTAGCCACAGAAGCTTCTACGGCTGCAAATCGATCTGTCAATGCAGTCAATTCAGTACGGATTGCATCTTGGTTCTTCTCTAACGTCTCTATGCGGGAATCATGTGTGTTCGCCATTCAACGGCAGGTCGGACCAATTTGTTAGAGATAAGAACAAAGAGGTATGTTTTATTGACTGAAAACTTAAAAAAAGGAACAGGAAGTCATAAGACCTTCCCCACAAGAGTATTAGGCTCTTGCCCAGCTACTTAGAGCTTCAAAGACTAAGGTAAAGAATCCGATGCCCTACTCTCTTCTAGAGATTCTGATTTATAGTACTAGGAAATAAATAATTATAGAAAGGAGATGATTGCTGAGATGATTGTTGAGATGATTATGCCCCTCTTTATTTGTCAAAACCCTTGAGTTAAGCCTTCCCATGTATATCCTGATTTGCCTGATTTGCATCCTTCCTTTTTCTGCGTGAGTAAACCATCCATCCTTTTGGATGCGTATCAGAAACACATGTAATTGGGGGCAACCGTAGCCAAGTTAGTCAGACTGATGACTTGCTAACAACAAAATTACAAGTTAGATTACGGGAGCGACTTTTATTGGCTTTCAACTATGGGCAACCTAGGCAAGGTTACAAGTTTGACTCCCAAAGGGAGCGGCCTACTGGTCTTCTTAGTTTGAGCCAGTCAACTATGTGAAACCTAAACTAAAAAATAAAAAGGAAAACATGTAACCAAAACCTCAAAATCTTGAAAGCCATTCTAAATTAGCAGCTACTCTTGAATAGTGATTGTTCCAGAGTTGCCGGAACAACAAACCATTATTAGGACGATTCAGCTACTCTTAAATTAGCAGCTACTCTTAAATATGTTCTTGTTGTTACTCTATTTTCAAAACGATTAATTCTCTTGGAATAAGTCACATAAAGCGTAGTAGGAAGTAACAATTTAAATTGGGATGAGGCGTATCTACCTCCAAGAAGTCGTGGTTGGAGACGTACTGACTTCCAACAGAGCATGTGATGCCACAAATACTTACTGAGATGCACTTCTTAGCATCTTTTGCTGAATATTCTTGTTGGGACCCTGCAGATTCCCAAAAGGATAAAGAAAATGTATAATGGCATGGAAGAGTAGTTTTACAAAATGAAGACTAGTACACAAGTGTTTACTTGTGTGTAAAAATTGCGCAAGATACTTGTCAAGGTAACAACATACCAGTTATGCCACTTATGCGAGCAATGTAGTAGCCGGTTCCTCCTAATGCACCTTCCCACTTGCCCATTCTCAAGCGCAAGAAAAATCCATCTAAATGCGACAATGGAGCATTTGAATCCAGCCATCTGAGGGAAAACATAGGTTAGAGCATTGTGCAAGGGAACTTCTCGTTTTTTTTTTGGAGCATTGTGCAAGGGAACTTCTCGTTTTTTTTTTGGGTACTACTGACTCTGTTACAATGCAGTATCTGTTCATAACCACTTTCTCAACCTAAGCACAAAGAGTCAATATCACCTCCATTGAGACTTGAACTCACAACCTCCCATATGGGAGAGCAACTTGGTGCCACTAGACCACAAGGTCATTGGCAACTTCTCGTTAAATCATATATAAATTTAAAAACAAACACAAACACGGAATATACAGAACTAGCATTCAGTTCCCGAGGTAAATTAACTATATGCAAGCAGTAGAACGTAAGATATGGTATGCATAAGGACTGTGGTAGTAATGAAAACAACAGTGTTCCTTGTATGCTTACTTGAGGATGTCCCCACGGGACAAACGAAGCCTCCTTATAGCATCAAAAGCTCCTTTCGGGACACTTGCAGTCTCTTTGCTACCAAAAGTGGACAAAGGTAAAACACCGGTTCCGGTTCCTTTCAACACATTCTCTCCTGGATTTGAAGCCACGTTTTCTGGAACATCACTTGATCTCGCTTTTCTTTCAACAGAGATTGATTCACGAGTTTGTGCTAGGTTATTAGTGTCGGTGACAATGCCAGATTTCTCTTTGCAGCGACCAATGTGATTGACAATAATGTTGTAAGTCCCTTCCTCCTTTGCTAGAAAGGCGTCACCTGAACAGAGCGGCAAATTATTAGTACCGTTATGATTAATACGAGAATCGCCATGTCCTCGCCAGTATTGCTTGCCTGAAGATACGATTGGACACGTAGTAGCCCAATGATCAAGTTGTAAGCATCTACTGAACAAGGAACGAGAATTTTCAGTCCAATCATATGAACCGATATTTCTTAGAAGATCCTCCCGCTTACTTTCAGTTGCCTCTGAACAGTTACAGAAACCATCCCCGCTTTTGCCACAGAATAAACAAATTGCTTTTTTGCAAGTCGCTTCATTTCTTGCATTGGGAAAAGGTATGTTGTGTTTAAAGGCCTCCAATCTCCTAGCGAACAAACAAGTCATAGCCTCTGAGCTCTTAAACTTCGGAAAGGGTATAGGGTTTAATTTATGTATCGACTTCTCGTAGTTGCTACATTCCAAACTGCCCAAAGCTTTGTTTTCTGCTGAAGTGGATTTAGTTGATACCCCCTCCACGTTTGCTGATGCAGATGTGATGATTTTATCGTTTGACACGAGAATTTGTTCATCTGATCCATCGTTTTCCCAAGGGCACTGTGTTGGCGAAACGTCAATAATCATCTTGTCATCCACGAGAACATCTTTAGATTCTCCAGCAGAAATATCGTCTTTTGATATTCTTATTTCTGGTATTGCAAAGGTGCTCCATATATTGTGATTACCCTCGTGCCCCAGATTAGAATGAGCAACGGTAAGTGCAAGCAGAGGAACTTCTTCTTGGCTGGGTTTTGATAAACCGTTCACCATATTAGAGATCCAAGTGAAAAACGAGCTGCCATGTCCTATGGGGGATGTTGGAGCAACGTTTCTTTGCATTTGCGTTTTGACTCTTTTGCTCCCCAAATATAATGGCTGTTCAGAGTTTTCTAGATTCTTGCTCTCGGGAAAAATCCTGGCACTGTTGCAGCTTTCCACACTCTCGTGGCTGCCTTCCTCGCTACTTGACATTTTGCCGTTGGAATCATCACTATCAGACAAAGCTTTCCCTTTACCTTTCCTTTTATGACAAGAAATCTGCATCTTCCTTTTACTTCTTTCTTCTTTCACAGCCACTTTTTTATCTGATTCCTGTGGCGGTATTGAATCACGTTCACCCTCTCCTATCGTCTGAAGAACGGAGAGATCCTTCTCTTCATTCTCCCGTTGAGATTCCTTATTTTGATTGGTATCAACATTACCATCTACCTCTGCGGGATTTATGTTCTCCATTCCATTGGTGCTCCCTGCCAAAATAAAGTCGCAATGTAGTAACCAAACTAAAAGAAGAGGGGTGAATATAGAAAAAATTGAGATATCTGTCCGCCAATAATAGACTAGTGATCAAATGAGTCCATTTTGTTATATGAGTCCGTGTGGACAGATTTTGGCCATTGAATGTTTCAGATCAATGGTTCAGATTTCGCCAACTGTGCAACGCGAACTGTGCAAGTGAAGTGCACAGTTGTACAGTTGCCGTGCCCAATTGCACAATTGCACAATTGGCCAAATCTAAGCCACTGATCTCAAGTATTCAATGACTGATCAAGTATTCAATGGCTAAGATCTGTCCACACGGACTCATATAACAGGGTGGATGCACAGGAGCATTAGCCGCCAATAACATAACTCAAAATATCTAAAGACGAAAACATTGCTTGTTTCATTTCCACTACTCGACGAAAACATTACACAACTTAGTTGTCGGAGCAAATTCCATAGCTACAAGCGGGAGGTTAATTGAGTCACTAGCAAATTACCTTCACCGATATCTTTTTCATCATTAATGCCATTGAATCTGATAATTTCTGGTGGTGAAGAAACCTCGTTGCTCGGTGCCACATTCCATAGAAGAATGGGTTTTTTCTTAGCTAAGCTGTTATCGGCGCATTTCAGACTCAAACCTTTTCCCGGAGTCCATACTAATTCAGATAATGGATCAGGTGCTGCAAATATGTGCAATCCTGAGCCTGCATTTACACCTGCACCTGAATCATCGTTCAGTTTCGTCTTAACAGTGTGATCGGAAAATCCCATAGCAAGCGCTATATCCACGTTGTTGTTGTTAACACTCATCATCAGCAACGCAATTAAGCCTGAAAGTATAAGTTGAAAAGAAATTAGTCATTGCCATGAGCCAAAATCAAACAATCCCGATAAATAAGTGGCTTTACAAAGAGATTCTATAGTCCTTTACTAAAAGGTATAAAAGATGGAGTTCTGAAATCGTATTTTGCTAATGCATTTCGGAGTGGTAGTCCTTGTGTTCAAGCCGATTTCAAGAAAATAGCAACTTGAAAATGCAACTTTTGTTAACAAATGGTGTCTGTGAGATCTCATTAAATCTCGTTGGAGTTGCATTTTCTTATTGCGCCCTTTTAGTCGCATTAAATCTCTTTAAAACTTTCTTGTACAATCAGTTCGTGTCTTTTTAATGCAAAAAAAAGAGTCAAATCATATCGTATTTCCGCATTGAATTCAACTAAAAGCCTAAGTTGATAGTTAGATTGCACATTAATGGTTATATGCTCAACACTATTAGCCTCCAAAGTTATCCAACCAAATAGTTGGAAACTTCTGAGAAAAAAAAACAAAGAAATTAAACATCACGATAAGGATTCTAGAACTTACAGATGACGGAACAGTCTATCCTTCAAATCCTTAGCCTTTCAGAACCGATGTTTCATCTCTACAAAAGGTACTCTAGATGATCGTCAAATTTTTTCCTGTTCATACATCTGTACAAAACTTATTAGAATATCGAGGTAATTCAGAATCGCTATCTTTCTCTCAAGAACTCGTGGGAATAATTGCTAATTCACACAGTTTAAATAAGCAAAGATTTCACATAAATTGTATCCGAAAAGCAGCAAGCCCATAAATGGAAAGCAATACGGAGCATCAGGAATCAACTTTGTAAATCACGCAGGATAATCTACAGAGCACAGCCATATATAATCTAGTCGAAACCAAGAACCATCATGGAATCTAGTCAAAACCAAGAACCATCATGGAATCTAGTCGAAACCAAGAACCATCGTGGAATCTAGTCGAAACCAAGAACCATCATGGAGTTACATTCACCGCTGTAAAACACACACACACACACAAGTGAAGGTAAATAAACATTGCCATAACTAGTCAAGCCTTCTTATTTTAGCGGATCAACCTTTTCATATCACGGCTATGAGCAAATTATGGCAACTTTGGAGCTCAACAAAAACCCAGAAACATGCTCTGATCAACCTTATTCATGAATCTCTGGTATTTAACTCTTCCCCATGAATGATTTCAGTCCAAGTATTAGCATAATTTCTTCTTCAGACAGATTAAAAAAAAAAAAAAACTAGATTTGGAGGATCATATGTAGACACAGTCTGTCAATTGAATCTATAAGCAAACATATACAGATAATCAGATATAGATATAGTGCTCTCTACTCTCCATTCCAGGAAAACATAACCTATTCATAGCAAATAACAATTCTCAGTACAGATCAACCTGCAATTAATCAGCCTCAAAGGGATATTTTTGCAACAAGAACCCAAATTTCACAACTATATCATGGCAAGAAAAAGATTGAATCTTGAATCAAGTTTCAAACCCAGAATTCACACAAGATAGATAGTGAGGCAAAACAGAAAAAAGGTTGCCCTTTTGCTTCCTGAAATCAAGCTTTATTTCAAATTCTTAGTACCCTTAGCACAGAAGATCAGCTCTGATCAGCCAAACAGGAAGAACAAGATTGCCCAATGAAGGAAACCAGAAATTAAGAGAGACCCACTCACCCACATACCTTTTGAGCCACAAACCCCATTACAGAAACCCAGGGAAAATGCACCCAATCAGAAAATACAAAATGGAAAGGCAATAAAATTCTTGGGAATACAGAGATGGGGAAGGAGGTCTGTGTACATGTAAGCATTAATACAGAGGGGAGATGAGCAGTGGCGCCCAGGCTGCCACGTGGACTGTTGCATGCCAGTGACCGCTCATAGAAGAAGACCTGCACTCTGCTATCTATCTATCTATTTCCTGTATCCATCACTATCAAACCCACTCCCATAACTGCATGAGTTGTGATCCAAGTGGCCAAGCTGGGTTTCTGGAATTCTGAGGAAAAAGATAAAGGATAAATAGCTTAGGGAAACCATCCATTCCCTTCTAGACTGGGAATCTAAGCAATTTCCCTATCACTTTATATACTCCTCTGATCAGGCAGAAATAATTAGATATCATACCTCAATTTTGTTTGTAATCATGTAATTTTGTGTTTTTATCCATGGAATCAGTCAATTTAATGATTTTTTGTTTGAAAGGAATTTAATGAATTTAACTACCAATCAACAAAAGATTGACATGACCTAACCTTTTTTCAATTTTAAATTTATTGGAAAAGTTCACGAATCAGTATCGGTGGTGTCTTTTGGTTTAAGTTGGTCAGCTATTAACAATTGCTGTCTTTTGATCATTATAGTTATAAGTGGACTTCACCTATGGCGTACTTTCGAGTATCAGCGGCGAGTTATTTGTAAGTTAAATTATAATTTAAAAAATATATAAATAATTGTATTGAGTAGATAAACACATCCGTAATATCTAGTACAATATCAAAAGTGTTTTGAGCTATAATTCGAATAAGAGATATCAATGGTGATGAACACGTTAAAATTTCTTATGTTGAACATTATTGATGATGTGTATGATTAGTTGATTACTCTTAAATTATAAAAATACTATGGAGAACGAGAAAAATTCACAATTATTATCGAAAATATATAATTGTTATATTTTGATATAAAATAATACAGTGTCAATCGATATTATAAAGTTTGCGGACAATAATAGAGGAAAATAGGTGGTGTGGTGTGGGGACAAGGAGAGATAATGTGATGAATGCCAACTGCAATGGGGTCCTCCTCATATGATTCTTTCTCTGAAGTCTGAACTGCCTGAGAAGTGCAGAGTGGATAGATTTGGGATTTGGCGTTGCTGTAACAAAATTCTCCGGCTAGGGTCGTCTATGGTCCTACCATTTTTATTTTAATTTTTTTTGAAGAACAAAAAAACACACTATCAGCTCAGTTGATCACAAGGGTGAAGTTTGAAAATAATGATCCGGATCGAGTCTCACCAGTAATAGTATGTTAGGAGACACAAAGGTCTAGCCTCTGTGTTCAGCCTAGTAACTAGGGGACCGAACGTGAAGGACCCTTGAGATGAGGGACTCTACCTATTGGGAACACACTATTATAATCTAAATGTATCAAGAGAGTAAATCTTGTTTTTCTTTTTTTTATGTATTATTTAATTTAATGTCAAATAATCTTGAGCTAGACTTTCTTCAAAATTAAAATCGTGCACACACCAAAAAAGAAGAAGAAGAAGAAAGAACCAAATCAATAACATGACTATTCAAGCATTTTAATTAATTGATTCCATCATGAATTAATAAAGAATTAATGTAATAATAAAATACAAATATAATTTTAAATAATACTTAAATCTTTAAATATTAAAAAAATATTAAAGAATTAGTTTCACCATCACCAACAAGGCACCCAATCAAATAGTACATAATAAATAAATATTTTTTGTTGGATTTGCTGGAATCTTGGAGTCAAAAGTGAGAATGAAAAACACGTTTGTAATTTAATCAAACTAATTAGGAAATGATTAATGGGGGAATAAAATAATGTTCAAATTTGTTGCATTCGCCTTATGTATAATTAATTAATTAATTAATTCAGGGTTCTTTATTTTTTGTTGGATTTGCTGGAATCTTGGAGTCAAAAGTGAGAATGAAAAACACATGTTTGTAATTTAATATATCAAACTAATTAGGAAATGATTAATGGGGGAATAAAATAATGTTAAATTTGTTGCATTCCCCTTATAATCAATTAATTAATTAATTCAGGGTTCTTTGTACTAAAAATAGATATATGTATAAAAACTTTTTTTTTTTTTTGGTTTTTGGTTTTTGTTTTGTTTTGTTTAATTACAGATTTTTCAATTAATCCAGTAGGACAATACATCGAGACTAATCATATTTATGCTAGATATGACTTATAAGCTATAGCAAATAAATTTAAATTAATATATAAAGAATCTTGTAATTTATTAGACACTAAGACTCTATAAGATAATTTAAGATAAAATCTTTTTATATGTAATAAACAAATAAACTATAGCTTACAATTGTAAATTATAAGCTTTAAAAATGATTAAAAAAAAATATTATGAGTTTGTATCACGCCAACATGACCCGTGTATGGGCTGACCCATTCCGACTTATGTAGGCCTGACCAAATTGTCATTAATGTTTTTCTCATAACACGCTTTAAGCGAAAGAATCATATTTGTAATCTTCAATACTCTATATTCATTAAGATGCTAACTAATATAAAAACTTAGGTATTATCCATTGTTTGATCTTGATTCACACTAATTTTATGCTCTCGATGACATTATTAAACTCTTATATTGCTGATTGTTTTAGGTTAAACTTATTTTACATTACTTCATTTTTTGCTCCTTCAATTCATCTCACGTATAAAAAATCTTATAATTTTTATAATTTATAATTTTATTGACTAATACTATATATATTTATTTTAAGTCAAACACACTCAATCATTTATACTTGTATATCAAAATCTCTCACTTGGTCCACCACCTCCAATATGTATTCCACCTAATGTTATCTGCCTAATGTCATTGCCCCACACGTCATGCATGTCTTACAATACCCTTCATTTAAATCATTATTTATATGGAATTAATCATCTTTATTCAATTTCATCTTTGTTACGGAGTTTTTTCTTTTTTGTTTAGAACCAAGTAATCAGTCATTATTAAAAATATACACGGAATAAACTTCGCTTCTTTGTATTTGTTACTTATTAATTATAGTATAAGTAAATAAATTGTCAAACTAAATGTGTCCGATTACATTTTTATTTTCAAAATCAAAATGTGAATTATATTTTACATTGGAACACTGAACAAAAAAAAAAAAAAAAAAAAAAAAAAAAAAACAGAGCAAAAATCCCCTTTGTTACCTATTTTGTGTCTTGAGTTTGGTTGATAAGACTTGATTCACATTATTTAAAATTTAATTTTGTCAGTAATATTTAGATTAGTGTTAGCACATAAAGTTTATATATTTAGAAAGTATTAAAAGTACTATTAAATACAAATATTAAAAATAAAGAAAAAAAGTTAGTTTGATTGATGAATAATAAATATGACAAATAATTAAAATATATGCTAGAGGGAGTAAAACTTATATTACTCTTAATAAGACAAATTAAACATTATATCTACATTTTTTTTTCATTTTATATAAAAATAAAAAATGGGATAATTTTTTAGGATTCATGTTGATCAATATCACTATCTTTTATATTAGATATAACTATATATGGTATTTAGATTATACTTTTTTTTTTCTGACCACAGACTGACTCAAGCACCAAGACCTACTGCTCTTCCGACAAAATTTTTTTTTTTTAACTCCAAACTTAAAGGTCCACTCACCGCTTTTGTCTTGGAGACGGATGAAGAATGTAAATCATCGGATATGTCTCAACAGGTCGATACACTCACCAATACTTATATACTAATGCTCACAACAAGACCAAATTTATACTTAGCTTAACCTTTTAATCATTGATAATATTTAAATCTTTCACCTTATGGTTGCTAAAAAAACAAGGCTTATGAACTTATACTTCATATTAACACTTGTCTATAGTTACATCAAATCAAATACAAAAAATATCTATATCAATCAACTTCGTACAAATTTTCATATCTTATCTCTCGTCCTCATTATATTCTAAAACTAAATTGGCAGGCTAGCTAGAACATCAATGTGGGTAATTAATTAAGACATGTATATAGTATGGGGGAACATGTGATTATGTGAACATATCCAATCAATATGAAATGACTTTTAGCTGAAAACACCTCAAATCAATGTAGAAATTAAAGCCAAGTATGAAAGCGGAATTTACCCCAATCGTTATGCTGTGGAATCGTATCCACCTTGCAAGGTAGACACGTACGGTTCTATATATGTTCATAATTACGGAATTATATGTTTATAATTATAAAATTATATATTCATAATTTTTGAACTTCATATTCATAACTATTGAACTTCATATTCACAATTACAGAACTCTATGTTCATAATGACTGAACTATATGTTCATAATTATAAAACTATATATTCATAATTTTTGAACTTCATATTCACAATTATTGAATCTCTATATTCATAATTACAGAACAATATGTTCATAATTATATATGTTCACAACTCTATGTTCATAATTTTTGAACTATATATTCATAATTATGAATAGTTTTAGAACCGTGTCCACCTTGCAAGTGGACACGGTTCCACAATATAATTTGCCGAACTTACCCTTATATTTTCTCACAAATAAGTATGAAATAAAACGTATTCGCTAATAAATTAGTTTTTTTTTTTTTTAATTTCACATGAACCAATCTTCAAGCTCATAAAAAAGTAAATTGAACAATCTAATTTCGAGAATTAATACCGTAACATTTTTGCGTACAAAGAGAGTAAATCGGCTCAGCCCCAAACTCAAAATACTAGTAGCTCAATGGTTCAATGATTAAGATTTGGTAAGCCTGCATGAACTTAGCTTAATGGTACAGTAGGCAGTATTCAAAAGAATAGACAAATGTTCGAACCTTGACAGCCACAGTGTGGAATTATACCCATTCCTTATGCGCACTGATATTTGATCGAATCATTGAATCACTATAATTTACATTCTCTCAAATACTACTTTATCGGTTAGGTTAGGGGATTCAACCTCTTGAGGAAAGAAGGATATTTGTGGTAAGGTTTGAAGTGTCGCTTCTCAAATCTCAATCACTGGACCATTCTTCGGGCCAAAAACATCTTGTCAACGGTAGAGCATTAAATCGGTGTAGTTGTCGAAGATGGCTACCTTTTTATTTTGTCATTTTTAATATGCTTTATTGGTTTTGCATTTTCTCCAACTTTTATTGGTGACTATTCATATTTTCTTTTTAGTTTAATTTCTATTTCTTATCCATTCACTGTTTTAAGTGAAGACTTCTTATACTGTCCACTGTCCATCACTGATCACACCAAGATTGTATAGTAGTTTCCATTGCAATTTAACAATCCATTTAGAGATCACACCAATAATTGTATAGTAGTTTCCATTGCAATTTAGCAATCCATTTAGAGATCACACCAATAATTGTATAGTAGTTTCCAATTGTGTTAGGACTGCCCACCTCCCATCAAATGTTAAAGTGTCGAATTTATTTTGCCGTCTATGGGGATCGAACCCATCGAATCCATGACCACGTGATTAAAAGTCACGCGCTCTACCACTGAGTTAAGACGGCTTGTATAATTAATTATGAGAATGATTATTAGGTTACGATACTTATGTGCATCGTCCTCGCATAACCCTAACTCAAGTCTAAAAATTAACTACTCATGAAATGGATGATAGCTAGAATCTTGAAATCCAAGTGTAGAATCTTCAATACAAGCTTCAAAATATGTAAATAACCCTAAATCTAGTCTAACCTACCCTAAATTGATGATAGAAAAACGGGAGAAAACAAGTTCATCCACATAGGGTTTGAGATGGGGACCAAAGCCAAAGAGAAATGAGAGAAATATGTAATTTATACTCGGGGAAACGCACGTTACAAGGCCCATCACGAGGTAACGAGCCTCATGACACAAAAAAATAATGGCTACTGGTCGGAACTCGGCGTCATGCGGCTTGTTATTGCATGGTGGTATGCGTGAGACAACAGGAGACATCTACTGAATATGCACGTCACGATCCTTGTCACGACGTGATGAGGTGCGTGACAACCTAACTAGTCATAATTGTCTTCATCAAAGTTGTATCCTTTTAAGTTTCTTTCGAATGACACAAGAATTACTTGATTTGAATTGGACAGTCTTACGCCGAGATATGATCTAAATACCAAACAATGATCAATCTGTGCGAGAATTTCAACTTCTTGCTCTTTTGTTTCACTTTTTCCTTGGTTTGCCCAAGTGATAGATGAAGACCATTGAAGACAATACTCTTTTACTCCCTTGAAAGTGTTTTAGCCATGAAAATACTTCTTTTTGCTTCAAGCTAGTGATGAGAGATATTATACCTAAATGCACAAACAAAGCAAATAGGATCTCTTTTAACATGATATCTACATTTTGGAGCTTGAAAATGAGATTAAATATGGGGTAAAGTGCAAGTAAAATATGAACAATAAAACACTTATCAAGTAGGGGTGTAAACGAGTCGAGCCGAGCTTGAACCTGGGTAGGCTTGAGCTTGTGCTCGTTAATGGAGGCTCAGCTCGAGCTCGAGCTCAGTAATTTTCGGGCTGCTCGAGTAGCTTGATTGTTCGAGTTCGAGCTCGATTTTGACATTGAATTTGACCTATTTAATACTTTTGATTTAAAATTCAAACTACTTTGTTTTACCCATACATAATTAATAGAAATCTTTTAGGGATTTTGAGTTTAAAATTTTAATTTCTAATTGTTATTTTTATATTATGTATTATATATGGCCTAGAATATCTAGGCTCGGCTCGAACTGAGCTTTGACCGAGCCGTTCGCAAGCGGCTCGCGAGCTGCTCGGCTCATTTACACCCCTATTATCAAGTACAAGTCTAGTACTTGGTATAGTAGGATTGTGAGTATATGATTTAATGTATAGTCCCCAATTTTAGTGTCACTATAATCTTAACACTATATTGTAATTTTATCATTGTTGAAATTACTTTTATCCATTAATAAAGCCAAACTAGTTAGAATGAGATATCATTGGTCAATATTTAAATTTAATTTCACATCGTACAAATTATGAATGTGGAGTGTTAAATTCATGTATTTATTATTAACATATTTAAATAAAATTTTTATAAACAACAACAATAATAATATTGTATTGGTTCCAAAAGAGGCATGCGTGGAGCAAGAATCCAATAATGTCAAAATGGAATTTAATAGGTTCATTCATATGGTCCAGTGCAAATTAAAACCGGCCAATCCCTATTGCGCAGTTGTAATGACAACCAGGCCACCAAGCTTGAGTGACTATGGCATTTTGGCTTGAACATTTATTGCAGCAACCCTTACCATATATATATATATATCTTCAAGTTACGTGTGTAATATGAACTAGTAGCCCGTGAAATTAAAAATGCGAACTAATCTTATTCTCATCTTAAAGTTGAAAATTAAGAAAAAAATGCAACGGCATCTCCATAATTACGACAATGTACTTAAAAACACTTGATAGTATATTCGCGAATAATTGACAGTTCACTAAGATCTATAATAATACAGTGCACTCACAGATAACACTCAAGATCTATAATAGTACACTCATATGTGTGCATTATTAGTTTAGTCATCTATCGATGTAGTATCAATAGTTTTCAAATGATCCATCATATATATATATATATATATATATATATATATATGAGGTTAAAGATCAGAATTCAAAAATGGTCCATCAACAGTGACAACACGAGAAACATCTACCATGCCATTTCCTATCTTTTTTTTTTTTTTTTTTTTTTTTTTTTCGTAAAGGTCTCGCATTATGTTTCATATTACTCCGTAACTGATAATGTTACGGATTTGATTTTTTTTTTTTTTTTTTCATACCTAAACGCGATAGGGCTTAGCTTATATTGTTTCGTCACTGTCGCAAATTATGTTTAATTTTATTTATGACAACGATGCATCACTTCATCATTGTGTCTCACCTGCAAAATGGTATTACACTATTTTGTCAAAGAATTTATGACTTTAATTTAACATGTGATTCCCAAAAAAAAAAAAAAAAAAAAAAACTTTTAAAACACCATATTTTCAAAAATAGGTTTTATATATATATATATATATATATATATATATATATATATATATATATATATATATATATAATTACCTATCCATCATTTTGAATTTAGTATTGTTATGTGTATTAATATATAACTATTTGTGTCGTTGTTAGCCCGTTGAGACATATTCAGTAAGTTACCTCATTCATTTCTCTTCAGGACATGAGAGATAAGTAACCTTAAGTTTAGGGTTCAAAATTAATCTATCTATCAATTTTTTTTTTCCTTTTCAAACTTGTATATACATACATATATGTATTTACACATACTAAGTACTATATATTTTAATTCATTTTTTTATATGAGAAAAACTCACAATTACTAACTGAGGTTGTACACGAAATAAATTACGTTTTTATGTTATAATAACTAACAAATTACACTAGAGAGGTTTTATATTTAATTTTGACCCTCCTCGTTTTACATAACTCTTCCACTAACTTGATCAAAATTTCATGCTTGATAGACCACCTCACATTGCGACATTAAATATGATTCACATCTATTTCTTCCTCACCTCGTTATGCATTAATTAACCAAACCCTTCCACCCCACCTTGCTATATTTTCTAGAAGATTCATTTGTCATGGTATAGTATAATTTAATTGGTCAATTAACTCAAAATAAATTGATAGTTTTATTTTGCCAGTAGTATAAAATGCAATGTTAGGTTAAATTTCAACTTAGGAATGTGTTTTAGATTTTTAGAAATTTTAATCATTAATTAATTCGATTCAAAATTTTAATTTCTTTAAATTAACGGAAAATTTACCAAAATATAAAATTTACTAATATTATATTATACCCCATTATATTTTGAACAAGCCCATTATTTGGCCCAATATTCTTTATCCCATTACACTTTTGTATAAATTTCAATTGAGTTGGTTGGTCGACTGATCAATTAGTTGAACAAAAAAAATTCTGTTCAGTTAATTAACTATTTAATATTAAGAGGTAGTACAATAAAAATAATTTAATACAAAATTACATTATATATATATATATATATATATATATATATATATATATATATATATATATATATATATATATATATATATATATATATATATATATATATATATATATAGGGTCAAGTTCCTGTGAGAACAGGTCTTCCTGTGCGGTCAGTGCGACATACACTATTAGGTATGCACAAAATACACCACACAGTGTTCGAAAATACACCATTATGTGTGGTCTTTTTTTTTTTTTTTCGTGGTGTATTTTTTGACATTTCATTCTGATGTATTCTCGAAGATGCATTTATATATGCCACTGACCGCACAGGAAAATCTGTTCTCACAGTAACCAATATATATATATATATATATATATATATATATATATATGTGTGTGTGTGTGTGTGTGTGTGTCTGTGTGATTTCTGTTTTGTCAAACGTGACGAAAAACATGGATTTCATTATTAACTTTTCACAAATACGTAGACTATTGTGATTGGTAAATGTTGACCCATCGTGCAGGGCATCGAAAGGACCAAATTATTTGGATTCCTTTTCCCAATCCAAATTCTTTCCTAGCTATATCTTTATTAAAAAAAGAAAAAGAAAAGTGTAATATATAATCTATGTGAAAGGTTCCCATGCGGTGAATGCTTCCCGTGCGGATGTGCGGTGGATTAATGTGCGTGAGATTTGTATTCAATGTGTGTGAGTGTTGTGCTTAATGTGCCTGAAATTTGTACTAAATGTGCGTAAATGTGTAAAATGCAGCAGAAAATATTGATGTCAGCTTCTTCCCCTTCTCCAGTAGCCATTTGTCCCCTCCCTGATGATGATGATGCGGAGGCGAGCTATGGTGGTTAAAAATTATGGGAATAATACAACAGAAATCCACACTTAACTGCTGTGAGAATTTTACTGTGCGTGCGTCATTTATATAAACATTCAACTGCATTGAAGGTAGCTGATAATCCAGAATCCATGGCCAAATTGAAGGAAGAAGTAACAAGAAGCTTGGGCGTTAATGTGCGTGAGTTTCTGTTCTGCTTCCTTCTGAGCTCGTAATTCTGAAATACGCACCCACATTAAGCACAAATCTCATGCACATTAAACACAATATTCAGGCACATTAAGTACAAAACTCATGCATATTAACATGATGCACATTAAGTATAAATCTCAGGCACATTGAGTACAAATCTCACGCACACTAAGTATAAATCTCACGCACATTAATCCACCGCACATCCGCACGAGAAGCAACAAATGCACCTGATCCCATCCCTATACACTATAATATATATTAGTACTTGTGAGTTGCATGTAATAGACGACGGACTGTGATCGTTCGAAAATCATACACTAGTTTGTAAGCAACTGTCATCGGGATCTCGACCAAATACTCCCGTCGGATCCTTTGTATTTTTCCATTACTCAAATTTCAAGAAAGAGATATTGACCAAATACAAAGGATATATATAGCCATCCATTATATTACAATCATAGAAGTCTAAGGAGGCATGCATATAAGGCATTAATAACAAGCCACCAATTTAATCACAGCCTTTGTGATGTTCATAGACCTACCACCACATTTTGGCACCAAAGTCACCACTACTTTGTCGTCTCCCTCGATCCCCAAGTCCTCAAGCAGCTCGGTGATCGGCAAGCTCCA
The DNA here is from genome assembly GCF_001879475.1 of Ipomoea nil. Lineage (NCBI taxonomy): Eukaryota > Viridiplantae > Streptophyta > Magnoliopsida > Solanales > Convolvulaceae > Ipomoea > Ipomoea nil. Next base: position 6,859,889 of record NW_017617116.1, read on the forward strand.
GGTCGTCTTCGTCGGCGTGTGGTCGCCGGCGCGTTCGTGAACGTGCGCCAAGTTGGCGAAGCTGCTGGCGTACTCCGCCCTGTCCAGCTCCAACTCATTCACTTCCTCGTCGTCGTTCAGGAACACGTCGAATCTAATGTACTTCGTGTCGTCGTACTCCAGCCCCAGGTTTAGCAGCTCCTCCATCTCTTCCTTATCTGCTTTTGTCCTCGACGTCGTCGGCCTCGCCACGGAAAACGTTAGAATCTTGTTTAAGGTTGCCGGTAAGACGTCGGCGGCGGCGGGAATTGACTTGGGGCTTCTCGGCGGTTTCGTTCTTTTCCGGGTCAACTTGAATCTCTTCCATGGAGTTGGCATATCCTGAAAGAATCAGTGCATGCATTGTAACTCAAAACATTACCCAAATTGTAAAAAAAAATTGAGCGAGCAGGAAACTCGTAATCACTAAAAGAGGATGTACACTGTCTAAATTTTACTTTAAGATCTTCGTGAGTAAAACACTACAAAAAAGTAAATTAACTTAGGTTGTACATAGCTGACCAACTTAAACTAATAGGCCGCTCATGCTGGAGTCAAACTTGTAATAATTTTGTGCCCGCACGAGATAACTCATGCCTGGTTCAGTAAATAGTATTCAAGATTTGAAATTATATTCTTTAGTGACAATATGAGTATTATGCTCAAAGTGAACAGATCTTTTGTGCATTTGACCGTGAGTCATTGAGTTATCATGCATGCATTTGTAACTCAAAACATTACCCAAATTGTAATTTTTTTTTTTTTTTGTGACAAGAAAACCTAGTGACATTATTTGTATAAATTTCACATTGTGATTTTAATCAGACCTACTAGCACTATTTGTATAAATTTCACATTGTGATTTTAGTTAGACCATGAGAAAGTAAATTAACTTAGTTTGTCTATAGCTATTGGCTCAAGCCAATAGACCATCATACTGAAGTTGAACTTTTAACCTTATTGTTATTAAATAAATAGTTTGACTAACTTGGGCTGAGATTATTCCAAATTGTAAAGTTTAATTTGGGTTGAATTGAATAGAATATACCTGGAAAATGTAGCCAAGCTTTTCGTTGTCCAAACTATCTCGAACTTTGACCTTGACAAGATTCTTATTTTCATCGTAGAACAAGAACTCTGAGTTTAGATAATCTTGGTCGGTGATATCCATACGTTTGCCGCCCAGAGTCTTCCAGATGGTCCACATCCGGTCGACATTGGAGTGGTGGCAATAGAAAACCGGGTCTTTAGCGGCGGAGTAGAAGTTGCCCATGTCCTCGTTATGCTTCGTTCTGGGGTCACCGACCCACCGGTGAACGGAATTGTGCGGAACATTCACGACGGTTCCGTTGGCGGAACCGCCCGGGCCGTAGCCGTCAGCTCGCAGAGCGGCTCCGAAAAAGAGCGACGGGCACGGCGAGTTAGTCACCATTTGGCGGTACATAATTGCCAGATTGTTCTTAATTATCTGCGATTCTTTGGCGGCCAGATCTTGGGTGGTGTAAGCTAGGTCCATGGTGAAGCTGCCGCGGTGTTCCTGGTTGCGGACCTCGTCATACAGCGGCGATGACTCGTCGTCGTCGAAGATCGCCGGGAAATACATGCCCGGTGGGTTGTCCCAGTTCCAATATGGCAAGGCGAATGTTGGGTCGTTAATCAGGGACTGCAATATCCTCTCGTAGAAGTACAAGTACCATCTGTGGAAGGGGAAGAAGAGCCATGAAGGGTGGATATCGTAAGCTTGACCGGCGAGTTGATAAGCGCCATTGCAGTAAGCGCAGTGGACGTTAGCTTGCTGGTAGAAGTTTCTGGGATCATCACACGGAAGCTCCTTCATTTTCTTAATGGCGGTCTTGTACTTCTTTATATACGATAGGGATTCACTGACGGCGTGAGCCGCCGGCCGGACGTTAGGCTTCGTGAAACTGGGCACCGTATAATCAGAAATGGGGCCATAAAACGGAGGGCAACATGAATACGGCACTTTCTCCTCACTAAAGCTTATAGTAGCCGGGCCGCACTTTGAAATGTCAGGGGCGGGGACCGGAGCGGCCAGGGCAAAAGGGTCGACGGTGTAAGCGCCGTAGAGGCCGCCGAGGCCTAACAGGACGTTTCTCCGGTCAAGTTTCCGTTCAGAGATGTTGTCCGACGACGACGGTACTGTGTTTTTGTGACCGTCCTCATTTGACGTCGACGAGGCTGCACAAGAGATTATTGTGTTGTGACGTTTTGGTGCATTTGTATTGAGTGATGAGATCTTGGGATGTTTTCTGGGGAAGGGGTGGGGAGAAGATGATAAATTGGCGGTGGTAATAATGCATGAAATTGGAATGGTAGTTGAAGCCATGGCTGCGCTGCTACCTTAATTAGCTCGATTACAATAATGTCCCAATTTATAGAGTTGATGGGGAAGACAAAATTTGATTAATTATTAATTAAAATGGTTGACTGGTTGTGAGTTATTATACAAAAACTAAGTTTACCTATTATCTTTGATTTATAGAAAAATCTTGGAGTCTGTTTTGTAATCTTAATTGGCAAAAGACTATTAAGATGTAAAGTAACTATCATAGGTTACTCATAGCTGAATGACTCAAATTAAGAATGTCAATAGACTTGTCTTACGGATGATTTAACTTAAAATCTTGTGGTTATCCAGCCAACTGTCCGACAAAGATAGATATTATTAGACAATAATATCTGAAAGAGTTCGAACTCCTAAATCTTACTATCTAAATTTCTCGGATCCCAATGTAGCAAGACACTGAAAAGCTATTTTTCATGTGAAAATCAATGTAAGTCTCTACATCAAAGTTTTGTGTGTAAAAATAAAAGTTGAGAGTAAAAAATAGAAAACACATAATATATATATATATATATATATATATATATATATATATATATATATATATATTTTATGAATTTTCAAAAGTGGGGTCGAAGAATCCAAAAAAGTCCAATGAAATGAATTTATTGGAGTGTTGGTCCAGTGCTAAACCAATCGATGATATTCACCAATAATAGCAGGCTAATAGCCAACAATTTTACTTCGAACTCTCTAGTTCTGTCACATACTTTTATTTTCTCACTTAAAATTGAGATGTTAACATTTTATTGGGAGTAGAAAATTGGGTTTAATGTAGTAGAACTCTTTACTCTTTTAACTCATATTGGAATTTTGTACTAAATAGCATAGCTTGCAGCAACCTTACATGCAATGCAACGTGAATTTGATGCTAAAATGTACAACATTTGTCCATTATATTAATGGATACATATCAATTTGTCATATTCCTATATTTTCGCTACAAAATCCAAACTTAAAAATCCCCTCACCACTTTTGTCTTGGAGATAGGTGGAGAAAGTAAATCGTTGAATATGTCTCAACAGGTCGATACACTCCCCAATACTTGTATACTAGTGCTCACAACAAGGTCAAATTCATACTTCTCTTAACCTTTTAGTCATTGGTAATATTTAAATCTTGTACCTTGCCCTGCATAAAAAACTATCTTCAATTTTGACCTTGACAAGATTCTTGTTTTCATCGTAGAACAAGAACTCTGAGTTTAGATAATTTTTGTCGGCGATATCCATACGTTTGCCGCCCAGAGTCTTCCAGATGGTCCACATCCGGTCGACATTGGAGTGGTGGCAATAGAAAACCGGGTCTTTAGAGGCGGAGTAGAAGTTGCCCATGTCCTCGTTATGCGGCGTTCTGGGGTCACCAACCCACCGGTGAACGGAATTGTGCGGAACATTCACGACGGTTCCGCTGGCGGGACCGCCCGGGCCGTACCCGTCAGATGTCAGAGCGGCGCCGAAAAAGAGCGACGGGCACGGCGCGTTAGTCACCATTTGACGGTACATAATTGCCAGATTGTTCTTAATTATCTGCGATTCTCTGGCGGCGAGATCTTGGCCGGCGTAAGCTAGGTCCATGGGGAAGCGGCCTAGGTGTTCCTGGTTGCGGAACTCGTCATAGAGCGGCGATGACTCATCGTCTTCGAAGATCGCCGGGAAAAACATGCCCGGTGGGTTGTCCCAGTTCCAATATGGCAAGGCGAATGTAGGGTCGTTAATCAGGGACTGCAATATCCTCTCGTAGAAGTACAAGTACCTGCACATACAATGCACCAAATTATTGACATTCTTGATTTGAATCACTAAATTATAGACAATTTATTTTATTTTATGTAAGTGATTCCAGTTTCGTCGAACTAATCCTAAACATTCAGCCTCCTAAAATTATTGCAGAGGTAAATTGTGAGTCGTACCGTTCCTTTGGTCAACTTATATATTGATTTATCTAGTGATTTTTTACTAACTAGTTAAGTCACAAGGTGAGATTTTCCTTCTTAATTGCACCGATCAACTATGGTATATTATTGTGGCAAGACCGAGTTTACTTGGTGCATACTCTGGGTGACTGCCAGTTTCCGTTGTCACCTAAAAAAATTACTCCCTATCATTTTGGACAATTAAAATAAGTTAGTTAGACAGTTAGTTGACTTGGTAATCACAAGAATTTTCTGGTAAATGTACAAGTACCATCTATGGAAGGAGAAGAAGAGCCATGAAGGGTGGATATCGTAAGCTTGACCGGCGAGTTGATAAGCGCCATTGCAGTAAGCGCAGTGGACGTTAGCTTGCTGGTAGAAGTTTCTGGGATCATCACAGGAAAGCTGCTTCATTTTCTTAATGGCGGTCTTGTACTTCCTTATATACGATTCACTGACGGTGTGAGCCGCCGGCCGGACGTTAAGCTGCGTGAAACTGGGCACCGTATAATCAGAAATGGTGCCATAAAACGGAGGGCAACATGAATACGGCACTTTATCCTCACTAAAGCTTATAGTAGCCGGGCCGCACTTTGTAATGTCAGGGGCGGGGACCGGAGCGGCCAGGGCAAAGGGGTCGACGGTGTAAGCGCCGTAGAGGCCGCCGAGGCCTAACAGGACGTTTCTCCGGTCAAGTTTCCGGTCAGAGATGTTGTCCGACGACGGTACTGGGTTTTTGTGACCGTCCTCGTTTGAAGACGAGGCTGCACAAGAGATTGTGTTGTGACGTTTTGGTGCATTTGAATTGAGTGATGAGATCTTGGGATGTTTTCTGGGGAAGGGGTGGGGAGAAGATGATAAATTGGCGGTGGTAATAATGCATGAAATTGGAATGGTAGTTAAAGCCATGGCTGCTATCTTAATTAGCTCGATTACAATAATGTCCCAATTTATAGAGTTGATGGGGAAGACAAAATTTGATTAATTAAAATGGATGGTGCCATTTTAATATTTTTGAATGCTACTTGACTATTAGTATATGTTCATAACTACTTAGCTTTCTCAACCTACAAAGAACAAAGAGTCAATAACGCATTCAGCTCGAACTCACAACCTCCATGTGGAAGTCCAACGCGGATGCCATTTTAATATAATTTGATTAATTATAGAGTTGTAAAGGTCGTTACATAAGATTTTTTTTTTTTTAATGTGCTTTATCTATTATATGTGATTTGTGACATATTATACAGAAATTGAATTTACATAGTACAAATTCGATTAGTGGTTGCAAGTTTTTTTCGTCATCCAAAAATATTGTGCCTAGTGTTACAAAATAATATCTTTGATTTATGAAAAACTCCGGAGTCTATTTTGTAACCTTAATTGGCAAAGAACTATCAAGATGTAAAGTAGATATCCTAAGTTGTTTATAGACGTCTGACTCAAATTAAGAGGTCAATAGACAACCTCTCTTACGGATAATTTAACTTAAAATCTTGTGGTTATCTAGCCAACTGTGCGACACCCCCTAAATTTCTTTCTGATGTGGAGGACACTAATAAATTACTTTTTTTTTTTAAAGTCCCAATACAAGTGTTTACATCAAAATTTTATATGTAAAAGTAAAAAATGAGAATACACATAATATTTTCCTATGAATTTTCAAAAGTGAGGTTGAAGAATCCAAAAAGTCCAATGAAATAAATTTATTGGAGTGATAAACCAATGGATATTCACCAATAATAGCAGGCTAGCAGCCAGCAATTTTAATTCGAAAAATATTACTTGAATTTCCAAATTCTGTCCTGTGCTTTTATTTTTTTCACTTAAAATTTAGATGTTAATAATTTATTGGTAGTAGAAAATTGGGTTCCATATAGTAGACTCTTTTAACTCATATAGGAATTTTGTACCAAATAGCAGAGCTTGCAGCAACCTTACATGCAATGCAACGTGAATTTGATGCTAAAATGTACAACATTTGTCCATTATATAAATGATAGGCATCATATGAATTTGTCATATTCTTGTTCACATACTCATATACTTAGGCTTGAACTCACAAGCTTTCAAATGAAAGTCCAACCCGAGTACCATTAAACCACATAGTTTTGGAGAATAAAAAAAAATGAAATAAGGGTCAAATAAGCCACTCAATTACAAATAATAATGCAATTAGGCCACTGAATCTAAAAAGAACTACAATTGAATATCTAAACTAATCGATTTCATGTAATTAGTCCAATTTGTCCTTTTTTTTTTTCCAATTTCTATCATATTACCTATTTGTAAAAAAATTAAAATAATTTAAAATAAAATAAGTATTTAAAATTAAATTTAAAAAAAAAAAAAAAAACATCTTCGTCTCCGGTCATGGAGATGAAGAAGGTATCTTCGTCTTTGGAGGAGACTAAGTTTTTTTTTTTTTTCTAAAAATTTATTTTTAAATAATTATTTTGTTTAATTTTTTTTAAATATTTAAAATTGGATAACCTGTTAGAAGAGAAAACTGATAAATTGAAAAATTTGCATGAAATGAGTTAGTTTAAGGATTCAATTGTTTTATTTTGTAAATTAAGAGTCTAATTACATAATTGTGTGCAGTTCATTAATCTATTTGACCCTTATTTCAAAAAATAAACTAGGAACGGAGGGTTACATACTGCATTTAGTAGTGCATTCCGAGACAATTTGCACTTGCATTCTCACCCTGTGTGGCAAATTCGGCAAAATTAGCACTAATGAAAAAGTATTGTGCATCCATTTGCGTCCTTGATAAAGTTATGGATGGGCAAGAGAAAGTTATTATCTTATTTGGGGCAAGAGAAAGTAGCATAAGTTGTAAATTTTGCCATTTTTTCTATATAAAAAAAGGGCTAAATTTACAACTTATCTCCACAATTTTGCCATTTTTTCTATAAAAAAAAGGGTTAAATTTACAACTTATCTCCACAATTTTGCCATTTTTTCTATAAAAAAAAGGGTTAAATTTACAACTTATGCTACTTGGAGATAAATTTGCGCTTATTATAATACTAGTTTTTTACGCGCATTGCGCGATTGGGATAATGCCCAATGCTTTTTTTTTTTTTTTAAATAAGTACTTTAAAGTATATTAAGGCAGGATTATATTGAAATTGTTCATGCATAGATAATTGAAGGTTGAATTTGTGTATTTAAATAGGTAATTCTTTTCCCAAAGGTTAAGTCCTCAACCCCAAGGGCCCCCCACACTCCGGCCCGACAGAGCATTGTGGGAAGTTGTAAATCAAGGTGACTCAATGGTTCAGTAGACAGGGTCAAATGCTGATACGCACAAGGAATCTGCCCACTTTGGACATAATTCTCGCACTGTCGCCGCCGAGGTTCAAACGTTGGTCTCTTCTCCCAAATACTACCCACTAAACCATTGAGCTAAGCCCGTGCGGGTTAAATAGGTAATTCTCAGTTTACAAATGCAAAATAATATAATCAAGATTGATTATAATTGTCAATAAAATAATTGTATAGGTATAGTTGAAACCAAATACGGGACATAAGGGAGAACACATAAAAATTAGGGCATAAAATATTAAATATATACTAATATTGTTTGAGGAGATTCCGACGTTAGGATTTGTGGTTAAGTTCTATTAAGACTTTAATATTAGAATTAGATTAATGGTTTAGTTATAATTCTATATTAGACTTTAATATTAGAATTAGACTAACGGTGAATTAACGGAAAAGTTAAATGGATAATCATATAATTAAGGATAAATTAGAAAATCTTAAAAGAAAACAATTATAACCTGAACAATATGAACCATTCATTTGATTTAATAATTTGGCGGTCATTTTTTCTACCCAATGTTAATAATTAAATAAATTCGCTGGTCAAATCCGCTAGTATAATCCGCTAACTGCTGATTGTCAAACAAGGACATTGCGAGGTAGTTCCCACTTCAATTTGTTGTGTGATTTGAATACTCCCTTTGTCACAAAATCTCTCAAGTAGTTAATATGGTTGGCTTTATTAATTATATTTTTTTTAATTTTTTCATGGTATTAATAAAATACTTGGTAAATAAATATATAGCATTATTTTGTATTATAACTTTGATATTTAATTAGAAAAATAGTGCACAAAAAACATAATAGATAATGTAGTGAATATAATCAATTGATGAGTTTGAATGTAAAAATTTTTACATTTGAGAAAAATAAAGACAATATAACTAATGAAAATATTTCTTTTAATTAATTTATTGATAATTAATAATTTTTTTTCACTGAATAAAGACATTGTAAGGACAATGTAGCGAATATAATCAATTAATAAATTTGAATATAAAGAATTTTTATATTGAAGAAAAATAAAGACAACATAACTAATAAAATTATTTATCTTATTTAATTTATTGATAATGAATAATTTTTTTTTTGAATAAAGGCATTGTGGACACATAATTCTAAATTAAAGAAATGCATATGTATTATTTTTTGTTGTAACTACTAAATTATTATTTATATATAATTTAATAAGAGTAAAATAAAGTACTAATTATGCCAACTTTGATTGGGATGAGGTTCGAACCTAAGACATTTTTTTTTATTAAAATCAATGAGTAAGTTAACGGTGAACTAACAGCAATTCTTAAAATTTTAACGGAATTAGTAACGGTGTGTGGGTATTTTAGGAAATTTAGTGTAAAATTTAAATCTGATCAATCTTTTAATCAATCTGAGCCATTCATTTGATTAAAATCTGTGACCGCCATTTTTTTACCAATTATAGGCTTAACTCTCTTGGGCTCTTATTAGTATATATATATATATATATAGTAGACTAGTTTTACACTCGCACTGTGCGAATGAGGAAATGACCAATGTTTATAATTAAATAAATATTTGAAAGTATATCAATGCAAGATTATATATGAGAAGTTCATACATAAGTAATTTAATGTCGAATTTGTTTATTTAAATATGTCACTCATAGTATATGAATACAATGTAATATAGGAGATTCAGTATAATTGTTACTAAACTTTTTTTAAATAGTAATCAAGTATTTTTGTTGAAAAGGGTTCTAATATATTCAATTAATGCACATATATACAAGATCAATAAATGAATCATGGTACCAGTCCTTTAGGTGTTTTGCTCAGTGTTCATTTAGTTCAACCATTATTGTTGAATAAATTATTATGGATAAAGAAACTACTAATTTAAGGAATTTAGATGTAGTAAAAATTTAATATTTTTAATTATAATGTAACCCAAAGATATTGGACGATTGGTAAATATGATGTAACCCAAAGATCAAAATGCTAAAAAAAGTGTTTGGTTATTCAACAGGAAGCAACAATTTGTTCCAAACCACTGAAAATACAAATATTGCAATTTACAATATTTTCAGTTAGAGTTTTTGAGAATGATTTTCCCAAAACACCTCTATATTTAAATAAATAAATAAAAAAGTTTACTGTAGAGCCACTTCGACTCCTTGAATAACAAGAGCCACTTTCCCTGGCTCACTGCTTCTTTCAACGGATGAGCAAGCTTAATTTTTAAATTGGAGCCTTATGGCTCCTTTTAAAGGAGCCTCAATGCTCCCATGCCACTTTTCTCACCGATGTAGGAAAAGTGACAAAATTAAAAGGAGCTGAACGTTCAGCTCCACATATGTTTTATTTTTTATTTTTTTTAATTTTATTTTTTATTAAATTATTATTATTATCATTACTATTATTATTATTTTAAAACAATTATTATTATTATTATTATTATTATTATTATTATTATTATTATTATTATTATTATTATTATTATTATTATACCCTTAGGTCATTTTACATGTTAATCTAAACAGTTAATTTTTTTAAATATCTTTTTACAAACCGTTAATATAATTCGATAGTCAAATCCACTAATATAATCCGTTAACGCTAACCGCTAATATAATCATTAGATTGATCTCAATTTGGTGCATTGATGTTTTTTTTCACGTTAAGAGGTGTAGTACAGTAACTTATAAATAAGGCTCCTATATCCTATAAATGTACATACAATATTCAATTAAAACAAATTAATTTAATCCAATTTTCAAAAAAAAAAAAAAATTAATTTAATCCTGAAACATTTATTAATTTCATGTATCTTGCGGGATGTAATTAATCCAAATTAATTTTGGTTAGATTTTTTTCAATACATGAATTTACACTCCCAACCTCGGATTTAATTTTAATTTGAAGAAACATTATATTATTCTTTTTTCCTTCACGTGAGGTGTTTATGTTATGCGTACTGTACTTTGTGACTTGTGATTAGTTACTTGATGAAATAATTGTAATAATATATTTCTAAAGTCTAAAGGATAAAAAGTGCGATGATGATGGGTCCCAAAGACAAGAATAATTGTCGACATTTCTTGCATTATTGTGAATCCAACAAAAAAATAATGATGTTTAATTTGAAGCCACATCATCAGTGTCCAATTTTCTTTTTGATAGAATGATTAAGCATGGGAATGATTCACATGTGACCAATTATATATATCCAAGCTTCTACTAATCATGTTTTGATTGTAATTTCCAATTAATCAGTTGTCCATACGATTTATTTATTTACTAGTAATCTCAAAGATTCCTTACCTTTAAATGTATTAATTTATTTTCAAAAAAAAATGTATTAATTTATTATATTCACTATATTGTCTATTGTTTTCTTTTTACATTATCTTGTAATTAAATATCAAAGTTATAATACAAAACATGTTATATATATTTATTTACCAAGTATTTTATACAAATATAATAAATATTAATATTTTGTTCAAGGCTTTCACATGATAACCTACGACACACATCTCACAACACATGAATATGTAGGGAAAAATTACCACTACTAAATGTGAAAAATTACCACTACTAAATATCAATAGGTGTTTGTAGGATAAAGAGTTCATATTACAACTAAAATCTCAGTATGCAAATCTAAAACTTCATACACCGTAATCTCATTGCATAATGAATCTCTCTATGCTGCCACCAGTAACCTAATTGCACGTGACACACTACCAATAAAAAAAAAAAAGGACATGTATTTAAGATGAAAACAATAGCAATGCTACCCAAAAGAGAATTAAGAAGAATTAGAGAAATTTAAACCAAAAGTAGTATTTATTTAGACTATCGCTTTAAGACTAAGTATTTAGACTAGCGTTATTACAAAGTTGCAAACATTTATTTTAATGACAATTATAATCAATCCCTCATATATTATCTTGAATTTATATACTTCAAATTACCGATTTAAATAAACAAATTCAACATTTATTTACCTATGCATAAACATCTCATATATAATATTGCATTGATATACTTTGAAATACTTATATAAAAATAATCATTAGGCATTATCTCATTCGCGTAAAGCGCGTAAAAAAACTAGTATTATATAATCTAATAAGAGTCAATGAGTCAATAAAGTTAGACATATAATGAGAATTAAAATACTTTCTTCAATAGTTTATTAAAATGAATGATTCATATTATTTTAATTTTAATTTTTTTTTTATTATTTTTCATACTTTACTCTTTGAGAAAGTGGGTCTCATCCCTTCTAGGTGTATTTCTCATATTATTTCCAGTTAATTGCATTGCATTGTTCTTTTTTTTTTTTTTTAATATACAATAATTATTACCCAAATTATCAACTATACTTTTAATATAATATGAGTTTCAAAATTATGATTTTTTTAAATATATATATTATTATTTAAAAAATATTTTAATATAACTGAAATTTTAATATTGAGTATCTATTTTTGCACATGGCACATAGAAAATTTCAGTTTATAGGATAAAAAGCAATGAATCATCATTTTGTTTCTTTGTTATATTTTATAAAAACTTATCTAGAAATCAATCTTACGATTTTTATATTGTATCTCTATCATACATGATTTTAATGATATTATTGATTATTGATAATGATTTCCAAGCATACTTCGATACAATCATGTTGATAGATGATGATGAGTTATATATTAAAACAATATAACTAATGAAATTATTTCTCTTATTTAATTTATTGATAATAAATATTTTTTTCTTAAATAATTAAAGGCATTGTAGACACATCATTCTAAATTTAAAAAAATCTATATGTATCATGCTAAATAGGGTAAATTTTGTCTATGTTAGGCGATCTGCGAATCGTGCGGCCCATGCACTTGCTCGGAAAGCCGTTTCTGTGTAGAAGTCCGGGGCAAATTATGCTGTGCATCCGTATGCACCATGCATGGTGCATACGGATGCAAAAACGACGTCGTTTTAATAAAACGCGCGTCTCCTCTTTACAAAAAAAAAAAAAAAAAAAAAAAAAAAAAAAAAAAAAAAACAGGTTCGATTCCCAACAACAACATATGAACTAAAATTTCAGAATCGATGAACTATAATTCCATAATCGATGAACTATAATTCTATAATCGATGAACTATAATTCCAGAATCTAATCTATGAACTAAAAATTCCAGAATGAATGAACTAAAATTCCATAATCTATGAACTAAACTTTCAGAATCGATGAACTACAATTCCAGAATCGATGAACTATAATTCCATAATCAATGAACTATAATTCCATAATCTATGAACTAAAATTCCAGAATGAATGAACAATATAATGTTGTTGCTGGGAATTGAACCTGAATTTTTTTTAAAGGGGAGACGCGCGTTTTTTAATAAAACGACGTCGTTTTGGCATCCATATGCACCATGCATGGTGCATACGGATGCACATCATAACTATTGGAAGTCCGGGGGAGTGGTTAGATTTACCACCCAACTATCTTGTTTCGATTCTTGACTCTGATTTAATGAATTGGGTTCTATTTTCCAAAATAAAAAAAATCATATGTATCATTTTTTGTTGTAGCTACTAATTTATTTTATAATAATTTAATAGGAGTAAAATAAAGTGAGGACTTAATTATGTCAATTTTGATTGAGATATAGTTTGAACCTAAGACCTTTCTTATTGAAATCGATAAATAAGTAAGTTAATAATTAAGGATAAATTTAGATATCTAAAGAAAAAATTAAAATCTAAATAATCTGAACCATTCATTTTTCATTTAATAATTTGACAAATATTTTTTTCTACCCATAAAGCCTAATTTTTTTTGGCTCTTAGTATAGTGGATATTTGATATAATTAAATATACCATATATATTTACATCAAATACAAAAGACATGTATATATTATGGGAGAACATGTGAAAAATGTCTTTTAGCTGAAAACACCTCAAATCAATGCTGAGTATAAAAGCGGGACTTATCCTTATCTTTTTTTACAAATAAGTATAAAAATAAAACTTAATCGCTAATAAATTTGCTAATTTTCTTTTAATCCCATGAACCAGTAGTCTTCAAGCTCATAAAAAAATAAATTGAACAATCTAATTTTGAAAATTAATACCGTAACATTTTTGCGTACAAAGAGAGTAAATCGGCTCAGTCCAAAACTCGTGATACTAGCTAGTAACTCAATGGTTCAGTGATTGAGATTTGGTAAATCCGCGTTTGCTTAGCTCAATAGTACAGTAGACAGTATTTAGAAGAAGAGGAACCTCGAAGGCGGCAGTGTGTGGATTATGTCCATCCCTTGTGCGCACTGTTATTTGGCCATGTCTATTGATTGAACCATTGAATCACCATGATTTATATTCTCTCAAATGCTCTGTCGATCGGAGTGTGGGGGCCCTTAAGGTCGGGGATTCAACCTGGTGGGAGAAGAAGGATCTTTTTATTTTTAATAATATATGGTTTATTGGTTTTGCATTATTTTCTCGTCATTTTTAATATATGATTTATATTTTCTCCACCTTTTTAATATTGGTTTTTCATTATTTTCTCCACCTTTTTTTGTTTTTTTTAATAATATATGGTTTATTGGCTTTGCATTATTTTCTCCAACTTTTCTTGGTGACTTTATTCATTTGTTTAGTTCCTATATCTTATAAGGTCTAGATTGCTCTTATCGAGAATTTAACTTGACATCTTGTGGTTATCCAGCCTATTGTCCAACAAAGATATATATTATTAGACAATAATATCTGAAAGATCGAGTTTACTACATGGACTCTCAAATCTTACTCTATGATGTGGCAGACACTGATAAATTACTTTTTTTTTTTATATGAATCTCAATGCAAGTGTTTACATCAAAATTTTTTGTGTAAAAAAAAAAAAAAAAAAAAAAAAAAAAAAAGAGAATGCACATAATATTTTCTCATGAAATGGATTTTCAAAAGTGGGGTGGAAGAGTCCAAAAAGTCCAATGAAATGAATTTATTGGAGTGTTAATCCAGTGCGGGAAATTATGTTGTGCATTCGTATGCAAAAACGACGTCGTTTTATTAAAAACGTACGTCTCCCCTTTAAAAAAAATTTAGGTTCTATTCCCAGCAACAACATATGAATTAAAATTCCAGAATCGATGAACTATAATTCCAAAATCGATGAACTATAATTACAGAATCTATGAACTAAAATTCCAGAATCTAATCTATGAACTAAAAATTCCAGAATGAATGAACTAAAATTCCAGAATCTATGAACTGAAATTTCAGAATCGATGAACTACAATTCCAGAATCGATGAACTATAATTCCAGAATCAATGAACTAAAATTCCATAACCTATGAACTAAAATTCTAGAATGAATGAACAACATAATGCTGTTGCTGAGAATCGAACCTGAATTTTTTTTAAGGAGAGACGCGCGTTTTTAATAAAACGACGTCGTTTTTGCATCCGTATGCTCCATGCATGGTGCATACGGATGCACAACATAACTATCCATCCAGTGCTAAACCAATGGATATTCACCAATATTAATAGCAGGGCCCTTGCCCAGGGCCCACACTTGAAAGGGGCCCACCACCTTATTTTATTACCTTCATATATACTACAGATGTTTTGTATAATAAATTTTTATACATTCTTATTATTGAAATGAGAGATAGTTGAGATGGTAAGACTTCTGGCCCTTGTATTCAATCTCAAGGGATTGAATCCCTTCATATATATATATATATATATATATATATATATATACCTTCACATTAAACATTTCTAATATGTATTTTTTTTTATAATTTTGTGATTTTTTTATCTTTCTATAATTATAGTGAGATTTAAAATATAAATTGATTTGTAATTCATATCAAATTTTGAATCTATTTTTATTCGAGTAATTTACTAATATTTAAAATATGTGTTATTTTGTGAACTTTATAATGAGTTGTGTATATATTCCTCCCTACTCTATTTATATTTCTAATTTGTATTTTTTTAATTTAATTTGTAACTTTGTGATTTTTTTTACCTTTCTATAACTATAGTGAGATTTATAATATAGATTCATTTGTGATTCATATCAAATTTTGAATCTATTTTTATTAGAGTAATTTACTACTTATATTTAAAATATGTGTTATGTTATGAACTTTATAATGAATTATGTATATATAATATAATTTTTGATTTAGTTATATATGAAAAATATTTCAAAATATAGTTTAGTTTTTTTATTATTTATTTTTATGAATTATCTAGTCAATGTAGTTTAAAAATCTTATCTTACGTCATCGTATTCAAATTAATATAAAAATGTAAGATTTCCTTATAATATATATTGATATTATATATTAGGGCCTTAATTAAGTGGTGCAAGTTGACTAGGCTTATTAAGTGGTCTGGTTGGACTTAATAACTAGTAGTTGTTAGTCAACCAAACTCTGTGCCTAATATAAACCTATTGATGGGATACAGGATTATGGATTAGATAGCACATTCAGTTACGGTACTCAGACCGCTCAGTAGACACCAATACACCATCTAGGGTTCTGAGTCAGGTCTGAGGCAAAACATGGCTGATGGTCTACCGTTAAGAGGCAACACAACAGGAACATCAACTATGGCTGGAGATCAACACGGCTACGCTTCCGCTATCATACGAGGTTAGGTTTCTCGTATACTATGGTTTATTATAGTTAGACTATTGTGTATCTAACATTTGGTTTCAGAGCCTTTATAATCTCTGTCTGGTTGATTGAGTTGCCTACGATCAACATTAATTTCTTTCATATACATTAAGGGTTTTTCGTATATGTTTTATATTAATATTTCGAAATCAGCATACAATTATATAATTTTCCTTGTATGTGTAGAATGAATTAACGTACTGTAGTTGTGTGTTTTTTTTTTTTTTTTGAAAAAAAAAAATTCAACATGAAGCACAGTTATTTTCATATTTCATCTGGACTTCGAAATATTAATTATATCCATTGTTTTGGCTTTGGTTGTTTGATTTGGAGTTTCCTGGGAGAACACGCAAGTCATTAAGGTAATTACCATTATTTTATATTTATTTACCATATTAATGTTTGCTTTAGTTAATATTATATATATTAATTTTGGTAAATGGTAATTATTTGGTTTGATATTACCATATTAATATTTCCTTAATTAATATTGAATATTACTTTTAGCAAATGGTAAATATATGGTAATTGCTTGTTTTCAGATATTAATGCCCTTTAGTTCCCTCTTAATTTTTGGCATTAAATTCATAATTAAATTACTATTCAATATTTAGCAAATATTATGTATTGAATTTGCTCTTTGAATTTTAATTTAATATTGAGGTTCATATTAAATTGCCTGAAGTATTGCAATTTGTTTAGGATATATATGAGTTAAATGCAAAATCCAAGCATGCTAAGTATTTTTTTATAATTTTATTGTTATAATAATTATGCATTTAGAAAAAAACTTAAAAATTGATATAACTAAAAGAAAAAGTATTTATAAATATCTATATCAATACAGAATATGTGCGATTTATTATGTATTTTTTATTCGAACTATTTTACCAATTAATTATGTTTTATATTTTATTATGAATATCTTTTATCATGTTTGAAGCTTTTTTATTTATTGCTTCCAATAATTAAGATTTTATGCTAAACTCCTATATTAAGTTTTGTTTTATACATTTTTATTAAAAATTACTAATGTGAAACTCTATAAGCTCATATGGTTTTAAGTTATTTATTCGTTTTTATAAACTATAATTCTTTATTTATGAAAGTATTGATGCGGTTATTGGTTATTTTGGATTTAGGAAGGCATCTAGAATTATTTTCATGTGTATGTATAATTGTTAAAAACTTGTGAATCTTATTTTAAATTATTTGACATTAATATTTTTTCTTATTTAATTTAAATTTTAGTTATAAGAATATATAATTTAATATAGAACCCATTTTTATTGCTATGCCCTGGGCCTATAAAATGATAGGACCGGCCCTGGCTAGCGGCCAACAATTTTAATTCGAAAGATAATACTCATTGCTTGGACTCTCGAGTTCTATCCTCTACCCTTATTTCCTCATTCAAAATTTAGACCTAAAAAAAATAAATAAATTAGACTTGACATTTTTGTTGGGAGTAGAAAATTGAGTTCCATCATGTATTAAAACTCATTTAATTCATATTGGAATTTTGTACTAAATAGCATAGCTTGCAGAGACTCTTCGTATCTTCATCTTTGGCAGAGACTAGTATAATTATATCTTTTGTGTCACTTATACTCGTATAATTTCAAAATCAATGAAAAAGATTTTAAGTTTGTATCAAATATGGAATACTTTTTAACTTCTACACTTGTACTAGGTACAAGCCCAATACTAATATCGATCAACACCACAAACTTCATATATCATATTAAAAACACATAACAAGCTGGGTTAGACGACACGAGTACAATCTTAAAATTCAAACCCAACTTGTGCAAGTAAAACTATGGGACAAGAATTGAAGAAGAAGAAGAAGAGGTGAGGCTTGGGGTTTAATATAATATAATGAATGTTGTAGCGCCTGGGTCATGGATTGAAACAACAAGGTACATAATTTATATTCGCAAAGTATATAATTTTATAACACAAAATACAAAATATCAAGAAAACACATAACATAGCATTATGGACCCAGCTGGACTGAAATGACGAGATACATAATTCATATACGTAAGATGCATAATTTCATAACACAAGATACAAAAAATCATAACATAAAACATATACATATATTATATATTTACTTATTTTTCAAATATGATTTAGATACATATTATGTTCATAGGCACAAAATTTCACAAGACAAGACACAATTACTAATTTGTTTCACGTATAATATTTCATAACGTAAAACACAAACACATGAACCAGAGTTCATAGTGCAGTGTGAATCTTAACCAGTGATGTCGACACTCTTGACGGTTACCGAATCACCGCCACATTTTGGCACTAGAGTCACCGGAATCTTGTTCTCGCCGCCGAGCGCCAAGTCCTGAAGCACTTGGGCGATTTCCAGGCTCCAAGTAGTCGTCGTCTTGGTCTTCTCCGATCCCTGGCGCGGCCACGCGAAGTTGATGAAACTTCCGGCGAACTCTGCCATTTCGACCTCCAGCGAATTCGCGTCCTTGTTCTCGTTCAGGTACGCGTCAAACCTAATATTCTTTGTCTCATCGTACTCCACGTAGAAATTCAGCACCGTCTCCTTGTCTTCCGTCTCTTTCTTCTTCGTCGACGTCGTCGCCGGCGGCCTCGTCACGTAAAACTTGACAGTCTCGTCTAAGGTCGCCGGCAAGATGGCAGTGGCTGTGGGAAGACTTGATCCGGTGCTGCTCGGGTTTTTTCCGGTGAACGGCTCGAACTTCTTGCTTCTTGGATTCGGCAAATCCTGGCGGAAAGCTAGGGTTTATGCATGCTAATTTTAACACAATTTTGAACTATCCCATTTGTCAAAATTAAGAAAAATGTGACCCAAAAAAAACAAAGAAAATGAAAAAAGTGCATTTAATTTTGAAATGCTACTAGTTCGCTCATTGGCCGGTTATTTCGGATAGACATACATAGCGGGATAGATGCGTTATATAATAACTTGTCTGAATTACAAAGCACCTGAGTGAAGCAATGTTTTTTCCTGAGACATATTCGAAGTAATGTGATGACCAAGTACAAAAATGAGAGACTAAAGGCCTTAGTATGAGAAGTAGGTATTGTTGTTACGCAAAGCAAATTCTGTTTTTCAATGCGAAGCATACAACGATACTGACCAGACGTGAACAATTATTTGTTTGTCATTGAGCTCGAAGCTTGGACATTGTCTCGGATGGTGGCCAACGGTATAACAAAATGACAACAAATTCATCTAAATTCTTTAATAATTCTTTAAAGGATTGTCGAATACTACCAGTCACGGCAATAACAAGACTTACTTTTTTACCAAGTTAAACACAATATTTGCCAACAGACGAACCTCATGGTTATGATTCTGTTTTTTATTTTCTATCCTGCTACGTTTCGTTATTTTAATCATATCTCAACATACAACAATATTAGAAATATAAGTGAAAAATGAGTAAATAGAGTATGAGTTGAATTTTTGCAAGATAAGACATATATATATACCTGATAACTGTAGCCAAGCTTCTCGTTATCCAGACAATCTTCAACCTTAATCCTGACAAGATTATTGTTTTCATCGTACAACACGAACGACGTCTGCAGCCATTCTGGGTCGGTGATACCCGCACGTTTGCCGCCCAGAGTTTGGCAAACGGTCCACCGCCGGTCCACATCGGAGCTGAGGTTCCCCATGCCGGAAACCATGTCAGAAAACGGGGCATAAGCAGCGTGGTCGGGTAAATCGCTGTCTAGCGTGCTGTTCCAGTAAGGCACGAAGATTGTTGAATCTCCAGCCACATTTTGAAGCATTTTTTCATACATGAACAAATACCTGATATACAACATACAAATAAATTATTGATATGATCGATATTAGAGAAGGAGCAATTCAATTCCGTCAAATTTTGGGCAAAAAGTAGAAAATTTGCAGAGAATTCATGGGAGATTATTATCAGTAAGTATACATTCTGTGGAAAGCAACGAAGCTCGCTCCGAAGTGTGCTCCAGGGGAGAATCCAGCTTGGTGCAAACTTTTAAAGAGATCATAATCCGCATGATCGACGGGAAGTCGTCGTTCCTTCAATTTTCTAACGGCGGTCGCAAACTTCTCCCTGGACTCATCGTCTAAGGCGCTATATTCCCGCCGGACGATATGTCGGGAAAATGTGGGGAGCTTATAATCAGTAATAGTACCGGAAAATGGAAGAATAGGTGAATCCATCCCTAGCTCACTCAACATCACATGCATTCTTTAATATAATGTAAAACAAGATAAAAAGTAGATATACATCATAGTCGTAGGTGAGGATGTATATAATGAGAGTTGTACATTAATTTATTGGGTGGTTACAAGGGACCCGCAATGATGTATATACTTATCTTTTTCCAAAATGTTAAATCCTCAATTCCAAGTGCTTCCCACGCTCCAGCCCAGCATTTAGGAGAATGTAAATTACGGTGACTCAATAGCTTAGTAAATAGAACCAAATATCGGTACGCACACTGCTGTTGTCGAGGTTCGAACATTGATTACTTCTTCCAAATACTGCTTACTGAATCAGTGAATTAAGTCCGTCCAAACTCGAAGATATATATACTGAGATAAGGAGTAGTTGTGCAATAATTTATTGGGGTGGTTATAAGGGGACCCTTGATTAGTGCTGCGATTTTCTCCCAATATTTAATTTTTGAATATAACATAACTTTATCTTCTATACCATTTGTACTCGTTCAACTTTAAAGTGAATGAAAAAGATTTTGAGCTTTATATCAAATATTTTTTAACTTGTACTAGGTACAAGCGATGATAATATCGGTTGACACCATAAACATTCTTTTAAATATCATATTAAAAACACATAACAAGCTGGGTTAGACGACACGAGTACAATCTTAAAATTCAATCCAAAAGCTGCCAATGGGACAAGAATTGAAGGAGAAGAAGAGGCGGGGTGACTGGTGAGGCTTGGGGTTTAATAATGTTGTAGCGCCTACCAAATGTCCAAATGAACAAGGCATGATAAACAACTCACAATGTTCAAATCCAAAAAAAAAAGAAAAATAAACAAACAAATTTTAAATATAATCATATTTTTATATTCATTGCAATAGCTAGTACAACAAATGGAAGATGGTTTTCTGGAAAACACAAGTGAGCCAAATCCTCACCTAGGATTTCCTCGTTTCCGGCCAACTCTTTGTCCTGCCCCAATTAACAGAGCTTTGCCTAATAATCCTGTGT
This sequence comes from Ipomoea nil, assembly GCF_001879475.1. Classification (NCBI taxonomy): domain Eukaryota; kingdom Viridiplantae; phylum Streptophyta; class Magnoliopsida; order Solanales; family Convolvulaceae; genus Ipomoea; species Ipomoea nil. Next base: position 6,881,453 of record NW_017617116.1, read on the forward strand.
GAAGGCTGACCAGAGCCACAGTTCCTCCTATTACCACCCATTTCCAGTCAATTCCGCTGCCATTTCTCCCGTGCTCGACGTTTGAAACCTCACCACTTTGCTCTTCCCTGGACACGACCTCCCGCTGACCATACTCCTCGCTTGATAGTTTCGTGGTGATTCCTGCCATCGTGGCACATCTTGATACCGGTGCATCGGTTTTCCTCATGTTCTGATATGCTCTGAAGCCAGCGTGCAGCTTCTTAACGGTTCCCCACATACCATGACGAACACCTAGCTTTGCGACGTCCTTGGGAATTCCCATGTCTTCGTAATGGGTAAGGGTGACTTCACAAGCAGAGAATTGTCCGTCTCTCTTTTGTGATTCCACTACATCAAAACTTTAACAAGTCAAGGCAAGTTGCATGAAGCGTCCTTGGGAATTCAATTGTTTATGAATCATAGAACCTACCAGGCCTGATAACCCAACTTGAGAAGTACACATCCACACGCCTAGGTTTGTCCCGCTTTGACAAAGCTGGATATGGAACACTCTATAGTTTGGAGCTCGCATGTTAGAACATATACAGCATGCACACTAATGTTAACGGCAATTAAAAAAAATGATTGCAAATGATGTACTGTTAGATAGGATGCTGTGTGCTTCTGTATTTGTATAAACTGGTAAACTTAATCACTGCTACCCACATTTTCAAACAATAGAAGATTATAGGATATAACTTAGCAAGAAACAAACATAAATTTGCAGCTTGGTGTTTAAGTTCTACAAATTCGTATTCAAGAAACTTGTACCTTTGTTACACAATAATATGCTCTTCCTGATTCCCATATTCGTTTACCAATGATATACTCACGATCGCTGCAGAAAAATGGAAACTGCATACAGCAGTTTCAAGCCATCTGAGTGTTACATATTAACTTGGACCAGGTAATTAATAGAATTATGTAGCAGATATATGTAGAAACCTCTCATCTTTAACAAACCTTTTTGATCCAGTGAACTATCATGAACCCATTATGAGAACATTCCTGCAATATCTTGAAGTATGCAAGCATCGGATCCCATTTAGGCCTAAACTCATCATCCCAGAAGAAATCTCTGACAAGCTCCGGAGTTGCATCCTCAAACACAGTTTTGCTCCGGAGTAGCAACCCAGGTGGGCCATTCTGGGGAAAAAAAGGGATTCAGTTAAAAAATAATAATAATAAAAAATGAACAGACATGGAAGGGGAGATTCATGTTTACTTGTATCAAGTTTGAAACAAATTAAAACAAATGATCATGTGTGCATGTGTCTATAACGTGTACAAAGAATGTCCTAGCAGAACCATGCCTAGGATTACAGGCTCAGCAGTCAACACAGCACAAATCAAGGTTATAACTTCATTCTTTTGCTGTTTTGCAAGCCACGTAAATGACCGTAGAAGGCATGATTTGCTATAAATGCATTTTAGAAATTTTAGACAAACTTCTATGGAACTAATGAAAGCATGAAAAGGTCTGGCTATAAGAGATAAACAGAAGAATTACAGAGGAAAAGCTAGTCACTCTTCACACCAGTATGGGAGAAAGAGAAACAAAGAGAATTGAGGTTAAACATACAAATGTGGTTAGAGGATAGTCATGTAATTCTAGTCATTTTTCAAAACGAAAACTATAATAATGAAGGAAAAGCTGATCAGAAAATAAGGGAAAAAAATATACATCAAAGACAAGTTTAAACAAACCTCAGCCTCATGCCGCCAAGCTTGGTATGTCATGTTTGAAGTAGACCGTTCCATCATGCTTTGCCATGCCATCTCCCCATATTTGCCATCTAGAAGTAGCAAAAAATGTTCCAGATCATTTTCTGTTACATCCTCTTTCTCTTGGCCAGAATTTCCAGTAATGCACCTGCACAACCAGTAAAGCAAAATTAAACAGCTAATATTCATAACCCAAGAGGACTGTGTTACTTTAACAACATTAAATAAAATAGGACAGTTTTCTGGCCCAAAATATTTGTCAAATCAGGATTAGCATTGCTGATACAACCTAATCTTTTCAAAAATACATCAACTGTTTGATCAAATTAAGTATAAGTTCAAATTGCAGGAAACAATTGGACTGTTGCCTATACCAATTCATACTGAGATATGCAATACCAAAGGATGTGGAAAAATTGAGAGTTTGTTAGGGCTTAGGAGGATGTTGTAACTATAAAGACAATACTCACTCCAAAGTAAGTTAGGAAGCAAGAAAATCAGGTGCATCATATTCTAAGTGAACAAGAATAGTTTGAATCACAAGCAAGAGTTACTATATGAAGCCATGGTCATGTTAAGCCAGTATCTGGATGAACAGATATTGACTAGACATGGTTAGTTATTGGAATCTCACCTGTAGTTTTTGCCCTTCATAGAGGATGAACAGATAAAGCATTAATGACAAAGGTGGGCAAAAATTTATATAAGAGGTGGAAAATCACACAAATAGAGCTCCTGCAAGAACTTAGTGGTGCATGCATTCAACCAAAACACACAAAACTTGAAATTTTTCTCCAAGTATTTGGTTCTTTATGTAATTGTAGTTGCAAGTACTACCTTTCCTGAACAAGCTTGTTTCTACCATATATGTTATTCTTTTGCAAAGCTCTATATTTAAGAACAGAGAGATATGGTCCTTGTTCCCAAAACAAATGGGAACAACTTCTGACATCACATGAACTATATGACAATATTCCCAATGTAGTTAGAAACTTCAAAGAGCTATGCAGAAAGCACATATGTTGTGTTAGAAAGGAATGCAAACCTCTATACCTCATTGCAGATACCTACACAACCAAACAAGAAGAAATTTATGCATACTGCCTTTACATGGACAATGACTACTATGCACACTATAAACAACCAGCCAAAATGGATTGATATCTTAGTAAAATGACAACCAAGCAAAAAGTAAGTAGCAGGTTCCTACTCCCTTTAAATCTCCACATTAAAATGCAACCAAACAGAAGTAATCAATGCTACTTCCTCTACACATAATCTAATAATCACATAGACAAAGCAATATCAAAGCTTTAACTAAATCAGACAAATCCTTGGATCATTCAATGTTGTTATCCACTTTAACACCACCTTACTCTATTAACCCAAAAAAATTGTTGAACTATCACTGGATTTACACTTCTGGGCAACATTTGATTGCTTAAAGTGTTATGTTTCTCTTTTTCCATATGGGTTGTGGATGGAAACTAGAAAGGTATCTTACCTTTTCAGTTAAAAGAAAACTATTACTTGAATGACTGGACAAATATCTAAATTCTCTATATTTCAAATGTTTATGCACTTAAGGTGCAGTTAATGAACATAAAGCATGACCATAGTTGCTCTTCAATTTCTATAATTTCTATAAATCAATATAAAGCAGAAACATAAATGCATAGGTATTATTGTTCTTAAACTGACCTATCACTTATAGACACACAGACAGACAAAAGTGCTTCAAATTAGAACATACTGGATAATATCCTCAGTGCTCCTCCTCTCAATCAAATCCGAGGCCGTGGTCGTCCAAGCAGCACCTTCTCCATCCACCGGAGCCGAAACATCCACCGACTCGGAAGACGGTTTCCGCGTCCTGCCACGGAAACTATTCCACAACCTCCGGCCAACCGAGAACGCAGACAGAGCCGTGAATGCGAACCAGAGGCGGCGAGCACCGAACCCGGGAGGAGCGGTCCAGACAATCCGGTTCAACTTAGACCTAAGGCCGAGAGCCAGAATCCCGGTCCAGCGCGGCCGCCAGGACCAGCCAATCATGAGGCCGATCATCACCGCCACCCAAATCGGGACGATGCAGACCAAAATGTCGACGAATGCTTCCATCACCGCTGGCTTATTGAGCAGCTCCACCATTCCCACCCACCACTCCACCTCCATTTCCTCTAACGATCCCCGACGAAAGATAAGCGTTGTAGTACGCCGACGGACGCACCTACTCGTATCGGCATTAACGAACGTGATTGAAGAGATGGAGCTGGAGAAGCATTTGATTACATAGATAGATAGATAGATAGATTGATAGATAGATACAGGCTAACTGAATTTTGGCCGGAGGGGAAGGCTTGAGGGAGGGAGGGAGGGAGAAAATGGGAATTCGTGGCGAAATCACGACGGTGTCAATTTTGACGGTACATCACTCATTTCGTTAATCCTCGCTGTTATCCGTCTGAGCTCGGCGCGTGGATGCAACTTGTTCTGGAAACGGGGATCCGTACGGATGCAATTTATGTTAAATTCAATAAGAGTTAATACCCAAAATTGTCCTCAACTATAGTGGTTTTTCTCAATTTCGTCCTAAACGACTTTGGTGTCATAAAATAGTCCCAGACTTTTGTGTTACCGCTTAATATTATCCTCCGTTTATTTTTTCATCGAAGGATGTTAAATTCGAGGATAATTTAGTAATTTTACATTTAAAGTCTTCTCCGTCTCCTTTACTTCACCGGTGTTCTCTCCGTCTCCGAAGACCACCTCACAAATCTGACCTGCACTCCCTCCATTCTTCCTCAAAACCTACGAGAACATCAATTTGGACTTTACAGTCCCTTCAAATATTCATCAATTTGGACTTTACAGTCCCTTCAAATATTTGTGGCGTAGATCTAACCTGCACTCCCTTCACTACCACCTTGCAACTCTGACCTGCACTCCCTCCCTCCATTTATTTTTCTGTCAAATATAGTCAATATAGTCATCGCATTCATCGATCCTACCTGCATCTCGCCCACTATTCGAAGGATTGGACGAAGCTTTGACCTAATCGCATCCAGCGGTGGCCTCCCTCTCACAAATTGCCCCACCAAGGTACGATCCTTTTCAATTGTTGCTAGATAACCCCCCACTCCTCCTCTGTTATTCTTACTATCGCTTTCCTTGGTAGCAATTTACTGAGATTACTCTCGAATATCCAGTCTGCGAACTTGCTTGGCGTGTAGATGCCCAATCTCTATTTTGTGGCGTAATTTAAAGGAATAGAGCACAATCTGGAATCAAATCCCCAATCAGATCATCAATTTAGACTTCCGGGAGAATTCTGGGCATTTTTGTTGATTTCCCCTTTTTCGACGACCGGACGGCCGCAGATGAGGTCCACCCCTGCCCGCCGAGTTGCCTCACCAGCCTCCAACCTGCTCTCGTGAACCGCCGAGTGTATATGCGAACAAATCTCCTTGTGTGTATAATATGAATATATTGATAATAATCTGCATTTCACTATAAATGTTTAAGTGTATGGTTAAGTGATTAATGTTAAGAAATGGTCGCAATTTGAGGTATTGAGACGGAGAGAACACCGGTGAAGTAAAGGAGACGGACAGAAGACCTAAATGTAAAATTACTGAATTATCCATGAACTTAACATTCTTTTGACAGAAAAATAAACGGAGGACAATATTGAGCGATAACACAAAACTCTGGGACTATTTTATGACACCAAAGTCGTTTAGGACGAAATTGAGAAAAACCACTATAGTCGAGGACAATTTTGGGTATTAACTCAATTCAATAATACCTCCAATGGTCCTCCGAGTATTAAAGTATTACCATGTGTAGTCCTTCGAGTTTAAAACGACTACGAGACGTTTTTCGAGTGTAAAAAAATAACCACCCGTGGTTCTCCGTTAGATTTGGTGTTAAATGGACGTTAAGTGTGAGGGCAAACTTGTCATTTCTACTATGAGAAAGAGTTAATACCTCAAATGGTCCTCCGAGTATTAAGGTATTACCAGGTGCGGTCCCTTGACTTTAAAACGACCACTAGACGTCCTACTAGTTTAAAAAAATTACCACTCGTAGCCCTCTATTAGGTTTGCTGTCAAAGGGGTGTTAAGTATTAGGGCAAAGATGTCCTTTCACCTATATTTCTTCCTCACAAGTTTTGCGGATCCTTCCACCCACTGAATGCCACCTCAAGAGGTCACTCTACTTCGGCGAGAATGGCAACGAAGGAAGCTTTGGCCTTCGGTCGTCAATGGCGAAAGCCATGGGTTTCAAAAAATGGGTAGCTCTGAAGATAGGCGAACCACCTGTGGATTATACCATTAACTCCTCTTTCTCTCTCTCCGCAAAGATGGAGTCTTTGGACGACCCTTCATCCATTGTTTCTTGTTACAGGGTAGTGATCTTGTAGTTTTGTATGGGATGGAATTTGAAGATGGTAAAGTGTAAACGAAGGTTGTGACACCCCCGAGTGTCGAACTCAAGGTTGGCAAATCAGAGTGATTAGAATGCAAGACAATTAGTTGTCACAACGCATTGATAAGAAGATTAGGTGCAAGGTAGGGATGTGAAAGGAAACATATGCAATGGACAATGAAGGAAGGAACATAAACTAAAATTGAAACAATCAAAATAAGGAAACGAAAATTGGATAGATGTATCTAGGGTTCATGCATCTAGTAGCCTAAGGTAGATGACCTATGTAAGAATGCAAGACTCTACCTAGGAAGAATTAATGGCACCTACACTAGGTTGCATAGAACATAGACTCTCCTTTCCTACGTCGGTGGAGGCATTTAATCAAACCATAGGCTCTCCTTTCCTACGTTGGTCGAAGCACGTACGTGCGTATGGGATACGTACGTTGTCCATCTTCGCGACGCATTGGGCCTTCGTTGTTGGCTTCCGGTCACCTTACTCCCTTGCGCTAACTTCCGGGTTGTCCCGGTTTGATTCATCCTATGCCACTTTGCCTCGTTTTCGTCCAATTTAACCTATAAAACCATAAAATACAAAGTGCGGTGGCAATTTATAACACAATGCACAATATTAGCTTAAATGGCCTAAGAATAGTACACAAATGATTGTTTATAGCTTAAAACTCACCCTTAATGGACCTTGAAAACGTGTGTTTTTGACACTTATCAGGTAGCTCTCTATGTTGATTCTTGGGCACAAAGTTTTCTTATACATGTACCCAAAATTTCCTTTTACTCCATGAATGCGGTATGCTTGATTAAGAAAAAGTGGTGAAAGTGGATACAGAAAAGGATCTAGTGACAGTGATCAGGAAACTAGACGTGAAGGCGATGATGGAGGATTTCAAGAAGCATCTGGGAGGGGGGGGGGGGCGGGGGGGGGGGGGGAGATGTTGCAGGCATACCATTACGGTAAACGAATAGGGAAGAAATATAGGTGAAAAGACAACTTTGTCCTCAAACTTAACGCCCCTTTGACAGCAAACCTAACTGAGAATCGGTGGTAATTTTTTTAAACTACATACCTCATACACCATCTAGAGAGAGCTGAGTAAAGTGAGAGACAAAATACGTGTTATCTCTGCAGCAGTCCGAATTGTTCAACCATCTCAAGAACTATGGCTGGAGGTTAATCGGTCCTATTATCACATATTATATGATGCATGTGATATATTTAGTCTAACAGAAGCCCCTTTCCCAAGTGCATTATATCCCCCTATCACACATGAACCAATGATTCATGCATTTCACGGAAATGTATATTAAATTATTTTGTAATGTATATTTAATTTCGATATTGTTGGCTCTTGTAAGATCTCTCACCCCCACCCTCATACACAAACATAATTGCACTTGATCAAGCTTTAATTTCATGTCTGCATTTGACTAATAATAAACACTATCCCCATTTCCACACTCAACTGTAGACTTCTAGTCCTTATAATACTATTTTAATTGAAATTTATTGTGAGTTACGTTCTATTGACAAGATCGAAAATTAACAGTCATTTTCGAAAGTGCACTTTGAATGAAGCATGTCTTGTGACTCTAACACTTAAAAAGACCACAAGAAGGTAAACAGGCAACCTAAGTTGCCTATAGTTGACTTGTTTAAATTAAGAACGCCAGTAGACAATTCACACAGAAAGTCGAACTTGAAACATTTTGCATTGTCAATTGAATTTTAATTCAATTCAATGTTCTTGACAATATGCAATAAAGAATCTTAAATGGGAGACTATGTTGTCTAGCATTAGATGTAGTCATGAAGAGAGTAGGTTAATTTGGATCAAAGAGATATATATATATATATATATATATATATATATATATATATATATATATATATATATATATATATATATATATATTTTTTTTTTCTTTTTTTTTTTTCTTTTATGGCATGGATTGTTGGGTTGGGATTTGAAAGGTAGAGTCTGGTATCCTACCATCGAATTATGGCGCTGACCCAAATTGATATCAAGAACTTTTGGTGTAGTGGCATGTGAATATATGGTCTTCATCCTCTCTTGATGGTGATTTTTTACGACATTGTTTGTTGCTTTTCTAGTATAAAATGTCTTAATTAGTTTTTAGTTTTACATTCGATGATAATAGTATAGTTGAGGGACAACTGGACAATTAAGTATTTTTTTTAAATACTCATGATTCTTTACAATGTAGTATATATTCTATTATCTATACCTTCTCAAAGATTTTCAGATCAAAGAATTTAAGTCCTCACCACCGAGATTTCGAACCTATGAGCATCCTTTGGTGGGAGACAATTAGTTAAATTGTTTTTTTTTTTTATATATATCTAAATGGAAGGGGAGACCCGGGAAAACAAAGATTAGCTATCAATACTACTTTTACTACCGGATAATAAAATGTAATACAAGGCACATGGTTGCAATAATGTTTTGGTGAAGATAGCAAACATCCACCTACATCACCCTATTACATTTATCCACCTTCAGCCCCCCTCCAGGAAACCACACCCCAATAACTTGAAACACTCCCGTCGTGTTTTTGGCTCGGAATTTGAGGGCATAAACAATCCCTCCCACGATTACCTCCTCATCATCAGGCACGCTCTCAAACTCCCATTTTCCTGGCTAAAATGACAAAATAATTAATAAATACCAAATATCAAATTGAATAAAGAAACAGAATAAAATAAAATAAAATAAAATAAAATAAAACTGTACATACATTACTTTTCTGATACTCATCAATAGCCATTTTACATATATTAACAATAATTTTGTGCTGTTCAAAAGGATTTGCTGGCAAATTAAAAGCAGAGAACTGAAAGTTTTTTATAAAAAATAAAAAGATAAAAATAAAAAGAAAACAGATACATACTGCTTGTCTTGGCAACCAGTCAGTATGAAATAACGTCATCATTTCCTCCGGAGTCATGGGCTTATCCCCAGTGGTGGAACGGGAGAGCCCGGTGGAGAGGAGTCCGGCGTAGAGGGGTAGGCCATGGTGGGGGGCTGCAGGCGGGGAGATAAAAATCAATATTTTGCCTCAAGATCTCGTTCACTAACATTAAGGTCAACTTTTGAGTATTGCTCAGACATTTTTTCTTAACCTTCAATTCCTTCTTTGAATGTGTGGGGGTTGTTGGAATCCATTCATAAAGAAGGAAATTTTGGTTTTATTTGTATTCCTATTTTTCTGGAGCTGACTAACTTAATCATTCTCCTTGCCCGAAGGGAAAAAAAAAAAAAGCTTCTTCGATTCTTTCCTTTGCTTTCATACACGTCTGAGCATATATACAAAATATAAATTTGTGTTTACCTGTTGAAAGTTTGCCGGTCCGTCATCGAAAAATATTAAGCTTTTAAGGTAGTGTTTATGTGACACAGCACGAAGAATTGTCTTTCTTGTTCTATTTGAAATTCTCTTCGTTTTCCATATTCGACATCCACATGCAGAAGCAGAGTAAATACCCAACCGTTAAAAGCTTAATATGTTTATTTCCCTTTCTGCTTTGACTTTAAGTTCTACGCAGGCATTGTGGGTGATTTATCCAACATGGCAGGAGACAAAGATCGGCTCCAGCCGAGGATTGTGCATAAATTTGTGTAGTTCAGGAACCTAATTGCATCTTTTTTGAGCTCAATGACTTATAATTGTACTTTGGTGTGCAGTACAGTGACCTATTTGACCCTTATTCCCATAAATATTTGATTAATGATAAATAATTGATAGTATAATTGAGGAAAGAACCTTATAATTCATTTAGGAAACGTATTATTTTCCTTGAAAAACTTCTTGTAATTCAAGAACATAAGATAACTCTTCACTCTATTTTGTTCTTATACTCATACTTCTTCAGATAATGTAAAAACATTTTTTATAGTGATAAAATTCATACATATTTTTAAGAACTTTGTGTCAAACTTTCATTTGACTATTTGACTAAAAAAAGACTCGTGTGAGACACAGTCGTACTCTGAATCAATCTCAATAATAAAGAAACCAAATGCCCTGCACAAAAGATTGATACAATAACTCAATCTTTCAACTTAGGGCACAGGGTGAATGAACTACTAATACAATTGCAAGATAGAGTAAGAGTCAAATTCTACAAGAACGACCAGAACCAAATCCAGATTATGCTCATCGTGGAGCGAATACCGAAAAATGTCACTTTATTCTCGAGTATGGGAGAGTCAAAATAAATTACATACATACATAAGACTACATTACAGCAGGTGTAGCAAGTTTCTTTTTTTTTTTTTTTTTTTTTTTTTTTTTTTTTTTTTTTTTTTACATAGAAATGAATGTAATTACAACATGGTGAGGTTGAGTTCTTCTTCACACAATATATATGGATGGGCATATAACTTAAAGGAGAAAATTTACACTTCCATAAATTAACATAAACAGACCACTGCAGAGGGGTCAAGAGCTTGATACAGCAACCAAAAGCACCACAAGAAGAGAAACAGATGAAAGGAGAGAGGCTTTCCACTTATTAAATTAGGAGAAAAACTCACTGATGAATCAAGAATGAACAGCAATGCCAACATTTATCTCTTGATGTCTCTCAGACACAACGGACTCGGTTGTGTCCGCTTTGTTGTGGTTGGGATCATCTTCTAGTTCGAAAGTTTCAGTGCCATTTTGGACATCGGCACAGTGTTTTCTACTCTTTGAAGCGAACATGGTACTGTCCCTATAAACGCCAAGACTGTGACGATTTGCTTGGCCGCTGTCTCCTGTCCCTTTGTCTGAACCAGCTGCATCACTGCAGCTCTTTCTTCTTCCCAACTTTGGTGATTTTGCACGAGTTGGTGGGGCCTGCCATACATACGAGGCAGTTAGAGATTGGTCAAAAGGTGATCCATATTGTTCCATTCATAACCAGCTTGGTTGGCGTGAGTGGTCGTGCACTCTCATCCCTTAAGAGAGATCGGGAGTTCAAACCCCCTCTCGTATGGAAAAGCCAATCTGGGCAACACTTTGCCCCTTAATTGGGCCGGCCCGGTGCGAACGGGGATTAGTCTGAGTATGGTACGGGCTTAAAGGTTCCTCTTACAGTTAGGGCCTGCTCAGGACACCTCGTGGTCTTACCAAAATAATTTTTCCATTTCATACCGCAACTCAATAATCAAATATTCAAATATACTTCATGTAATACTGTTGAAGCTTCCGAAACATGAATCAATGAAAGGATAATACATCATATAAGCATTTTATCCATTATATGTGCAGAACAAATGTAGTACCTTCTTTAGTTCAATCTTGGCCGGTGGTCCATCATGGTAGAAGCTTGGCATCGGGTTTGCTTTAAATAATAAACTCTTCCTCAGTTGCTTTATAGCTACTTCAGTCTCTTCCTGAAATGTTGAGGAAGGGATAAAATCGCAAGGGATACATCTTATTGCTGTGGTTCATTATTTCGATATTTATTTATATATTTATTGCTTTAGTAGTTTTTAGCATGAGTTTTGAGGGCGGGCTGGTATTCCTAGATAGCGGTTAGCAGGAGTAAAATGAAGATGGTGACTCAAATAATACCTTTGTTCTTGCCTCCGATTCACTTTTCTCAGCCTCCAGAGCTTGATGTTTCTCCTCCAACTTCGAGTAAAACTGATCAACAGAAATAAATAAATAAATAAATTCATTAGCTAAGAATTTTGTATCCTAGATTAGATTGAGCAAGGTTGTTGTGCACATTGGAAAGCAGGAAAATGACTTCGGGAAAATGACTTCTGGAAAATGAGTCATTTTCCGGAAAACATTTTCCATTTCTTGTGTTTGGCAGCACACGGCAGAAAACAGTCTTTGTGTGTTTGGTTCATTTTCGGAAAATGAGATAAAATTGTATAATTAACCATTTTATATAATTAGTTATTTTATTTAAAATAAAAAATTATAATAAAATTTATTTTTTAAAAGCAAATAATATTAATTATTAAAAAAAAAAAAAAACGGTTCCGGCGAGGGAAACCAGAGAGACGTTCTCTCTGGTTTCCCTCGCCGGAAACCAGAGAGAAGGACTTCTCTCTGGTTTCCCAGACTTCTCTCTGGTTTCTTCCGGCGAAACCAGAGAGAAGGTTCCGGCGAGGGAAACCAGAGAGAAGTTCTCTCTGGTTTCCCCACTTCTCTCTGGTTTCCCTCGCCGGAAGGAACCAGAGAGAACTTCTCTCTGGTTCCCTTCCCCTTCCTCACTGTTTTTCTTTTTTTCTTTTTTAAGATTTCCGGCGGAAACCAGTGGTCTGGTTTCCGCCGGAAACATTATTGGTCATTGGCGGAAAATGACTTCCGCCAAATTTTGGCGGAAGTCATTTTCCGCCAAATTGGCTTGGTTTTCCCCAGTCAACGGAAAATATTTTCCGTTGACTGGGTTTTCCAAGCCTTGCCAAACATGGGAAACCCGGAAAATGACTTCCAGAAGTCATTTTCCGGGTTTCCAAACACAACCTAAAACGTAAAAACAAAAAACAAAAATCAGGATAGTGAGTTATACCTCCTTCCTTCTCTCTGCACGTTTGGTGCATCTAAATACTGGAGCTGATGCAACAGTTGCCCTAGGTTTTCTTCCCGATGCAGTACTTCACATAGTCAACAAAATTATTAAAAATCAAAACAAATCGAAGAGAAGGGGCCAAATCAGGGACCCCAAAAAAGAGATGTTATAAATTTAGCTCAAAGAGAAAGGGCATACAAAGAAGTAATTGAGCATGAATCTTCATCATCGGGATGCTTCTTGTTATCAGGTTGCAGTGGCTTTCTTGTTGCCACGGGTAAGACTAACTGCACACAAAAAGGGAATCAGTGATCTATAAGAGCTAACCTTACAAGTTACAACCCTCTTGGTCCAATAACTATGTACAAAATTCCATTAACTAAGAGACAAAATAAAGAAAAAAACTTACGCCGAGCAAAGGCAACTACCTGATTTTGTTTGGTACCGGTTGGGTGTTGCAAGGTGTTTGTTTGAGATGGCTTATTCACAGGTGTGATGTTATCCACATCATTCCCAACAAGACGGTTTCCATTAGAAGCACGTTTTTCAGTTGCCAGAGCAAACGGCTGAGGAACTGTGAACTTTGTTTTGCAGTTTCCAGCAACCGATTTGGTTGCAGTTTTTACAGAAGCTCCTGATTTTGGGTTAATATCGGCTGCTTTTGAAACTTCAGAGTCAATATCCTTCTCGGGCAACATAATCTCAGATTTCGAGCTCGGCTCATCATGTTCCTTAAACTTATCATCTTCAGGAGGTCTAGAAATCGGAATTGATGTTTCAGCAGTGCACTCCTTCACTTCATACTCCTTTCCTTCAGAATTCTCTTCCGGCATACTGGTTTCTCCTTCCACACTAGCATGCTCATGATCGACATCTTGATTACTACTTAGATCCTGTGAAATAACATCCTGAACGTTCACAACGCTATCAAGCTCTTTGTCCATACAAATATCAATAACTTCCATCCCCATAGATCTGCAAAAATTTAAGCATGCATTAGATGAGAAAACATATTTTTCCATCCCATCATTCAGTCATAGAAACTATGTGCTTGATAAAAAATTAAAAAAAAAAAAAAAAAAAAAAGTACGTGAAGCGGTAATCACATAGATCTTTACTTAGGTTGATCTCCGAAAACAAATGTCCATTCAGCAGTTGCCGGATTTGATTTCAGCCGAAAAACTTAAGACACAAACATCAAAATACAGCAGAAAAGAATTTTCTATTCACAATAGCATCTCAATGAGGATTTACATCTTTTCATGTTCTTAAAAATGACAAAGACACATATACACATATGTCCAATAACGGGCATCCAAGCATTCACCTACCACCCTTAAAAACTTAAACACGAATTGATTTCACATAAGAAACAGATTTGAAATGCCAGATTCAAAGGCAGATGTACCGAAGAAGGAAGAACCTATTGATACTTTAACAAAAGTTAATCAAATGTATGGATTAAGCAAAATCAAAAGGAGCAAAAAATGATTACTGATAAAGAGGAGGAACAAGCAGAATCATTAAGCTGCCTAATTTAAATATAAAGAAAAGCTATCTAAAATAATAGCACTAAAAGTAAAAGTATACACATCAAATCATTATATCAAACACCTTTCCCCCCCAAATGTAACACCTTATCAGATATATACCCAAATAAGTGAAATCACCCTTTTAACTCCAACAACAACAAAGGAAAAGCTCTGTGTCAATTGAAACAAAATTTAAAGCTAAAAATTAGATTTCAACTAATGAAAGATAAACATAGTTCTTCAAAAATAAAAGACCAATGTAAGTAAGTGAATAAATCACAAAATCCATAACGACAAAATCCAATCTTTAATTCAACCCATTATAAAGTTCTACTTACACTTCACATTGTATTAGCTAAATCAATCTCTAATTTGACTCCCACCTGATAATCAATCGGTTAATCAATTTCCAGTGAATCTCCAAATCCCAGTTTCCACATTCTAGAATTACTAAATCAAAACCCTGCAAGAACCCTTTCAGGATTGCATCTCACGCAGATCTACACTTAAATTGACAGCTACCAAAGGCACATTTCAATAGAAAGACAAACAACAACAGATCAATGGAAATGCAAAGAGAGAGAGAGAGAAATAGAAGACTGAATTTCAGCTCTTGGAACTGACCCAGGAGAAGAGAAAGCCACTGTTTGCTTCTTCCGGGTCGGTCTGATCTTTTCTGTGCTTTGCCTTATCGAGGAGTTGTGGAGCGGTGTCTCTGTTTCTACCGTCTCTGTTGCACTATTTATATGAGCTTTGCATGCTCTATAGATGAAAATACATTTTATAAAACAGATAAAACCAAAAAGTTTAGGTACTGTATTTTATAATCATGTTTCTGTCTCTTATATAAAAAATGACCTTGTAGTCTAGTGACTCTTCCAAATGAACAGATACTATATTGTAACAATAGCATTCAAAAAATATATATATATAACATAAGAAATCAAAAGAAAAAGTTATTGACACAAAAACTATCTCGATATCTCTTATATTAAGTTTCATACATATGTCATTCAATTACAAAATAATAAAACTATCATTATCCCTGCAATATTTTCTCACTTTCAAAAATAGATCTCACTTCTACATCATCAAATTTACAATTCTTCAACTATTTTCTCTACATACCTAAAATACTCTCTCACTCTAAAAAATGATCTCATTCATATTATATTATAAATACAATAATAAAATAATATTAAAATAACAACAACAAAAAAAGTCAAAAAGTTGTCATACGTGGCAACCTTTTTGCTTGCTTGAAAGCTTGCTATTTTAGCAAGCTTTTCACGGAGGATAAAAAATTAAAACAAAATAAAAATAAAAAGTCCACATCATTTTGCAAGTGGTCTTTTTTTAGGGACGAGGACAACCTAATAAATTGATATTGATTTCTGTTATAGAAAGTTTCACTAAATTACAAGGTCTATACTTTTTTTTTAAACGTTATGAGGGGAGAAACACGGAGTAAAACACTAACAAAACGGAGCTAGGCAATACCAACCTAGTCAGCAAACAAAAGTTGCAGTTCGAGGAGTACCAAAGAGGTAGAAACGAAAGTGAAATGATCACATAGTTCGTTGTCATCGAATTCACATAAAAACTCGCCTCTTTGTGAGCATGTTTAAGTGAGCATGTTCAATCCCAAGCAAAGAGGCCATTATTTGGCCACTTAGATGATGTTACAAAAAATGGTTTAACAATAATCATCATCATATAAAAAATTTCACAATAGCGTGACATGTTAAGGAGTTAAACTTTTTAATGTGTTATTGTGGACTAGACCAATAGACTGTTTGTAAGAATAGAACTCATAAACTTCTAATACGATAATTATATTCCACTCACTTAATCAGATAATATTAAATGATTCTTATTGAAAATTTTGTGGAATAATGGATGCTATATGATTGAATAGAATTGCACTTTGGGTAGTGGTGTACTGGTGTATGATTAACTATTTTATTTTTGTATTTCTTGGATTTTTGCATATGGTAGTTCTGACTTTGTGGTTGTGTGGCTGTGTGCCTGTTAGGCAATGTTTTGTATACCAAAAGACAAGTTACAGATACTTTCCAAATTTCTTATTGGAATAAGGTTCAAATTAGCCCGTACATGTAACTTGAAAATACAATTAGGCCACCGAACGAAAAAAAAGAAAAAAAAAATGCAATTAGGTCACTGAACACTCTAAATGTATGCAATTTCATCTGATTAAAAAAAAAAAATTAAAATGACGGAGTTGTTTTTTTTTTTTTTTTTTTTTAAATTATTTAATTTTTTAAAATTTATTAAAAATTAATAAAAATGCCAACTCAACTGCCACGTAAACAGGTAACCTGCTATCCGGTGAAATTGCATACATTTGGAGTGTTCAGTGGCCTAATTGCACGTTTTTGGAATGTTCAGTGGTCTAATTGTACCTCTTTTTTTTTTCGTTCATTGGCCTAATTGCATTTTCAGGTTACGTTCAGTGACCAATTTGAACGTTATTCCTTTTTTATTTTATGCATTCTTAACCTTCCTCCCATAAGCTACTTTATGTAATAGCCTTGCACGCCACACTGATGATAAATCACATTAGGAAGACCTACCTTATACGACGGAAATCGAACTTGTGACCTTTAGATACAAAAATATTATATTATTTCAACCACTCAGCTCGATCACCGTACCTTTTTCGGGAATCTTGGTCAATTCTTTGTACATTTTTACCATGAGTATAAGATTAGATATTTGAACCAAATAATGAAGTTTAAAGCATACCCTTCACCTGCATAAAAGAACCATATATGATACGATAGATAATGCTATGAAAGTTTGAGAAAGTTTCAAGCAATCTTCTAAATTCTAATTAGGTTTGAAAAAGTGCAAAAGGTTACAACTATTGATCAACATTATATTGTGCAGTCCAACTTCCAAATGTAGTTGAGGTTGCCCTTATGCCTAAATATAATGTATCTTTTTGGTTGGGATAACCTACAATTTCTTCTATTCAAGTCAAAGAAGAAATTATGAATAAATTCAAGAAAAAGAAAAAAGGAAAAAGAAGCTAAATTGAGGTAGATAGATGAATCCCTCCACCATTCTTGATTAAAGTAGCAAAGCAAAAAATTTCCTTTATCTTGATGCTCTAACCACAAGAGAGTTGGGTTGTCAAATGTCTCAACTAAAACATGATTAGTGGCACAAGTGATGTATGTGGACCAATTATTGCTTAGTCCCCTCCCATAAGCTCTCTCCTTCTAACCCTTTTGATAACACCCCCACAACCTCCGTTTTCCCTTTTTCCCACTTATCTTCCCTTTTTCCCACTTAAAATTGACTGAATCATGTTACGTTTGTTTTGAGATGTTAATCTAACTAGAAAACGATGAGTTAATTCGAAAAGATTAGAAGGAATAGTAGGTTAAGGATGAAAAGATTAAACACAATAAGAAAATTAGTTGGATTAACTCGATGGTTTGAGCTGGTTGGTTAAATTGATACATCATTAGTTACATTTTTTTCGTTTTTTTATTTTTATTTTTATTTGAAATAAGGGTCAAATAGGCCATTGAATCGCACACAATAATACAATTAGGTCACTGAACTCAAAAAAACTACAATTGAGTCTCTAAACTAATCGATTTCAAGCAATTTGTCCAATTTGCAGGTTTTCCCCCTTTCTAACATGTCACCCAATTTAAAATATTTTTAAAAAATAATTTTTTAACAAAAAATAATTAAAATAAACTATTTTTTTTTAAAAACACCGTCTTCGGCCATGGAGACGAAGTTTTTTTTTTCTAATTTTAGTTTATTTAATTAATTTTTTTAAAAAATTATTTTTAAAAAATATTTTAAATTGGGTGACCTTTTAAAAAGGGGGAAAACCTGCAAATTGAACAAATTCTTAATGAGTTAATTTAGGGATTCGATTGTAATTTTTTTGAGTTCAGTGGCCTAATTACATTATCGTATGCGGTTCAAGGACCTATTTGACCTTATTCCTTTTTTGTTTTTATTTTTGTGCTATTTAATTATAGATCATGATAAATGCTTTTTTTATATATATATAACAATCATGATAAATGTTAACTGCACACCATATATAGATTTTATCTACTTATATCCACCCTTTCCATGATTGATAAAGTTCTATTAGCTAATGTCAACACTCTCTTGGTTGAGCTTGTTACACGTAGACATATAGTCTTTCTATTGTGGTTTACATCTCTTGTGTGGTACATTTACGAATTATTACACAAGAGTGGGGTTTATGCAATGTATACCCTTAGCTAGTAGTTGTGAATTTTTCTCGTCACAAAAAAAAAAAAGTTTCATTAAGATTTAACATATTATGATTACAAAAGTGGTACATGTTTTAAATAATATATATAACGTGTAATAACAAGTGTCAAAATTCAAAATGCCTGAAATTTAATTAAAACATGTAACATTATATTTAACAACCATTGCTCATGTTTAATATATATATATATATATATATATATATATATATATATATATAACATTGCTCATTAAAAAAAAAATGGAATTCCTAGTATATGGTCGGTGTCATAATATAATATTTAATCATCCATTTCAGTATTTCACATCATATTTATATTGCTAATAGCCAAAGATGATCTTGTAGTTAAGTGGCATGAAGTGATTCTTACAAATAGAAGATTATGAGTTTTAGTCTCATTGGGAGGGGGAGGGGGAGGGGGAGGGGGGGGGGTGTGGTATATTAAGCTGTCTAAATCAGTTTTTGTATCAGTGCTTAATTCTCGTGTAGCGCCTTGAGCAAGTGAAATATAATTCTCGTATCAAGTCACGAGTTCAAATTTTACAAATACTTTCTTAGTCAAGCTTATCGCGAACTATTACACAAAAGTCTATATAATCGTCTTTGGTTTAACGAGGTGAGCTTCCTTGTATAGTATTTTAAAAAGGAAAAATCAAGAACGTACCCACTTCATCTTTTTTTTACAAGGGAATGAGAATACCCAAACAACTAATCACCTCTAATAAGGCTCAAACCTATCACCTCCCACTTAGGGGAGCAAACCAGATACCATTGGACCACAAGGTCCTTGGTACCCACTTCATCTTTTGATGCAACTAAACTCACCCACTCCGGCCTTTTACATGTCATATATATATATATATATATATATATATATATATATATATATATATATATATATATATATATATATATATATATACACACACACACACACAAAGAAAACTTGTAGTCATTATTTAAAGGTATGTATTATTAAATAAATTCACACAAGAGAGGTAAATCATAATAGAAAAATCTTGTGTGGCAAGTTTGACTGGAAAAGTACTAGTAAAAATAAACTTGTGGCATTCTACATTCTAGTACGAGAATCATGTTTTATCCCCTTTAGAATCCCAAAAGAGATATGTATTATTTGTATTGGAGTGGTTCCTAATTTAATTATTTAAATAATTTCATTTTTTAAAATCTGTAGTGGAGACTAAAGTGTATACGTATCCATAGAACTTTGAATAAATCTGCATATATACACCAACCAATACATATTGTAAACAAAACCCAAAAAAAAAGGTGTTCTGAATAGATATACTTTATAATATATGGTGATCATTTAGTTGGTGCATCGTAATTAAATAGAATTAATTTAATTACTTGATTAATTAAAGAATGGAACAAAAATAATGTATAAATTAAATGGTGCCTGTTGGATGGTTCATAAACAATACCAGATTATATTGCAAAACTATTATATTGTTGGTATGAGAATAAAGGGGTTAGCAGGATCAACCACCCAATGCAATATAATTAGGTGTATAGAGATATAAAGTTGCAAGTGTATAGAGATCGATAAAGTTGCAATATATATATATATATACTTTGCACACAACTACTACATACCAAAACCAATAATACTAATAACACATTCCGAAAGGGTGGCCATGTGAGTAGAGTATGATATATTTGAGCTCGTATAAGAAGGTCATGAGTTCAATTCTTACCAACACCCTCCCGATCAAGTTAATTGCATAGAGTTGCATACCTCACATAGCTAGTAACCAGTGGGCCACCCCTGCATGCGAGAAAGAGCCTCTTTTCAAAGTACGTCTTTCCACTGCACCTTCATTTTCCAACTCAAATGGGTATACTTTGATAATCAATTTCTCATTCTCCCATTATCCGTTTTGAGCGTACAATATATCGATTTCTTCTCTCACTACGAAGAGTTCGAATCTACTTTGACCCGACCCAAATCAAAAGTAGACCCACATATATTTGTACCACAAAATAGTCACTTATAATGTCATTTTATGCTAATACATACCCTCAGATAGTAATTAGTTATTTTTACTCAAATTATAAGCTACTTGGCACCTATATACTATACTATATAAACATCTTGGGAATATACCTTATCATATACTTAATTATTACTATAGTATATGTATTCGTGTGACCATTTTTTTTTCCCTTGGCACTCACCAAACTTCCAACTAATTTTTTGTGAAACGCTTTACTTTATCTTTTAGTTTTTGGATTATTTATTTTCCTACAAACTAGCATGCAGCCAAATATAATTTTACTAAAAATAATACGGAGTAATAATTAATAGGGGCCACCATTTGGTTTAATTTACTTTGTTAAGAAATATTACTTTATTCAAAATTTTGACTATTTGTTTCATGCAGAATATTCTTAATGATTGTTGGATTGTAAGCTTTCAAAGTAGCAATCAGAGAGATAGTGTATGCAGACTTAAAAGCAATTCCATAATAGGGTTTTGTGAATATTTTAACATTAAAATATGTGATAGGTAAATCATTTGTTGAAAAAATCCAAACTAAGTTTGATTAAATTTATGATTAACAAGAATATATAAGTCAATGATTGTTACATAATTATCCTCAACCTGTATCTTTGTTAGTTAAGAGATGCTAGAAAATTGTATTATATACTATGACATTGTTGATTATGTATATGTAGTTGATTAATGCCAATTTGGGATAACCCAATCGTGTTAGTCAGACAAGGTTTCAAGTTTGATTATGGTATTCTCGTTTTGAGTCTGTTAGCTATGGACAATTTTGACTGATTTACCTCTTCGTGGTCATTTGCCAATTACAGTCATAAGCTAGTTTACCTCTTTGTGGTCTATTGCTAGTTAGGATCACAAGGTGAGCTAGTTTAATTTACCTCTTTGTGATTCTTTGCTAACTGGGATCACAAGGCAAGACATCACCCAACAAAATACACATTCGAATAGTAATTATGAACTTGTTAATAACTGTTTAACCAAGTGCTAATACAATTACAAAATAAAAGGTTTGAGTCTTGTAAAAAGCTGGTGCAACATGTATGTTAAAAAGTTTTGAATCTGACCTCATTCGAATTGATAATAATTTATTACTGAGTAGAAGAATTTCTTCTTCTCCCAAAAGGTTGAATCTCCAACCCAAATGACCCCTTACATCCCGCCCGACAAAGCATTTGAGAGAATGTAAATCACAGTGACTCAATGGCTCAACAGACATAACTAAATATTGATACACACAAAAGATTTACCCACTTCAAACATAATTCCTATACTGTTGCCGCCAAGTTTAGAATAGAATAATTTCTATTAGATTATATGTTAAGAGGGTGATCAAATGTAGATTATGGTGGATGGGGTTGGTTTGAGGTGGCACCTGTGAGTGCAATTGTGAGCTGTGATTTTGATTATTATAAATATAATATAAGTTGGCCTGATGACAAAATGATAAAAAGCTAGACCTTACCAACCCATCAAATTCTTTTATTCAAAGGATAATTTGTTTCATGCCCTATCACCCACAAACCTACACCATCTTCTATTCTTGTTTATATTCTTCTTCTTCTTTTGAAGCATTGAAGCTTAGAAATCGGTTGGTGACATGTAATTACAAATTACCGAGTTTCGACGACCCTTCCACTATTTTTAGCAACAATCACAGGCGACCGCGCGACCGAACGATCACCGATCGCGCTTGGAAGAGACAACCAAACTGGTTGCCTTCTTAGGCGAAGGAGAAGGCAGACCAGTTGGTCGCCTCCTCCATATGCGACCAGCGATCGTCCGGTCACCTATGATTCTTGCTAGAAAATGGTGGGAGGGTCACCAAAACTCTAGGTAACTTGTAATTACATGTCACCAACCGATTTCTGAGCTTCAATGCTTCAAAATAACATGTTTATGAATTATGAGTTTAATTATAACTTTCAAAAGTTTCAAAATATAATTGACTTTTCGAGTAAAGTTCAGAAACCTATTTGACCATTTTTCTTTTTAAATATAAAAATTGTACTCCATATATATTTAGACTAAAAATAACTTAATTAAGCAAAGTCTTATTAGCGTTACACCATGCTTTGCTGAATATTAGCCTTACAAAGGGAACTATTCTTCTTGTTGGATTGTAAGCTTTCAAACTAGCAATCACTTGAAAGCAAATATTAGCGTTACTCTTCTGATCTTTCTTGTGTTCAAGGCATATCAAGACAAGGACAACTTTGCAAGAGTGAATGCTAATACTTTCACACCATTTGCAATATCCTCAACACCTGCAAATTCTTCGGGTTTATGGCTGTATCCTGCAGAAGATAGAAGCCAATACGCATCATAAGTATATATATATATATATATATATATATATATATATATATATATATATATATATATGTCATACTAATTATAGTCGTAAATCTTCCACCCCAGTTCAATGGGGTTGTCATTCCCCACCCCGTTCTTTAATGCACCGATTGAATAGTTGTAGAAATGGAAAATGCAGGCTCGGGTGGTACGAACAAGTTGCAACATGTTTAGGGAATTGAAAGCGTTGGATACATACCTTTGTAGCATGGAATGAATATCATGCCCATTGGAGATATTCTGCAAAGAAGCGGTGTAATATTATAAATCGAGAGATTTTTAACAGTAACAGATGTAAAGCTTTTCGAAGTTCTTGCATAAAATGCACTGAACACATCTCCAATTTCAATTCAAGAATGATGTTTTTTGTTTCCTAACTCCACTTACCTGGCCATGAACAAGGAATCATGATAGGCTCGGCTAATCATTTTCTTGTAACTCAAATTTAGCTCCCGGCACGCTGATTCTGTTGCTCTAATGATTGATTCGTCGGAAAGGGCAGGAGGATCTTGGTTCACTATTTTAAATTCTGACACCTTCACTCTACGTTTCTCGGATATGCTTAAGGCAGACTCACGTATTTTCTCAACAACATCATTTCTTCGCTTTTCATCTATATCACGTGTATCTGCAGCATGGGTACATAGGAAAATTAGTATGGGAATATTCTGCAGAAGCGAAATTGTTAAATTGCATAAGGCAAAACACAGATTTTTTTTTTTTTTCGATTTATAAAGAGAATACCTATTTCCAGGTGTGATTTGCTCGGGATGCTGTTTATTGCTCCTGGATGCAGCTCCAGAATACCTTGTTAAAAAACAAAAAAAATGTTTTCAAATTGGACATATTAGAATGAGGATATAACGAGCCTCGGATCTTCTTCTCGAATATGATACGCACCCAAAATAAGAGATGGTTTACTCAGAAAAAAAAGGAAGGATGCAAATCAGGCAAATCAGAATATACAAGGAACGCTTAACTCAAGGGATTTGACTAAAATAAATAGAGGCATAATCATCTCAACAATCATCTCCTTTCTATAATTATTTATTTCCTAGCACTATAAATTAGAATCTCTAGATGAGAGTAAATCATCCAATAATCTTCCTTAGTCTTTAAGCTTTTAGTAGCTAGGCAAGAGCCTAAAACTCTTGTGGGGCAAGAGCCTAAAACTCTTGTTGGGGGAAGTCTTGTGACTTCCTATTTCTTTTCTTTAGTTTCTAGTCTATCTGGTTCTTTTCTCTAACAGAATATTTCGACATTGGGATAGAAAAATCCGAAAAGTAACTTACCAACAGTGCCAACTGTATCAATTGATCCCGAGTCCAATACGTGTTTCTCTACTGCTAGTGCCAACTCCGTGGCAGCCAGTCCAGCATCGTTTCTGTCCAAAAAGATTTGTTTGCAACAATGTATTTCTAAATGGATTATAAATGTCTTAAGATAAAGAAAAGGCGGGGAAGTTTATTAGAAGTCCCGGTCCCAAGCCCGAGCAAAATAGGAGGTTTGAGGTAGGTTAATCGACATAAAGTGAAAAGAATTACCTCTTTGGCATCAGAACAGCTCCAGCATGGCCTCCATTGCCTTCGAAGTCAACTTTGATACTCGCGGGAGCAGCAATCGCAGTCACAACCCCGATAGGTAGAGCTACAGAGAAAGATGAAAAAATCAAGAAGGTAAAAGATCACGAGTCGAACTGAAAGCATTAATAAGGTATCTGCAAGACAATAATTTAAGAAAAAAAACAAAAAAAAGGTTCTACCTTCTTCTTCTAGAAGGGGACCTTGCTCTATGTGCAGTTCTATAAACGCAGAATAACTTCCTTTCTTTAAGAGCACGCTGGAAAAGTCTAGAGCATTCCCGTAACCAGCAGACTTTGCAGCATCAGCAAACGAAATATTTTGACCATCCACTGTCTTCTTGAGAAGTTTGGCAAGTTCCACACTCCCCGCCATTAAGCGGCTGCAAATTTCATAAGCATAAAATTCTAAGAACCACGATGGACATCTGGCCTCCAATTACACGGTGCAAATCATTTTAAAGGTAAAGAAAAAGAAGTGAAAGAGACAATTTTGGCTTATTTGACCACTATTAATTGTTTGATTTAGTTAAAATATCAATATAAATGTTTGGTTAATTAGCTTTTTGCAACTCCAAAAGGCTAAAATTCAAAAAGCTACTCCAAGCAACTTTTTCAATTAGCTTTTTGATAAAAGAAATTATACCAAACAGCTATCAGCTAACAGCTAATTTACCAAACACTTTTCTACAATCAGCTAATGTTATCAACTATTTATACCCTCTAATTAACACAATCAGCTAACAGCCATTTTACCAAACAGGGCCAAAGCAAAAGAGAGACGCCAAATGGAGATTAGGTAATGAACGTAGCAAACGAGTGGGTATCTTTTTTACGTTCTTAGTATCGTAATCTGGTTCTAACCTTCCCAAGCAGCTGATCCCAAACCTTGTAGGCTCTTCTGAGGTGAACATGATTACTTCCAGTGACCTCTTAGGCTTGAAGCCAGATCTGTGACATAGTTCGTTTATGTTAAAATGTACATAGTAGAAAATGGAGGTTCAAGAAAGCCTTCCGAATAAAGAAAATTTACGGTTTACCTGTTCAATACATTAATTGCCTCGATTGCACCCAAAACACCAATCACGCCATCATATTTCCCCGAGAATGGTATGGCATCAATGTGTGAGCCCGTTGCAACTGGGGCTAGCTCAGGTTCATAGCCATTCCTATAGTAAATGATCGATTATTCAGATGTGTACTTGCAGCCAACCGCTAAGGAAAACAAAAAGAATATTTGAAGGAATATAAGAGAGTGAAATTATTGCTTACCACCGACCAAAAATGTTGCCTACTGCATCCTCACGTACAGAGAGACCAGAACGACTCATCAAATCCTTTACATACCTGCATAATACAGTGAGAATAAAGGGCACATTATAGGACTCAAATGTTTTACGACCTCAGAAAAACATTTCGATTTAACCTTAAGTATTTGCGATTTCATAACTAACACATTCTGAGATGTATGTATAGTAGTACTTTTCATCAAAATATCAATCAACTCTGATCAAGAACCCGATATCATGTTATAAGCTACTTGTTACCCAATACGAGATTCGAAGTGCACAGAACAGATGAAAGGTTTGCATATATACCTCCTTGCCACTACATCCTTCTCACTGTACAACACCCTAGTTACTGAAGGTGCAGGTGAATCTGAGAAAGTTGATAGCTCATCAATCTAAAATATGAGAATACAGAAACACAGTAAGTTACATGGAAAATAGTTATCTATGGAATCAACAATTGCCCCAATCTTGTCCCAAAAGGCTGAATCCCCAACCCTAAGAGCCCCACACTCCGACCCGACAGAGCATGTGGGAGGATGTAAATCACGTGACTTAATGGTTCAGTAGACAGGGCCAAATGCCGGTGCCCACAAGGAAACAATTGCCCCATGGCTCAGTAGACAGAGCCAAATGCCAGTGCCCACAAGGAAACAATTGCCCCAATCACGGTGACTCAATGGTTCAGTCATAGAACACAATATTATAAATTCGACTCCCAATGAAAGAAGCCCATTAGTATTATTCGGTTTAAGCTGGTCAGCTATGAGCAAAATAAATACTACAAGTTGCCCTCATAGGACCCCAAAAAAGAGTCATAGAACACCAAAAATCAAGTGATCTTTTTCCCTATTTCCCTATTTTCCTTTTTACTTTTGGCAATAAAAATCAATCCCAGTTCAGTTAAAACTACAATTTCATCAACACTTCACAAGAGAATAGTACAGATTCAGTCTTTAGGATAAATTAAGCCTGAAAAGGGGATAGGGGTATGGAGGGAGGGCAAAAAGCACCTGTTTTTGCAGAGAGAGAGTGTCCACCGATAAAGAAGAAACTGAATTTGGAAAGTGGGGCTCGTGAATTGGGTACCCAGAGAACTCCTCCATGGTCTTGATGGTGGAATCTTGTTCATTGTTATAAGCTGAGAGTCCACCCAGTGCAGCGATGGAGAAGAAGAAGATGAAGAGCAGAGAGAATCTCTGAGGAATCTCCATGGCAAGCTCAGAGGATATCTGAATTGATTGGCACAGTCTTTGTGCTCAAGTACTCTAGTGTCATGTGACTCTTTGAATTTATTCAGTTGGTGCAATTTTCTGAATTTATTATTAAAAAAAGGAAAATGGCACTTTTTACCCCTGAGTTATATACTTATAGCACTTTTTTCCCCTCAATTATTTAAGTAAGCACATTAGCCCCCTCAATTATTCTAAAAATAGCGCTTTTTCTCCTCTGATATATTAAATTGACATTTATACCCTTAAAGTAAACATTTTATTTATTTTACTACTCCAACAAATTATTGCGTATACGTAGGGATGGCCACGGTTCGGTTTGAATTGAACCGGATACTAAAGCAATCGAATTAATAGTTTCCGGTTATAATTCAGATCTAGAACCCAATATTTAAATGTCAATTTATTAAAATTATGTATCAAAAAAATTGAATCTTGAACCGTGAACCGGCGGTTCCGGATCCGATTCGCGATTTTGAACAGTCTTTATTTTAAAATTTTATTCTTTATTTTAAAATAGTCTAAATTCACCAATAAATCTATTTTAATTTTTTCAGTTCGGAACATGAACCGTCCGTTCCGGTTCACGATTTTAATAAACTCTAAATATCGAATTTTGATTCTAAATTGTAATTGAAATATTTCGGTTTGGTTGCTATAGTGTTTGTTTGGTTTGAACCAAATTATGGTCATAATTTGTTGGAGAAAAAAAATAAATTAAATATTTAGTTTAAGGGTAAATATGTCCATTTAACATTTCAAGGGAAAAAAACAGCCACTTCAATAATTTAGGGGGGAAAATGCTATAGGTGTATAATTCAGGGGAAAAAAGTGTCATTTTCCCTTAAAAAAATAATTATATTTTGATATTTATAAAATGAATAATTGGAATTTTTACCATATTTATTTCATGAATATAAAATCATTTCTAAATTTAGTCTATACATTTTTTACATTATTTTATAATTTTTAAATTGTTGTCATATTCAATCTCAACCTAATTTCTGATCACTATAACCAAAATTCAAGCAAAAAAATTATTTTGAAAAGCAAAATTATTATTTTTGGTTCCTCAGTGAAATTTAAGAAAGAAAAAAAATACAATTTTAGTCCTTTAATTATTTCTTACTAGTATTTTTAGTTCTTAATTTTTTTACTGTTGCAATATAAATTCTTAAATATTTAAAAAAATATATTAAAATCTATTACAATGTAATAGAGCTAGTAGCATTCAAAAAAAAAATATTAAAATCTATTAATAATATTGTTGTTGAGTTAATTTAACTTTTGATCCTATGATTATTGATATGTTGTCAATTTCATCCATAATTTTCAAAACTAACAATTTAGTACTCTAACTATTAAATTTTTATCAATTTTAGTCATAACAGTCAAATTACCGGTCAATTGTCGTCAATTTTTATCCACATTCCTTCCGTCTCTGTATTAATTCAAATAATGAAATTAAAAGATTTCGGCGACAATTGGTCGATAATTTTGATCGGACTGACTAAAATTGATAAAAATTGAATAATAAAATACTAAATTGTTAGTTTTAAAAATCGTGAAATCAATTGACAACATCCCAATAATTGTACGACAAAAAATGAAATTAACTCTTTTTGTTGTTTTATGAGTTAAAAATGTACTAAATTTTATGAAAATGAAGAGTTAGAGGGGAAATAATTTTTATACCGTAGATTCATAATTTAAATACAGTAAATTCATAATTTTTATACCGTACATTCATAATTTCTATACTGTAGATTCATAATATATGTACTGTAGATTCATAATTTCTAAATTGTATAATTATCAAATTATGAACATATAATTTTGTGACTTGTGAATACAGAGTCAACAATTAGGAATATTACAAATTATGAACATTTATTTATAAAATTATGAACATATAGCTCTATCACATGTTCACAAAGTTAATACTGTAGATTCATAATTTGTACACTGTAAATTCATACTGAAGACGAAACAATGCGATTGCGAGGAGAAAAACGTCGTTATGGACAAGTGAAAAACAATTTTTTTTAAATTTTTAAAAAAAATTAATTTCACTTTTGATCCCACGACTTTTGAAGTTTTATTACTTTTGGTGCACAACTTTAATTTTTTTTTCAATTTTGGTGTCTAACTTTGTTATTTTTATCCGTTTTGGTCCTTCCGACTAAATTGATAATGAAATGTTGCCGGATTGTATATTTTAAGGGCAAAATCACCATCCAGAGGAAAGATCTTCAATATCTAAACAAAAGAAAAATCATATTAAGAAAAAAAAGAAGAGTTTGTCAATCTTCAACACTATAAATCTCATAGATCTGTGTCTAGTTTATGCCCGTCTTCCCAATTATTCTCATCAATCAAACACCTATAGATATGATTTTATAGTGGTTTTGTTTAGATATTAAAAATGTTTCCTTGTGATGACGATTTTACCCATAAAATATAAAATTCAGCAAAATTTCACCATTAATTTGGTCTAAAAAAAAAAACCAAAATTGATAAAAATAACTTAGTTAAACAGCAAAATTGAAAAAATTTAAAGTTGTACACCAAAAGTGATAAAACCTCAAAAGTTGTGGAACCGAAAGTGAAATAATCGTGCCGGCAAAAAGACATAATATATCTCGCAATTCAACTAAATTACGCTGCCTTAAACCCTAGTCCGCCTGTAACACTGTCTCCGCAACAACGTCGAGGTCTTCGGCAATTCTGACCTCGATTCAACTCAGGTCGTTGGGGTCTTCGTCCCCGTCACTTCAATCTTCGGCGTGTCGGCAAAAATACAGAATATATCTCGCAATTCAACTGAATTACGCTGCCCTAAACCCTAGCCCGCCTGTAAAACCGTCTCCGCAACAATGCTGAGGTCTTCGACAATTCCGACCTTGATTCAACTCAGGTCGTCGGTGTCTTCGTCTACCTCACCGGCGGCGAGGTCGGAGCCGCCAGTTCGATCTTTCGCCGAAGAAGATCCGACTGCCCGTAGGCCAAATCAGAACTCCGACATCCCCTCAGGTGTGTTGAGCATATAGCCATTAATGTGCAATCCAACTATTTGCTTAGGCTTTTAGTTGAGATGGAGCACATGCTTCATTTTGGTATCAGAGCCAGACCAAAGGTCATGGGTTCGAATCTCTACGTCACCCAATAAGCGACTACGGTCCACGTGTTGCTTGGAACCCACCACACGTGAGCATATAGCCATTAATATGCAATCCAGCTATCAGCTTAGACTTTTAGTTGAGATGGAGCACATGCTTCAATTTGGTATCAGAGCCAGAGCACATGCTTCAATTAGGTGTTTTTTTTTTTTAAATCCGACCCACGCGGGGTGGATTCGGATGGATATCCGCGGGGCGGATTGAAATTGCCACCCCTATTTTCAAGGGTTCAGAAATGAAATAAGTCTAAGGCAAAATACTGATGATGTTAGTATTTTAATAACTAAATAAATTTATATTTTATAAAAATTTTAAATATTTTTATAATTAATATTTAATATTTTAAATTTTTTACTAATATTTTAATTTTTTTTTTTTACAGTTTGTCAAGTATAAAGCTCGAAGTACAAAAATACTTCAATATACAACTGAAACACAATGGGAGATATGGGTGACACTCAAGAAACACCCTCTAATTGGAGTGTTGTGCGTCGACGCAGATTTTCATACCCTTCAACAAGGGGTAAAGATTTATTTATTTGTTTGTTTGTTTGTTTATTTATTTATTATTATTATGTTAATTATTTTTTATTTTATTTGGACATATGATTTATAATAAACCCGGGCTGGTGGATACTATTAATGCTTCATTGGTTCATTGTGTTTTAGTAACTGGAATGGGAGTTATAGATGACGTTCACACGACACCGAGTGGGCGAACCAGGGCTATGGATTGATTGAACTCATCGATTTGAATGCTTTGGGTTTATTCAAGAGGCGTATAGGTTTGAGGCGTGACTCTATTTTTGGTAGAAAAACCTTTTAACTTCCTAAATTTTTTGAACTTAGGCTATGAATTTAGATATACATATCCTATATTTGGAAAAAAAAACAGATATACATATGAAAAAAGGTAAGAGCATACAACCTTTGACGAAAAATTCATGCTTTGAAATTTGAATGTTAATTAGGCAGTTAAACTAAAAGCAACAAGACAAAAGAAAAAGGGCAAATCTTTGGTATCAGAGCCCAGACCAAAGGTCATGGGTTTGAATCTCTACGCCACCCAATAAGCGACTACGGTCCACGTGTTGTTTGGAACCCACCACACACGTGAGCATATAGCCATTAATGTGCAATCCAGCTATCAGCTTAGACTTTTAGTTGAGATGGAGCACATGCTTCAATTTGGTTTCAGAGCCAGAACACATGCTTCAATTAGGTAATTTTTTTTTAATGTTGTTGATCTAGGAATAAATTTATTTGTTGGTTTCTTAGTGAATGGATTTGAAATTCATATGCCTGACAGTTTGCTTTTTGGAAATTTGTAGTTTTTTTTTTTTTTTTAGTTATCTTTGTGTCTTGGCTTGTTGGCGGATGGGGTGTAAAGTAGCATATTTTAATCTCAACCTAATTTCTGATCACCATAACCAAAATTCAAGCAAAAAAAAATATTTTGAAAAGTAAAATTATTATTTTTGGTTCCTCCGTGAAATTTAAGAAAGAAAAAAAAAGACAATTTTAGTTTCTCAATTATTTCTTACTAGCATTTTTAGTTCTTAATCTATTACTGTTGCAATATATATATACTTAAATATTCAAAATAATTATAAACAAAATTATTAAAATCTATTAATAATTTTGTTGTTGAGTTAATTTAACTTTTAGTCTTATTGTTATTGAAGTGTTGTTAATTTTATCCACAATTTTTAAAACTAATAATTTTGTACTTTAATTATTTAATTTTTGTCAATTTTAATCAAAACAGTCCATTTGTCGGTCAATAGTCGCTAATTTTTTCCACATCCCGTCTGCCTATGTATTAATTCAAGCAATGGAATTAAAAGATTTCACCGACAATTGGTCGATAATTTTTGTCAAACTGACTAAAATTGATAAAAATTGAATAATAAGGTATTAAATTGTTAGTTTTGAAAATTGTGAACTCAAATTGACAACATCCCAATAATTGTACGATAAAAAATGAAATTAACTCTTTTTGTTGTTTTATGAGTTAAAAATGTACCAACTTTTATGAAGATGAAGAGTTAAGAGGGGAACTTTAAAAAAAAAAAAAAAAAAAAAAAAAAAAAACCTAAGGCGGGAATCGCCATTGCCTTCCTCTAGAAGCTCCAAACAGCTCAAAGTTGTTACCTTGATTTAGTCTCCATCACTGCACGCTGCCATGGAATCGGAAAATTCGCGGCAGACCTGCTTGAAGCTGGAAATTCCGAGCAGCGACGAGTCGGAGCCCCGACGTGTGGAACGGGTCTTCGTCAAAGGCACGTGGTTCCCTTCTCGCTTCGACCTCTCCATCACCACCGGCCTCCACGGTTGGATTTGCAATGGTAATTTGCTTCAATCCTTAATTTTCTCTTTCTTTGTTAGAACAAAACCGCCATTTCAGTTCCACTTTAGAGCTTGGTATATATGAGAAATTTTGATTTAATTTTGAAGCTTCGGAGGAGGAGGTTGAAGAGAGAGCGTCTCAGTGGGACCAGCCGGTTTCGGAATACATCGACATGGCCGAGAAGTACTTAGGGTTTCAACAGCCGGGTTCAGTTTACGGGTTCTCTGATGCCGGTGCTGGGCACAGAAGAGTAAGTTTCAAGTTTTATTCATCTTTTCTTTCCTTAATTTTTCGAGTGACTAGAGAAATCCGCAGCAACTATACCTAGCCTTGTGACCCTAGCCAGCAAGGTAGTCCATAGCTAATCGGCTCGATCTATAAAGGCGAATAGCCCCCATTTTTTCCTTATTAATTGGTGCTCATTGAAGAGATTTTATGTATGTTAGACCAAAAGTTAGCATCAAAGGGTGATTATCTTGCAATAAATGCAAGGTGTTGAAGTCACATCCTTGATGTGATTCAAAAATTAAGGCTTAAATCGCGATGAATAGGGTGCCGAAGTCTTGCATCTACCTGGTAACATGGATAATATCAAGATCTTTATGGCTTCCTTGCGAGAGGGAGAAAACATTAATGCAATATGCATATGCTTTAATGCACGCCCTTTTCTTTGTTTGGTACGTGTAGTTGTCATGGACATTTGAGAAGGAAGGTACGAAGCTGGAGTGGCGGTGGAAATGCAAACCATCGCCTGATAGTAAGAACACTACGGCTGACATCTTGGATTTTCTTATGGATGCAAACATACAACTGAGTGTAAGACTGGACATTGCCTTATTTTTGTTTCTTTAATTTTCCTTAATTGATGTGCTGGGAACCGAACCATAGTTGTGTCTATATATATTAAGCCTAGTACTCCTTATCGCAAGCTATCTTCAGTACGCATGTGCTTGTTGTGTAGTTGAAATCTTTGTGCTATCTGCTAGATTGGTTAAAACTTAAAATAAAAATTGACTTTATGTTGTTTGCATTGCTCTAAGGTTGGGCAAAATGTAAATGCCCAGAGTACTCATGGAAAGTGAAATTTCTACCGAGGGATGGACTGAGACTCTGAGAGCCCAAGAATGCTCTTGGTGAATTTTACCACAACTTTAGTCCATTGATTTACTTTTTCTTTGTTCTGGGGGCAAGGTGGGTATCAAATCTCAAGCAAATGAGTTTCTCTGGTTGATTCTGATCACCATGTATTGATTATGTAGAACAATTGGCAAATCGATTCTTGCTTTCTATAATGTAAATAGCAGCAAATCAGTATTTCATCAGTTCTTTGTTTGATCTAAATAGGAGGAAGTTCTCAACAAAACCCAGGCATTTGAGCGGCTACAAATTGAGGCTGGAAAATGTTTAGCGCAAAGTGAGAAACTTGTTAAAGAGAAGGAAGAATTTGAATCTGCAATATATGCAAAGGTATTAACCGCGCTTCATTGCTTTCACAGTTGAAGACATGTTATGTGGTGTTATTTTATTAGATTTGGCAGAAGCTTTTTGACACTCCATATCTCTGTGTACATAAACCAATTTGAAAACAGAGAATAATGTTTAATTACATCTTAGATGAAACTAAATGGATTTCTTTCTTCCCTCGTGATCTCAGTTCCTTGGAGTACTGAATTCAAAGAAAGCCAAACTGAGAGAGCTTCGTGATAGGCTTCCAAATAAAGCACCTTGTAAGCAAGCGCAAGAGGAGGAGGAAGAAGGCTCTACTGACAGAACTGAGACCTTTGACGAGGAAAGTAATGAAGAACAAAGCGGAGAAGAGATGGATACGGATGCCATTGGCACCTCCAAGGATACTCCAACCAAAAAAGGTCACGGTAGAAACAGAAAGTGAGTATTTTCAACTTCTAGTTCCATTCCCTATTTGCCTTTCTTCCTCCCTCTTCTCAATACATTCTCTTGAGAAGGCAACTAAACATTTTCTCTTGTAAATCATTATATATATATATATATATATATATAACATCAAACCTTTAGATGCATGGGTACATGTAATCTTGTATGGACTAATAGCTAGAACTAATTTTATTATTGGTCCTTAACTAGGGTGATATGTCAAGTTTATCCATTACATTCAATTTGGATAGGAGCCATCCCTTAATTGGAAAAAGTCACGAGAATTGTTCTTCTCTAGGTGTTGTCAATTGAAAATGGTTAGAACTTAGAAAATGTTCACATTGGTCAAATGCCAATATTTGAGGGGTAATTTTGTCTTTTCACATTGTTCTTCAAGGCCTAATTGTACACTATTTGTACTTGGTTATAAATAAGAATGGCTTAATAATACAAGTTACTAGTACAAATATATGAATTAATTCTTAACAGTGCCATGTTTGGATATATGCATTCTGGAGACAGATTGAACTTATTTAATTGACATTCAAGTTAATGTATAGTTCAAATGTGAAAAAAATATATTATCACACACCGTATACTTGTCTTGTTATAGTGTCTTAACAAGCTGCACATGCATGCATATATGCAGTCAATAGTTCAACATTCTTATCCAGTTATCCACTTGTTATATTATACAATGTTATATATATACATACATTTACTAGTCATGTAAAGGAGGCTAAGCTAGCCTTGTTTGACATGTCGATCTCAGAAATGCTAGCCTATAAATACCCTTCATATCCCATACCTACATTATCAATAAGCCAATAACGAAGCAAAACTGTGTATAAGAAAAGAGTTAGCATACTATAAACACCATAGAATGTCATCCATTTGTCAAGGTAAGCTCCATTTCATGTTCATTTGTCACTCTTTGAGCATGATGTCTATCACCTTGTTTGGTAATCGGTGAATCCATTTTAGGGATTTGTCAATTTTGATGGTTTGACTTGGTCCAAACTCCAAACGTCAAACGTTCTGTTTGGTAAATAGTGGTTTGGAGCAGCGTTTTTGCTCTAAACCGCTGAAATCTCAAACGTTATACTTTTAGCAACATTTGGAATTAGGTATGCCCTTATAAGTTATTAAACATTAAACATATAACTTTACCAGATGTTTTTTTAATGGCTAATATAATTCGCTGATTAAAATAGATATTCAATCCGTTAATGGCTATTTGTCAAACAATGCCTATGTTTTTATCATTTTTCGTTGTGATAATAGGTAAGAGTTCATGGCCGGAGCTGGTGGGCGTGGAAGCTGAGATAGCTAAAGCTACCATTGAGAGGGAAAACAACTTAGTCACTGCTATAATCGTTTACCAACAATGTGGAGTGCCAGAAGACTTCAGGTGCAATCGGGTTTGGGTATTTGTGAATTGTAGCAATGTTGTTACAAGTGTTCCGGTGATCGGGTAGCACTACAAACTTTCAAGTTTACTAAATAACTATGTTACTTTTTTCAAAAAAAAAAAAAAATAACTATGTTACTAGTAATGGGTAGAAACCCATAATAAAAATGGTGGTCTCTCTATTTTGTAACATTAAATAAAAGTGGGTAATTTAATTAATGAATAAAATTTTATTGTCTACTTGCTCTTTTTTTTTTTTTTTTTTTTTTTTTTTTTTTTTTTTTTTTTGTCTACGGCTCTACGCTCTCAAATGCATGTACACTCCCCACAATATAGCTAAATCCATAAGTGTTTTTTATCATTTGCACTGTTGACTCAAAATAATTGTGACATTGTTTGACAAAAATAAACAAATCTCAATCATAATCAAAGACAAGATAAGCAAAGACAGATTCAAAGAAGGAAACCATAATCCTAGCTAGTCAGAGTAGGAGTTACAGCTTGATCAAGGATTAACCAAGAGCGGGACAAAACTATATAAAGACTACCTCTTCTGTGGGGATGGAAACTCACCAATTCCCTAAGCTATTTTATGAGGTCAGAGAGCATTGAGAGCATTCTAAATTCCCCTAGAGTAGTATATGTGTTTTACAATAGGAAGATAGGAGAGATCAATTCTATTGTGTTAATCATTGGTTCCAATCTTTGTACCTTAAAATGAGCTTATAGTGAATTTAGACAATTTCTCAACGTGAGAAGGCGCCTCGCAGATTAGGATTTTCCGAACTGTGTTACAACTGCTATTTTGACATCTTTTGTGTGTCACGTTTACAAATTTCATGCACTATTGGGGTAATTCGCCCACTCAAGGAGTCATCAACTAAGAAAATATTTTGGGAATTGAAGTAAATACGAAAAAAAAAAAGAGAAGATGTAATGCTCATTCAACCTCAATGCTTCTATGGAGCATAAATGTGGTACCGTGCCGAATTCCAAAAGTAGAATATACGTATGGTCTCATAGGATGTTGTTTAGTTCCAAGACAAGTTCTTTAACCCTATATATGGTTAAATGTACTTTTCATTTATTGTAAGGGTTCGTTGCTCAATGCTAGTCAATTATCAAGTTTAAATGCTTGAAATTGCAATATTCAATAATCCAACTTTAATTCCAAGGCCAAGATGAATTGAAACAATTGCAAATATTTTTCGACCACTGGTCCTTTCGATTGGTGAATTCATTCTTCCCAAACTTCACTCCTATGATCAGTTGAGCTGCCTATGCGGGTGATTGGTGAATTCATGAATACATGGGTGCATGCATGCAGATATATGGTCTGCGCTGGGTTTTGTTTTTCTTTGAATTCTTGATTGGTTATGGCTAGTATTGATTATGTACGGGACAAACCTTGTGACCTTAACCGGTAAGTAAATGATCATAAGGAGAGATAAACCAACCTACTCGTTCATAGTCAAATTTGTAACTTTGTGGTTACTAAATTGATCGACTGACTTGATTATTTTGGATGTGGCCGGTTGTTCAAGTATTGTTTATGTTTAGTTAGTGGCGCAAATGCATTCATGCTTTATTATTTTGTTTTGAGTAATATTACATTTACTATAAAAGTTTTGTAACATATATTATAGATAAATGTTCATTTTTAATGTACTGATTTTTTTTATTTTTTTTGGACAATATACTTAAAAATAAACTTTCATGGCACACAAAATTATCTTTTAAAAAATGAACATTCAATATACTAATAATGAATAATGGTTTATATTATCTTGTAATGTAATTAAAGACCATGGTTCATGGTATAATAATTCGCTATCAATACTTTCTACCTCTCTATCTGCATATATAGGTTCAATTCTTCATTGGGTCTTGCATAACACATTATTAGAATTGTCAAAACCGTTAAAAGTTTATGATTATTTGCTAATGAATATTTAATTACCAAAAGTTATTTTATTCAAATGAGACTGCGACCGTACATTAATTAATAATAATTAACCATATGGTGATGTAGTCAACTGAGACAACATTTCTACGTACTTAGCCAAGTACAAACCTTGGACAAATGCAATACGCAATATATATATATATATATATATATATATAATGGCTGAATATATCTATATCTATATACTTATATATGGACGTGTTGTGCATTCTTAGTCAACCTCCACTAACAACAATTTCATTGTAACAAGTTAAACTGTTGCAAAAAGGTGCTCCTAGTCAGCTGTTCAAAAAATTTCCATTATCTTTTTTGGTAATAGTTGTTTTCGGTCATTTTTATCGATGATTTTTGATAGATATATTAAACACGGCTCGAGATTATAAACTCAAGACTCGTACAAAGATACTGACTCTGAAATAAACCCGAGATGAGGGAATTGAGTCGGTAAGTGGAGTCGGAGGAATAGAGTTAATTGCTCCAGTAGCCTTTGTAAGCGCAAGAGCCTTTAGGATTTTTTTTTAATATATAAATAGTCCAATTCTTGCTTTGTTGAGACACCTTTTTGTCTCATTCTCATACTTCCACCGGCTTCATCAATCATGTGATTAAGTTTTTTTTTTTTTTTTAATAGAGCCAAATACGGTGCATACAAGGGATCTGTCCATTTTGAACATAATCGTATCCCCACGTTGTCGTTGTTGATGTTCAAACCTTGGTCCCTTCTCCCAAATACTGCTTACTAAACCAGTGAGCTAAGCCTGTACGGGTATAAATTAAAGTGTGAGTAGACCTAACAATATATTTGGTTTGCAAAATAACAATCTTGTTCCGAATTCATTCTCTCTTGTATTAGATTGAAATCTTTAGTATTTGTCCATTTGAAACTTGAAAGAGTTGTGACTTGTGAGTGAACTAATTAATACTTCGTTACGCATTTAGTTCACATAACAACTCGCGTTTTCATTTCATATTCATTTTTATTTTCAAACTTAGCTGAGATTTTAACTAAAGTGTGAAATTCACTGGAAAGGCTCATGAATAGATATTGGTGGGGTAAGAGTAATGTGGTAGATGGCATTCACTGGATGGCCTGGGACAAGATGTGTGTACCCAAGAAGTATAGAGACATGGGTTTTAAAAGGCTGCATGAGTTTAATTTGACTCTTCTAGGGAAGCAAGGGTGGAGATTGTTGACTTGCCCGGACTCTTTAGTGGCGAGGATCTTTAAAGCAATGTATTTTCCTACCACTACTTTTTATGAGGCCACGCTTGGTGGTAATCCAAGTTATGTGTGGAGAAGCATAATGGCCAGCCAGGACCTTGTTCGAAGTGGCTGTAGGCGGAGGGTTGGCAATGGAAGAATGACTAAAGTCTGGGACCACCCCTGGTTGCCTGACTCCCATGACCCGTTTGTTCACTCAGATCAGCCTACGCAACATCCTGATTTGATGGTGGCAGACTTGATAGATTATGATCAGGGGAGTTGGAAACAAGATCTAATTTTGCAATTATTTATTCCCAGGGATGCTGGCTTGATTTTACAAACCCCGGTATGTGTGGATTTTAAGGATGATTGGTACTGGTCGGGTGATATTAGGGGAATATATACGGTTAAAAATGGTTATAGGCAACTTGGAGAGATTAA
Source organism: Ipomoea nil (assembly GCF_001879475.1). Lineage (NCBI taxonomy): Eukaryota > Viridiplantae > Streptophyta > Magnoliopsida > Solanales > Convolvulaceae > Ipomoea > Ipomoea nil. Next base: position 6,920,936 of record NW_017617116.1, read on the forward strand.
TGCCCCATGTGATGCTATATGGAACAACATTTGGAAACTACGGGTTCCCCCAAAATGGAAGATTTTTCTTTGGAGAGCTATTACTAATATTTTTCCAACAATTACTAATTTGGTTAGAAGAAGAGTGGAGATCCAGAATGTGTGCCCTGCTTGTGGGATGTTTGAAGAAAATGTTATGCACATTTTATGCAATTGTGTTTATGCTAGACATGTGTGGAATATTTCACAACTCCATATCCCTAACTTTGGTGATCATGATTTTATGCAGTGGGTGGAGCTTTGGCTAGGGAACTCAGCAATATCTGCTGGTTTTCTAAAAGAACAAGTATGTGGAATACTCTACGAAATATGGAAGGCCCGGAACATGGCGGTATGGGACCTTGCTTTGCCTACCCCGACGCAGCTATGTGCTTCTTTTCATCGTGCCTGGGCCGTTTGGAGCAGTTCCAAAGGCCACGGCAGTGTCACGCCGGGACCAAGCAGTGTGGCTGCTTTGCCGCAACCGGCGCATGGAGTACTGCATTCCGTACCGCTCCAAGCTGCCGCATCCCTCCCCCAAGACGCTGTGTTATGTAGTACGGACGCGGGGTTTTATGGACCCCAACACGCCCCAACTTTCGGTTTCTACGTACGCAACCCGGAAGGTGTTTTTATAGCAACGGTAAATGGTCCTCTCTCTTGTCCATATGATCCTCTTCTAGCTGAAGCGATGGCAATACGTGAGGCTCTCTCATGGCTTCAGGACCACAATTATCACAATATTGTTATCTTGACAGACTGTGCAGTTCTCGTGGATAGCTTTCGGGACATCAGTTCTTATCGTTCGTATCTTGGCATTATTTTAGATTCATGTTTACGTTTGTTTAATTCGTTCCCAGTTCATTCAATTCAGTTTGTACGCAGAGGCACCAATCTGGTGGCTCATGCCTTAGCTAAACATGTAAGGGCGGTTCATGAACGTTCAGTCTGGACCGAGTCCCTCCCATCTTTTATTCCTTTGGAGTTAAGTTAATGCAATATATGAAGTTTTTAGTGTTCAAAAAAAAAAAAAACTAAGGTGTGGAATTAATTTTTTTTTTTTTTCACTTGTGATAGGAATGTCATCAAGTCCCTTCTTATTATGATATGCAAAGATTGAAAGATGTATATATTATTGTTATTCAAAGAATAAAAAAAAATATTGAATATTGAACAAAAAAACAAATTAAAACTATATATATATATATATAATTTACACAAAGATTACAAAGTGTACATATATGCATGCAGCATATCTGCATATAAAATAACCAAATTAATTAATTAATTACTATTATTATTAAATCAACAATTTCAATGAAATAAAAGTAAATTAAAAAAAAAAATCGAAGAATAATATCAACGAGCTTCATTCAATTCCTTCTTATCAACCGCGCGCCACGCCGAATGACGGAACCATGAGACCACGAGGGTGAGCCGGAAAAGCGGCGGCGCCGGCGAAGTGCATTTCTTTGAGAGGACAGCCGCCGGAGCCGCCACTTCCGCCGCCGGGGATTTGGGTGCAGCCGGAAGGTCCGGAAGAAGGAACATCACCTTTCTGCAGCGACTCAAGAAGAACCGCTACTTCTTCTTCTCCTCCATGCAACATCCTTCCAGCTTTTCCCTGCTGGAAATGAAGAAGAAGAAGCACTGTGATGAGTAGTATGAAAGCTACGCTAAAACACTTCATTTTTTTTTTTTTGGGCCTGCAGATTGATGGGTATATATCAAGCTAGCTAGAGATGAAGAAGATTTGAAAATGGTGAAGATTTGGTGTGAGGATATGTGCATATTTATAGGGGGATTCTGAGGTTATCCAAATGAAAGGGGTTGAATGTTTTTGACTATTGGGTTCATCTTTAATTTGAGTGGGTTTTGAACTTCAATCCACGAGTCTCCATGGAATTTCTCCCCAAGTTCCTAACTATATGTGAGCATGTACGTAGTGTAGAGAGAGAGAGAGAGAGAGAGAGAGTTTATACATGGAAGAAAAGTTAGGTCCGCATTTTACCTTCTTTATACTATTTTAATTTAAGGAAAAGTCAAAACGGCTAAACATAGACCAGGTTACCAATTCAAACTAAGAAGATCAACGGATCAATTTTCTTCCGGTTCAAACCAAGATGGTATAATCAGTCTAGGTTGTCCATAGTTGATCAGTTCAACACAAAAATGTCAATAGAGTTAGTTGTTCTTTCAACCAAAAAGGCTAATAGGCAACATTCACATGCGTCAAATTCAAAACTTTTAAGGTTAGCAAGTTAATTGTCCAACCAATTTGACTGAAGTTGTTCATATTCTTTGTACTAGTATATTCAATGAAAGAACTCTTAGGATGCATTAATTGCTAGAAAACAAAAAAAAAAAAAAAAATGTGTTTAGTCATACATTTTTTTTTTTTCATTTTAAAAAATATATAGTTCATGTTTGGTAACATATTTAGTTTATTAGTTCATTTTGACTAGTTTGACCACAATTAGTTGTTTAACTTGGTTAAACAACTAATATGAGTGTAGTGATTAATTAGTTTTTTGTAACGACTTATTGCTCCAAAACGTTAAAATTTAAAAAGCTGCTCAGCTTTTTGTAAAATTCATTTTACATGTAATAAGTTATTAGTTAACAACTAATTTACCAAACATATTTTTACAATCAACTAATATTATAATTAGTTAAACTCACTAACCCCAATCAGCTAATTAACAGCTATTTACAAAACACTCACATATTCAATGAAAAATTCAAGAAGTGAGATAAATGCAGGATCAACCTTTTTGCATTTCACATCAAAAACTCATTGAAAATGGAAATTCCAAAAAGAATAGGATAGGATGGAGTTAGGCTCATCATCTTGAATATTGAGGCAGCTGCGCTATTGAAATTAAAGTTGATTTGCCACATGGATTTGAAATGGGGATGAGAGACGTAATACCATGAAGCATCGCAAAAGCCCTATGAACTTTCCCTATCAGATTCCTCGTACCAAACAGCAAAACGACAAGGGAATCTTATGTCAAACACTACCTTAATATAAGTACATTGAAACATCGGAATTTTCGAACATAATAAGACAAGAAATCCTAGGGTTTTGACTGCAGTCCCATCCTTGTAAGATCAAACATGAGTTAATGGAGTTGTACTACATGCACTCCCAAATTATACTCCCTAAGGTGACAAATTAGGATTGGTTATTTTTATCATGTGGGTTCACAGAAAAATGTCTATATCAAAAATATGCGAGAGGGAGTACAAATTGAAAGTATAAAATGGAAATACACCAAATACTTTCTAAGTTAATATAAGTAATAATAGTACATGTACTCTCATATTTTACATTACTTTCTTCTCATCTTTCATTTTCCTCCAATAAAATTAAGACACGTGCCTAGAGTTTTACTCCCTTGGAGTACATATATCATTTTTTAGTTAATATTAAGAGAAACATCAATCAAGCTATCAAACAATTAACATTTTATTTCTTTCAAATGGATATGGTGATATGGTGTAAGGCATGTCATTACTTACTATTAATTAAAAAATAAATTTAAGCGTAAAATGGCTTATAAGATCACAAAAGTGAGATTTACCAAATTCCCACCCTCGAATAGTGACTCACTTTCCCTCATCCATCAAAAAAAAAAGGTGGGGTTAATGTTTGTCCAGTCTTATAAGTAAATTAAGCACTGAGAATATAAGAGTAACTAAGCACAAACTTCTTGATCATCAAACCCCCCTAAACTGGGCTGATAGCAAAGATATATTGAAAAATGATCATTAAAAAGAAAATAAAGATCTAAAGATCTAGACCTCACTCTTTACAAAATGTCACTCCAAATCTAAGGCTGAAGCTTTGCTCAAGTAAATATTACAACTGACATCAGCCAATTTTTGCGGGGAAGCTTCGTTCCAGCCATCTTTCACAGCCCGTTTGAAGGCCGGAACATTGCATAAGCGTTGACACCACGAGCGACATTTGAGTATTCGGGAACATGATACGGGTAGCCAGCATCACTATCGATGTTCCTCATTCCAAGGTACGAGGGGTCGGGACCAACTACTTGCCAGTTGTTGGGAAAACGCCCGTCCATTTGACCGTTGGCAAAACTTGGTGGGCTAGGCTGTGGGATCACGTCCCTGACAGCATCGTAAAGGCCTACAGAGTAGCTGTGCTGGTACCCGTTATCATGATAGCTTTGTGCCCGTTCAAACCTACAAGAGCTCATTGAGGGACCGATGTCAGATAACATACCAGTGTCGCTTGGGAAGGTGAACTGCTGAGTTTGATGGTTAGAACAGTTGCCGAGACTTTGAAATCTTGAATCTTGTTCTGAAGTCATCCCAATTCCAAGCTCGTCGTCCAGTAGATCATTGATGATATCAAGATGTGGGAATTCATCCGCAAATGCACTGTAGGGCTGTCGGCCTGAGAGCTCTGATGCGGATGCAGCTGGAAATTGAGACGTAAGATGATCATGAGATCTGCCGTTAACTGGCATGTACGGATCGGGATTTCCAATGCCTTTCACTAAAGGATGGTCAAGGGACATGCTCCTGCTGCTATCCCGTTTGGGGGAGCACTCATTCCATTGGGATCCATTCTGCAGTACTTCATGATTCACCATTCCATATGAAAAGTTCGGTCTAATTGGACTATGTTCTATTCGTTCTGGCCCCTGTGGTATGTACATCGCCCCTGAAATCAGAGTAGATGGTTGATGGTATGACTGCAAGGCATTCGTCACCGAACTTGGAGAATGAGGTTGAGTAAAACCAGCTGAATTTCCCGTAGCAGGAGAACCCATCATTGCATTTCGGTAGGACTGGGCAGTATAACTCTGTGTCGTAGGTGAAGGATCAGGACCCAACCGACCAGCTGCACTCACTGAACGTGCCAGGTGCGGTGTTGTCTGAACCACGGAGACAACAGGGTTAGTTGGCCTAGGACCGGTGACTATTGGAGCACTCATGGGTCTTGATGTGACAGGCACTAGTTTTGAAGAGGCCTTTTCATTGGCGGAAGGAATTTGACGTGTCAATGGCCTGTCTGCAGCAATAGGAACTTGGAGGGTGGAAGGCTTTCCAATGGCTTTCAAATCAACAGATCTGTGGGCATTAGTCTTTGCAACTGCAACTGCAGCTTCAGTTGATTTCACGGGTTTCGAAGATTTATCAGTCAGTTTGGAGGTCTCGGTTGATGGGCTCTTGGTAGTGGGCTCAGCAGAACCAAAGGTCTTTGACTCTGACTCCAACTGAAATGTAGACGACGTGTCCTTGGGAGGACTCCTAGGAAAACATTGCACGCTTGTCTTATCTGATGAGGGTCCCACCCTATCAGCTACATTGAGCTTCCTTTGCTGTGGAACTGCTACTTCCTATAATACAGCAAGACTGTAGCTCATCAATTTTTGTGATTATTAGAACAGAAATACACTACAAGGAGCCAGCAAAATGAAATTACAGGAATGAGATTCCCATTGAAACTAATAAACCTTTTTTTGATTTTATCATACCACTTCCTTTTGGTATGGTAAGTTCTAACGCCTATACTTCATTCCCAAAAATAATAATATTAATGATACTGGTTGGGAGAAGAAAAAGGCAACCCACCTTCACAACAAGCTGCTCATGTGAAGAAAGAAGAGTAGCTTGAGACTCGGATCCAGCCGTTCTGCAACTTCCAGATGTATCACTCAGTGGGCGCACATCAGAAATAGTGCCTAATATTTGACTCTGTGAATCATTAGCACATTTAGCTGCATTACAAGATGACTTGCCCTGACGGTTCTTCCCTCTGGTAAGTTGAAATACACAAATATTAGATCTATGTTGTTTGCATCAGCAATTAGCCAATGGTTAAAAAGGACATACTTGCTAGGTGATTTCTGTTTCTTATAGTCTGAACGGTTCCCTCTGGAAGGCCCATTCATAACAACTGAGCGGCTTGAGTCTGTGGAGCATGTTGAAGAACTGTCATCGATCACAGAAGGGATTTGACGCCCAACTATTCCATTTTGCTCTGGTGACAGGCCGCTCATTTCCGTAGAAGGATGAACTTCTGATGCGTCAGTATCCCAACTGACAGGGCTCACGTCTCGGTCTTCTGAATCGGGATTAAGTACTTCCGGAACACAATCTACTGAATCCGAGATATCTGAAACCTCTTCCAGTGTATCACGTTTGTCAAGTACACTTTCTGGTTCCTCATTCACGTCCTTTCCTTCACCACCAGTTGGTTCCTCTGAAGTCTTGTCTTGCAATGTGACATCGTGCCTTTCATCCTTCCCCTTATCCTTGGCTTTGCGGTTGTTGCGCTTTTGTTTTCCCTGAAGTACAAGGAATGATAAACTTTTATCCGTGTTTCAGTGATTCAATAAAGTTTTGTTTCAAACAAAACACCTCTCATGGGCTATCGCTGAATCCCAACACATTTATGCTGCTGCTAATAACACAACAGACTACACTATTCTCCCAAAAATGAAGAGCATCAAAATGAAGGTGCATTCAAATAGAAAACCTGTTTTTTCTTTGATTTCTTTTCCTTCATGGATGCTCCACGTTTTGATTTCTGCTCACCTTCTGCCATCCATGCAGCCTCCTCTTCACGGATGAGTTCCTCTTGCCTCTTTAGAGCAACAGCTTCCTGGTATGAAACCTCAATTTTACTGCCAAAAAAAAAAAAAAAAAAAAACAAAGAATCATCACGAAACTTTAAAAGAAAACTTGACGCATCCGGGTGAAACGAAATTTGCTTGACAAGTTTCAGAGCTTAAATTTATTTCCAATTAAGCAAAATGGCTTTCAGAAAGTTCTAATAATGGATTTCCACAATTGAAGAAATAAAACTAACAGAAAGTCTGACCAACAACATCAAACTTTAATCAATAACCATAAGAGAAAATTCAAAAATAAGAAATTTTGCAACCAAAGGTGAAGAACAGAGATGGGAAAGAATTAATAATGGTTTACCTGAAAATTTGTGCCAGGACAAATATTTCAATGGTCCTACGACCCAGTTCAGTAAGGCGTCTTTCATCACGTTCAATGCAATCTTTATTGAAGTCATCTCCAGAAGCACCATCCTGACACCCCCACCGCAGAAAGAAAAAAAAAATTCAATAATTGAAATTTGAAAACAATCATGTCATTCTTCAAAAATCTATAAACATTATAAAATTCCATCCGTCCATCCCCACCGTATATAGATTACATGGTTCATGCAATCCGCACGGCTGCAAGGGAACAGGGCTTTGCATTTGAACCATATATATATATCACGCCATACCTCCATTCCCACGCAATATAGATTGCAGGGATCACAAAGGATACAATTCAACACAAACTAAATATATAACATGTGATGTTCAACTGTGTTTATGGTATATGGATGGAAACTTTTCTGCCTGAAATAACATTATATGTCAGCTGTAAAATTATGGAGTAGCATTTTCTGAATATCACTACAAAAATATAATAATGTACAGAAAGAAACCAGAAGCAATGTACAGAAAAGAATGCTTGAGGCTTTTTGATAGACATGCAGCATCTTGCCAGACGATGAGTTAATAGATTACAAAGCACCTTCATATTGACTATTTTTTTCAAATTCAAATATAACAAGCTTTCAACTAAGATACTCATCTGAGGCAGCAAAAAACAAAGCTCAAGACAAACACTTAAATGGATCTCATTTGCACAAAACATAACAGTATTCAATCATCTCAGTGTACAATGTACCTTTATACGATTCTGAGGACCTTTCTCATCCTTTGGAGGCAGCTGCTCCAAGGCAGCCCTCTCGAGCAATAGAAGCACATCCTCCACCAAAACAAACATGTCTTTCTCCATCCGAATTATAGGAACAGATTGCTCCTCTACATCTAAATGTTTACCATTACCTTTCTTGGCCTTATACTGACCTTCTAGAGACTTGAGTCCACTGTATAAAGAATCCATGACCAAAGTAGATGTTACTTCTTTTTCTACGAAGAAGTGCTTAACAATAACTTTCAATATTGCATCTGATTTTTCCTTGGACATCCGGCGCCTGGAATTTTGGTCCATCCCCAGCCAGAAAGCACAGAAGCTAAAATAAAATAGGAAGAGAAACTCATTGAACTTCGCAAAATGGCTTAGCCTAAGTTTAATAAAGCTAATATAATTCCAAGGCCAAAGAAGCTACGGTACTATGGACATCAAAAGTGTCAAGAAGTAATCTTCCATTGGAAAAGTACACAAACAGATAAAACAACAATAATACTAATAATATAAACAACAATAATAGTAAGTAGTAACCATACTAGTTTTGTAATAGTAATAATAAAACAAAAAAAGTATTAATAATTAAAGAGAAAGAACCTCTACCTTGACCACCTGGCTTTATCCTCTATCAATTTCCCAAGCTTGCCTCGCCGTTCTTCAACAAAACGTCGGCAGATTTGTTCAACATTTGTTAAATATACACTAACAAGCTCTCGGCGATATTGATAGTCAAGGCACCGAAAGGGACGATCGGCTCTCTCCCTGAAAATAGCAGTTAAGATTCAGTTAATGCGCATGGTCATATATCTTATAGGTTATAATATCACTTTATATACTTAAAAAGCTATCCATATGTGATATATTGCTAGTGAGCACCTCAAGACATGACTACAAGTTATGCAACATGAAACACTATCAAAGAAAAAATATAAATTCCTTTTGGGACATTTTAATGGAGCTCTCATTAGTCTAAATGTGCTACTTTGGATCCAACTATACATTCTCTAGTGGGAAAAATAGTGATCCACACATGCGCAGGGTTGAGGTTAAATTTAAACAGGCCCTGAAGTAGTACACAAGGTTAAATGAAACTGAGAAGAAAAACTTAATAACAGATACTAAAAACTAGGCAACTTGTTTACCAATTATTATTGCCAGAAATCAAATTTTCTAATTTAAAACTATACCCTAAATAACAAGAATGATTGGCAACATTACAAAGACAATGTCAACATTTGTCTGCAGAAATAGAATGCACCCTTATACTCAAAGAACAGTGGGGTGATAAGAAAATTTTAAGGCTTAAAGACCTGATAACTTGGACTTGAGCCTTAATTATCAGTGTATCAGCATCAATAAACCCATCCAACACTTTTGATAGTTCCATAAATTTTTTCCAGCCCCAATCATGCTCTTTCTTCCAGAAACGATGCAAAGTATCTGCAGATATTCACAAGGGAATTTTAAAACTAAAGATCAATAGAGCCATAAGAAAGTGATCAAGGAACTGTTCAAACTCACTAACCTGAATATTTGGACTTCTTCGGGTCTTTATTAACTACGGCTATTGTGAACTGTGCAAAATGACTCCACCCTGCATTTATCAATTTGGAGAAAAGATCATAAAAACCAAATAACAGACAACATTTATGAATAAAGGCAGATCAATATGAATTAACAATATAGTCAACCTGGAAGAAGCTTGTCATGATTAGCCACACAAAGAAAAAGAGAGAGATGATTGCAGACATCACAGCCCTGGGGATAAATCAAAATATACCTGCCACCACGAGTTGATTCAGAAAATGAATATGAAATGATCATTTAACTTAGGGACTCCTACCACATTAACGAAATAACATCTCAAACACAAACTTGTACTTTACCAGTCTGAAAATTTTCTGCTCAAGTGCTAAACTTTCAGCACATTGAAATTGCACCAGTGAAAAGAAACAAAACAACAAATATGTGAGATATAAAACAAAACATCTGATCATTCAAGCGGAAACAATACTATGCAGCCAAAATTTGGCACTATTAAAGATATAATCTGATAATCTGATACAACATTTACAAACTGAAAGAAGATCCCATCAGAAATTATACCACTATGGGATGCATGATGTTCCAGATCAAGACATGATAATGGCAAACATAAACATCTAGAAAAATATAGAACAAGAGTAACTTTATACAACCAGTAGAGATAACAGCTCCACGAATAAGCACTATGATTGCGCAACAATTAAAGACACATGCTTAACAGTGCTTTTGTTAAAAAATATCATACCATTTGTAGCCGCCAACCTCAAATGCATTACTCCGAAGTTCTCTCTTGTTAATTTGTGAAAATTTATCAATCTTCCATGTATACTTTCCAAACAGCTCAGAAGGTTTAGGTCCTACATGTCAGTAAATAAGAGGATGATGTATTTGAAGATTAACCGATCCCTCACCAAATAAAGAATAGATGATAGAAGTATAGAATCAGCACACAAGGATGAGGGAGAACACGAAACCAATACACTGCCCCCAAAAGTCCAGTAAGCATTCATTGGCATTTATCAGATGATAATACCCAGAACCCATACCACTCTGGAGAAGACAGACTAGTTAACACTTAGAAAACAAATCTCAAAACAGCAATGAGATTAGATCCTAATGAGCAGTATCTGGTGAACTTGATCAAAATCTTAGAGATGATTGAGTACTATTGCGATTGAGTACTATTGCCAATTCAATACAGTAGGTTTGCATGATGAATGGATATTTAACAGAAAACATATAATATTTTCCAGGATTAAAAATTTCAAAACATATAATATTAGCAGATAACTCTTTTGTAAATTAAAATCTTGAGTGTATGAGATAAACAGTGGAATGTCAAATCAGAATCTTCCAATGCAATAATAATAATTCAATAAATATGAACATGGCTAATTGAGACAAGATACAAGTACTACCACCTTCATCGTCACCGTCACTGTCCCAGAAAAGAGGTGATGTTGATGGAATTCCATTTTCAACTTGTTCAGAAGACCTCCACTCAGCCAGTGCTTCACCAAACTGGCACCGCTGCTGCTCACTTGACACTCCCTCCAATGATCTTCCCACTCCAGCCTCCTCCGAATCAATTGTAGCCATTTCCCTCTCCACAACTCCCACACAGTTTCACCAACTACACCTGTTTCGCCACAAAGTTATCAGACCCCATTAGAAATTGAGAAACATAGGTCCGCTTAAAATCTAAGTGCAGTAAATCCATACCTAAAAGGTGGAGCAGACACAACTCTCTGAGCTCCATAGTAAACATATCCAAATTTCTGTACATGTGCCTATTTAAACTTATTATTATAGTCAACTAAGTCCTAGTTGGGGTGAGAAAAAACTATTCATTATGAAGTCCAAAGACACTCCTACCACATTTTACAATTCTATTCGTAGATTCAAAACTCAAACTATAAATTTATCATCAAAGTCCAGTGATTCCCAATAAACCCTTAGAAAATTTGCCTTAAACACTAAACAGAAAGTACATACATATATACATGTCTACCGAGTGATAGAATCAAACTCCACAGTTCATCAAATTAAATAAATTAAAAAGTTCATCAATTGAATCCTGAATCAGGTAAAAAAAAACCCATAAATTGAATTAAACTTAGGTAACAGGGTGTGAATTCAAAATCCCAAATTCCAACAAAAACATTAGAAACTAGGAATTGCCAGAAATACCCACATCCAAAAGGCAAAACCTAAAGCAGAAAGAAAAAGAAAAAGAAAAATCACGAGTGGATGCAAAGATAATCAGATCAGGTAAAAGCGCGCGGACCTTAAGCAAAAAGGGAGCTTTGTCAATGGTGAACGGATGAAGAGGAAGCTGTAGTGAGAAAGAAAAAATAGAGAGATTTGAGAGGCCAAAGAAGGAGACGAAGAGCAAAGGCGGAAATAAAAATATATAAATTAATTTCAATCCATTTTACTATTTATATATATATATATATATATATATATATATATATATATATATATATATATATATATATATATATATATATATATATGTGTGTGTGTGTGTATATCGCCCCTGCGTGTGTGTGTGTGTGGAAGGAAGGTCTAGTAACGTGTAGGTTACCATAATTATTTTATAGGTTTTATGGATTACATCTTTTTCACTATGCAAAATTTATTCAATTAAAATTTGAGTTAATACCCAAAATCGTCCTCGACTATAGTGATTTTTCTCAATTTCGTCCTAAACGACTTTGGTGACCTAATATCGTCTCAGACTTTTGTGTTTCGCTCAATTTAGTCCTCTATTTGTTATTCCGTCAAATTGGTGTTAAATAAAGGGACAATTCAATAATGTCAATATTGATCTCTCTTTACTTTCAACTTATGAAGTGCGAAATTCCTCTTTCTTGTACGAATTACACCCAGAATTACTCCCGGACCTGCAAATCAAATTTTATATTTGCAGTTTTAGGAGTAATTCTGGGAGTAATTCGTAAAAAAAAAAAAGGGATTTCGCAGTTCACATGTCTATGAGTCAAGAGATGTCAATATTAAAATTACTGAATTGTCTATTTATTTAACACCAAATAGACAGAATAACAAATGAGGGACTAAATTGAGCAAAAACACAAAAGTCTGAGACTAAATTGAGCGAAACACAAAAGTCTGGGACGATATTAGGTCACCAAAGTCATTTAGGACGAAATTGAGAAAAATCACTATAGTCGAGGACGATTTTGGGTATTAACTCATTAAAATTTATATTGTGTGTCAATTAGAGACTTAAGTAAAGAAAGAAGAGGGTTAGATGTGTGAATTAGGTCGAAGATGAAGGTTTAAAGGTTGGAGTGTAAAGTTTGGAATTTTGTCGGTCAAAATATAAGAAGATATAAAGTATAAAATTTTAAAATTCAAAAATTGAAAATGGGGCAAATGAAGGGATCAAAAGAAAGAATAGATGAATGTTGACTCTCCTTCCATTGAAGTTTACTGGTCTATTTGGATATTCAGAGAGACACGAAAATGAGAATCATAGTCTCTCTTGAAACATTTATCTACTCTCAGCTTGTTATCATGGTTATTGATGGGTGATGTCAACGATTTGTGGAGTGCGAATGAAAAGCGAGGATGTTACCCCCACCCTCAATGGCTGTGTAATGACTACAATGAAGCTATTGAGGGGAGTGGCTTAAGAAACTTAGAATTCAACAGTGACCGAGTTATTTGGGAGATAAACAAAGGTTTAGTGAACTAGGTTAGGGATAAGCTCAATTGGGTCCTCAACTCAGATTAATGGGCTTATTTATTTGGTGAAGCTAATGCCACCTCATTTGAAGCCCCCGTAGAGTGACCACCTGCCACTAGCAGTTTGGCAATATCCATCGCGAAGAACCATAACTATGAAGAAGTTCAAGTTTGAGAACATTTGGCTATATGAAAGCCAATTCATAAAAATATTGTGCAAAACATAAGATTTTTATGATTGTATTACCTTTAATTAACATATTGGAGGTGTGCACCCGTTAAACTATGGAACTAGGGTAGGTATATCACTCAGGAACTTTCAACCCCAAATTAATGATTAAATGTCCCATATGAAGTCAAAGGGCCAAGCTTTTCTGGTCAAAGGAAGTAACATCAACTCCGGATTTTTCCATAATGCAGTTCGCAAAATGAAGAGAAATAACCAGGTAGACAAACTCAATAACTCTGTCGGTGGTTGGGTGTATAAAGGGCAAATAACTCTCATAATTAAGTATTGTCTATTTCATAAATCTCTTATCTTCATCACTTGGCAACACGGGCATTGTTATTGATTGTTTTACCCCTAGTGTAACAAATCACCAAAACATAAAATCTGACCAAAGTTATTACATTGGGAGAGCCCAAAGTAGCAATATTCAGCATGCATTCAGGCAAAGCCCTCAAGCCAAGTGGGTTTAATTAATCCAGCTTTTTATCAATATTTCTAAGATATTATAGGATTTGAGATTGTTAATTTGTGCAATATGTTTCTATCTTAATGTAAGTTGCCCATATATTATAGGATTTGAGATTGTTAATTTGTGCAATATGTTTCTATCTTAATGTAAGTTGCCCCTTGGGTTGAATGTCACTAATATTGTCTTAATTCTGTAAAGGCTAAATCAGAAATTATGGAGAATTTGAAACACATTGCACTTTGTAATGTTATTTACAAAATCTTATTGGATGGCCTTATCTATGAGTACCAAATTGCATTTGTCCTAGGAAGAGCCATTTATGATAATGTCCTAGTTGGTTTTGAGGTTCACCATTTCCAAAGTAAAGAGTCAAGGTAAAGATGGTTATGTGGCTTGTAAGGTGAACATGAGCAAGGTTTATGATTGAGTGGATGGGATGTTTTTAAAGGGAATTATGCTTGAATTGGGTTTCAGCCCTCACTAGGCGAATTTGATTATGGAGTGCATCACCACAATGGATTACTTTATTCTAGAATATGGAGTTGAAGTTAAACACATTACACCTCAGAGGGGTCTACGTCAAAGAAACCCTTTATTACCATATCTCTTCATTTTGGTGGTTGAAGATCTTAGTATATAAATCACCAAGGCAATGAGTAAGAGAAGTCTCCATGGTGTGGTTGTTTGCTATAAATGCTCCAAAGGTACCCATTTATTATTTGTATATACGATAGTTTTTCTTTCTTTCTTTCTCTAGGAAGCTCTTGTTTTTAAGGCTATCATGAATTATTATTCTAATGTTTATGGGCAACAGGTCAACTTGGAAATGTCCAAGTTAACTTTCAGCCCAAATGCCCTAAACGATTTAAGAAGCTTGATGGGCAGTATAATCGAAATCAATATGGACAACTCTCATTGCTTATCGATCATTGTGTGATTCATTTATTGTTACAATCTGATCTTGTCATATTCAACTCATGTTCATACTCTATATGCTTAATTGTTGATCTAGCTTAAGTATATTCAAGTGATAGTGCAACTTGTGCTTAACTTCTCGTTACTCAACTTCCATATTGCCCTTTATAGAGCCAATTGTGGGATTTTATCTACAACAGTTCACCAAAACGAAAATATCAATCTCCGGACTCAATCAAAGAGTGTTGGTAAGAATTAGACTCATGACTTTATAATATGAAAATCATGCTTCAGCCACTTGACTACTCATTACGAAGACGAGGTGACACTGAAAACTTTATTATTTTTGTTTTTTCAATGACTAGGAAACTCACAACCACTATCCGATAGTGTGCACGGGGTAAACCTGGCATTGTAACTCTAGTTGGCAAATGACCGCAAGGAGATAAATCATACTAGATTGTTCATAACCGATCGACTTAAATTAAGAAAGCAAAAATACACCATTTTGCTACCAGTGAATAATTTATTTGAGAGTTAATTACCAATTTGGTACATCGACTATGAGGATTTCACCAATTTGATAATCGACTACCAAAATTTCTCAATTTGGTCTTCGACTATGCCATTTTTTACACAATTTGGTCCTTAGTGTAATTTGCCGGTCAAACTAAAAGGGCAAATTGGAGATTTTAAGAAAGCATCTTCTTCCCTAACTCTAACCCGTTTGTTTTATATAGCTAGGTTATCAGCCGAGAATGCAGTTGACTAGAAGCTTCATAGTGTAAATCGTGACCGGCAAATTACACTATAACACTAAGGACTAAATCGTGTAAAAATGGCATAATCGGAGATCAAATTGAGAAATTTTGGTAATCGAGGATCAAATTGGTGAAATCCTGATAGTCGAGGGACAAAATAGGTAATTAACTCATTTATTTGATGAAATAGTTGGAGATTTATTTGACATTAATCACAGTAAAAATTTATATTTTTTTAAAACTATTTAAAGAGTTAATTTCATTGTTGGTCATAAATTTATATGTGGCAGTCCATTTGTAGTTCTTTTTTATTAGAACATCATTTTGGGTCATAATATTATTGTGATATGATCAATCTTGGTCATCTATCAATAAAATCATTGGAATTTTGTTAAATACAAGGGCATTTCTCTCTTCAATTATGATTTTTTTTTTAAAATAAGCATAAAATATATAACGGATCAACACACTTTGTATAAAAAAAGATCAATATCTCATTTAATTTAACAAAATTTCAACGATTTTGTTGATAGATGACCAAAATTAATTATGTCATTATAACATTAGAATCAAAATGAATATTCTGATAAAAAAAATTAAAAGTAAACTATCACCTATAAATTGAAAATAAATGAAATCATATTTAGACGTTTCACAACTTGTTGGAAATGGTCAAATTGACATTTTAATTTTAATTTAAAAAAAAAAAGCCCAAATGAAACGGAAAACAAACCCTAATACTGTGCTCAAAATCTTCCCTCGGCCTTCGCTAACGCCTACAGCTTATAAATCTTGCTGAAATAGTGGTATTGGCTCCAAAGTTCTGTAGATGATGGCTGCACTTTCCTCAAGATTCTAAAGAAGAAGCTATGAAGCTTTTCCTTATATGGAGGTATCAAATCTTACCAATATACATGCTTATATACATCAATATTGTGTACTTCTTGCAGAATTGACTTGATTTTTGGCGTTTCTCAATTGATCGATCCGATTTTGGGTCTCTCAGTTTATGGAATTGATTTATGTTTCTTTATTCAAATTTTCAAGCTCTATTTGGGAGTTATTATTTTTCATTTTTAAATTTTAGATTTGGGGATAATTGTGCTGTGGATTCTAAACAGCTACACACTTTCACGGAGTGTTTGGTTGGAGGGAGGGAATTACGTGAGAAAGAAATTGCAATTTTATGTTAGATGAATTATTGGGAATAAATTGAAAATTTAAATTCCAGTGTTTACCCGAACAGAATTACTAAAAATTTCAATTTCAATGTTTGGTATACATCGTATAAAGTCTAAAATGCATGGATAATTTTGTCTCATGATTATCTTTTTTTCTTTCTAAAATCCATGGAAGGGGACATGGGGTTTTTATTTCATGTCTCCATGAGAGAATTGCTTCATTTCAACTAAACTAAGAAATTTAGTGGCCTTTGAAATTAGGTGGGAAATAAGTGGGAATTGAATTTAAATTCCCTTCAACCAAACGCCCTGTAAGAGTCTGTTTACTTTAGAAAACTATTCTCTATTCTCTATTTTCTATATATATATATATATATATATATATATATATATATATATATATATATATATATATATATATATATATATATATAAAATCAGGTGAGATTTATACTACAGGTGAGAACTTGCGGACAAATCCAAACCATTGATTTGATCTAACGGTTAAAAATAAATAAAATTTTGTAATATTTATTAAAATGACTCAGCTCATTTTAAAATTTATTTATAATATTTATGAAAATGACTACTTATTTTTTACTTGATTTTCCATTTTTTACTTGATTTCTCATCCATAAGATCTTGCAGATCAATGATTTGGATTTGGGCAAATTATATCGTGCACCAGGGTGCACAATGCATTGTGCACCCTAAGAGTTTATGTGTATTATTTTAAGAGTTTATGTGTATTATGTTAATGGGGCGTTTGGTTCAAGTTATATAAGATAACCAAGGTCATATTTGCTTGGTAATATAAGATTCCCATGTTTGGTTCAAGTTATGTAACTTTCCCAGGGAACCACAAGTTGGAAGGGAATGTGAGATACTCTCCAATTTCTTAGGTTATGTTATGAGTTTATGTGTATTATGTTAAGAGGGCGTTTGGTTCAGGTTATATAAGATAACCAAGGTCATAAATGCTTGGTAATATAAGATTCTCATGTTTGGTTCGGGTTATGTAACTTTCCCAGGGAATGCCATATAACCTCCGCAATAAGTTGGAAGGGAATGTGAGATACTCTCCAGTTTCTTAGGTTATGTTATGAGTTTATGCAGGGTTATCAAGGCGGCGCCTAGGCGTTTGGGAGGTCACAGCCTTGCGTCTAGTCCTTTCGCCTCGCCTAAGTGCAAAATACAACCCAAAACCCCACAAAATATACATGGGCAGAACCTACACACTAAGGTGAGTTGACCGGTGTAATTTTCAGCCGGAGAAGACGCCGGAATATGCCTCACGCGCTTCACGCGCCGGCGCGTGGCGTCGGAGCAGAGGCACGGCGGCGGCGCGTAGAGGCTCCGATGGCGGCGCGGTTCGAGCTCCGGCGTCGTCCTCCTGTTCCGAGCAAAGTCCACAACCTCATCCTGACATGTTATCAATAAATACTAGACTTCTCACTCTAGGAAAAACTATTCATCTTCTCAAAGATGACTTGAAGTAAATAGGGTTCAAAAAGGCTTCCCAAGACAATATATTTCCAATATATACAATAAATACTAAACTTCTCATTATTCTAGGAATAACTATTCATCTACTAAAGGCAATTTGAAGTAAATATGCTGCCCAAGACAAGATATTTTCAATATATATGTATATATTTTATATATTTTATTTATTTAATACTCATCGTCTAGTCATCGCCTAGGCGGTCGCCTAGTCGACTAGGCAGTTGGTAGAGTCTCGCCTAGAAAGTTCGCCTTGATAACCTTGAGTTTATGTGTATTATGTTAAGGGGGCGTTTGGTTCAGGTTATATAAGATAATCAAGGTCATATTTGCTATAAGTTGGAAGGGAATGTGAGATACTCTCCAATTTCTTAGGTTATGTTATGAGTTTATGTGTATTATGTTAAGGGGACGTTTGGTTTAGGTTATATGAGATAACCAAGGTCATATTTGCTTGGTAATATAAGATTCCCATGTTTGGTTCAGGTTATATAACTTTCCGAGGGAATGTCAGATAATTTCTGCAATAAGTTTTTAGCTATTGGAAGGGAATGTGAGATACTCTCCAATTTCTTAGGTAATCTCACATTCCCTTGTCTTATTACTAATGTTGGGCTTTGGACGTTTTAATCAATTTATCTTATTACCGTTGTCTTATTTACATAACATTCTCAGGAATCTAACATTCCCTAAGGTAATTCCGTGAATCAAACGCCCTCTAAGAGTTTATGTGTATTATGGTAGGAGTTTATATGTATTCTACTATACAATTATGTACATACGAAACATGGTTTTTTAGGGTGCACGATATAACAATTGTTGGATTTGTCCATAAGTTTTCATATGGGGTGTGGTTCTCATATGATTAGGATTATATATATATATATATATATATATAATTTTTTTACTTTGAAGTCTAATATTTGTGAAATTTCAATATCCAACATCCGGATCTAACTTGTATTACAATATAACATGACTTAAAATATTCGAACCAATAATCTATATCGAGTTTGATCAAAATCTAAAACTTAGTGTAGAGTTCAATTTTTAATTTTGATAATGTGAATAATGTCTTACTTTAAACGTAAGCAAATAAGTTATGTTTATATAAGTAAATGCGAGTAGAAAAGATAGAAGATAGTGATAAGTAAAAGAAGAATATGATAATGAATGTAATTAGAGTAATAAATAAATATGTATGTAAATAATTGTTAGAATGTGGTTATAGTGATATATAGTCAAATAAATGATAGATGATTATGTTTTCTATTTAGAAAATAATTTTTAAAAGTTCTTCAGTTTTCTAAAGAATTGAAAAATGATTTTAGTTTTCAAAATGGAAAATTGTGCTAGTGAACATGTTTTTTGTTTTCTTTTTCTCCAATTCTCCAGTTTTCCAGGAAACTAGAGAAATTCACCAGTTAGTGAACGGGCTCTAAAATTTGTTACATGGTTGCAAAAGATTTGCTCTAAAAAAATCCTTGCATGGTGATGGATTTTCCATTCCTAGTTGATGTTTGGTAGGGGTGGGCACGGGTCGGGTTCGGGTTCGACCCGTGCCTATAATAGTCACCCGAAATACTTCGGGTCTTCTCTGGTAAAGCCCGAAACCGAACCGAAAATTTTCGGGTTTTTTTCAGGTTCGGGTGTTTCGGGTAGGGTTTTGGTCGGGTCGGGTGTTCCAAACCCGAACTTTTAATATTGTTCCAAAAACTTTACAAATTTTGAAATTTTAGTTCGTAAGCAAGAAAATTCCCAAAGCAAACTCAAAATTTTAAAACCAATCAAAAAGCCAAAATATGAAGAACAATAAATAAACACAATTTTAAAACCAATCTTAAAAAAAACAAAATATGCAGAAAACCAATCTACGTAGTGCTTAGCCCCAAAGGCTAGATTTGAGAGATCCGGAGCAGTACGAGTCACAGTCCAAAGGACAGGCAGAGAGGGTGTGAAAGGTGAGAGGCGGAGTCTTAGGCTCTGAGCGGCGGAGATCGGAAAAGGCGAGAGACGGAGAGAGTGAGGGATGAGATACTGAGATGAGTGAAATCTAACTGAGGGGCAGAGGGAAGTGAAGTCTCGAGAGAGAAAGAAAAGATAGAGGGGAAGTAGAGAGAGAGAGAGAGAAGACTGAGGAAGTGAGGAGGCGGAGCGATGAACATGGTTTGTATTCTGAAACCCTAGGTCTATTATTATTTATATATACTATATATTTCGGGTTTCGGGTCGAATCCGAACTCAAAATGACAAATCCGAGATCCGAACCGAATAAATAAATATCAGTGAAGGCTTGCTCGGGCCAGACCCGAACCGGGTCGAATCCGACCCGGGATGCCCTTTTTCGGGTCAAACCCGCGGAAATTCGGGTTTTACCCGAAATGTGCCCACCCCTAATGTTTGGTTCATGGAATAAGTCAAGAATAGAATAACATTTATGAGAATAGACCTAATTCATAGTTTGGATCCATTTTGAAGGGGCCTTGTGTTAACTTTTATGTAGTTCTTAGATAATGGTGGGTGGGTGAGTTACCATATACTCACTCACTCAACCCACCCACCATTACCCATCCTTGCCACCACCTACCTATTTCACCACTACATATATCTTCTCTTATATTTTCACATCACCACAATTACTCCTACTACCCATCTACTCACCACTACAAATCTACAATTATGTTCATCATTATCTTCTCTTAGTTGACCCACCATTATCTATTAATTAATTCTATTCTACATCTATGTATCTTAACATTTGGTACCCTATGTTTGTTTTGCCAAACTTTACTAGGGTGTGTTAGGAAACCCGGAAAATGAGTCATTTTTCAGAAAACATTTTTCTTTCCGGTGTTTGGTTGCATTTTAAAAAATTGTCTTGGTGTGTTTAGATCATTTCTTAGAAAATGAGCAAAATTGTATTAACAAAATCAATATTATTATAAAAAAAAAAAAAAGAGCAATGGTTTCATTTAAAAAAAAAAGGTTTCCGAAGCGTAAACCCAGATCAAAAAAACTTTTGGTTTCCAACGAAAACTAGTGAATGGTTTTCGTTGGGAAACCAGTTAATTTGGTTTCCATCTGGTTCCCGACGGAAACCAATGAAGAATATGGAGAACAGGAAAAAAGTTGCTTTGGGTTTTCCGGAAAATGACTTCTCCCCAAAGAAAGGGGAAGTCATTTTTCGAAAAAATGGGCTTGTTTTCCCTTTGACCGGAAATCAATTTTCATTGACTATCATTTTCCCCCCCTTGCCAAACACTAGAAACCCGGAAAATTTCTGGGTTTCCAAACACAGCCTATATAAATTCATAAACCCCCAAATTTTAAAAATGGGATCTAGTTCCTTGAACTTTTGAATAGTTAGGAAAATGCTTATTATTTTTACAATTAAATTAGTGCCTGAACTTTATTACCTAATGGTTGTTTTTGGGATTATAGTCTTCCAAATATATGATTGACATCTTTAAGTTGTGACTTAACTGGGGATCATAATTTGTGATTTTGTGCAAGCTTACCTTTGGCAGTATATATTTGATGACTTCATGGTTAACATTGTAGGTGTTTTTTTTTTTTTCGTAGGTTGTGAGTACAAGTGCAAAATCCATACATAATTGCAATGTTTGTATGAGTCCTTGATTCTGGTTTGACGCAGATCAGATATAGATTATTGCTACCATTATGGACTTTCATCTACCTTTTAAAGTTGGTCAATCTACAGAAGCAAAATCTTTCTTGTCGGGATATCGTTGTGCATGGTTTCGGTGCAAGGTAAGGGTTGCAAAGTGTCAAACATTTTATGTGACAACAAGCTTAATATATTTTAACTTCAATGTTAGGAATTATTTGTGTCTCAAATGTAGAATCAGTAACTTAAAGCCTGACAAAATTTGAAAAGTGATCATGGAAAGATTTATATTCTGTCATAGTTCCCACCAATTATTATTATTATTATTATTATTATTATTATTATTATTATTATTATTATTATTATTATTATTATTATTATTATTATGCTTTCAAAAATTATTATTATTATTATTAATTATTAATTTAATTTAATTCTTGTCCCATGCGCTTGAAAAAAATCCTTTTATGATGATTTGATTTTGTACTTTGGAGTTTCATGAAGTACAATTATTAGGAATACATGTTTGATATGTATCTATATGATATAAAAATGGATTTGTGTCCTTCTGTTCAGTTTGGATTTTAAGTTTCTGTTGTCAATTTTCAGTTGTAACTCTTTTACATGATCTGTCTAAGGTTTTGAGGTTCTTGTCTTTCTTCTTGTTTTGAAAAACTCCACAAATTCACAGGTTAAACGAGTAATAAAGAGATTAGTCTTTATTGATTGAAATTAGAGAAAATAACAAGAAAATTTGTAGATCTGCCTCTTAGCTTTCCAAGGACGCGTAAATTGCATTTTTGGACTTGCAGGCTGTGAATTATGTTCAAAATACTCAGCAAATGACATTTTGAGAATCTGAGTTTTCTCTAACGGACTTCTTTCTTGGTGGTCATTTTCACTACGTTTCCTTGAGAATTGGGCTGAGTTTCTTCATGTAAAGTTGTATGCTGTTAAACAACTTTTTCAATGCCACTTGAATCATCTCAATTGTATCTTTCTACATTGAGATATGCTTGATTGCTTGAAATATTGAGTGGTTTGGAACTTGAAAAGTTTTGCACTTTTTCTTACCTTCCCAATCAATTACCCACAATTTCAAAATCAAACAAAATACCCATTCTCAACCCATTATTAAATCATACAAAAGCCTCTAGTAAACACACACATTTGTTGAGGACTAATATAAGCATAAATACAAGGATGCAACACTTCTCTAGGATCTGGCTTTTTTTGTTTTTGTTGCATTGATGACTAAAATAAGCATAATATAAGGACTCAACAGTTCTCTAGGATCTTGCTTGGTTATTTCTGTTGCATTTATTTATTTATTATTTTGTCTCAGATAAAGGAGATAAAGAAGAAGGGTGGATATTGGCATGCCATGCTGGAGTATTTTGATTTTCCAGATGAAAGTAAGTTAAAATTTCAAACTAGTTCACACTCATAAGTAAATGGAATCTTCCTCACACACACATTTTTTTTTTTTATAATTTTTTTTAATCAATGAAACATTCTTTCTACATAGAATATGTTGCGAGAGATCACAGGCATGAAAATATTGATTCTTTCAAGTTGTACTGGGAATTCTGAAATCTTTCTGGTTTTAAACTTTCAAGAACCTCTCAGGGACAAAAACTTTGTAACTGTGCATATATGGAGACCATCATAATATTTATCTTCTTTTATAAATTTTGTTTGGCAGAGTTAACATGGATGAAACTGTCACAAAAGCAGTTACATCGTGTTGGAAAGTCAAAGGGAACTCAAAGGCAACTGATGTTGCGGCCTTGCTATCCACCAATTTGCAATGAAAGTGAAATATCTAATGTGAATTTAGTGCCAGAAGTGAGGGTAATTGTCCGTGGCATATGGCAGGTGGGAGATTTGGTGGATTGGTGGACTAGTGACTGTTTCTGGTCTGGAAAACTGACTGAAATACTTGACAATGATAAAGCCATGGTAATTTCATTTATCTAGTTTATGCATTTTGTGTTGTATATTAAGCTGGCAAATGCAAGCATTTGGTTCTATCAATGCATCATGTTAGTCTGCTTAAAACAGTAAAAGTGGTGGAGTAACGTGGCCGCCAGATGTTAATTAACAGCACATCTGATGACATGGTCTTTTTTATCTTCTAGATTGAGCTGACTCCACCTCCCATTGGCGAAGGTGGATCTTATGAAGTGTGTATCAAAGATTTACGCCCAACTTTAGATTGGTCTCAAGAACTTGGTTGGACTCTTCCTACTTCCCTGGTTAGTTCTCATTCACTTCATATTTAAGGAAAGGAAAACCTGTTCTTGATGCTTTTTCTTTCTCTCTTGGCACTGTGCATGTCTATTCATATGATTGTGATATTTCATTGCACCTAGATGCCATGTCTCCCTTCTTCGAAATGGTTATTGATATCCAGCTAATAAAAATTTCTGTTTTATGATCCTTATAGGATGGTGAGAATGGTCATTCATGTGCTCGGATTATCCAACCTGTCAGTGGAGGTATGATTTGAGTAAAAACAAATCACTTCGGGTCCGTTTGGAAACTTGGAAAATGACTTTCGGAAGTCATTTTTTGGATTTTCCAATGTTTGGGTACTCAAGTAAAATGCAGTCAACTTTCAAAAAAAAAAAAAAAAAGTAAAATGCAGTCAAAGAAAAATATTCATTCTGGTCAACAGAAAAAATGTCTAATTTGGTGAAAAATGTCTTCCTAGCTTTTTAGTCGGAAGACATTTTTCGAATTCCTTATTTTCCATTTCTCTTCCCCCTTTTTTTTTTTTTTGTTTTTTTTTTTTCGTATTATTATTATTACCACTACCACAACCACATCATCACCACTACCACCACCATTGCCACACCACCACCAGTACCACTAACACCAACACCACAATCAATACCACACTACCACCAACACCAACACCACCATCTCTACCACTACCACGACACCACCACACCACCACCAACACCACCAACACCATCATCTCTACCACTACCACCACACCACCACCATCACCACATATTATTATTATTATTAGAAAAAATTGTAATTTATGCTCCTCACAAATATGTCAATTATCAATGTCACCCCTGAATTATTAATGGTATAAATGTTGCCTCTCAATTTTCAAAACGTGACATATATTGTCCCTTCCCTAATAAGGACGAAGGAGAAACATTGTTGTCAGCGGAAGGAGAACAAACGAAGAAAGAAAAATGGAGGAAAAAAATGTGGTCTTCGAACCGGGAAAACAACCGGTAACCACATTTACACCACTAATAATTCAGGGGAGTAGCAATATATGTCACGTTTTGAAAATTGAGGGACAACATTTACACCACTAATAATTCAGGGGTGGAGCAATATATGTTACTTTTTTAAAATTAAGCGACAACATTTACACCACTAATAATTCAATGGTGACATTAATAATTGGCATATTTGTGAGTGGCATAAATTATAATTTTTTCCTTATTATTATTATTATAACAAATAATATGTTCATTTTCAGGAAAATGAATCAAACAAAAAAAATGCAATTCCAAATAGAAAAATATGATTTTGCCAAACACCAAAAAATTAAAATATTTTTTCGGAAAAATGAGTCATTTTCTGGAAATCATTTTCCAGAAAACATATTCCAAGTTTCCAAACGGACCCTTAATTTAGTTGTTTGATCAAAGCAAAATTGCAAATACTTGTGTGGTATGAGGAAATGAAAGCATGGTTAGAGGCATAATGGCATATAAAGGATGCCGCAAGAACAATAACGAAACAAATAGTTCACTTCTGCAAGTACTATTGATTATATACCAATTGCATATCCTAATTCTATATAGTTCAAGCAGAGTGATACAAACAGTTCATTTCTGTCAATTGCTGTTTTGCTATTACCAGATGCTTAACAACTGCCTTGCTTTGTTTCCGATTTTCTAAATGATTCTCTTGAGGTATTTTGTGATTGAAGTTGAAATTTTTATAGATCTTGGTGCCACACTTGATGAACACACAATGCATGGATCAGAAAGAGAGGTGAGAAGCACATCAGTGTCGAATACACCTGTGGTTTTTGAGGATTCTGGTAACAGGGAAAGTAGTGTTTCTGTTTCTGTTTGTGATTCTGGTATGGATGCTGCTACTGAAGTTGCTGGACTAGCTGCTGAAGACCTGTATTACATTGAGTGCCCGTTGAATAGGCTCAGAACTAGTGGAGGGACCTTGCTAAATTCCTCCCGGTCTGACACACTGGAAGCTGCTATTATGGATTTGGAGGAAATGAGAAACAAGGTTAGGTGGATTAGGCGAATTTTGGAATCTGGAAATCCTCTACCAAATTCTCAGTCCTCGTGGAAGTTTGTGGAACACCGGGCATCATCTACTCCGAAATGACAGTTTCTGAAAACTTTCAACTTTTTCTTATGTATGGCCCTTAAGAATCACAGCCATTGTTATATTTGTAATGTCATGACATTGCATTTACAACCAATGCAAGTTTTGCTATTTGTAATGCCATGACATTGCATTTAGAAACCAATGAAAGTTGTGCTATTTTGTTCAGGGCACCACTGCCATTTTTGTGTATCCATCCAAGGGAATATTGGGATTTTCGACATGTACAGGTACGCATTTCATATCCCTATCTAAATGCTTCCCTTCATTGTTTCCGGTTAAGCTTTTGTGGTCTGAAACTAAATCCTCTTTGTGCAGTAAGGCAACTAATCACATTGGAGGAGATTCTATTTGCTCACAACAGTTGGCGAGAAAACGCTACTCGAATGCTTGCTGACAGCGAGGATTACTGAGTCGATACTATGCTCGTCAGCCTTGTATTGGTTCCAAATTAGCCTCATAAACCTTGAGGTAAATTTCTTATATTTTTTTGTATATTGTAATGACAAATTGACACTTGATCACAGTGAATCTTAGATTGTAATTCAAGGTAGATGAAGTGCTTTAATGTACTCTCTGTTAGAACTTAGAAGCGTGAGTTTTTTTTTTTTTTTTTTTTTTTTTTTTTTTTTTTTTTTTTTTGGAATGATATTGACTCTATTACATTTCTAGTATTTGGTCAACGCCTCCACTGAGGCGCGATCTCATGACCTCCCACATGGGAGATATCATTACATACCATCTGAGCACAATGTGCTTGGCAGAAGCGTGAGTTTTTAATGCTGGAGTTGCGGTGTTTAATTCTTGATTGAATGTCTGTTTGCACGAGTACACTAGGTAAATTTCGCTCTTATTTAGTACTAATAATTAGTAATAGATTAATTCCGCTCTTATTTAGTACTAATAATAATTAGTAATTCACGAACCACACAGGAGAGTTAACTGCACTAGAAAGATCATGTGCGATGGGTTTCACCGAGAGTGTGTTGACAAGAATTGAACTCGTGATCTTTAGGTACGAGAGTTATGTTACATCCACTTGAACACCTTTTCAGGACTTTTCTATTTAACTATAGACTTGTATGGTTAGATGTAACTGTCATAATAGCATGTTTTGTTGACTATCTGCTACGCAATTGCGTTTTTGGAGATAAGAACAACTCTAAACTAATATAAAATTACTTAATTAGAGGATTACATGAATCGTTATTATTAAATGATGATACCGACAATATCATCCCCAAAGTGATAGTTTGTTTGTTTGTTTTTTTTAATAGAGTAAATAATATGCAATTTTAGTTGCTCAACTTATTCCATCCTACACTCCAAGGTAGAAAATGCTAACTGGACAATCATGAATGTGTTAAAAAAAATAAATTAAAGAGGATATAAATTTATTAAATATAAAATTGATTAGAACACAATAGTTTAACCCACCATTTCATCATGTAATATTCATCATCAATTCCTATTATGCATTTATGCAAGAATTTTGCATCATTAATTCTTTCTACAAAGTTGAATCAACTTATCAACTGCTTCATCAATCATCTTCTCACCACTCAATCTCATCTTCACACTCAATTCTCTAGCCTTTTTCTTCATTTCCTCCCCACTTTTCTCCATAGCCACTTTTCTTAGAGCTTTAGCTATCTCCTCCCTCTTTATCTCCCCATTCTCCCCCTTCATCGCCTCCACTCCCACGCCAATCTCCTCCACCAGCCTAGCATTCCCAGGCTGATCAAGATGCAATGGCAGGGCTATGATGGGAACCCCAAATGCCAAGCTCTCGAAAACACTGTTCCATCCGCAATGACTCAAGAACCCGCAGATTTTCTTGTCTGCCAAAATCTTGGCCTGGGGAACCCATCCTTTCACCACTATCCCTCTTCCTTTGACCCTTTCGAGGTAGCCTTCTGGGACGGCTTCCTCCACGGCCGGGGTGGCCACCCCGGCTGGGAACTTCACGACCCATATGAAGTTTACCCCGCTTATCTCTAAGCCAAAAGCTATCTCCTCCATTTCTGCCCTCGACATGGAGTATTCACTCCCGAACGAGGCCAGTACACACGAGGACTCGGGTTTGTCTTGTAACCATTGCGTTATCCCCGCGTGGTCTTCCTCGTCGGAGGTCTGCCGGATAAGAGGGCCGATTGCCATGACTTCTTTCTTGGTCAGATGGGAGAGATAGTCAACGTACTTGCCCTCCATCTCTCTGCAACTATTGATGAAGATGATTTTGTGGGATTGTTGAATGGATTTGAATCCTAAGCCTCCCAAGTCTCCCAAGTCTATCCCTGCTGGTTTTTTCGCCATGAACTTTCTTATCTCGTGGTCGTGGTAATAAATCTCCGGGAACGGGAACTTAGACCCGCGGACGCCGTCTACACGGCTGTGCGCCAAGCTAGATATGGCCACCGCGCCGGTGGTGGCGAGATGGACGGCGGGGATGTTAAGGGAAGAAGCCTGAGAAGCCGCCCAGGGCTGGAACGCATCGTAGATGAGCAAGTCGGGATCTATGGCGGAAATGATGTCGTAGAACGTTGACTCCGTCTTCTGGAACGCTTCTTGGAGGGCGCCGGCGAGATGCGGCGGCAGGGCGGTGGTGGTGTGGTGGTGGGGCGGGAGCTCCGGCGTGGAGGGCAGGCGGAGCTCCACCAGATGGATGGAGGGGGAGAGATTGGGGTGGTGTTTGGCTATGACTTTTCCGATGGATTCAAGAATGGTCGGAGAAGAACAGAAGTGGACGGTGAAGTTTCTTGAAGATAGTATCTTTGCAAGCTCCAAAAATGGCGTGAAATGGCCTTGTGCTATCCATGGGAACATCAAAACATTACATCTACTAGGTTTCTCTTTCCCCATGGATCAAACCTTAAACTCTCTCTCTCTCTCTCTAAAAATTTCTCTCTTCACAATGGTCCACAATAGTCTTGATTATTACAACCAAATATAATAACAATAACAACAATAATTGTTGAAGTATATAGACAAGCAAGCAACACAAGTGCAGAAGAAAATTGCAAAGGCATAAATATTCTTCTGCACTTGTGTTGCTTGCTTGTCTATATACTTCAACAATAATAAATATTCTTCCCAACAACAATAATAATTACCCGTAAAATTATGAGACGGCGTAAATCTCTTTCAATTTAACTAAATATGGAGTTTGAACTTTGAAAACACAGCTATATTTTTTTTTTTAGTAGGAAAAATACAACTATTTTAGAACTCATTAAAGAGTACTTTGTCATCTTTTGAAGTACTAATATACCTGACTAAGGAAACCTATGGTCTATTCAAATTAAAAATAATAATAAATCTATCATCAATTAAAACTAGCATAAAAACTATAAAAATGCTATTAAAAATGTTACATATAATATAAATATATACAAAGACATTGCATTGGACACTCCGTCTATTATGTGTAGTGGCCTAGTGGGTAAACAATTATACTTCGTAATTAACGAGTATGTGCCAATATGGGACAAGATATTTTTATGGTATTGATTGGTATTACTGTGGATTGTAATTAATATAATCATATATTATATCAGGCATTATTAGTAATTATTTTTAATAATAATAATACCTTATATAATTATATATTATTGTATCGGATGTCATTCAAAATTATTTCAATAATATTTGATATAATCATGTAACAATTAAGTACGATCGACATCATAGAAATATTATTATTATTATTATTATAATTATTATTATTATTATTATTATTATTATTATTATAATTATAGAAGTTGTACTCAACTAATTAAGAAGGGAATTCGCTTCAAATTGGTAGTGGTTGAGTGGGTAGAGCATAACTCTTGTACTTGAAAAATCATGACGAGTTTGATTTTTGCCAATACCATCTTAGCTGAACCTGACACACATAGTCTTCTTATTGTGATTTATTTTTATTGTGTGATTTGTGATCTATTACATATGCATATCTTAAGTAGTGATTGCATATTTCGCTTCTCCTAAAAAAGAAGAAGGAATTACAATTATAAGACACAAATTTAATCATAAAAAAACACATAAATAACCTAATTTACATCTCTTATCCTTGTTTTTTCTTCCAAAATGTCATTGTATAGGCAACAAAGTCAACTGTATTTTCTTATTGCAAGAATCCGATATGATGGGTACGGTGTGTTGGAGGAAGATTGTTTTATTAAACAAAACAATGAAGCAATAATGATATGATGAATTGAATTGTTTATTTACATCCCATCAATATATGAGGATTATTAATAATCAAATAATTATATATTAGATTAACTTAAAATAAGATCTGAACTTATTACATTTAAGTATGTGAATTGAAAAAGTATTGTGAATCTTGAATTCAAAATATATCTTAAACTTTTACTTGATTTTAGAATAATATTATCAGACCAATTAATTAAGTTATTTAACGAAAATAAATAACAAAATAAAAGGCATAAAATAACAAAAAATGGAGGAGTGAAGATAACAGGAAGTTACAACCAAATACAACTAGTCTATAGGAGCACAAATAGAATAAATAACAACTAAAGATATACTAATCACATATTGACTTAATACGAAGCACTTTTCCTACATCTGCAGGACAACTAATGTCTGTCCAATCCACTAGATGTTCACCAAGATGTTACAAGGGGTCGGGTAAGTACATAAGGCTATCAACCACTACTACTACTACAACCTTCCTAACATCCACTCAGAACTGGTACGTGCATGCCATTATAAACTTCAGGAGTTGATGCAGTTGCTGAACCAGAGGCAATGTCTAGCTGTTCCAGCGAGATTCCAACACAATGACAAAGCTGATGATAGTTGAATTCTTTTAATAAGGGTGTGTTTGGTTGGTGGGTTTTGCCCATAGGAATGGGTATGAAAGTGATTGTTGTTGTTTGGTTAATAGGTTTTTGGAACACTACTATAGGTTTCGAATACCCCATCAATGGAAAAATCCATACCCAAATACAATAAGGGTTTCATTCCCTTATTCATTCTTAACCAGTACTATTAGTAACCATTCCCATTCCACCCTACTACCAAACATGTTAAATACTTTCACCAAAACCCATTACCATTACCAAGTATTTGATACCCATTCCGATTCCGATTCCTATGTGCGAACCAAACACACCCTAATAATAATATAGAAAGCCGTGAGTGAGCAGTAGAGTGTATAGAAATAAGAAAGTCTTTTCCTTTTATAATGCTTTTTCCCTTCAGCCACTTACTCCCAAATGCATGCTGTCCATTCATTCCAAAACCATCATGACCATAATAAATCCTTTTATTCCTACTTTCCAAACCCCAACTTTATGGGCTAGACCTTTACTTACTGTGCATAAGGAGTCCCTTTACTGTGGCTGGTGAGACTTGATCTCAGATCATACTTTTCAAACTTCATCTCTATAACTAGTTGAGTGCCCATGCGGGCTAAATCCTTTTATTCCTTAATCATAGATCTAATAACCACATTCCTTGCTGACCCCATTTCATACCATATAGCCACTGATTTTTTAATCCAAGTAATGAAGAATAAACCAATATTGAAAGGAGACGGTCCAAAGGGCTTCACCTAATTAAAATACTAATTAACTTTAACAAATAAATTTAGCCAACATAATGGGTTTTAATGTGTATCAAATTTTTACATTTACAATAATCATACTTCAATTAGCAATCGTTATACCCTGCACCATGGCGCACATAACACTGTGCGTCCCGCGCCTCCCAAAACGACGTCGTTTTGAGAGGCGCGGTAGGGAGTTGACATGATTGTGTATTTGTTTATACAATTATGTGTATTTTTTTATACAGTTATGTGTGTTTGTTTATACAATTATGTGTATTTGTTTATACGATTATGTGTATTTTTTTATACAGTTATGTGAAACAACGTCGTTTTACATCAAGGCGCACAATGTAATGTGCTCCTGGTGCACGATATAAATTGCCACTTTGTTACTCGTGAAAAATAATTATCTTGCAACAATATAATTATTAGAATTATATTATTGCTCAAAAAACACGGTAAATATAAGACAAGGCAAAGCATTTTAAAGTTTTAACAATGGAGGTATCTTATTATTGTAAGTATCCTAGGACGGCTCTCTCCAAAACTAATTAATTAAGCAACGATGGTGATATGATTCTAGTTCTCGGAGGATCTGTATTTTGGCCCAAATGGCAGGAAATGATAACTCAAACATTTAACTATTTGAGCCAATTTATATCATGGACCAAGTCCATATAACATTATGAACCTGGATTGAAAACACAAGACATAGAGACAATCGTTTGTAAAGAAAATGTAATAAGCGAACCACTTCGGCACTTCGAACTATTCCCAAGTGAGAACTACACAGAAAATGTAATAAGACATAGACAATCGTTTGTAATCTTTATTGAATCCTAATTATATGATAATCACTTTCCCGGTGAAAATTTGTGGACAAATCCAAACCATTGATCTGCAAAATCTGATGGATGAGAAATCAAGTAAAAAATGAGCGATGTTATTTTCATAAATATTACAAAGTTTTGTTTATTTTCAACCATTAGATCTACTAGATCAATGGTTTAGATTTGTCTATATAGGTTCTCACATGGGGCATGGTTCTCACTTGATTATGGACCTATATATATATAGGTCTAGGATCATGTGCGAATGACTCCCCAGGTAATGTGCACAAATCTTAGCCATTGAATTCATCCAGATCTGTTGCTCTTTAAAAAAAAAAAAAAAAATTCCTTTCGAATGAATAAAAATTGTACTTGAAAGCTCAAAATCATGCATTTGAAGATACAAAAATGTGTACTTGAAGGCAAAAATTATACACTCGAAGGTAAATATATGTGCAAATGATGCAATTTATGGTACCAAAAAGGGAAATTATTCAACTTAAGTGTTATTAAAGCAATTACTCATACAAATCGTTTGTAAATCTCACAAATTTCATTAGAAATTTAGTTATATGTTATTGAAAAGCATGCAAAGATATAACAAACAGTGGCCCAGAATTGTGCACTTGAAGGCAAAAAAATATGCACTTGAAGACATAAAAATGTGCACTTGAAAGCAAAATATCTGTACTCGAAGGCAAAAAAAGGTTTCACAGGAATGTTAAGTATTTTTTTTACCCAATAATAAGACACGCATACATTTGTAGGCATGAAATTGAGCACTTGAAAGCATAAAAATGATCACTAGAAGGCAACGGAAAAAAAAAGACACTAAAAAAAAAATTGAAGTAAATTAATTATGTACTCTTAAAAAGGAAAACATGCAATTAAAGTTACGTTACAAAATGTGCATTAGAAGGAAAAGAAAAAAATTTGTTGTGGAATGTATATTTTTTTTTACACAATAGTATTCCCGTGATGTCTACGTTACCGGACTTTATTGATCTTCGCCAGTAATGCTGGCGTTAGATAACAAATTACTTTTTTTTTTGGGGAAAAAATTCCCATTAGATACTCCGTAATTAACATCTCTTTCTTTCTAGATCCATTTACTTTTTGAATATTTCAGCTATCAAAATTCAAAAAGCAGCCTGCAACCATATATACAAAGTACTCCGATCCGTATAAAATAATTCTTCAGCCATGCATGATAGATTCCGGTTCACAATATAATTTACTTTTAAAGTTAATACCCAAAATTGTCTTCGACTATAGTGGTTTTTCTCAATTTTGTCCTAAACGACTTTTGTGACTTAATGTAGTCCTAGAGTTTTGTGTTTTTACTCAATTTCGTCTCAGACTTTTGTGTTTTTGCTCAATTTAGTCCCTCATTTGTTATTCCGTCCATTTGTTGTTAAATAAATAGACAATTCAGTAATTCTAATATTGACATCTCTTTATTCATAAACATGTGAAGTGCGAAATCCCTTTTTTTTTTTTTACGAATTACTCCCAGAATCACTTCTAAAGTTGCGAATATAAAATTTGATTCGTAGGTCTGAGAGTAACTCTGAGTGTAATTCGTGTAAGAAAGAGAGATTTCTCACTTCGCAGGTTGAAAGTAAAGAGAGGTCAATATTGATATTATTGAATTGTCCCTTTATTTAACACCAATTTGACGGAATAACAAACGGAGGACTAAATTGAGCGAAACACAAAAGTCTGGGACTATATTAGGTCACCAAAGTCGTTTAGGACGAAATTGAGAAAAATCACTATAGTCGAGGACAATTTTGGATATTAACTCAATTAAAATTTGGGTCTATAAGTTTTGAGGCCCGTGGCTATTGCTAAGGCCAGTCCTATTGGATATAATATCATAATATATAGATAACCGGCACGTACATATTGTGTATTGTCAAAATACTTTCATGTGTTTGGTTGTTATTTTTTTTTTTTTTTCGAAAGATAGTGGGAAACACCCGAAAAAACAAGTTACATCGTGTTAACATCTTCCCCATTAAAGGAAATCTTTTCTGGGAAACTTGGCACCGATTTGATTATCCTCATGAACCATACTGCACAACCCAGGCCACTCGGGGCTTCATAAAAAATAGTCAAACCACTCCGATGCGAGAGTGCTTGTTTAGTAAGAACATCAGCTATTCTATTTTGCTCCATGTAAACGTGACAGAACTCAATATTATTGGCAAAAACTTTCATCACCTCAGGGCACCTCCGGACGACGTTGTTCAGCTGATTGTGAGGCCTTGCGTCGCCACGCTAGAGATCAATTGTACTTTTAGAATCGCACTCAACAATGATCAGGATTTGTTAAAAATAATATAAAATAATGCGTTATTAATAATTATAAAATTTTTTAGGTGCGCATGCGATAATATATATACTTCAATAGTTTGAAAGTTATTTGAAAAGTTAAAACTTTGGAAATGTATAGTGCAATAAATTATTAAAATTATGAAGAATAATAATTTGTTGTTGTTGTTGTTATTTTTTTTTAATATATTTTTTTAAAATGTTGTTAACTTTACGTTGTTATGAACGTCGTAAAAGTAAAGTTTGTCAGGAGTTGATTATGTACGTTGTTTAAATCTTTATTTATGGATTTACATTTATTGTTTTGACCTTATTTTTATATTATACTCCGTATATATATTGATATTACAAAATATAGGAAAAATATCAAATAATATCTCAAACTTTATACAAAATAATAATTACTCCTAAATTTTTAAAAATTACAATTAAACACATTAACTTATTACTTTTGTGCATCTTAACCCAATAATCAATTATCAACATGTAAAATTAGACTTTTCGTGACTATCACGGGCAAAACTTTCCTAGGTCGCATTTTTCAATAGAAGAAGAATGCCACTAATCGATTACCTTCTTCATTAAAGATTGTCACTTTTAATCTTTAGGGTTCGACTACACGTAATATCAAATTTTTTTTCCTCAATTTTACTCTTGATATTGTTGGCACTGATAAGTTTTTTTTTTTTTTTTTTTTTTTTTTTTTTTTTTTTTTTTTATGTGAGCTCCGTTACAAGGGTAAATCAAGATTGTGAGTGTGAGAGTAAAAATCGGGAATAGATAATATAAGTAAGCATAATATTTTCCTTCTAGAAATTAACTAGTTCCTTTGATAGAAAAATCCAAACATCACCCTATCTATTTAAAGAGAATATTTGCTCTTCTTCTTCCTCTAAGTTCTTAAGAGCCAAAGAAGAAAGTAAAACTGAAATGGCCATGGCCGCCCCCGCCGCCCCTCCCCTCCTCCATACCTGC
The DNA here is from genome assembly GCF_001879475.1 of Ipomoea nil. NCBI lineage: Eukaryota > Viridiplantae > Streptophyta > Magnoliopsida > Solanales > Convolvulaceae > Ipomoea > Ipomoea nil. The sequence goes on from NW_017617116.1 coordinate 6,956,769, forward strand.
ACAGTTCAACAACCTCGAGCTATACTCAGTAGAATCCACGCATGTTTCCACTTCGCCGCCATTCTCGCTTTGCTCTACTACAGATTCTCAACCTTCTCCCACGGCGGCGTGCCGCGGCTTTCATGGACGCTCGTCACCTTCTCGGAGCTCATCTTCACCTCAGTATGGGTTTTCACGCAGGCGTTCCGGTGGCGGCCGGTGGCGCGGTCCGTGAGGCCGGAGAATCTGCCGGCCCGGAGCGAGGAGTTGCCCGGGGTGGACGTGTTCATATGCACGGCGGACCCGAGTAAGGAGCCGGTGGTGGAGGTGATGAACACGGTGTTGTCCGCCTTGGCCCTCGACTACCCGCCGGAGAAGCTGGCGGTTTACCTGTCGGACGACGGCGGCGCCCCCGCCACGTTGTACGCTATGAAGGAAGCCTGTGGGTTTGCTAGACATTGGCTGCCGTTTTTCCGGCGGTACGCGATCAAGACGATGTCCCCCGAGGCTTATTTCTCCTCTCTCGGCGACGAGGAACGATTTCTCCGGCTGGGTGATGATGAATTCATGGCAGAGGAATTGAAAATCAAGGTTAGTGTAAACTCATTTAATCTTTCTTTAATACTTTTTATAAAGTAAAAAATTAAATAACACTTCTAATCACAAAATTACAAGAAAATAGCAGTTTTTGTCCATCAATTATATACAAAGTGGATTTTGTTGTTCTGATTGAGTTCCATTAGAGCTATTAGGGTAACAGACAACTGATATACAAAAAGTGATTAAAATTAAACTTAAGGACCGCTTATGCTTTTGCCTTAGAGACGGGTGGAGAAAGTGACCAAATTCATCCTAAGATTCGAACCCTAAAACGTATTACTCGTAAAATTTATAAACTTATTTTGAGTTAGTTGATCAATTGAGCTAATATTAATCAAATTTCACATACTTTTCAAACTTCATAGGAAGAAATTAAAGAAGATTATTATTGTTATTATTATTATTGTTGTTGTTGTTGTTGTTGTTATTGTTGTTGTTGTTATTGTTGTTGGGCGGCTACTTGAAGAGTCAAGTCCAGTATCCCGCCATCGAAACATGACGCTACACGAATATAAAGAAATAAACTTGCATCTTTGTATATTACTAGTTAGCGTTTGGCATAGTAATAAGTGTTTGACCTTAACAATTATTATTATTATTTTTGAGTGATTATCGAACCCTGCAATTACTACTCGAAGGGTAAACCTTACTTCTATATAATAGTCCAAAAATTAAGCAGAAAAGAAAGATAAACTGAACTAAGAAAATCATGTGAGACAGATTGGACTTACTTTAATGGCCTCTTATTATGTTGCCCCTACTAACAGTGAGAAGAGTTTGGCAGTTTGACTATGGTTGAAAATGAATGAAAATAAATAAATTCTTTTAATTACTTCTTTTTTTTTTTTTTTTTTTTTTGCATGCATGATGGTGTTATAATAAGAAGCACCGAAGACTTCCCGACAATATAATTTAATAATATATATATATTGTTTATGTTGCTGTCTTTGCAGTCCGAATACGATGTGTTCAAGAGAAACGTGGAAAAGGCAGTAAGCGTCGATAACTCAGTCAAAAACGACCGCCCTCCTTATGTTGAAGTATGTACTGTTTAGACCACTATGTTTATATTATATATATTATGAGAATGTGACACTGACAACAAATAAAACCATAGTATATTTCATGGTAGCTAAGGTTTGATGGTGCCTAGTATTTTTCAACTCATATAATTGTCAATTTCAGGTCATTCATGATAATACCAAGAACCAAGAAGGTGAAGACGAAGAAAGCAAGATGCCTCTTCTAGTGTATGTCTCCCGTGAAAGACGACCTTTGCACCCTCACCGTTTCAAGGCCGGGGCACTAAATGCTCTTGTACGTAATCTATATGTTAAAATTTAAAAAGCTGCTTAAAACAGTCTTTTCAATTAACTTTTTGAGAAAATAAATTATACCAAACAGCTAACAACCAATTTACCAAACACCTTCTTACAATCAGCTAATGTTATCAACTAGTTATACCTTCTAATCAACCCAATCAGCTAACAGCTAACGGTCATTTACCAAACAGGGCCATAATAAAGACACATAAAGCACTAATTTTCTATAATTCTAGGCAAAAATTGAGGTATCCTCTATAAGTAATCAATAAATTATGTGTGTTTTGTTACAGCTTAGAGTTTCTGGGTTAATGAGCAATGCTCCATACATGGTGGTGTTGGATTGTGATATGTACTGCAATGATTCTTCTTCTGCAAAGCAAGCAATGTGCTTTCATCTTGATCCCAACATTTCCAGAGATCTTTCTTATGTACAGTACCCTCAAATCTTCTATAATGTCAGCAAAAACGACATATATGATGGTCAAGCTAGATCTGCTTACACGGTATGTATATAATTAATTATATATATGCTCATTCTCTTTTCGGTATATATGGATTATCATTAATTTTAATATTCCCATTTCCAATATTTTTTGCAGACTAAGTACCAAGGGATGGATGGTATACGAGGCACAATTTGTGCAGGGACTGGATATTACTTGTACAAAAAGGCCTTATTTTCTCTTCCTAATCAAGAGGGTACATGTTAATCAATCATAGAAATACCAATTTTTTTTTTGGGTAAATTTATTTTTAAAATTTTTTGATTTGCAGACGAATTCCTCCACGAGGCAGAAAAACATTTTGGTTGTTCTAGAAAGTTTATTGACTCCCTCAAACGTTTGAACGACAAAAATTATGACAAAAGGGACATTATTCTTGCTGATTCAACTATAGAAGAAGCCAAAACTGTTGCTTCTTGCACCTATGAAGAAAACACAGCATGGGGTAGTCAGGTAACTATATTTATAGATTTTTTACGGTGTTGGTTGATACTAATATCGATTGTTCTGGGTACAATTATGCATGTATTGTTACTATAGTTATTAGTTAATAAGTAGCTTTGAAGGGACAGTCACAGCTAAGTTGGTCAAAGACAGTTACTTTGGAACCATAAAGTTATAAGTTCGATCGACTCACCGATCAGCTATAGGCAACACAGTTGATCGATTTACCATTTTCTGATTAAACGGGCTTCACCCAAAGTGCACTTTTGAGTAGTAGTTGCAAACTTTCTCGTAAATCAAAGTTGTTGCTTTGATGGCAGATTGGGTACTCTTATGAATGTCTCTTGGAGAGCTCATTCACATCCTATCTTCTGCACTGCAAGGGGTGGAGATCAGTCTATCTTTACCCTAAACGGCCATGCTTTCTAGGGTGCACCACCATTGATATGAAGGATGCTTTGGTTCAGCTTATGAAATGGGCTTCTGGATTAGTTCAAGTTGGTTTCTCCAAGTACAGTCCTCTTGTGTATGGCATCTCCAATAATATGCCTATTCTTCAAGTCCTATGCTATGGTTACTTCATGCTTTCTCATCTTCTCTCCATTCCCACCCTATTGTATGGCATAGTTCCACAGCTTTGCTTTCTCACAGGCACTCCCTTATTTCCAAAGGTATGTATAATATAATAATAATGACTTAAAAGTAGGATACTCAGACCAGTGGGCTCTGATACCATGTTAACTTGCTTGTGTACTTGATCAGGTATCGAGTGTATGGTTTGCTCCTTTTGCAATTGTGTTCGTGTCATCCCTTCTCCAACACGTGCATGAGGTCTTCTCGACTGGGGGCTCCATCAAGACATTGTGGAATGAGCAGAGGATTTGGCTGATAAGGAGTGTGACAGCATGCCTATTCGGGTGCTTAGACGCCCTGCTAAAGCAGGTGGGAGTAGCTAAAGCGAATTTCAGGCTGACAAACAAAGCCATCGATAAAGACAAGTTAAGGAAGTACGAGATGGGGAAGTTTGATTTCCAAGGAGCCAAAATGTTCATGGTCCCTTTAACATTCTTGGTGGTACTAAACCTTGTGAGTTTTGTGTTTGGAATGAAGAGGATGATTGGTGAAGGGAATTATGGGGAGATGTTTGGGCAATGCTTCCTTTCTAGCTATGGTTTGGCTCTTAGTTTGCCCATTCTTGAAGGTTTGATAAAGAAAGACAAACAAAAGTAACTTTTTTATTTTTATTTTTTCAAAGTATTGTATGTCCCATACCCTAAATAATGAAAATCATCATATGTTAGTTGAAGAGATAATAACAAAATTGTATTGTTAGAGACAATAAACCTAGTTTTTGTTCAAGTTTTAGCTCTTAGATACCTCAATCTAGAGGTCTTAGAGTTGTGGGCCTATGGATAATGTTTAAAATTAAAGATGTTGGGCTGCAGAAGCAGTTCTATATCTAGGCCCGACTACCCAATATCTCAAGATGTTTAAAAGTGTACCATTAAGTTCTTTTTGTACTTGACCTCACCCATATACCATTGTTATACCATGGACTATTGCAAGGTGAACTCGTGTCTAAAATATAAAATTTTTATACTAAATGTTTACAATTTACCTTTTACAAAATTGTGAAAATTCCGTATATAAATTGTGAATATTCAGTATATAAATTGTGTATTTTGGACTTTAATTCACCTTACAAGGTGGACCTGAGTCCACAGAATAATTTGCCACCCACATATATCAATATATGTGTGTATATATAATATTATATTATAAGAGATTTGCACTTTACGTCTCTCAATTATTATAATATTATTACTTTTGTCCTTCAATTGTTTGCAAAGTGATTTTTTCATCCTTCAATTACATGTGAAGTGATTTTTAACTCAACCCTAAAGAAACTCATAGGTGAAAAATTCAAACTACTTTGCAAACAATTGAAGGATGAAAAGTAGTGACGAATATAATTGAAGAACAAAAACTGTCATTTTTTAAGTATTATATTATATAAGGAAAATCTAAAATGGCAATTGACATTAGTATTGATTGTACACGATACTATCATATCTTTCATATATAATTGTATCGGATATGGTTGAAAATTATCATATAATTAAAGAATACTCTGTTTTAACACTTGTTATCTCCCATTAACATATCACTATATGAGACACAACATTAGGTATCTTTTGTGGCATTGGGCACTCACAAACTATGAGGTAGCTGAAAACAAAGAGCAGGCTAGCTAGTAAGTTGCAATAAATTAAAATAAGGTTCACTACATAGAAAGAAACAAAGAAGTATCAGAAATCAAGAGACAAGCTTTTTGATAGTTCCCAAGTATGTTACCAATATCTCTCTAACTTCTCTTCAGTCCATCTCCAACAGTGAAAAGGAGTAAAGAAGAAAAAGGAGACATATATTCTTAGCTAGGACAAGCCACCCTACCATTCAAAACTTGTATCCAGTAAATTTCTAGAATTTCTGTGTTATGTACTTTGTTCAATTACCTACTCTTTGTTGTGAAACAATGATTTTGTTCTCCCCATTCTTCAATTATAATCTTTCATACAATATTTATGATCCAATATGATATACAAGTCCTAATATAACACATATTTTATTTTATCACTTTAATTTTAATTTTTAAGTAAAATTAATTCGCCAATCATGCCGAGTTTGAATCTTTAAAGCACACAAAGGACTCTCAATCACACCCGTCGTTCGCTCTGGGAGGTATGAGAGCTGGCCCAAAGGGAACTGTCATTTGTGAGGATCAAACCCGAATTATCCCAGAATTCTCCCCTCACAAAGAGAGCTCATTTGTCACTTGAACTACTACCATGTTGGGTTGCATACCTAATTGTTTAATTCTTGATAAGATTCGAACTCTGCACCTTATTAGTAGCTAGCAATAAACTTTTAATTTTTGGTTGTTGAGAGAAGTAGAACGGGTTTTCAAAAAAAAAGAGAAGTAGAAAGGAGGGTAGGAACAAATAGACAATATTAAACATAGCTTTCCACAACATCATATTTGTCATACATAAACACAGCAACCATTCATTATGATTTATTACAGAGGGAGAGATGAGATCAGAATGCAGTTAATAAGGCGTGAATATACATTTTGTATACTGTGGGTGATCTCTGCAATTCCGGCTTAAATTTGTAAACTTTATTAGAAGCAGACATTATTAATAATCATGGAATGGAAGCTAGGCAGCAGTAGTGTTGTGTACATGTAATTGGCCAACAGTTGTCTCTCAGATTTCACTAAATCTTGGAGCTAAACATGGTATGATCTTTTGTTTGTTTGGGTGGTTCTGTCGAAAACTTCTTTTCTACTTAGGAAGAATAATGGAAACCAAATCTTGTGTTGGGTTTCACTGGGATTTCGTTTCTGGGTTTTGAAATCTAAGCCGACCTGACCAACCACTCATTACCCATCATTACATTAGCATGCAAAAGCACTGAACCATTCAACACTTTTAACTAAAAGCTAATCATGCAACAACCCAAAAGTTCGTTGCTAACAATTACCAATTCAAGTGGGCTAGTTGCTAATGTCTAATTGTAAGGTTGGAGAATGGAGGGTATTATAGTCAAGTTGGTCGTACAGTTGGTTTAGGTTCAAAGTTCGACTCTTCATTGGAACTGTCTATTGATTTTCTTGGTTTGAATAATGGGTCAGCTAGGACCAACCTAAACTGGTTTATCTCATTGTGACCCTTCTAGGATCACAAGGTAGATTTCATCCCGACCATACTTGAACAGGATCTGTTCTATAGGCTCGTACCTCTGTATCCTTGAGTTCTAAGGAGACAGGAAACCAAGCCTGGTAGATGAACTATGGCCAAGAAGATTTCACCCAGAGTGCAGGATAGCGGTTATATATAGATTTCCTCGTAAATCAAAGGTTAGAGGGTTAGAGTCAAGCATGATATGAACTGAATTGAAATAATTAGTCTTACAGTATTCATATAAATTTTAAGTTACTGATGTATTTTAATTTACATATATATATAATACAACCATGTATGTCATTCATGTTGCATCTGGTACAATTGAAATGGATCATTACTAATAATACTTGGTACAATTATGTATATATAAATTGAACTTTAATTTTAGTTGACACATTATCTTATATTGACTCTAATATAGGAAAATAGTGAAGTGATATATGCAGTCTTGAGAAGATACTTTCTGGAAATGGTCACATTTTCTTGGAAACTGACCATGACCTCAATAAAACAAAATATATACTAACATTATATGGCTAGGATGACTTTATGATGAATAAACTCTTTGACTAATGGTCACATACATGACTAAGCAGTCCACTTATCAACCCTCATTATACTCAAGATTTAGACAAGCACCTTGCTCCAAAAAAGAGTAGCTGGATGAATGAAGCATAAATATCGTATATGAGGTACAAGTTTGATTCTTATTAACACTTTCTCGATCAAACTTTGACACAAGGCCTTTCTGTGTGGTTTGTGGACTATTACACGAATAGGGTGTACTCAATGTACAAACTCTTAGATAATGGTCATGAGTTTGATTCTTATCAACACTCTCTCGGTCGAACCCGTTGCACAAAGTCATCCTATATATACAGGGTTTCCTAAGGTTATTTAATTTGGTGAATAAATTAAAGTAACCAAATTACTTTACATATGATTTTAAATATAATATGACAGATAGTAATGTTATGTAATAAAAAATTATTGCATATTTTGAGCTCGACAACGTTATGCAACATAGGATGGGTAGTTTTTCATAAATGTATGTATATTTTTACTTTTTTTTTTTTTTTTTTTTTTTTTTGTTGTGAAAGATATGTATATTTTAATAAATTAGATTAGAGAAAATAAAAATAAAGCAAAATGGGAAATCATTGGGGTGGGGGGGAAATGAAATTTGTCGTTATAAATGATGAAGGTATTGGAAATGTAAAGAAGTAAATATAATGACATAAAGACCAAACACACATCATAAAGAGCAGTGAGGAACATCCTCTGGAAATGTTTCCTAGAATTAGCAAAAGGCATAAGCTGGCAGTACAATGGTTCCAGTTTTAGTACTCCACACACCAAAAATAGGGGACACTTCCTACCAAATGCACCCCATTCACATTTTCTTCTTCTGGCTTACACATTTTTATGGCTTCTCATCTGCCTCCAATCACCTCATCCCCTATTCCCCCCTGGCCCCACCTTACACCCATCCCTACCCATTAACTACAAATATTTTAATTGTTCTTATTTTACCCAAGTTGTGTGAATTAATATATCGAAATCTTTGATTTACGAGAAATTCAGCAGTTGCTACTCAAAGGTACTTGCATTATACTCTAGGTGAAGTTCGTCTTATGACTATGGTTGCAGTAGACGCTAGGGACTAGCTAGTCGGGCGGTAGAGTAGCACCTAGCATCTAGACAAGCTAAAAATAAAGAAAAAACAGTGCACGTGTGTGGGTATATGTCATAAACTATTTTAAGTTGCTTTAACTGCTCGACTTAAACAGAGAAGGTCAATAGGTAACTTTCACGGAAAGCCAAACTTAGAGCATTGGTTATCAAGTCAATTGTTCAACCAACTGAACTGTAACTATCCCCAATGTATTGAAATCTTGTAGTATATATGTGTGGTTTTTCCTAATGTATCTATTGGCATTGGCAAAGTTACTTTTGTATTAGACACAACATGCATGATATGTTAGTTGTATCAAAATAATAAGATGCTATATATGGAGATATATACATCCCAAATAGCATATATATACAATGGATTGTGATTGGTACAAAAGTCACCATATATATATATATATATATATGATTTTTTTTCCATATCCCATGCCCTTTGGTCCATCCGGCCTACTAGAAAAATAAAAAATATGAAACATAATAGGAAATTCCGTTTAATTATACTCTAATTAAAGTGGCCCCACCAAAAAGAAAAGAAAAGAAAACTCCTAAAAGTGATCTTACAACTTCTTATTTAATGTCCTAGATCTTTAAGTGTGGGTATGGGCTATATATTTTTAAACTAGTTTTCTTGATCTCTGCTAGCTAGAGGGTCTATCTATAATCTACCCCATGAACAAAAAGGGTGGCATGGAGAGAAGCACTAATTGGAGAAGCAATGATGGAAGGAACATGAAAGACATGAACAAGCTTAGAGATTCATGGGGCCATCATCATCATCAACATCATCACACCAGCCATGAATCTCTCCCCCCTCAGAATAAAGAAAATGGGGATTTAGTTGCAGCAGGGTTTTCATGGCCTCCAAGATCCTACACTTGCAGTTTCTGTAGGAGGGAGTTCAGATCTGCCCAGGCTCTTGGTGGCCACATGAATGTTCACAGGAGAGATAGGGCAAGGCTGAGGCAATCCCCACCAAGAGAGGGTCAGTTCTCTTCCCTTCTTAATCTCAACCTTGCAGATTCTGCTGCTGCAACAAACCCTAACCCTAGCTGCTACACTTCTTCATCACCCCCTTCTTCTCCTTCAAGAAAACTACTCCCAGCTTTTGTGCCCACACTGCCCTTTATTGCTTCCTCTTCTGGTGAAATGGGGAAATGGACCAAAATAGAGGGCATCCCTGTCATGAAGAATATGGTGGTTAAAGGTTTCAAGAATGGCAGCTTTGAGGTTCAAAACCCTGCTTCTTTCAGTGATGAGGCAGCTAAACTGGAGCTCAAAATTGGGTTCAAGGAAGATTTGGATTTGGAGCTAAGACTTGGATACACTTGATTGATAATTAATCCTTTTTTTCACTAAGGTATGTAGCTTTGTGATTTCACTTGTGTCAATATCTTTACCATAAAAAAAAAAAGAGATTATATTACTGGACAACCTTGGCCAAGTTGGTCAGGCTATTGACTTGGTAATCACTGGGTTATCAGTTATACTCTCAAATAGAGAATGGCCTATTGGCTACTCCCAGACCAGCCAATTGGCTTTCTTGGTTTGAACCGGTCAAATATGAACAACTTGGGTTAGTTTACTTCTATATGGTCCTGAGTAGTGACTGTGGGTTTTCCTCGATCGTCACTTAAAAAAGGGGATTATTAGAGTCATTTTGTGTCTGGACTTGCATTGACTGCCATTTTGTCTGTTCATCACCTGACTGCACCATGAACATTTTAACCTTATTTTAGCATCATCATCATTTCATCTTTAAGCTAAATCCAGATTCTTGACAGGGATGGGATGAAGTTCTGAGGAATGGAGATGAAAAGAAGACTCATTTCTAGCTAGTTATAATTTGGTTCAATTCGCACTAGTACATTTATATTCTCTCCTTCTGATTCTCCCATGTTAATGTTACATATAGTACTCTCATCATAGTATCAGTTTTATTTATATTATTATTATTATTATTGTTTTTCCAAACATATTTATATATGTAGTCTGTTCTAGCACTTCAATTTATATATGCATGTCTCATACTGCTAAAAGTTTCATTTGTTGTTACATAGTTTTAATTCCTTAATCCATTACATAGTTTTCACCAAAATTTTGCTTTTTTCTTTATGGGAATTTACAAAAGATGAGAATGATGTGTGCCTTGAACACATGTATATATGTTAGGTTAACTGTAACTTCAAGAATGAATAAATAAATAAATATTAGAAACTGGTTAACCGTAACTTAACCAACAACATACATATGCATTAGATTTCCAACTTGTGAAGACAATCCTAGTCGAGTTGGTCGGACAATTGACTTGATAATTACAAGGTTCTAAATTCGACTTCCCGTAAGAACTGTCCATATATTGATCTGACTTAATTTCTCAATTTGAGCTGGTTAGCTATGGTCCTACGTTTACATCTTGTTTCTTAAATAATTATATTATATTATAAATTTTTAATTCACCCTTTAGGTAAAAAGTGACTTAATCATTGATCATTCCTTCTGCTGTTATTAATGGAAGGATAGAAACATGGTAATTCTAGCAGAATGGTGTGTAAAGTTAGGGAAACAACCTTAACAGTGTAAAGAGATATTATAAAGAAGTACATTAATGGAATGCTAAGCTAGATTAAGGACAAATCAAAGTGTCAACACAAGTTGATTATATATTATCTAAAGTGGTGAACAACACTAATTACATCCATATAAAGTAATAGTTGAAATCTTCTCTGAATCTATTATATTCCAAGGAGTCTTCAATTCATTATGTTTTGGGTGGATTCATCATGATAGAAAAATAAAATATATATACTATATATTTTTTCATAAAAGAAAATATCAATAAAGAATTCGACAAAAACATAATTATATTTTCTCTGATCTTAGCTAGAGGAGACAATCATCACGCTAACGAGAGTCAGTAATCATGGGACAATTACATATTCTTGATATATACTTCTCGGAACGGCTTAGGCTGATTGAGCCTTTATTATTCTTTAATCTTCCAGTCTTGATGTGACCTAAATATGTATAACTTGGTTCTTAATATATCTTATCTTATAAGAATAATTATAATAATTATAAAAAATAAAAATAAAAAAAAAAAACCTAGTAGGGACAACGTAAGCAAATTTCATTATATCAACACACATCATTTTCATTTGTGATGACTAGAAAGCAGTCACATATGCATGGGCTGCACATGGGAAAATGTTGAATTTTTATGATGAAAATTAAAGGGATCCACATGAAGTTCGTACCACTACCATCCACTACTTGCAAGTACACATATTTTTTTTGTTTGAATCCCCCTGAAAAAGTCGCTCACTTTCTTGGAAACAAGTTCTAAACTCTCAACTTAAAAGCTAAGTGATTCTCCCATTTTCAGAGCTATATACACATCTATACATACATATGATCAGATCACATGAGAACCAGGCTCCCTAAGGTTATTTTGATAGTCATTTTCAAGTGCACAATCAATTATTACAAGTTGCACAACTAAGTAATAGCAGTTGCACAATTGCACAAGGTAGTTTTCACGGGAAGCGTGATTCTCATTTTTTTTTTGAATGTTACTGACTTTATTACAAGAATTGAACTTGTGATGAATTTTAAGTACGAGAATTATGCTACACCACTCAACTATCCTTTTGGGGCAATAAGTTGGGACTTGGGACAAGAGTGTCTGCACGAGCTTAGCTCACTAGTTCAGTAGACAGTATTTGAGAGAAGAGATCAATGTTCGAACTTTGGCAGCAGCAGTGTGAGGATTATGCCCAAAGTGGACAGATTCCTTATGTTCACCGGCATTTGGCCATGTCAGCTAGTCATCAAATCATCGTTATTTATATCTTCTCAAATGCTCTGTCAGGTCGAGATTGGGGATACAACTTTTGGGATAAGAGTGACACGCCTTTTACCAGACGTTGCAATGATGATTGAGCTTTAATTTTAGTAATTTTTTTTTATTTATAAAAAAGGTTCTAACAAAATAAGGTAATAAAAGTAACTAGGCCTTTAATATCTATCTATCTCTTCCTAATTAGAAACTCACATTAATTAACTGCTTACATATATACAGTACCCAAGGAACAAGATGCTGTATATTCATATTGTACTTTGTTACTTGTAAACCTAGTCTAACAATTTGACAATTCTATGTGGTAGTACAACAAGACATGGAATATAATAAATGCCCGCTAGCACATACCTATGTAATCCGTCTCTATCATTCATGTCTATTGTACATTTATATACCAACTGTCGTTTATGTACATACACCAACTTAAAAGTTCTCTTCATAGCTACATTGGTTTAGATTTCAAATTAAATATGCATGTGTGTTAGGATGAAGCACAACTCGTGACTTGTTCTGATACCAATCGTTAAAATCAAACGCTTATCATCACGTCAAAAGTTATAACTGTTGAACGGCAGCTCGAAGAGTTGAGTCAAGTATCCTGTCAACAGTGAAATTAACTATTACGTAAGTATAAGGAAATAAAATTGGGCTTTTGCTACTAGATATAATTTTTGGCGTAGTGGTAAATACTTGATCCTGACAATAGCTAGATAGTAGCGAATATACAATTTTATTTCTTTATACTTGGGTAGTAATCAATACCACGTGTCGATGGTAAGATGTTAGACTTAGCCCTCCAAGCTTTTGCCCAACAATGCGTATGTATATATCATGATAATATTATCGGGCATAACCATGTATATTATTTTTCTGTTATACGTACTGGTCTAGGTATTGTTAATACTAGTGCCAAAAACATTTGATACAACTAAATATATCATACACGATTGTATTCGATACTATCAACACCAGATACAATACTTTTTATTAATTGTAATATATATGTGGGGGGAGGGGAGGAGGGGGTGGGGGTGGGGGGTGAATGAGTAGATGCCTTTCCAAATACATCATAATTTGCATGTTCCCGACAATGTCAGGGTGTGAAAGGGCATGATGACATTTCCTTAAACAGAAAGAGTTTATCTTGGTCCCTTCAAACACAATTGAAACACCCCAAAATTCCTCCCTTCCCTGCCCCTACTACAATTCGCATTTACACTTTTGCACTTACCCACTTACCAACCATCCTTCACTTCTCGATCATTCACTTCTCTGCTCTCCCCTACTTGTGTCCTTTTCACTTTTTCTATATGTTTTCTTCTATAATAATTATTATAATTATAATAGAAATTACAAAGTTGTTCATATACATACATATATATGAGAACGTAACGAATCTTAATTAGCATATATACATCACTACCATAGATCCGATTTGAAGTTAGTTCTTAATTGTATCAATTCAAGAATCATGGTCATATGTTCATATTAGTTATGCTCTCGTGGTAAGAATTGAATCAATATAGAGACTTAACTATACTAATAGGTTATAAAGTAGTCTAATTGGTTCAATAATATGAATAATAGATTCATTTTCTTAAATCTAGGAATTAGTTTTATGAAAGATTAAGGATCGACTTGGGTCCATTGCAATTGATCGAGGAATATGCTAGTCAACTTGACTAGGCCAACAATACTCAAACTAGCTAGTCAACGTAGTTATACATATCCTAGGTTGTCATAGTTGTTTAAGTATTAGGGGTGTCAAAATGGGTTGAGGCTTAGCTTGTAGGCCAGCCCAAACCAACCCCATCGTGGGATGCGTTAGGGTTTAAAATTTATGGTCTAACCCACATCAAGTGGGCTAGAGCCAAAGAAATTTGACTTGCGGGTTTCGTGGGTCAGCTCGCCAAATTTCTAACCTGCAAAAAGGCAAGCCTAATTTGGTGGGTCGGACTGCATGGACACTCCTACTAAGTATGATGTTCACTTGATCAATCCACCAGGACCACCACAGCAGTCAACTATTAATTAAGGAGTAATTTGCCAACCATAACTTATGAGGTGTATGTTGTCATGTTATATGTAATTTAAATCCGATACGGTATAAATAGCTGGTCAGATCAGTCTCTTGCAGTTTGGATCTGCTTGTATTACTCTATTCACTTGACTGGGGATGACTCCATAGTTGTACTTCAATCATTAATTTTTTTAAAAAAACTTCTACCTATCTCTATTTCTACATATATAGTTTAAACACAAACTTTTACCTTTGATGAAATTTACCCTACTAACTACCATATATTTTCATAGACAAGATTTACACCCTACGTAGATATGTGCTAAAGTACAAATTGAAAACCAAAAGAAGGAAATGTATAGATGCAGATGGAAGAATGGTCAAAAGGGAGTGAGGAATCCAAGAGATGAATAAATCCAAGCAAATTGCAAAGTCATGAAAATGATGTACATGTTTATATATGCTTAGAGAAGAGTACAGATCAGATGAATAATATAATTCGTTCTCATTATCCATGCATGACAACGTCACCTGCATGCCATGTTTTTATATATGTTTTCACATCAAATATATCCTACATTTGTGTTGTTTTAGTACCATGTCACTTTCCACCCTATAAAAGTACACTACTCAACTTTATTTCATCACATCTTCATTTTTTTTTTTTAATTTATGAAAAAGCCCACAATCGCTAGTTCTAGACCAACACAAATTGTCATCTAAAGCAAACTACCCAACCATCTCGATCCTTATACTATGGACCATGGTTCACAGTGCAATAGGGACCCTGGTGCATGTGAAATGTGTGTTATGTTGTGAGTTTTTGTGTCTTGTATTATGAAATTATGTACTTTAAAAGAGTATGAATTATGTACTTGTAACAAATTAGTAATTGTGTCTTATGTTATGAATTTCTATGTTTTGTGTTGTGAAATTCCCTGCCTATGAACACAAATTATGTACATAAATCATATTTTAAAAGTACGTAAATATATAACATGTGTATGTGTCTTGTTTGTGTTATAAAATTTTGTACTATACGAGTATGAATTCTATACCTCGTCGTTTCAATATATGGACCTTGGTCCATGATATAAATTGACTGAAGCCCCGAACTATCTTGGCTAGTGTATATTATTTTTTAAGTAAAATAATATGTAAATATATAAACTATTTTTTTTTATCGAAAGGAGGGGGAAACCCCGACAAGCTAGCACTGATAACAAACACGTTGCCTGGGCACACCCATGGAGTCATCAAGGAGCAAACCACGAATCGATGTCTCCGGTTGAGACATCGCGCTCAAGCCTCGAAGGTCACCAAGAGCTCTCTTCGTCAACCAATCGGTTACTTTGTTCTGTTCCCGGTGGAAATGAATCATACGCACTTCCCACACCATACGTAACCATCTTCTGCACTCACTAATAATATAAGCTATTTAGTCCATATGTATTTTAATATTTTCTTTTGTGTTACAAGAAAATAGCTTATTTTTGACATAGTACCTAAATTGCAAAGCTTAAAAATTAGTAGCTACTAACTTATTTTGAAATGTTCCTTAAAATAGTATTTCAAAATAAGTTATTATTTTAAGTTCTACATGTTTTACCAAATAGAGCTTATAGCTTATTTGTAAATTACAAATAAGCTATAGCCTATAGACTCCAGTTTTGTAAAAATCGCACCTAAATGCCGCTCAACCGTGGAGCTTTAGCATCTAGGTGCCACCTAATCGGCCAGCCGACTAGGCACCTATCTAGCACGACCGACTTGGCACCAAATCAGCCGAGTTATTATTATTATTAATTAATTAATTAATTAATTTACAATCCTAGATTCATGTGTAATATTTTTTAATGTGTCTGTATATATAAAATACAATACACAAACGCACAATCTTGACTTTTGTTTTTGTATTCCGCCTAGGCGGCCTAGGCACTAAGCAGGCCTTTGGCGCCTGACTAGCCCCTGGCGTATTTTGTAATCTTGATAGGCTCTAAAATAAATTCTACTAAACATAGTCATTGCCAAAAATATTATAAATTATAAACAAATTCCGACATACAAGGATATCGGGAAGAATTTTAAAAAATAATAATAATTTCGATGTATTTATCAACGTCTATGTGTGTTTGAAAATTTTGGCGCGGGAGGGTGATGGTCCATCATAAAATTAAGATGGATTGTCGAAACCTTGATATTCTTATGATGGGTTAAGGCCCATCACAATTAGCCAGGCCTTTGGGCTTAAAATGGGCTATTCTTCATGGGATCTATATATCTATACAATATATAAAAACAAAATCCTGAACTTTTAACTTCCTGCCCAATTCCTAAAAAATCTCTCTTTCTAATAAAATATATTGTTTTCTATTTTCTCATTCATACAATAATTCTGGGTAATACAATTCTTATTGTAATCTATCTATACTATATATAAAAACAAAATCCTGAAATTTTAACTTACCTTCCAATTCAATGATATTGTGATCGAGTTACATAAGTTTATAACTTTGATAAAATGTAATGACCGACCTCCTATCTTATTAAATGTTTTTAAAAAAATCATTTGAGCTATAAAATAGTTATTTAAGAAAAAGAACTTCAGACATCACCTAAGAGCCAAGTGATAATATGAATTAAACAAAGAAAATTCTTTCGTAGCCATTGATGATGAAAAAGTCATCAAAACAGTGGAAACAGCTAATCAAGAGACCACTTGTGTAACATTCATTGATGCTCTACTTCGATTTGTCCACATTATTACTTTGTACTAAGTATATTGTTTTTATTGTTGTGATTAATTGCATACATAGTAAGGATAAGGATCCCAATCCCGGCTGCAGCACTAATTCCATTGTAGGAAAGGGTCATTAACGCGTAATTAAGGCCGGTTTGCAAAATGCCAAGGAACTCTCTCAATCACCATAATTTCAATATGCACTGATTTCTTCTCCTAAAATGTTGAATTCTCAAGGGCTCCCCACGCATCAGTCGGACAGAGTATTTGAGATTATGTAAATTACAGAGACATGGTCAAATGTCGTGCGCACAAGGGATCTGCCCACTTTGAACATAATCTCACACTGCCGCCACCGAGATTCGAATTAACCTTTAGTCTCTGTCTA
Organism: Ipomoea nil; assembly: GCF_001879475.1. Taxonomy (NCBI): domain Eukaryota; kingdom Viridiplantae; phylum Streptophyta; class Magnoliopsida; order Solanales; family Convolvulaceae; genus Ipomoea; species Ipomoea nil. Next base: position 6,974,068 of record NW_017617116.1, read on the forward strand.
CTAAATCATTGAGTTAAGCCCGACAGACAATATGCACTGATTTCTCATCCAATGGATCAATGCGCCGGAGGCATAGAGTTGATATGATATATGAGATTGCATCATAGTAGTTATAGGCTAGAGAATGAAAGAAACACTAAGAAGGGGCTATTGAATCCTTTTATCGGAACGTGACATTGATTGCTACGCAACTATAAATAAATAAAGTTATACGTTCACTATTAACTATACTTTTTGGTGCAATGATGAGCACTTGATTTAACAATTGGTATCAGAGTAAGTCACGAGTGAAGTCAGTTATATTTAGAAGACTTCTTCCAACATTGTTACGTTCACCAAACTCAAAATCGAGACTATTTATTCATGACTCAAGAGGACCAAAACTCTTTCTAATTAAACCACGAGTCGTTTCATCCAAACTTGTTAAGGAATACAATTATTTAGTGAAAGAGAAATAACGTTGCTTTCCATTATCTTCAATTATACAAACAAATTCAGGCTATCCTAGGTTTTATGCCTGCAATTCTTGTACACATCCGCAATCCAACGTCAAAATTTGTCACACACCCTTTGTCATTTCCACCAACAACACAATATATATGGCAGGACATGAATCTAAAACCTCAATGCGATCCCATAAAGAAATCAATTCAAGAACAAACTTAACCACATGATTCTTGGTGATAATATAATGAATCTTCAATTCATTGTTTACACAAACTAACCGTTAACTGGATGAAGACAAGTCTATGGTCACAGCACGTGTGGTCGCTTCCCTTACGCAGGCAACGTCGCCAAGCCGGCAGGATGATAGTTAAATACATCAAGAAAATCCCAAGATTATATCATCATCAACACCATCTTTTGAACAAATGTATGTTTATCATGGGCATAAAAGGTGAAATTTTCTTGCTCCCACAGAATACTGAATGGTAAAATATAGTGTTGGGCGGTGGTCGGTAAATTAAAGTTGCACATTCGGGGTTATAGCTTTTGGCGTAGTGGCGTGAAGTTGGTCGTTCCAAACTAACTTTCATCTGTTAACCGCCTATAAGACGAAGAGGGTTCGTCATTTATTGACGGATTTTTCGGGATTTCTCACATCTCTCCTGAGGGAATTGTTTCTCCGTGTGATAGCCTGTAAGCACTTGATTTAACAAGTGATATCATCGAGGGAATTGTTGGGCGGAGGCCAGTAATGGGCCAAATCCATTAATGGGAGGCTGGTGGCTAAGAAGATTGTTAGCCGGAGGTCAGTAAAGGTCTAGTAACCTGCCTCTCGAAAATGTAATGGCGGACTCAGATCAGCTCAGCTCGGTGTCAGGTGCTATAAAGAGCCCACTGCGATGGTTAATCTTGTACTTTTAATTATCCATAATTTACCACTCAAGAACCAACTGAATTGCTTATGCAACAAGCCTTTTTGAATGATAATTATTGCCAAACATGATAGGTACTCAAACGCAAAGAAAAGAACTAGTACTAAACCTCTTAAACTAACTTAGATATTACTACATAATATTTTGAAGAGTTGATGATATAATCATGAGTTGGCCTGACATATATACTAAAAATGTACATTGACAAAGTGTTAAATCCTATGGCCTCCGATCCCTGTCTCTTTCTCTTCCCTTAATTTCCCCCCCAAAAAAAACCCACAAATAATAATCTCCTTCAACTTTGCTCAGATCAGCTCCCTCTTGTTGTTGTTGTTATCCTATGCCCAATTCAACCTAGAAATTATATCACTCCATCCCTTGTAGGAGCCCGCATCTCAACATGGAAGTCGACAACACCTCGGACACGTCGAGCGAGGATTCCGACCACCGGCCGGAAGATGACAACGCGGGTGTCGGCCGGTCCTACGAGTGCGCTTTCTGCAAGCGTGGCTTCACTAACGCTCAGGCTCTCGGCGGCCACATGAACATCCATAGAAAGGACAAATTGAAGGCCGCCAAGCAGAACAATAACATCTCTCATCATCATCATCATCATCATCATCAAGAACAATCTCATTCAACAAAGCAGCACCACTGTTATTCTTATACAGATACAAAGGCGGCGCCGCCGCCTTACCACCAGTTTAATTACTCGCCGCCGTCAAACCCTAGCTACCAACAAGTTTATTATCATCATACGAGGACGTACGGAGATTTCATGGGTGCTAATGATCTTAGCCTGAGAGTGGGTCCTTCAAACATGGAAGACGACGACGAAGATGAAGGGAGAAAGGAAGAATCTGATGATGACGAGGAGGAAACTGAGGTGGATTTGGAACTCCGTTTAGGACGTCACAAATACCGGTAAAGTAAATCTTCAAGTCACAACACAACAACGTTATTATATTCTGCTAATATATACATATAAAAAGGATGCATGTTCTGGGAATGAAGAGTTAAGAAACATGTTTTTCAAGTGGTAGCTAGAGAATAAGGGGTATGTTCGTTCTGGGGAAGTCTAAAGATTTGTTACTCTTTTGCTTCAATAACATTATCTTCATTGGATTATTGTTCTTCATTTATGGCTAAGTTTGTTGGGCTGCAGCTTCACGCCATTGAAACGTGACGACTGACTACAAGTATAAAGAAATAAAATTACGAATTTACTATTAGCTATAGTTTTTTGGCGTAACTATAAGTGTTTGATCGGACAATTGGTATCAGAGTATGTCATGCTTTTGAATGTTTTGCATGTCGTTGTACATTTGAGGTTGGCAGATTGTTGGGCAGTGACTTGGAGAGTCAAATCCAGCCTATTATTATCAAAATATAATGTTGATTGTTAGGCAAGTATAAAAAATAGCTTTTGGGGCAATAATAAGTATTGTTTCATCCTGACGAATTTCTTGAACAACTAAAAACCATACTAGTAACATACAATCTTAGGTTTTTCCCCATTTCATAGTAATTAATATAAACGAACCCCTAAAATGGCACCCCCTAATGTCTGTAAATGTGATTCTTGTCCACTTTATGGGATACTCCGAGGGGTTACATTGAAGCTTCATTCTAGTTATTCATCATCGTCTGCATTAATCTAGGAATTGAATCTTCAACATACATCTCTTAGTCTTTTCCTCGATCATGTCTTGTATTTTTGTATATATATGGTTCGAGATTCTTTTTTTGTTTTCTTTGGGAAGGAAAAATGTATTTTGCAATAAAATTAAATTGCATAGTGTCGCATCCTAAGCTAGTAATTCATCACTCTCCTGTCTTTACTTCTAATCTTTCCCTATGCTTTATCCTTGCTAGTATAGAGTTTTCTTCATCATCACAACTAAGTAGATCCATTTTCTAATAGTTATCTAGGTTCACTTCAAAAAATATGGGTTCCTAGTGTTGATTTATTTGATATCTAGATTCAGTTATAATTGATACTTGACGATATTGTGACAGTTTGAGATACCAACACTAGATACGGTGTAACTGTATCTAAGTAACTGTCGAAATAGTCAAAGCTCAATACAGTTGAATATCTAAAATCGACACTATGTGCTTTGCCATTATGGTGATGGTGGAAGCCTTAACTAAGTAAAATTTGAAAATTGATTTGCAATCATCTTGCATTGGTTTAAAGTGATGATCCTAACCACATTTTACCCAAAAATAAATAAATAAAATAAATTCACTTATAACAACAAAGTGCCTTATTTATTTAAACTATAATAATTTTTAGTATCTAGAAAACGTACTAATCTTTACCTCTTAACTTATTACTCATGAATGATGCATAGCTTTTTAACATGATGCACATAAATAAAAATTGATTATCTGACTTTGCAGTTAAATTAATACATTGCTAACCAATTGTTTAAACATATTGGGTTATGGGTTCATTAATGCATTCAATATGGTTGTCAAAAAGGACTTTAATTTACATAAAAATATGAAAGGAAAAAAACCATGAACTTATATGTGTCATATTGTAAGTCACTATCAAATTGTAATAGTGTGATGGATAAACTTAATTCTTATGTAATAGTTCTCAAATCATAAATGAGATTTAAATTGTATTAGGGAGACTTTGTGTGTTCGAGGAATTTAATTTGTAAGAATTAATTAAATTCGTGACATTCTAATATGATAATTATGCTTACCCACTCGATCAGTCACCCTTTCAATGCAAATACAGTGATTACTTGAAGCATGGATAATTTGATAGTAAATTACACTCTTTCAAATAATAAAATCAAATTCAAATTTACTTTTAAAGAAAATGTTGTGTTGAAATCTGACAAATGGTTAAAGATCCTGGCTATTGCCTATTGGGCCTTAACTAGATTCATTCCAATGTAGGTGAAATGCAAGCAATTGTTATATCGTACACCAGGGCACACAATACATTGTACGTCCAGCCCAAAACGACTCCGTTTTTATGTTAAGAGTTTATGTGTATTATGTTAGATTATATATATCATGTTATGAGTTTATGTGTATTCTACTATACAATTATGTACATTCGAAACATAAGTTTTCTTTTTTAGAGGTTAACGGCAGAAACGGGAAACAAAATTAAAAAAAAAAAAAAAAAAAAAAAAAAAAAAAAAACAGATACAAAATGACGTTATTTTGACCAGGACACAAAATGCAGTGTGCGCCTTGGTGCATGGTATAATTTGCCAAATGCATGCTAATGGATCTGGGTCAGTGCAAGTTGTTTGATTTATACTATACTATTCTTCTTGGGCCTAATTAATTAGAGTTTATTGAACCAAATATATATATATATATATATATATATATATATATATATATATATATATATTCTTTCCAAACTTCACCTCTATGACCAGTTAAGCTGCCCATACGAACAAATATATAGATACTTATAGCATCTTCTGATATCCCACGCTTATAAAATTAATCCAAATTCAATATAGATTGCACCCCCGGAGTTAAGCTTTTAATTTACTCGGTTTTAATTTACTCGGTAAAACGTCTGCCTACTGCATAGAACTCCTTAACATAACGCATGTATAAAAGAGTCTTTTTTTTTTTTTTTGAAAGTTACTGGTCCTATTACATTGTAGTATCTGTTCATATACTTTCTCAATCTGCTGAAACACAAAGAACCAATAACGCCTCCACTGAGGCTCGAACTCATAATCTTCCAAATGGAAGTCCAACCCGGGTACCATTAAACCACATAGTCCTGGTAAAAGAGTCTATTATTATTATTATTATTATTATTATTATTATTATTATTATTATTATTATTATTATTATTATTATTATTATTATTATTATTATTATTATTATTATTATTATTATTATTATTATTATTATTATTATTATTATTATTATTATTTATTATTATTATTATTATTATTATTATTATTATTATTATTATTATTATTATTATTATTATTATTATTATTATTATTATTATTATTATTATTATTATTATTATTATTATTATTTATTATTATTATTATTATTATTATTATTATTATTATTATTATTATTATTATTATTATTATTATTATTATTATTATTATTATTATTATTATTTATTATTATTATTATTATTATTATTATTATTATTATTATTATTATTATTATTATTATTATTATTATTATTATTATTATTATTATTATTATTATTATTATTATTATTATTATTATTATTATTATTATTTTATTATTATTATTATTATTATTTTTTTTTTTTTTTTTTTTTTTTTATTATTATTATTATTATTATTATTATTATTATTATTATTATTATTATTATTATTATTATTATTATTATTATTATTATTATTATTATTATTATTATTATTATTATTATTATTATTATTATTATTATTATTATTATTATTATTATTATTATTATTATTATTATTATTATTATTATTATTATTATTATTATTTATTATTATTATTATTATTATTATTATTATTATTATTATTATTATTATTATTATTATTATTATTATTATTATTATTATTATTATTATTATTATTATTATTATTATTATTATTATTATTATTATTTATTATTATTATTATTATTATTATTATTATTATTATTATTATTATTATTATTATTATTATTATTATTATTATTATTATTATTATTATTATTATTATTATTATTATTATTATTATTATTATTATTATTATTATTATTATTATTATTATTATTATTATTGATTATTATTATTATTATTATTATTATTATTATTATTATTATTATTATTATTATTATTATTATTATTATTATTATTATTATTATTATTATTATTATTATTATTATTATTATATTATTATTAATTATTATTATTATTTATTATTATTATTATTATTATTATTTTATTATTATTATTATTATTATTTTTTTTTTTTTTTTTTATTATTATTATTATTATTATTATTATTATTATTATTATTATTATTATTATTATTATTATTATTATTATTATTATTATTATTATTTATTATTATTATTATTATTATTATTATTATTATTATTATTATTATTATTATTATTATTATTATTATTATTATTATTATTATTTTATTATTATTATTATTATTATTATTATTTATTATTATTATTATTATTATTATTATTATTATTTTATTATTATTATTATTATTATTATTATTATTATTATTATTATTATTAAATGTCAAACCCACAGCTCATTTAAAAGCAAATCTCTACCCATTTCCTCTGTCCCAAATCAAACGCAAAGAGATGGCGAGAAGCAGTGAAAAAAAAAAAAACAAAAAAAAAAAACAAGAAGCAGTGGGCAAGAAAAAAGGCGATAAACAAATGGTGGCAAGGATGAGGATGACTCGGGTTAGTCTTTTCTGGGCAATTTATATCATGGATTATGGTCTACATAGCATTATGGACTCTAAATCGAAACGACGACGTACAGAATTCATACTTGTAAGATACAAAATTTCATAACAAAAGACACGAAAAATCACAAGACAAGACATATATACATATGTTATATATTTACTAACATATTTTTCAAATCTAATTATGTATATAATCTGTGTTTATAGGCACAAAATTTCACAATACAAGATACATAAATTCATAATATAAGACATAATTACTAATTCGTTTCAGGTACAAAATTTCACAACACAAAAAAACAAAACAAAAAACTCACAACAAAAGACATATATATGAAATAAGGTCCACAGTACATTGTGAACCCTGGTCCATAGTATGAAGATTGTCATTTTTGTTGTTGTTGTTGTTTTTTGTTTTTTGCTTTTTTTTTTTTTTTTTTTTTTTTTTTACCTATAATTTGGCAATTAAAAAACATAGATCGATTGTGTTTTGAAAACGCTAGTTGCACCAGCGTTTTGAAAATCAACTAATTAGTGCAATCAACTGAATTAGGATTGTTGTTTGTTTGCAGGTCCTTGTCCTAGACTCCTAGCTAGGCAAAGAAAATATATTTAATAATTTTAATACATATATAGGAATTCATGTTCACGAACCTTCCTATATGAATAAACTCCATCTACGCTAAAAGACGACACAAATCTTATATATTTCGATTAAATTAACGATTCTGCCGTACCACTTTATGTACCCTGCTGACCCTAATTATCTTATATATATTATATATACCTTTGAAGATGGATGGGCAATTGGGCATGGGTAGGTAATACTTTTAACACAACTCTAGCATAAGCTATTGTTTTCGTTTTATTTAATTTGCTTTCCGGTTTTAGAAAGTTTTGGATGGGGTAGATGAATGGGCTATTAATTTTTTGAATTGGCAAAATGTGAGAGAGTTTATACAACGAAAATCTTATGATATATATTTTGAGCATGTGATATTATATATAATATATTCAAGGTGATAATTATGTTTGTGTGGAGTAGGGGATGGCAAAGCATCGCCTCATGAGAGTTAAGGTAGTTGTATTTCTAGAGTTTGAACTTGAGACTTCTGACTAAGCTAGAAAAGACATACGTTATCTTTCTCACACGTACTCCTCATAGGTCTCGAAAACAATCTTTATTAAATCAATACTATGGGGCCGGGGTGAGGGCACTTGGGGTACGGTGGGCGATTCCACCTTTTTGTCACAAGAGAAAATGTATAACATTAGACATTACATGTATGAGTCATGAAAATTCGGTTCATAATTCATACAAATATCAAATATTAAAGAATTTGTAAAACTTAAAAACAAGTAGAAGTAATTTATTTTTTTTGACGAGAAAAATTTACTTCCACTATTCGAATGTGTGTGTTGGATAAAACATGTTCTTATATAATAGCTCGCAAATCATTCTACCATCTTAATCCTTCCACTCAAGTTAAAGACTTGTGCTACCAAGCCCATTAACCTTTTTGTGTGTGTATACGATATCTAGATTCAACTCATGTCAAAAATTAATTTTCTGACTTTATAATTGTATTGATAGAGTGTGCTTATCAATTAACACAAATTATTGAGATAGATCCAACCTTTCAACTATTTTTCAAAGAAAGGAACGAACCAAAAAGTGATATTTTCCCAAAAATATTCTCAAGAAAGAAAATTCTTCCAATGGCATGAGTGGTCATATGATAAAGTCAAAAAAGGCAATGGAAAGATATTTATCAGCTAATAGTATTTTTCAATTTGTTGGTCATCAATATTTTGTAATATATAATTATTGTTTTACTTTAACTAATTATAAAATTGTCGCATCATATTTTTAATATTGAGGAAAGAAACAAAAAGAAGAATGAATTTACGGGCTAAATGTGTTTGCTAATTTAATAAAGAGCTATACTCTAAGGGATCTTCAAATTAAAAAGTTAAATTTACCTAACACTTTTAAGCATAATCACCTAGCTTAATATTTTTTCAAATTTTAACTTCTAACTTATGGTTTTCCAGCTTTCAACTACTTATCAGCTTTTCAGCTAAGTTTGCTAGACAGTCCATATCCAATAGTACAAAGCCAATCCAATTACTATCAATTTTTATTTATAATAATCAGCATTTAATTTGTTTATTTAGTAAGTCCATCCACTAGCTAAGCCTATGGGCAGAATCGAAATCCATGGATCATGGTATTCCATTCTTTTCTACATAAATTATGTGTTGATAATGATGATGATGGATATAATGAAGGATGACAATTAATTGAATTGAATTATAGATCATCACTTAATTGGAGGATAAACAATCTTTCAATTAGCACCGTAGCTTTGGCTTTTGTCTACATTATTATTAATTATGTTACTGTATTTAATCCATTGTATCCATACATGTTTGAATCACAAAAACCATTTTTTTAAAAAAAATAAAAATTTGTCTTTCAATTCTAGCCCACCGCATAATAATGTTCGGAAAAGTGGGATTTTTCCTATTAAAATTACTTTGTACAATTACTTATGTATCAACGAGACAACATTTGTAAAGTTTGAAAGGGGGGAGTGGCCGAGTGGGTAAATTGAAGCATGCTTCTCGTACTTGAAAGTCATGAGTTTGATTATTGTCAATACTTTTTTAGTTAAATTTGTAGTATATAGTTTTTTAGTGTGATTTACCACACCTCCTATATGGTTTATATGTTATTACATAGAAGTAGCCCGCATGGGCAGCTCAGTCGGTCACAGGGGTGAAGTTTGAGAACAATGACCTGGGATCGAGTCTCACCAGTGACAGTGTGGGAGTAACCTCTCAAAGTGAGGGGGCTCTTTGTGCGCAATAAGCAAAGGTCTAGCCTCTGTGGGGGCTCTTTGTGCGCAATAAGCAAAGGTCTAGCCTCTGTGTTCAACTGAGAGTGACGGGGCTCTTTGTGCGCAGTAAGTGAAGGTCTAGCCCCACTGGGGAACAACCTCTCAAAGTGATGGGGCTCGGGCTCTTTGTGCCTGAGTTACCATAATTTACATCCTTCCAGATGATCTGTTGGGACTAAGTTACCATAATTTACATCATTCCAGACGATTTTTTGAAGCGTAAGGGCTCTTGAAATTGGGGATTCAACCTTTTAGGAACAATGTTATTACATACATGTAGGTAGCTAGTGACATAAAGAAAATAATTTTAGGCCAGCAAGAGATATGTATAGACTCGTAATGTTATTTATGACCACTTTTGGTTTGTCAGAAATTGACAAATTTTCAATTTTAACTAAAATATACACATAATTATTATCATTATTTATTTATTTATGAACTTTGACTTCACATACCTAGCTAACTATCTATTTACTTAATTAATTACTTGTATCACCATGACACCATCTGCCCATTTATTTATCTACTCCTATTACCACACTCTCATTTTAATCGTATACTTATTTATCTACCTACCACTATAACTATATTCATTACAAATTTCTCTTACTTTACCTACCGGTATCTATCTTATTTATTCTCCATCTACATATTATCTTAACATAAGTTACATACACTTAGTGGTAAACATTATTTATATTATGCAATTTCAATAAATTTTTAAGCTCTAGGTGAACTTGACAAGTTATTAGTTTGCAAATTTTTAGTTATATTACATTTGAATATAAATTCAGATCGGATATAGGATGTTAAAATTTTCTTGAAAAAAAATTAAAATATTTTTTTGTCCAAATCAAAAATATTATACATATTAGGTGTACTTCAAATTTTAAATTTATGATTAATTTAAAAATATTATTGAAGGTATCGGTCCAAGTGGCCAAATGACAATGAAGGCCCCAAAAAAACATGGCTCAATTACCATATACACTACTTCTACTTCTTCCTCTACTATAAATATTCATGGTCAAAGATTTAAACAAATCATCTACATCAATACGATAAACGTGATCGGTCTTCATCCTCTCCTAAAAATTTCCTAAATTATTCTGAACACGAGAGCTCTCTAAACTAATGTACATGTATAGAATTCCTTGAAACATAGTGAATTTGACTTGACACTGCTGAAAAAGACTTATTATGATTTTCACGTAAAAATTCTGATGTCCATGTTTTTTCCTGCAATTTATTTATATTTTACTTCCGAATTTATGTTGAGCCAACCCCATAAAAAATCAACATTTATAATTATGAAAAATAAAATTGAATTTGAAAAACAAGCGTGGATAAATACCAAAATAAACAATGAGAGAGAAATGAAAATCATTGGATTGACATCAAACACAAAAAAGGAATCTACTAACAGTGAGAGGAGATTGATCACATATTTCTGAGATATTTATGAAACATTAGCCAATAATGTGTTGCTTCTGTTGCAGATTAATGACATTTTTATTTTATTTTTTTGCTAAAGAATTTATTCTAATCCGAAGAGGTTAATGTTTGCAAAGTTGAAGTGTTCGCATTCATCCAACAAGACGTGATTCAGACAATTACATATGACTGATGATATGACCTTATAAGTTTAGGAAATTAAAAAAAAAAAGTTCTCAGATAAGACAGGGGTTTTATGCAGGAAAACTAATAAATCAATAAACAAAAACAAAAAAATTGAGATTCAAATATCTATCATTAAAAAAAATTAATTTAATCTCTCTTTAAAATAAAATAATTAAGTAGATTTAACTTGGTTAGGTTATTATATATAGTTAAGGGTAATGTTATAAATTGTTGGAAAACCATCAAAGCTAAGGTTTTATTATTTAGACCTACAATAATACTACTTATGCTTTCTTATATACATCTAACAATATATATATATATATATATATATATATATATATATATATATATATATATATATATATATATATATATATATATATCGGGGTAGGATCAAATGAGAACAAGATTCTCATGTAAAAATGTGGACTGATCTCAGCTATCTAGGTCATTAGCGTTTATCAATGGCAGAGGGTTTTAGTAATAAAAAAAAATTGGGGTCAATTTGATAGTTTTTTTAAATTTTAAAAACATGGTTTATTTTATAATTATTGAAAACTTGAAAGTTTAGTAATGGTAAAATTCTAGCATTTGATTTCTCAATATAGAATATGTGGATGTGTTCACACTTTTTACAGGAGAATATGTTCTCACCTGAACCTCCTCCCCCCCCCCCCTCCCTCCACCCCACACACACATATATTGAGGATCATATGAGAACCATGCCTTAGCGGTGAACGTGAAAACTGCATGAATATACATAATTTATTACACGAATGCACATGCGACTACTTTAAATTCTCCACCATCATGCAGTAATTTGCAGGTTCTCACCTAATGCATGGTTCTTTTATGAACGCAAGCATATATATATATATATATATATATATATATATATATATATATATATATATATATATATATATATGTTCAAGTGAGAAAATGTATTTAGGAAAAAAATTAATAATCAATCCCAGCTTTACATCAATAAAAAACGAATGGATCATATCATTTAAAAAAAAAACACGGTCACATTATTATAATTATTGCCAACTTTACCGGACAACTTTTATCATTATACATTGCACTTTTTAACAATGGACAATACATTACTAGGTAACTTTTAAAAATATCAACGAGAAAATAAATTTAGGGTTACTTATTAATTTGTCGATGTTTAATAATTCCATTATGAATTTTGTAAAATCAGTCACATTGAGAAGAACTATAAGGAAAATACAATGTATCTATAATTAAGGACAAAAAAAATATTACTATAATTCGGGGTCAAAACGTCATTTTTCTCCTTTAAAAAAATTCTTATGGGTGGTCCTTTTCTATGGAAGAGGAAAAAGGTAAAGCAAACTTCCATCAAGTGAAAGTGGTAGAGAAGGAAAACATGCTAAGAAGCAACATTATATGTGGTTTAAGTAATTGGAGTGGGCTATAATTCAATGTGTGCATGTGGTTGTTACTTCCATACTATATAAGGTGTGTATTGGGAGTCTCACTTGTGTCTTAATTTGCTTATGCACGTGCTTTGTTTCTTCCTTCTTCTTCTCCCTTTCACATTGTACCAATTAGGCAAAGATGCATATATAATTGCATAAAGTAACAAAAGGTGCCCTTTCACTTTCTAAATTAAACTTCTTCATCCCTTCTCCCATTTTCCACTAAACACTTTTTTTGCTTTTCTTTTTGCATACAACATTGAAGCTTTATAGCTCATTAACTCAAATCCGAAGAGAGTTTGATTCTTATTAAAGGAAGAACGATTATTAGTAATCCACTTATTACTGATTATACTAGGTTGTTGGGTTTACTGAACATTTTAATTTTTATATATATGTATTCACTTTAGTATAGATCTGATTTATTTTGTAAAATATAAATATCAAATTTATAAAAATGGTTTTTATTATTTTTTAAAGCAAAGAAACAATTATATTAAATCATCAAAGAGTTCAAGATGGGCTCCTACACCCTCCATCTTAGCTAATACATGAGCAGCTTTTTTTTTTTTTTTTTTTTCAGACAATAATTTTAAATTTTCGTTCACTTTTCGATTGTCATAAATATTAAAATTTTCATCTCAGTGTTATTTACAAAGAGAACTCTTAGGTATGCTAGCTAGTTAGACATTTGACTTGGTAACCACGAAGTTTCAAATTCACATCTCAGTATAATAAGTTGCTTATTAGCATTTTTAGTTTGAACCAGTAAACTATTTACTATCCTGTAGGTTGTAGTTGTTTGTTCGACTAAAATTACAATGCGAGCTTAACTTAAAGCATACATTTAAGAAGGTGTTGCAATTTTTATTTTTATTTTAGTAAAGCAACATATGGTAGCTAGAAGAGTAGAAGACCAAATGGACAGCCACTTGAATTCAAAATCTATATATTGGTGGGACATAATGCTCAACTCAGCTTAGTAGACTCCTTCCTAACTAGTACTCTATTTTGGATGTGGTGTTTCTCTCCTAACTTGTACTTTATTGGATAGTGTCTCTCTGCAAACTAGTATTCCATTGAATGTGGCCCTTATTTCTTAACTCCTCCATGTCCATTACAACATTGTCACAATAAATTAAATTGAGTCATGCATCATATTGTCTAATTCATTCATTTACAAGGGCCTATACTTTTTTAAAAAAAAATCCATTACCACGAATCGTCGAGTAAACTTTTGACATTCTAATATAAAGTCAAAGATCGGTGTCACTTGACCACAATACAAAGTCTTGAGTGACCTATACTTATTTATTAAGCTCTTCTAACATATACTCTCTCTTACCATACTATGATCTCCATTATGTGTATGATTATATATTCTTTTTCAAAGTTTTACTTAAAATTTCTATGTATGTCGTATTGTAAGAAAAACAATTATTGATGATATGAATAGTGAATTGATTGTACACACTATGTTGTAGAATATATTGTTGTTATTTTAGAAGAAGCGATTTTACATATAGTGCAAACTTGTAAAAGCAACATTGTCACTCAATAGTAGTAGTGAGCGTTATGATCGTGCACAACATAGAATATGCATGGATGAGATGGAAGAGATCCAAGAGGGAAATATACATTTTACAGGTGTATTCCACTTACTTAATCTTTTTTTTTTTTTTTTTTTTTTTTTTTTTTTTTTTTTTTTTTTTGTATTACTAATCTAGTAAAGACCAATAAATTAAGATTACATATTCTAGACAAATTTTGATAAGGGAATTGATATATACTATAATAGATACTTCGTATTAAATAACGAATAACAGCCATATATAACTTTACATTACCAATATATTTTTATTTCAAATACAATCGTGATGTTATAAAGTCCTTTAATATTGAGGCTAGATCACACCCCACTCAAACATGTTAACCCAAACATTAATTAAAATCCAAATATTCTTTAAATTAAATGCAAAATAAGAAAAAGGGAAAATGACATTTTTTCCCCCTGAGTTATATACCTATAGCATTTTTTCCCCTGAATTATTGAAGTGGCTGTTTTTCTCCCTGAAATGTTAAATGGACATATTTACCCTTAAAATAAATGTTTCATTTATTTTTTTTTCTCCAACAAATTATGACCATAATTTGGTTCAAACCAAACAAACACTATAGCAACCAAACTGAAATATTCCAATTACAATTTAGAATTGAAACCCAATATTTAGAGTTTATTAAAATCGTGAACCGGAACGAACGGTTCATGTTCCGAACTGAAAAAATAAAATACATTTATTGTTGAATTTAGACTATTTTAAAATAAAAAATAAAATTTTAAAATAAAGACGGTTTAAAATCGCGAACCGGATCCGGAACCGCCGGTTCACGGTTCAAGATTCAATTTTTTTGATACATAATTTTAATAAATTGACATCTAAATATTGGGTTCTAGATCTGAATCATAACCGAAAACTTTTAATTCGATTGCTTTAGTGTCTGGTTCAGTTCAAACCGAACCGTGGTCATCCCTACGTATACGCAATAATTTGTTGGAGAAGTAAAATAAATAAAATGTTTACTTTAAGGGTAGAAATGTCAATTTAATATATCAGGGGGAAAAAACACCACTTTTTAAATAATTGAGAGGACTAATGTGCTTACCTAAATAATTGAGAGAAGAAAAGTGCTATAAGTATATAACTCAGGGGAAAAAAGTGTCATTTTCCCTAAGAAAAATACATTTACATGTGATAATTATACATACACCACACCTAAGAAGAATTCCAGCTCAACAGGAGTCCTTTTGCCACCCTAACCACGTGTGCAGCACGCGCCGCCGCTGAGCTTGCTATATTGGTAATGGCCACGTTGGCTAATATCTCCTCCATACCAACACGCCAAACTTCTTGTTATAGAGAGAGAGAGAGGGAGAGAGAGAGAGAGTAAATTAATTACTAATAAATAAATTGAATCACATTTTATTGGGAGGCTGAATAGGACGTTTTTAAGCAAAAGTGCGTCTAAGTTCTC
Organism: Ipomoea nil; assembly: GCF_001879475.1. Taxonomy (NCBI): domain Eukaryota; kingdom Viridiplantae; phylum Streptophyta; class Magnoliopsida; order Solanales; family Convolvulaceae; genus Ipomoea; species Ipomoea nil. Next base: position 6,989,896 of record NW_017617116.1, read on the forward strand.
TTCATGTAAGCATGTGGGACCCACCTATTCTCTCCCCCTAGATTTTCTCTCTCCCTCCCCTCTTCTTCCCCTTCCTTCTTTGCTTCCTTTTATCTCTGTCTCTCTCTCTCTCTATATATATGTATATATATATATATATACACACTAGTATAACATAGTACAGTATTTATTTACATAACATAAGAGCTTAGGTAAAATCTTGGAGAATGACATAAACAAAACATTGAATCTAGTATTCATGTGTACTAAATATAATATTTATGTGTATTTATGGTTGGGTGTATGGGAACTGCAGCTTTGATGGGTAGGGAGTGAATAAAACCCCCCCATTTTTGGCCTGCTCTGCTAAGCTCGCCACGCTTTGGAGTGCAGAAACTGGGTGCTAATGTGGTACCCGGTTTGTGTACGGCTGGATCTTTGAAGATTCTCCTCCGGTGGCGGCGGTGGTGCTGGGGGAAAACGGCGGTTTCTCTTGTCGTTTTGAGAGAGCAATGCGAGGGGGAGAAGTATGAAATATGTGTATGCATTTATATATGTGTGTGGATGTTGTGGGGGTGAAAGATGAGATCTGAGGAGTGGATGTTCTTGGGGTTTGTTCTGCTCTTCCAATTTCAAGTGGGGATGTGAGAATTTCAGGTAAAAATTCAATCTTTATTCTACATTGTTATGATTTTGTTGTTGTTCTCACTGGGAAATTGCATAAAGATCTTGTTTTTTCTTAACTAGGTTTTGGTTCTGATTTTGGGGTTCTGTTTTTCTAATTCATGATTAAGGTTAGGGAGATGGGTTGTCATCATAGGTTGTTTGTTGGATGCCATTCACATTTGTATTATTATATAATTAGTTTAATTAGGGATGCTCAAAATTGATCTTCTGTGTTCATGGGTAGTTGATGATTCAATTATCAGATTCTTTGGTGGTGAAGATGTTTGATTTCTTGCATAGTTGCATATCTTAACCTTTGGTGTTTGTGTATAAGTGCAGTTACATAGTTTCATAGTTTCATAGTCATTAAACATTTTAATGTTTTTGTTTGTTTGTTTTGTCTGTGTGAATGAAATCTTTAGTGAATTGAGTGTTAGAAAGGTGTTGTTAGATTGACAGGAGGGAGGATGTATGAACTATGAAGTTTTTCGTCGAGATTGATTCGGGTGGCACTGGTGAGTTCCAAGAAATGGATTAAGGAATGTAGGATATAAGGTACGATGTTGAGGATGTCGGTGTTGAAGCTGTTGGTTTTGTCGGTCCACATTGCGGTAGCAGCTGCGGATAATGGGTTTGCTCGGTGTAATTGTGAGTACGAGGGGTTTTGGAGCATTGAGAACATTTTGGAGTGCCAAAAAGTTAGCGACTTTTTGATTGCGGTGGCCTATTTTTCCATCCCGATTGAGCTCATTTACTTCATCAGCTGCTCGAATGTCCCGTTCAAATTGGTGCTGTTTGAGTTTATTGCGTTCATTGTGCTTTGCGGGATGACCCATCTGCTCAACGGGTGGACTTATTACGGCCAACACTCGTTTCAGCTTATGCTTGCTCTTACGGTTTTCAAAGTTTTAACTGCCATGGTCTCGTTTGCTACTGCCATAACCCTTATGAGCCTCATCCCGTTGCTGCTGAAGGTGAAGGTGCGAGAGCTTATGCTGAAGAAGAAGGCGTGGGATCTTGGTCGGGAAGTTGGGATAATCAAGAAGCAGAGAGAAGCGGGGTGGCATGTCCGGATGCTCACCCAAGAAATCCGCAAGTCACTCGATCGAGACACGATACTCGATACGACTCTGAGCGAGCTTTCGAAGACGTTGGATTTACATAACTGCGCTATTTGGATGCCGAATCAGGGCAGAACGGTAATGAACCTGACTCACGAGGTGCGGGAGAGGAACTTTCCCGATGTGGATGACTTCTCGATCCCAATCCTCGACACCGATGTTCAAGAAATTAAGTGCAGCGATGAAGTGAAGCTACTCGAGCCTTCGTCGCCTCTCGCTGCCGCGAGTAGTGGAAGGAGTAGCGAGCCGGGATGTGTGGCGGCGATAAGGATGCCGATGCTGAGGGTTGCTAATTTTAAAGGCGGAACGCCCGAGCTCGTCCCTGCTTGTTATGCTATTCTCGTTTTAGTCCTCCCGTCTGGACAGGGCCGATCTTGGGGCAACCAGGAGATTGAGATAGTAAAGGTCGTTGCCAATCAGGTCACCGTGGCTATATCCCACGCTGCCGTGCTCGAGGAGTCTCAGCATATGAGGGACAAATTAGCCGAGCAAAACCGAGAACTGCAGCAAGCGCAGCAGGGTGCACTGAGGGCCAATCAAGCGAGAAACGCGTTTCAAACGGTCATGAGCAACGGGATGAGAAGGCCCATGCACTCGATCTTCGGTCTTCTCTCGATCTTGCAGGACGAGAACTTGAACAGCGAGCAGCATCTTCTTATAAACGCGATGGTGAAAACCAGCAACGTTATCTCGAACCTAATAACCGATGTGATGGATTGCTCCACAAAAGACAACCGGAAATTCCCACTCGAGACGAGGTCCTTCGAGCTACACTCTATGATCAAAGAGGCGGTCTGTGTTGCCAAGTGCATCTGTGCTTACAAGGGTTACGAATTCTCTGTCGAAGTCGACAAATCCCTGCCTAATCACGTTATGGGAGACGAAAGACGAGCTTTCCAGGTTATTCTGCATGTAGTCGGGAATCTCTTGAAGAACAGTAATGGGGGGTGCCTTAAATTTCATGTAGTGCCCGAAAGGTCTAGTCAGGGAGGAAACGATTTAGGTTGGAGAAGTTGGCGATCAAACTCGTCCCGGGAGAATGTCTTTGTCAGATTTGAAATTGGGATACACGGAAACAATTCTCAACCCGAACACACAACATCCAAAGCCGTGAATTTTAATCAAAAATATTCCGGAAAGGATTTCGAGGGAAGCTTGAGCTTCAGCGTCTGCAAAAAGCTAGTCCAGGTATCTTTCCCGTTATAACAATACTCTCGTACTGCTGTACTAATTGTTGAGCATATAATATATATAAACATAAATGTGCAATCCAACTTTCAGTTTAGGCTTTTAGTTGAGATGGTGTCGAGGTTGAAAAAATCTCTAGGCACCCTCTAGGTGCCTGGGGACTGCCTAGGGCACCTAGAGCCGGGGCGCCTGGGGACTGCCTAGGGCACCTAGAGCCGACCGCCTAGCGCCTAGGCGCCGATTAATCGGCGCCTAGGTGCGATCTTTGCAACACGGGATGGAGCACATGCTTCAATTCTAATCATTGCAAGACCCTTTCGTTTTTAATTAACTGCCATCGTTTTAACTGTATTTATGCGTGTGCAGTTAATGCAAGGAGACATCTGGGTATCCCCGAATCCGATGGGTTTCGATCAACAAGTCATGGCTGTTGTCCTGGGATTTCAACTCCGACCCTCGGTCGTCATAGGCATATCGGAATACGGCGATTCTTCCAACCGGACGCATTCCGACTCTCTTTTCCGTGGGCTCAATGTTCTGTTAGCCGACTACGATGACGTGAATAGAGCAGTAACCCGCCGCATGCTAGAGAAACTCGGATGCATCGTTTCTTCGGTTTCATCTGGATATGAGTGCTTAGGCTGTCTCGGCACCACAATATCCTCGTTCCAAATCGTGCTTTTGGATCTTCACCTACCCGATCTGGACGGGTTTGAAGTCACGATGAGAATCCGAAAGTTCAAAAGCCGTAACTGGCCACTGATCGTTGCTCTAACATCAAACAACGATGCGGGCATCCGTGGAAGATGCTTTCAGGTTGGGATGAATGGCGTCATCTGTAAACCGCTATTCTTGCAGGGAATTGCAGACGAGCTTCAGAAAGTTATGTTAATGGCGAGCCGAACCATATCATGAAGAGGACACTCCACAACCATTGATCATATGATAAGGCAAGGGAATGAAAATCAAATTAAAGACAAACCACCGTTACGTTGCAGATGAAATCTGTTGAATTATCGCTCCCTCGATAACAATGAAGAATACAGTTGCACAGATCACGCAAACTCCATCAAGTCGGTATAGAAAGTCACTTCTTTATCTTGTCATCCCTATATTCAGTTCTCGGATCTTTATCTAAACTTACATATTTACTCCGAGTTGACATCTAACTAGCAAAGTTTCTTATAAAATACTAGTTTGTGCTCCAGCAAAATCGATAGGAAGTAGCAGTGACATTCAATTATTCTACAGAATATTCAATTAGAAAGTAGTAGTAAGCAGAAACTGTACTGTTTTGTCATAAAAGCAACCTCGATTAATCTGGGACAATGGTTTTGAGCCATGAATTCAGTTGAATATGTTGCTTTAATGTCTCTGTAAATCTGGGTGGTTGAGTAGTCTAGTTCTGATGAATCTTCATCCTCCAATATGAATATTGATGAATCCATATCTGGTGCAGTGGTACTTCTGGATTTGGTTGTTGAATCTGGGTGGTTGAATGAATTTTACCCTTGTTTTGTCTGACTATATTCTAGATCCCATGAATTAGCCTTTTATTTCGTTGTCATTGAAAATAAGATTAAATCCCTGTTCGGTAAAATAGTTAGCCTATCAATCAATTTGATCACTATTAGTTGTTTGCTTGGTTAAACAATCAATATGAGTGTTTGATTAATTAACTTTTTGTAATAGTTTATTGCTTCAAAATATTAAAATTCAAAAAGCTGTTCAAAGTAACTTTTTGAGAAAGTCATTCTGTATGTAATCAGCTAATTGCTAATTTACCAAACATTTTTTTACAGTTAGTTAATATTCTCAACTAGTTAATCTTATTAACCCAATCAAATAACAACTATAAGCTAACAGCTATTTACTCGACATTCTCTAAATGTTGATTGGTTGATCACAAAGTCTTAGTTTGTGTTTATCAAGACACAAACTTGATGCAGCATGATTGATGGTTTCTTGAAATAAGTTAAGGATGAGGTATTGAGGTGTACTCCACGACAAAAATAGGTTGCTTAGAATTTTCTTATTTCTCATCAAATACTCCGATTAGATTAAGAAAAGACAAGTTGATGAATCCGATGTTTTTACCTGTGGAATGGCCCCACCAATACCATATTCATTTTACCTTCTTTCCAAGCAATGGACCAAAGTAAAACACTCATTTTGGTCTTAAGCCACATTGAGTGATTATATTGATGGAAGTTATGAGACAAAAAGAGGAGTATTTTCTAACTTCAATTTTTTTGTTGCGTAATCCAGAGTTTCCATCTTCAGACACAGTGACTAATTTCTTGACTGAATTGTAGACATTTTTATTAGGTGAGACAGTTGGCTTGAAGATTTAAGACTGCTCTATACCCAAAGTCAAGAATCAAACCTTTGATCTCTTCTTCTTGGTCGTGTTTCGAAGCCAACATTCTTCTTCCCTATTGCTACTTTCTTTGCTGCTTCTTTGGGAAACATTCTTATTACTGTGCCAAATGCCCAAATGCAACCTTAGCTCAACACTGATGGCGGTGTTCTAGAACTCTATCATCGTACGTAAGTACAAGCTAAGGATATTTTGGAAGAAATAAGATGATGAGATATGAATACAGGAATGAAGTGTGGTGGGAAATGCAGTAACTAATCCCATTATTGCATGACAGGATTTTATTGGGATCACATAAGGCCATGAACACATGAAATTGTTAACTATATTTAAAGGAAGTTTACATCATCACATCAATCAACTTATTGGTTTCATTATCTTGATAAAGAATCCACTAAGAGCATCCCCAACAACACCAATTTTTTGTCAAATTTTTTTCTTGCCAAGAGGGAGGGAAGGGAAGAGAGAGGAAGAGAAAGGGGAAAAGTTAAACTGTTTACACGCCCACTAGGCGCTGCTGCGTGAAATACGTACAAAAAGTTGAATCTCCAACACTTGACAGAGCATTTAATTAGGACGGTGACTCATGACTCAGTAGACTGAGCATTTGAGACGATGACTCAATAGTTCAGTAGACAGGACCAAATGCCGGTGTGTATAAGGGATCTATCAACTTTGGACATAATTCATACTGTTGGTTTGAACCTTGGTTACTGTTTACTGAACCAGTGAGCTAAACTCGGACCCTGACAGTAATTGTAGGATTCTGAAATAGCAAATGGAAGACATCATTCAATTTGGCAATAGTATAATATCAGTTTAAAGTTTTAGTTGAAAAGAGGCATATTATTTTGCTGCAAAGTGGAAGTGGTGGAGCGTCTATGCACTTTGAAAGAAAAGCAATAATTAATTTTGTTTTTACTGGCCTTAGCTTTTCCATGGAGGGGATGATTAGTTTAATTAGCAGGGAAAAAAAAATAATTAAAGTTAGCAATTATTGAACTTAACAGGGTCCCATTACATTAATTATACGTTCATATTATAAAATTATAATTAGGCATATTCTAATAAGGTTTTTAATCAGGTTAATCCAGAGATAATACGTCAGTTCATGTGAAGAGGGTCCTTCATGTTCCCTGCCGACTTTATTTAATTAGAATTCTTCTTTTAAAAGAACAAACAAAAATTAAGTTAATTAGGATGCTTTGAGTGTGTATAAAATATAGTATTGTCCCATGCATACAGCTCAACTGGTTAATCAATTCAAAATAAGTTTATAAGTTTTGTTTTAGTAATCGCCGCAGGTTCAAATCCTATCAATAACCGTAAGCACATCTCACGATTAGTAAGGGCCTATTGGTCTTCTTCGTTTATATCAGTCAACTATGAACAACTTAGACTGATTTACTTTATTATGATCTTTTGTCGGCTAAGATCACAAGGCGGGATTTACCTATGACACACCTTCGGATAATGTCTATGGGTTTCTCTCATCACCAAAAAAAAAAAAAAAAGAAGTTATAGCTGGTAACGAATGTACAACTTTATTTCTTTATACTTGCGTAACAATTAGGTCATGTTTTGATGACAAGATACTAGATTCGACCATCCAAGCCTCTACCTAACAAATTTTTAAGTCCAATAATCTTATGCAATTAAGCTAAGGGTCACCAAACTTGTATATATTTATCACCCATGTGAGACATCACAATATTGTTGTTTCCTAAAATGGAATGATATCTTGCTTGGTTAAAGATATCCTAATTATAGAAATATAAATGTTTTATCAAAATTTTATAATGGTTGTTTAATTTGTATTATAAGTTTTTAATTAAATATATTATTAATTAAGTCTCACCATTCCTATAAGCTAGGGACAACCTTTAATTGGTCAGTGGTAATGCCACCCAGATTTCCCAGGTTAGGAAAATTAGACATTATCTTTGTGATAGTTGTGTTAATATATTTTATTTTTAATTAATTTAAAGATCTCTTTTCAAGTTTAAATAAACAAATTAAAGTTATTTCCCTGCTCGAATGGGAAAAGGAATAGAAGTACAAAACCATACTCATTTTCCATGTTTTCAAATTGATTAAAGAAGAAAAAATAATAACAATAAAAAGTATTGATTAAAGAAGATCGAAATAACATATATAAATTTGTATAATAGCTCGCAAACCACACAAAGAAGTAAATCGCACTAAGAAGATCATGTGTGACAAACTCAATTAAGATAAGGTTGACAATGATTAAACTCGTGACATTCTATTACGAAAATCATGTTTCACCCACTCGATCACTCTTTTTGGCGGGGCAACTTTTGGCAAGGTTTTAATTGAGTTGATTGAAGGCTCTTCATAGGTTTGATTTCTATCATAATTAAATGTGGGTGAAATTTCAATTTTGACACATTATTTGTAAGTTGTTCTTTTTTTTTTTTTTTAATAAAATATTTGTAAGCTATTCAATCTCAATGATTTAATAGTTATTTGTGAGTAATTGGTAATCATGAAAATTAAAATAACGATGTCAAGATTAAGTATTTACCACTCCACCAAAAACTATAGATAGTAAATTGTAAAAACACACCTTTATTTTTTTATACTTGTATAACAGTCAGCACCACGTTTTAATAGCAAAATGCTAGACTCGATCCTAAGTTGACGCGCAACAAACGTTTAAAATTAAATGAGTAAATAACATTAAATTATGGTATATGTCCTCCATTTTTCTTGATAAAGTTAATAACTTGGACCACAAACACCTTTACTATTTTTAAGTTACAATACCAAATCGTCACATATAATATTATAGAAACCATTATCATAGGTTAATAAGGTTATATTATAATAATGGTTATATCATAGGTTAAGTCCAAAGCTACAAGAACAATATCATAGGTTATATAATATATGGGGCCGGGGTTGTCATTGCTAGTAGTTTTAGCTATTAACTTATTCCTTTTTTTTTTCTTTTTTAATATCCCTAAAGACCTTGTAGTTGTGAGTCTTATGATGTAAGTTAATTAATGATACAAAATCACAAGTTTGATTTTCAACTCTTTAAATTATATAATTATATATATATATATATATATATATATATATATATATATATATATATATATATATATATATATATATATATATTTGCCTGTAAAGACAAATTAACAATTTAATTGGTTGATTCGATCAAGTGAACATACAAAGACAAATTAGAGTTCACAACAAAATAATTGAGCTAAATAGAAAATAAAATATTAAAACGTCAATCCAATAATCGGATAATGATTGAAGTTACTAATTAATTTTATTCTTCCCAAACTAATTAATTTTATAAATTGATTTATAGTTGTCCAATGAACTAATTGTAAGTATATCTAATAAACAAGATGGATGTGTCCTCTATTACACAAGAATGGAGTTTACCCAATATACATCTTTAAGTATTTATCGTGATCGTCATAAAAAAATGATGGATATATTTTAATCCTAATCTAAAAATAACTAATTTTATGTTTCAGTAACAAGATGATAAACTTAGTCCTTCAGACCTCTGCACAACATTAACATTACAAATTATTTTACTCATTAACATTAAGGTGTTACATCATGTTCAACTAAATAAAAAACAAAGTGATATTGCATATATACATATAGAAGCTATTAGTAAATCTTCACAAGATTTTGTGTCTAGTTGACCACCATGAAACGAAGCAGAAAATTAATTAAATATATCAATCTTTCATCACCAACATAATCACTAATACACCAGGCCACCACTAATACATGTTTATTTCAATGGTTTAATTTCCAGGTGATTCAAATCCTTTATTAAAATCTCCATGTCAACAATAAACCTGCATCATCAAATCACCAAAACCATGCAATTTCTAAGTCAAAATTCGTGTCCGGAAGTATTATATTCTATATATAATATCCGAAAGAAGAAACAAAATGAGTCGAATAATACTAATATCATGATGACCTGACCTGTTATCACGTCAAAAAATATAAAATAAAATAAAAGTAACTCTAATATAACTCATACAAATCTATAGTATCTTCAAGACTCCAACTAACATGTCACTTAGAGCTCTCTAATGGAGTAGTAATTAATAATAAGACACTTGTTCAGATCATAAGGGTGGTTCTAGGTTCTTTCAACCCCACTTAGTTCTGGCAGACAAGCTTAAATATTTTGCATTATTGTGATAGATGGCCCAGATGGGGCTACAATACACATATATACAACACTATCAATAAATACAATAATAAGAAAATAAGAGATGTCTTTAAGGGTTGATTGAATGAGTAGAGTATGACTTTCGTAGCTAAAGGTACGTCATATGAAAGCAGTGTATTCAATGAATTGAATAAAACAATCAAAGTATATTGGCCTCTTATATAGAGGCTACAACCAAAGTAAGACAGAAACAATTACAACAACCTGAAATTGGATAGAACTGCCACAAAGGACCTATTCTTTCACACGTCACAAGTCTTCCTAGTGCGGTGTGAAGTTTTGATCAAAGTATAAAGAAAAGAAAAGAAAAAAAAAACACAAGAAACAATAGAGATGGTTTTCATTTTTATATAATAACATAAAGACACATTTTAATTATATTAGAAGATGATGATAATGGGAGAAGATTAACAAAGTGTGAGTCTATATATATATATATATATATATATATATATATATATATATATATATATATATGTGTGTGTGTGTGTGTGTGTGTGTGTGTGTGTGTATGTATGTATATGTATACTATGATAAGATTTAAGGAATAATTTAGGAAATAAAGGATGTTTTAGTTTATTGCAAAGTGCAAACACAATGGTAGCAATCAAGAGGTAATTTACAACACATCATAAGCCTACACTCTCTCTTCTTTCCCTCCATCCCATATATATAAACTACAACATTCCACTCCATCCTTCTAATGTAACCCCAATCAAATTGGTCGATTGATTTATAGACCACAAGATTACAAGTTCAACACCTAGCGAGAGCGACCTATTAATCTTAATCTTTCTAATTTAAACCAAATGCAGAACTTATTCCGTACAGCACAATTTCGGATAATAGCTGCAGGTTTCCCTTGTAACTCAAACAAATTAAATAAACTACAACATTCCATTTTCATACACATAGCTAGATAGAGATGTATCTATAACCTAGGTAGAAAATCAAACACTTAGGATAATGTTACCTTGTTGTCTTCTCTTCATGGTGCTAAAGTTCTCCTTGATTCTTGATGGTCTTAGAAATTGGAGAGCCGAGGATGTTGCCAAGCATAGGGATCATGAGGACTCAATTGCCCTCCATTAGGAAACAGATTTGGTGTAAGATTGTATAGAGGTAGGGAAGAGGAAGGTTCCGGCAGGCCGTGGTGTTCCGCTCCGGCAAGCGGCGGAGGGGACTCATCAATAGGGAGTTGAGCGGCGGAGCCACCTCTGGAGTCCGGCAGGTCGTCGTCTTCAAGAATTGGCAATCTTTCATAAGTGGCGTTAGCGAAGGTGGCGGCAATGACCATGACGGGTCCGGCGGCCACCAGCGGCCCCACCACGCTCCCTCCGACCACCTGCCCCTGAACGCCGGCTAAGTACACCGTGAGACCGGTGGCCCCCGGCGGGGAAGGCCCGGGGAGGAACGTCCCGGCCAAGGACAGAATCTCGAACCGGCCTTGCAACATGACCGCGCCGGGAGCGGCGGGCTGCCGGAGCGTTACATTAGCGACGGCGCCGTTCCCGCTGAGGACACAAACCCCCCTCTGCCGCCGCCGCGCGAACTGCGCTATGCTCTCCGCCACGTCGGTCCCGCCGGCGATCTCCATCACGTGGCTCCGGAGCCCGTTGGGGGTGTCGCGCGTGACGAAAATCGGCGGCCTCGGCTTGTTCTTCGACCCCGGCGGCCGCCCCCTCGGCCGCTTAGTGCCCACTTCAAGAACCGCCCCCTCTCTACACTCATCTTCTTCTTCATTATTATCATTCTCTCTGCTCTCTTCATTACTATCCCCATTTTTGTTGCTTTCTGTAATCAAGGAGAGCTCTTTGGTGAATAAAGGCGAGCAAATACCCGCCGCCGGCAACCCCACCTGTCCACCCCACCACATCTTCGCCAGACTGAAGATCAGAGAGCAATCCAACTCACAACTCCGATCAAACTTTATAGTCTACAGATTCAAGAGTAAAACTACAGAAAACAAGAAATGGAATAGCTTAGCTCTCTTTTAATGCATTATTATATATATAGACACATATATACATATATAGTAAGGGGTGGGGGTATAAAAGAGATGGAATTAGATGCAGCCGTTGTATTTCATGGAATCAAGTAAAGGGAGAAAGGTTCCGCACCAGTACTCAGTCAGTTTACGAGTGATAGATTTTGAGTAAAGACACAAAATCGAGCTATCGATACTCGATAGTAGTGTGAGAATTACACCTAAATATGGTGGCCTGGTGGGCTTTTTATGCGCCCCAGCATAGATCTCTTAATTTTATGGATGGCTGAATCACTGTAATTTACTCATTCGCTATTGATAAAATCATGCCACAAACTAATAAAGGAAGAGTAAAGCACACACATAGAAGGAAGAGTATAGTAGATATTCCCCAAAAAAAGGAAAGGGGAAAGGACAAATGAAACAATAAACAAAAGAGCATACCAAGAAAAAGTTTGAGGACTTCTATGATTGGTTTGGTTGGGGAGCGCTGAGGTTTGGTTGTTTTTGCTGATTAATAATTCATAACACAACTCATTTGATACAAGTATAATGAGTAGTGTATATATAGATGTAAGTATGTGTGTGTGTATAGTGTATAGATACAGTGTGTGTATTTATATATTTAGGGTTTTGGTGGTGGTGGGGCGTAGTGGAAGCAGCATATATATCGCTGTCTTGTGGATCGAAATATTGAGCGGATGGGGAAAGTCTACGAGAGAGAGAGAGAGTGGATGTACTTAGGTGAATAATGTGTAGTGGGTGCAGGTTAGAAATAGATTAGGTTGTAATCAAGACTAATGCAAAGTGTATAGTGGTGGGATACTATGGTCTGGCCATGTGGGCGGTGGTTCGTGGCCTGGGTCCACCCAACTAATCCCCGTTCGTTTCAAGAAGATCAATCGCTTGTAGAAATTGAATTCGAATTATCTCGAAATATTCTCCCATTAAGAGAGTTCATTTGCCCCTTGAAATTGAAATACTTCACACAGATGAAAACCAAACCTCATATAGTCTCAAACTTAACTAATCAAACAACTAAGATATCCGTGATAATAATAATTAACAAATATGAAAAGTTTTACTACTACTTGTCTTAAATCACATCTTATGTAAGCCGTATTATATTTTCTTAATTAATCAAACTTTTGAAAATAAACAAAATGAATATTACATATTTTTGAAAAATTCTTCAATGCTAAATAATACCGGTACTTTTAATTTTCATAGGGTACAACTATATATATGCTATTTAAGTTATATCATGTACCATTAACACTTATCTCAATACCATGTTGATTGAGATTTAAAAGGAAACACACACACACATACTAATAAAGGATACTTCCAGTGAGAGATGCTTATTCGTCTTTTCGATTTGAGCTAGTCAGTTATAGGCAATTTAAACAGATTATTTTTTGTCTTTTTTTTTTGTGTACTCAGAGTTTCCATCGTCAAACACAGTGATTAATCCCTTCGCTGAATTGTAAGCACCTCTTTTGGGTGGACAGCTGGCCTGGAGATTTAAGGTTGCTCCATACCCAAAGCCAAGGATCAAATTAAACCATTGACCTTTGATTAAAGGTGGATGAGTCCCTTCCACTCAACCACACCCCCTCAGGTTTACTGATTATTTTTTGTGGTTCTTTGTCGGCTAGTGTTGTAAGGTGAACTGGATCCCATATGCACGCATGACAATTAAGAGTTGACCAGTGAGTTAATTGTGCAACTTGCAATTTACCTCTGCAGTAACTCTAAGGGCAAGGTCCTGTGAGCTTAGGATTAGTTGGGTGAAACGGGATCACCTAAGTATAAAATTAACAAAATAATTTTAAAAAAAAATGAAGCCAGTGGATATATATATATATATATATATATATATATATATATATATATATATATATATATATATATATTATAACGCATATATTGCTTATAAAGTAAAAATGCTAAGGGGGTTGAAAAAACGTTTTAAATATGTCTTCACTTAATGCTATTTTTAATTTATTTTTATATTACGGAGTATATATTTAGATTTAGTATAAAAAAAGGAATGAAGTGACGCATTCATTATAAGATTATACTAAATATATTATTAGTAGTTTTTTTTTTTTTTTTGAAAGCCAAAACCACAATGCATTAAACATCTGGAGCAAAGACACACTCGATGTTCATGCATGATCTTTCGCATAATAAAATTCTATGCAATATTTCCATCATAAATCAATCGATATGATATTCGATAATTATATTAAATTTTAATTAATTTAAAATTAAGTTATTTTTAAATTTATACGAGAAATAAAACTCAAATATATGATTTTTTAAATTTACTCAAACAAAAGGCATTTGTAACAAAAGATTATTCCCCCTCCCTTGCCATTAAGTAGTATGATTGAAAAAATCACTAAACACAACCATTGATGTAGCTAGCTTTCCTGGGCATTCCCCTCATCTTTGATTTAAAAAAAAAAAAAAAAAGATTTATCAATCAATTCAAAAAAAAAAAAAAAAAAAAAAAACTTTGGGACAAAATCTAATGGTTTAATATATATCGAAATGTGACATTAGCAGTTAAGCAAGTTTTTTAATAAATAAATAAATAAAATTGTACATTTGTTATCAACAATAACTTTTAATGCAATGTTAAACGGTTGATTTTAACATTTAATATCATAGCAAGTAGTTGAGACTAATGGGTGCAAACTTTGACATATACGTAAGTGTTTGATTCAAACCGATACAATTGATACTCACAATAATAATTAAAGAGAGATTAATGATCTTACATATGCACACACAAAAGATTAAATAAATATTATGTAATATCATTTTACGAGAGATGTATAATATTTTTTACATTTTAATTAAAAATATTAACAATATCATGCAAATTTCATATTTTGTACTACTCCAATCCAACATATGACAGATTGACAGAGATACACAAAGTAATTGATGTTCCGACAGTAGGTAAAGGCAGATTGACCCACTCTTCAAACTGTTAACCTTTTTAGTTTGATTAGATTTTCAAATTGTGCATTTGTCAATTTTTTTTCCTATTTTAGTAATGAGAAAAATTACCGTCACAATAGATAAATTGTACTAAAAATATCATATATATTTAGATATTAGGACCGTCTTTTGAGTTTTTGTAATCCCGTTCTTATAAATAAAATTTATTACTCTCGTTTTAGTAATAAATTTTTTTGAGTATTACTGACTCTGTTACAATATAATATCGGTTTATAACTATTTTTTCAACCTATTGATAATTTTAAAAATTATTTAATCTGAACACTTGTCACATTTTCATTTGCATGATATTTTTTTCAATTTTGGTTAGTTGTGTAAATGCCAAAATCGTTAAATAGAATCTTGAATATTGAATTAGCTGATGTGTCACATGCTATCAAACAGTGCAAAACAACAAATGCATCATTTTCATCAACAAATACTTGACATTTTCTCCAACAAATGTTTCACTAAATCAAGCTTATTATATACTCCGTTGTACAAGCTAAGGTGAGTCCATTGCAGCAAAAGGCCAAATGTTACTTGTACTCAAATTTGTATCATGTAATGTAACTAAGTCAAGTATCGTAACCTTTCATAGTAATTGATTATCGGGAAATTTTGTTAATGTTATTTGTATGCACTTTAGCAAGTTGCGCACTCCCTTCTAACACCTGTCAGACTCACTGCATAGCAGGAGTTCCAAAAGTTATAGCTAATAGCGAAATCGCAACTTTATTTCACTATACTTGCATAGCAGTTAGCGCCACGTTTCGATAGCAGGATACTGCTACACTCTGCTCTCTACGGCTCCGCCCAACATCAATACAAATAACATTATCATTTTCAACCAATAAATAAAAACATACCCCTATAACATTTGTTTAGTAAATGAAAAATCTTACTTAAGACTTGCTTCCAGCAACAAGGTTGGAGTTCGATCATATATTAGACGAGAATAGATTAAATTGATATACCAGCAAAGCCATGAAACATTATGGGTTATTAAAAGAAAAACAAAACAAAAGACATCCCACAAAGTAACTCATTTTTCACACCCAAAAAACAGTACAAGTTAAGGTGGGAGAAGATGTAACATGAAAACATGATTAGAAAGTTGATACAATTATGTGTCACATCTTACTATCATAATCCATGTAGGAAGCCATGACAAACAGAAACAACTCCAAAAATGAGCACTTGAAAGCTACTTCTGCAACCTAATACACACTACACAACCCCCCATCACTTTCAAATCCTCCATTATTGTACCATTAACTAGCTAGCAAATATATTGCCACCCAACAATTTGATTTGCTTTTCAAAGTCTCTTTGTATATAATTTTCAAGAATGACAAAAATAAAATAGGTAAAATACAACCGCCAAAAAAACATGTTTAATTTCTTACCACCGAAAAGTTGTCTAAATCTTTTTTAAAAATTTTAACTTTTCTGACCACCCTGGTTGTGAAAATAACAGTGCAACAACAATCATGATCACCATATTGTCAAGGTACACTCAAACGCCATACATCGAGACTACAAATCGTGTCAGGTAGGATCTCAAAAAATGGCAAAGCATTCCTTATGGGTTGTTTAATTTGGTAGTTGCACCTCCCCCCCTCAAGACTTGAATCCGATGGTTAAGTTGGAAGAGACCCACAATGCATTATTAGTAATTCCCATACTATTTATGAATCTAACAAGAATCAATTAGTGATCCTTGGTACGTAAAAGCAATACCTTATAAAGATTCATTTGCTTTGTTTTATTAGTGAATAAAGCTTTTGACAGCTCCTTTTCCAAATCATTGATTACTAATGTGGTTTGGATAAATGTTACCAACTCCCATTATGCTTCAACAAACATTAGTTGAAACCTAAGACTAAAGGATGCAACAAACATGGTTTCTTGCTTTCAGTATATAGATTTTTTTTTTTTTTTTTTTTTTTTTTTGCATACTGCACTGGTATCTACATCCCACAACATAGAGACTAATCGAGCCGACAAAATGGGATAAAGGTAAATCGCACTAGAAAAATTGTTGTCTGACGGGCTCAGCCCACAAACAATACATCAAAGGTAAATTGCACTAATAAAACCATATCTGATAAGCTCAACCAAGAAAATTGTTCATCCTCGTTTTTCTGTCGTCTTTGTTTTTGAATACAAGTTTCCCTTGTTACTTTAAAAAAAAAAAAAAAAAAAATCATATTTTTAACTGATCTGAATCTAATTTTTCGATCATTGAAACAGAAGGAGATTATAATGCCTTTAAGTGGCCAACATGAGGAAGATAAGAAGATCTGCTGATTCATATATGAAGAGAGCATATACAAGATACAATGCTACATTGTATTCATAACTAGCAATGAAAGATTCTAATTATATTTAGACATCCTTAATGTCCAAGGTTCTGAATTCTAATACTGTCACCCTGTTTGACCTATCATCTGATTTATTCTACTTTTATCAAACAAATGCAGCTAGCTAAGAAACTATAAACATAAACTGTGTACCTAGTTATGAAACTGTCATTATCCTATCCAGAATGAAGAGAAGCTCTGACTTGTGACTGCCACTCTGCACAGTCTTCGAAATCCAAGCTGCTTGCACAGTCGAGCAAAGCGTTTTGCTGGTGCTCATACCGGCATATGTAATTTAGGCCTAGAAGCAGCTCACAGATTGCGGCTTCTGTCTTTTCGAGGTTGCCAAAATACAGTGTCTGGAGCAGGAGTACGTTTGTCTTTTTGACGATTTCGTGCTGCTCGACGTTATGCTCACTGTGCCACGTGATTGTGTTATGTGCCAGTGGAGCTAGCCACTGCAGAATCTCGTCAAGCCTCTCTTTCCAATCGTGGGCGAGAGGTGCATCGTATATTGCCAAACCTTTCATATAAGACTTCAGATTAGCCTTCAAAGTTTTTCTTAGGCTTGATGGCAACAATTGGTATAAATCGTCCCTAGCTTCGTCGCCAACTAGATGTGGGTAGCAAAGCAGCTTCTCTATCGCGATTATGACGTTTGCATAGTGCAACGCCAAAGCAGAGGCTCCAACGGTTCTAGGACAAGTGTAGAGCATAACTTTGTTTCTCGGTCCGAACCTTGCATTGTTGCTCAAACAACCCGGGAAATTTGGCTGTTCCATCCTCGTTCCACTCGAATCGTCATCCTTCAAAGCAGAACTTGAACTTATGCATTCCATAAATAACCTCCCCGGTCCCATTCCACAGGCAAAATTGAGATCATCTGGACAAACAAATCCCGGTTCACTTCTTTGCAACCCATTCTGAGGATGGTAACTAGCATTCCTCCTCCTTACGGTTCTTCTTCCAATATGCCCGCCTGAACTCAACGAATCCTTCCTCACAATTCTATTTCCAAAAACAGTACTAATCCGGGCATAAACAGTACATAACGTCCTAGCTAACAGTTCCACGATCTTATCATAATCCTGATTCCAAAGCGAAACATTCTTCAAGTGCCTCACATCCTGTTTCTGCCAAGCCAACTTTTGCTCATAAGCTTTCCTACTCTCCTCATGGTGATTATGCTGAAACTTCCTCGTCGCCACTTCTAATTCATTCAGCACCACCATCTCACCATATAAACTCGCCGTTAAGTTCACATATCTCTCCATCTTCCTAACCATCCCATCCATATCCTTGACCAAAAACCCCAATTCCCTCACATCAATAGCCCCAGAAGTAACATCCCCATACACATGCTCAAATCCCTGCAATGCAGGGATTGTGCACTTCTTCCCCAGCCTAGACACCACACTAGAAATTCTACCCAAATCATCCAGTTTCTCAACAAGGGCTAACTCTAACAGCCTAGTTTCATCATCAGAGACCAGAGTTCTTATCCCTACACACTTCAAGATTTCATTTTTGAGCTTATGCACCTCATGGTCAGACAAAGAGCTGTACAGCTGAATAATCCTGGACATTACACTAGCAACTTCAAAAGAAAGTATGCCTATCACCTGTTTCTTGGAATTCAATTTTTTCGAATTCTCGAGAAGTAAAGCGTGCTTAACATTACTGCTCACCTGACTTCCCATCCTCAACAGCCAACGCTCCGCCACCATTTCGACTTACTGAGAAAGCCCCGAACTTTCCTCAAACACCTGGCGGGCTATTATTCTCCCAGACACATTGAATGCAGAAAACTCTCAAAAAAACGGGCGTTTTCGAGTGAGGGAGCTGGGAGGAGAAATGGGTGCTTGAAGGAATCCTGGAAACGAGACTCATTGAAAGTGCGCAACGTGGAACTGGGAAGAAATGCAATCCTTAGAGGCGAAATTGATAGCTTCAAGCTTCAAGATTCAGCAGATTAGTATAAGAAGAGAGTGGAGGGAAACAAGAAGGGAGTGCTTAAATATGAACGACTTTAATTTTATGCCCAAAATTGTGGTTTATATAAAGATTGAAATGTGCACGGAGATGACCATTAGTTGACTGTCACGAATTTTCTACTTCAGATCTGGAGATTTGTAGTTTAGATCTAGAAGACTGGAACTTGAGATTACCCAGATTGCACGCTTCATATGACCTTCCCACCATGAATGCCGTGATGGAAGCTCTGCTTGAAGGGAACTTAGACTCTCATTCATGTAGGAGATAACGATGCAGAGTGTTTGTGGGGAAGATGAGTTTATCTCGTTAGTAACATCGTTCTAATTTACTATTTTTGAGTTCAAAACAAATTTATAATTTTAAATTTTTTATAGTGGGGATCTATAGTTTATAGACCCCCGCTCTAGCCTAATAAAATAATGAATAGATAAATCATATAAGTCTATACAAAAGAGGTACTTACAATTCAGCGAGGGGATTAGTTATTGTGTGAGACCGTAAAAATTCTGGATATACCCACAAAAATTTATAAGTCTATAACTCATGGCTTAATAGGTAAAAAAATTAGTGTCCAATACCAATAAGAAACCTAAAATATTGAATGTAACTTTACACTGCAACTGTCATAGTTCGATAATGTGTCATTGTTCATAATTTACTATTCACGTAAAACGTTGAACATAAGTCTATACTGTAACTGCTAGAACTTGATTTTATATCCTTGTTCATAATTTACTATTCAGGAATTAGTTGTTTTGTGTGAACTATATAATTATATATATGATATTATTAATAATTGTAACGAAGTAGTATCAATTGGTACCTTAACCGTGGTCTAAAATTTATAATTCATTCTGATTTTCAATCAAACAAATATAAAGTATTTTTCATTGAAATTTTCCTAGACAGATTTAGAGGAAGAATGTGGAATCTTCCAAGTCAAACATCAGAATGGAAATAACGAAGATTATTTTGAAACTTTGAGGTGAGACTTTGAAAAAAGAACATAGATGAAATAATTCAACAATTCAATTTAATGCTTAGTTGAAGATTGAAATCCAAATTGGAATTGAATATTTTTCTTTTTTCTTGTGACAAAGTAGGTAAATTTCGTATTAGAAAAACTCTATACGACTGGTTTGATTAAGAAAATGTTAATAAAAATTCAACTCGTGATCTTCAAGTATAAGAATCATACTTCACACACTTGGTTAATTCTTTTCTGAGTAATTGTTATTTTTTTTATTCATGCATAATAATAATAATAATAATAATAATAATAATAACAATAATAATAAAAGTTTCAAGACTACCACATAAGCACTATAAATATGTATTTGCAGATGGATTTTAAAATTTCAATTTAAGAGAAATTGATGAAATTGTGGGAGTTGGTTTGATCTGTTTTTGCAAGACAAAATTAATATGGACGACAAGATGAAGCCAACACAAAAAGAGAATTGGAAGGTGACCAACTACGCACGTACCTTAATTAGCCAAATTAAAGCAACCTAATTATAGACCTAAAATTGCTAACTTTGTGTTCTTTTATAGTCTAGTTTACCACTTACACTCTTGAATAATGGTTACGAGTTTGTCTCGTTACTTAAAAACAACCTAATTATGGACATGAAATTGCTAACTTTAGATTATTTCTAGTGCGATTTACCTCCCTTGTGTTATTACATAGAAGAATATATATATACATTCCTTTGCGGTTTAAGAATTATTACACAAGAGTAAAATTTATTCAACACACACTCTCAGATAGTGATTACGAGTTTCCCTCGTCCTCCAAAAACCAACCTAATTATAGACTTGCAATTGTCAACTTTATAAATTCTTTCTAGTGTGGTTTACTTCTCTGATTTTATGTTATTACACAAAAGAATATTACATAAGAGTAAAGTTTATTCAGTATACACTCTCAAATAATGATTGCTAATTTCCCTCTAATTATGGCAAATTATGCCATGCATCCGTATGCACCATGCATGGTGCATACGGATGCAAAAACGACGTCGTTTTAATAAAACGCGCGTCTCCCCTTAAAAAAAAATCAGGTTCGATTCCTAGCAACAACATATGAACTAAAATTCCATAATCGATGAACTATAATTCCATAATCTAATCTATGAACTAAAAATTCCAGAATGAATGAACTAAAATTCCATAATCTATAAACTAAAATTTCAGAATCGATGAACTACAATTCCATAATCGATGAACTACAATTCCATAATCGATGAACTATAATTCCATAATCAATGAACTATAATTCCATAATCTATGAACTAAAATTTCAGAATGAATGAACAATATAATGTTGTTGCTGGGAATCGAACCTGAATTTTTTTTAAATGGGAGACGCACGTTTTTTAATAAAACGACGTCATTTTGGCATCTGTATGCACCATGCATGGTGCATATGGATGCACAGCATAACGATTGTCTAATTATACACCTAAAATTGCTAACTTTAATTTGGGTTTGGTTTAACTGAAACAATACTTTGCGTAACAGCATACATATTACATGGGAATTTCTCAACTTGAATTGACCAAAGTATTCCCTTAGGCAGACCCGCCCCAATGGGTATATTTTAAAAGGGAGAATTATAATTTAACATGGTATGGTATGTAATGTTAAGTTATATTATGATTTTATATTTTTATTAATAATGGTCCTCAAAAAATTTTGATCAAATAATTCACCAAATGATATATAGTTTAATTTTTTGTTCACCCGTGTTTGGAAATATAAAATATTTGATTCGGGTTTCACTATTTAACCCACACCTCCTGTCAGTTTCTATTGTTGGATCTGAGCGTTGCACTATGCTTACTCTATGACTGTTGTAAGCCAAGCACGTTTAACCATAGAATTTTTTTGGCTATCTAGTTGTCATATCCTAGCTAAGACCAATTGGTGATAATTAGGTGGACATTAACTATTTAACCACATCTCTCAATGATAAGTCACAACGCCACGTCTCAAATCAAGCAGGGGTTGGACTCGGTTGACGCACAACATCTATTAAGTTTAAGTACGTACAAAATTTCAAAAGATTGCCAAAAAAAAACAAAAAAAAAATATTAAGAAGTCAAAAAAGTACATTTAAAGGATCAAACATGTATTCTCTTAAGAATAAGATATGTGGTTATAAAATGCAACTTTATTCTAATTGATTCTCCTACGTAATAAAATTCTTAACTAGTGGGATTGTGAATTGGGGTTACATGCATGAAACTATGAAAGTGATGTTCAAACTTCAAACATTGTGGGCTTATTCTTTAATTGGTTCAAAAAAAAAAAAAAATCTTGGATCTCATTCTTCAAGAATCAAATCAAATGGAACAAGCCTTGATTCTTATGTGTTGTCTCTTTGAACAAAATCAATAATGATAGATACAACCCAAAATGGTATACGAGTAAGTAAAACATGATTCTTCTATCAAGTACCTTATAGTTTAATGGCATCACTGTTACTTTCTATAAGGAAGATTTCATGTTTGAGTTCTATTTCAATCAGAATTGTCATAAAAAATGTTATAAATTTAATTTTTGTCAATATTTTCTGCGAGCTCACACTATTATATATGAATGAGATCTACTATATATGTATATCTTAAATAGTGACTATGGGTATTCCTCGTCACCTGAAAAAGATAGATAAAGTCATACAACTTTTTCTTTATGGATATTCTTAATGTTTTGTTTGTGGACAAGCACAGCTGCACAAGTGTGTCAATAAGAAATTGCATTGTGAAGTGGACAACAACAAAGTGACATTAATGCATGTGATGAAACATCAATAAAGGTAAGATAATGTCCGATCAATCAATTCAATTATCGTTTTATATAACTTCATCTTATTAACTTGTTTTATGACTTTCAAAAAAAAAAACTTGTTTTACGAAACCAATCTTTATGAATAGTTAGAACATACTAAAACTTGTAACACTTGAGTAAACCATAATAACAGATTTAGTAGGGGAAATTATGGGAAATATAGGCTGTTAGTTTGGAAAAAAATTCTCCATTTTTCTAACTCTGTTTTCCCACTTAGTTCTATTTTCAAAATTTTCAATCTTTTTCTATTTTTTAAGTGAGATTTTAGGCCTTCAACTTTTTTAATCTCCTCCTTATTGAGCATATCACCATTAATGTGCAATCCAACTATCAGCTTAGACTTTTAGTTGGGATGAAGCACATACTTATCTATAGCGCAGCTAATTGAGTAATCGGTTTAAACTAAGAAAATTATATATATATTAGACAATTCTTAATGATCAAAGAATCAAAGTTATAACTTTATTATAATTATCAAAACAACTATATGACAAACTTAAGTGAGTTTGCTTGTCAAATTATCTTTCTATTGAGAGTTATTAGTTAAATATTCACTTAAATAAATTTAAAGAAAAAAAAAACATAATGGTTCACATGTTCATCCACCCAAATTCAATACAAAAGGCCAAAGTTTGAAACATATTAACACAAACTATACATACATACATATATATATATATATATATATATATATATATATATATATATATATATATATACACACCAAAATTATAAAAACTAAAACTTTTGATAATCGATCAGCGTATGCTGTACAAACGGCACGAAAGGAGGAGCCTGCTCTTGGCAAAACGGCATCGCCGGGTGCTGCCACCTCTTCAACACCGCCGTCGCCGCCGCAGGCGCCTTCTCCGGCTCTTTCCTAGCTATCTCGTCCTTCTTATTACTACTAGAATTAGAATACAAATTAATCGCCGCCGTCAGGTTATTGCTGGACTCCGGCGACGAAACCAACGGCGACAGCAGCGGTATCGCCACGTTCCAATGCGCGGCGGCGGCGGCGCGGTTTATCTGTATCGACGACGGCGCTCGCCTCTGCAAGCGGCTGGGCTGCCGCCGCTCCGGTAAGAAATACTTGTTGCTCTCCGCCATAGAAAGAGAATGGGAACACGAAGGAGTTTGGGAGAGAGGGAAAATGGGGAAAGTATTTATAGCGGCTGTCGAGGGTAAAAGTGGGATAAAGTGTTAAAGAAATTGAGTCAATGGTCAAGGAATCCCATGTTAAGGATTCTGTTGATGTCGTACGAATATGTCCATGTTTTTCGCATATGTATTATTTAGGAGGAGGAACATTAATTAATATAATAATGGAATAAAAATAATTTTTAAACTAGCTAAGTTGTAATGTTGCATTACCTTTTTGTTATGACTACAATCTAACCTAACCTTTGGCCACGCCACCACCACCCTGGCTGCGGCTAGCCATGAGCCTAGCCATGAGCCACGACTACGACACCATGAGGTCAGACAAAGGCGTGCTCTACATGAGCGAGCTGGACATAGGATATCCTTGCTAGACTACTTCACCGCAATAATCAGATCGAAGGCGGGCCCCGTGGCTGCCAAGCGAGCCTTGAGTAAGATTTGAGAGTACATGTAGTAGAACTCGGTATTGAAAGCCTCGAAGCTGAAGGCGACAGAGGCGCTCGAATTAGGGCTAATCAACTCCGCGCACGGCAACGCAGAGGAGACCATGAAGGCGGCGGTGCACATTGCGGAGACGCTAGCGGCGGTAGGACGGTAAGATCTACGCTGAGGTGCGGAAATCAATGCTTCTTCCCGACGCTGAACCGTCTTGAAGTTTACTAAAACCGCCGCTATGCCTTCACGTCTTTGAATCATCCATTGCCGACGGCATCCAAGAGGAAAAACTATAGCCTTACAGAGTAACTAATAAAATTTTCAATATCACTGTTATGAATATTACTGTAATATATAATGAGTCTTCGTTGGAACTGAAAGTACAATGAAAGTATTGCAACTAGGCTATGAATTTATGTACGCCATTGTATGTGCCTGAAGATAATAAGAATCCTTGTATTTCCTCCTGATTCTTGTGTCGATCCCGCTTCTGATCCAGTCCTCTCGACTAATCCAGCCGTCTCGAGTGAAATCGAGAATGCCTAGAACCTGCAACAGTAGTAAGAAATCAACAACTACAATAACATTGCTGGGAAATGGGAATGGATAAAATGCGATCTAATCATTAAAAAAACGATGAAAACAAGGGATTTGGAAGAGTTTACTCACTGCTCCACCTTTCCATGATACAAAAGCGGGGTTTGTTCTAGACTGCAATACCTAAAGAGGTCATGAAAATGAACGACCCAAGGAATTAGTATAATCCACCAGCTATATGGATGTTCTTGATCAAAGGAATGTCACGATGAATGTGAATATAAGAATTTAACCAACCTCGACTGTGTCAATTGCTTCATGTGAAGGAATCGCGTGTAAAACTCTGATAAAGTGAAAAACAGAAACAAAGGCGATCAAAAAGGAAAACGTTTTGTGTTTGAATGCTCATCACTCCAATGCAAAAATAGGAAGACAGGCATTTATTGACACTGGATTTTGAACAAACCTTTCCTCGACGGCAGGAATAAGGCCGTCAGTCAATGCAACTCCACCAATCTGAAGCATTGAAGAACGTTTACTTTTCCACAAGATATTTACGCAACTTGAATCAACAACATTAAAAAAAAAAAAAAAAAACTCACCAGTTGCATACTACAAAACAGCTTTCTTTGGAGATCAATGCGTGCTGTTAATCAGAACTCAAGAGAGGTTTAGGAGAAGTAAATTAATTAAGCTTCACTAATAACAAGTGTAACTAGATCTACCTGTTGAAAGAATGCTTTTCGCAATAGCTTCTGCAAGACCAATATTATCTTCTCTCTTCGGTTTGGATTGAAAAATTGGATAGCTCTCCCACATCGGAAATGCACCGGTGCCAGGAAAGTCCATATGCCATGTATCTTCAAGCATATCATCATAGTCATTAAACCTAATGAAGTACAATTTTGTGCTTAGCAAGGAGGGAAACAATAGGCTTTGTAGAGACAATGGATTATTTTAATGTAATGAAGATTTCTTACCAAGAACGAGGAGGGGGAGGATACACATCCGGGACCAAAAGTGTTGGATAAAATAAACCCATTGGGGGTACCTGTTTCAAGAATTATATCAGGCACAAAATCAAGTCATTTTAGAATGAAGAAAAACCCCGCCCAAGCCAGAGAGAAATAAGAATACGATCCATATTTTGCAATAAAATAACTAATAATCAGAAATTTTGCATTTTATCACAAGGGTAATCAATCTAACACTACAGATATTCATTCATACACAGATATTGAAGCAAAGCAAGGATAAGATGGTTTCCAAAATGACCTACATTAAGAGCGGTTAGCCTTGACTTGTGTGATCCAGGTACCATGCCATCTTCATATGAATGAACCTGAGCAACCGCTTCAACCTCTCCCTCCTAAATATAAAGGAAGAACCGAAGAAAAGTGAATATATAATTTTCATCTCAATCAATGCAGCATAGATCTCATTGTTTGTCTACATGAAGAATCATAGTAAAATGATAATTTTTTATTTTTTATTTTTATTTATTTATTTTAGGGGATTGGTATTAAAGAGCTCAAGACATTAAAGCATTGCCAATTATCAATTTACACTTCGAATCATAGAATAATGTACATGACTAACATGAGAAAATTTTTGGCTAGATAAAGTTTTAGGTAGAAGTAGAAAAATCAGGCAGTGGCATATATCAGTAGGCACGTGAATCAAGGATATAGGCTACTCACTCTGATCATACAATAGGACTCTTTAAGTTTGTTCAGCGTTAATAAATCTACAGGCTTTGTAAAAGCATCAGTACGAATTGGTGGCCAAGTTTGATGATGTCTCTGAGTCCAGAGAAGGCACCTTGATATATCCTGTAACAATATGGCAAATTTGACTCATTGAAGATAAGAACTGAAAGAAATTCTGTGCAACATGACGACAAAAGGCAAATTAATATTTTACAAAGCCACTTCAACTAAATAATATAAATATATCTTCACATGCCACAATAAAAAAAAAAAAAAAAAAAAAAAAAAAAAAAAAAAAAAAAAAAAAAACTAAAAATGTATTTCAATAACTTTATCTTGAAGAAATATGGTTAAGGAAATAATGCTATGCAAGAACATGGAAAATAAAAATTTTGCATTCCCCAGACTTTTGACACAGAAATCAGCAATATAAAGTCTGAAACCACAGCACTCTCACCTCTCCACCGTAACGTAGACTAATCAGTGTCGAAGGTAAAGCTACTCCATCCTGGACATCAGAACTGAGCATTTACAAAGATGATTGTACAATAGATAAAAAATTAAAATCCAAATGCTGTGCACTTCACTTCAAAATAGAAGAATGTCAGTAATTACTGTATATAGCTTTACAAAGATGATTGTACAATAGATAAAAAATTAAAATCCAAATGCTGTGCACTTCACTTCAAAATAGAAGAATGTCAGTGACTACTGAGTGTATAGCTTTAAAAACTGTAGACAATACCTTATGAAACAAAGTCTATGCTACCCTGCCTAACTTACAGACACTTGCAATAAAGATAACACTAAAAATGATGATAGTAAAGAATCTGTAGCAGCATTGGGTGGCTGTCATAGCACTCAAGGAATGGGGGCTAGATCATGTATGACAGGACATAGCAGCAGTTCTAGGTTCATTAATGATGTATTGGTCATCAATGAAGATAAAAGGATGACATGGAGGTCTGGTTGTTGCAGTGATATTTTGGTAACAAAAAGCACATTGGTCAGGAGACCCACATGTTGGAAGAAGTTCTTGGAAATTGGAATACTAATGCGGGAAAAGAATAATGAATAACTAAAACTAAAAACAAGATTGCCTTAAGAATCAAAGTATAAAAATTTTGACCATCTATTTTCTTACCCAAACAATAAATTCCCTTATAAATAACTATGTTACTTTCCTTAGTCCAATTCACCAGCACGAAACAAAAATAAACCATCCAAGAAATTCCACCAGATCCAGGTATATTTCTTGGTCTGTATAATAGTAAAAGAATTCTGTTACCAGCCATTTTGATGCTATACTACAATGAAGAGCATACCTCAACGCAAATAACAGATGTCACCTGAGCACCCATATTCACAATACATGCTGTTGGCAAACCATTACCAAATATTGCAGCAAGGCCTTCCTGATATTGATTCAGCAAAGAATAATTGAGAGAACAAGAGATTCAAAAACAATTTGTTAGTATAGAACCAAAGAAACTAAGTTGGCTCTGTTTTCTCAAATCAAAAGGGTGCATGCAAGCAAAGAAGTTAATTATTGGAGGCTTAGAAATTGAGAATTTAGATTCACCTCGAATATACCCCAATTGAAACAATATCAGGCTAAATTATTATGCATACAACTCAAGCCCCAATCTTGCTTAAAATTAAGTAAAAGTGAGATAAAGATCACCTGGTGGACAACTGTCAAACTGAACTGCAAGTCCCGTAAAACAATAGATATCATTTCTTTTATTTCTGTAATAACCAAGATAAATTATGATGGGGAAGAAAAGAAAAAAAGAAACAATGCACAGAATCTTACATGCAATTTGACACAGATCATAAGTTCAACATAAAGAATGAGCCTGTATGTTGTATCTTTTAAAGTTTTTTATTATGGTGTTATTAGTTTCCCTGCAAAACTACAACCTTTTCTCATCACAATTACTAATATTAAAGGTGTCAGAAATTACAAGAGAACCATATTGCAGATGGAGACAAAGGACAAAAACAAGAAAAATGGATCAATAGTGACCTACTAATCTCAAAATAGCTTGGGAGAAGATTTGTCTAACCAGGCAACCAAGCAATTACCACCCAATGTCAAATCCCATTGTGATGCATAGTATTTCCCCAAAGACAATCAAAATGATATTTTTTATTGCCAAACTAAACCTTACAATATTTAATAACCTATTGTTCTTGCTTTCAAAAAAAAAAAAAAAAAAAAAAAAAAAAAAAAAAAACTATTGTTCTATACTCAACACAACCATTTTACCACAGATGGTAAGGAGCAACACTTTCGGGTGTCAGTTCAAAATTATTTGTGCTTAATTCTGTTGTTGTCATATATCGAAAGACAATAGCCAAAACAGATGATAACTACTCTTAACTCACCAAGGTATAAATGCAGAATGTATAAACTAAACAAGATTTGTATTTTGTAGCATAGTTACCTCGATTATCAAATGTCTCTGGAACAACAAGAATAGCAGCATACATATGTCTTAGATGCTGAGGGATATTCAGTTTCTCAGTCAAAATCCAATCCCAGATAGTTTGCAGGTCCTCAAGAACCTATAAAACGCAAAAGTATAATAGTGGATCTTCAGAAACTCTGAAAAAAAAAAATTATTATAATCATTGTTCGCTACAAAGTCAGGCACAATATTTTGGAGAGAAAAATTTAAACTTATTAGACATCCTACAGCTACTATAGGGTTGTGACTTGTGTGAGTTAATGTGTGAATTCAAAGAGACCCAAATTTACATCTAAACATATAAAATGGTTTCCACTATGAGATTAATTAAAAACAAAGATGCAGTATTTTACTCATGAATTGGTAAGTAAATAAGTTGGAAGATAATACCTGCTGCATCGAGTAATGTTGAGAAATATTAAGGTGACCTCTGCGGATTGGACGACGCAAGCAATATGGTTCATTGGGGGATATTCTCAAAGCGTCTTCACCACATATGTACTCTTTATACTTGCGTTCACCTGAACTTAGTTCCATGGTATTGTTGTTTTCCTTTGTGATGGGGGGCTCAGAAGTTTCACCATTGGTTATGCTATTATCTCCTAGAAAGATGAAGCACTATTCCTAATTAAATGCAATTTCAAAGCAAAAGACTATAAATAAGAAAAAACTAATTGATTTGTGGGAAAGATACTAGCAGAAACATTTTTGTTCCATCCATTATATAAAATCAAGATAGTATAAATGTAATATGAATGTTTCATGTTCTAAATGCCCCCAGACAATGCACAAGCTCTGGAAATTTCCTCTCATATAATTTTCAGTAACACAAGGCAGCCTTGTTAATAAAATTATACCAATATAAACAAGCCTGCAGAACAAAATTGACTTTCCACCAGAATATGCAAAACTTAGTAATGTGTGCAGAAATAATTTTCTAGCTTAAAAAAAAAAATGGAAATGCAGAAGTACAACTTTATCATATTAACATCACTGCCAACTAAGAAACTTCAGACGAGAAACTGAAAATATATATATAGACGGAGTTCACTCACCTCCTGATGAAGGTGGAGGGGGAGGGGTGTTTTCAAACACCTCAGTCCAAGTGAACGGTATCTCTTTCTTGTTATTTTGTGGAGGATATGCATCAACTCGACCCATCTGCATTATTAGATACTTCTCAATATATATAAACGAGAAATCATGGAAAATATGTAAAAACTGCTTCATTTGTAAACACGATTCAGTTTCATGAAAACATAAAATCAAGAAATGCTGTGGAAATCTAATTTCAACCTGGTTTAAACGAGGAAACAAGTAATATTGTGTGTAATTAGTTTCTTTTATGTACCTTCCGAGGATAAGAGCTATTAGGAACCTCCTCATCCAGGAACGGAATTTTCAACAGTGATGCAATCTGAAAAGCAAAAACATGAAAATCAAGCAAAAAACTGATATAAAAAAAAAAATAAATAAATAAAATTACTGCTCTTAGTTAAGATGACAGTATCAACAAAATAATAAAGCATGAGCATTGTCACTAACAATGTCATAAGCCCTTTCGCGCTCCATATGCTGTGCGGTTGTAACCTGAGAATTGAGCATCTAAAACCCAATAACACCAAAAAAAACATCACCAAAATGGCATAGTCAGTTTAACTTTTTCCTTTTTCTTTTAACAAATGCAACTTCAAAAAATCAATTTTTTTCCAAAATATAGACCGACTTGATCCTGGACATTTCTTTTAGGCACTTGGCTGGTTCGACGAGCAATGCAATGAGGAATGTTCAGTGGACTGTCCTGTTGAGCTCGTCCTATTCTAATATTTGCAGAACCTATATATTACAACGGCAATTGCACATAATTAATACATTGAACTAGGGCGACTAAGTTGTAGTTTATATTTAAAAAACTAGATAATTTTTGGTGTATGTTAAAATTTTAGGGTTTAGAAAGGACCTGGATTGATGACGACGAGATTGGAGCCGCGCTCCGCGAGGAGCTGAGAAGGTACTACTGTTTTCAGGTAATCCTGATTAAACGCCATAATCGCGATAATTACTCTTGGCTGAGCTTTTCTGTATATCTTCAGAAGAATAGGGAGGAGGGAAATAGGTATTAGCTATTCTGCAACGGCGCCAAAATTGTCCGACGGCTTGCCAGTGCCAGAGCTCGGAGCATCAAAGCCTCCGGACTTCGGAGCTCGTACTTGTCTCCTTTTTTCAAAAAAAAAAAAAAAAAGATTTATTTTAAAAAAAAAAAGTGTCAAATTGACCCCCTATATTAAGTGAATAGTGCAATTGAGTCCTTAAGACCCTAAATAAAAAAAAATAAAAAAAAAAAAACTTCATTTAATGCCCTTAAATCGGTAAAATTGTTCAATTAAGTCTAATTTAACTTGTTTATCAAGTTAAATCGATGTGATGTTGACACGTATCCTTTCAATTTTATTTTTTTATAATATTTTTTATTTATTAAAAATTAAAAATAATTATTTATTATAAATAAATAAATAAACTAAACAATTCAAAATTATTTATTAAAAAAAAAAAAAAAAACAACCACCGGCTATCCGGTGGTTGTCTTCTTCACAGACAGTCGTGGCTGTCCAACAGGAAGGTCACGGCCGTCTAAGGAAGACGGTCATGGCCGACGAAAGAAGATGGTTATAGCCATCTTCTAGATCTGGAACGAGGACGATGGTCATAGCCGAAGGGAACAATGACATAAATGTGTAGGAAGGGGCATGCATTTCCCAAAACGTGTTTTTTTTTTTTTTTTACAAAAATGTGTAAAAGACGTTTCCTACATGTGTTTTATCATATTTCTGATCAAACTTAAAACGCAAGTGAGACTTGCGTTTCTCGATAAATTCATCCGTTACGGAATTACTTTTCTGATTAATTCCAAATTTAATTTTTAATTTAAATCTATGGTAATGGGCAGACTGTTTCAGGTGTTACTCAATTGGTTTTAATACCAATTTTAAATGTCATAACGGAGCTATTCACTCCCTCAGCCCTATATAAGAAGAAGTGAAGGCAGTAGAATTTTAACACAACAGAAAATTATTGTTTCAGCTCCAAAATCTCTGCTTCTACTATCTTCTTTAGCCTTCTGTGTTCATCCCGTTACTCTTGTTCGCCGAGTTCTTTGTTTGGGTGCTCAAACATTGATTCGTAGCACATTTTATCCTAGGAAACCTAGGCTACAACGCTCCTAGCACTTGTGGGAGGTAGCAAATAAGATTTTAAGGAAAGAATAATTCACTCGAGTTGTGCTAACAACCTACACCAAACCCGAGCCACATTCCTTCACCCTTTCATTTTCTTTTTTTTTTTTTTTAAATAATAATCTTTATTTTGTAGGATTATTATTGGGTTTTACCAACGAAATATCCAACATATAATGAGTTAAATCAATTTATGTTGTTCATAACCGACAAGGACTATAATAAGGTAAATCAGGTACAAAGAGTCAATATTATCCACATTATGACTCAACTCTATGTCTTTTCATTTGGGAGATTCACTTCATACCACTAGATCAGAAGGTCATTGGCATAAACTATTATTATTGTTGAATAGTACATATACATTTTGGCCCATCTCAAGGGATTTTTTGAGTGTATAGTACATGTTTTCGTTTTTTTTTTTTAATAAAATAAAATGCTTATATAAAATTTAAAAGGAGTTAGTACCATCTAAGGTCCTCCGAGTATAGTAGTTTTGCCACGTTTAGTCATAAACTTTCAAATTAACCATCCATGATCCTTCGACTTTCAAATTTTACCATTCGTAGTCCAAGTTAACCACTCATGGTCCTTCAACTATTAAATTTTAACCAACCATGGTCCTTTTAAGAGGATCACGGCTGGTTAAATTTCAAAAGTTGAAGGACCATGGGTGGTTAACTCGGACCACGAATGACTAAATTTGAAAGTCGAATGACCACAGATGGTCAATTTGAAAGTTTATGACTAAACGTGGCAAGACCACTATACTCGGAGGACTTCATGTGGCATTAACTCAATTTAAAAGTATAAACTCTTAAATTTAAAGGGGATGGTTGGTAATAGTAGATAGTAGATTGTGTTAATTAAAGTATAACATAATTGTCTCAATTTAAAAGTATAAACTCTTAAATTTAAAGGGGATGGTTGGTAATAGTAGATAGTAGATTGTGTTAATTAAAGTATAACATAATTGTCTTATTAAAAAAACAAATAGATATTGTACCATCCATGGACAAGTGGGTGGATATCATGATTCTCATATCATAAATGGTTTACACAATACACATCATCGAGTGATATGTGGGATTATGTTCAAAGCGGGTAAATCTCATGTGCGCACCGATATTTGGCCCTATCTACTGAGCTATTGAGTCAATGTAATTTACATCATTTCAAATGCTCTGTCTGGTTGGGGTGTGGGGACATTGGGATTGGGGATTTAGATATTTGGGAGAAATATATATATATATATATATATATATATATATATATATATATATATTGTAACTTTTATTTCACCTATATAGTATTTGGCTTTTAAATCCATGCACGACTAATAAGGCGTTTTGTTGGAATGAAAGAATTATGATGGGGAAATGAATAATAATGCAGTGGGAAATGCATAATGTGATAATAAAGTATAAATTCAAAAAATTACATTATTTAGCATGGAGCCATGGAGGAATATAATTATTGGAATTGAAAAGGAAAGAAGTGATATAAAGACTAAAATACCCCTGTGTAATAATAATAGTAATAATAACCAAGGGCAATAGTGTCATTTCATCAATTTTTTTCCTTTTCCACAATCATTAAATTGCAATTCATGGAGTATACAAAATGAAGAAATTGCAATTCCCTCAAACTAAACATTGTAATCATAGTGACTAAAGAATTATGGTGGAATTGCAATGAAATTCATGTCTACCAAACAACCCATAAGAACTACAACGTCCATTAATATGTCATATTCTAAAAAAAAAAAAAAAAAAAAAAATACTCCATACAAAAAATTGAAAGTGATTCAAAATTTTTATACCGTTGAATCAAATATGAGTTATAGAATATCTTTACATGAAATATTTTTACTTGAAATATACTTAAATATATAACTACTATATCGACCATTATGTGGTAACAATAACTATATAGTACATTAGTACCAATCCAACCATATTTTTGGTCCTTACCATGTGGCATGTGCGTTCTTTATGACATATGTATAACTAACATCATGCAACCAAATAACTAAGCCACATGCATTTCATAAATTGTATCATTAATTGAAAATTTTATGAATGTTTGGACATTTTAGTAGTACATTAATATCTATATCTAGTGAAATGAGATTAATTTAGTGCTCAATTTTCCCATTCACGTACTGGAACCAATCTCCCATTTGTGAGAATCACTTCGTGCTACTTAGGGCTGTTAACGAACTGAACATAAACGAATGAAGGTTGTTCGTGTTCGTTTGTTAAGAATTTTGGGGTGTTCGTGTTCGTTTGTTAAGGTTTTTGAAAATCTTGTCCGTGTTCGTTTGTTAAGCGTTCATTAGTGTTTGTTAACGTTCGTGAACACGTTCACGAACGTGTTCGTTTACGTTAACGAACACGTTCGCGAACGTGTTTGTCAACATTTGCGAACACGTTCACAAACATGTTCGTTAACAAACAGTTCACGAACATGTTGGTTTACGTTCATGAACACGTTTGTGAACCTTTAATAACCAAACACCTACACATATTCATGATCACAATTCGTTCGTGAATAACAAATAATCTACGTTCATGTTCACGAACATGATTAAACGAACACTAAACAAGTTTGTTCACGAACATTATTAAACGAACACAAACAAGCTTGTTCACGATCTCTTAACAAACGAGCATACAACTGTTCAAGCTCTGTTCGTTTATTAACCGAGCTCTAATTTTTGTTTGTTAATGGTTCGTTTACCTTAACAAACAAACATAAACGAACGCTTACCGGACACGAACACGAGTAGTTTGCCGAAAGCTCTGTTCGCTAACACCCCTAGTGCTACTAGACCACAAGGTTATCGACAAATCAAATATTAGATTAGTTTAGTAGAATTTGATCTAATTATTCAAGAACAACTCCCCTAAAAGCATGTAGGTTTCAAATGTAAGAATCAAGATTGAAACATGGATTACATTATTTACTTTTTGTTATCCTTTATTATATAAAGCTATATGATTTGAGAAATAATTAATGTTACAATTAATGTCACAATATTCTTTATTATATAAAAAAAAAACACAACATTTAAAAAATAAAATAGCTATATATTATATAATCATATAAAAAATATACTTTTGAAAAATAAAATAGCTATATATTATATAATCATATAAAAAATGTGTTCAATTAGAGTTTAAATTTACACATACAAAATTTGAAATTTGCTTTCCAAATCCAATTATCTTAGTTATTATTCGTATTGTGAAAATTATGATATAGATGAAATGCAATTAAGAATAAATCAATGTAATTATGTAAATTCTCTCTATAAGTTTATTTGAATATGCACATAATTAGAGATTATATTAACCATACAAAATTGTAATTTTAATATTAATTTTAATTTTAATTATAATTTTATATTCTATAAAAATAATAAATACTTGACCAATGAAAGCTCAAAAATATTATTATATTAAATAATTTAAAATATTTTAGTTTTTTTATTTTTTTATTTATATTTATAATAACATAATTTTTTTCCGTGCATCGCGCGGGTGAATTACTAGTTATTATTATTAAGGGAAAATTGCAATCGACACATGGTAAACTTTGCTTTGTAATCCTAACAAATAACAGTGCGTTTGGTTGGTGATGTGGAATTACGTGGGAAAGGAATTGCAATTCCATGAGAGATGAATTAAAGAGAATAAAGTGAAATTTAAATTCCAATATTTGGTTTACAGGAATAGAATTATTGGGAATTTCAATTTCAATGTTTGGTATATATGGGAATTGAAAGAGAATAAGTAGTATAAAGTCAAAAATGTCCATTATTGTTGTTAGGCGTTAATTTTAAGTTAAAAAAATAGAGGAGTAATTTTGACTCATCATTATATTTTTTTCTTCCTAAATCCTAGGAATTAAAATCTCAAGGGGGACATGAGATTTTAATTCCATGAAAATGGGGGAATTGCAATTCTCTTCAACCAAACAAGGAAATTTTGTGGTATTTGGAATTATGTGAGAATTAAGTGGGAAGAGAATTTAAATTCCATTCAACGAAACGCCCTGTAAAAGATCACAAGGAGGTAAATCAGTATAAATTAAACATAGTTAATCGATAAAAAGAACTAATAAATCAATCACATTGGAAATCAAATTGGTATAAAAGTGATCAAAATAAATATTATTACAATTTTCAAAAAATAAATATTATTACAAATTACAAAGTACACGGCGGTCAATGCCACGTCGGAGCATGAGACGTGTGTGAGCAAAGCAGCGGACCCAATGCTATTGGTCCATGAGACGTGTCTTTCTCTCTCTCAACTAACGTAACCCTTCCGTGAAGGGTTGCCGTCAGTCTTCTGAGAAGGAAGTGGAGCGGCGGCTGACGATTTCGCAGCGACGACCGTTATGTTTTTAACGGCGGGAAAAATTGAATAATTTGGTAGTCCAAAATAAATATTTAAGCCATCTCGGGTCGTGATTCTTCACTATTCCGTTTGCTGTGTACCGCTGTCCCCGTTTTCCTAGAGAGAGAAGTTCAGAGAGAGAGAGAGAGAGAGAGAGAGAGAGAGAGAGCTTTTGGTCATCCCTAAAGCTATGGCGTTCTTGTCATTCCTGGGCAGGCTTCTCTTTGTCTCCGTCTTCATTCTCTCGGCTTATCAAGAGTAAGTTATTGCTGTTTATTCTCTCATTTTTCAGGTCTGTTTCTGCTGTGTTTACTCATGTTTAGTGTATACATGCTTTGTTTAATTGTTTTAATGTTTTCTGGTTGTGTTGGGTTCATTAATTGCCTTGTTTAGTGTTGTTTTTGTTTGAGTTTTGGAAGTCTTGGATTCTCTTGGCTAGTCAAATTTGAGGTTAGATTTGACGAGCTTGAGTTGTAGTGTGGGGAGAGCCTGGAATTGATGCAAACTAGAGCTGAATCTGTTTAATGTGTGTAGTTTTAAAGATTGGGTTTTGGTTGGTGGTGATAAAAAAAGGGGAAAGTTCTGATCTTTTAGCAATGGGCATCTGATTTGTCTTGATTCATTTGGACCATTGTTTCTTTATGCTTTGATTTATGAGAAATCCTGCCTTGTGACCCTGACCCTAATCAGTCTAGCTAGCTGACCGGCTCGAACTAAGAGGGTGAATAGACAGTTCAAAGGCTAGTTGAACTTGCTTTGTTTCTTATGCTTTGATTTATGAGAAATCCCGCCTTGTGACCTTGACCCTAATCAGTCTAGCTAGTTGACCGACTCAAACTAAGAGGGCGAATAAAGACAGTTCCAAGGCGAGTTGAACTTGCTTTGATTCTTATGCTGTATAGGAGTAGAACTAGGGATGCTGGGCATTATGTGGTCCAAATATTATGGTAAAATCCTGGTATGATTGATATGCTTAGCTCGTATTCTCGGCGAAAATTGTTGGGCTGAGGGCTGAGTGTTTCAATTGAGCAATGGTGTTTCAGTGTGGTGACTAAACTGTGTATTGTATTTGCTGTATAGTGTTGGATTTGGGAGAAAGTTAAAATGATTTTGTTTTTTGTTGTTTATAGCTCTGTTTCTTGTAATTGTTTTGCCAGGGACTAGTGATTAGCAAAGTGGGGAATTTAGTTAATAGTTACCATGGATATCATTGGATGCTAAAAAGCATTAATTAGTTTACGGTTTTGGCATAGCTTTTGTGACTTGGTTCTTTATGTAGAGCATATAATATATAATCATAAATGTGCAATCCAACTATCAGTTTAGATTTTTAGTTGACAGTATTTCGATGCTACCTATGCCGAACGTTTCTAATGATCTCTTGCGTGTTGTGTAGGTTTAATGAATTCGGGACTGATGGCGGGCCAGCAGCGAAGACATTGAGGCCCAAGTTCAATGCTTTCACTAAGCATATCACAGCACAAACTGGATTCCAAGTTCCCCACGTAGAGGTAATAATAATCTTTTTGTTTCTGTATATTCCTTCATGGATCGATCGATCTTACTTAACTTGAATTATACCAATTACAGATGAAACATCTCGCTCTGGGCTTTATCGTTATGAAGGGGCTTGGAAGTCTTCTGTTCGTCTTTGGCAGCTCTCTCGGAGCTTATATCCTGGTATACATACGTTAATGTTTCCCTTCAATATTGTTGAGCATATAGCCATTAATGTGCAATTCAACTATTAGCTTAGGCTTTTAGTTGAGTTGAGATGAGCACATGCTTCAATTTGGTATTAGAGCCATGCCAAACCTATAAGCGACTACGGTTCACGTGTTGCTTGCAATCCAACTATCAGCTTAGGCTTTTAGTTGAGATGGAGCACATGCTTCAATTAATCATCTTATACAACAATTCCCCGCTTTTCTTATTGCTCTCTCGGTTTGCAGCTCTTGCACCAGGCAATTGTTACCCCGATCCTATATGACTTCTACAACTACGAAGCTGACAAGAAAGAATTCGCTCAGCTTTTCATCAAGTTCTCACAGGTAACAAGAAAACTCTCTTCGTTTCACTTCTATCCAACGAGGGGAAAGAAACCATTCAGAAATCTTTGTTAAACGTGGAACTGTTTTGGCAGGGTCTGCAGCTGCTGGGAGGGCTGCTGTTTTTCATTGGCATGAAGAACTCCATGCCCAGGAGAACAGCAAAGAAGAAGGCTTCAAAGGCAAAAATGAACTGAGAGAGGGAAAGAAGAAGAGGGACATAGTTTCAGTTTTTTTGATGTGCACTAATTTAAACAAAATTTTCCTGTTGTCACGGGAGACCATATATCTTTGTAAGCTTTGTATTTTTGGTACTTTGGGAACTTTTAGGGTGTGATTTACAACTTTGTTTTTGGTGGAATTATAATTTTATTTCTCCCTATTATTTTTTGAAGCTTCTTCTACATTTAAACTTATAAACATGAAATGGGCTCGTTGCTAAGAGGGTGGCCATTAACGCCTTGATTAAGACTCGAACTCACAACCTCTTTTATAGGATTCTAACCCGAATGTCCTTAGACCACAAGGTCTTGGCAATAAAAATAAATAAATACT
This sequence comes from Ipomoea nil, assembly GCF_001879475.1. Classification (NCBI taxonomy): domain Eukaryota; kingdom Viridiplantae; phylum Streptophyta; class Magnoliopsida; order Solanales; family Convolvulaceae; genus Ipomoea; species Ipomoea nil. Next base: position 7,029,252 of record NW_017617116.1, read on the forward strand.
AGTTAACGCCCTAATTTCTTTTATTCAATACCAATTCATTACTTCGTATTAGTCAACTCAAGCAGTCAAGCTCTATGTTTTTGTCGACCGATATGCCTCACCATCTAGCTCCAGTCCCGTCGAAGGAAAGAAGAGAAAAGTTCAATTCTATCGGTAATGAAGTGTGAGCTCACGCTTTTAACCAAAAAAGCTCACTTATAGTCTCAAACCTCATGCCTAACCCTATTTAGCCAAAACCCCAACCCAATTTGACTTATTTTCACCCTTATGTCGGACAACTCAACAAAGAGAGTTAGAATCAAAGACTCAGACTCAGAGAGAAACATAAGAAGATAAAGAGAATTAGAGTTGAGCCATAGTTATAATACGAGGGGAGTATTTAAGCATAACTCCATGTCAAATCTATTGAGTTGAACCCGTCTATTGAGTTGAACCCGTTTTGACAACCACGGTAAAACAAGAAAAAATCTTTACAATCCCAAAATTACCCTCAATTTAGGTGACTTCCCCCATCTGAAAAAAACTGGGCCAAGAGTAGTTGCCTTTTTCTTCTTGTAGACATCTCCTCAAGAAAGAGCGTGGCGGGCTGCTCCATTTCCGTCTCAGAACAGCGTGCCCGGTGTCTTTTGTCTTGTTCTTGTTCTTCTATAAAGTATAAACTACTCAATCTTGAGTTTCCTGTTTCCATCTCCCCACATATTAAAGAAAAATAAAATCTTTGTGCTTTGTGCTTCCGTGATCCTGCTTTTCTCTTTTTATTATCAATAATTTTCCCCAATTTCCTTTTTATTTCTTGGTAGGATTGATAAAGTTCCAGTCTTTTTCGATTTCTCGTTGATTGAGTGAGACATTTCCCTTAGGAAGATGGAGTTCTCCGGTAGCCCATCGAGGGAGTGAAGGTTTTCTCTGTACAGGAAAGATAAAAAAAAAAAATGCAGAATTTTGCTGGAACTCCGGGGACTGTGACTGGGCTTCTTCTAAGGGTAGGGCAATTCATCTTTGCGGCTGGTTCAATTGTCTCCATGGCATCTTCTAGTAGCTTCTTCAATGTCACAGCATTCTGGTAATTTCTTTCCTTTTTCTCAGCTTATATTTATGTTTCTCCTTTCAGTTTTTAGGTCAAGTTCAAGATCTGCTGTTTTGCTGTGATGATTGAGATCAGCATTTGTGTATTTTGCATTGATTATCCCATTCAATTAATTTGAATCTGAAATTAGGTTTCTGGGTGATTGATACTACTTTGCAGAATCACATGATTATGATTAGGATTAGGATTAGGATTTAGGATTCAAATTGAACCTCTATATGATGTGAATGATGCCCAATATTATGTTTCATGAGAGGGGAAGTTCAAATGCTTGCAATGGCTTGGACTTTATCGCATTCCTGTGTGATTCTTGCCTTGGAATTGACTGTAAACTTTGCCGGATACTATCCATGTGTCTATGTACTTAGTTCAACTTCTCGTTGCTATGCTAACAATTCTACATTGTTACCCCATTATATAATGCCTTAGTTCAGATTGTAGTTAGCATTCCAGTGAAACATCATAGGCTCGCCATTTTTTTGTTTATTGTATTTGGAATCCAGTGTTCTTGACATGATGACTCTAGTAAGTAAGTCTTGGAATCCAGTGTTTATTAACCGAAGAACTAAGGAATATACATATTTATACAAGAAACTATATACTAACTAAGGTAAGGATCGGAACCTAAGAATATACACATTAATCCCTATATCATGCTAAATATATTCCTACCATTTATAATGTCTAACACTCCCTCTCAAGTTGGAGCATAGATATTGATCTTGCACAACTTGTTACATAAGTAATCTACTCGAGGTCCATTCATGGCTTTTGTAAAAAGATCTCCTAATTGTTCTCCTGTCTTCACAAAACCTGTAGAGATTAAGCTGAATGAAATGACAATCAACTTCAATGTGCTTAGTTCGTTCATGGAAGACAGGATTGGCTGCAATATGGAGAACCGCCTGATTGTCACACCATAGCTTCGTAGGAATAGGAGCCTTGAGTCCTATTTCATTCAGAATGTGATATATCCACAAGATTTCACAGGTTGCTTGTGCCATTGCTCTATACTCTGACTCTGCACTCGACCGTGATACAACATTCTCCTTCTTGCTTTTCCACGAGATCAATTTCCCACCAAAGAAGACACAAAATCCGGTTGTAGATCTCCGATTCTCCTTAGACCCTGCATAGTCTGCATTTGCAAAGCACTCAATCTTCATATGTCCATGGTTTTGATATACAATTCCACGCCCTGGAGCCCCTTTCAAGTAGTTCAAGATTTGTTCAACAACTCTCCAATGGTTAACAGTTGGAGATGCCATAAACTGACTTACAATACTTACTGAGTAAGCAATATTAGGACGGGTTACAGTGAGGTAGTTTAGCTATATTTATAGGAATTATAGGAAGATCACATACAAGACATGGTGGAAATGGCTTCAATTTTGATACTTTATTTACAAAAAATGCATACTAATGGATAGATTTTAGGTCATTTAAAAAACCGTAGTATTTACCAAGAACATTCTGATTCCTTCTTCGGATCCTATATTCTTTATAACAATAACATTCTCCATTTTCTTCCGAATTATAGACCATTTATCTTGATAAATCAAATGTTGTTTGATTTCCTTAACTACGGAAGCTTTTCAATGCTAAAGTATCAGTGTGGAAAACAAATTGGCGGGCGTCCGTCTTAGCGTATTGTCTGAAATCTATAACTTGAACTTCTAAGCGATATCATTGTTATGAACGGGAATACTTTCCTACCAGTTATAGAATGGGAAAAATTACTGACGTGAACCTCTGTTGTCGTTGTTATTGCAGCTACTTGATTGCTTCCATGGCTTTACAGGTGATTTGGAGTGGCGGTCTTGCAATCCTCGACGCTTATTCCTTGGCGAAGAAGAAGGCGCTCCACAGTTACTTCTTAGTAACCGTTTTTGCTGTTGGAGATTGGGTTAGTGTTGTTCACTGCATCAAGGAATGAATTCGATTTCTTGTTTCTAGCTTTGCTGATAGATGGGCGATTCTCATATGAACTCATTGTCAGGTGACAGCGACGGCATCCCTTTCTGCAGCGTCGTCTTCGGCTGGAATAACGGTTTTGTACTATGGCGACCTCGGGGGTTGTAGCTTCGGCGATGAATGCACAAAGTTCCAGTTAGCAGTAGCATTGGCTTTCCTGAGTTGGATAATGATAGCTTTATCCTCTTTAATCATGTTCTGGATTTGGGCAACAAGTTAAGGTTTAATTTGTAGTTTGGATGTGTCAAACTATGTATGTATAGAATAACAGGATTTGTTAGTTGATGCATATTGTTTATCTATATTTCAATTCATACATATGGTTGATTATAAGCTTCTTTCGGTCGGTTATGACAGTCAAAAATTCTCATCGGTTTATGTAACCGACTGACCGTTTGCTTATCCCTACTTATATATGACCTCGAACCCCTTACTTCATACTTGTGCAATTCTTAAGGAGGTGTTTGGTAAATAGTTGTTAGCTGATTATAGCTGTTAGTGAATTTGACTAGTTGATAGCATTAGTTGATTATAGAAAAATGTTTGGTAAATTAGCTGATAGCTGATTACATATAAAATGACTTTTTCAAAAATCTGTTTTGAGCAACTTTTTAAATTTTAGAGCAATAAACTGTTATAAAAAGCTAATTAATCAAATATTCATATTGATTGTTTAACGAATTCAAACAGCTAATAGTGATGAAACAAACCAAAATTAACTGATAAACTAACTATTGTTAATGTAAGTAAATGAGGTTCTTTGTTACAGACAACATATAGAAACATGGTACACCATTAATATGGTTGAGTGAAATCATTCTACATAGTAACGTCCGCCCTGATGATCCAACTTAGATTGATTGGTTTTTTTTTTTTTCCTGAAATTATTGTAGTCACGACCGTTAAATTTAATATACGTTTCAACTTTGCGACACTTTTATATATAATTATTGCCTATCATTTTTCTTTCTTCACTATCCATCCTTCAACTTTGAATTTATGCTACTTTTAGTCTTTTCAGTCAATTTTTGAATCAAATATCACATGAAGTCAACACGTGCACACGCTAAAAGGACTAGAAGTAGTAACAAAATTCGAAGTTGACAAATTAATAGTTAAAAAAAAATGATAGTTGAAAACTATAAATAAAATGCTACAAATGTTGAGGACTAAAATTGAAAAGTACAGTTAAGATTTCAAGGCTGACGGTACATTTAAAATAGTGGACCCAAAAATAGATTTATTATATTTATACAATTATACTCCACTTATTGCCATTATATATATATATATATATATATATATATATATATATATATATATATATATATATATATATATTTATTATATTTATATTCTTATTGCCATTATATATGATACTCCACTTAATTATTATACTCCTCCACTTATTGCCATTATACAGACAACAGTGTAAAGCTTCTTTCCTTCAAATCAAATCTGGTAAGAATATAATGAGGCATTTCAAGAATTATATTCTCCTCCATTCTTGATTCTGATCCTGCATTCATGCAGAACTGTCAAGAATATCAACAAAATCAACACCACCTTATAAGGCCCCATTAAGATTTTCAGACTACCCAGAACCGTAAACAGCTGCAATGGCGGGGGAGGGGTTCAGAGGCAGAATTCTCGGGAAATTTCAGCAGTTGAAGCCTCACATTCTCATGGTTCTGGCTCAGCTGGCCTACACTTTCCTCTACATCGTAACCCAGGCTTCCTTCAACCATGGCATGAACCCTCATGTCTATGTTACTTACCGACATATCGTTGCTGGTTTCGTGTTTCTGCCTTTTGCATACTTTCTTGAAAGGTACGTTAGATATTCACAACGTTTCGTTTCAGCTTCTGCTGTGTTTCTGGACTCATAGTTCCTCGCCATGTAATGTTGACTTCCTGCAGAACAAAAAGGCCAAAAATGACGTTAGCTATCTTCCTAGAGATCTTCGTTCTCTCGCTTCTGGGGTAAAAGTTTCGATTAAAAATCATAACTTTGTATAAACAGATTCATAAACCCTGCAATGATAGTAAACAGACTAACAGGCCAGTCATTCTGTAATTGCAGAGTGAGCTTGACTCTGAATATGTATTTTGTGAGCTTAAACTACACTTCTCCGACTTTCATTGCCTCTGTTGTCAACGCCATGGCTGCCATAACATTTGTAATGGCAATCGTTCTCAGGTATACAAGTATAGTGTGTAATAACAATGAAGTAAAAAAAAAAAAAAAAATTGAATCTTTTTGTCTCGTGCAGATTGGAAGTGGTTGATATACGCAGTCCTCGAGGGATTGCAAAGGTTCTAGGGACTTTGGTTTCGCTGGCTGGAATGATGATTATGACACTATACAAGGGACCTGTCCTGAAAAACCTAGGGCACCCTCCCATCTCCATTAGTAAAGGGAACACAACTATTCAAGAAAACTGGGTGAAAGGCTCGGTTTTAACTGTTGCTAGCTGTATATCATGGTCTATATGGTTTATAATGCAGGTTATCACTCACCACCTTAACTCCTAACTGCATTTCTACAAGCGTTCTTGGCCCAGCCCGGCCCGGCCAGGCCAGAATAAGAGTCAAACTCTGCGGGCATGACCCAGGTCAGATACATATTGCCCGAGTAAGAGCCAAACTTGGCGGGGGCCGATCAGGCATGGATCCAGATTAGTCTCACAATGATGCAAAAAAAACAAACTTGGAAAGCCTAATCCCGATTTCTTGAAGAAATAAGCATTTTTTGACTTATAAAGACTGATATCACCTCAAAATCTGCAGGCTTTCGCATTGAGAAGATATCCAGCACAGTTATCGCTGACTACTTGGATGAGTTTGGTCGGAGCAGCACAATCTGCAGCGTATACAGTAATTGTGCAGCACAAAAAAGCTGCTTGGACCATTGGCTTCAACATTGATCTTTGGTCCACCATTTATGGAGTAAGTAGCTCTAAGCAATCTGGTTATTTCACTCAATACTCACAGAACTGATTCAATGGTGGATGAATGAATGAATCTCAGGGGGTCGTGATTTCTGGTATAGTGGTCTACGTTCAACTCTGGTGCACAGAGCAAAAGGGACCGGTTTTCGTTACAATGTTCAATCCTCTGTCAACAATCTTGGTCGCGGTTCTGTCATATTTCGTCCTGGGAGAAAAGCTATATACTGGCAGGTAATAGGGTGGGGGGGGGGGGGGTTCGGGGCGGGATGGAGCATTGAATTCTAACTATCCATCTTTTGACATTTCAGCATCATAGGTGCAGTGATTGTGATAGTTGGTCTCTACTTGCTACTCTGGGGAAAAGAACACGATCAAGAAGCAGAAATGAAGGTGAAAGAGCAATCTGAAGAAATCCCAGCAGAAAATTATGGAGACTCGAAGAGACAGCTTATACCTGATCTGAATGTCGGAACAGCAGAACCATAGAATGTATCGATGTAGAAATTAACATTAAAATGACCCGAAACAACAAATGTAAACTTAAAGTAGTAAAGCAGGTACCTTTGCAGAAAGACAACTCGAGTCAAGCCTGCCAGGCAATCCTTTAAGTCCTTGTATTATTGTTCTTCCCTGAAAATGGATATCTGGATCGGAACAGCTTCCAAATACTCAAAACTGGCAAGTCAAGATATGCCATGATACGTAATGTCAGGCTAGGATGGAAAAGAGAACACGATAAAAGCACACAGACAGAAAAAGGGCAAAAATGAAGTTTGAGACCAAAAGTACTGCAAATTAAATTCACTTGCATCTAAAACAATCATGTCCAAATACATGTACGATGTACCTGTACCAGAAATTTAAAAAAAAAAAAAAAAAAAAAAAAACCCCAAAGGAAAGAGCGGGGTTAGAGACAAGCCCAACTCGATATTGGAAGCATTACCAATATTTACAAGAACAAGGGCAAATATAGCACATAATCAGCCTAAGAATTAAGCGGCAGGTGGCCTGAGCTCATGATCTTGAGATGTATCACGAGCAGATGGAGGCATATAATGCCACATCGGAAGATAACCATAACTGGGGTAAACTGCGATCTTATTGGGCCCAGGCGGATATGCAGCGGGATGGGGTGGCATAAAACCAGCAGGCGGTACACTCATTGCTTGCAACTGCTGCTCTAATTTCTCTTTATCTGCCTTCAGTGTCAGTTTCTCTTCACGAAGTTCATTCTTCTCGGCCTGTTTAAGAGTGAGAATTCATAAATCAAATGACTTGTGCCCGGAACTCAAATTTAAGCCACAAAGAATGACCATATAATTAACCTTTAAAGTTTTGATCTCTTCCAAAAGCTTTTCATTCATCTCTGCATACTCTTGAGATTCTGTCTTTAACTGGTTTAGAACTCTAATGGCATCCCCAAGTATAGCCATTTTGTCGGTTTTTACAGGCCTTTCAGGTTCTAGAACAGAACACAACTCCGCAAATCTGCATAAAGGATATATTCATCATAGTTTCACAATAATGACTCTAGTGAGCGATTAAAACTGCTCAATTGCTCAAAAACTAGAACCGAATTTTAAATGCAACCATCTAAACCATAAGAGAAACAAAATACATTTCAAGCAATCTCATGGAATCATAAGGATACCTTTCATTCAACTTTTCCCTTCTTAGTTTCTCACGGCAAGCTTTGCTCCCTAGTTTGTTGCATGAATCACTGCGCCCCCTATTAAAAACAAAATAATGATGTAAAACACACAAATTAAAGAAAACCAATCTAAGTGGAAACCAACCCCTAATAAAAAGTAGCATCCTTTATTTTTATGCAAGTCTTCTGGACTAATAAAGCTAGAAGTGGATATTGAGTTTAAAACGTTGAACTTGGGATGAAAAAATTTATGCAAAGAACTTCATTATCCGCTGCTAGTAAGCACATAACGTCATAACACAAGACACCAAACATATAAATGCATCAAAATGCTCACGCTTTATTATACTGTACTAAGAACATGATAAAAATCGAAGTGCCAATTACAAATTTATATGGAGTAACAAACAAAAAATACCTCTTTCTCTGGCATTCTGATTCTAAACATTCTTTTCCTTGAGATGTAGCACCATGATGCGATGTATCCACTTCTGAAGATCTGCAGCCCAAGTATAAACTATGATTTGCAGTGCCTTTGTGGTAAACAGTTCATCATTTCTACCAATTAGTGGCCAAACAATAAACTTCATTTCTATGCATTATTTCGTAATTATGCTTATGGTCAAGTAGCATGTACTTATCTAATCCTCATTAAATCTTTTTTTTTTTTTCTGCAAGGAAAAACACATTAAATTAACTGACAACAGAAAAAGATGGGCAGTTAATTCCTACTTTGGTCAAGTTTTTTACCTCATAACTTGTCTTCACAACATTAAAGAATAAAGATTCATCTTTTCATCCATTTTTACAATCTTAGAATTTCACAACATTAAAGATCCTTCTTTTCACCCATTTTTACAATTTTCAGGCCAGTAATTATTGTGAAACAAGCTCTCCATTAGTTGCCAAAATTCACATCTTCACCCAATTCCTAGACACAAACACAAACAATGCTAGAACCAAACCTGCCTTCTCCAGGGAAAATAGATTGGGAAAACTCAGAACTTTGAAGGCAAACAAGTAATGTTCCTAAATCAATACGAGAATAAACTCCAAAGAAAGCACAACAATTATTTCCAAACTTTTTGGCCAGAGAAAAATAATACTTAAAAAAAATCCAAAAAGCTGCAAGTTTGAATCTTTAACCAAATTTACCTCAGGGAAATGGATTGATGATCCCAGAAAAGATCGGGACTTGGATTGACGAAACAATCGAAATCGGCTAGGTCCCAGTTGTTGTCTTGGAACGAATCCAAATCGTCCATTCTTAGCTTTACCTGAATAAAAAAAACTGGAGAAATCCGAACCAGAACGGCGAAGAAGAAAGAATATTTTTTACTTTTTCTCTTTTTTTTTTTTTTCTTTTTTTCCTTTTCCTGATGATTAAGGGTGACGAAGACGCTAGGGGAGAGAAAAGGAGTCACCGGTCACGATTCCAACGCAGCACGCTAGCGAATGGGAGAGCGCCACGTATTCCGATGGCGATCAATTATCCGGCTGCAATTTTGAAGCGTCGCCGCGTTTCCCCTTTGTAACCTTGATTTTCACGAGCATTTAATGGGCCGGCCCGACCCGATGTACCCAATATATAGTAATATATGGTTGAAATATGGTATATATTAATTAATCATTAATACTGTATTTGACTATTATTATTGCCATATATGTCATATTATTACTATATATATTACCATTTACCATAATATAGTATTATAGTAACTAGTATTTGCACCCGTGCGATGCACGGAATGAATTTGTTGTAATATAGTAAGAATACATGAATCGATATATAATTATTTAAATTAGAACATCCAATATTATATAGTGCAATTAAAGATATGGTTTGCATCGTTTATATATTTTGATGTTATTATTGTTTGAATTTGTGTAAATAATTGCTCAAATTAATAGCTAATGTCTAGATGTACACATATGGTGCTATAACTTTGAAGATTTTATTTATCATTATTTAGTATTTTCATAAATTAGGCAAATGTGCTCGTTCTCTAACAACTCAGTTATAGAAATGAATTGGTATCCTTATTCATTTGTATGGAATATATATTTTTTTGTCAAGATATATACCAATTTTTTTCATTTAAAAAAAAAACTTAATATCCCCGATTATATTTACACATTATTGAAACCTCTTTGTAGACGACATTGGTAGTGACAACGCAATCTTGTTCATCTTCGTCTAGAGCTAACACCTTCAATTCATCGGGACGGGTTATTTGGGTTAAAATATATAATGGTAGAATATTACTCAATTAGTTATCCTTTTATATTTTCAGTCAATTAGTGATATCAGATTCATTTTCAGCAAATTAATTTTTTTATTTTCAGTCAATTAGTCAATTAGAATATCAAATGCAGTGATATTTTTACCTAATTTTCGTTCTATTTTTAATTGATGATGTAGATATTATTATTGAAATATTTCCGTTCCATTTTTATTTTACCTTTACTATTGTTTAAAATATGCATTTACTATTGATAATGTAGAATATTATTATTGAAATATTTTTTCCTCAAATTTTTAATTTTCATTCCATTTTTAATTTAAATGCAATGATCTGACCATTTATTTGTCTTTTTTTTAATCAATTATGAATCATTTTTTAGTTACAGTCAATTATTAATATTCATTTCATTTTATATTTTCAGTCAATTAGTAATATTAGATTCATTTTCAGTCAATTATTTCTTTTATTTTCAGTCAATTAGAATATAGATGTAGTGATATTTTTACCTAATTTCCGTTACATTTTAATTTGATCATTTTTAATTTACATTTACTATTTTTTAAAATATGTCTTTACTACTTGATGATGTAAAATATTATTACTGAAATATTTCCTTTCCATTTTTAATTTTCCTTTACTTCTAAAAAATAAAAAAAAAAAAAAAACTTTGGACTTATCACTACTTGCCCACAGTGATGGGCAAGCAATTATGTTTGTAAACATTTTCAAGAGCTCATCTTTCCAAACATTTTCAATGTGAGATTAAAATTATCCCACATCATTCTTCTTATTTTTTTTCTAATTTTAATTTTAGTTTGTATATTGTTTTGTTTGGATGATGATGATGATGATGATGATGATGATTATTATTATTATTATTATTATTATTATTATTATTATTATTATTATTATTATTATTATTATTATTATTATTTGATTATTTACGATTTAAAATAAATTGAGATTGACAAATTCACCAAAATTTTAACAAATTCGCCATTTTAACAATTTATCTTTAAGCAAAACACCAAAAATCTTATTTAATAACTCAATAATTTGCTCTAAACTGCTAAAAACTAAAACAACACATACATTTTGTGTTAATTTTACCCAACACCCACTAATAATAAACAAATAATAAATAATAAATACAGTAATAAATAATGAATAAAAACTAAAATAAGAAGACAAAGCTAATGTTTCTTAAATAAGAACCTTTTGACTTCTCAATACTTGCAACATTGATTGGCAAACAATTATGTTTGTACCTCTTATATAGAGGAGCTCAAGAGCACATCTTTTCAAACATTTTCAATGTGGGATCAAAATAATCTCATATCATTTACAAAGGGAGCATGTGGCTCCCCTTTGTCTTATTTTATTTATTTATTTTTTGTTAATTTTAATTTTATTTTGTATATAGTTTTGTTTGGATTATTATTATTATTATTATTGTTGTTGTTGTCGTGTGGTTGTAATTTGATTATTTGGCAAATTCGATAAAATTTTAACAAATTCGCATGTTTAATATTTTATATTTAATCAAAACACTAAAAATATTATTTAATAACTTAGCAATTTGTTTCAACCTCTTAAAAACTAAAACAATACATATATATTTTGGGTTAATCTTTCTCAAACCCCCTAATAAATTAAAACAATTAAAAAAAAAAACTAAAATAACAAACCACTAAGATAAGTCATTAAATAAGAGCATTTTGACTCGTTGAGCTCAATAGGTTGAGAAAATTTATATGAACAAATATTATATGTAACAGGGTCAATCGAATAGTCATGCTGTGGAACTGTGTCCACCTTGCAAGGTGGACACAATTCTATGTTAATAATTACTGAACTATATGTTCATAATTATAAAGATATATATTCATAATCTTTGAACCTCATATTTATAATTATTGAATTCTATATTCACAATTACAAAACTATATGTTCATAATTACTGAATTATATGTTAATAATTATAAAACTATATATTCATAATTTTTGAACTTCATATTCACAATTATTGAATCTCTATATTCATTCATAATTATATAACTATATGTTCATAATTATGTTCACAACACTATGTTCATAATTATAGAACTATATATTCATAATTATGAACAATTTTGGAACCGTATCTACCATGCAAGATAGACACGGTTTCACAACATAATTTGCCGGGTCAATAGTACTCAAAAATAAAATAGGAGCCTTTGGACTTCTCAATACTTGCCCACATTGATGGTCAAACAATTATGTTTGTAAGATGAGCATTGCTCCTATTATATAGAGGAGCTCAAGAGCTCATCAGCTCTTTCCAAACATTTTCAATGTGGGATCAAAATGATCCAACATCATTTACAAAGGGAGTCCGTGGCTCCCTTTTGTCTTCTTCTTATTAATTGTAATTTTATTTTGTATATCGTTTTGTTTGTATGATTATTATTATTATTATTATTATTATTATTATTATTATTATTATTATTATTATTATTATTATTATTTAATTATTGATCAATTCGCCAAAATTTTAATAAATTCAGTCATTTTAACATTTTAGTTTTAATCGAAACACCAAAATATATTATATAATAACTCAGTAATTTACTCCAAACTGCTAAAAATTAATACAACACATACATTTTGGGTTAATTTTTCACAACCCCCACTAATAATAAATAAATAAATAAAAACTAAAATAAGAAGACAAAGTTAAAGCTTCTTAAATAAGAACCTTTTGACTTCTCAATACTTGCCTACAGTGATGTGCAAGCAATTATGTTTATAAGAGGATCATTGTTCCTTTTATATAGATGAGCTCTCTCTTTAATTATTTCGTGCCATTTTCAAGTATTAATTATCATTTATTTTTTCAATTAGCCTAACTTTCATTCCATTTTTATTTTCAATCAATGATACTTTTCTAATATATAATAATTAGTTAATTATTAATAAAATATTTTATATATTTCCAGTAATATATTCTGTATCATTTTTAATCAAGTATTAATTATCATTTCCCGTTTTCAATATATATATATATATATATATATATATATATATATATATATATATATATATATATATATATATATATCATTTCCTTTTTCAACCATGCCATTTTTTTCTCATTCAAAGATTTTTTTGATACATATTAATTAGTTAATTATTTATAACAGATTTTTTTATATATTTCTAGTAAATTATTAATAACAGATACCTTTTCCAATTTACATATACAATAGTTAATCCGTTTCCTTTCCTACATAGTTAATATGAGGATCATTTTTTTCTTAAAATATATTATACCATAATTTATGTATTCTGTGTCATTTTTAATATCAGTGAATTATTTTTCTAATTAACAAATACATTTTTCAATTGTGCTAATTTCCATGTCATTTCTATTCGTAGTCAAATATTATTTTTATACATATCAATTAGTTTATACTATAAATATTAATAAAATTACCGATATATATTTATAATTTATATATTTCATGACATTTCCAATCAAATATTAATTATTATTTCCTTTTGTAATTGGACTAATTTTCATTCCATTTTTATTTTCAATCAATGATTCTTTTTTATTACATATTAAGTAGTTATTTATTAATAACACATTTCTTTATTTTCAGTAATATATTCTGATCTATTTTAATAAAGTATTAATTATCATTTTGTTTTTTAATTAGCCTAATTTTCATGTCATTTTTATTACCAACGAATAATTCTTTTTAATATATATTAATTATATTAGATAATTATTAATATAATGTTTTTTATTTCCAGTAAATTATTAATAACAGATACTTTTTTTCCAATTTACATATACAATAGTTAATCCGTTTCCTTTCCTACATAGTTAATATGTGGATCGTTTTTTTTCTTAAATATATATTATACCATAATTTATGTATTTTGTGGCATTTTTAATCACAGTCAATTATTTTTTCAATTTACCTATACTATTGTTTGGGGTGTCTAGCCATTTTTCTTTGTCATTTGAGTTAATTTGAAATTATTTTTAATTTTTAATTAAGTATTAATAATCATTACATTTTCCAATTGTGCTAATTTTCATGTCATTTCTATTCTTAGTCAAATATTGTTTTAAATCAATTAGTTTATACGGTAAATATTAATATAATTGTCGATATATATTTTGAATTTATATATTTCATGTCATTTTCAATCAAATATTAATTATTATTTTATTTTCTAATTGCAGTAATTTTCATTCCATTTTTATTTTCAATCAATGATTCTTTTTTATTGCATATTAATTAGTTATTTATTAATAACATATTTCTTTATTTCCAGTAATATATTGTAATCCATTTTAATCAAGTATTAATTATCATTTCCTTTTCCAATTGACCTAATTTTCATGCCATTCCATTTTACATATACTATTGTTAATCCGTTTCATTTTCGACATTGTTAATTTGGAGATCTTTTTTTAAAAATATATCATAATTTGTATATTTCGTGTCATTTTTAATCGCAGTCAATTATTTTATACTTTCTCAACTTACTGAAACACAAAGAACCAATAACACCTCCATTAAGGCTCGAACTTACAACCTTCCAAATGGAAATCCAACCCAGATACCATTAGACCACATAATCTTAATACATATCAATTAATTTATACTATAATTATTAATATAATTGTCGATATATATTTAGAATTTATATATTTTATGCCATTTTTAATCAAATATTAATTATCGTTTTCTTTTTCAATTGGTCTAATTTGCATGCCATTTTTATTCTCAGTCAATGATTTTTTAATACATATTAATTAGTTAATTATTAATAACATATTTATATATATTTTTATTTCCAGTAATATATTCTGTGTCAATTTTAATCAAGTATTAATTATCATTTCCATTTCAAATTGATCTACTTTTCATGTCATTTTTATTCTCAGTCAATGATTCTTTTAAATACATATTAATTAATTAATTATTAATAACAATTTTTTTTAATATTTCTATGTTGAAGTGATTTTATGATACTAACAACTATTATTGTAAATAAGTTTCATGTGTAAATACGATATGTAACCTTTATTCATTTTAAAGTTTTGTTGTGTAATAACTATATAGGAAACATTGCGATATTACAATTGAAAAAAAAATACTATTATTTTATTGATTTTCAAAACATACTATCAATTAAATAAGATTTGATATTTAAAATGGGTAATTAGCTAAAATAATAAACTTTTAATACACTGTTTTAAAATAACAAATTATTACAAACATCTTAGTAAACAATAAAAGAAAATCTATATTCTCATTTATCAGTAATTCTGATTACACCAAGACTAATTAATCTATATATTAATTGTGCATGTTAGGTGTTGCCACATCCTTTACTAACATCTATGTTAATTTGTCCAATGTCTAAACTCATGACTCATCTGTACAGTCTTGATCACAATTAAATTAAAAAGAATATGATAGTTGTTAATCCATCCCATGTCAAAACTCATAAATACAATCTTCATCACAATAAAATAAAAAAGAATATTATGATAAAGAATTGGATATGATACATCTACAATTCAATTTTCATGCATGAAATATATTCACAAAATAAAAAAAATAAAGTAATTAATAAATATAATATACAAACAACTTGCTAAAGTGCTTACCTGAAATAGTTGCGAAATCTTGCATTTTTTAAAAAATAAAACTACCAATAAAATATACTTTATTAAATTTATATACTACTTTTTCAATATATGCAATTGCATGTATATTAATAAGAACTAAATATGAAACTTTTAATTTTCATTTACATGATTGTATAGTAAATTCTGTATGGTACTACACAACAAAGGAATAATCCTTATTCATAGAGATTGAACAATGTTATTGATACATGAACAAACTAAGTCTAAAATTATTCAGGAAAAAAAATACAGTATTAATATATATATATATATATATATATATATATATATTAATATTAATATATATATATATATATATATATATATATATATATATATATATATATATATATATATATATGAATCTTAAAAATATAATGATAGTGAATATAAGCATGAAAAAAAAATTAATACACATATATTTACGATCCGCACTCTTTTGAGTTGTCATCCTCACAATTAAAATTAGGCATGTCTAATTATGCCTAATATATTGAATGTTAATGGTCATAATTAAAATTAAATATTCACCATAATTAAATTTAACCAATAACATTATTATATTATATTATATTATATTATATTATACTATATATATATATATATATATATATATATATATATATATATATATATATATATATATATATATATATATATTAATTATAAAAAATGCTGTAAAATGAACTATGCTTGTTAAAAAAAAACATAGAAACTTGAATGACATGTACAAATCTCGAAATTAACATACTAACTCTAAGTTTCAGAAAATCATCAAAATTACCGTCTTTATCATCCTCGATCGCATCTCTACAATCTTCCATAAAAACTAACCCAATATTGTTCATAAACTGCAATACATATTGAAGTACGTGAGAATATAGTTAGAAAAATATAAAAAATTCATACAAAAAGAAAGCAGAGAGATGAGTCTGAGATTCTTTGATTGAAGAAGCCCTTGTATTTATAGGTAGAAAATACTAATTCAAAAGGAAAGTATAATAATTTATTTATTTAAGGTAATAAAATTATTATTATTATTATTATTTACTAGTATTTGCGCCTGTGCGATGCACGGAATGGATTTGTTATAATATATTAAGAATATTTGGATTGATATATAATTATTTAAATTAGAACATCAAATATTATATAGTGCAATTGAAGGTATAGTTTAGATCGTTTATTTGTTTTTATGTTATCAATGCTTGAATTTGAGCAAATAATTGCTCAAATTAATAGCTAATGTGTAGATGTACGCATGCAGTGTTGTAACTTTGGAGATTTTATTTATCATTGTTCAGTATTTTTATAAATTAGGCAAATGTGCCCGTTCTCTAGCAACTCAGTTATAAGAATGAATTGATATCATAATTCATTTGTATGGAAAATATATTTTTTGTCTAGATATATAGCAATTTTTCCATTAAAAAACATAATATCACCGGTTATATTTACACATTATTGAAACATATTTGTAGACGACATTTGTATATATAAAATGAAAACTGGACATTTCACATATTTGAATGTATATTGTACAATGAAGCTGTAATTATATTAAAATGATCATGTAGTTGTGTTTTAATGAAACTATAGCATCTATAAAATAAAATTAAATAACATTTTCACATAATTGAGTGTTTAAATATTGAATGAAACTGTAGTTATATCGAAACGAAACTGTAGTTGTGTTGAACTGAAACTACAATGTATACAAAAATGAAACTGAAGAACAGAGTTATTTTTTGCGAAGATTCTGTTTCTTTTCATTAAATAAAACGACGTCGTTTTGATGCGCAGTGCATAATCAATTATGCACCCGGTGCATGATATAATTTGCATCTGAGAAATCAATGAGCTCGGATTCATATGTATCCCATATAATACCTATATTATAGTTAATTGGTTTCCTATTCGAAATAGTTAATCGGTGATCATTTTTAATTTTTAATTTTTAATCTATTATTATTATTATTATTTATTTCCCCTTTCAAAAAATTATTATTTATTTCCTTTTTTAATTGGCCTAATTTTCGTATCAAATGTTGATCTCAATCAATTATTTTTTTGTTACTACATATCAATTAGTTAATTATTAATAACAGATTATTTTTTTAATATTTACAGTCATCAATTATTAATAACGGATATCTTTTTCAATTTATCTATACTATTGTTTGAGTGGTCTAGGACTCTGGGTATTTCTTTTTCCATGGGAGTCAATTTAGGATATTTTTAATTTGTAATCAAGTATTAATATTAGTTTTTTTTTTTCAATTGGCCTAATTTTTGTGTCATTTTTATTCTCAATCAATTATTTTTTTAATTCATATTATTAGTTAATTATTAATAACAAATTATTTTTTAATATTTCCAGTCAAATATTAAAAACAGATTCCTTTTCCAATTTATATATATTATTGTTTGGACAGTTTGACCATTTCCTTCTTTATTTCAATTAATTTTGGATCATTTTAAATTTTCAATCAATTATTAGCATTCATTTCCTTTTTCAATTGACTTAATTTCCGTGCAATTTTTATTCTTAGTCAGTTATTCTTTTTAAATACATATCAATTAGTCAATTAGTTAACAGGTCTACCATCCTTAGCATCACATTGCTTGTTACGCTCCAAAGTTCCAATAGTACTTTCAACCACCTCTCAATACAGAAAGTCCTAAAATGACAAGAATAGTCAAATAACTAAATAAAGTTGGAAAAAAATGTTAGGGACAAAAATAACTTTATATTAATAAAAGTTTGGGCGGAAACCACATATGAGGATTATATTTTAATTTCATTAAAATTTAAATAAATGTTACCATACTTATATTTAGTAATTTATCATATATAAATTTCTTACTTTAATAATATTAATCATATCATAATATATGCTATTAATAAAAATAAAATCATTCATGCATAACACACAAGATTTTAGATTTGTCAAACTGATTTCTTAGGTGCAACTATAGTTTTAAGAGCGAGTTTCTGACAACAATAAAAACACCATTAAATACCTATCACTACTTAAAGCACAACTCACAATTTTTTTTTTTAAACATTGAATGAAACAAATTATCCATACTCTAAAAACAAAAGCAAAAAAAAAAAAATAAAAATTAGAATAATGATTTTTATAAGAATCTAATGACAGGAAATTAAATTTATGTCAATAAAAGCATACAACAGTAAATGCTACTTTCAAGCATGCACATACAGAGATATTTTAATCAACCGACCTTTAATTCTTCATCAGAATTAGAAGAAGTATATTCATCTGATGAAGAGGAACAACTTTCCACCACCTTCTTCTGAATATTCCGATCCTATCATGCTTCCCTCTCTATATGTTTACATATAGAGAGAATCCGTCACTCTCCAAATTTTTTTCGATTTGATGAGCAAAGAACTCTACTGTTTCCCGGTTGATCTTTCTAGATCCGTATCTTTTCCACAAATAAACAAAAAAAAATAATTATTTTTTCTTATGAACAACTTTTCTTGTTTAAAAATCAGAAAATGCACAAAAAAACACACAAAACCCAAAACGGAAAATAAAAGACTAAAATAATAAAAACCTCACCCATGCAAATTGCGTATCAACCTTTGTCTCTCCCCATACAACTCTGTCATCTGCTGCAACGCTAAAAGCAAGATGAATTAAATGCATAAAAACTATGGCGCAGAAAGAACGACGTCGCACAAGATATACAAGAAATGATAGTAGAAGAAATCTAAGAGAAAAAACACACAAAACCCATAAAGAAAAAAAAAACTAAGATAATGAAAAACTCACCCGTAGAAATCACAGATCAACCTTTGTTTCTCTCCTTACAACTCGTCATCTGCTGCAATGTTAAAAGCAAGATAAATTAAAGTCAGAAAAACTATGGCGCAGAAGGAACGACGTCGCATAAGACATACACAAAATGATAGTAGAATTAAAAATCTACGGCGTCCGCTAGTGGTTGATGTACAACAGACGTACGCGCTTGAGCTTTGCGCATAGGATAGAGTGGAGGTGGGAGAAGAGAATTGCGGAATATATAATATGTAATAATAATTGATTGCTAATTTTACAAAAATATATATGGTTAATTAATAAAATAAATTATTTTTACTAAAATAACTTCTAATAAATACTACACCTATTACTTGCTTAATATACCATCCTAATATGCATATATGGTAAATATGCAATATAATCTAATATATGTTATGCACAGATTTATAGTAACCTAATTTATATTTAATTAAGGTAATTAGGCATGCACTACTACCTAATCATTACCTATATTTTATATACACGGATGAAAATGTGATATGTGAAATGTAGATTAATATACACGGTACTACCTATATATTTTATATACACGGTAATACCCATATATATGCTATAACTACCTGTTATTGGAGTAATTGGATTAAATATATAATACCCATAATTTTGTGTATTACCATAATAATATTATTCTAATTAATTATTCTATATTATGATACTTTATGCAATATTCCGTTTTTTGCCATATTATTCAATGATTAATGATTAATTCTATTACCATAATTAATATAATGAGTTTGAGCGGGAAAATGTTAGAAGGAGGATTTTATTTTTATATATATATAGATATAGATTATTCAATGATTAATGATTAATTCTATTACCATAATTAATATAATGAGTTTGAGCGGGAAAATGTTAGAAGGAGGATTTTATTTTTATATATATATATAGATATATAGATTATTATAAGTGTATTACTATATTAAACATGAATTATTACTATATAGGTTTAGGTTCAGGTGTATTTAAGTGTTTCCCGTGCGGTTGTGCGGGTAATTAATGTGCACGAGTTTTGTACTTAATGTGCGTGAGATTTGTGCTTAATGTGCGTGAGTGTGTAATATTTAATGTGCGTGAGTTTCGTACTTAATGTGTGTGAGTCTTGTGCGTAATGTGCGTGAGTGTGTACTTAATGTGAGTTGTTGTTAAAACTTTAAAGTGCGTGAGTTTTATGCTTAATATGCGTGAGACGTGTGTTTTAAGGTGCGTGAGTTTTGTACTTAATGTGCGTGAGTGTGTACTTAATGTGAGTTGTTTTTAAAACTTAAGGTGCGTGTGTTTTGTGCTTAACATGCGTGAGACTTGTACTTAACATGCGTGAGGTTGTGTTCTGGAGGTGTTTTGTTTGTGTGCTTAATGTGCGTGTGTTGTGTACTTTAAGTGCGTTAGATTAATGCTTAACGTGCGTCCACCCGCACAACCGCACAGGAAGCCTCAAATACACTTGATCCCTTCCCTATATATATATATATATATATATATATATATATATGTGTGTGTGTGTGTGTGTGTGTGTGTGTGTGTGTGTGTGTGTGTGTTAATTGGTGCGGCCATGAACCAAGGGACTCTCACGACGCTCACAAATAGTCAATCTCTTCAGTAGGAATTTTCAAGCCTATATTCTACTTAATGAGACTAATCTAATTGAGTTTCAGTTGGATCCTATTTGGACCAAAGTAGAGGCAATCATTATTGTGTGGACCATGGTCTATACAAGTTGTATGGACCATATATTTGTATACTGTAAAATAATATATATTCAGTAAAAAAATAATATACATTGTATTCGGGGATGTACATTATATTTGTACAGAGTGTACATTATATTGTATAATGTACATACAATACAAAATAATATACATTTAATATATTAAAAATGTATTTTTTGTTATGGTCCATATAACATTGTGTAGACCATAATTTACCAAATACGTCTTGGTACAATAATTTCCAAAGTTATAATTGGAGTCCTAATAGCTCCAGTTATGGGCCCTTTGTAATTGGGCTGCATAGGCTTGTTAGTCCCGCTTGTTGGCTTCTTTAATGAAGGGATTTAAAAAAATAATAATAATTTCATTGTATATAATATTGAGGCAAATTATACCATTAATACATGTTCATTTTTAGTAAAATGTATATTCATTTTCAGTGTACTACACGTTCACTTGTAGGTAATATACTAAAAATTAGTATCTACCACAACAATTTATTTACGTAGTACCATATTTAAAAAAAAAAATGCAGTTTGAAGCCAATTATACTAACCATGTGGGGAGAATTCGCTGACAAAGAAGGTTCCCTAATCACTCGAAAAATTGAAGCTGGAAACTACCCGGTTATATCAGCAGAATATATTGGAGTTGTTCACTTCAAAGGTAAAATCAAATTATTTACTAACATGATTTCAAAACTGTTCCATTTATACATTACCATATCTAATATACTATCCACTACACCAGGAATTTCTTTGACTACAAGAACACATTCAACAATACTTTTACAACCAGAAGTACCACGAGCAAAATGTTTAAAAGAATGGTATATTTTAAATTTGTTGATAAGATATTCAATATACACACCCACGCACACGCATTATTTTAAAAATACATTTCTTTTGTATGTATTTTTAGGGGAACAAAGCATCGTGCTACACTTGATGCATTAAAACGCTGTCGAGACTACACTGACGCTGCAATAAAACTTGCAAATCCAGAAACTGCAGAAATTTCTTCAATTGATATTATCCCCCCATCAATTGATCCTGTATATATAAAAAAAGGTTTTACGCATTAATTCAATATTTTATACTTAACATTAACATTAATTTTTTTACTCATGACAACTTGTAGAATAAACCTGTTTGGATAAAAGGGAAAATCAGCTTTAAGCATCAAATAAAAAACACATGGTACATTGGATGTAGTCATTGTATGAAAAAGGTTTACGCAGAAAGTGACAAACAATTTCATTGCATGCATTGTGGTGAAATAAATGCAGTGGGAACACCACGGTTATAACAATTTTTATAGACATTTTATTTATTTTTTTGTTAGAAGGAGGTCAGTATCAATTTAATCATTACACAAACATAATTCAACAATGATAATCTAAAAACACATAATAGGTGTAAACTGGATGTGGAAATTACTGATGGAAGTGGATGCCTTGTTGCATCTGTGTTTGGAAAATGTGCTGAACAACTATTACTCTCAACGAGCAAATAAGTTATGCAATTGGAACAACAGGTATTCCTCCTTTACCACCCACAACCACTCATGTTTTACAGTAAATTAACCTATGACTAACTACATAAACATCTTGCAGGGTCAACAACTACGATTTCAACATATCAATAACCGCTTACAAGATGAAGAATATATAATACAATTGAGGTCTCAATCCTACACACAACAAGGCAAAAACATGGTATCATATGCCATAACATCATTGCAGGATTCCTTGTCATTCACTACCACGAGTAAACAAGATGCAATAAACACACAACCAGCAAAAAGGAAACTCAACTTCACTAAAGATGGAGAAGAAGAAGACAATTCCGAGCCTCACCAAACACGCACTAAGAAAATTTAATTTACTCTGCTCAAATTACTACTCTTTTCATTATAGATGGTCATCTTTAGTTAGTGGTTTATTTGTTTTTTTTTTTTTTTTTTTGAAAATGGTTTATTTGTTTTTACTTTAATTCTAATTTAGCTATTTCGAATTTCTTTATCTTTTATTAAAATATATAATCACCAAGACTATTTCTATATCTTTTATTAATTTCACATTTTTCTCTCTCTCTCATTATTATATTATATGAATACTTTAACCAATTAAAAAACACTAATTTATAAATACACATTGGGCATTGATCTAATCGCGCAAAGCGCATGTCAAAACTAGTATACCATTAATACATGTTCATTTTTAGTAAAATGTATATTCATTTTCAGTGTACTACATGTCCACTTGTAGGTAATATACTAAAAATAAATTTGTATTGCAATATAGAAAAAATGATCAAATAGCTAGACCCCAAACTTTATCTAGACAGTCAATTAGGCCCTTAAACTTTTTAAGGTTGCAATTAAACCCATCAACATCACATTTTGGTGCAATGAAGTCAAAAAACAGTTAGTGACCTGCTATCACATGTCACTGGGTTTCAGTCAATATTCCGACAATAGAGCGACCATCGACGGTCGAACAGTATTTGGGGTCGCCTTTGAATTAACGGAGAATGCAAGTGAGTTGCCTTCTCACACCACTAGTCGTCTTCTTTCTCGGTTTCCATGACAACCGGCGTCAGTTCGCCGGTAGAATGGTAGCTGGGGTCACCTTTGAATCAACGGAGAAGGCAAGTGATTTGCCTTCTCACACCACTAGTCACCTTCTTTCTTGGTTTCCATGACGACAACCGGCGTCAGTTCGCCGGTTGCCGATCGTTTTTGTTGTCGAAAATATCGCCGGAGGTTGTTGACCTGGAATCCCAGTGACCTGTGATAGTATGTTACTAACTAGTTTTTGGACTTTATACTTTTTATTCTCTCTTACTTTAAAGATAGTTGTATTATATATACTTTCATTGCATAAAATAAGCAATTAATATCAATGAGACTAAACCTGTCATTTCAATTCAATCATCCCTCATAAACACCAAATTAATTAAACTAATCCAATGAAACTAGCGACGTTAATTGTCTAGATTAATTAAGCTACTTATGTTCAATGTAGAGAACTATAATGCATGGTCTGCATGCATGTATTCTATGTATTTGTAAGTTCCATTTTTATCCCAAATTTTTTAATTCGATTTGTTTAATGTTGTTGATTCACCCTAGCTAGCTGCTACACTCCACTACATGACTTGTCACTTGTGGGCTCCTCGTACGTAATCCAAAGTTTTCATGCATATTCTTTGCAAGAAGAACTGGCGTCTAAGGAAAATAATAAACATATAGATTTAAAATAGTATATTTCACTACTAGAAATTATGAAATTTTCGACCACCTAAAAGTAATCTTAAATCAAGTTGAAAGCAAAGAGTGGTCGGAATAAGGCTTTTGACTTGATTTAAGATCATTTTCAGGTGGTCGGAAATTCCACAATTTTCAGTAGTGTTTTATCGTCCCAATCTAATCTGTCGTACAAAATTTTCGTAATGCGTTTATCTTTCATGTTGAGGACTACATAAGAGCATGGTTTATTTAATGTCACTTTCGAATAATAGCTACAAGTTTCTCCATCATCACCCTAAAAAAATAGTTTATTTTAATGCAATAATCTCAAAATTTAGGGTTTGCAACTAACTTTCTGACTATTTTGAGGATTAAAAAAAAAAAAAAAGATTGTTGAATTTTAGAATATTAGACCAACTGCAAGACAATGGGTGGTTTTCGAGCGGTTGAAAAAAGTTAAAATTTGTTAAAATATTCCTCCATTTTTTGAGTGGTGGAAAAATATTGAAGGAGAAATTAAAGTAATGCTTAAACATAGGGATTATACAAATATATAGAGCAAAAATGTATAGTCCAAATATATGATATTGTCAATTGTCATAATAATTCGTTACACATTACACTTTGTTTATCGGTTATATTTATTGTTTGAAATAAAGAAATTAAAATTATTAAGCATGTGTATGTAACAACATTTTTAATTTGGGTTAGATGTTCTCAAATGCAGTTGAATTGAGACTCAACTGGAATAGTCTTATTCTGCGGGATGCAAATATACTAGATAGTGCATATCTATAATATATTTTTAAAAAATTAAAATTAAGGAAAAATGGTTAAACAAGTCTTTGAACTTTACCTAAAAAATCAATTAGGCTATTAAACTTTTTAAAGTAGCAATTAAACCCATCAATATTATATTTTGGTGTAATAAAGTCTAAAAATTGATTAGTGACCAGCTATCACAGGTCACTAGCTAGGGTTCCGACCAACTCCAACGATATTTTCGTCAACAAAGTGATCGGTGACCATAGCTTCCCACCGGAGAAGGCAACCTAGTGGTTGCCTTCTCCTCATTGATTCACCGCTACTATAAACGGTCACCGATAACTTTATTGCTGGATATATCATCGGAGTTGGTTAAAATGTTGATTGGAACCCTAACTAGTGACCTGTGATAGCATTCAAATTTATTTTTTGAGTTGAGTTATTATTCGAATTTATTTTTTGAATTTCGATCATTTCATATATTGTAAGAATACGAGTCTTTTTTGTTTTGTTTTGTTTTTTAATTTAAAAATTATAATGCAGCCTTTTTAGCAAAGGATCTGAGCACGGTATATGACAAAGATTTCTTGCCTTTTTCAGTATTCAAATTCTATTTTCCTCATTTTATTAAATATATAGCAGTAAATAAATAAAGTCAATAATGTACAAATGAATTCCTTTTTTTTTAAAAAAAAAGTTTTATATCATTGCGAAGGTCATATATATATATATATATATATATATATATATATATATAGGAGAAAGAAGAAAGCTATGCTTTATTCTCTTCATATTATTATTCAAACCTTGGCAGCAGCCTGCCAGCTTAATTAGTACAGTGTTGACTACATACGTGGATGTATACTTTCATTTCATTTTCTATTTCGTGTCATCTCAAATGATTATTAAATCTTAGGATCAAACATTTATCACTATGCCAAAAGTTATAGTTCGTAACGATGATATCATTTTATTTTCTTATACTGTCACATTTTCGAGAGAAAGGATGCCCTTCACTAGTTTCTGCCTAACAATCTCCTAGCCATCAATTGTTGGATTTGGCCATTCACCGGCCTCCGTCCAACATTAAGGATTGTATATATGTTGTTACCCTAATGTCTAGCTTGGTGGAGGTCGGAAATAAATCATGAGAGCGTGGACAAGATGGTGTGAGCTTGAGTCTCGATCTCGAGTTTTGAGTCGTGGGGCATTGAGAATGCATCTACCTTAAATAATTATGAGGACATTTATCGTAAAACGTAACTTATGAGGAGGGAGTGCTATTCTTCACGGCACTCGTGACCTTCTCTGATACTAATTGTAAAATCAAGTGCTTACCAGCCCTGCATAACTTTATTTCTTTATACTTACGTTTGTGTAACAATCAACGTCACATTTTAATAGCATGGTGTTAGACTTGACCCTCTAAATAATCGCCCAACAATATTGTTACGTTCAAGCCACGTCATATATTAGCTCATTCATCCCCAGAAGGGAATCTAAACGATAAAAGGAAGAAAGCTTCATTCCCAGGTCTCACCTGAAAATTAAGGATTTAATTTGAACAAAGTTGACGACAAGAAAAGGAGAATGAGTGATGATAATCCTGCCAGCAGCCCCCACTTTGTTTTATATGAATCAAAATCCTGTTTGAGTTCTAGTCCAAGACTCCAAGTATACAAACAAACTTGTACTTTATGCTCTTTAAGAATGCTAAACTAATTTTTATTTTATTTTTTATGGTAAAAAGATAATTATATACATTCAGATTATATTATTTTTATATTTATTTTATTAAATCAAGTGACCACACCTAAACACTAATTCTCATGGGAAGAAATTAAAGAACCTATTCATTATTATTATTATTATTTTTTTGGAATTTATTTTTCTCTCTCTCTAGGATTTTCTCTCCCTGCCCTGATTTCTAAAGTTTTTGGCTTTTTGCCTGGCCTAGCTACTCTTTGTTTTATTTCGTCTTTAAGAAATATATTCCATTATATTTATAAAAGTTTGTTTTTCTTTCTTGGGTTAGTTTAAGAAATATATTCCATTATCGTTTTGAATTGGTTAGTTCAAGCCTCCCCAAATCATAGGATTATTTTAAAAATTTAGGGGGAATTAATCTTAGGATGTAAAAAAGTCAAGTGATTTAATGGTTAAATTCCAATTATATTCAATTCGTTCTAACATATATTTGATACAAGATGTTAATGGAATCTACCATAAAGTATTCAATAATGAATAATGTTATTTTTCGTAATTTTTTTTATTCCAAATCTCATTTTATAATAAAATGACGCGACTTTATTTGAATAATTAGGATCAATCAATTATACTCACTAATATCGGCGATGAACTTTAGAATAAATTAAAAGATGCATGGTTATTAGATACTATACGAGAAGGGTAGTTTAGTCTTTACATATTCAATTTGGTTGTAATGGCCTTGACGCCATTTTGCTTTGCCTTTATCCGAATCCTCTCCTTCTTCTTTGATCGTTATCTCGTCAATAGTTGTTAATGAGAAAATTTTAGTTCAAATAATTTTATTTTATTTTATTTTTGAAAATAACTAATACATACTCATGAATAATGTTTTTTTTTTTTTTGGCTATTCATGAACTTGTTAAGAGGAACTCGAGTTGTCATTTGGACAAATTTTTACATAAACTGGTTGGCAATATACACACAATCCCCGGGCTAAATGCCTTTATTGCCCTTGACTCCCTCTCTTGATGGTGTTTAGCATATCTTGATAATCGAGTGTATCAAAATTATCTGATCGTATTTTCTGTAACTTCATCGTTATCTTCTTTCCACGTATCAAAACAAAACTTCAATAACACTAAAAAAGAAATGTCTTATTTTAGACGAAATCTAGTAAAAAGATATGGCCGTAAAAACAATAGTTTTCTAGTTTTGGATGGTCCAAATTAAAGTGTAGAACCAATCAATGATTGTTATTACCCAAAAAGATTATATTTTTATATTCTCACAGTGATTCACCCAAATTCAATGAAACATAGATTAGACAAGTTTAATAATTTTCTTTTACATTCAATGTAGAGAGCTGGAATAAATCATGCATGCTTCATTCGATCAACAATTATCGTACGTTGTTGTTCTTGTTGTGACATTTCATGCACTTGTAAAATTTTAATTAATTAATTAATCAACTTAATTAATGCTAGCTAGGCTTTATTATATATTATTATTCATCCTATAATATTCCACTCTAACCCTATCTTCCATTTAAGCCAATAAATTTTTGGTGGCCTACATGAAAAGTAATGGACCATGTACTCATTAGTGACGGCAACCATATAATTATAGAATACTTCTATTTATTTATTATTCGATTTAATATGATTTTAATTATACACCCTACACTTTTGGCTAAGAAATTTTGCCTACATACACCCTTTTTCAACTTCTTATATTATATTGAATAAGATATATTATTCTATAATAATCCGTACCATCCTACAAAAATGGAAATAAGAAATGATAATATTTAATAATTGAATACTTTTTTTGGATAAATAGAAAGACGAAAAAAATGAATTTAAAGAAAATAGAGAATGAAAAATTGGAGAAAGAAAAATAGAGATTAAAGCATACATAAGTACATAGCCTTAGCGTGTGTTTGGTTCATGGGTTTAGCTACCAGGAATGGGAATCAAAGTCATTGTTATTGTTTGGTTGACAGGTTTCTAGAACACTACTATGAGATTTGATTACCCAGAAAATCCATTCCCCAATAAAATAAGGGTTTCATTCCATTATTCTCCCCTAATTGGTAATTTGATTTGTATGTTTGGATTAATGCTTTTAGATTTTTGTTTTGTTTTTTTTTTTTTTTTTGTTTTTTTTTTTTTTTTCATATTGGTGCTTTAGATGTCTTTATATTAGAAAAAAAAATTGTCTTGATTTTTTGTTCTTGTATTTTTAAAACATTTACTCCCATTATAAGATCATACTTAACCAAAGAGCAATATTGGTAATCATTCAAATTTCACCCTACTACCAAACATGCAGAATATTTTCACCAAAACATATTATCATTACCAAGTATTTAATTCCCATTCTCATTCCGATTCCCATGTGCGAACCAAACACATTTTTCAAGTTGAATGGCAATGCTGTATCATAAAGTATTGCACAATGTTCATATATATATATATATATATATATATATATATATATATATATATGTGTGTGTGTGTGTGTGTGTGTGTGTGTGTGTGTGTGTGTGTGTGTGTGTGTGTGTGTGTGTGTGTGTGTATATGCGTGTATTATAATATAATTAATAAATATGTAAGCTGCCCTAATGGAGGAGCGAGTGAATGAAACATGATTATCTTTGACTTGAAGGTTATAATTTTGATTATTGTCAACGTCATCTCAGTCAAGCTTGCTTTTGACATATAGTATCTATCATTGAAAGATGTGGTTTAGTGGGCGGAGCGCAGCATATATGCAATGCAAACACCCTATTGACTACTATAAACAAAAGGGGATGATAATGTTGGGTTACCACGCTGACTACTACACAAATATAATATAAAGAAAGAATAAGGGCCAAATAGGCCACTAAATTGTACACCAAGTTGCAATTAGGCCATCGAACTCAAAAAACAACAATTGGGTCTTTGAACTACACAAATTCATGCAATTAGGTCTAAAATGATCTGTTTACCTAATACTCTGCAGACGTGGAGGTTGCGGATTTTAAAAATTATTTTTAAAATAATTTTAAACAAAAAATTAATTAAAAA
Source organism: Ipomoea nil (assembly GCF_001879475.1). NCBI lineage: Eukaryota > Viridiplantae > Streptophyta > Magnoliopsida > Solanales > Convolvulaceae > Ipomoea > Ipomoea nil. Next base: position 7,059,217 of record NW_017617116.1, read on the forward strand.
AAAAACATAACGATCGAAGACAAAATCGTCTCCGGCCGTCCTTCGTCTCCTGTCATGGAGACGAAGGTCTCTTCGTCTCTCCGGCCAGGGAGACGAAGGTCTTCGTCTCCTGCCACCGAGATGAAGGACGGCCGGAGACGATTTCGTCTCTGGCCGTTCTATTTTTTTTTGTTTTTTGTTTTTTAATTTAATTTTTTGTTTAAAATTATTTTAAAAATTATTTTTAAAATTCCCAACTTACATAGCAGGTAAACGGGTCATTTTAGACTTAATTGCATAAATTTGTGTAGTTCAGGGACTTAATTGCATCTTTTTTGAGTTTGATGGCCTAATTGTAGTTTGGTGTGCAGTTTAGTGGCCTATTTGACCCTTATTCCTATAAAGAAATATAGTTAACATTTGCTACTAATTATAACTTTTGACGTAATAGACAAGTTGATCAGTTAGTTGTTTTTTTTTTTTTTTTTTTTTTTTTTTTTTTTTTGCGAATAAAACAAAATGTTAACTTTTATTATTTAAAACCAGTATTTCCTATGCACGATGCCTAAAAAGTTAATGTCCAATATAATAGTACTCTATATTAAAATCTTAGATTTATTTACTTTTTAGATATTTATATTATTGTATAATACTAATAATAACAACAATGATAATAATAATTTTATTATTATGTAAACTGTTTTTATAAGTTTGATATTTAATTTATATTTTAGAAAATAACTTATATAGTATTTTAATATAAATGTCTATATATTATTACCATTGAAGAAGATAAGAAAATATATGATGAATAATTATGTGAATGTCAACAATTGTTGAAGAAAGATAACAGAAATTATAACAGTAACAGGGTGTTTGGTTGAAGGGATTTTAAATTCCCTTCCCACTTAATTCCCACCTAATTCCAAAGATCATTAAATTCCGTAGTTTGGTTGGAGGGAATTGCAATTCCCCCATTTTCATGGAATTAAAATCCCATATCCCCCCTTGGGATTTTAATTCCTGGGAAAAAAAGATAGTGATGAGTCAAAATTACCCCTTCCTTTTTTAACCTAAAATTAATGTCTAACAACAATAATGGACATTTTTGACTTTATACTACTTATTCCCTTTCAATTCCCATATATACCAAACATTGGAATTGAAATTCTCAGTAATTCTATTCCTGTCAACCAAACACTGGAATTTAAATTCCCACTTTATTCCCAGTAATTCAACTCCCATGGAATTACAATTCCTTTCCCACATAATTCCTCCCGTCCAACCAAACGCCCTGTAAATATATTTTTGATCAAAATATTGTATAATACAACTTTTATAGTTATCCTTCACACTTTTAGAAATGTCACCTTTTAAGAAAAAGAATAAAACACTACTCAGGCTATTTTGTTTGTAGGGGTAAGAGCATTCACATCAGTGGATATTATGGAGATAATGTCAGATGAATTATCTTGGGTGGGGATAATAACAAATGTGGGGTGGGGTTATTTATCAAAATATTTGTTCTGCAAAATTGGGGAGAATGCAGAAAAAGAAGAAAAGGAAAGAGAAGAAAAAGGAGGCTGCTGTGCGCGTTTCGCGCACAGCAGCCTCCCACACGGGCGCGTCAGGCGCGCCTAACCCTTTACTTTTTTATTTTTTTTTTTGTTTTTTAATTTTTGATTTTGATTTTTTTATTTTTTTTTCCTCCCCTTCCCACATTCTCTCTCCTAATCACTCTTATATTATCTCCCAATTCTCCCCAACCATTGTGGATGCTCTAAGAACGTGAAAGACTACGTGATGTTCATCGTACGTAAGCACATAGTACATAAGCAATTGATCTCATTACGCCTGGATTCAGTGAATGAATAGGACAAATATATCTACGTGAAGCTGCACCGGGCCAGTTCCTTGAAACGTTAATATAAAATTCAGATTTGTTATTAAAAAAAAGAAAAATAAAATAAGATAAAGAAAAAGAGAGCACTTTCACTTTGACAAATGATTCTACATTAATTAAGGTTCAAAGACAATGTAAAGATAAAGTTGTCAACGAAACGAGTTAATTACAGGTGATGATGAGGTTATCCAATACGTAGTTTTTCTCCTAACAATATCAGAAAAACGAGAACAAAAGATCATAAATAAAGAATTTTTTTTTACATAATTTTGCGGGTGTCTATAATTGTGATGATAATGTTAGATACAAATAATCTAACTATATTGAATGATAGTATACGAGAGACCTGATCTCGTATAATCAGAAGCCACAGTCGTGTTGATCTCTCCCGCCACAGTTGATGTTCCTGTTGTATTGCCTCTTAACGGTAGACCGTTGGCTATTATTTGCCAAATACCTGACTCAGGACCCTAGATGGTGTATTGGTATCTACTGAGCAGTATGAATACCTTAACTGAATGTGCTATATCATCAATCATCCCGTATCCCATCAATTCAGGATTATATTAGGCACAGAGTTTGATGGACTAACAACTTTTAGTTATTCAGTCTAGCTAGACCATTTAATAAGTAATAGGGAAAATCTTACAGATAATACATGTTACGATATATTGACAAAATTACTCATGTACCGTACTGCGAGGCACTGCCCAGCACCCCTAGCTCACTTAGCGAACCTATTTTAGGTTTGAACCCCATAGACATATGGTCATGCGCTATCATTTCGTTCTACTCCTCTCCACTCACTCTACACTGATCCACTACACGTTTGCACCTATTACCTTCTAGTAATATACGAGACATACATATAACACAAAGTAAAGTAATAATTCGGCATTGAATTAATATTTGTCTTTGTGATGATGAAATTGATAATAAGATTATTTTTTTTTGAATATATAAGAAATTAAGATTACTCTTGTGCTTCATTAGGTTGATAAAGTATGTTTGAACTGATACTACAATGTAATAGAGTCGATAGCATTAAAAAAAAAAAAAAAAAAAAAAAAAAAAAAAAAAAAAAAAAAAAGCAAGTGTGATAGTTAGCCATCAGGTTGACCATCCAGATGCATGCAAGGAATTGAAACTATTACTATTTTTATTACTTTTGGGACCTTCTTTATCAATTAAGTGGCAGATTCCTGACCCATCATCACCCATATGTTTCCCAAAATTCCTTTATTATTAATTTTATTTTTTTTTGGATACATTATATGTTTCCCAAATTCAATATAATCACGTTTTCAAAATTCTCTCACCATTATAAGTACCAACCGCCCCAACTTGCGCTTTCACCCCATGCAAGCAAATTGAAAAATGGCGGACCATAATACCGGCAAAACCAGGGTGGATGACGGCGGCTCTGGCGGCGGTGGCAGTGGGGAGGTCAAGTACCGCGGCGTCCGGAAGCGGCCGTGGGGGAAATACGCGGCGGAGATTCGGGACATGACTAAGCCGGCGGGGGCGAGAGTTTGGCTGGGAACGTTCAACTCGGCGGAGGAGGCGGCGAGGGCTTATGACAGGGCGGCTTACGCCACCCGCGGCCACCTCGCCATCCTTAACTTCCCCGAAGAGTACAATTTGCCCAGAACCTCCTCCCACTTCTACTCTGCTTCTTCTTCTTCTTCTTCTTCCGCCATGGAAGCCGGCGGCAAGGAAGTGATTGAGTTTGAGTGCTTGGACGATAAGGTGCTGGAAGATCTCCTCGACTACGATCAAAATCCCGGGAAGAAGAACAGAGGTTGATTTCGATGTGTACGATGATGATAATTAATACGCTAATTATGTCTGCTAATAACGAATGCCGGTGCCGGCATTTCACTGTTTGGGGATGGAATGTTAGTTGTGTTTGTTTTCACTCTTTTTCTGAAGAGTGTTTGGTCAAATAAATGCATGCAATCTCTTCCTTAGCATTGCAGACTAAATAAACTTGCATGGATATGATGCATGCATGGAAATGATGGAATGGTTCATCTTCAAATAATTGGTTCCACCCCCTATGTATGTAAATATATGAAGTGTGGTTTTCAATGGAGTGTGATGTTTCAACTCTTCTATATTCACGGCCGGAAATTAGGAAATTTCCCACCACCTGAAAGTGATCTTAAAAAATCAAGTCGAAAGTAAAAAGTGGTCGGAAATAGCAACAAAGGTTTTTCCGAATATCAAAGGTGATCAGATCGGAACAAGGCTTTCAACTTGATTTAAGATTACTTTCAGTGGTCAGAAATTCCATAATTTCCAGCAGTGATACTCTATAATATAATTAGGTAGCTCAATTCATTTACAATACGAGTTTCACCCGGAGTGAATCCTTGGGTAGTAACCGTGAGCGAGTTTTCTAGTAAATCAAAATAGTTCAACTAGTGAGTTAAAATGTAATCTGATATTGCATCATTTTTGGATCAATAGATCGAGTAATGTATTACAAGTAATCTTATATATATATATATATATATTTTTGGGTGGCGAGGGGAATCCGGCCACCACCATTACTTAAAAGTACACATTGTCATGTTTTGTGACCTAGTAAATGACCATAAGAACCTAAATTAATCTAGATTGTCTATAATTGATCAATCAAAAATTTATAGTTACCAAGCCAAGCCCAACTAATTTGACTTGATAATGCATATATGCATTTTGAACTCCGTACATACAATGCTAGTTCGTACAAGAAAACAATCAAATAAATTATATTATATCAAATCTAGCAACGAATTAAATAATTACTGCTTAAATATTTATGAATCATAAAATACATAAAAGAAAAAATTGCCAAATAAATTTCAATATTAGAAATAATAAACAAATTAAACCATTTTAGCAGAGTTTCAAACCTTATATATATTAATCTCGTTTCCTCTTCTTCTTCTCATTCTCTACTCCAAGAAGCTGTTCAAGGAGACTGTCATCAAAGTACTCTATCTCAAACACTTCTTTGCTTCTTTCCGTTGATGATGAACCTTCTTTTCTCGCCGGAGGTGAAGACGACGGCGGCGGTGGTGGCGGCGGCGGCGTTGATGCTGACGAAGGGTGGTAATAATAATGAGGGAAGTTCAAGGTGGCATGGTGGCCACGTAGGTTAAATGCCGCCCTGTCATAGGCCCTGGCGGCCTCCTCCGCCGAGTCAAACGTTCCTAGCCACTGACGGCCGCCGTCCAGGGCGGAATCCTTTATCTCCGCCCCGAACTTCCCCCACGGCCGCCGCCGGACACCGTGGTACTTTACTTCTTCCTTCTGTTGGGCCTTTCCTTTATTATTGGAAGAACTTCCCTCCATGAAAAAATGTTTTTGTTTTTGTTTTTTTGGCAAATTGTCACGAACAGGGTTAAGGTTTATATAAGATTATTACGTTATGTGGTGTGTACAAGCAGACCAAATTCAATTGTTTGTTCGACAAAATCTATTGTACATGCTGTATTGAAAGGGACATATGTGTATATATATATTGCCACGAACCTACCCAGATTCTGGTCAATCATTCTCACCCCATCTTCCTGGATGGAACTATTTAGAATGTTTTTCTATTTTGTAATTACCTAGAAATGGAGTCTTCGCGACACCATTAATGTTAGAAAATGATACAAACTCAACCTCAACGGTGTGACGGACTCACAATCGATGTGTGCGACAAGATGCTTAGTGCTCTTGGTCGGAATTCGATTTTCTTTCGTACCTATCGAACAAAACGCGTTAAAATGGACTGATTGGAACTCGAGGCCCCATGCCCTTAAGGTGGACCAAATCTGAGAGCTCAGGCAATCGATTGCATACCCATCTTCACAAACGCCACATTTGCTAGCCAATTTTACAGGTTAATTTTAGCTCTCACTCAGAATTGAATCTGAAATCGAGCACCAACCGAACGATAGTCAAATGGCTAATTAGATTGAAAGATGTAGTCATTGATGTATATAACATTTGTTTGCTTCCTTAATGATAATTCATTGTTTTGAGGAAAAAAAAAAGTTAAATTTTAATTAACACTTTGAAAGTGGGTGTGATTAAACATCTTTCTAGAAAAGTACCTATACAATAAAAATAGTTGTTACTACAAATAGTAAAACTATTTGATCATTTTGTCACTTTCAATATCAAAGAAACGATAATGACATTTGAGTGCTCATTTTCAATATTTTGAAATTAGTGAAATATTGTATCCTTTTAATGACTTTTGATGATTGATGGTTCAAACTCCATTTCTCCAAATTTATACCTTGCTTATTAGGTATGAGAGCCGTGCTCTACCGATTCGATCACCACTTCTAACACAAGAAGATTCTTGTTTTGATAATGAATGAGAATTAAAATAAGATCAAAATAAATAAATACCAAACAATTATCAGCTAATAGCTAATTTATCAAACACTTCTCTACAATCAGCTAATATTATCAACTCGTTATACTTCTAATTAACCCAATCAGCTAGCTAGTAGCTAACAACCATTTACGAAACAGGTATAGCCGGTTGAAAATTCAATGGAAAGATTGAAACGACAGGAATAGTTGAACACAGCCTCAAATGTATTTGATTTCATTTTCGATTTTGATTCTCATCATGGACCAAATTCACCTGTAATCTTCTTCATTTTTTTTCATTGTTTTTAACTTCAGCCAAAGTGGTTCCACTAATGTGTCACTATCAAATATTTAATTTCCTCGTACGTACTACGTAGTATTCAAACGTTTATAATATTGAACGCATGAGCAAAACTGAGTACACGGCCATGAGGTCGGTCAAAGCCTTGTCACAAAGGGCTGTTGCCGTTGACTTGTTCTCTTTTTGTCTTTGTTTTGTTTTTTTCTTTTTTTGACACCGGCGTTGACTACTTGTTTTTAGTGACGAATGATGGATGTTAGGGTTGATGTATGATTAAAAAGTAAAATAAATATTTTTTTATATTTTTGAACGTGTGCGTATGTATAAATACGAAAAACTCCCAAGCTGAGAATATGTAAGCTAATCTGAGCCATTAAAATTAGACAATTAACGGTTGTGATCAAATCATTGTAATATACGTATTAGTTCACTGCCCGCTGGAGTTGGGCAGCCTACCCGGAAAATTGCTCCGAAAGGCAATTTGGTCAGTCAACAAATCTAATCAAAAACATATTTCAACGAAGCGCAAAAGAAGAAGAAACTTGAATCCATGACGAAAGATCATAACCAATAACGGAAAGTTCTAGTCAGAAATCGAAGAGAGACAATGAGAGCAGCAGTGTGGGAGCAACCTCTCAAAGTGAGGGGGCTCCTTGTGCGCAGTAAGCAAATGTCTAGCATCTGTGGTTCATGTTCAGCTGAGTTACCATGATTTACATCATTTCAGATGCTCTGTCGGGCCGGGGTGTCGGGGACCCTTAGAGTTGGGGTTAAACTTTAGATGAATAAAAGATAAAACTTACGGGATATATCTCCAAAGAATCAAGGAGCATAACCCATGCCTCATGAAACTCCATGCAAGGAAACAACGAAGAAAATTACTCCATTAACCCACCACTTAAATTTAAAAAAAAAATGTTAATTAAATAAGCATTTTAGTCAAATTACTCAAATTAGGTACTTTAATTTGTATTTTGCTTCCTTGGGCTGAAGTTATCTCAATGAAGGCCTAAATCTTCAAAGTCTATAGAGGACCCATATATTGCATTTTGGGCCAATTTATTGGATTGAACTTTTGCATACTTGGTTTGTAAAGTGGCAAATTATACCGTGCCCAATTTATTGCATTGTGCGCCTTGGCCCAAAACGACGTCATTTTATACTTTTTCGCGTGTCTGTTGTTAATTTTTTTTTTTTAAAAAAAATCATGTTTCGAATGTACAGAATCGTATAATAGAATACACAGAATTTTATAACTGAATATACATAATCTGTTTTTGAAAGGATAATACACATAATCTAACATAATACATAATATACATAAACTCTTAACATAATACATACGCATAAACTCTTAACTCTTTAAAAAAAAATCATGTTTCTAATGTACAGAATTATATAATAGAATGCACATAATTTTATACCTGGAAACACAGAATTTTATAACTGAAAATTCCCATGTTTCGAATGTACAGAATTATATAATAAAATGCATAGAATTTTATACCTGAAATTAACAAAACGACGTCATTTTAGGAGGCGTGGGGCGCATATTACTATGTGCCCTCAGGTGCACGGTATAACGATTGGTAAAGAGTCACCACATCAATGTTGGATCTTATAAGAGAATTTGCTCAATCTATTACTAATTTTTTGAAAATAAGATATTACTAATTTAATTAAAGGAAATTTGTAATTTTGGTAGGTGAGTTATATATAACAATATAGTGAATTTAGTTCTTAGAATATACTTTAGTTTATGAGTTAGGTTATCGGTCAAGTGACTTAGTCCTCCATTAACGATTTATTAAAACTATACCTCTCGGATTGTTATGCCATGGACGCGTGTCCACCTTTGGGTCCAATACAACACCGTTATGCAATTTGGGAGTAACGGTGCCGTTAGTGGCACTGTTTTTCCTCCACCAATCAATTTTTTTTTTTTTTTTAATTTGTCAAAAGAATTCAGTGACATCAAAAATTGTGAACTACTGTTATGTAATTGTGAATATAGAGTTCAAGAATTATGAATATAGAGTTCTATAATTATGAACATAGACTTCTAGAGTTCAAAAATTGAACATAGAGTTTTATAATTATGAACATAGAGTTTTGTAATTGTGAATATAGAGTTCAATATAATTGTGAATATGGAGTTCAAAAATTATGAACATAGAGTTCTATAATTATGAAAATAGACTTCCTGAAGACAAACGCCGTTAACAGCGAAAGAAAGTAATTTTTTTTTTTAATTGACACAGTGTCGTTTTCCACCAAAATGACGCTGTTTTGGAACCTTGTCCACCTTGCAAGGTGGGCATAGTTCCACAGCATAATTTGCCTATAACATAAGAACAAAAAAAAAATCTTTTTTTTTTTTTTAGGTCAGACCACTAGGTGTTCTGAGTAGACCCTAACTATAGGAGACACCTTTAAACCCGTACTATACTCAGACTAATCTTCGTTCGCATCGGGCGAGCTGGGCAATTAAAGTGCTAAAATTTTCACACCTAATAAACACAAAATTTTATTTTTGGACGGGGCATATAAATAGTTAGTAATTAATAAATAATAAATAATAAATAATTAATGAAACATGTGTAACCGGTTTAGGGTATACAAAGATTCCACTAATTACATTTTTATTTTTTATTTTTTTATTTGTACTGAAAGCAATATATATCAAATTGACAAGCATATTAGGGTGCAATATGCATGCATGGGCGGGGAAGAAGCAAGCTTGTTTACCTAACCACGCAAACTTCACATACAAAGTACAATCTAATAATCATCATTTCAAGGTTGAATTACTGAGATAATGCAAATATATTTCTGCTGCAAAGTTGAAACTTTTTGAATTATTTTGGCCTAATATATATCATCATCATCATTGATATTGTTGTTATGTTTTTTTTTTTTTTTTTTTTTTTTTTTGAATGAACTTTTTTACAATGTAGTATCTGTTCATATACTTTCTCAACCTACTGAAACACAAAAAGCCAATAACACTTTTACTAAGACTCAAACTCACAACCTTTCAAATGGAAGTCCAACTCTAATACCATTAGACCATATAGTCTTATTGTTATGTTGTGAGGTGACTTTAATTTGGTGTTTTGAGTTAATCTCATCGCTGAGGAAAATTGAGAGGCTAACGCGAATGAACAAGTAACGATTTCTACCACGGAAGATGCTATATGAGTAAGACATTACGTACAAAGACAGAAAAACAAAGAAGAAGATTTATGTTTTGTTATTCGACTGTTACCTATGTCCACAAACGTGAGCAAAAGAGACGACGATCTTTTATTAAATGTGAAGATAATATATTCAAAGATGTAAAAAATTCTTTTTTTTTTTTTTTTTTTTGAATGCTACTGACTCTATTACAATGTAGTATCTGTTCATAACTACTTTATCAACCTACTGAACAAAGAGCCACTACCGCCTCCCTTAATAAAGTGTTTAACATTAATAAAATTTTGTAACTTTTTTAACTAGACAAGATTTTTATCAAAAGTTTACAAATATGTATTAAAATTCAAAACACTGATCTGACCTCCTCATATAATAAATATACCGACCATAATCTACTTGCTATTTGTTAATAATTCCCATTATTTTCATGTCGTCACAATTAATCACTTCCACAGTCTCAAGTCTTGACCAAACAGTAACACAATACGTATTATGTTATGTATTTATAGCCTTTCTTTAACGTACTATGCTAAAATCATTTTACCTACTCCACTAAACTATCGCTATATGTTTTTTTGGGGGGTGGGGGGAGGGGGGAATTTCAAGTGGTTGTACACTGAGTAAACTGTACTCTTGTGTAATAACTTGCAAACTGTACTAAAAATAATGTTCCACCCACTGTACTTAATCATAACTTTTGGGGCATTTAGCCCCAATTCTATTTATTGATGTTGTGGGCGTTAGTAGGGTTGTTATACCATGGACCAGGGTCCACTGCACCTTGCACAATGGACTCGGATCAAAATACACAATTTACATACTGAATGTTCACAATTGACCTTTTACAAAATTGTGAACATTCAGTATGTAAATTGTGTATTTTGGACTCGGGTCCACAAAATAATTTGCCGCGTAATTAATTATGCCCTAATTTGTATAATATTCTTGCTTTTGTTATTATATGCTCAACCCACTTGATCATTCAATCACGATTCTATTTACTGATGTTTTGGGAGTAAGTGCCCTAATTTGTGTAATATTCTTGCTTTTCTTATATTTTTTTCTCGAATGAAAAAAAAAATGTCAAAGCTAATTTACAATGCCTAGATTTTTAATTATGTATTTGTTTAATGAAATAATTGAAGGAAGCATAATTCATGCACCAAAATCTCAACTATGCTCTTGGATGAAATTGGGTAGTTGACTCTCCTTAAATAGCTTCCATTGGTTAGTTACTATATATTTTGATTAATGCCCTTTTAAAACAAATATATATAAATCTTGAAAGTGAGATTTCTGATATATTTTTAGAAGATATTTTCTTTTTCTCTTCAGCCAAATACTGCCTATTGAACCAGTGAGCTAAGTCCGTGCGGACATAAATTTTCTTTTCTTTTTAATACGAATAATTGTGAAGAATTGAAAGACTAGCAATAAAAAAATTAAATGTTGTTTTATGTGTTTAGATGTTATTGGAAAATGATAAGTTACAATGAAGTGATGACAACAATAGGTTTTGTGGTTTGAACTTGAATTAGCTAGGTTTGCTATGTGAGTTGGGGGTGTGAGCCGTGAGGGCAACGCCCCCGTGATATGTTACCACTTACCAGAGTAATTTTGTAAATATACTGTTAGGGTTATGTGTAATTATGATGCTTGTAACATTAACTGTATTATCATCACAATTAATTAAAAAATGTTTGCTTCCGTGGATATAGGCAACAACCGAACCACATAAGTCTTCTTTATTTTTCTGTTTTTGTTCGTGAACTCTGCTCTTATTTTTCTCACTATATTATTATTTTATAATTATTCTTCCAAAAGGCTGAACCCCAATCCTAAGGGGTCCCTACACCCCAATCCGACAGAGCATTTGGGAGGGTGTAAATCATGGTAACTCAACTGAACATGAACCATAGAGGCTAGACCTGTGCACACTGCGCACAAGGAACCCTGCTCACTTTATTATTTTATAATTATAATTATACAAGAAGTTAACTATTCACTAATTTGTCAAACTCAATAATTAACATCATGAAAGATTTCACTCCACTTGATCTGTCAAACTCAATCAACATTATATTAATTACCACCAATCTTGGCACCAATTTGATTGCACTATTATTACTTATTAATTTTGAAACAATACATGCATGCATGTTGGTTGAGGGTAGGGATTAGAGAAACTATTCAAATTCCAAATAATAATATAATTCAAGATCATATAATTATTTTGAGAAGTAGGAAAAATAATATAATTCAAAGTCCCCAACTGCCATCTAAGGAATTATATGAGACACTTTGTTGATAAATGAAATGGGATGATAAAGTTATGCTAATCACACAGACAAAATGAGCTTATAAAGAATGTTAATAATTCTATTTTTTTTTTCATTTTTTTCCCTTTTCTCTTTCTTCCCACAAAAACTACAAAAAATCTACCTATAATAATAATAACAATCAATGTGGTTGCTCTTAGCTAGGTTGCGCACACCGGCCTTAGGCTGTCAGAAAATGCCAAAAATTAATTAAATAATTTAAATTATTATGGGATTAAAGTATGAAATTAAAGCTAAGATAGTTTGGGCATGCATAGTGAGACCAAAATGGTTTGTGTTTATTACAATTACCTTAGGAAGAGGAAATGTAGAAAGCAACAAAACCAGTTCAAGTTGACCATTAAAAATAAGCTGCTGGATAATGAAAGAAAAAGGTTGGGTCCAGACAACATAGTTTTAAAAAGACAAAGGACCATGTACCATGAATCTGTAACCATCCTATTACCTCAACCTAACCATTTTAGCTACTCCTACTCCTACATGATTATGACAGTGTAGTGTATAGGTGCATGAGTGCATGACTGCTGCAATTTTATTTTAATATTTTTTAATGAACATTACACATGGAATTAAAATTAAATAGCATATTTTACAATTACATGTTTATACAAAACATCTCTTTATCGTTTTCCGTCGGCGATTCTATTAGGATTTTTTTTTTTTTTTCTTTCAATGTTTCATTATATGTGTAGATGCATGCTTCGTTTCATTAATGAATCAATGAAAATGACTAAAAACATTTGATATACATACATATGTTACACAAACAAAGCCCACCAAGCCCCGAAAGAGATGGCCAAGATCATGGTTCTCATACGTCAATGTCACTAGTTCAATTCTTGTCAATATATTTTCGATCGTATCCATTGTACAAAGTCTTTTAATTTTAAGATAGTGTGGTTTACCTCCCATGTGTGATTGACTTGCAGACTATTGCATAGTACTAAAATTTATCTAGTACACACGTTTAGATAGTGAAGGTGGTTTTCGTCGTTTATACCATCGTGTCAAAATAAAATAAAAAATAAAAAATAAAAAATAAAAAATAAAACAAACAAAGCCCACCATAGAGTCAGCATTTATACCATCGACCCGGGTTCAAAATACACATTTTACATACTGAATGTTCACAATTTAAATTGTGAATATTTAATATGTAAATTTTGAACATTCAGTATATAAATTGTGTATTTTTAGACCCGGATCCACAGAATAATTTGCCATTGTGTAACATTATTGCTATTCTCTGTTACTTTGCTTTCTTTGGGCCTTCTCCTATTTGTTGGGAGACGGCACACATTAATAGATAACTATTGACGCATCAAGAGCAAGTTGGTACAATATATATGTACATATACATGTATTTCGAGTATAGATAGAGACAAAAGAGAATCGATGACGAAGATGTTATAACTTATAAATTTGATTTTTATTAAAAATTAATATGTTAAGAATAAATGTTTATCATTAGGTAAAATATTATACCTAATAGTATATATATATATATATATATATATATATATATATATATATTATACTTGTTTAGTATTTAATACTAGATTTGAATGATAGGTAACTTATAAAATGACCAGATTAAACTCGCGACCTTCAAAAATGAAATTCATACTCCACAATCAATACTTTAAATTTAGTAAGAGGGGAACCTCAATGATAAACATGTAGCCAATTAACGTAATAATCTTTCTAGACTCGGCCGGACAGGACTTTCAAACGTTAAACCATATATATATATATAATATTATCCAAATTTATATGACTTTTTAATTTGGGCATCTGTATCTAGACCTGGGTTCCAAAACCCATCGTTTTCAACCCGAAAGGTTTTCGTTAACGATAATCATTATTTCATTGGTCTTTTCTTTCTTCAATTTTAATTTGTGGCTTTATTAACTTGTATGTCCAGTGGAAAACCGCATGCATTTTCTCATGGCTGCACATAAAAAAGTCGTTGTCGGAGCCACAGTTTGGTGAACCGGTTATCGTTGGTTTAGTTCATATGAATCCTCGAGTAGTGTTTGTAGCTAGCTAGGAGGGAAAATGTGGCGAAATCGGGTTTGTCAATTTAATTATAGCTGTATGGTTTGCGAGTTATTATACAGGAGTATAATTTATCCTGTGCATAATTTCAGATAGTGGTTGTAAGTTTATCAGGAAAAAAGAAAAAGGCTGCTTATGTCAACAAGAAAGAAATATTGTGATAAAGCACGTAACTAAATTAAGATTAAATAATCACATTTTGATTTGCGATCAATAAAGTGACAAATGTGTCTAGAAAAATGATTCCGTGGAACTAAGAAATGCAGACTAAATCACATGTCATGAAATTAAACTTTCCAAGTGGCAAATTAATTACCATTTATGGGAAATTATTAATGTACAATTTGGTATAATTTGAAGCAAATTAGACACCCTTTGAAGAGCTGTTTCGTATAGGTCAATTAGTGACAATTCGGCCAATAGCTACTAAATATTCCCTGGAAAAAAAAAATCTACCTTGATAGTGCTCTACTGTTTCTTTGTTTGTTTGAATTCATTGTCCAAAAAAGAAGAAATTATCTCACCATCAAAACCCTACACCCCGACCAGACACGGTAGTGGAAGGTAAATCACAATGAATCAAATGACTCATTAGGTGATAGGACTAATACTCGATCCTACAAGAAACCCACCATATTAATTAGGTGAAACACGAAACTCCATATTGCGACTGTCAAGATTCAATCTTGTGTCATTGTCCACAATCTATCACACTTCAAATTGAGAAAAGAAGCAAATATATATGTTTTAAGGAAATTAAACTTTATATAATGCAAGTAATATTTTTTTTGGTGCGTCTGAGCCGGGAGCAAGTGATATCATCGCCCTACGCTCTACGCCCTATCAGCTGGCCTGGAGATTTAAGACTGCTCAATACCCAAAGCCAAAGATCAAACTCTTGACCTTTGGTTAAGGATAGACACCTCTTTTGGGTGGGACAACTGGTCTGCAGATGTAAGATTGCTCCATATTAAAAATCAATGATCAAACCCTTAACCTTTGATTAAGGATGGATAAGTTCCTTCCACTCAACCACACCCCCAAATTGTTGATTAATTACCATTGTATTGATACTTAGCTTATACTCAATTTCAAACCGCAGGCTGCAGAGAAAATATTATTAATTAACAGAATTCCAAACTGGAAATTCCATTAAATGATAATGGCTATAATATATATAAATATGGATATGACAATGTAGACTGGTAACCTTTTTTGTTTCCTTGTTTAAGTCGACAGACAACATTCATAGCATGCGCACAAACCAAATTTATTTTGACAATTATGTGCAGATCAGAAGAACAAACGTATTGAGTTGTCGCACTCTTTGGTGGTCCAAAATCAAAACCTCTTTTCTCGTGATAAGCATCATCACCAAGTGGATAAATTAATTAGAGGATTACAAGTATTAATTATTTATTAGTATTCAAATTAATTACAATCTGATTATTCATGCATCTTCATTATATATGTTCAACTATGATTTTTTTAAAAACTTATTTTAGGTAGGCAGAGTGATTAGTTTGACAGCCATTATGGGTTTCTTTGAGTTGGGGAAAGGGTTATAAAAAGATTATTGAGTTTGATATAATGATTCGCAGGTGGTAATTGGGAAGGTATTGTGTGGAATGAATATAATGACCCCATTTGCATATCATTAGAGAGCTAACTTAATTAAAGATGTAATTAAGGCTTGACATGTTCATTAGGAAGCTAATTACTATGCTACATATAGCTTCGAGCGTTGGTGAGTTGATATTGTAATTATGGACAACTTAAAAAAAAAATACAGTGACATTATTGTAATTATTGTCACCTTATCGTGTAACTTTTAATACTATATGTGCAGTTTTTAACAACATGATATGCATTTTGGATAACATTTTAAGATATCAATTCAACGAAAAAAAACAACTAAATTATAAATATTAATCCCTAAGCAGTAAAATGTGAATCTTTAAACCAAATAAAAAAATAATCATAAATTCTAAAACCCAAACCCTAAGTGCATTGCACTTTTGCATTTTATCATGTAATTTTTTATACTAAATGACAAATGTACATTTTTAATACTTTACCGGTCTTTTTTAACAACATAATGTGCATTTCTGGAATGTCCTAAAAAGTGCACAGTATATAGTGTTAAAAGTTTGTCTTTTATAAAGTGCAATTTTTAATACTAAACGTGCACTTTTTAACAACATAATGTGTATATTTCTGGAAAATTCTGAGAAGTGCACAGTATAAAGTTAGTGATAATTATGAAAATGTCACCACGTTAAAAAAATAAAATAAAATAGTATAGTACATCTGATTTTTCCATATGTGAAGCTAAGATTTGTTAGTTTTCTCATGGGGTGCAATGTAACGTTGAGTAGGCATATAATAGTTGACAGGGGCAAACAGAAATCTTATTTAGTGGGGCCGAAAAAATAAGTTTAAAAATTAAAACACAATTTTAATATGAAGACACAGATTAACCAAACCTCCCATACATATATACTGAAATTCACTTATTTCTATTCATTATTTTAAAGTATATTATATTGATTCTAGATAAACTTCAATTTCGCTTATTTATATTTATTATCTTGATGGAGTGCAGCTGATAATAGAAACATGTGGCAAAAATATGTTTAATAGATGCTGATAATGATATGATTAATTTAAGGTCAAATAAATCAGGTGAAATTTGTTTCCTTGTGAGCTAGTCTATGGTTATAGCCTTATAGGCATTGGACATATTGAAGATTTTTGATTGAAAAAGGTTTCAATGTTGCTGCGTTTGTTTTAGGAATCTGGCTTGTACAAGGAACTTCCAATCATCTGAGATGTCCTCATTTTCTATATAGTATAATAATAAGCGTTTTTGAAAATTATGAACATCTTATTTTTATTTGAAATAGTTTAAATTAAAATATTGTATGATCACATATCAGTTTTATAAGAAATTGTAGAGTAATACGTAAGTCGATGCTAAATCTCTATTTTTAAGTTAAGTTTTATGAGATTTTGGACATTGGTTTGAGTGTCGTGTCTCTTAAAATAGTCGGAGTGAAAGTTGTCCATAGTATGCCAACAACTTGATACAGAAAAGAGGCTAGAGTGTAATTCATTATGGACGTCAACTTTTTAAGGGACAGGCAATAAGGCTTTGACTTGAGTATCGTGTCAAAATTGGTGCTGAGGAAAACTGTAACCACTACTACTTGATTGTGTGCATTAGATAAATTTATCATCAAGAATCAAACTCGTGACATTTTTGGTACGAGAATCATGCTTCATCTACTTGATCACGGCAATATGTATACTATTATTATTTATGACTAAAACATTCACATATATTATACCCCAAATATTCATATGTTTTCGATCATCACATGCATGTATGTTCATACAAATAACTATGGGTAGAATAATAAATAGTATTGAGGGTTAACAAATTTTAAATTTATTTTTCTTTTAATTTACAAAGTGTAATCACCAATATTTAAAAACAAACATTAATGTAAAGTATTTTTCATATAAACCTTTTTTTTTTTTGAATTTTTCTGTGAATAAACTAATTATGATTTATTTTAAACAAAAAGTTAATTTTAGTTTTCCAATTATTATATATTTTTTTTCAATTTTGATTTGATGAGTCTGAATTTGCTTTAGCCAATTGCATTATTGGGTTGTTGAAACTGAAATAGTGGAACCTTAAACTGACTTGATAGAGATCGATAGTGTTCAATTTTGAATGCTATTGACTCTATTACAATATAATATATGTTCAATAACTACTTTTTTAATCTATTGAAGCATAAATAGCCAATAACGCCTCCATTGTTACTCAAACTCACAACGTCTTATTTGAAAGTCTAATCTGGGTGTCATTAGACCACAAGGTCTTGGCATGTAGTGATCTAAAATAGAAAGAAATAGAATATTTGAAAAATCAAATCCGCAATTAAGAAAAAAATATATAGTTGGCAGTAATGATGACACATTCTAACAGATAAAGATCAATAGATTGATCATGTGTTATTAATTATGAATGTAGTGATCAAAATATATATATATATATATATATATATATATATATATATATATATATATATTTGTTCAGATGCGGCTGCACCTTCCGGTGCGGTTATGCGGTCGCTTGACAAAATACGCCATCAGTATTAACAAAAGGCACCAATAGTGTTAGGAAAAAAACACAACAATGACATGAAGAAATACACCAAAAAACACATAACGGACCCCAAAAAATGCACTATATAATTTCCCACCTCTAATGGTATATTTCCGAACACTGTAGGATGATTTTATTCATACCTAATGGTGTGTTTTTGGTGATGCGTACTTAATTTGTGCATGTTTTTTGTTGTGCACTTGTGCATTTCCTATCGAGGATGGTGTATATTTGCATAACTATTAGTGGGGTCACACTGACCGCACGGGACGGCGCCGCTGCACCTGAACTCAACTATATAAATGCACCACACAGTATTCGAAAATGCATTACAATGAAATACACCAATGCACCACAAAACACACCACACTCCAAAAAAATGCACAACACCTAATTATGCATTTTTGAACACTTTGTGATGCATTTATGCATACCTAATGGTGAGTGACCGCACGAGAACTTGATCGTATATATGTATATATAATAGTTGAAAAATTAATTCGCAACTAAAAAAGAAAGATATAGTTGGCAGTAATGATGACTTGTACCTCCATTTACATGCCACTTGGAGGGCAGTGGATAGTTGGAACAAGGACTTGACAGTTGCAGTCACTGTAGTGTAATGTGAACAAGAAATTTAAGACTTATGAGGTCAATTATGGAAGAAAATTCATATATAGCAATTTGCAATCACTATTCTTCATAGCACTACAGCGAAACTTCCATCCAGCATCCTAGGTAGGAGGATCCTTAATTTATCTCACCATAAAAAATAAAAAATAAAAAAACAAATTCTCTCGCCCCGGATTCATATCTTAGTCCAGTAGAATTGTAAAAAGATAGATCACGATGATTCAACAACCTTTTATATTGGAGAACAAATGTTTGGTGCCCACTACAAGGAATCAACCACATTAAGTAAAATTTTACACTGCGACGGTCAGGATTTGATTATTTAATTTATCTATCTAGATCACTTTGAGATCAGATAGATAATTTATAACTGCGACTGTCAGGATTTGATTATTTAATTAATATATCTAGATCACATTAAAATCGAATAGATAATTTATAGTTGAGTTTACAAACAAGTCATCAGGCGAAGTGTAATAATTTTTTATGATTGATCAACTCGTATAACTTTTTCGAAACCAAATCAACAGTCAATAATCTAATCAAATTAATTACTATTGTCTTAGATTTTTTTCCTTTTTTTAAAAAATACAATTGGTGTCTTGCTGACGCCATTTCATGACCTCGCCGCCGGAGCCGGCGCCTGGAATGATTTGAGCCACGTGCGGAATTTCCCATTGCCATTAAACTATTTCACAAAAATCATATTTTAATCCACAAACATCCTCCTTAGCCACATTTCTCCCCTCTTTCCCTTTTCACCTTCATATCTTCAATTTTTAAATTTTATTTTTTAAAAACTTTATTTCCCCATTATTAATTATTAATTTTTCAGATTTTGTAGGTTGACCCACTGCCACTTGGTATAAATAGAAGCGCCCCTCCAGACATGTTTTCGTAGCAGTTAACAGAATACTAAATTTGTCACCCTTTTCCTTAAAATTCACAAAATTCCAAGAAAAAACAGAGAAAAAGAGTGTAAAAGAGAGAAATGGATTCCTGGGTATCTTCCTTCTCGCCGGAATCTTCCTCCTGGGACTTCCGGAGCTTCGACAATTCGCTGCCGTTTAACCTCAACGACTCCGAGGAGATGTTGCTCTTCGGGGTGCTGGAGCAGGCGGCGGCGGGACGAGAGCAGGAGAACTCCGACGACACGAATTCCTCCGACAGCGTGAAGGCGGAGGCGGAGGCGGCGGCGGAGAGGTCGTACCGCGGCGTGAGGCGGCGGCCGTGGGGGAAGTTCGCGGCGGAGATACGGGACTCGACTCGGAACGGGATAAGGGTGTGGCTGGGGACGTTCGACAGCGCGGAGGCGGCCGCCTTGGCGTACGACCAAGCGGCGTTCGCAATGCGAGGGGCGGCGGCGATCTTGAATTTTCCGGTGGAGAGAGTCCGGGAGTCGCTCAAGGACATGAGGTGCCAGCTGGAGGAGGGGTGCTCGCCGGTGGTGGCGCTCAAGCGGCGCCACTCCATGCGGAAGCGCCGCTCCGGCAGAAAAACCGGCAAGGTCGTCGTCGGAGATGTTAAGGTGGTGGAAAATGTGGTCGTGTTTGAAGACTTAGGAGCTGATTACTTGGAACAACTTTTGAGTTGTTCATCAAGTGAAATCATGACACCTAATCAATGGTGAATCATCATAGACTCTGTTCTTTGGTTTAATCTCATTTTTGTAAATTATAATGTTTTTTTTTTATTATTATTATTATCTTTTCTTTTATGGTTGAATGAATCATCATCAAGAAATGGATGGTTAATGGATATACCCCATGTATAATAATGTATATCACTTAGCTTTGTTATACTTTGCCACCTAATAATTTTGATTGAGTGCAACATTGGAAGTGGAGACCGAACCATCTTAAATGTTGATGTTATTGATGTTTTAAGACCCGAATTTATATTCTTCTCGTTTGTTTTTGCTTTTTTTCGTGAAAGAAAAGATAGAAGATAGTGTATTCATTTGCATGTCCTTTGTATGGGATACATAATGCATGTGTGCTACATAGTACACACATGAATGTGAAAGACGTGATGACGTTGTTGGTTGTTGTTATCATAATTTCAGACAGAACATGTTTTATTTCTGTCCTGTAGTGATTGTGTTAAAAGTTATAAGATTATACTTTCATCGATCAAATCATACTCCGCTAATCATTAGAACATAATATCAATCATTTCAGGTAGATTTAGTATTATATATTTAAAATTTGTGAATCTAAAGGATTAAAGTAAAGAAAATAATATAATATTTCGAGAAGCCACTTATTCAGCATTGATAGTGATAGTTTTCTAATAAAAAAAGAAGCTAAAATGAGATACATCAAACTAAAAGTAACCAATAAATTTTGGATTTTTTTTTTTTTTAAGAGCATGCATTTTCCACATGATCCACCTTGCACATTTAGCATGGGTTTTGGATGATAAACATTAATTTCAAATCAAGGAATCATTTTAATTTGTTTTTTCTTGGGGTGGGGGTCTCGAATTGCTTTTCTAGGATGCAATGTTCCAATTAATGTTGGCTCAACCTTATCAATTAAGCATAACAGAATCTTGAACAGTAGAAGTATTGTAATCTATTACTAATTAATGTTAATCAACTTTAGGTATAGTAAAGCCAAAAATTAAAGCTAATTAACTACTCCGTATAATATAATCTATGATAGATTTATAATAGTAGTTAATTATGTGACATAGATCTTGCATGATCTAAATGCAATTCATGTCTATATGGGCCCTCTTGAATTAAATAATTGTTTGCAGTTTATCTATATGTAATTTTTAATAATTAAATTATAATCCCACTTGGTGTATGAGCAGAATTGCCTAATTACATTCTTAATCACTAGGTCTCCTTTATTAATTAGCTAAATTAATTAATTAACTGAGAGAGAGAGAGAGTGAGAGAGACTGTCATTTTGGATTAAACATAAATTCAATGAACTTGGAGTGATTCCTTATTCTCCATCCTATGATGATGTGATGGTATATAGAGAAAAAAAATGTCATATTTTGTAGGGAGTAAAGAAATTTTAGGATGTTTTATGGTAGGGTTTTAATTGGAAGTGAATGCAAATACAATGAACTTGGAGTGATTCTATATTTGTCTTGTGATGATGTAGTATGATTGAGAAAAATGTCTAAAATATGTTTCTACAAGGATGATCACGTTCATTTTTCTTCTTAGGTTGTGTTTAGTTATTAAGTATCAAAGAGATTGAATAAAAACATACAATTCAAATCCTTAAAAAAAATGTTACACTGATATTGATCGCACCCTTTATAGTAAGACTATAATTCAAGAGTCTCATTCGGACTCTATTCAATTTTTATTTTTATTTTTTATGGGATCAACATGATGGGGTACCCACAAGGCCTAGTGACCTCTCACAACAACTCTTTTGGATCTTACATCGCTCAGACGGTTATACTATCATGATCCCATTTAGATTCTTTATGAATCGTAGTTATTGATCGACATCATCTTTTTTTACTCTAATCCTAGTGGATTTATCTATTTTAAGAGGATCAAAAACTTTACATTAGTGTCAATCTGAAAACAAGGAGAAGAGACATCAATAACTGCAGACCTGAATTCAATTTACATTTATATTTGAACGAGTAAAAAAGTCATTTTTTTAAAGAAAAATTAAGTGGATAGTTATATGTTTAATTTAATTGTTGAAGGGGTCACCATCCTGATAGTTAAAGCAAGAAATTAAAGGGTGCATTCACCTGGATGCAATTATCAACCAAAAAAATGACGTGCAGTGATTAAATCCAAAAAGTGGTTAAGTGTATTTGGTCACCTTTTTGGGTGCACACACGACAATCTTTAGTCTTTCTACCATTCACATTGACCAATTCGACTTCAATCCTTTTTCTGGAAGATTATATTCATTCTTCCAAAAATATAGAAATTTACTGTCCATTAAAAAAAGTGTTACGATTGAGTTTTGCACATTTTCTCTGTGGCTTTATGTTGGAATTTCTAGCATAAACTGACATCTAAGTAGTTATTTGTGGTATAAATATATGTGGAGTTTATTTTCAATTTAGGTCGGGTCAAAGTAGATTCAAGTTCTTCACAGTGAGACGAAGAGATTGATACATTGTACGCTCAAAGTAGACTCATTCGAGACTCTCTCTCGCGCGTAGGGGTGAAGTGGCTGGCCTTGCAGGCATATGTTATACCAAATTTATTTTCGAGGGTACTGCTCGGAGTACCAGAGTTAATTCCAATTTAAAAATTGACTGGCCTTGCGAGCTATCTTATGTCAAATTTTTGTATAATTTTTTCAACTTAGAGTCACTGTGTGAAAGGTAAAACTTTAATTTGTTTACCATTCGATAGTGTAATTACTAGTTATCATTTGGACTATTAACTACTCAGCGGTGTTGACCACTGTCCTAGAAGTAAAACTTTATACGATATGTCTATAGAGAAACTAATAAATATGTAAGAAAAAAGGTCAAATAGGCCATCAAACTATAGCTCAAAAGTCAATTAGGCCTTCCAACTTTTTAAAGAAGCAATTACACCCCTGAACAATGTATTTTAATGCAATGAAGCCCAAATATAGGTAAATGACATGCTATCATAGGTCATTACAGATCCAGCCACTTTCCAGCATATTTTCAAGCAAAAAAGTGATCGGCGATCGTTCGCCGATAGCCGATCACGGAGAAGGCGACGCCTCCCGAAAAAGGCCACCACACTGGTGGCCTTCTAAAATGGAGAAGGCAATCGCCTTCTCCGTGACTGGTGACTGTTCGCTGGTCACTTTTTTACCTGAAAATATGTCGGAAAGTGGCCGGATTTGCAATGACCTATGATAGCAGGTCATTTACTTGTATTTGGACTTCACTGCATCAAAATGCATTATTCATAGATGTAATTACTTCTTTACAAAGTTGGATGAGCTAATTGACTTTTGAGCAATAGTTTGATGGCACATTTGACCTCTTTCACAAGAAAATAAAAATTCTCCACCCTATTGAAATTCCCTTTCTCACATTTTCCACACATTGCATCCCAATCGCACTAAAGATCTCGGAATGATTGCAGCACTCACTCGCATTAGTCCAATTTGCATTATAGCAACCAAGAAACTTCACTCATTGCAAAACATCTCTAAGTAGGCTTCCAAGATAGTTCGTACCACAAAGCATGTCAATGAAGAAATTCTCCCATAACGTAAATTGATTATTAGTTAATAATAATTATAAAAAGTTTAATAAGTAGAGTTTTCGTCTCATACGACTTCTCTAGTGATGAAGGTAATCTAATTCAGACTTAACTTGTCAAAAAATTTTCGTACAAAAACAATCTAATATTGATAAGAGAACAAATAACGAAACTTTACAACTTTTCTGTACACATTCACTTGCATAACATAAACAAGATTGGAGTACTCTTTGAGGCGTGCAATAATGTCTCCGATTTTGTACATGTTCACTTGCATTAGATTAACATATTAAACGAAAAGTCGAAAACTTTTTTACCTACACACAACTTTTTTACTTGTCACCAAGGTAAATATAACACAGAAGTATAAGGAACTTCACCTAACAGATCAACAATCTTACACTGTACATCTCATCTCACTAAAGATGGTAAAAAAAAAGTTTGAAACAGAATTCATGTCTTCATCTGAAACCATACCCAGATCCAATCCACAACAATGATCCAATGCTCTATCAACCCTAACTTCACTGTTTATTTATCAAACCTTCCTGTATTGTGGCTTGCGGGGAAGTTGTTTTGCGACTGAGGCTCCTTGGGTTTGTAAATCGTCCTGGAGGAAATCGGGTTGCCCTCTTTGATGGGCTGGAAGGTGTTACTACTCTTCGAGAACTGTGTGGCAGCTGCACGGGCGCCAGCTATTGCTGTAGCAAGACTCTCGGACCTGTTCGTTTCGGATGAACTGGGGCTGTTGGTGGCGGAAGAAGCAAGCGATCCCGGTTTCAAAGAGAAAGGATTCCGTGAATCCGGAAGGGGAAATTTCACGGGGAGTGGAGATGTAACCGGAGTGAGACCTCTCACTGCAGCCTCGTACACCTTCACGAATTTGAAATGCAATAACCGGTTAGAGGACACAGAGAGGGAATTCAAGAATTCAAGATTTCAAGAATTCAAGAATTCAAGGATGAAAATTGTTAGGAATCAGGGTGATATATACCTTCCTTTCCAAGTTATAAACTCCTTGGTTTCCTCGCATCTCAAATGGAATGATGAGTTTCTGCATTGGTCATAAAAGCAGTTTCTTATCGGATATAGAACCAAAGAAAATGCATTGTTGTATGATTATGATGGAGTTTGCAAACCTGTGGCTTCTCACAAAGCCAGCAAAAGTCGGTTTGTCCTTCCAGTCTCACCTGTAGACAAAAATCGTATGTGAATACAATATATACAAGATTACACCATCCCCGTTCATTATTATGTAATAAAATAGACGAATATTAGAGAGAATGAGGGTTTTACCCCTTCGGGAATCTCGTCCCAGCATACTAGCTCTTCACGTCTAACACACCCAACCACTTCAACACAACCTACACAAGGATAAAGTTATGGTAGGTTAGCTATATTTATTTTTGGTGTAAACCACAAGGTGGTCCGGGTCTTTCTCTGTCTGTTTAACGGTCCAGGTCCACCAGACTAATCCCCGTTCGCTCCAGGAGGCACGAGAGCTGGCCCAAGGGGAATCGTCACTTGTGGGAATCAAACCCGGGTTATCCCGGAATTCTCCCCCACAAAGAGAGCTCATTTGCCACTTGAGCTACCCCGTTGGGTTCGTAGGTTAGCTATATGCATGTGGTGTTAATCGAGAGTATCATATAACTGCATATAAACATCTCACGCAAATTATTTGACAAGCTCTAAAGCAACCCTACCCAAACCATTAAAGGAACATACGATCAAAGAAAATTGGATCCAAATCCAAGTAACAAATATCACCTAATCAAATCTTCCATGACATATACAGACATTTTAAACTACGGGTTTACATATACCTGTGATACAGGCTCGTTAGTTAGCCCCTAGTACCCCGTACCAATGTTTAGGGCTAAAGGTGACGAAATATCATCTCAATGCTTGAACAGACGTATTACTTTTTGGTAAGTTTACCAAGATTTGGGATCACTAATACATAATAACTATAGGTGCATAGCACCAAAGCCCTTGTAATTATAGAGACACGAGTTAAGAATTACTGAAACAAACTAAAGAATTTGGTACCTAGAAGTCTTGAGACGGGATAATGCTCCGGAAACTTGAGATCTGTTATGCCATTAACTGCATAAATCTCCCGGTAAAAGTCCTCCATTGCTCTGATAGTCTCTGGTTCTGGTACCTTACCGGCAGCATGAATCCAAAGTCGTCCTTCATAAATTTTAAAAAATAAAAACATACTTAGTTCATAAGGAATTAAATCTAGAAAGCCAAGAAAAAATATGTATTATCCATTGCTTTGACAACAAGTAAAGAAGAAACATAGAAGTTGAGGCTACATAATTTGTTAACAGTTAGTCCTGATGATAAATCAGGAATGCATTCTTCCTGAGCCATTTTGTTTGAGGACGTGAGTTGACAAAAATACTAGGAATCTCTTTTTGTTCTGTCTTCTTGTATACGATATGAAGAGAAGTGAAATTTCTCCGCTTTTTGTTAGCCATAATACAGAAAGGAAGAACCTTTTCAAAGAAGATTAAAAAAAAAAAAAAAACACTTCTCTGAACTGTGGCATATTAAAGTTAGATCATCCTCCGAACATCATATCTGAACTATAATTCCCAAGGAAGAATAGGTTCAAGAAAGATGTACGAATCACATAAAACAGAGCCGAATGTTCTAATCCAAGCCAGGAATTACAGTTCCAAAGCAAGAATAGGTTCAAAAAAGAACTACAAAGCAATGAAAATAGCATTAAACTGGATTGATTGGGATATTCACCTAATTGAAAAAAAAAAAACTAATCTCACATCCTCATCGTAATCTATTACCTCTAGTGCTTGCATTTTCATATGGTCATTCATTTAAAACTTTAAGCGCCTCTTTAGTTAAAGAAAAAAGCTTTCTACCGCCCAACAACACAATTAAAACTAGTAGCTAGCGTAATGGTCGAATTTCCAGTCAGTACTAATATGGTTCTACCAACTGGCGAAGTTGAGATTCAGTATAGGAAGCAGAATTTTACAGTGTGTCTAGAGATATTTTAAAGTCTCATCAAGCAACATCAATTAAAACTGCACATTTCATACACCATAGTAGTGACAGCTATCATTAACTAATGGAACATAACCAAAAAACAAGAAAAAGCCAAAACTTTCCACCAGCCGTCTACTATACCAAGCACTATATCCATTACTCAACATTCCACTATAATCACATTCAAGCTGAATTTAGAATCTAGCAGCACCTCACAAGTCACATCCAAATAAATCCAAATTCTGGGGACAATCCAGCCAAGTTGGTCAAGTTGCTGACTTAATATCCACAAGGTTACAAGATCAACTCCCAACTGGAAGGCCTATTGCCCTTCTTGAATTGAGCCAACTTATACTCGTTTACCTTCTTTTGCTCCTTTGCTGACTAGGGTTACAAGGCGGGCACAACCTCGGGTAGCCGGGTAGGGGCTGTTTTTTCCCTCCTCACTCAGAAATTCTAAAATCTTCTTTTTTTCTTCTTAGTTAGTGCTACTACATCACTCCTTTACCAACCATTAAAATTCTCCCCAAAAGAGAATACAAACACAGACTCAAAATTGCTGCAGCAACAGCACCCAGAAAACGATGTTAGAGAATTTAGTGCATATTTAACTAAAACATTAAAAAGACAAGATTTTTGGCTTGGAGACAACAGCAAAACCCCAATTCAACTGACCCCACGCATGGGAATAACACGATTTATGAGAAAAGGGAAAAAGGGAAAATTGGTAACAGAGAGAAAGAGAGAGAGAGAGATGAAAGAGCTAACCTCTAATGGGAGCAGGCCAAGATCTTCCTTCAATGCGCTTTATGCCATGAACAAGCAGAGAAGCCCAGGGCTGATGCATTGTCAGGCATGGGTTTCTGTAATTCCCACTGTTGCGTGCCATCACTGTCTGAATCTTTGCCTGTTCTGTTCTGAATCTCCGGTCTTTCTCCAGTTTTACGCACGCCAAAGAATCTTTTTCTGAGTCTTCTTTGTGAATTGGAAACTGCTATGTCCCTCCTGCCGAATTTAACACGGAGAATATATAGCCTTAACTTAGAGAGGTGAAAACTAAACCAAAACCCTCTGAGATTAGGTCACACGATTTTATTTTAATTCCCAATTTTCTGACTCATAATTTGAAAGATAATATTTTATTGAGCCCCTATATTTTGTTTCAAAGATTAATTGAGCCACGGCTCTTTATTTTATTTTATTTTTATTTTTTTTAATGTCCTATACTCCTATTCGTTAAAAAAAAAAATAGAGATATGTGGGATAATATAAGAAACACACGAGAAAAATGTACAACTATAAAGAATATAAATATGTGTTTATAAAATATTTTCTTTAGTTATGTATAAGTATTCATTGTTTAAGAAAATGATTTTGAAATGTTTTATGAGCTTTTGAGAGTTTTTTGGGGGGAAATGTTTTCAAAAATGCAGAAATGTTCACCTTATAATTTTTTTCGTAAATTATAATGCATTTGATAAAATTTTTTATTATTTTTTTGAACACTAACTTAAGAACTTCAGTAACCATTAAGTGGAAAGCAATTTACAATAAACTCCGGCGGATACTCATCCCAGCATAAAAGAGTATCTTGAGAAATACCTCTCACCGCAAGATAATCCACCACCGTATTTAATGATTGACGGATAAATTTAAATACACAAGAAGTAGATGAAGGAGCTAATACGATACATTCACTAATCCTAAGAATAATCTAATTGACAAGAAGAAAGAGCATTGCACAAGTTAAGACAATCAAAATGTACCACTACCTCCAAAATGCCACGATCCTTCAACCACGAAATGACCTCCCTGCACGCCATTGCTTCAGCAAGATAGGGATCATTGCAACATGGAAGTTTACCATTCATAGTTGCTAGAAAAGCACCATCCGAACTGCATACTACCATCCCATGTGCCGCAACATCACTTGTCGGTAGACCCATTGAACAAAAATATTTATTTTGTTCAATTGATTAGAAATGTAATAAATTGAAATAATAACCCCTTTACAAAAAGTAAATTTACATTTGAATTTCATCTAGTGTTAAAAATCAACCTAAGGGCTATTTGCCCCTAGGTTGAAGGGATTTCCTCATTACTTAGCTGTTAGGCGGCTGACTGACTAGTTGAACTAGGAGCTCAATTGGTCAAGTAAGTTGTGTAATTTTTTTAATTGATTTATTTCGCTGAAAATGATATAGTTTCGAGAAAACAAATTTAAACCCTAAATAAAGATGGAAATCGGCGCAAAGAAGTGAAGAACAACAAATTGCAAGCAAACTTAGAGTATCAAACTTACACCCAAAGCCCAAACATTGCCCCAACCAATCAATTATCAAAGTTGAACTGTCGGAGGACTATCGCCGCTCGCCATCAGTTCGCTCAACACACATGATATCCCAATCAATCGATCACCACCAAGAAAGTCAAGATGCCATCGCCTATTCACTTGTAGCCAATCAGCCATCATATCGGAGTTTCAGTCTCTTGCCCTTTGCCCCACTCAACTCAGCTCGTTGATGTCAATTCGTCACCTTTATCTTCTCGTCCTCACTCATCAATCAGATAATCAAATTTTCTTTTCAATTTTTATTTTTATTGTGATTTTTGAGTAAGAGGGGTTAGGGTTTTGAACTTTGTAATGAGTGTATGAGTTGTGGACTTTATGACAATTTCCATATTTGAGAATTGAATTGTGGCTATTAATCAATAGTATAAAGCTATAAATAAATAAATATTTGTTTCTTTATGTCCTATGCGTCGAATGAGTACCTAGCAGATTCTACAATACTGATTTTATCTCGTTATATTTGTATCAATATGAAAACCTTTCTAAATAAATAGGCGATTTATTTTTTTTATTATTATTTTTTGTGTGTATAACATTTGATATTTTTACAACTAGACTAGTTCAAATTTGGTCGGGATTGAGCATGTAGAATTAGATGATCAATTTGACATTAGAAAATAATTGGGGCAACATCGTGATTAGGTTAAAACTTTGAGGATTCAAAGCAAATTTTCATCCAATAGAAAGTAAAGGCAAAAGGAAAGACGACAACACAGTGTTGACTCCACTCCCTCTGAGAGTCTTTAACCATACCTCTCTCCCCCTCTCTCTCTCTCTCTCTCTCTCTCTCTCATAGTCTCATTTCTCAGCTCAGCCGCTGCTGCCCTCAGGACCGATAGACTCGAATGTTCTCATCTATCACCCAAAAAAAAGCCATTTTCACAAACCCAAAGCTTTCCATCTAAACGCCCTTGAAAAAAGTTAAAGTCTTTCACTCCCCTGAGATGCTAATCCGCCGCTCCACTCCACTTTATTCCCTCTTTCTTCTGCGCGCTGTTATTCCCCTTCCTCAATCTTGATCTATACACCCACACCCACCAGCTCATAATCTCTAAACATACACAGATACAGGAGGGATTTTATGGATTCCGTGGCTCTGGATGATATAATCAAGAGGTTGTTGGAGGTTAGGGGGAGACCCGGGAAGCAAGTGCAGCTCTCCGAGTCGGAGATCAGGCAGCTGTGTATGCAGTCCAAGGAGATTTTCTTGCACCAGCCTAATCTTCTTGAACTTGAGGCACCCATCAAGATCTGCGGTAGAGATTCTTAAATTTCCCCCTTTTTTTTTCTCCTTTCCTTTGGAAATTCTGTGGGTTGTTAGGAAATTAGCTTTCTGATGTGGGTTTGAATTGAAAATTGAATTTTTTGGAGCTGGATTTTGTTTGATGCTGCTGTTTCTGTTCTCTGATGCTTCAATTGAAAACAGTTTTTTACCCTTTTTTTTTAAAAAAAAATTTATTATTGTTATTATTAATTGATGCTAAGCTTGACTGGGTAGGTGCTTCTTTGAAGCTATTATTATCATATGTGAAATTATTGAAGCTATTTGTGTTGTTTGTATTAAACATGATTGTGGACTAACTCTTCCCTAAGAATGCACTAAGTTCTGAGATTATGTTTGATAGTCAAATTTTAGCTTTATTATGAAGGAAAAAAGAGCTGGAAGGCATCAACATAGTAACATATACTTGATGAATAAGAATAATCGTAAAAATGGTCTAACAATAGTTAATTGTGATTGTCAAAAGAAGCCTTCATTCATGCTTAGTATGATTGAGGTTTACTTTAATGCCTTGATTTTGCAATGTTTATAAAAGCTGTTAACTTTCTAAGTTATGGAGCTATTGTTCAATGATAAATTAGACAGTTTACGAGGCATACTTTTAGGAAGAGATTTTAAGAATAATCAATCTTCACCCACTGTGCTGGGAAAAGACATGAAAGACAAGTTTTCATGCTAAATAATCAAGTATTTAACTTTTCGTTTTTTTGCAGGGGATATTCATGGTCAGTATTCTGATCTACTCAGGCTCTTTGAATATGGCGGTTTACCTCCGAAATCTAACTACTTGTTCTTGGGCGATTATGTGGATCGTGGGAAGCAAAGTCTAGAAACAATATGCCTTCTGCTTGCTTATAAGATTAAGTATCCTGAAAACTTTTTCCTTCTGAGGGGCAACCATGAATGTGCTTCTGTTAATCGTATATATGGATTTTACGATGAGTGCAAACGGAGGTTCAATGTTCGGTTATGGAAAGTATTCACAGATTGTTTTAACTGCCTGCCTGTGGCAGCTCTGGTCGATGAAAAGATATTGTGCATGCACGGGGGACTTTCTCCCGATTTGCATGATTTGGATCAGATAAGAAGCCTACAACGACCTACAGATGTTCCAGAAACTGGTTTGCTTTGTGATCTATTGTGGTCTGATCCTAGTAAGGATGTAAAAGGGTGGGGGATGAACGATAGGGGAGTCTCCTACACTTTCGGGGCTGATAGAGTGACCGAGTTTCTCGAGAAACAAGATCTCGATCTTATTTGCCGTGCTCATCAGGTCTGCACATGTTACGTGTTTGTTTAACTTTAATTAAGGAGTAACCAACTTGGTTGGGGCGTGAGTGGCCGTGCACTCTCGTCCCTTAAGAGAGGTCGGGAGTTCAAACCCCCTCTCGTATGGAAAACCCAATCTGGCTAGCACTTCGCCCCTAAATTGGGGGCCGGCCCGTTGCGAATGAGGATTAATCTGAGTATGGTACGGGCTTAAAGGTGTCTCCTACAGTTAGGGTCAGCTCAGGACATCTCATGGTCTAATCAGTGTTGCAAAAATCGGGCCTAGGCGCTCTAGGCGGTCCCAAGCGCCTAGAGGGTAGCGATTTTTTCAACCTTGGGTCTAACCAAAAAAAAACTTTATTTAAGGAGTTCAATCGCCAATCTTATTGGTCTTTGTGTGTTACTGCAGGTCGTTGAAGATGGATACGAGTTTTTTGCAGACAGACAACTCGTGACGATATTCTCGGCTCCTAATTATTGCGGGGAGTTTGACAATGCTGGCGCCATGATGAGCGTTGACGAGACGTTGATGTGCTCTTTTCAAATATTAAAGCCCGCAGAGAAGAAGCCGAAGTTTGGATTCGGTAGCACAACAACCGCTAAACCGGGAACCCCTGCATCGAAAGCAAAGGTAGTCTTTTCTTCCGACTTTGTGTGTGCTCTTTGTGTGTTTATCTTGACACCACGGTTTCTTTGTTTGCAGTCGCTTCTTGGTAAGATAGGATGAACATAGTGAACGGAAGCGCGAGTGGATCCCGGGGAGTGAACATATGGGACAAATGGACAATGAGAATGAATGTCTCTCCTGGAGTGAAATCAGGAAGGCTGTAATAATTATTTTTTTTTCCCCCTTTTTTGTTTTACTTGTCTGTAAAAATATTAGCCAGTTGTGGTGGTTATGAGTTTAAAACTGGTTTCACTGACCCTTTTTAACTTGAAAAAGCAGAGGACTTATTTGCTGTAATCTGTTACTGTGGAACAATTTAGGTTAGCAATTGTGTCACTCTCTAATAATTGGTGACAATATTGAGAACAATGTCTTTTGGTGCTTTTATTTAAGTTGCTCTTTTCGGATAAATACTCAATGAAAGAATATCTTCCCGTGAGATTGTGAGACATAACATGAATGCACAGTCTACTACAGGAATGCACACAGACTAGAGTGTGTGCAATTTGTCTAACATGAGTGCACAATCTAGTGTTTGTGCATTCATGTTGAGTCTCACGTGAAGATGTTGTTTCACTGGAACATTAGCCGCTCTTTTTGTGTCTAATTCTTTAATAATTGTTACTTTCAACACGGCTGCTCTTCTGCTCTACTACGAGGTTAGGCTTCTCGTATACTATAGTTCAATATAGGCTTTTCCGTCACTTTTTTGTCGAAAATTTTGTTGGTCGGTCGCTGGTCACTTACCCTAGTGACATATGATAGCAGGTCATTAACATGTCCTAAATGAATTGTCGATGGGTGGAATTGCATATTTAAAAAGTTTAGGGGCTAATTCACTTTTAAGCTAAAGTTTGAGGGAGTATTTGACCCTTTTTCTCTTTATTTTTTGTTAGTAACAAGATTTTTAATGTAAAATTTATTGATTAATACTAAATAAATAATATTTTAAACATTATATTATTAATAATTTGGTTTGACATCATCATCATCTGAACTAATCTGTAAAATTAGATGGATAGAATAATTACATATATTGACCTTAGAGCATTGACTTAATAGATTGCAATAATTTACGATATTAACTAAGTACTGCTTAGCACGATTGCACCATATGTACCGCGGAGTAAAACATTATCCTCAGTTACATTTTATTTACTTTAGGATAAATGTCAAAAAGTCATTGAACTATTTATGAAAGTATAATTAAATACTCGAACTAGAAAAATTTTTAATTAAACACTTGAACATAGAAAAAAGTATAATTTTAACCTGTTATTGCAAGTAATTCCCAAGTTAAAGATAATTGGAATGCTACATCATTTTGATGACTTTGATGCTCAATTCACATAATAATAATAATAATAATTTATTAAAAATTAAATACTTTGAATTTTTTCTAAAAAGCTTGTGGTGAAACTTTAAATTTTACTATAATAATAATAATAATAAATTATTATTATTATTATTATTATTATTATTATTATTATTATTATTATTATTATTATTATAAAAATTAAAATATTTTTAAAAAAAGTTTGGCAGCCAACTGTCATGGCATCGCCAACCAAGCTTTTTAAAAAGATTTTTAAAAAAAAATATTTTAATATAAATTATTATTATTATTATTATTATTATTATTATTATTATTATTATTATTATTATTATTATTATTATTAGAAAATTGAAAGAACACAGTATTTTTAATAGCCGAAAATCGTGAATTTTTAGCATGGATCACCCATGCTCCAACTAATACAATACACAAATAAATAAAATCATTTTGGACCGGATTGGAGATCGATATTTCCAGAATCTGATGAGGTAATTTGACAAGTCAGAAAATGTTGAATCCCTCCCCTCCTCACCAATTAAGTTTACCAAAAACAGCCAGAAGGTGATAAATTTAATCTAATTTGGGGAAAAATATCTTGCATGTAGTATTTGATTTAAACCTTAATGTAAAGATTAAAAAATCTCTTATCTGACTTTCAAATAATATAAAGAGTAGGGTGACACTAGTTTGGCGTGTATGATGCAACATTGCAACTTCATTATTCTAAATTAATCTTAAATTAATGTAATCATGTCCCACTTGTTGATTATTGCAACAACAAATTATATATCCTTAATTAGCTTGTGCAATAGTAATAATTCAAGCAAAAAAAATAAAATAAAAAATACATGCATGTGTTGAATAGTGCCAATTGACATCGATGATGGAATATATCAATCTTTAGTGCTTTTGTTCTGGAGACTGGTGGATAAAGTAAACTGTTGAATATGTATCAAACAACCTACAGGTCCCTAAATGCTTTATGCTTGTATGCTGATGCATACAATAAGGTCAAATCAATGCCTCATTTTCCCCTGCAGTCTACGGTTGCTAGCAAAACAAAACTTATAAACTTATTTTGAGTTAGTTCACTAGTTGAGAGCTGTGATGAGTCTGGTGTTACTATATGATTATTTGATTATTTGATGGATGGGGTAAAAGAAATGATGGACGATTAACAAAAGATGTACACAACAATAACTTAATGATTTATTATCCCATTTTGGCAATAATATATATATATATGTGAATTTAAAATACATGGTTAGTTGGTGCAAGCTAGGAGTTGACATTTTTGGTGTACATGAAAGTACGTAGAATAAGTTGACATTGGGGAAGGAGGTGATCGAGCAAAAGATTGTGTAAAAACTTGAAGTTGTTTAAATAACAATATATAGGTATATGCCGGAATTATGCCGGAGAAGATTCCTGCAACTGGATAGGATGCATGTCAACGGATCGGAGACAAATAACTTGCATGCCCTATATATACTCATCACCTTCAATTCAATTCAATGCATATATCCTTCTCCTCTCTTCTTCTCTTTCCAAGTTGTCAACACGCAACATGTACGTAGAGGTGTAACTCAGTCAAGTTATTCGGGCTTGATTGCATTATTGTGGAGTCGAGCTTGAGCTCTAGTAGTTAAAGTAATGAATCAGTCGAACTTGAGCACTAGTAGCTAAAGTCCGAGTCAGATTCAAATATCTTAATACTTGCTTTCAGCAACTTGCAAACAGGGGCGGATCCAGCATGGGGACAGCTGCTCCCACTCACCCCACTCTCACCCCATATATATATATATATATATATATATATATATATATATATATATATATGTATAGTACAAGTTTTAGTATAAATATAATAAAATAGATAAAAATTAATAAAAGATGACTAGATTAAGTGGCAAGGTGTGTTTTATCACAAATTAGAGCTTGATCGAACTCGAGCTGAGCTAAATTTGTATATGTATATGCTTTTGAATTCATATATATATATATATATATATATATATATATATATATATATATATATATATATATATATATATATGTTAATTGGATTGAGTAAAATGCAGGGGGAGATCAAGGAATCAAGAAAGTAGGATATGGCAGGAGAACAACTTCAAGTGCTTAATGCACTTGATGTCGCCAAAACTCAACTCTACCATTTCACGGCGATCGTCATCGCCGGAATGGGCTTCTTCACCGACGCCTACGATCTTTTCAGCATTTCTCTGGTTACCCGCCTTCTCGGCCGCATATACTACACGAAACCGGGCGCTCTGAAGCCCGGGACGCTCCCGCCGGTGGTGGCGTCCTCCGTCACCGGCGTGGCTCTCGTCGGAACCCTAGCCGGGCAGCTCTTCTTCGGGTGGCTCGGGGACAAGATGGGCCGGAAAAGAGTCTACGGCGTAACCCTAGTTCTCATGGTGGTTTGTTCTCTGGCGTCGGGGTTTTCGTTTGGGAACACTCCGAAAGGCGTAATGGCGACTCTTTGTTTCTTTAGGTTTTGGCTGGGCTTCGGCATCGGCGGCGACTACCCTCTCTCCGCCACGATCATGTCGGAGTACGCTAATAAAAAAACCAGAGGGGCGTTCATCGCCGCGGTTTTCGCCATGCAGGGCTTCGGGATCTTGGTCAGCGGCATTGTCGCTCTGATCGTCTCCGTCGCCTTCGACCACGCGTTCGACGCGCCGCCGTACGAAGTCAACCCCGCCGCCTCCACCGTCCCGCAGGCCGACTACGTCTGGCGTATAGTCCTCATGTTCGGCGCCTTCCCCGCCGGCCTCACCTACTACTGGCGCATGAAGATGCCGGAAACCGCCCGGTACACCGCCCTGGTCGCGAAAAACGCCAAGCAGGCGGCGCAAGATATGGCCGGCGTGTTGAACGTGGAGTTGGAGGCGGAAGAGGAGAAAGTTGTGAAGATTGTAGAAAGTTCTTCCAACTCTTACGGATTATTCTCCATGGAATTCGCCCGCCGCCATGGCCTCCATTTGCTCGGTACAACGTCCACGTGGTTTCTCCTCGATATCGCGTTTTACAGGTTACAAGCATCATATTTATATTCTTAAAAATAATTTTTACACAAAATAGTAAGAAAAATATTATGATTCTGTTTGGCAAACCTAGCTGAAAAGCTATAAGTTAAGAACTGAAAGCTGAAAAAGGAGTTGAAAGTTAAAAAGCTATAAGTTTGGAACTGAAAACTAAAGAGGTATAAGGTATCGTTCTAAAATAAGCTCTTACTTTAAGCTAGGAGCTTATTTTGAGAACATTATCAAACAAAACTTATATAGCTTATTAGTAGCTTAAAATAAGCTATAAGCTCCTAAATAAGCTTTGCCAAACAGAGCAGACAACCACAAAATTTGTAGATACTTGTATTGGAAGAAAAAAATTAGCTTATCAAAGCCTGCCACATCATGGACTAAAATTAAGGGAGTAAGATTTATGAGTACATGTAATTGAACTCAAATAGTAATTAAGCCCTGAAACTTTTAAAATGTGTAATTAAACACTTGAATATTGCATTTTACAGCCAAAACCTTTTCCAGAAAGACGTGTTTAGTTCAATAGAATGGATCCCGCCGGCGAAGGAAATGAACGCAGTTTATGAAGTTTTCCGGGTGGCGAAAGCCCAGACGTTGATCGCCTTGTTTAGTACAGTGCCGGGATATTGGTTCACCGTTTTTCTGATCGACGTTATGGGTCGGTTTTGGATCCAACTGATGGGATTTTTCTTCATGACGGCGTTCATGTTCGGCCTGGCATTCCCGTATTACTACTGGAGAGATCACAGCAAAATCGGCTTCGTCGTCATGTACTCTTTCACGTTTTTCTTCGCCAATTTCGGGCCCAACGCCACCACGTTCGTCGTCCCGGCGGAGATCTTTCCGGCGAGGCTGAGGTCGACGTGCCACGGGATATCCGCGGCGGCCGGGAAGGCCGGGGCGATCGTCGGAGCCTACGGGTTCTTGTACGCGGCGCAGCCGAAGGACAAGACGAAGACCGACGCCGGATACCCGCCGGGGATCGGAATAAAAAATGCTCTCATCGTTTTGGGTTGTATTAACGCGCTGGGGTTGTTGTGTACTTTCTTGGTGCCGGAGCCGAAGGGGAAATCGCTTGAGGAGTTGTCCGGCGAGAACCAGGAGGATACTCCGGCGCCGCCGCGGGCTGGCGGTTCTGCTCACCGGACGGCGCCGGATGCTTAAATATTGTTTTTGAAAAAAAATGTGTTGTATGGAAGTTTTTGTGATTAATTTGAAAGTGTTTGTATGATGTACTGCTTTGAATGTCAATAAACAAATAAACAAGACAACAAGTATAGTTGACTTAAGTTATTTACTACGGAGTATTATTATTTTTTTAATATTATTTAATTTAATATTAGTAAAAAAAATATTTAAAAATTAAAGAAAAATGGGCTAAATAGATTACTGAACTAGAGACCAAAATCCAATTAAACCACTGAACCAAAAAAGGAGTTCAAATAGGCTATTAAACCGAAGACTAAAGTCCAATTCAGTCACTGAACTAAAAAAAAGTTCAATTTTTTTTTTTTTGTCATATAATCGGTTGTTTCAAGTTCATGAAGGTTAAATATATAAAAGTTGTTGACATATGATGTGAAAATATTTTATTTATTTTATTGATTGCTGTTGGCATAAAATCTCATCAACTGCTCAAAATTAGCCTCCATTAACTTGGAACAACTGGTTATATATGAAGAAAAATGAATGACTTTTGAATGTTTAGTGTGATAATTGAACTTTTTTTTTAAAGGTCAGTGGCTCAATTGAGATTTGCTTTCTGGTTCAATGACCTATTTAAAGTTTGAACTCTTTTTTGGTTCATTACTTAATTGGACTTTGATTTTTAGTTCACTTGCCTATATATTTGTTGTTTTTTTTTTTTTCAAAATTAAATTACAATTTTATATTGAACACAATAAATTGAGGTTAAAAAAATTGATTTGAACATAAAATAGTAAATATATATGATGGAAATCAGAGAAATAGAATAAAAGTTGGAAATGAAAGCAAATAAATTCTCTACTGCCATGATATCTCCCTAAAGTTAATATATGCAAGCAAGCTGAGCTACCTTCCAACGCAAATAAATTCTCACCCGTGACACTACTGGTCCAGTCCAAATTAAACGGATTTATTTAATTTTGACTTATTGATTATATATATCATGGTATGTTCTTAATTATTTTGAATTTTAAAATATATTTTATAGTTTGTCCTTGTTTTGGTCAGCATGCATGTTTATTCTGAAGCAAATTCTGGACCCATAAAGTCTGAATGGATGACAGTGTATTATATTGTAGTGTATGTATTTGAGATATATATAGAGGATTTGAACATGGAAGACCCATGATGTTACATGCGGTTTTGTTTCTGTGAAATCGATAAAACCTTCCTTCATCTCTCTTTTTGTTTTTCCAGCGTCCTATCTATTCATGAAAACTACCATTGTACCAATTGGGAACAATGAAAAGTACCATTGTTGTCGTTTAAACCCCACTTTTGTTGTTTCACATGCCTCTGTTTTTCTTTTTCTTTATTTAAATTTATTTTCACCATTTGTTTTGAAAAGCCATTTTCTTAACCCTTTCCTTAAATTTACGAAAAAGTTAGTAGTGGCTATTGAAATTAGCCTTGTAACTTTAGTCAGATCAGACAAAATACTATAAAGAATGAAGTAAATCAGCTTAGTTAATCTGTTCAAATCAAGAAGATTACTAAACATCTCACGTAATGAATCAAAACTTGAAATATTGTGTTTACCAAGTCGATCATTTGTCAAATCAACTCAGTTGGATTGTTCCTTTTTGAATGACGACCCACTATCCCTGAGTATACACTGAACAAATCCCACCTTGCAATATTAAGCAAAGGACGGCTATGATATTAACCAGCTTATGTTGCCTATAGTTGAACGTCTCATACCAAAAGACTAATAAATGATAAATCAAAATTGAAACTTGTTGTAACCCTTTGCTGTGTCCTTGGAGATCCATATATATTTTCTTGTTTTAACATTAATATTTAAGGTTCTTGTCTTCTTGAAGGTATTGTTACTTGTTAGTTTCTCCTTTTGTTGCCGGAGTTTTGAGGAGTGGCAGCCATGGCCGGAGATCAACTGAGAGTTCTGGACGCACTTGATGTTGCCAGAACACAATGGTACCATTTCACTGCAATTGTGATTGCCGGAATGGGGTTCTTCACCGACGCATACGACCTTTTCTGCATTTCTCTGGTCACCAAATTGCTCGGCCGGATTTACTACCACGTCGACGGCGCACCGAAACCCGGCAGTTTGCCGCCCAAGGTTTCCGCCGCCGTCAACGGCGTCGCCCTCTGCGGCACGCTGGCGGGGCAGCTGTTTTTCGGGTGGCTGGGGGATAAAATGGGGCGGAAGAAAGTTTACGGCTTGACGCTTATGCTAATGGTGATTTGCTCCATCGCTTCCGGGCTGTCGTTCGGGCATAGCTCGAAAGGAGTTATGGCGACTCTTTGCTTTTTCCGGTTCTGGCTGGGGTTCGGGATCGGCGGCGACTACCCGCTGTCGGCGACGATAATGTCGGAGTACGCGAACAAGAAGACGAGGGGAGCGTTCATCGCCGCCGTGTTCGCGATGCAGGGGTTCGGGATCCTCGCCGGCGGAGTGGTGGCGATCGTCGTCTCGGCGGCGTTCAAGGCGGCGTTTCCGGCACCGACCTATCAGGAAAACGGTTTAGCTTCCACCGTCCCGGAGGCCGATTATATCTGGCGGATAATTCTCATGTTTGGCGCGTTCCCCGCCGCGCTGACGTATTACTGGCGGATGAAGATGCCGGAAACCGCCCGTTACACGGCCTTAGTGGCCAAGAACGCCAAACAGGCGGCTTCCGACATGTCCAAAGTTCTGCAGGTTATATTTTAAAATTTATTTCTCTATATTTTTCTTTTTTTAGTAGCAAGACAAACTCACTCTGTGTCAATTCAAACTAAGAAAGTTAATAAACTCTTTTCGCTAGAGTTGAACTTGTAATGATTACTGAATCAATAAAGTAACCAACCAGGTAAACTACACTAGCTTAAACCAAAAAGGTCAATATGCCGTTGCCATTAGGAGTTGAAGTAACCTTATGTTACCAAGTCAAGCTCGATCAATCAGGTGAAATGTGTCGGCTTAAGTCAAAATAGTGAATAGGACACTTTCCCCAAGAATCGAATTGTAACTCTGTGTTACCAAATCAATAATTCGATCAATTGGGTAAACCTTATCTACTCAAATCAAGAATGACAATAAATTGACCGCACGAGCTTAACTCAATAGTTCAGTAGGTGTATTTGGAAAACAGACCAATATTCAGATCTGGTCACGACAATGTGAAGATTATGTCTAAAGTGGACAGATCCCTTGTACGCACCAGTATTTGGTTCTGAATGCTGAACCGATTAAACTATTGAATCACTATAATTTACATTCTCCTTAAATATTCAGGTCCGAGTCCGAGTGTGGGTCCTTGGGTTGAGGAATAATGACAATAAGTCCCATATTTTGAAAATCAAATTTGTAAGAGTGATTACTATAAAAAGTTTGACCAATTTACTTAGAGTTGCACTAATTTATGCAGGTGGAAATCGTAGCAGATGGAGAGAAAGCCGAGAAGATTTCACAAGTATCCGGCAACGATTTCGGGTTATTTTCCGGGGAATTTCTCCGGCGTCACGGGCTCCATTTACTGGGAACAACGAGCACGTGGTTCTTGCTAGACATCGCTTTCTACAGCCAACAGCTTTTCCAGAAAGATATATTCAGAGCAATCGGATGGATTCCCAATCCGGAGACGATGAACGCCGTTGAAGAAGTTTTCAGGATCGCCAGAGCCCAAACGCTGATCGCCGTTTGCAGCACCGTGCCGGGGTACTGGTTCACGGTGGCGCTAATCGACAAAACCGGACGATTCGCCATCCAACTAATGGGATTCTTCTTCATGACAGTGTTCATGTTCGCTCTAGCCATTCCTTACGATCACTGGACGCATAAAGAGAACAGGATAGGGTTCGTGAAAATGTACTCCCTGACGTTCTTCTTCGCCAACTTCGGCCCGAACGCCACGACTTTCGTCGTCCCGGCGGAGATTTTCCCGGCGAGGTTGCGGTCTACGTGCCACGGGATGTCCGCGGCGGCGGGGAAGGCCGGGGCCATCGTCGGAGCGTTCGGGTTCTTGTACGCTGCGCAGAACACGGATCCGGCGAAGACGGACGCCGGATACCCGCCGGGGATCGGCGTACGGAACTCTCTCCTCGTTCTGGGCTGCATTAACTTCTTGGGGATGGTGTTTACGT
Source organism: Ipomoea nil (assembly GCF_001879475.1). Lineage (NCBI taxonomy): Eukaryota > Viridiplantae > Streptophyta > Magnoliopsida > Solanales > Convolvulaceae > Ipomoea > Ipomoea nil. Next base: position 7,101,640 of record NW_017617116.1, read on the forward strand.
TGCTGGTGCCGGAATCCAAAGGGAAATCGCTGGAAGAGATGTCGAGGGAGAATGAAGGAGAAGAAGGAAGTGTTGAAACAGAGATGAGAACTCAGGGAGGCCATGAAATTCGAACCGTTCCGGTTTAACCTACCCGGAACCATTTTTAGCAAAAGAGAACTATTAAATTTCTTTAGATCAATTGATTAGTTAAGTTATGCTTGGAAGAGTTGATTCAATTTAATTTTGTAGTCATGTTTTTGGATTTTTTTTTTCTTCAGAAATTAAGTTGGTGTATTGAAAAGGAGAGATTCTCAATAATATACAACTAAATTTGGGCTACTCCACTTTGACAAAATGGCACTTGTTTGAGTCCAATTTGTAACACCAATTGTCGAATTTAAGACGTTTGGGTGCTTGCATATTTGATAGGCCAACACCACCTTTGTTTATTGCCTCTAGTTCGGCCTTATATACAAACCAAATTTTGGGATTACTTCTACTACATGTATTCCCAAATTCTACTCATATTTTCATCATGTGGATCACAGAAAAAGTATACATCAAGAATTTGTGAGGGGGTGTAGAAGTTAGGAGTAAGAAATGAGAGTCTATGTAGTATTTCTCTTTTGAGATACTTCTTGGAACAGTGTAGGAATCGACTCTCCGGTCCTACAATCATTATACCATCAACCTTTAGTAGATAAAATATGAACATTTATCCATGGTCCATAGTATAATACGCCTCAGTCCTACTAGATAAATGTGTGATGGATTAGATATAGATGGTTTCATATTCGATTTCGATCTATTTAATTGAACTCAATTAAAGTAGTCGATCTAAATTCAATATGGAGTAAAACTTGATAGACACTTATTTTATTCTAGAAGTTATTCATGGGAAGTACATCTGAAAGAACTTGTCCGAAATCATTTTTCTTATTACTATGGTATTTTAAAATATCACCATTGTAATTATTACCCTTGATATGAGGGATTTACTTTCCATACTCAAATCCTTAATTGGTAATTTGAAATGTATAAATAAGGAGGACAATCTTCCTTTTCTCAAAGCAATAATAGTGGTATCCTATTTTCATGGTTAAAAAAATATAGGCGCTCGGGAGCGCCTAGATTGGCAATTAATCAGCACTTAGACTCTCATTATTTTTTATTTTTTAAAAATTTGTTAAAATTTTTTAAAAAATTTTAGCCTTGATAATTATAAAGTATTTATTTCGCTCAAAACGATATGGTTGTGAATGAAATAACTCATTTAAAAAAGAAAGAATAGGCAGCCCAGTTAAGGCGGCTGCCTAGCCAGCCAACCGCTTAGACCACCGATTATGATTATATGCTAGGCGGCTGGCCAACGTCTAGACGCCGATTAATCGGTGCCTAGGCAGTATTTTTGCAACACTGCCTATTTTTTCAAAGTTCCTTTCCATCTTTTATACTCTGTTTTCAACCAACTGTGTGTCGACAGCCTAGGTCATAAAATCAACAATGTGTAACCTAAGTCTTAATTTGATTGGATACTATAATATATCCACACTTGATGGAATGAGACTAATCTAGTCTAGTCTTAATTCCGAACTGCAAAGCAACTGTTTTCTACGATTTCATATGGAATATTTGTGTTTTCAAGGAGAACCCAAAGAGGAGTTCGGGGGAAGAGAGCTGCAAAGTTTGAGTGGAAACTTCATTAACATATGCCTCAGAAAGCCAAAACACATCCGTCTCAGTCTCACATTTCATTCCAAACCAAAACAAAAGCAAAAGTGGCACATAACAGAAGAAAATTTGCATTGAAATCCCCAATAATTTAAAGCATTGGGTGATTAATGCACTGCACTCCCAGCCTGTGACTCAACAAAAGCTTCCAAAAACCGGCCATTGGCCACTACGGCGGCGGCTCATAACCTCTGTTCTCTTCCCTTCTGCCATGCTTTCTTGAAAGCTCCCTGCACATGGCCGGACACACAAACCGGCCATTGGCCACTACGGCGGCGGGTAGGTCATATATGGACAATACTAGGGTAGCTATATACATAGATTTGTTTTATATATGTTGTGGTAACTTCTTAGCACCACTGTCAATTAACACGGTAGATTTTCACATAGTTTTGTAACAGTGTTCTAGTTTAGAAAAGTCACAGCCCTGTCTCCGTTGCTTGTCATCCATGGATGCCCTGTACATCGTCATCACTTCAAGAATTCAATACCCAAGTTGGTTGAGTAGCTTAATTATGTGAAGATTTTTGGATTATTTCACTCTCATAAGTCATAACTTCAATCTGTGACTAATTCCCAGAAGGAAAATAGTGTAATGTACTCTTAAGATGTGTTAAATTCCAGATTGAAGAGTTTCACTGGTGATTGTATATTAGAGTTTCAAGTTTTCAACAATTCAAAGTCAATACAATACTACATATTAGAAAGTACTAGAAGAAGTAATATGCGGAGTCAAAGTAAAATGTAAATTGTAGATGTACTTACTCAGCACTTGCTCAGCCGAGAATCTTCTAGAGACGTCTTTACAGAGCATTCGCCGGAGCAGATCCTTAGCCGCCGGCGATACAGAGTTGAAAAACCTCGTCGGAAACCTGAGATTGGCTCTGAGTACGGCCTCGAAGATTTCCTGCGCTGAGTCCCCGTAAAAAGGCGGGACTCCGGCCAGCATTATGTACAGAATGACGCCGGCGCTCCACACGTCCACCTTCTCCGAGTAGTCCCTGCCGGCTAACACCTCCGGCGCGACGTAGTATGGCGTCCCTACCACTCCGCTCATCAGCTCGTTCTCGCGGAAGCACTCAGCCGAGCCGAAGTCGGCTAGTTTCAGCTCATCCCACTCGTTGAACAGAACGTTGTCCGGCTTGATGTCCCTGTGAGCCACGCCGAGCCGGTGACAGTGCGCAATCGCTTCCATCAATGGTACCTAATAAGCAGTTTGGACCAAAAGAGCATATAAATTCAGGATTTCAGATGAAATTCGGCCAAAACATAACCAAATTTCCGCAAATGGAAATCAAAATTACGAGAAACTATTCCGCATTTGATGAATACAGTAATTCAGAAAACCGAAGAGTGTGAAACTATACATAATGCAGCTCCGATCGCGACGAAAACCGTAAAAAATTCAACGATCTGGAAAGCAGAGTGTACCATAACAGCAAGGGCTTCAGCCTCGGAGAAGACCTGGCGAGCGGAGAGACGCTCGAAGAGATCGGAGGAGCGACAGAGCTCGATGACGAGATGGAGGTGATCGTCGTCCTCGAAGACATCGAAGATGCGGAGGACGTAGGGGCTAGGGGAGAGCAGCTGCATGATCTTCGCCTCGTTGAAGAGGCATTGTCTGTCGACGGAGTCGTCGGCGATTAGACGCTTGTCGATGGACTTGACTGCGAAGGAGTCACCGGATTCCGGCGAATAGCACCTGAAAACGACGCCGAATCGCCCCCGTCCGATCTCCTCGCAGACTCGGTAGTTCCGGTTCAACGCCTCGCTCATAACGCTCTATTTTTGGGCTCTTTCGTCTCTGTACTTTTCTCGTCTGTTACGGCAGTTTAGTGGTTTTGTAGAGTGAAGAGTTTGGAATTTATGAAGGAATATTCCGCTGGAAGGGTTACCCAATGGAAAATCGCCACCTGGATTTCCCAAATTACGGAGAAATAAACGCCGTTAACGCCTTTCTCGTCATAAATTCCGGAGGAGCAAACGCCGTTAACGTCTATCCCCCCATTTGGGGAACAGGAAGTTTATTCTTATACGTCTAACCAACGTTATTAGACCTGGATTCCTCTTTAACTACTTTTTAGTCATTTTTTAAACTTTTTATAATACTTCAACTTTATGAAATATTTCTATTACTTAAAACTTTTGAATTTGTTTTTTTTTTTGTCATTAATGTGAAATTAATTAAATTTGTTTCGGAGTTGAGCTTGTAGAGTAGGACTCAAAGAATACCTAACTCAATTTTTAAATTGATATTTAGGTAAAAAATACTTGACTCAGAGTTCTTTAACATAGTACATATATACAAGTCAATCATATTGTTGGGGCAATACTAGCAGTTGGGCGATCGACCTGAGAGTGGTCTGTCGTTTACGTTCGTTTACTTCATTTTCAAGCAGTTGTGTTGGTCAATCATTGACTATCCGTTAATCATAAAACCAACACATATGGTCTCAAATATGCTTACAAACTACTTCAAATGGTGATCTCAAATATGCTTACAAACTACTTCAAATGGTTGGGTTTATTCTCAAATATAGATTTTCCACAAGTTAAATTTTAGCTTCTTTTTTTTTTTTTGAATAATTTTTAACTTTATTTAGATATGTTGATTCATATAATCAGAATTTGATCTTTAGCAATAAATATTTATAATTCATACCATATCAATTAATTTATTTTTGTCATAACGGAACAATACGGAATCTAACAAAAATAAAATTAATATCTCTAATGGATTTATTAAATCAAACTATGGAATATTCATATATATTATCTAATTTTAATGAAGATGAGATACAATTGGCTGATTTGTAGGGTTTCCTTGGATACAAAGGTAGTGTACAATCATGACAATAACTACTTTTTGTCTTTAACTACCTTTTCCAACGGCCGATTATTAAGGTATCAAACTATAAAACCGAATTAAGGATAAAGGATTAGTCATAAGCCCGATGTTCCAGGCCGTGACGGACGTTAGGTCCCCGTTAGTTTTTGCCGGTAGTCAAACACCGTCAAGTTGCATGATAACTGCCCATATGTGAATCTCCGTACCCATGGGTACGTCCGTTGTAAGGATGTTTGGATCCCACATTCCCCCACTTTGTCGATTATGAAAGTAATAGGTAGCCTACATGGGCAGCTCAACTGGTCATAAAGGTGAAGTTTGAAAAGAATGACCAGGGATCGAATCTCTCCAGCGGCAGTGTGGAAACACTCTCTCAAAGTAAGGAGCGCTCTTTGTGCGCAGTAAGCAAAGGTCTAGTCTCTGTATGTAGTTCCAGAGCAGGCGTCTAAGTTAGTGAAACATTACTCTTATATTAAAACGTCACAAATTCGATGTCTGCTAACATTTTTTCGGTCAAGTCAATCACACAACGTCTTTCTAGTACAACTTACTTAATTATCCTTTGTGATTTGCTCATATTATACAGAAATTGAATTTATCCAATACACACCATCAAATAGTGAGTGTAATTTTGTCGTAACCAATATACATATAACATGTGACCCACATAAATTGACATTTGATCCCTTGTTAGGTGGTAAAGCCAAAATCATACGCCCGGATTAGCTCTTGCTTACACTGAATGGTTATGTTAAGAAGGAATTTGGAAGATATTAGTGGACCACAATGTAATGTTAGGTTGCTTTTTTTTTTTTTTTTTTTTTTTTTTTGTGGTGGGAATTTTTGGTGTTTTCTTGAAACCCATTCAGCGTCACACTACCAAATTTCCACCATAAAAAGAACAAAATTTTTGTAGTGTAAGGCTGAATCGGTTCCCAGATAACACCAAATTGAGGCCACATCAATCTTTTGGATGATTACAATTTTGAAGACAATTTTTCTATCTCATGGTTTTTATTGATGGTGAAAGTTATATATATATATATATATATATATATATATATATATATATATATATATATATATATGTATAATAGAGATCAAATGTGGTAATAGGCTTCAGGTAAAAGATGTAATTTAATCTCAGCTCTTGATCTAATCAAAATTAACAGCCCAGATTGAACACAGATTTAAAAAAATACGGTGACAGTTTGGTCTTTTTGCATTTAGGTCAAATTTAAGGTGCGTGGTTTATGTGTTGTGTGCTTAAGGTGCGTCAATTGTTGAAACTTAAGATGCGTCAGTTTAAATCTTTAGGTGCATGGTTTTCCTTCTTAAAGTGTGTGGTCTGTGTGTTTAAGCTGGTGCGTCGACTTAAAGCTTTAGTTGCGTGGTTTTCCTTCTTAAGGTGCGTCGGTCTAAAGCTTTAGGTGCGTGATTTTCCAGCTTTAGACGCGTTATTTTCTTTCTTAAGGTGCTTTAATTTGTTTTTCTTCTTAAAGTGCGTCATTTTTTACAGTTTGTAATTATGATTGCGCACTTGAAAAATAGTTTCTAAATGCACATTGTCAAGTATTTTCGAACGCAAAATCATAATTAAAGAAATGCCACCATGTTTTTTCCTTAATTTATAACCATTGAATATTTTAGATAAACAAATGATCAGTCTACACATTCTCACAAAAAGCTTAATTTTCTTGTGAATTAAATCCTAAACTCGAATAAATAAGGAGAAAATTGCCATATATATTAAGTACAAAATATATCTAAAGCAGTACGTAAATGCGTTATTATATATGTATCACTATATAATATTTCGTACACGTATATTTTATGCTAGAGGCTGTTTTCTAAACAAGGTAGCTAGCTAGTTCCTTCAGAAATCAGACAAGTGTAATGAACCAATAATTGAATCCTTGATGATGTGGCCAAACCATTAAATCAATTACCTAATCCCACTCAACAAAATTCATTAGTATGCCGAAATAAGTGAAACATAATTCTTGTTTTTATCAACACTTTTTTAATTGAGTCCGTTACATAAGTCTTTATAGTATTGTTAACAATTTTTTTGTGTAATTTAAAAATTATTACAAAAAAATGAAGTAGCTATTATTGTAAATTTTCCTTGTCAACAAAATAAAATCATTAGGATATACTCATAATGTTTTTTTTTAATACATATATAAATATTTTTTTTTTATTACAAAGGGAGGGGGGGACACTCACATGTACTATCTATGCCTTCACCAAGGTTCAAATCTAAAACATCCCACATAAGGAGCCAATCGGATACCAGTGGACTACAAGTCACTTGGTATATATAAATATTTTATAGTTTATATTATAGATTTTGTAAGAGTTAGTGGGTATACATGAAAATAATCAATGCAACCTTTATTGATGTGATTGAAATTACCAAATTGTTTACACATACAAGTCTACATCATTTTGCATGTATACATATTAAACCACAATAAGTTAAAACTCTATAACCCAATCTCACAAGGATAATCGAGTGAATGAAACATAATTTTCGTACTTGAAACTTACGAGTTCGATCAATTAAATTAAATTTATGTATTACTTTATAATATTTTGCACATAGCCATTCCTTAAAAAATAGGGACTTGTCTAATAGTTTAGTTAGACGCTTTATTATTATTATTATATAAGTGAAAATATAAAATAAATTCAAACATATTTTCTCAACCTAATAAAACACAAAGAGTAAAGACGCCTTAAACTGTTAAATTATAGTTGATATATGGTAATATTTGTTTCCTATTGAAGGAATTGAATGAAATATGGGATATTTGTTAAGACTTGAGGTCTTCTTTCAGCGGCTTTAGGATGGCGCAAAGGGTTTGTGCAAATGTTTGCGTGCTGGCAATTTTGTTGCCGTACGTAAATGTTACTACCTTTTGTCTCATCAATCATTATTGTGTGGACCATAATTTACACAGATGTATGGATCATATTATCAAATAATGTATATTTAGTAAACAAATAATGAGTAAATATCAATTTTGATCTCACGAGTATTAGCAAAATGACGATTTTGGTTCACATTTTTAATTCCTACCAATTTTCATCAACGTTTATTGTTTTAGTACCAATTTTCATCCACCGATTATTATTTTAGTACAAAAATTTATCACGTCGATCACCCCTCCATTTAAGACATGCCGAAATCAAAAAATTTTAAGGTTATTTTCGTCCTTTTCAACTTAATATTTCAATTTGTGCATGAAAAAGGGGATTTAAGTCCTAAGATCGATCTCAATTTGTAGTTCTCCTTCTTATCCTACCTTAATTTGAAGAGGGAAACTGCAAATTGAGATAGATCTTAAGGGCTTAAATCCCTTTATTCATGCTCAAATTGAAATTTTAATTTAAAAATGACGAAAATATCCTTAATAATTTCATATAATTGTGTAGACCAAAATTGGTATTTACTCATTATACGTTTAATATATTAATAATGTATATTGTATTCAGGAAAAATATATTATTTGAGTACTGAAAGTATATTATTTTATATAACATACATTCAATACACGAGAGTAATGTATTTTTAGTATATTACAAATTTATTTTTTATTACGAACCATACAATAATTTGATTTGTCCTATTGTGGCATATAATTTTTTTTTAAAATAATCTAAATTTCCCAATTTCCTTAATTTTGGAATGATGTACCCATTTCTCAATGAACTAATCTAACTTCAAGATTTAGTACTAAACTAATTATACTTCTCTGCATAAAAGGAGTCTAATCCAAACTAAAACCGACCAGAATCAAATCTCATCTTGCCACTAGACTAATGTCTTTGGTTTAGTATAATGTTCATCGACTCTTACTCAAGAAACAAAATTGGACTTAAATAATTGTGAATATGGAGTTCAAAAATTATGAACATAGAATATTTTAATTGTCCCATTTTAAAAGCATAATTTGGATATATATTACCCAGGATTTCAACCTGGCCTGGAGATTTAAGACTATTTCATTCCCAAAGCCAAGGATTGAACTCTTGACCTTTGGTTAAGGACGAATGAGTCCTTTTCACTCAACCACACCCTCCAAGTTGGCCACATTTTATATTTTCCACAAATTTTCCTGACAATTGTCCGACACGTGTGAGGATGCATGCAAGCCATCATATATGCATGCACTCACCACTTTCATTTCTTGTCGTGTCTTCTATATATATATATATATATATATATATATATATATATATATATATATATACACACACACATACATGTTCTACAACATTACAACCTCAATCTCACCCTTAATCTTTCACCTTTTATTATATTCTTCCTTGGTTTCGATTAGTTTCTTGATCTGAAGATGAGCCAGCAGGAACAGCCGGAACCTATAAAATACGGCGACATTCTTCCGGTCTCCGGCGAGCTGGCGTCCAAACCGGTAGCCATGAAAGATGCTGCTGCCTTGCAGTCCGCAGAAAGCAGAGTTCTGGGCGAGACGACTGAGGAGGTTGGCGCGGCCGCTATAATTCCCTTATTGCATTCCGCCGCCGCACTGAATGAGAGCCGCGGCGCCGTGCAACGCGACCAGATGACGGATGTCGTCAGGGAGCGCGGCGTCGAGGTTAGGGAAGAAGTGGGCGCCGGCGGCGCCCCCATTGTTACAGAAGAAGTCGGCGGAGAGGTTGTGGCACAATATGCCCATCCAGGGAAGGCGAAGAGCAACACGGCAGCTGACTTATCATCATCACATTAGCTTCTTAGATTAGATATAAACGTACTAATAACATAAACTTAATGAAACTTAAATTACGAGAAACCTAAGTAGCAGAATCATATCATAAGTGTTAGTTTGCAAGAATCTGAATGTTTTTTTTTTTTTTTTTTTTTTTTTTTTTTTTTTTTTTTTTTTTTTGTCATAGTTATAACTAGAGCTGGAACCTATGACATGAGTATGATATCATTCGTTAATAGCGAAGACATAACTTTTATTAAATTCTTATCATATTTGATTTAGTCCTATGATTTTTAAATTCTTATCATATTTGATTTTCGATTATTAAAATTTATAGATTTGGCCTACAATTTTTAAATCTGGTCAATCCAACTTAAAATTTAGTTATTAGTGATAAAATTTTAAGTAAGGGTCCGTTTGAAAAGCAGGAAAATGACTTTTGGAAAATGACTTCTTGAAAATGAGTCATTTTTCGAAAAACATTTTCCATTTCTTGTGTTTGGCAGCACGGCAGAAAACAGTCTTTGTGTGTTTGGTTCATTTTCGGAAAATGAGATAAAATTGTATAATTAACCATTTTATATAATTAGTTATTTTATTTAAAATAAAAAAAATTATAATAAAATTTATTTTTTAAAAGCAAATAATATTAATTATTAAAAAAAAAATGGTTCCGGCGAGGGAAACACGTTCTCTCTGGTTTCCCTCGCCGGAAGAAACCAGAGAGAAGTCTCTGGTTTCCCAGACTTCTCTCTGGTTTCTTCCGGCGAAACCAGAGAGAAGGTTCCTGCGAAGGAAACCAGAGAGAAGTTCTCTCTGGTTTCTCTCGCCGGAAGGAACCAGAGAGAATCTCTGGTTCCCTTCCCCTTCCTCACTGTTTTTTTTTTTTTTTTTTTTAAGATTTCCGGCGGAAACCAATGTTCTGGTTTCCGCCGGAAACATTATTGGTCATTGGCGGAAAATGACTTCCGCCAAAATTTGTCGGAAGTCATTTTCCGCCAAATTGGCTTGGTTTTCCCCAGTCAACGAAAAATGTTTTCCGTTGACTGGATTTTCCAAACCTTGCCAAACATGGGAAACCCGAAAAATGACTTCCAGAAGTCATTTTCCAGGTTTCCAAACACAACCTAAGTGAATTATTACAGGGCATTTGGTTAGAGAGAGGGAATTACGTGGGAAAGAAATTGCAATTTCATGAGAGATGAATTAGTAGAAATAAAGTGAAAATTTAAATTCCAGTATTTAGTTTACAAAAATAAAATTACTGGGAATTTTAATTTCAATGTTTGATATATATAGGAATTGAAATGGAATAAGTAGTATAAAGTTAAAAATGTCAATTGTTGTTATTAGACATTAATTTTAAGTTTTAACAAAAAAAAAAGAAAGGGTAATTTTGACTCATCACTATTTTTTTTTCTTCCTAAAATCCTAGGAATTAAAATCTTAAGGGGGACATGAGACTTTAATTCCATGAAAATGGAGAAATTGCAATTCCTTTCTACCAAATAAAAAAAATTTGTGGCCTTTGAAATTAGATGAGAACTAAGTGGGAAGGGAATTTAAAATCCCTTCAACCAAACGCCTTGAGTAAACTTATATAACAGTATAAACTATATATATATATATATATATATATATATATATATATATATATATATATATATATATATATATATATATATATATATAATCAACTTTATAAGTTAATATGATGTCGAAATAATGATATTATAATTACAAAATACAAATATTACATAATGTTAAAATATAAGTTAAATAAATTAAAATTATATTATAGAATCGCTATACAAATTATTTAATTAGAATCGCTAACTATTATGTGTTAAGTCTCGGATTAGAAATCACCCGATCAAATCTAAAAATTTTAATAATCAAAATTAAATATAAAAATAATCTTATACTCAGAGGCCAAAAGTAAAAATAAGTCTGAACTTGATATTTTAAATCTGTGCCCAACAATTTCCTAGACATGGCAGACTCAAATGGGCTGAGTAGTAATACCAGTAACTGTACGTACTACATCTGTGTCGAAGCTTGGAAGATAAAATGGAATTATCTTTTCTTTCTTTAATAAAGATATACTTTTTGGACCAATTTTAATGGGCCTTACTTGCCCTAGGACTTGAACACCAATGAATTAATGAATTTTGATTTTATATTGAATTTAGTTTAGTTATTACTCCTTGATTAATGGGAAAGGGTTTGGAACACTTGTTCAATGTGTCGTTTCAAGGTGAAATGCGCCTTACAATCAAAGTCTGTATATAAAGAGGTAAACTTGTTTAGATAAAATTGTTCAAAAGTTCATAACAGATCAATTTAAACTAAAAGAAATAATAGGTAAAAGATGGACGCTATCATCCACAACTTATAAGTGTGATTAATTAATTAATTATACTTTTCAAAAAAAAAAATACTTAATTATCATCCACACGCCATCGATCTCATCCACAACTTATACGTGTATTTATTTGATTATCATCCACACATTGTAGATGTGTTTACTTGATTATATAAGTTAAAGTTTATTTTAACTTACTTGAAATACACCAAGACTGGCCAATTTAAAGCGATAATAAATAAATAGAGAGAAATCCTTTATATAATAAAGCTATATGTTTTGGGAAATAATTAATGTTACAATTAATGCCACAACATCCTTTATTATTAAAAAAAAAAAAAGCACAATATTTAAAAAATAAAATAGCTATATATTATATAATCATATAAAAAATATACTTTTGAAAAATAAAATAGCTATATATTATATAATCATATAAAAAATATACTTTTGACTCCCGGTAGGACCTATTTGTAAAACCAGGACTATGTGGTCTAATGGTATCCGGGTTGGACTTCCATTTGGAAGGTTGTGAGTTTGAGCCTCAGTGGAGGCGTTATTGGCTCTTTGTGTTTCAGTAGGTTGAGAAAGTATATGAACAGATACTACAATGCAATATTTGCTTTCCAAATTAATTATCTTAGTTATTGTTCGTATTGTGATAAAAAAAAAAACACAACATTTAAAAAATAAAATAGCTATATATTATATAATCATATAAAAAATATACTTTTGAAAAATAAAATAGCTATATATTATATAATCATATAAAAAATGTGTTCAATTAGAGTTTAAATTTACACATACAAAATTTGAAATTTGCTTTTCAAATATAATTATCTTAGTTATTATTCGTATTGTGAAAATTATAATATAGATGAAATACAATTAAGAATAAATCAATGTAATTATGTAAATTCTCCCTATAAGTTTATTTGAATATGCACATAATTAGAGATTGTATTAACCATATAAAATTATAATTATAATTTTAATTATAATTTTGTATTCTATAAAAATAATAAATACTTGACGAATGGAAGCTCAAAAATATTATTATATTAAATAATTCAAAATATTTTAGTTTTTTTATTTTTTATTTATATTTATAATAACATAATTTTTTCTCGTGCATCGCGTGGGTGAATTACTAGTATGTATAATAATGGCCATTAGGTATAGGCTAAACTTAATTGTTGGGAAAGAAATTTTCTTGGGGCACTTAAGTGGGGTTTGAATTGATTCATTCCCCAATTCAAAAGCCATTGAAAATGTAAATAATGAATACCTATATATGTATCTTAGTTGTATGTTGAGTAACCTAGCTAAGATAAACTCCAAGTTAAGCAATCGAGTAAATACCAAATGTAAACGCGTAAATGTGAACCTAGAAATATCATATTCATGGAATTATAATATGAAGAATTCAAGGAGATATACATGTTAAACACGAATAGTACTATATCCATTATCCACTAATCTCCTGTTAATTATGCCATAAGAAAACGTAAGCTTCTGAACACAAGAACGTCGTCTGATCTGACCACATCAAACGCATACATATAATAGGATTTGTTGACTTTAATTACACACACAAGAAATGTTCAAAACAACGAAAGTAGATTAAAACGTTATTAAATAAAAATTATGACGATGACAAAACATCTTGGTATTAACGTAACGTTGAATTGAAATATGCAGCCAAAACTAGTGCAGTTGTAACTAACCTGCAAGAAATTTACCAACCACTGCAGACTGCAGTACATACTGCAGTCAAGATGAGAAATTAAAATTAAAAAAAAAAAAAAAAAAGGCTTTTACTTACCAAACAAATTGAAGTTGAATGAGTAACTTCATACCAGCAAATGAATTGGTTCTTAACTGGTAAATTATAGATAAGGAGACAAGATTGAGTCTTGATAGTTCGTTGAGTGTGAGAGTTTCACCTAATGTGGTGGGCACTGATATTGAGTCTTGGACAGAGGCCAGTGAAGGGCTAAATCCAGGATCATGTGATCTGGTGATTGTTGGTTGAAGGTCTTATTGGCGAAGTCTAACATCTTGGCTCTAAAATATGTAGCGGTTTCCGTCTTTGTTACGAGGTATAATTTTTAACGTAGTGATAATTAATCATTTGATCCTAACACTAGTTCTCCCACCTAATTGACCGCTGAGTCAGTCTAATTTATCACTCTATACTATCTTGTCGAATTAAAATATGGAGCTTGGGGTGAGGGCATTTCACATTTTTTATAAGCAAAGTCAAATGAGTAACATCTTGTAAAAGGATATGAATATGTAATCATTAATTATGACTAATTATATGACTTCTGCTAAACCTTGCAAAATCTTGCTATATTATTGGCTATAATGTAATATTAGTCAAGGATTATATATATATATATATATATATATATATATATATATATATATATATATATATATATATATATATGGAGGTTCATTGGTGCCGGTCTTGTGTCTTTGTAAGCTAAATGTTTTTTATATATAAAATAAAGATTGATAAACTCTTATATATTATATAAATTTAGACTATGTAACTACCGAAAATTTGTATAATCTCCTGAGCTCTCTCCTCTAAGAAGAATTTGATTGGTGGTGATGTCCTTCACAACAAAAAGTATGGATGAACTCAAAGAAAATATTATTGTCAGTGGCAAAATGTTTGACAAACAAGAGAGAATCAATGAGATGGGGAAAGTGTAAAGTGTTTTGTAACGGAAGGAACTATTTAGAGGGAGTTCCATGAATAATAAATGATAATATTCTTAATAATATATGGAGATGTCAACTTCGATCGCAAACTCTTAGTTTTCGATCAGTTTTTGGCGGTAAAAAATAATGTCCAACTATGATCACCCTATAGTTTATAATAAGACAACCATGCACAAAGAACTACAAGACATAACCTTCTAGTGAGGTTCGAGTCCATGACTACACTTCTCATCGGGTATCAAAATTCTTGTCACTTAAATAAGATTTTGGAATTCTCGGTATATATGATTTTAGTTGATAATTCATTAAAAATTTACTAAAGATTTAATGTAAGTAATTGTTAATGGAGCAATGTGACCTCTATTATATATATTATTATATTTAGTAAACTAATTGGCCTAATTAATTAATAAGATTATCTACCATAATAATAATAATAATAATAATAATAATAATAATAATAATAATAATAATAATAATAATAAATAATGTATCATTAGGCACAAGAAACTTTTGTCACTTACCCATAATGGGAATACAAGTACATTCACCACGCTCTAATTACATGTTCCCAACTTGAGATCATTTGCATTTGATCAAAGTCCTAAAAAAGTTAATCATCACCTCTACTTGTTGCTAGAATACCAACCCCACCATGCCCAAATCTTTGACAAAAACAATATAAAATTTCTTTCAATTTGTAAATGTGAAAGAATAATATATATGTGTGATTAATTTCTATAACCTTAATTATATTATTGGACCAAATGATTAAGAAAGACCTACCGTACCATTAAAGCAACTTTTGGACTAGGAAAAGCTCTTATAGTTGAAATCACTGGGCAATATAATCGTTTTCTATCACACGTAAGAGATGATGTTTGGAATTTATAGATTTATCTATTAAATTAATAGTAGGAAGACAGATTATAGGATGGATGATACCAAAAAAATAAAAAAATAAATAAATAAAATTGTGTGAGACGTTTTATGTGAGATGAATGTAAATGTAGATATGAAGGATGATAAAACTAACGTTACAGGACAAACTTTATCTAAAGTGTACTTTTGAATATTGACTACGAGTTTTTCTATGATAACTTATTATATGCCTACCAAATTAAAGTAGAGATGTGTAATGTGTTTGACTCATTCTAGCCATATATTAAGGGGGGAAAAAAACTGTCGGGTTATGACTTGTGATGAGGACGAGGTCGAATTTTCAAGTCCCAAGTGGAAAAGATCTTCAATCTATTTATGGGGTATAAATACTTCAATTAGACATCTTCAATTTCTTAATTTTCTATAAATGTAGAGAAAATGTGTGTTTCAATTTGATAATAAACATATTTGGCTTGATAATTAATTATAAGTGGGAGCTATTTAGTTGATTAGCTATGAGTAACTTAGCCTGATTTACAATATATATTTTTTAATTTTGTCGGACTGTTTCATGGACGAACTCAATCACTCCTAGGCCATGAGGGGGTAAATCAAGCCAATTTTGCTTCGAGATCCAAAACCAAACTGTACATTATATTCCAAACCCAAACATCAATATTCATGACAGATCGAAATCAAACTCCAACCCTACGTAAAGAAAGCCTTAAATGATACAACATTTGTCTCATTTTAGGTCTTACTTACTATTCGTTGGTCAAACAATTCTTTTTTTTTTTTTTTTGTTTATTTTCTTTAGTATTATTTACTCATTTGTAAATTAGAATTTTTTTGTTTAATAGTACTTTTAGTGTAATTTCAAAACATATAAATTTTGTAAAAATACTAAAACTAAACTTAATATTATGAAAATTTGAATTAAAAATGACTGCAATCCAGCCTTATTAACCGAATTAAACACATAAAATTGGACGGAGTGAGTATTTCTTATTCACTAAATCAATATTCTTTGGGCAATTTTTATAATATTTTTTTGTCGTGAATGCCAGCCATCGTTTGTTGGATGTGAAGTGTGAACTCTGAATTTTTTATTTATTTATTTATTTTTATAGATTTTACCTTAAGAAATTAAGTCAAAACGTTGAACTATTGTATGAAATTTAAGATGCCATTACATACACCCAAAATAATAAAAGTGTTTGGGTTTGGTTCACACTTCACATACGACTTTGACCCAACCAGTCAAAGTCAGCATTTTGGGCTACAATATTGCTTATTGCACGGACGTGAGCGGAGTGTCCCTACTTTTTTGTCTTACAATTAATAAAATGTCATTATTATTGGTACTCAAATTTTCAAAAATTCATAAGGCACATATTCAAAAATAAAAAAATCACGCGGCTTAGAACGAACATGTGCAATGTGGGACATAATCAATTATTGTATCAATCTCAAAATAAGTTCAAAAAAGTTTAAACGAAGTCACAAAGAACGTGTAATAATTTTTATTTTTTTTTAAGTATTTTAAAATTTTTCATCGATACAATTAGGTGGCTTGGTAACCGGTTAATAATGTGCTCAACTAGCAATTTGGAACAATAAAGTTGATTTAAATTTTATCCTTAATATACTTCGTATAATCTTATAAAGATTTAAACTATGTTTTAATTTCACTAAAATTAATTTTCTTTTCTGACTTTTGAACAAATGACAAAATACACATTGTTAATACGAAAGAAAATGACTAGTTATTATAGGACAGTTTTGTGACATCATAATAAGTAGAAAGTCAAACTTAGAGCATATACTTTTCAATTAAAACCGCGTGCATTGCTATCATCTTCACTTCAGTTGTCTACTGGGATGGGCCCACACAACTCTAACTTCAAAATTGCAACTCCAGCCACTAAAAAATAATCGAGTGGTAAAACATGATTATTGTATTAAAAGATCATTAGTTTAATTATTGTTAACATCTTTTAGTTTGAGTCCATGACATAAAATTTTTATCTTTTAGTGTAATTTATCTCTCATGTGTGATTTGAAGGTATTACATAGCAGCGAGATTTACCTGATGCATATTATCATATAGTGGTTGAAAGTTTAAATCAGTAAAATCATAACAACTTGGGAACTTGATATATTATATGACAGGATTTAAATCAGTAAAATCATATATGAAAGCTCATTAAGTTTAAAATGTGATGAAATTACTTTTTTCAAAACTGAATTTGAAAAAATTAATGGCCCGTTTGGTTCATGAAATAGGCCGGGAATGGCATAGCATTCCCAGTAATAGGCCTATTCCTTTGTTTGGTAACCGTTTCTATTACCAGGAATAATATTCCTGGTAATACCTCATTCCCCCAGTAAAGTAATAGCTATTAACAGGCCCCCCCTGGTATTAGGCTATACTGAGTTCTCAGGAATAGCCTAAAATTTCTACTTCCTATTTTACCCCCTGTCACCACCACCACCTCCACCGCCACCAGCACCAGCACCCCACCAACACCAACACCACCACCACCACCAGCACCGCCGCCGCCGCCACCACCACCACCATCGCCACCACCACAACCACCATCGCTACCAGCATTGTCGCCACCACCAGCACCACCAACACCACTACCAGCATCGCCACCACCGCCACTACCACCACCAGCGCCGCCGCCACCACCGCTACCACCGCCACCAGCACCACCACCCCACCAACACCACCAGCATCGCCACCACCGTCGCCGCCGCCGCTACCACCACCACCACCGCTGCCACCCGCCGCTACCAGCACCAGCACCGGCACCACTGCCGCTACCACCGCCGCCGCCGTCGCCGCCGCCACTACTACTACCAGCAACAGCGCCACCACCGCATATTTTTATAAGGGTATTTATGTCTTTTAAAACATATTTCATTTCTATTCCTTAAACCAACCAAACACGGTAATGTAATTCCTAAAGTCTATTCATTCCGCGAACCAAACAATAGAATACAATTCCTATTCTATTCCTTGCCTATTCCATTCCTTATGGAATAGCATTTCTATTACCTCAAAATTCATTCCGTGAACCAAACGTGCTGTAACAAAGTTTATGACTAAATCCAGTATTTATTCTAAATATTTATAATAATTTATTTCACTTTTGGTTAGTATGTGATATTTTCACATTGATAAAGTTGGGAAATGTGGTACAAGAGACCAAATTACCAGACAGAAATCAACATTGCAACATTGTCGACATCAAGCTAAGACCAAACCACATTGGAAAGCCATCCAACACAGTCAAATGATTCAGAAAGTTTAGCAAAATACTATGTCAAGTCTTTTTTCTATTTTCATATCAGACTACGATTCTGTCATGTAATATGATTATTACAGCTCTATTCAAACTACACGGGTCTTGAACAGATGGAGCTTTGTTTAACTCATATCAGATTACTTACTGAGCTATTGCTTCTCGGCTCAACTTGAATGAAGCTCCATCCACTCGCTTGATTTAGTCTGACCCATTACCTCTAAACTAATTGTGGTTCATTGAACCACCTTAAATCATATTCAACATATCTTGGAATTTTTAATCCCATTGAGATATATTATATTGCAATCAAGATTACAGACAAAACTTTTGTGAGACTTATCATATGCAATCAAGTTAATTGAATAATGTAATCCCATTATTAATAATGGTGCAGTGGCATATGACAAATTGGCATTTGGCAACCATGTAAAATAACACATGGCATGAGATTTAAATTATCACAACTTGGATAAAGAGAGTCCCAAAGATTTGAAGATTTCATCTTTGATGATGGCCCCTCAAATTAATAATCATTCAATTCAAAAGTAAAATCTAAGGTATCTATTTCTTTGTTTGATTGATGATATTTAGTATGCTTCTTTGTTTGACATTTAATGCCCATAATAAAATGTCAACAAATGTGAACTCATGCCCCCACCTTTTCTCCGATCCATTGTACTTTCATCCCACAAATAAATTATTTTAAATAAATAATGCAACATAAACCCGCTTAACACTAAACTATACACAAATAAATTTTTTTTCAGTCTAAGTTTCACTCAATAGAGGTACTTATAATTCAGCAGGGGATTAATTAGTCACTGGTGTCCGTAAACTGTAAATTTTTCTGCAGAAGAAGCTCATCCGAAACTCAAACCTCCAATAATTGTAGTTTAGAAATCGAACCATGTCGTTGGAGCTCATCCCAAACTCAAACAATATAATTCTTTTACTCATGCCCCACCTTTCCCCCATTATACTTTCATCCCACAAATTAATTATTTTAAATAAATAATGCAACATGTCATATATAAAATGGTTTAAATATATATATATTGATTTGTACTTTCCGCCATTTCCTGTTCTCTTTTTACATTTTAATTTGCAAGCACTATCTTTTCACTTTTCATGGTGGGCAAATAATCATTAAAGATCTTCCTGGTCCTACATACACTCCTACTCTCTGTTAATATTTATACTAACAGTGCTTTAGAATTCTAAAAGTGTGCTTTCATATAAAGGATGTTTTATCCATATTTATTTAGAGATAATTATACTTTAGAATGTCAATAATTATAATTAAATATATTAATCTTTTAAAATAAACATTTTTCAAAACTTGTTAAAGTTCAAAATTCAAGTCATAGTACACGATATATTCATACCATATATGTAATTGATTAATTCATGATACGATTGACATAAGAGATCTCTGATCAATCTTAAGTCTTAACAATCATTCATCTAACCAATTCAAGTAATGTTACTCCAAACAATATTTCTCTTATCTGATTTAATCGAATTAAGAGACATTAAAATTCCGATCATAATAGCAGGACAAATACATGCAGTGTACCACAAAACTACATAACAAGATGTTCAAAAGCAAAGACATGATATCTTAACAACCATTAATTTAACCAAATAGTGTAATTCCAAATGAGATTTCTTCCGTCTAATTAAAAAAACTTTAAAACTCTATTATAAGAGCGGGTAGATACAAGTAGTTTGATAATAATTTTTTTAAAAAATACTATATTCTCCTTGGATATATATATATATATATATATATATATATATATATATATATATAATATCATCCATCATCACATGTTAGGGTATATGAATAAATATGTATAATATGCAAAGACAAAAACAAGAGAAAAGTGTGTTGGGTTAACGTTAAATCAAAGACGCAATGTATTGTAAAACTTTGAAAATAGATATTATTTTATGGTCCTAAAAGGTGATCAAACCACGAGGTTGACCGATGTTGACTCTACAAACACCCACGTGCAAATGTAAACCTATTCCACAAGTATATATATATATATATATATATATATATATATATATATATATAAAATACTACTTGTCAAATTAAGCACACCTTGTTATGTCACGGAAATTAATTGTCAAGATCATACTTTATTATCATCTTAAAAACTTATAATTAATATCAAAGATACGACTCTATTTTTCTTTATATTTAGATAACAGTTAACGTCATGTTCGAGATCGATGTGTGTCGGTAAAATGATGTTAAATTTGACTACCTAAATCTATGGCTCCAAAAGAATTGACCAAGTGGGTATATCATGATTCTCGTATTACTAAAATGTCATGAATTCGATTCTGGCAAACATCCTCTTAGTCTAATTCGTCGCACAATGTCTCCTGGTGTGATTTGTGGACAATATGATATTACTACATTAATTATTTCTTTTAATTTGTGCACTATTCATACAATACTTTTCTAAAGAAAAATTAAACTAAACAATATCTAAAAAGTCAGTCTCCTATGAGATTGATCGGTCAAACACAAAAATAGATCAGTAACTACAACACAACATCTAAATAGAAGTTGATCCAATTTCGTTTGTCCCGACCCCTCTCGTCAATGAAAATACATTAGGTGATCTCACATGAATTTTTGTCATCTTTAAATTATATATTATTTTTTTGGCATGATAAATATAAATGAATGAAATATCCATAATAGCTGTCAACATTAAGCTGACAAATTTAGAAATTGCCACCTTGTCATCCACATATGACTTAAATTAAAGACATCACTAATTCTCACAAAGTAAAGTAAATATTGTCCATTAGCTTAATTATTAATTTCAAAATTTATAATCACCTGTATCGAGCCGTCTAGTTATTTTCAAAATGAACATCATTTTCATCACTCAACCAACTTTGAAGCAGCCATGGCTGTAGTAATCTAATTAATAGACAATAAGCTATTCTCATAATTAAGTGCACACTGAAAATAGTCTTTCCCAACACTTATTAGGATCAAACATTTATTGGAATTGCTACACAAAAAATTATAGTTAATAGTGAATACGCAACTTTATTTCTTTATACTTACGCAGCATTAACGGCTATTTTTCAAAAACAAGATGTTAGATTTAGCCGTCAAAATTCTAACCCAACAACTGTCCTTTCGCACTACTTTAAGGTTACATATTAAAAGTTTTAACAATGAAAATAGCATTTCTCATCAAGAAAAAGAGAGCCCATGTGAATTATTATTATTATTATTATTAAGGTTTAATTTAAACCCAAGTTGTATAGAGGCATTAATTAATGACAATATTTTGTCATATTTTGTGTGCCCATGCCTAGTCCTCAACTCACTCTTATGCACCGTTTTTCCTCTTCACTTGCCCCATGCATTGGGACCCTCTCCTCTCCTCTCCTGGTGCTGTTTACCAAATCACTTCAAGACAACTTCTTCCCATTAAAATATTGACTTAAACAACTTAGAACAAATCTCATATTCACTCATTGTTATTATTTTATATTATTAAATACATCTCCTCTTGGAATTTGCCTTTTTTTTTTTTTTTTTTTTTTAATGTTTTTGGTCCATTCATATGTTTTCTAACTAACATTATGTTTGATTTCATCATTTTAAATTTAATTTCATTGCGTAGAGAATATGGATTGTAACTACAAAGGGGGGAGATAAGGGAGGTAGTTACAAATAATATATTAAATACAAACAGGTACCATTTGCTAAAGGTCCAACGTCGGTCTTTGGTTGAGGATACCCTCTAAGAACTATTCAGGTCATCTAGGAGTTTGGTTTCTAGAGAAATGTCAAGCGAATTATAGAAAGTTTACTTTGTCGTAGCTCGTGAAGAGAATTTTACACTTTCTTCGTGATAAATGACAGGAAAATGGGACTTAATACAGGGCGAGCATTAAAAAAAAAAAGGACTTGACACTTTTCATTTGACTGGCGACCAATATAATCTTCCACAACTCCATCCAACAAGGTATAATAAACTCAACTCGTCTCAACCATATCATATATACCTAGTTAGGTAATGTGAAATTTTCATTTGAACTTTTATAATATACTATGTCAATAAATACTTAAAATAATACTTTTTAGTATGATTTGTTCATATATCCATTTACTTATATTTATTTATATTGTTTAGTTCACATGAATTTTCGAGGAAAGTACAAGGAAAGAGTAGGGACAGGAGATGCCATGGTTGGACTGTATAAAGTGGAATATCTGCGGCCGTGCAATGATAAATACCCCACCCTGCCATTGCTCCTTCCCCTCATCCATTTCTCTCTCTCTCCCCAGGAGAAATTTTCACAAAGAGAGAAGCAAAAAAACTCCATAGCCATCACAGCTTCAAACTCTGCAGAGAGAACTGAAGCTTAACCAAGAGTGGATTTGCAGAAAGAATTAATTAATATAATTATTGTGAGTGAAGATGGTGAGAGCTCCCTGCTGTGAAAAAATGGGTCTGAAGAGAGGGCCATGGACTCCTGAAGAAGATCAGATTCTGATCTCTTACATTCAGAAGAACGGCCATGGAAACTGGAGAGCTCTTCCTAAACAAGCTGGTAATTAATAAGACTTCCAGTTCTTATCTTCATTATATTCCTCAGGAAAATCCTGGGAAATTGGATCGATCGAGAAAGATTGTTAATCTGATGTTCTTTATTTTTAATGATGTTCTTAGGACTGTTGAGGTGCGGGAAGAGTTGCAGGCTTAGGTGGACCAACTACCTGCGACCCGACATCAAAAGGGGGAATTTCACCAAGGAAGAAGAGGACACCATTATCCAGTTACATGAAATGCTTGGCAATAGGTACGTTTAATTTACCACCCTCCAATCCCGCACACGTGAGGAGCGTGTTGAGCATATAAATAATTTTATCATCAATAGTTTAACTTTTCAATCGAGACGACATGCATCATTATATTCTTATGGTTACATATCCTTTTCTCATTTCTTTTCAAGTTTTATGAAACCTAGGGCAATGAGGTTGATACTTGATAGTAACCATATATAGCCATCAAAGTTGAATATATAGTATATATGACCTTTGCTTTACTTAGCAATATAATGTCTTGATGCATGTTAGTAATCATTACTCAAAACAAAGGACAAGGTCAAACACGTAATTCAATCCCGTCAATCGTAAGAGTTTCATCCAAAAAGATAAATTTCTGGCCTGGTGGGCACTCAACAGCAGTCCATTTATCTAATGAGCCGCTGAACTACAGTGATTTACCTACCCACTATCTGTTAAATTGTATTGAATGTCAAAATGTCATTTCTAGACAAATATATGATTTAAAAACAAGCAAGAGCCAAGAATCCATTTTAAATTTACTTGCTTTTTTTTTTTTTTTTCTCTCAAATTTATGACTTCGGTGTTTGTATTCGAGGACGAATACTTACATTTCTAGGAGTGAAATATTCGCTTGTTATTTATATATTATATATATATACAACTATGCATTACTAAAATATTATTTGGTTTCATTTGTGGATCTATGAAACCCAACAAGACAAACGTAAAATCTTGGTATTTATGGCTCGTATCTCCTTAGGATGTTGTGACACAATAATAATTAATTAAAGCTTCATCACTATCTTAATTAATTAATTAATTTTGGAATTTTGTGCTTCGTTTTCAGATGGTCTGCGATTGCAGCGAGATTGCCGGGGCGAACGGACAACGAAATTAAAAATGTTTGGCACACCCACTTGAAGAAGAAGCTGAAAGGCTATCAGCCCCCTCAGAACGCCAAGAGACACCTCTCTGGCAAGGCTGCCGGCGCCGGCGACGGCGGCGCCGCCTCTAGCACGACGTCGGAGGACGACGGGATGAATGTTGCGGTGTCCTCGCCGGAGAGGTCGTCGTCGACGTCGACGTCGAGCGAGATGTCGTCGGTGACGGGGGGAGTGGCGGCGGTGGACGCCGCGACGGCGGGGGTGAAGCAGGAAGACGTCAACTCGTCGCCGGAGTACGTGCCGGAGATCGACGAGAGCTTCTGGACGGAAGAGGCGGCGGCGGGTTTGCCTTGGGTGCAAGTTGACGAGTTCCCGGTGGGCGCCAGCCTGGCGAACAGTGAAGATGTGGACAGGATGATGTGGCATACGAGAACGGAGGATGATGACATGGACTTTTGGTACAACGTTTTTGTCCGGTCGGCTGGTGAATTGCCAGAATTACCAGAGTTCTGATAGGCTGTAATGCTGTATCATAGAGTTTAGTGATGTTTACAATTTAGGAAAAAATTACACTAAAAAAAGAGAATTTTTTCTTAACTTTAGTTTACGAGAAAATTATTGTTGCTATCTGAAAGTGCATGTATTTTAAGAAAAATTCGCTTCAAATTAAGAAGATCAACGAATAACTTTAACAAAGAGTCTTTGAAATTTTATGATTACAAAGTCAATTTCTTAAGATGTTATAATTTTAAAAGTTATTTATTGTTAAGTATTGAGAGGGATAGAAAGTAGCTAAGGTGGGAGTATGGGACAAAGGATGTCCAATGAATATTTCAAATTATGGAATTATTCACTCACTATTTCTAATTATAAAAAAAAAAAAGTTGATTATGTGTTTTTTTTTTTTCCTAATCTAAGAAAACAATAAAAATGCAATTGAAGAATTAGGGTGTGTTTGAAACTCTGAAAATGATCCACTATTTAGCAAGGCTAAGAAAATTAAAGTTATGAAAAATCAAATTCAGTCAAAAAGGAAAAATCACCTTGTTTTTTAGATTTTTTTTTTTTAAGGAGAAGTTATTTTTTAAGCCTCTTCTCTTTGCTTTTCTGGACATTCTGTATAAACCATCTTCCCTGGCCTATCTCCTCGGCGACCAATTGGTCACCTTTCATCGGAGAATGCGAACCGTTGGTCGTCGTCTCCAACGAAGTGGCTGCCTTCCGCCGGAGAAGGTGACCAGTGGTCGCTTCTCTGAGATGGGAACGTGACCAACTGGTCGCGTTCCATCTCCGGTAGAAGGTGACCAGCGACGGTTGTCGATTTTGTCTTCGGAGTTGACCGGATAAAGTTTAGGGCATTTGACCTTTTTTTTTTTTTTTTTTTTTTTTTTTTTTTGTAAAATGAACCAAGCACACCAAGACAGTTTTCTGGAATGCAACGAAACAATAGAAATAAAAATATTTTATGAAAAATAATTCATTTTCCAAAAAATATTGTTCAGGAGACATTTTTCTAATTTTCAAACACACCCTTAAATGAAATTCTTTGAAGTAACAAAAAGATAGTACATCAAATTTGTCTTAACACTCGTATCATATTTTATGTATTTCCTTTATACTATTTTATCTTTTCAAACATATACTACAATGTAATGGAGTCAGTAGCATTCAAACAAAATATAATTTTATATATGATTTGTTCACTGATTCTAGTTAAAATAATTCTTTTTTTATTCAATTTCTTAAACAATTTTTAGTTGTATTTTGATTATAATAGATGAGTCATATAAAATTAGACGGTGAGAGTACTATAATAAAGAGTGAGAAATTATTAGCTTTCTACATAAAGATGGTGAAGAAGCTCATTAAGGTAAGGTATCAAATTAAAACATTTTTTAGATGTCACGCAAGGAAACTTCTTAAAACACTTTTATTTTATTAATAAATCTAATTGGAATAAATAATACATCAAACTTTATATCTTTGAGCTAATGAGTTAGGATGAACAAATTCTATGGGATAAGGTGTCAATACCATAGTGAGAAATTATTTTACAATCAATGCAACTTACAATAAAGCTAACTTAAAAAAAAAATGAAAATAGTATAAATTATAATTAAATTTTATGCGATGTTACCGATTATTAACTATCTAGAAGAAGATTATTCTATGCCAAGAAATGATTTAATGTAAAAACTATCCAAAGTAAGAATTGAAGGGCTAGTAGACTCTTTCATAAGGTGAGCTGTACATCTAAAATGGACTACTATGAATGTATCTTTTCCATCCTACTAAATAAACAAGTATTTTTTTTTAATATTTTGATAAGTTATTCCTTTAAGTTAAGTACTAATTAGGATCACTTGTATATCTTTAATTGATTGTTGATAAATATATAATTTTGGACCTCAAACTTAAAAGTTTTTTATTTCTCCTATTTTGAAAATTGATATAGAAGGTAAATTGTGGGAAGTGTCTCACCTGACCTATAGACCCTCAAACGCTTGTACACTAGTGTCTATAAACAAAGCCAACATACTTTCCTTTTTGGGTTATTTCGTCGAATTCGAACCCTGCACTTGTAGTTACTAACAAAGGCCCAGTTTGGTAATTTTAGCTTATTTGACTATTATTAATTGTTTGATTTAGTTAAAATATCAATATAAATGTTTGGTTAATTAGCTTTTTGCAATTCCAAAAGGCTAAAATTAAAAAAGGTACTCCAAGCAACTTTTTCAATTAGCTTTTTGAGAAAAGAAATTATACCAAACAGCTATCAGCTAACAGCTAATTTACCAAACACTTTTTTACAATGAGCTAATGTTATCAACTATTTATACCCTCTAATTAACACAATCAGCTAACAGCTAACAGCCATTTTACCAAACAGGGCCAAAGTAAAGTTCATACACTCACAAAAAAATAAAGTAAATTAAAGTTAATAAACTTAATTATTTTGAATTTGTGAAGTTAACCATCAACGTAACAAATGTACAATCCCTACTAGTTGCCATCACCACCAACATTACATGTTCAACAACAGACAAAGTTATTGATCATCAAATTCACACAATCAAGCTGGCTTTGCTGTCTAGCTACGTAACTTCTTTTGTTTCCTTTATTATTATTATTATTTTATTTTTGTGATAAGGAAAACTCATAGTCACTATTTAATAATGTACACTAGGTAAACCAGATTCATGTCGTTTTTGTGTAATAGTTCACAAATCACACTAGAAAAATCATTATATGTTCGACAATCTTGACTAAGAGGATGAAATTGACAAGAATCAAACTTGTAACATTCTGGAGCGAGAATCATGTTTCTCGACAAGGACGAATTTAATATTTCATGCTTCAAACACATTATACCCGTGCCAATATATACACTCTATTAGTGTACGTTTCTAGTCAACTCAGATCAGCAAACTAATGAAACAATTACATATATGCCAAAGGGCCCTTATAAAAAGTTTGAAAAATCAATGAAAATGTCCAAGTGAGGTTATCTAACTCAAGACTTTTGGGGCTTTTTTTCTTTAATTAGATCAACTCAGTCAACTTAGTGGTCATACATGACAAAAATTTGTAGGTGGAAATTTGCTTTACGTGGTCCTTCATTTTCCCACTTTAGTCGGTAAGCTTCTCCCCAATTTCCTCTTGGAAAATGACAAAGGAAATTCTGTTTGGCAAATGCTTCTTAGCTGATTGTGTTAATTAGAGGGTATAACTAGTTGATAGCATTAGCTGTTGTAGAAAAGTGTTTGGTAAATTAGATGTTTGGTATAATTTCTTTTCTCAAAAAGTTAATTGAAAAAGTTACTAGGAGTAGCTTTTTGAATTTTAGCATTTTGGAATTGCAAAAAGTTAATTAACCAAACATTTGTATTGATATTTTAACTAAATCAAACAATTAATAGTGGTCAAATAAGCCAAAATTGACGTATAGGTTAATTTTTTACCAAATAGAGCCAAAATGTGATTAAGGATAAAAATCCCATTATATATGTCACAATTTTATAATAGTAACCATCACAGGGTGTAGGGTTTGAATATTAACAATAACTTAAAAAATAAAGTAGGTATATACATGTCAATGATCTTGTGGTCTAGTGGCACCAAATTGCTCTCGCATATGAGAGGCTGTGGGTTTGGACCTCAATGAAGTCAGTATTAACTCTTTGTGTTTCAGTAGATTAGCAAAAGAGTAAAAGTAAAAGAAAGTAAAAGCAAGAATGCCGCCCCAAAAGATATATACCCAAGTACCATCTAAAAGTCAGGATGCATTGCATTTAGTTTACTTAGAATTTAGATGCCTTTGGAAATTTAGGGACTGATGCTTTTAGTTGTGATATTTTGTCTGTTTCTTAATTGTTTGATTAAGAATATGTTAAGATTCCAGTCTAGGATTTCTATTCAATTCCGTGTTTGTTTTGTTGTTTGAGGAAATGGAATTATTAATTTCACCTTTTTCCATTAATAGACCAATGAAATTTGTCGAGGGATAATGCAAATATGAATAGAAACACTATGAAATATCTTGTCACGATCACATTTATAAGGGTAAAATTGTAGAAAAATTAGGTTGTATTCGAGTTACGTTTTTGATTAATTGTTGGATGTTTATATAGAAGTATTTTCTAGAGTTGCATTATCATTATATGGAGTTGGTAAGGAGTATGAAAGAATCTCGAGGTAGAAGTGTGAATGACATTTTGACGAGTTTTATAACTGAATGGATTGAATTTGGACAAAATGTTTGAAATATGTAACTCGATCCATTGAGTTGGAGCATGATGTTCAACAATGTAACAATTTAAACTTGATGAATCAAATTAATTGCGAAAAACTTTAAAATTTTAAATGTTTTTATTTCAAAAATTTAAAGTTTTAATTTTTTTTAAAATTAGAAATGTCAATTGCGGTCCTTAATTTGAATCAAGGGGACCACCATGGTTGATCCAAATGGGGAGTTTTTTCCACCTTATCCGTGCCAAAAAATCCTATTCATATAGGGATTGTATGGAAATTAAAAAGGTAATAAACTAAATTCAATTGGCCCAAAATGCTTTTGTTAAAGAAATGTTGCTTTCCGATAACATAATAGTGGCTTGGGAGGTTGGTCATTATTTGAAGAGAACCAGATATGAGAATATAGGTTGGACTGCGCTCAAGCTTGATATGGTTAAGGCGTATGATAAAATGGAATAGGTATTTCTGGAAGGTATTTAAAGTCTCTTGGTTTTGCCGCGAATTGGGTAAAGCTTGTGATGATGTGCGTGACAACAATTCGGTACAATATTATTGTCAATGGAGATACAGTGGGTACGATTGCTCCTTCGCGGGGTATCTGTCAAGGTGACCCGTTGTCTCCTTACCTTTTTATCATTTGTGCAGAGGCATTACCGATCTTGTTAAATCATGCAGAGGCGAGAGGCGAGAGGCGACATACATGGCATTAGAGTGGCTGGGGGGCACCGTCTGTTACACATTTATTTTTTGCTGATGATAGTCTCCCGTTTCTTAAGGCCAATCAAAGGGAGGTTCAATCAGATAAAGATGCTCACTATGACGTTGATTGCATACATGTGGTTTCTTTGGAATGCTAGGAATGAATTGGTTTGGAAGAATGTCACGCCATCTGCTGATTCTTTGAGAAGGTAAGCTGAAGCTGCAAGTCATCTATGGTTTAATACTTATTCAGCCTTTAGCCCAAAAGCAGCTTCCAGTACGGTAAACACCATTTGGCTACCTCCTCCACGCAACAAATTTAAATGTAATATTGATGTGGCAATTTTCGTGAATGGTGTTGGTGTAGGTGCAATTGTTCGGGACCATGATGGTAGGTTCGTGGTAGCCTTTAACTCCCGGTTAGATTATGATCGTGACCCGCTTATGGCGAAATCTATATATGGCTACTAAAGAGGCATTAACATGGTTAAAGGCCCATGGTTTTACTGATTTATTATTAGAGTCAGTCTATCTTAATTTCTGTACTAGTTTTAATTCCTTTTAGTTAGTTTTAATTCCTTTTAGTTGAACCTTTCTTATGTTGGTTTGATTATAAAGCAATGTCGTGGTATTCCTAATGACATTGGGAATGTCTCTGCTCACCATGTCAAAAGGTCAATGAACCATGTAGCTCACGTGAGCACGAGCAACTGGTTCTTCGTCCACCTCGGGGTCGTGATATTCTATACCACCGCCGTGTATTTCTCATTTGGTTAATTATTAATGCATTTCATTCTTCCCTTCAAAAAAAAAAAATTGTTACATTTTCATCATTAATTTAACAGTTTTAAAAAGTTGATAAGTGAATTATTAATTCAACTATAATAACATATCCTTTCCAAAAAAAAAAAAAAAAAAAAAAAAACTATAATAACATATTCTATATGCACGACTTGAGTAGTTGAGTCTAATTCAAAGTCTCATAATAGTCGAGATATTCAATATTGTATTTCAAGAAAATATATCTAGATATCCCATTGCTTTAGTTTAGAATCAGTAAAGAGACTTTAGTTTAGAATTGGTAAGAGACTTTATCTAAACCATAACCCCAATTTATTTATCACTTAACTATTGAGAAAACAACTTTCAAGAATTGATAAGGGAACTGGTAATACAATTACAGTGTCAACAAATTGACTCTTGTATAAATACACCATATTAAAGAGTTCAAAATCGAGTTGTTCCGTCAAGTTTGTTTTGATTACATTTACTCCATAAATTCATTAAAGAATGTTAAGATATAAGACCATATAATTAGGGATTGCAATTTGTCTCGTTCCCAAGGAGAATTCTTGATCTCTGCCCCGACGGAGATAAGGAAAAAAAATTAGAATCGGGGACGAAGATAGAAAATGTGTGTAATTCCTCGTTTGGGACTAACGATACTCCTCCCCACCCCCGAATAATTATTTGGTCCATCAATTTAACACTTTGACTAGAAGTTGACCAAGTACGGAAAATCCCCGTCCTGGACTCCTGGCCTAATTCCCTGCGGGGACGGGGGCAAGGTTTCCGGGACGGGGAGTATACAAAGGGCAACACACGAATATACTTAACAAAGTGTAGTTCAAATTAGGAAACCATTGGAGCAAGCAAAGTGTACTCATCAATTACACAAAGCGAACTAAATTCAGTCACCTCTCAAATCAAGAAAAATAGAAAGGTGTAACATCAACAAAAACCCTCACAGAAGCACCATGTGCATATCCATGACTTTATTCAGAACTGCAGCAATGTATTAATACCTCGAGGTCGCAAGATCTCGATCTATCTCGATTAGGCGGGATTTGTATCTTAAGAAAGACACGAGTATGCCAGAGCCTTTTCCTCGGAGAGCTCTTCCGCAGTTGCGTCCATCTTCTTCCTTGAGAACTCGTCGATAGGAAGACCTGCAACACGAAATCGAAATTGGATTCGATGCACAACAGTACTACACGTCTCAAAAAGCACGAGAAATGTGGAAAACGGTAACTAAAATGTGGGTAGGGTAGAGGAAAGGGGTTACCTTGGACAATGCACCATTCTCCGTTTTTGCAAGTAACTGGGAAGGAATAAATTAGTCCAGCCGGGACATTGTACGAGCCATCAGAGTATACACCCATGGATACCCAAGTTCCCTGTATCACAGGACAAAAGCCACTTGTTAATATCTGTTAGACATTATAAATGGTAGGAATATATTTAGCATGATATTAGAGATTAATGTGCCACTTGCAAGGTTGAAAAAATCGCTAGGCGCCTGAGGACCGCCTAGAGCGCCAAGGTGGCCGACCGCCTAGCGCCTAGGCGCCTTGTTAATAGCTGTTAGACATTATAAATAGTAGGAATATATTTAGCATGATATTAGGGATTAATGTGTATTCCGATCCTTACCTTGGTTGGTACCTTAGTTAGTATATAGTTTCTTGTATAAATATGTATATTCCTTAGTCTGAGATATATGAAATATATGGAGTTCTACATTTGACAATATCGAAAGCGCGAGATGATCTCACTTTATATCGCGCAAACTAAAGCTAGAAGATTTACCTCCGGAGTTCCAAGCACCCAGTCACGTATGTGGTCGCAAGCAGAACTAGCAGCAGAAAGGGCGCTGGAGAATTTTCTAGCCTTAATAATTGCAGCACCGCGCTGCTGGACAGTGGTTATAAACTCCCCGTTCAACCTAAAATATAAGCATATTAGCTACCATCGAACAAAAATAAGAGAAGAAATTTACGGAATGATGATTCCGTAACTGCAGATTCGTTTCTTACCATTCGTCATTGGCAACAAGCTCTCGGACAGGCCTTTCACCAGCTGGTGTTTTCACAGTTGCGTGATTGACATCAGGATACTGCGACGATGAGTGGTTTCCCCATATTATAACGTTTTTAACGTCACTCACTTGAACATTCAATCTCTCTGAGATTTGACCGAGGGCCCTGTTATGGTCCAACCTAGTCAGGCAAGAAATGTTCTTCTCGGGAATAGACGGTGCAAATTCCTTCAAGATCAATGCATTAGTATTTGCAGGGTTAGCAACAACCAACACCTGAAAGAAAAACAGATCAAAATAGCAAAATATAGTTAGACATCTAAAAACTAAGTTCACGAATTGTAATTGATAGCCCCAAGTTCCGAGAAATTCCATCTCACCTTGCAGTTAGCAGCAGCGTGTTTCTCGAGAGCAGAAGCTTGAGACTTGTAGATAGAAACATTCTTTGACATAACGTCTTTCCTCTCCATGCCTTCTTTTCTTGGAAAACCACCGACCATGACTGCAACATTGACACCAGTACATGCCTCGACAGCATCGGTTGTAGCAACAACACCTGAAGTGCATATATCGCAAAAGACACATAAGATTTAACGCAAATCATGACTACCCAAATCAAAATAGAACGACTAAGAACAACAATAGGGAAGATAAGGATGTCCTATAACGGATTAAAAAAAGCGGAAAAAGGCTAGGGATTATAGCGATGGTGAGCAAGAACCTTTGAGAAGTGGGAAAGCGGCGTCAACTAATTCCATCTTGACTCCATTCAACGCCTCTGCAGCAGGTGGAATATCCAACATGTGGAGAATTACAGGTTGGTCAGCACCCAACATCACACCCCGAGCAATCATTGGAACAAGAGCATATCCAATTTGTCCTGAAAAACTAGCCCCTTTCAGTAAATACATCACAGTATAAAGGAATAGAAAGAAACAAATATCATCCCAACCCATTTGGAGAGAACATAAATCACATCCAAAAATTGCACATATAGCCATGGACGAGCCTAATTAGCTAGCACATCTGCAGCATATAACATTGATAACAAATATCCACACTATGTTCTGTTGTCCTCAGAAAACTAGTCCATTAACTCACTAGATTAGCTCTTTTTGCAAACTAGTTCAACCACAAATATGAAGATCAAGCAAGTTCTTACACATTAAAAAAGATGAAAGCTGCAAAGAAATCCAGGAATCAACATGAATCCAAAACAAAAGCATATTACCCAACAGATTTCAAAACCAAGACTTAAAACAAATAAAGCCGGAGTCTTTCGATTTAACAAACCAAACAAACAAAGTTTCCCTCTCTGGGTTGCTTTGATTTACCAAAACCCCAGCTTAAATCTCAAAAAACACTTCAGTTAGTGAAACATATATAATCAAACCTTCCAGAATCAGCTCAAAATTAAAAAATCATACAAATATACTACACACAAGATCATTTCAACCACAAACTCAGAGATTAGCAAGGAAAACGAAAGATTAACGAGTTGAAATCAAAAGAAAGCAGATCTGAACGAACAGCGAAGAGTGAAGGGCACAACAGTACCTGCAGCGCCGGTGACAAGCACGCGAACTGGTTCTTTCGCCATGGCTGTGAGAGGTCAGAGTCTACTGAATCAGAGAGGATGAAGAAGACGATCGAGAGTAGCTTCTGGAGTGGGGCGTGACTCGTGAGGAGTACGATGATGTATTATCGGTGAGCTCGATGCCGCAGAAATAGTGCAAACGGCGTCGTTTATTTCACGCAGGACATGCCCATGTGGGCCCGTGATGAATCACGCTTTCAATAAAGGAGTGATCCTCGATGCTCCCAAAAAAGTCAACAGATATTCATATATAGACAAAAATTAGGGTTCAATAAGGTCCTTAGGTTCTTACATTTGTTTAAAAAACATATATATTTATACTTCTGATAATCTGATCGATGAAAGTCATTACACTATTGCTATTACGATATAGTGATAGTGATTAGTCAAATTAACTAAATAACACTTTTATTTACAATAAAAATACGCAAGCATTACTCGAAGAATTTAATTTTCGGTACTAGAAGTTTAGCTTTAATTACACTATATGAATTTAATTTCTTCATTAAAATTTTAGGATGCGTTTAGAAACCCAAAAAATAACTTCTGAAAAATATTTTTCAAATTTTCAGTGTTTGGCAATATGGGAGAAAATGGGGTCAATAGAAAATGATACCTTAGTCAAAGGAAAATAGGGAATAGCTTCACACGGTGGATTCACACATACATACTACGGATGTATGCACGCTCGCATTTAGGTGTGTGCATGGTATTTGTCCACATGTTTGTATTTTAAGGGTGTTTGCATGTGAATGCAACCCTGTATATATATATATATATATATATAATTAATTAATTATTTATATTATGGTTTGGCGGGCATCGCCAGCCTGTCAAAGCCTGCGGGTTAAGTGGGGTCGGGTTAAAAAGCCCGTCAAAATACAAACCCGAAATATTAAAGCCTGTCTTGTTCTTTTTGCAGGGCATGGGCTAAGCCTATTTTGACAGCTCTACACTAAGAATTTTATCAAAAATATCAAACAATTACAATTTTAAAGTATCCAATTGTTTTCATTTTTCAACTCATTTTCTGGAAAATGAATCAAACACACAAAAAATATTTTTACTTTGTGTAGCCAAATACCGAAAAGGAAATAGTCATTTTCCTGCTTTCCAAACGAAGCCAAAATTCAATTTCAATTTCATCCTCACAGATTCCACTTTTTTTTTTTTTTTTTTTGTTTAAAAAAAAAGATTCTATCTTGTTCTTATCGTTCACGCACAATCCTAGTCTTCCACAAATGTTCTAATCGTTAAAGAACAAATCCAGATTCTAGCTTGCTTTCTAGAAAACTTTACACCATAGATTCGATTATTTTGAAAATATGGTGAGTAGTATATTCAAAATCAATTTGTACTTTTGCAATATTATTAATTGAATGTTTAGTCGATTTAATTTTCAAGCACTTTGTTCAACGTCACTGCACACGAAATCTTTCAATCATGCATTTCATTTTGTATAATTACATTAGAAAGATCAATGTGCAATGAATTCTGAGGCATTAATTTAGTAATTTGGGGTCGGACATTAATCTATACTTTCTCAATATGTTAAAGCACAAAGAGTTAACACTGCCTCCACTAAGGCTGGCCTGTTGAAGCACAAAGAGTTAACATTGCCTCCACAAAGGCCGGCCTGTTGAAGTACAAAGAGTCAACACTGCCTCCACTAAGAAGTGATCTCATGACCTCCATATGAGAGAGTCACTACATGCCATCTAACCACAAAGTACTTGACTTCCTACCATAGACATTGAGAGTTTAAGTTTGAATTTGGGTTGGGCTCGCTAATATTATGTTGACACGATTTATCACTTCATGTGCCTATGAGTGAGTTATTTTCAGTGGATTCAAACTCCCATACTGTCGCATCTGATCATAACCTTTAAGTCAAGCCACAAATCAACTACATTAAACCCCTAAGGACTACAAACCCAAAGCCAACCATTCTTGACTTGTCCACGCTACAGTACAAGGAAACTTCCTATAAATACAAAGCATAAATGCAAGCAGAAGAAGCCATTCCGGGTGAGAAAAACAAGACAGAAACATAACAGTAGTGATAATGGCAGCAGAGGAGGGGTTGAAGGTGGTGGGATTTTGGGTGAGTCCATTTGTACTGAGAGTGAAATGGGCACTTAGAATGAAAGGCCTTGAGTATGAATATATAGAAGAAGACATCTTCAACAAGACTCCTTTGCTTTCCCAGCTGAACCCAGTTCATGCAAAGGTCCCTGTCTTAGTTCATAATGGGAAGCCATTGCCTGAGTCGCTGCTCATCCTCGAGTACATCGATGAGACATGGAAGCATAACCCTTTGTTGCCTGCAGATCCATATGAACGTGCCAGGGCTCGGTTCTGGGCTGGATTTGCCGAGTTTAAGGTACATAATAGATTAACTGCATTATCACCTCTGGTTTTGTGGTGTTCTAGCTAGCTAGGATACTCAACTCTTTGTTAAAGTTGCATTGCATATCGGGTAGTCCAGCCAAGTTAGCCAAACTGTTAGCTTAGTTACCATAAAGTTTCGAGTTCAAATTATCTATGATAGCAGTATATTGACAATATTGGTTTGAATCCATCATGTAACTTTGACTGGTGTATTATACCTCTTTCTGGTTATTTACTGGCTACATGGTGCGGGAGTGGTGAGCCCCTCCAAAGCCCGCCATTTGATGGCCAGGGCAGGCGGCTTTTGGTGGGTCTAACAAAGGCCGCTCCCCCACCCAGGGTCGGTTTTTAGATTTTTGTGGTTCCGTTCTTGTAAATAAATAAGGCCCTATTAGAAGCGCGATCTGAACTCCTGACTTCCAAGATGAAACACTGTAGACACGCGTTTCTATCATTCCTCTATAGTCTTTTAAGATTAATTGCAATTTTTTTTTTAATTTTAATTTCTTAACTAGCTAGGTAAAAATTAAATAGTGGACACTCTAAAATTTGAGGCTCTGTGCTATTGGCAACTTGCACAGCCCAAATCCGGTCATGCCCCCACCCTGCCTTAATTAACCTTGCAGGTCATGGCGGAGCCCGCCCCGCTCTTTTTGTGGGACAGGACAAATTAAGCCTATTTTAACAACTCTATTAGCTAGAGTACAATTAAAAAATAAAGTTTATCCCATACACATACTCAAACCATGATCGCGGAAGTGAGAGTTTAGCTTGTATGAATGATGTGTATGCAGATTCTGGACCCAGCATGGGAAGCACTGTGTTCCAAAGGGAAACAGCAAGAAAGTGCAGTAAACTCAGCCATGGAAGCCATGGAGAAGCTGGAAGCTGAGCTTAATGGGAAGCAGTTCTTTGGAGGGGAGAAGATTGGGTATTTGGACCTTGTGGTAGGATGGGTTGCCCACAATCTCCCCATTTTTGAGGAAGTTGCATCACTGAAAATCTTTGATTCTCAGAAATTTCCTGCCATTGCTGAATGGAAGAACAGGTTTCTGAATCACCCTGTCATCAAAGCTGACTTGCCAGACACAGAGAAAGCCTATGCTTATTTTGACAAACGAAGCAAAGAGTTGGCTGCTTCCTTCTATTCAGCCAACTAGGGGCGGCTGTTAGCCTGTTATTTGGATTGCCCTAAATAAAATTTGAATGTTATTTTATTTCAACACAACTGCCCTAAATAAAATTTGAATTTTATTTTATTCAACACAACTACAGTATGATTTTGATATAACTACAGTTTTGTTGGACAATATGATCCTTGACTATTTTTTTTTTTTTTTTTTTACCAATTAAGTCCCTCAACTTTAAAAATCTTAACCAATTTGGTCATGCGTTTGTTTGACCGTTAGTCAACCGTTAACTTGGGACCAAATTAGTAATTCGCTGTAGTCAAGGGACCATTTTGGTAATTAAATTTAAGGGTGGGCAATGTGGTTCAGTTTTCTTGAACCGAATCGTACCAAACTAGTTAGATTCGGTAATATACCGAACGATAATAGATTCTTGTATACCGAACGGTTCGGTAAAAACCGAACCGGACCGAATACCGTTTGAACTTTGGATTGCTATTTTGTTATATATTAGACTTTGGATATGGACTATGTAAACACCATAACACATAATATAGAACTTTTGATAACAAACCATAAAAAAATCAAATAAAACATTTACGAGAGATACCCTTGAGAATATGAGCTGAACGACTGAGCAAGCAGCAAGGGACTTGGATTTACTTTTATTTATTTATTTATTTATTATTATTATTATTATTATATTTAAAAAAAACAGTATTCGGTTTAGTTCAAATTTTTACCGAACAATTCGGATTGGTTTGTTATCGAACCGTTCGGTATACAAGAATCCAATACCGTTCGGTTGTTCAGTATATTATCAAACCAAACTAGTTTGGTTCGGTTCGAGAAAACTAAATCGAATTGCCCACCGCTAAAGTTTTTTTATCGAACCGTTCGGTATACAAGAATCCAATACCGTTCGATTGTTCGGTATATTATCGAACCAAACTAGTTCGGTTCGGTTTGGTACGGTTCAGTTCGAGAAAACTAAACCGAATTGCCCACCCCTAAAGTTAATTACCAAAATGATCCCTTAACTATAGCGAAATTACCAATTTGGTCCCAAGTTAACGGTTGACTAACAGTCAAACAAACGGAGGACCAAATTGGTTAAGATTTTTAAAGTTGAGGGACTTAATTGGTTAAAAAAATAGTCAAGGACCAAATTGGTAATTTCGCTATAGTCAAGGGACCATTTCGATAATTAACTCTAATAAAAATAATAGGTGAGACAGTGTTAGTTTAGATACACTATAGTGCAATCGTTATACCGTGTACCACGGTGCATATAGCACTTCGTTATACCGTGTACCACGGGCCACGGCGCATATAGCATTGTGCGCTTCGCGCCTCCAAAACAACGTCGTTTTGTTAAGTTGTTAAAAAAAAAAAAAACTATGTTTCGAATGCACATAAACTCATAACAGAATACACATAATATAACATAATACGTAATACACATAAACTCTTAACATAATACATAAACTATAACATAATACACATAAACTATAACATAATACACATAAACTCATAACATATTACACATAAACTCTTAACAGTATACACATAAATTTTTAACATAATACACATAAACTATTAACTGAATACATATAAACTCATAACACAATACACATAAACTTTTAACTGAATACACATAATGGGGTTTGGTTAACATAATAAACATAAACTCATAATACAATACACATAAACTTTAATTTTAACTGAATACACATAATGAGGTTTGGTCTGTTCGGACGGACGAAATGACGTCAGCAAAAACGCGTGTGTTTTGTGTCTGGGCACACATTGTTATGTGCGTCATGGTGCACAATATAAATTGCCACTATAGTGTCTGCCGTTTTGGACCATGGTCCACAAAGCTTTATGGACCTTTGTGGACCGTGGTCCACAGTATAATTGCTGGTAAACTTGGACCAGATGTGGAGAATTTTGTTGGGCTGGATGTCTGTTTGGGCTCAATAACACTATATGCCCAAAAGCCCAAAGTGCCTGCCTGAACAAAGTGACATTTAGTCCGTTACCAATTCCCTCCTCTCACAAAACGCATTTCTTTTAAATCATTTTATTCTGATAAGGCAAAATCCCAGCCATGGCTTCCTGGTCCAGCTCCTCCGCCGTGTCCCCGCCGCCTCTTCTCAACTCTACCGCCGCCTCAACCGCTCAAACTGCCGGCCATTATCTGCTCACTCGCCGACTGTATTCGCCATGGAGTGTCCGCTCGAGGAGCAAGCGACGGACTGCGTTGCTCGTCACTGCTGCAATCGCACAGAAGACCGCATTGGAGTACAGGAAGTTGGGGGATTCCGATCTTAACATCAGCGAAATTACTCTCGGAACGGTGAGCATTCCTTCTCCCTCCCTATCCTAATTGAATTGATCATTTTCGTGTAATTAAACGATTTTTTGGTGGTTTTGTGGTATGTTTAATGGTGTCTGTAATGTTTCAGATGACATTTGGGGAACAGAACACGGAGAAGGAAGCTCATGAGATCCTTAGTTATGCTTTTGAGCAGGGAATTAATGCTTTAGACACTGCCGAGGCTGTGAGTTCCCTTTGTTATTTTTTTTCTAGTTTCTTTTCACATCCTTCAAAATGTGGTTAAAAATAACTTTAGAAAAAGTTCACTGGCTCTCTTCTTATCTCCTTATCATTGTATGGATGGTACTGGTGAATATAAGAGATTTAATTAGTGGAGTTCTCTTTTTTTATTTAGTTATATTTTAATTGTTCATCTGTCTTTTCTAGATATAAATATCTAGGTTTAGCTAAAACATTTATCTTACTTTTTTATTTTTATTTTTTTAATTTCCAAAGTATCCAATCCCTATGAAAAAGGAGACACAGGGGAGGACAGATCTCTATATTGGTAATTGGCTGAAGTCTCAACCTCGTGATAAGGTACTTTTAATCTCTGTTGATTGACTATATTTTTTGTTACTCTAGAGAATATAAAGAGTGGTCTCTACTCTCTATTCTGGCAATTTTTGGTCATAATAGTATAATACTCTGTTGGGATTTCTTCTTCCTTTTAATCTCAATTGGAAGAAAATTCTGGAAGAATCTTCCAAATTCCAACTATAAGCAATTCATACTGGTTTCCACATTCATATTGATACACTGGGTGCAAATTTGAAGAAAATTCTTGAAGAATCTTCCAAATTCCAACCATAAGCAATTCTTACTGGTTTCCATGGATTCATATTGATACACTGGCTGCAAAGAATTAAGAAGTATTTACGATGCTGGAATGAGGTTTTCTGTCAAGACTCAAGATCATTGGAAAACTAGTTGCCAGTCTGCTACCACTGTGATGTTAGAAGCTGCATCTTTTATGCTTGTAACTACTAAAGATAATAGCCGTGTTGTGGTTGACTCACGGTGGCTAAGCTTTTGTTTTTGGGCATCCATTTCAGTTCCAGATTATATTATAATACACATTTTCCCTGTTTTTAGGTTATTTTGGCTACAAAAGTTTGTGGTTACTCAGAACGAGCAGGCTATATACGTGACAATGCAAAGATCTTGCGGGTTGATGCAGCTAATATTAAAGAAAGTGTGGAGAAAAGCCTTAAACGTCTTAATACAGATTATATTGATTTACTGCAAATACACTGGTGAGTTTTTGTTGGCATGTAATTCATTTCTGACTCCAGAAGCTTACTTCTGAATAGCAGGCTTCTGGTTAAAATATTCATGTCATGCTAAGTGTATGAATCAATTAGAGATACGAAATACTATCAGAAAAAATGTGTTTGAAACATCTAAATGCATCATGCATGCATGATAGATGAGGGCAAATTCTTCAAACTTCAAAGGCATATTTTGTATGAAGAGGGCAAACGGAAATGGATAAAAGAGACAGAATGTAACTTGATTTTCTTATCAATGAGTTCAAATTTTGTTACACACGCATGTATATTTATGCATTTTCACATATAGAGTACTGGGCATGTATGATTTTACATTTTGCCTCAGGCCAGACCGATATGTACCATTATTTGGTGAATTTTTTTATGACCCTTCAAAATGGAGAGCAAGCGTGCCTGTTGTTGAGCAGCTGAGAGCCTTTCAGGAGCTCATTGATGAAGGAAAGGTAGCACTAGCTAGATATTTTATTTTCTGAGAATGATGAATGCTTATCAATTGCATAAACCATGTCCTTGAGAACTCCTTTATCCTTTACAGCAAAATACTAGAAACTCTGTAAAGAGAGAAAACTTCAGAATATGATTAGATTAGCTTTACCAAACTGGCAGAACATATTCAGGTGCGCTATATTGGTGTTTCAAATGAAACTTCGTATGGAGTGATGGAGTTCGTTCACTCTGCCAAAGTTGAAGGATTACCAAAGATTGTCAGCATCCAGAACAGCTACAGCCTTCTTGTGAGGTGCAAGTTTGAAAGTAAGTTATCTTTCGGTCTTTCCACAGAATCCTCTGCTTACTGTATTCTTAAAAATAGACCCTACATACTTCTGCAGGCTTTACATTTGAAATTATGCCAAGTTTGCACGCTTGGAAGGCTGATAGTTTTCCCATTGCTCGATCATACTTCATTTATTTCTCCTTCCTGTTTGGGGGTCATGAAACCATACAGAATGATCTATCTATCTAATGTATTTAATTATCAAGCTTTAATTGATTTTTACAGTTGATCTCGTTGAAGTATGCCACCCAAACAACTGCAACGTTGGGTTACTTGCTTACTCTCCGCTAGCTGGTGGAACACTGTCTGGAAAGTACATAGATTTTGAATCTGAAGCAGCCCGAAAAGGAAGGCTTAACCTCTTCCCTGGCTATATGGAAAGATACGGCAAATCTCTTTCAAAGGTATGCAATTTTCAGGTTACTTTAATTCTCCTGAAAAATGGAGGATTTCTCCCGCTAATAAACACACATTGTATGATTGTATCTCTTTATTTTCAATGTGAATATTGTTGAGCATATAGCCATTAATGTGCAATCCAACTATCAGCTTAGACTTTTAGTTGAGATGGAACACATGCTTTAATTTGATATCAGAGCTAGGGTTCAAATCTCAGCGCCACCCATAATACCAAAACTGATAGTTGGATTGCACCTATATGCTCAACAAATATGTTGTCTCTATCATGTCCAAGTATGAGCACCATATAACTACTGCATTGGGAACTTTTTTCGCGTTTGAATTCTAGGAAGCGACGATCAAGTACATTGAAGTGGCTAAGAAACACGGCCTGACCCCAGTCGAGTTGGCGCTTGGTTTTGTGCGAGACCGTCCATTCATGGCAAGCTCAATCATAGGCGCAACATCCTTGGATCAACTGAAGGAAGACATTGCTGCAGTTTTGACGACGCAACGACCTCTTCCACCTCAGGTAATGGAGGACATTGAAGATGTGTTCAAGAGATACAAAGATCCAGCAATTGCCTAGACTCTGCAATCCTTCCATTTTCTTTGCTCCATTTTCATCATTGTTGTCACAGTAATCACAGTGTCGTGTTCAGGTGACTGTGTTCTAAGATCCACTTCATTTGTACCAATTGTTAAACACATGCGTGAATAATGTTCATAGATACTCATCATGGTTATTGTCAAGCAAATCCAAGTTGATTAAATAAAAACATCTGTTTTTCATCGTACTTAAGTGATTCAATTTTAGTGGTGTCAATATACTAAATTTAATATATAAAGAAATATAAATATAAATTACATTTGTAAATAAATATCTTCAATTTAGTGTTCGTTTTAATGAAATGATTATTTAACTCTTGAAGTTATTAATCAATCACAATATAGAACATACCAAAATGAAAATTATGCACCTTTTATTTAAGATAGAATTAATTGCCAATGGTGATATAGTAATTAGGATAGTTTGTGCAATATCAAACTTAACATGCAAAAAATAAATAATTAATTCAGCCTGGGTTGGTCTACCTCAATGTCTTCATTTGTTGAGATAATATAGTAGCGGTGGGTTTTGTCGTCACCCGAAAAATAAATAAATAAATAAAATTATTATTATTATTATTAATATTATTATAATT
This sequence comes from Ipomoea nil, assembly GCF_001879475.1. Lineage (NCBI taxonomy): Eukaryota > Viridiplantae > Streptophyta > Magnoliopsida > Solanales > Convolvulaceae > Ipomoea > Ipomoea nil. The sequence goes on from NW_017617116.1 coordinate 7,145,396, forward strand.
ATAAATAAATAAATAAAACATGTTTAGTTAATTACTAGGTGGAGAGAACCAAATAAGCGCGCCAAAGTCGGTATCCTGACATTCTCCTAAACTTGTGAAGTCTCGCTCGCTCTTCCTCTTTCTGTTTCTCCGATCCCGTTCTGAGCAATCCAATTCTCCATTATCCATTTTTCAAACACCCCATTATGCATGAATCAATGCTCACAAAATTCATGAAGATTTCTGGGTGTCTTGGTGATTCGAGAATGGATCATTAACTTGGGCCAGAAAAAACGAGTAGTGGTGGGAAGTTGATGATAGGTCAAGGAGGATTGCATCGGCATCTATGATGACTATTGGGATGGTGAGGAAAGATTGGGTTTTTAGGTGGTGGCTGATCAATAATTGTTTCAGATGGAATGGCAGATCTTGCTAGTCATGGCAATGACCAGGTTTGTCATTTCCCCCCTTCCCCAAATCCCATGTGAAATTGAAGAAATCTTATTATTATTTTTCATTATTTTTTAATTTTTTGTTCAATCTTGTATCTGTTTATCTCATTGGGTGAGACTAATGTGGTTTGGTTTTGTTGGGCTTGTTGGTAACTTTTCCAAAAGTGTTGCTTTATATATCTATATATGGAAAAAAGACTGAAATGTGAATCTAAGCCTCTATATATATATATATGGGTTCAAACTATTGATCTCATGGTTAAGTGAGTCTTGATAGGTGAGACTAATCCAATCGAGTTTCTGTCGGGTCATTCAGACAATTCTTCCAAATGTGTTGTTGTATACTCTTGATCTCATGGTTAAGTGATTCTCGGTGGGTGAGACTAATCCAATCGAGTTTCTGTCGGGTCATTCAGACAACTCTTCCAAGTGTGGGTTTGAATTCCCGACCTTATGATTGAGTGACTCGAGTAGGGATTGTGTAAACCTGTCTAAGTGTCTAAGGGGGAATGTAATTTAGGTGGAATCAGCTCATATATTTTTGAATGGCATTTATGTAGTTCGTATTTGATTTCATAATGAAGTGTAGGTTTTGATTGATCATTGGTGAGATGTTAATCACTTTAATTTTTGTGTTGCTACCTTCCTCTGAAGGGACTCCTTGCTTTGAAGAAAGGTACACAGCTAGTTAAGTACAGCAGGAAGGGGAAGCCTAAGTTGTGCCCTTTTAGACTTTCTCCGGTAATAATTGCTCCTTTGTCGTTTTGATTGCATGATAACTCCACATATTTACGCTAAAACGCTGAGCATATACTCTTGTTTCATTTCAGAGATTAGTTCACTAGGAAAAAAGATAATATCTTTCATTCAATTTGAAGTATTGGCATTTCAAAATTAACATGAATCGGCAATCTTGTTTATAAATATTTACATGATGATATTTCCAGGATGAGAAGACGCTGATTTGGTACTCCCATGGATCAAAGAGAAGTCTAAACCTATCTACTGTTTCCAAAATTCTTCCTGGACAGAGAACAGTGAGTTAACTTAACTAATCTCTTTTGTGTGGATTGCGATTATGTACTTTGATCTCGTCTAACACTCTAACCTGCAGCCTTTTGGCGATTGAGAAATCTGTTCAGCTATTTGGAAGATAAAGAACGATAAACTTTTGTTTGCAAATGTTTTCTGCAGCCAGTATTCAAAAGATTTTTTCGTCCAGAAAAGGAGTACTTGTCTTTTTCCCTTATATATAACAACGGTGAACGATCTCTTGATCTGGTTAGTGAAACAGATGTATAAGTTAATGGCCATTACATTTCAAGCATACGTTGAAAGCTAATTAAACAATTGATAGGTTAAAACTATTATGGTTTTGTAGATTTGCAAGGACAAAGTTGAAGCAGAGGTTTGGATTGCTGGACTCACATCTTTAATCTCGACTGGCCCAGCTCATCACAGACATTCTCATAGCGAAATTCCTGATGTGCGGAAATTCTCATCCTTGCTCTTTATAATTAAGTGATGAACTATGAGAAATTGAACCAGTAAAAAAAATAAAAAATCGCTCACCTTAGGGCACAAAACATCCTTGTATGTACACATGTTAGTCAGCCTTAGAACCAGGAAGTTGGTATGTGAATAATACCCTAGCCAAATTGGTCAGGCTGTTGACTTGGTAACCACAAGGTTACAAGTTCGACTCCCAACTGGAGGGAGGGGCCTATTGGCCTTCTTGGTTTGTGGTCCTTTGCTGGCTAGGGTCACAAGGCGGGGTTTACCCAGTGTACACCTTTAAGTAGTGGTTGCGGGTTTCACTCGTCACCCAAAAAAAAAAAAATTGGTATGTGAATATCTTCCGCTCCACGCTTGCTATTATAGTTATAAGTATGTGAAAACTCTTTATCTCTTTCCTTGCTTTTCTTTGAGAAACTTCCACAGATAACCAAATATGAAGTATGTATTTGTCATTGTGAAAGCTTTAAAACAGTTTTAGAAGCTAGATTCAAGAAAAAAGTGGATGAACTTCATTGTTTGTTTGCTTACTTGTTGTGACCAATTTTTTGTTTTGTGGATATTAATGATAGGCTTCTACTTATGGATTTGAGCTTTTCCATGGTGGTGGTGGTTTTACACAAAACGATCGTCCATTTGGAGCGACAACATTAGAGTACACTTCAAGACTTAGCGTTGAGAGTAGTTTTTCTGATTCTAGTTCTCGTGAATCAGATGTGGTATTGGATCGTGCAAATATGCAAGTAAGATCAGGTGGAGATGGTTTCCGTATTAGTGTCTCGAGCACTCCAAGTTGTTTATCCGGACCGGATGATATAGAATCTTTAGGTGATGTTTTTGTTTGGGGGGAGATTTGGTCTGATGGAGCATCTAAAGATGGGTATGGCAATCCAGTTACTGTAAAAGCCGATGTTCTCACGCCTAAGCCATTGGAGTCACATGTGGTCCTCGATGTTCAGCAAATAGCGTGTGGGGCTCGCCACGTTGCCCTTGTGACGAGGCAAGGCGAAGTTTTCACGTGGGGAGAGGAATCTGGTGGGAGGCTCGGGCATGGAGTCGAGAAGGACTTTAGCCACCCTCGGCTCGTTGAGTTTCTGGCGGTTACAAACGTTGATTTCGTGGCGTGTGGTGAGCATCACACTTGCGCGGTGTCAGCCGCGGGGGACTTGTATACTTGGGGCGATGGCGCCCATAACGTTGGACTTCTCGGGCATGGCAATGACGTTAGCCACTGGATACCCAAGCGCGTTTGTGGGGTGCTAGAAGACCTCCAAGTCCTATCCGTCGCCTGTGGCACATGGCATTCGGCTTTCACTACTAACACGGGCAGACTATTCACGGTTGGCGAGGGAACATTTGGCGCCCTGGGTCATGGCAACCGCGAAAGCATCACATTTCCAAAGGAAGTCCACACGTTGGATGGCCTCAAAACTATCAAAGTCGCGTGTGGGGTATGGCACACTGCAGCAATCATAGAAGTTTCTAACCAGTCTGGTGGGAGCGTCGCCTCCAGGAAGCTGTTCACCTGGGGCGATGGAGATAAAAACCGGTTAGGCCATGGGAACAAGAACACGTTTCTACTCCCAACCATTGTTTCTTCTCTGATAGAGTACAATATGCACCAGGTAGCGTGTGGGCATAATTTCACCGTCGCCCTTACAATGTCGGGCCATGTGTTCACAATGGGGAGTAACGCGTTTGGTCAGCTAGGAAACCCCGATTCTGATGGGAAACAGCCGTGTCTCGTACAAGACAGATTGGTGGGCGAATTCGTTGAGGATATCTCGTCTGGCGATTTCCACGTTGCTGCTCTGACTTCAAGATGCGAAGTGTTTACCTGGGGACGAGGCGCGAATGGACGACTGGGACACGGGGATACAGAAGATCGTAATAGCCCAACGTTGGTCGAGGCGTTTAGGGATAAGCATGTTAAGAACATAGCCTGTGGCTCAAACTACACTGCGAGTATCTGCATTCACAAGTGGGTTTCGGGTGCAGATCAGTCGGTCTGCACCGGCTGCAGGCAGGCGTTCGGTTTTACCAGAAAGAGACACAACTGTTACAACTGTGGCCTCGTGCATTGCCACGCGTGCAGCTCCAAGAAGGCGCTCAAAGCAGCACTGGCCCCCACACCGGGTAAACCACACCGCGTTTGTGACCCTTGCCATTTGAAACTGAAAAAAGCTGCTGAAGGGCAAGGGCAGCAGTCCACGGCCTCGAATTATTTCAAGAAAGTAAGCCTGCCTATGCGGCTTTTAGAGAAGGGCGAAATCAAGTCTTCGAGAATCCTTCTGTCTTCCAAGATGGAGCCAATTAAGTACCTCGAGATCAAGTCTAACAAGCCCGGAAGCAGAACTGATTCTTATAATATAGTGAGAGCTTCTCAGGTTCCATCGCTTTTGCAGTTGAAAGATATAGCTTTCCCGAGTTCACTTAGTCTTCAGTCTGCTTGGAAGCCTGTTATGACAGCCCCAACTCAACAGCCTCTATTAGCTATACCTCCACCGTCTTTTCCCAATTCTCGCTCCACTTCACCGTATTCCTCGAGAAGACCAAGCCCTCCACGCTCTCCTGCTCCTACTCCCGGATCTTCAAGGGGCGTCGTTGACAGTCTTAAGAAGACAAATGAGCTTTTGAACCAGGAAGTTACGAAACTGCAAAACCAGGTAGACAAATGAGCTTTCCAGAATGGATTTGTTGTGTTTTTGTCATTGACTATACTTTCTTTTCTAGTTTAAAAGTATAAAACAGAAAAGTGAACTTCAAGATGTGGAAATCCGGAAGATGAAGAAAAACGTCCAAGATACTGCTTTGTTGGCTGCAGATCGATCGTCCAAGTGCAACACTGCAATTGAAATCGTGAAATCCATTAGTTCTCAAGTAATGCCAATATACTCTTGCTTTAGTTTGTTTGAAATTTTCCAAAAGCACATATGAAACTAAAAATGTCGTGTTATATATTCTGGTTTGCTGCATATTGTAAATCATTTGAGATTCAAGCCCGGGATTGACTCTTTTCTTTGTTTGTCAGTTGAAAGAGATGTCTGAGAAGCTGCCCTCTGATATATCTGAGAGGGAAACCATTTTCTCCCTCAATGCTCAAGTCGAATCGTTTCTGAATACAGTCGAGACTCAAGGCTCCGAAGACTTCTCTTCTTTGCCAAGCTCAGGCAGTGAGTCTCCTCACAACATCGATGGAAATGGCGTAAGTCATTCAATTGCAGAAGGTGGCGCTAGACCATCTCGAGTTCCAAGCATGGGACGAAGGGAAGTCATCGAGCAATTTGAGCCAGGCATCTATGTCACGCTCATCGAATTCTCAAACGGTTCCAAGATCTTCAAGAGAGTTAGATTCAGGTACCTACAAAACCGCCATTTTCCTACTATCACTGCTTCCCTCGATTTCTTTTTACACTTTTACCCCCGCCACATTTTCGAGAGACAGGGTGCTGGACTTGGTCCTTCAGGCCTCCGCCCAACAATCCTTCTAGCCACCTGGTGCTGGACTTGGTCCTTCACTGGCCTCCGCCCAACATATTTCACCACAGGGATTTATACAGAAAGTTGTGATCTAAAATGCGCGTTAAATAACAGATTAATGCCTGTCACGGTTTATACATTGTTGCAGTAAACGTAGATTCGATTCACAGCAGGCCGAGGAATGGTGGAGAGAAAACAAAGACAGGCTGCTCACAAGGTACAGTTCAAGAAGCAGCAGCAGCACAGCTGTGGAATCACCAGCCACTCCATCAACTGATGAAACCACTGAAACTGAAACTGAAACAGCATGAGTTTTTCCTAGAAATAAAACTTTTCCCATTTTTTTGGTTAACTTAGAACTGGTAGAATTTAGTGTTTTTTTGAGTAGCTTAGCTATGAGCACTGAAGTGTGTAGTGCTATTACAAAGGATAGCCCTGTCATAGAACAATGTACATGAGGACATCATAGGCTACAAATTCTTGACATCTTTCTGAATAATTAAGAAAGAAAACAGCAAAAGCTTTCTGCTGTGCATTTTTGAAGGAAATGGTTTAATGAAAACTAGGTGCATTGTCCTTCTTTAAAGGTTATACATTGTAACACATATTTTATTTTATTTTTCAGTTTTTTTTTTTTTATTTGTTTAGGAGAAAAGGGCATTTTTTAAATTGTCCAACTAAGTTGTTCAGACTTATCGCTTGATAACCAAAAGGTTACAAGTCCGACTCCCAGTGGGAACGACCTATTGTCAGCTATGGGCAACCTAGGCTGATTTATCTCATTGTAATCCTTTGCTGGCTAGGATCACAGTACATATTTCTGAACATGGAAATTCAAAAACAGGTTTTTCCTCTAACTATAATCTAGGAAGCTCAGATACATATGATAGTTTTGTATGACTTCTGGGTTTGTATGTACTAATGTACTATACATCTGTTAAAAAGAAAAAAAATCAACAATGACAAAAGGTGGTGTGTATCTAGTAAGCAAAACACCTGCAAATGTGAATTTAGGAATTGGATCATCTAAAAGGTTCAACTGGTGCAGATTCTAGGAGAAGAGTGGCAGCCTCGAAGCACTCTGCAGCTTCCAGCGCGGATGCACCATTCTCACTTTTATAAAGCAACCCGAGATTGTACCAAGCGGAAGCGTTTGTTCTGTCAAGCCGCAATGCATCAGTGAGGAAGCATTTCACGACGGGCAGTGATGGACCGCCTAGTTGTCTGAGAACAATGGCCATGGATACTAAACTTGGAACGTGGTTGGGTTCGATATCCAAAGCCTTCTCGAAAGATCTCAAGGCTTTCATGTATTGGCCCATAGATTGATGAAGTAATCCTAGCAAAATGACCAAGAAATATGCCCTTCAACTTCAAAATTAAGGAAGAAAACGAGGGAAGTCACGACACTACTGGAAATTATGGAATTTCGGACCATCTGAAAGTGATCTTAAATCAAGTCGAAAAACCTTTGTTGCTATTTCTGACCACTTTTTACTTTCGACTTGATTTAATATCAGTTTCAGGTGGTCGGAAATTCCATAATTTCCAGTAGTGCGAAAGTCATGGTGTGAATAAAGCGAAATGTACCTCTGCAGTGCAATCTAGAAGCCGAATGAGGGCTTATGGCCTCGGACTTTGAAAGACAAACTTCAGCATCCCGCCACTGTGATAGATTAGTGTATACATTTGCGAGATCATGCCATGTCTCCATTTCTAAACTTCTGCTATTCATCGTGTTCTGTGGGTCACACATGGAGCTGATAAGAGAGGAAGTCGAAGAAAAATCCAAGACAACTTAAAGTCTTAAACTAAATAAAGAATTCATTAAATCACACTCAAAAGACGAAATTCCCTCGTCCCAAGGGTCCCTACACCTCGGGGCACGGTGACTAGTAGCCCATTAGGTGGGAGGACCAGTGCCAGGTGCCCATAAGGAACCCACCACATTGGGTATAACTCCCAACTGCGACTGTCAGGGCTTGATCTTATATCCTCCACTTTCTTTAGAAGAGGAAAACTACAAATTCATTAGCTGAATAAGAAGAATAGTGGTCCAAAGAACAAGAAATTACTCAAGATCCTAGCATATATACATCTTTTTAGTACCATACCTTGGTATGAATTCTCTGAACTCCAAAGCTTTTCCGCTGAACTTGAAGAACTGCAAGGAGATGTGTATACGTTTCGATAGCATCTCTCAGTTTGCCCTGCGCAATTTGCAGTTTAGCTTTGGTTCGTAGCAGTTCTCCTTGATCCCAATTCCCCGTTTCCTCCAGTGCAGCATTAACGATGTTCTCGGCATCAGTATACCTCTTTTGAGCAGACAATACCCGAGCTAGAAGAATCCATCCTTTAACGTTAGCCCCCGCTTCCAATTTGAGTAGCTCCTTTGCATAGTAAAGAGCATCGTCCAATTTTCGCTGCTCAGCGTTTTCTAGACTAAGACAGTAAAGAACATTAGGATTTCTTCCTCCCGTCATGTTTTGAGCTGTTTCGAGTGCCTCGAGTGCTTCAAACTGTGTCGAAGTCCTTTGAGAATCGGATGCAACAGCTCGGGATTGAGCTGAGAGCGAGACACCGAGTAAGTAATTAGCAACGCTAGCCATCTGTTTACATTTCCCGTCAAATCTTGGAAGCACTCCACGAGCATATTGTATCCCTTCACCAAGGTACTCGGGATTCTCCCCGCAAATCTTGGCAGCGAGTAATAACTCAAACGTGCAATTCGATCTCTCCTTATTATCCAAAAGGTTCCTCAACAGGTTCAGAGAAATTGCATCTTCACCTTCTGCATAGTAACATAGGGAAAGCATAGTGAATTTTTGTTTTCTTCGTACAATCCCCGGTGGCAACTCCTCGACATGGCAAGCAAGCGACCTAAGTTCACCGGAAATCGATAACGCGAAACACAAATGGTCCAAGATTGACGGGTCCCACCCCTTGACGAGGGATTTTCTAAGCAGAACCAGAAGCAACAGAATCGCCTCTTCTATATTGTTCCTAGGTACGAAAGAACCCTCCGACTGTGAACCGAGATTCGGGGCAGTTGCATCAGTACCACTGTACAGAAGAAATGTCACAAATTCCATTTCTATTCTAGTTTTAATCCGGACGTCGAGATTCCAGTTATAAAGTAGGGCCCTCCTATACGCCAAAATTGCTTCTTGGGGAGCTAACGCATTTTTCCAGAGCTCGGGAAGCAACTCGACAGCGCTGTTTAACATCTCGAGCAATTTGCAATCCGAAGCAAAATTTCCTGGTAGACCATCGGGTAATGCAGCTTCAACGGTATCCAGTATTATTTTGCACGAATGAGCAGCTTCTGATTATGATACATTGAAAGAAAATTTAGCCGATATTGCATAAACTATCGTGGATAAAAGCATAACCCGAGAATTGAACAAAGGTGAGGAACTACCTATGAATCTCCCGAGAGCTTGCAGTGATTTTGCTTTGAGTAATATAGCCTCGAAAAGCAAACTTATAGCGTGCATAGACATAGGAGGATTAGCGTCACTTAGTGAATTACGTCTAGGTAGTTGAGATCTTCTTAGGATGGAAAGTTTAATCCTAGGAATCACAGCAGCAACATCGATTCCTTCAAAAACGTGAAGGGCGGCCTCGATGTTTCCCTTTTGATACTCGAGCCTCCCTAACAAGGCTCTCGCTTCCTGAATTTCATGCCCAAATTAAACAAATATGTCACATAAGAGCGAAAAACGTAATGACAAAGTGGGACTTTAGAGTTTAGAGTTTAGACACACCAACCTCGTAATTCAGAAAGCCACTCTCACGAAGTGACAATTCCGCCTCTTCTATGTTGCTCGTGTCCACTTTCGTATCAGTCTCACCGCCTCGTGAAGAATACCCACCAGCTGAATAGTCCCGCGTTGCCAGGGAATCTGACGACGGGATTTTTTCATCAGCTCTTAACTGCTCACCGGAACACATACACTTCATCATTTTCTGCAATCTCAGGCAAAAACTAACTCTCCTCTTGTAGATCCAATACCTAATGCCTCAGAGTTCTTGAAACACAAACAATATTTCCTGCATTTCAAGTAATATTTATCCAAACTTATATAGATCACACCCTGTTGAGATAACAAGAACAAGAATCGGAAATAATGGCAGAAAGTAAAGAATACAAGATTTACGTAGTTCAGCAATGTGCTTTAGAGTTACAGACATCATATTTATATGCAACCTTAAACATAGTACGTTACAAACCTATCAATGAGACATATTCAACAAACCCCTATGTTTATCTGAAGCAATTATACCAAGTTTCAATACATGAATCCCAAAATTCAGCTGAATCAAAAAACTCACTTCAGAAAACACAAGAATTGTCAACTTCCTGACCCCAGTTCAGCAAAACAACAGCACTTTCAAATCAAAAACCTCAAAAACACATACAGGAAAGTTCATCAACACATACACACTACAGAAAGAGAGACACATACATCAAGATACAAGGTAAAAAACTAAAAAGACAGCAACTTTGACAGCTAGAGTTCAAGAAAACCCAGACCCACAAATGATTATTCTTGAAGCAAACAATGGGGAGTCACGTTAACCACCAAGAACGGCAAGAAGTACCTTTTGAGTGGTCAAAGGCATTGACTGAGCCCACGAGAGACTGAAACCTCCAGTGCCCATTTTCTTCCGGAGAAAGGAAAGGGGGGAAAAGATGAGCTTGATTTGCTGGATTAGGCAGAGAATTCAGAGCTTTTAGGATTTTATCTTCTTTCTGTTAATTTTGTTTCTTAGCTTTGTGGTTTGGCTTTTATTAGCACTGGAGTTGGAAACTGGGAACTGCTGAAAGCGAAGATTCAAAGTCAGAAAAAAAGACAGCTTGGGAAATGCGCAAATTTATAAACGTGAAATGCCCAACAACCTGAATCTTCCGTATCAGAAGATTTTATTTTTAGTTAATTATTATCAAGATTCAACAGTATTTAACATTTTAACCCAAAAAGAAAAACTTTAAAATAACATGAGAATTAATAAGGTTAGGTTGCAAAAATAATGTTTGTGGGTCCAAGTGTCGACTTTTACAAACTTTTGGGTCTGCGTTAATAATTACAAAGAGAAACACGAGTTTAGGGCATTTGGTTCAAATATCATACTCAAGATTAAAGAAATTTTTACTTTTGATCTCACAAGTATGAGATTATTTCTATATTTAGTCTCTTATTATTAAAATTTTTAAATTTGACTCTATAATTTTTAAATTCTTACCACATTTGATTATTCCGATCAAAATTTCAGTCATCAATGACTATATTTTCGGTGAGTGAATTAATTTAAAGGCAAAATTATCATTTTCTTCTTCTTCTTCTTCTTCTTCTTCTTCTTTTTTTTTTAAAAAAAAAAAAATCAATTTTCCCCCAAAACCCTTTCTTCTCCCAACCCCCATTCCCCTCTTTTAAACTATCTTTTAAAATATTACATATACATAACTCATTATATAATTCACAAAATAACACATGTTGTAAATATAAGTAGTAAATTACTAGAATAACAATATATTCAAAAATTAATATGAATCACAAATCTATCTATATTATAAATCTCACAATCTCACAATAATTATAGAAAGGAAAAAAAAAACCACAAAGTTACAAATTAAATTTTAAAAATACAAAATAGAAATAGAAATAAATTTCATAAGTTACAATTTTAATATATACTATATAATAATATCCTTAAATTCATCTTCTAAAGAGTAGAGAGGAAAATTTTAATGTAAAAGTACACATGAGGATTCAACCCCTTAACTTTTAGCATGCCCAGCCTGCCCTTGCCCAGGGTCGGGCCTGTGAATGTTGTAGATAAAAAATACTTCGTATTATTTGCTTATTTTATGTGATAAAAATGTATAGCTGAAGAAGTGAAGAAGCTCTCCATTTGACTTAATGGGCCTTCCACCACTTTGACTGATGCAGACGTGGCTCTTTGTATATCATTACTATATATATATATATATATATATATATATATATATATATATGAATAATAAGAAGAACAAAACACCTAGTGCTAGTTCAAAGGCTTTTATCATTAGTTAACTGACGCTAGACTACTTTGTGATGGTTTCGAAAGCCAACGCTAAGTGTTGCATGGCAAGACGTTTAACATCCCTTAACAATTTTTTTTTTTTTTTTTAAATCCCTTAACAAAAATGTCCATATAGCTGAAGGTAGATACCATCATAATCTTAGCAACAATTATAATTAATGATACTCTAGCGAACAAATTAAAATCATATATCAATATTATATAAACAATAAAAATAAATTTGAACCACAAATTGAAGAGCTTCTCACGCTTAACAATTAACATCTACTGTAATAAGTGACACTATTTTTTTTTTTTCAAGATTAAGAAGTGTATACATACATATTTCTTTATTTGGTACAAAAGTACTAAATTTGCAATGTTTATTTAGTCAACACTTTTTGAAATAAGATTTAAAAAGGGTGTTGGTTGTGAAATAGGGGTGTAAACCTAACTACTTAGTACATGTAGGGGTCCCCCATAATTCTCCATAAGGCATGCCACATATGGCGTCTCAATTAAGAAACCAAAATGCGATTTTATGGATAATTATGAATCTATGGAAATTTCATGACAACATTGGATGTCTCACTTGTCACTTTCACCCTTTAATTTGGATTGGAATATATTATGTAAATGCGATTCTTAATTTGTTATTAATAAAGAGTTGAACCGTTACAAATTAATGGAGCACTTAAAGAAGCGATAAAAATAAGTAATTACTATTTAAGAACGTGCATTACGTAAACACATACTGTGCATGTGTAACTACATTAAGAAGAGGGAGTTTAATTGATAGAGTACGTGTTGGTAAGAATTGAACTCATAATAATCTTCTAATACAAAAATTATGTTCAATCCATTCGGACACCATTTCGAGACACGAAGGATGCATTTTGCAACGTCAGAAAGACAAGAATTATTTAAAATGAATAGAGATGTATAAATACCAGGACTATGTGGTCCAATGGTACCCGGGTTGGACTTCCATTTGGAAGATTGTGAGTTCGAGCCTCAATGGAGGCGTTATTAGTTCTTTGTGTTTCAGTAGCTTGAGAAAGTATATGAACAGATACTACATTGTAATAGAGCTAGTAGCATTCAAAAGAAAAAAATATATATATTTTTTCCGCCAAACACTTTGTGCTTAGATAGCATGTTTCCCATGTGGGAGGTCATGAGATCGAGTTTTAGTGGAAGCAGTATGTTGACTCTTTATGTTTTAACAGATTGAGAAAGTATCTATAAATAAATACTACAATATAATAGAGTCAGTTTCTTTTGAAAAGAAAAATATATTTTTCCCAAGTTATATCACGTTACCGGCCTTATATATCAACGTGGTAAAATCCTCATATGTTATTTATACACGTTTTTATGTGCTGTTAAATTACATGTTACATTGTAAGTACGAAATTTACGTTGACACGTAACTCTTAATAATACCATAATATGTGTAGCATTAACAGCTTATTGGGCTAAGCCTAACAACTATGCGACCCAATAGAATGTAGTATTAAACCCAATAGAAAAAAGTTGGCCCCACAACTATGGACAAATTATTATATTGATTATAGTCCATGCAGTGTTATGTGAATCATAAAAAAAAAATTTATATATATATATATATATATATATATATATATATATATATATAAATAAAAAATGTATTTTTAATATACTAAAAGTACATAATTTGTGTGCCGAATGTATATTATACAAAATAATGTATTTTTAGTATTCAAATAATGTACTTTCCTTGAATATAAGATACATTTTTAATATATTAGAAGTACATTATTTGTATACTGAATGCACATTATTTGATAGTATACAAAATAATATATTTTTTTTAAAACATCAAATAATGTATTTTATGTACACATAATATACTTTTTATTATATTTATGGTCCACACAGTAATGCTCCACAACTATGCAAGCACAATATTATGATTTTTTTTTTTTTTTTGTTGTTTTTGGGGGAGGGGGAGCGGGTTTACAATATTATGGATCTTGATACATGTTATTTTTAATATATTATAAATTCATTTTTAGTTTACAATAGCCTATAGGAAGGGGTGTGCTACAATTGATTTCCGGTTAATATTTGGAATACTTTTAACATCGACATAAATGACCAATAACCAACCCACAAAATTGAAATAATTGACAATTTTTTAAAACTTCATAATCGACAACCAAATATTGAACATCCTTATGATTAAATGCCTATTAAATTCTTACACCATAACCGACCAATAGCTTATCAAAAACTAAAATAACAAAAAAAAAAAAAATTAAAAGTTTATATGGATTCGATCGGTTAGCTTTTTTATGCTCATCCCTAACTACATGTCCACTTTAAGTATACCACAAGTTTATTGAATAATTTGTATACATAATGGATTCATGAATTCTATTGCATGTTCGTTTGTTTTGATATAAGTTTATCTTTAGTGTATTGAATGTTCATTGCTAATGTATTCTAAGTTCATTTTTTAAACTATGGTCTATCTTGTAAGATGAATTGCAGAGTGCACGATATAATATGCCACAACTATAGACACTATCATTAATAAAGGTCAAACCGTACCCTAACTTAAGTGTTTCTATTATACTTCTAAAGCCTTACGAAGAAATAAATCACAAGATATGTTTCAATTCACTATGGTCTATCTTGTAAGATGAATTGCAGAGTGCACGATATAATATGCCACAATTATAGACACTATCATTAATAAAGGTCAAACCGTACCCTAACTTTAAGTGCTTCTATTATACTTCTAAAGCTTTACGAAGAAATAAATCACAAGATATGTTTCAATTCAATGAGTTAGAAACCAAGAGCATGCTATATTGATGTTCATAAGCGATCAAACCCTAAATCGTATTATCCATAGTAAGCTAGTAGTCGAATTCTCACCCAACGATTGCCAATACTATTGAAACTTACCTTACTTCTCATAACAAATCTAACTCCAAACTGTATTATCAACAATAATCCAGTAATTGAATTCCCACCTTACGGTTGCCAACTCCAGACTGTATTATCAACAACAGTCCAATAATTGAATCCCCATCTTACGGTTACCAACTCCAAACCATATTATCAACAACAATCTAATATTTGAATTCTTACCTTAGCTTACAGTTAAAAATAGCAACTCCAAACTGTGTTATCAAAACCAATCTAGTAGTGCTTTCAAAAAAACACCAATTTAGGAATCTAACCAATCAGGTAGCTCATGTGTTAGCACATACGTATGTTTTTATGTCTGTCCTGGGTCCCTAGGACTCTGTTCCTCCGGATTGTATCTCAGGATTGGTTTGATTTGATTTTAATGGAATTTCCGTTTCCTTCAAAAAAAAATAAAATATAAAAAAATTCCCGGTTACCTACGCTACTAAACTTTACTTACCTTACTTAAACCTTTCCACTGAAAAGAATCAACATCTAATTACAACTCAATCAATGACCTTAATGGCTTAATAATCACATACTTAATGACCTGATTCCGTGCGAATAAAGGATTATGTATTCTTATGGGAACACAACTATTGCAATCCCTATAAAACTCCTTTGATTATTATTGTACGTGTCTTTAAGAATGGATTTTAAAGTCAAATTTTGATATTTTAGTTTGCATAAATTTATCATCAATTTATTAAATAATAATACAATTAATATTTTCATGATACATCAAAAGTAACTAATTTGTACATAGCCACT
The DNA here is from genome assembly GCF_001879475.1 of Ipomoea nil. Classification (NCBI taxonomy): domain Eukaryota; kingdom Viridiplantae; phylum Streptophyta; class Magnoliopsida; order Solanales; family Convolvulaceae; genus Ipomoea; species Ipomoea nil. The sequence continues at coordinate 7,160,620 of NW_017617116.1, forward strand.
ATTCAAGAGTGTGTTGAGTAAACACGTTCAGTTTATAAATCACACATGAAAAGTAAATCATTCACTTGAAAAATTTTATACTACAAACTTGACTGAAAATTTTTTGATAAAAATTAAACTTGTAACTTTTAAATACAAAAATTATGTTATACCAACTTAGCTATCTATTTTGAGATATTTTGTCTATCATTATGATACTTTTAAAGAATTTCTTTCTACCTTGCATTATTACCCAATATAAGGGCAAAACATAGTGACCAACGTTAAATCACAAGAAAGTCAAAATATAATAATAATAATAATAATAATAATAATAATAATAATAATAATAATAATTTTTAAAGTGTTGATTGGTATCTTACAATATGTGATACAATTAGACAGACGAAACATTTTAAAGTGTCGATCAACACTCTGTCAATTTGTATTGCGTACAACTTTGTATGCTATGTTGATTATATTGAGTACTCTTTGCAATGCTTTGTACAATCACGCATATTAATAGAGAATTCAAGATATTTAACTAACATAACAATGTGTCGTTTTTTATGAGTGTAATTTTATATGATATTTTAATATATCGAATAGTTTACAACTAAACATACTATAAGTGATTACATTAAATACCAATGAGTACAATATTGATCAATGTATTAAAAATTTTATATCAACAATAATAATAATTTTGAATAATTTTACAAAACTAAATAGCGAAAGGCGAAAAGGTAAGGTGACAAATTTTCGGATAAAATTAGTGGAGGTTCGCGGATGGCATTTTGGTTAATAATGTGAAAAATGAGGGGTGAAAGTGAAACGTCGGAAAATAGATATATAGGACTATATAGCCCATCCCTCCTATATAACTCATCGCCTCTCCCCATTTTTGTCCCCTCCGTAACCCTCTCCCTTCTCTCTTCTCTCTATTCTCTATTCTCTATTCTCTCTTTCTCTTCCTGATTTGAACTTCCTATCTGATTTCGCCGCCGCACACGGCGGAGACGCCACCGAGACCACCGTACGCTCGCCGAGATCCGCCCGATTCCGGCGGCCCTTCCGGATCTCCTTTCACCTCTTCCAAGTATCCAACTCCAAAATCCGTCCATATCTCTCTCTCTTCTGCTCTCATTAAAAAAAAAATTATAACGATTTTGTTTTTCTTTTTCTTTTTCTTTTTTTTTTCCTGCGGAAAAAAAAAAGGTTTTTGGGTTATTATTTTTAGTTCGAAGTGAATTTACATTTCCAACCTAACTGCAAAATTTTGCGACCCCACTTTCCCTTCCACCCTTTTTACCGTTTCGGCCGTTTTCTCTCCTGGCTAGTTTGTGTGGCTGGACGGTTTTGCCCTTGCGTCGAATAATCTTTTTTTTTTCGGTTTTTAGGGGTTAATTAAAAATTCTCGCTGCTGACGTGGCGAGCCTGGGATTGATCGAGTAAGATTAGATTAGTGGAAACGGACGGTGGAGATGAGTTATCACGCGCGGCGATTCTTGCCACCTGGGGGGGCGTCGAGGAAACGGAAAGAGAGGGAAACGGCGTCTTATCCGACGTGGCCGTCAAGTCCAGTGACGGCCGTTAGCAGTCCCAGTCAAAAGGCAACGACGTCGTCGAAGCAAGCCGAGCCGGCCTCGTCTAACCGGCTCCTAGCCGGGTACATGGCTTATGAGTTCTTAACTAGCGGAACTCTGTTCGGGCAGAAGTTCGACCCGGCTCGAGCCGAGGCCGTCCCAGTGAACAACAACAATAACCTCTCCTCCGAGTTGAAACGGGGCAGTAAGCCGGGTCAGGGCCCGACGAGCCAGGAACCCGAGCCGAGCCAAGCTTACATTGAAGTGGCGACCCTACTGAAGAACGACGGGGCCCACATCCCCGGTGTAGTCAATCCAATGCAGCTGGCACGATGGATTCAGATGTGACACCATGGTGGAGAACCGACCTCGAGGGTGACGTGGCAGCTTTTCATTGGCCCAAAGTCGCGGCTCACGTAAGAAACCATAGAACCGCCCTTACCTTTATAAAACTTCTCCTCCCTCTTTAGCGCTTTCGTAGGTGGCGGGCTTGTGAAAAACGCAAAAAAAAAAAAAAAAAAAAAAACTTGCATGGCCGCCATGAAAGCCAGGAGAAAAACTCAACGTTTTGTTCATGCTTATCCTCTTTTTCTTTTTTATGAAAAAAAAAATCTGGGTCTTTCTCTTTCATTAAAATACTCTTTAATTAGATTGTTATACCATATATCCTTCTTTTACTTAGTTTTGATTATCTTTTCCTGCTTTCTATTTATATCTGTGGATGCATGATTCTGCGTGTGACAGTGTCTATATATATACATATAGATTATGCACTTTTCATTTGATTTGATGTGTTGGTTATTCATGAATTGATTGATCCTCAAGAATTATTGTTTTTTTTTAATCTTCTATTTCTTTGATGAATCTTGAATTGATGAATGAATGAATGAAAGATATATATATATATATATATATATATATATATATATATATATATATATATATATATATATATATATAGTTTGCTTGCATGAGATATATACTTCCATTGTGGGTTGTGATGAATTTTTGATGAGAATATAAGGGAGAATGAAGATAATGAGAGTATAGAATCGAAGGCATTTGGAGGAATTGAATATGCAGTTCATGGATATATATGCATGCATGCATGGCTGTTTCGTAGCTTTGCAGTAGGGGACTTGCCCAGAAATGATAATAAGTCAATTAAGTTGCTATTAGTTAATCTTTAGTAATGTATTCAAGAAATATTCATATATTCAAGAAAAAGTAAATTAAAGTTTATTAGATTTAACTGCTCAATTGCTTAATCAATATAAAGTAAGATTAATAGTCTGTTTTGCTGGAATTGCAGTGTGTAGGTTTTGAATTCAATCAAGGGGAGTGGTATAGATTTATTTTGTTGTGAGTATCATTGTACAAACACTTTAAAAAATTCGAGCATTTTAAGGTATATTATTACAAGTGCATAAAAGAAGTGTTTAATATACCACAAATATCATTTTAAGATATCATGTCAACGTTTTCCTAATGTTTGAATGAAATGTTATAATGAGTTGTGGATTTGACTAATTTATAAGTAACTGATGTGTATGAACAAAAAAAAATATGATGTAATATCTTGAGATATATACAAAATCTCATTTTTTTGGCTTTGTGTATACATTCATTATGTATTGTATATTTGCATAATTGCATGCATGCAATTTTTAAAGAATTCAAGCATATTTCTAACTGAAAGAAAGGAGAAAAAAAGGGCACAATAAGAAAAAGGGATTTTTTAAAAAATTGTTTTTGAGCTTCAAATCTTCAAGCCTTTGAGGGAGGCTAAGGTTGTAAGCTAAAAGGAGGTAATGATTGCTTCATATTTGATTTTGTTTGGTTTGTCATCATCATATTGTTCACATCCAAACATTAAATTAAAAAAAAAAATAGTGTTGCATAAATCTAGAAAATTAAAATGTTTTTTAATTTGTACACAAATTTACACTTAACTCGATGATTTAATTTTCGAATTTTGTGTGTGTGCACACGCACTATTGAATAATGGTAAGGAAGATCGGGAAGTAGAGATTGAACCTTATAAGTTATATAATATTATAAACTTCAATTCGTATTTTCATTAGTTACGAATCTCATTATGAATTAATCAAGTCAAGTCATATTAATATATGTTTGTGCAAAGGTGTGTAAATGTTTACATTTATTAATTGCTGATGAAGTAGACGAATTCATATATATTTGACCACTATTAACTGTTTGTCTTGGTTAATTAATCAATATGAGTGTTTAATTAATTAGTTTTTTGTAACAACTCCAAAATGCTAAAATTTAAAAAACTATTCATATCAATTCGTCGAACTCACTAACCCAATCAGTTAATAACTATTTACCAAATACCCCTTTGTATGCATCTAGTATTATGCATATGATAAAATTCAACAATATCGTATGCGTGACTAAACTACTAAAGTAGATATATGTATATAATAAATAAACAAATGACATATGACCAGCTGGCGAAAATATTATACTCCGTAACATTTAAATGGCGAAAATATTTATTTTATCTTTGTTGATTCTGAATTAGCGTATTAAAATTAAAATTCTTGTATACTCCATAGTATGTATGGATAAATTTTATAATGTCAAATATTTTTGTGAGATTGACTTTGGGAATGCCAGTCGGTACGGTCTTGGTTCATAGATTAAAGTAATTCAAAATTTATTTTAAAAGCTTTTCTAAATTTATATTTCTTATTCAATTAACAATAAGTGATTGCAATTCAATTATATTACTAATTTACTTAACGTTTTTTTTTTTTTTGAAAACCAATTTACTTAACTTTAGTAAACAAAATTCTATATTTAAAAATTACATTGAAAGTGTTATGAAATAAAAAAAATATAATTTTAACTATAACAAATATTTCAAAAAAAAAAAAAGTTAACAAAGATGCTTGGGATCATTGAATATATTGTTGGCAACAACCTTTGTGAAAGCTAAAGGAGCTTGGGATGCTTTGGGAAAGTTCAACCTAAGACTAAAATACGAGCACACCATATGTAACATGGGAATAGCGTAAACGCCTTTTTGAAAATTCCTATGTTGTTTCACGAAAATTTTCAATGATTAGTTTTTTGGTGTTTCAGAAGCGTTTTCTCTCATAAATTTACAAAAATATTATAAATTATTTCAAGAATGACCAAGGGGATTGGTTCGAGTCTCTAAGTATGAGGTTCGAATTGCTTCGAGTGTCACAATTGAGTTTTGGATTATTTATATATTTTTAGTTTAGTCTTTGTTAGGACAAACGTTATAAAAAAGTTGAACTTGAAAATAACTCATTATTGATTTCTTAAAAAAAAATAAGGTTTGGTGGCAATCCTCATATTCATCTTCTTGGAGTCGTAGGTGGCTTTTAAAACATAACGTATATAGATTTGTTCATGTTGGCATATCCATAGGCCAAGACACTAACGTGTACTTACACATATTGGAACCAATACAAATTGGCTTCTTTTTTTTTTTTTTTTAAAAAAATGTTATTAGGATGATTTGATCGACTACGTTTTGTATAATAGTTTAGTTGATATGTTTCTTTCTCCATTGTGTTTGATGTAGTAAATACAGTGGATATTACTGATTTGTAAAGTTCTGTAACTGGGTCTGGTTCGGGCCCTTTTTTTGGTGTGCTTGTCGGTTAAAGTTCTTAAGTTCGGGTTACTTGACAGTAGGTCAGTGGTTCTCGGGCTTAAGGTAAACATTTAGAAATCGCCCCAAAAAATCCTTCTTATCGCATTTAATGCGGTATTTATAGGGAGTGTCTGGGAACAACTCCCGGTCACTCGGCATGCATGACACGTGGAACGCATGCAAAGGACGAGGCCGGCGGTCCAAGCAGATCTATCCACACGTCCGAAGATTCCTGTCGCTATAGGGTCCACTATCGTTGTGTTTAGCTAGTGCTCCAAGTGTTGAAGGTTGGGTGCTCGGTCTCGACCTAAAGTGGTTGGGGAATGCAATTAGTACTGATCTTCAGCCGGTTAAAGACATCTTCTCAATTTGAGATCCAGGTCGGAGGGACGCTCGCTTAGGTCGGTATTGATCGGACCGGGCTCTACACATTTAAATACTTACTGATTCCGATACCGCCCAAATATGAACTACAGTAAGGTCGGGGAATATCCCTATCAATGTCAACTAACAAAAGAGAAAGAAAGTAAAACTAACACCAATGATGTTTTATTCTTTCTTGTCACTAACGTTGTAGATAGAAAACGTGATGCCATCCAATTGTTCCTTTTATGGCTAAACAATAATTGACTTCCTCTTCTAATCTTTGTTTTAATGGAGGAAAAGATAGAACGCACTTCTTTCATAAATCGCCTCTTTTCCGGGTGGTGTCATAAAGATCAACACACCATTCCCCAATTTAACTTGGATCTATTTATTTTAGAGCAAATTTTGATTTTAGATTTAGTCTTCTTTTTTTTTTTTTTTTTGGGCGACTAGGAAAACGTGTAGTCACTACTTCAAGGTGTACTAAATTGATTTCGCATTGTGATTGTAATCGACAAATAATCACAAAAAGTTAAATTAATTGACTAGTTCAAACAAAAACGATAATAGGCTGCTCCGACTTAAGTTAAGATTCATTTGTGATAAACCTGAATATTATATTGGTGATGACATCCTCATATCACATGGTCTACATTGCAAGAAAGTATGTGTTTTTGATAAATTTTCCAAAATGTATTCCTCAATGCCACCAAATACCAAACCAAACCCCAATATGCATACCCAAAGGACAAAAAAAAAAAATACAAATATTTGGAAACAAAAGATTCTTCTTTCATCATGGTTTATGTATGTATCATGAAAATAAAAATAATGGTAAATTATACTCTTAAAAAAAAACGAGATCAAGAGATTAAGACTAAAAAACGAAAACGAAGAAGAGTTTACACGGATTGTAATTTACAAGCATCCTATTGATAAACAATCTTAACCGTATGCATGGTTGCAGTAGGCGCTAGGCGCTAGTCGGGCGATAGAGTAGCGCCTAGTGCCTAGACGGCCTAGGCGGGCACTTATGCAGCTTACTAAAAAAGAAAAAACAATGCACGTGTGTGGGTGTATATATGTCACACACACACACACACACACACACACACACACACACACACACACACACACACACACACATATATATATATATATATATATATATATATATATATATATATATATAATGAAAAAAATTAGTAGGACCGAGCCGACCAGATTAACTCGGCTAACTCAACCGAAATGGACGAGTTAACTCGGCCGAGTTAGGCGCTAGGCAACCGAGTCGGCTGAGTTAGGCGCCTAGGCGGCCGCGTAGGGGGAAATCGCCACGGTCTAGGGGCGCCTAGACCGATTTTTGCAACAATAACCGTATGTTTATAAAATTACGTCTGTACCATACCACAGAGTACCCCTACCCACTAGATGTTCAAGTTCAAACAACAAAGACAGGTATTATCGCTCCACTCCACTATACTCCCCCAACCATCATATTTCACTAAGATATGACATAACAAGTACTTTTGGATCAACTCAATTTTTGTATTACAAGGATATCTTCAATAAAGGAGAAAACTCCAGAGTGTCATAGCTCACAATCCAAATGAAAAAAAAAATAAAAAAATCATTTAGTTTAGACACAATTTAGTGCATATACTTGCTAAGGTGATGAATTCTTATGGGAGATGTAGCACTGTCCAACATAAAAAGTATAGACAGCAACAATACAAAGCTAAACTAAACAGCAAATCTCAACCCTTGTGACCATATTTACATGGATCACTCCAATCGGCGTTATGGCGTATCATCTTGGATTAAAGCGTTTCGTCCTTTTTCTTTCTGTGATGTCTTGGCAAGGGTAAAGGTATCACTCTGCTGAGTTGTACATCAAGCTTAGAATCACGGCTTTTTGCTCTTTTTTTGCGATGCCTTTGCGAGGGCATCAGTGGTCTCTCTTTTGCGCTTATTAGTCGCTTGGTTGTTGGCATTGCCTTTGCTATTATTGTTGTTTGCTTCCATGGCTGCACTCTTTCCTTGAGCCTCAAACACATCTTGGACGAAGAACTTCAGTTTCCATAGCGTAGAATCGGTCTGCATAAAGTACACTAGCAGAATGAAAATAAGAACATTGATTATAATGCAGCAGCCATGGAACACGACTTATCACCTGTGTGCTAATGTCGAGTTCTACTTCCTCATCAGCTATCGAGAAGTTGGGGTCGTTCTGTGCAACAATTAGTAATGCCTTGTTGAGATCTTCGGAAGAAAGCTTCGTGAGAGCATCGCCAAGTTTTTTCTTCTCATCAACGGTTATCTTTCTGAAATATAAATATTACCAATAGGTGGTGTAATGATTATCAGTCAGCAGAAAAAGTGTTAGCAGATAGGATAGTTAGTTAAACAGAATCATTATGTTAAGAAGTACTTTGTATATATAAATTATAAAACTTTATGCCCCACAAAATAAAGTTAAATCAAACCTGCAGTTCTGAAGCACTGCATCTCTAAGTTCTTCCAGATGCATGTCAATCTCATCAAGCTATGAAAATATTCAAAAAAATAAAATAAAAATATAAGGACCGTGCAGAAGATCAGAAAGGTTTTAAGAATATGTATACTTTCATTAGTGAAATCGCTACCTCCATACTTAAATCCTTGGCCATCTTGGCATGAGCAGCCTCTTGAGCAAGTTTCATGTCAGAAAAAGCATCTTCTTCCTCTTTCTTTCTCTTTTCTTCCTACAAAAGGTAATTCTAAAGATCAAAATACGAAGCCTGAACTGAAAAGCAACGTCACGAAAGATCGATCAGGAAAGAAGTACTCATGCCTAATCAGAAACGGGGCAGTCTTGAATGAGTATCATGTGTACATACCTCTTCATCAACTTTTGGCAAAAGTAGCAGCCATTTCTCCTCGAACTTTCCCAGTAAGGTTTTTGCCATCACATGTACATCGTCCCTTTCCTTATTGTATTTCATTGCATTTTTAAATATCAGGCGAACATCCGCGCACATCTCTCGGACATGTTTGTATCCGGTACCATCCTTGCCCTCCATTTTATTCTTAATTGTGCTAAAGTCCATTGGCTTCTCAATAACCTGGAAATTTCACGGACAATGAATCAGCAGAAGCAAATTCCAAAGAAAATATAACATCGGATATGCAAAGAGTTTATATATTTATCAAATTCTGAGCATGTAGGTAATTAAACTTTTCGAAAATATTACCCAGTACCTGATAGTAGTCATGCAAGCCAAGACCTTCAACATCAACAGGCTGCATAAAAGGCCCTGCCCATTTGTGCTGAGTGATCTGACAAAGAAAGGGACAGCATAAAAACAATATGGACAGCCATATATTCAGTCTTAAATGAGGAGCAGAGAGATTACTTGGCGTAATATTGTGCCAAATTGGCGCATAAGTTCTTGCATTCTCTTAGCAGCAGCTGCTTCTCGCTGTGATGCATCTTGTTGCCGTTTTTTAAAGTTAGCAATCTGCTTCTCTTTTTCTGAGTCCTTCTGAGCCGAGTTACCTCTTGGAGTGTTTGACTGCTTTTTATTCACACTTGAGTAAAACTGTTCAACTTCAGTAAATCTCTGCTCAAGCTGCAAACATAAAGTTCAAACTGTAAACTTTAGTAAAAATGGTTAATTTATCTTGGTTAGGGCAAATGGATTGATAGTTGCACTCAACCCTTTCTTTCACTGGTTCTGAAAGGTGATAGCAATCTAGCATGGTATTCGTGAAGAAATCCAAGAGCAAAAAATCAATATAAACAAAACCTTGCCTGATCAACCGTTACAGACATCTCATCAACACGGCATTTGAAATGTTCCATATTACCAGCACGTCCTGTTTCATTTAGTTCCATCACTGAGCCATATATGTTCTCCATCTGATGAAAAGATATAAAATATTAGCTCTTTGTGTAAACTAAGAGACTTTGGGATGATCTCAACTGCCATAAAATGCCAATTGGTCACAGGAATTTCCTGGGGCATAATTCCTTCAAATCCTAGAGATAAGCTCAAAGGAATGCAATTCTTTAGAATCTACATGGCACTCATAATAATCCTAAACTTTTAAACAAGTTGATATTTCATCATATCCACAACTGCTTTTTCTTCTATTCATGAACTAATCCAAGAACAAAAAGGCAATACAAACAAAACCTTGCCTGATCAATCTTTACGGACATCCCAGCATGTCCTATTTCGCTTGGTTCCATCACTGAGATGTTCGTAACTGAGCCATATATGTTCTCCATCTGATAAGATATAAAATAGTAGCCCAGTGTAAACTAAGATACTTTGGGATGACATAAGCTGCCAGATCCAAACAAGCAACAGAAATGTACGATGAAATAGTTCATAGGCTGACTTTATGTTGTTCAAGTACCTAATTTTGATGCTTCAATAAGAAACTACGACAAAATCCTGAATGGTTACAGAATATCAAGCTAAATGACTAGATGGGACGCATATTTACAGGCACTAGTGATTTCTAATCAATTCCAAAGGGTTTTAATAACTCGAGAATCGGATGGAAGGACAGCATACTTATTCAACTTTTCCATATTCAAGAAATCGCCAAGGATTTTAGTTCTGTGGTTATCCTTCACTGCAATCAGAATGATAAGCAACAAAAATACCCAAATATAAGAACACAACACAATTCAAGCTCTTCCATTCCTTGAAAACTAATCTAAAAAGTAGATTTCAAGCCTTCACTGTTTCCTACTCCAAATCAAGCCATCAATTACCCTCTTCTTCAAGTTTCTTCCCTGAATCACATTTTTCTTTTTCTTAAAAATAAAAAAGAGCTCACTTTTTTCCACATACCTATTTGCTTATACAATGGATTTAAATTAATTACTTCCAAATTCTCTATCTTCGTGCGGCATGAAATTGTTCTTTTCTATCTATCTATAAACGACAAAAGTTGAGAACTTTCTTAAGAAAAACAGTAAGAATAAATCAAAGATTTTAATTTGATGCTAACCCTGATGCCTGCGCATACATATATGCATAAAAATTATATGTGAATGCGTTTATTGTACCTGTGCGTCGATCGTTAAGTGCTTCTGCTGCCGCAGGGTGTGGAACGGTTGGAGCCGCCGGGTTGAGCTTTGAAATAGGGTTTTATAGTGAGGAAGACGGCCGTTTCTATTCGGTATAAATGACGCGCCAATCAATTTGGGCCAGATTTCTCCCTAACCAGGCCCTACATCCCGATTTGACAAAGTATTTAGGAAAGTGTGAATCACGGTAACTTAATAGTTCAGTAAATATTGGTGAGCACAAAGAATCTGCCCACTTTGAACATAATTCCATATTACTGTCATCGAGATTTGAACCTTAATCTCTTCTCTAAAATATTGTCTACTGAAATATTGAATTAAGCCCATGCGGATAATTTGCGCAAATTATGCCATGGAATCGTGTTCACCGAGAATGGTGAACACAAGGCAAAACGACGTCGTTTTTAGGCCAAAAAAAAAAAATTCGCGGATGTGGAGTTAACGGCGCGCGTTTGATCAAATTATGAATTTTCTGTTATGAGATTATGAATTTTATGAAAATTCATAATCTCATAACAGAAAATTCATAATTGCATAACAGAAAATTCATAATCTCACAACTGAAAATTCATAATTTCATAACAGAAAATTCATAATCTTATAACAGAAAATTCATAATCTCATGGTTCCAAAGTGAATGTGTAGGCATGGTTCCAAAGTGAATGTGCAGGCATGGATTCATAATTTATGAATGTCCGTGATTTCGGACGGGAATATGTAGGCATGGTTCCAAAGTGAATGTGCAGGCATGAATTCATAATTTATGAATGTCCGAAATTATGAATGTAATGAAAATTCATAATCTCATAACAGAAAATTCATAATCGCATAACAGAAAATACATAATCTCATAACTGAAAATTCATAATCTCATAACAGAAAATTCATAATCTTATAACAGAAAATTCATAATCTCATGGTTCCAAAGTGAATGTGTAGGCATGGTTCCAAAGTGAATGTGCAGCCATGGATTCATAATTTATGAATGTCCGTGATTTCGGACGGGAATGTGTAGGCATGGTTCCAAAGTGAATGTGCAGGCATGAATTCATAATTTATGAATGTCCGAAATCTTTGTTCACCTCAAATTAAAGTGAAACCGCAAAAATGTGAAAATAAAGAAGAAAAGTCACGCAATTAATTAAAAAAAAAAAAAAAAGATAACGGTGTACTAACACCGTTAGAACCGTGTTCACCATGAATGGTGAACACGGTTCCATGACATAACGTCTGGATAATTTGAACTGGATTTCATCTCTGGGACTAGGAGGTTTTGTGCATAAGAGACAAAATTTGTCACCCCAAGTGTCCCTATTTCTTGACTAATAAGATGATGGAAAGATAAATTATGGCTCAACAGTTTCTAATAAATTGTTGTCATGTGGCATTACTCATAAAAAAACTTGAATATTTACCATAAGATTTTCAATTTATCGTGAATCCATCTCAAGTTGAAATCACCAAATAATCAACTATCTTGTTTTGTTCTCTATGCACATGCATAATTAGTACGTACTTTCCATTGATATGAAACGCTCATGTTGCAATGACCAAATAGTCAAAAAATTAATTGATAGTCCTATTTTGCTCTCTATACACATGCACAATTGGTACTTTTTATTAATATGAAAAATTGATAACTCTATTTTGCTCTCTATACATATGCCGTCGAGACAGCCATGATTTACTCTTCCATTATCCTGTCAGTCTTGTATATTCATTGTACCGAAAAAGAAGAGTTTTATTTTTATTTTTCATAAAAACTGCAACTAATCCTTGCCAAGACAGGAATTGGATTTATTGTAATTTTACAATCTGCAAGCTGAATCATGGGACAAGAAGAAGAGAGCAAACAAGAAAAACTTAAAGGGCATAACAATAAACACTACTCTTCATCCACTTCATTCCTTCTTGATTGCAACAGATCTTGCCTTCAAGTTCAGAAAGATTGCCCTAAAAACATCACACAACAGACACAACATCAGTTGCAGCTTCACATTTTTCTGCATTATTCGTCGCGAAAACACACAAAGAACACTCACCAGCACGAGGCGACAGCGTTGTGGAACAAAACGCGCAACTGCAGGGGCATGTACTGGTAGTTGATCCACCCGACTATAGGCCAGAACTGCGCGTTACAACAATTACATTATATATATATATATATATATATATATATATATATATATATATATATATATATATATATATATATATCTTAGTTAAAAATATCACAATTTTATGGCAAAAAATTACAGAATCTTGTGTGTACTCTCGTACCTTCCAAGCAGTCAATTGCACCGAGGGGTAGTCCTTTCGAACCTTACTTTTCACGAGACTCCATGGCCTTCCTGCAACACGAGATCATGTCTGTTTCAGTAGAAAAATACAATGGAGATAGCAGCAATCAAGAACAGTATTTCATTCCTCCTATTCTTCAACTCTGTTAATCAGATAATATTGCAGGAATGAAGAGAGTTCTTGATTTGTACTCTGATTCCAACGAGTTCCTTTTTGCATCTAACGGGATAAGACTAATTCAGAAGAATCTCGATTCAACATTTACCCCTATAAGCCTAACAAGATTTAACATATAATGCTTTGATGATCAGTGCATGCTTACATAGTTACATATTTACCTTCAACCACTAAGCCATAGTACACCATGAAAAGCATGTTGTTCCAAGGAGATGCAGTCAGCTGTTCCAGCAAGACCTGCAGAAGAGGAAAACACAGTGAAAACTGATTAAAGTAATTACATTACCAAAAAAAAAGGTATTTTGATTTATGGGACAACCCCATCTAAGTTGGTTGGATTGTTGGTAACCACAAGGTTTCAAATTCAGTTCTTAGTGGGAGTAATTTATCGGTCTTCTTCGTTTGAGCAAATCAACTATGGACAATTTAGATTGATTTATGTCAGGGTCACGAGATGGGGTTAGTGGAATACTTGAAAGATAGCCTATAAACCTAGGTTATTGACTTAGTAACCACAAAGTTTAAAGTCCCTCATTGTGATCCTTTGCCGATTATAATCACTATGCGAGATTTACCCAGTACATATTCGATAGTGACTATGGGGCCAAAAAAAGGATTTTGATTTGGGTTTTTAACCTTTTTAGCAACAGTTTTGGTACCCTTCTTCCCTTGGAACAAAGAATCCATCAACTTATGCAGAAAATGCCCAAAGGGCCCTGAGTATACAAACCCATACAACTGCAATACAAACAAACAAAGATCAAAGAACCCATATCAGTAAATCCACCAAAAATTCACTGCATCAAACCAAGAAATTAAAATAACCTCAAAAACAACAAGAACATGAATAATACAGCTAAAAGAAGCAATCTTTTCAGTTGAAGCCTTTTGATCCCAGAAATCTTCTGGGCAACCACATCACTACACCCAACCAGAACTCCAGCAGTGATTGCCTAACCACAAAAACAGTAAAAACGATCAAATCATTACAAATTCCCCAGATTTATCAGCCAAAAGAGAAAAAGAAAAGACCTTGGTCCGAAGAGGATGCAAGTGGAGTTGCAGGAGATACTTGCCCAAACCTGCTTTCACCAAATCAGACATTTTTTTTTTTCTTTTTGGGTCAAGATTTAAACTTTAATTTGTTTCCCCTTCTCTCTTCTTCTCCGGAGATTATGAAGGCAAATCTCGTTTCTTAGCGTAGTCTGCTGGGCGTTGACCGTGTGTTGCATGTGGTTTACCTGTTCTGTTATTAAACGAATTTTCCTAGTACTGTACAACGTACGACCTTCATCTGCCAACATTTTAAGAATTGGGGTGGGTGACAACAACTTTTTTTTTTTGAAAGGAGTCTTTCATTACTTTATTTCTTCAGATTTCGTCGAAAGCCGTCCGTTGACTCATAACTTCCATTGCTGCGCTAAAATCCATTTTTTTCCATTTTCCGTGACGTGGTGGAAGTGTTAGTGGAAGTTTATCCCTTTAGGATGACCTCTTTTCCAATTGAAGAATAATTTTCTTTTTTAGATGACAGAAAAAATTTGCATCTATTATTTAAATTTGTGTAATGGGTAATTATATTTTTATGTAATAATTTATAAATTATTGGAGAAATATAATAAATTAGTATGTGCCACGGGTTTAACCGAGATGACCTTAAAAAGAAAAAATATTTTACATTTAATTTTTTATTATACATTATGCTATTTAGTTTATTTATCTAATATCTAATAAAATGTTTGGAATAAAGATAGTGTTGAGAATTCAAACTTTTTACAACCTGATTTACTTAGAAATTCGGCAGATGTCCTGGTTGGAAAAACATTTAACTAGAAGTTGAGTGATTTTAGGTTTAAAAGTTAGGGCTTTTACAATTTTGGTTTTACAAAAGTTAGAATTTTCTAGTTTGTAACTATGACTAATGAAAAAAACATAACGGGAGAAGTTTGAATATCGAATATTATCTATGCATTCAGCTGTAAATTGGGTGAATGATTAAATTAATAAATATATGGTCAGTCTTAGAGATTTAATTTGTTTAAACATCGTTCTATCGTTCTCTATTCTTGAGACAAGCTCTTCAAATGATTACTTTGATTTACGTGAATCTTCAAATGGTTACTTTATTCACAAAACACAATTTTGAGGTCATGTTTTTATGCTTTAACATTCTTTATTAACCACGCAAATGTCGTGTTCCAGATACCATTGACCATAATCTTGATGAAACCTATGCAAAATGTCCTCTCAGATCTCAATTCTTTTAGGGCAATTAAGAGGATGTGTTTAAATGGGCTTGTAATTGTTAAAGACATCTGAACCAAGGCTCATATACATTGCCCAAATATTGAGCCCAAGCCTCACGGGCTAATTAACCTAAATGATGAATACAAAAATGATGTTTAAATGTGAAAACTCCAACATTAATCAGATTGTTAATTTGATAACTATAAAATTATAAGTTCGACTCTTAATGGGAGTAACTTATTGGCTTTATTACTTTGAACCGGTCAATTATGGATAACCCATACTGACTTACCTCCTTGTGGTCTTTTGCTAGCTAAGATTACAAACCAGGGTTTACCTAGCGCACACCCTCAGACAATGGCAGCAGATTTTTTCCTCATCACTAAAAAAAAGGAGTTTAAATGTACTGGTATCCAAGTCTCAAGGGATGAAACTAATAATCTCTTCTAAGTATAAGGCTAACATTATCTTGGAAATAGTCTCACTTTTAAAGGAATATTGGGGAATTTAGAGTGTGACCTCATCAACATTAGTGCTCACATGCTACGCTGTTGCTTATTTATTTTTAAGTATTAATCATGATTGTGAATGATACACACACACTATACAAAGGGGTTTTATTGGGGAGTGATTCACTATTGGATTGTTTATGGGATCTAATGATTCATTAATCCCATAAACACACTCAATCATTGGGCAAATTAAAAGAAGGCAAGTGTATGTGACTCAGTTTAGTTTAATTTGTATACTTCAAATAAAATTTAGCCCAAGTAAAATCGACTCAATATAATGGTATGATTCAAAAATTCTACTAAAAGATATAAATTCAATCATTATTAATGTTAATACACAACACCACATGAGATGGGCTTGAACTAAAATATGAGTAACTCTAGCCAAGTTACATTGGTCAGGTAATGATTTTGGTAACCACAAGTTTCAAGTTCAACTTTCTGGGGAAGTTACCTATTGTCGTTCTTAGTTTGAGCTGATCAACTATAGACAATTTAGGCTGTTTAGGATATACTTTATTCAGAGTGAACCTTTGGGTAGCGACTGAAACCTAGCCAGACTAGCTCCATAACACGCCTCTAGTTCAATAATGCTCTTAATTGGCTGCCTTAGAAGAGATGACTGAGTGGGTGGCACATAATTCTTATACCTAAATAGTTATGAGTTTGATTTTTTTCCTGACCCATTCTCGGTTGATCTTTTTATAATGCAACTTATCTCTCCAGTGTAATTTGTGGGCTACAGGTTTCCCTCGCCCCGAAAAAGATTAAGAAATATTAATGACATTGCTGAGGATGGGTTGTTAGGTATTGAGAAGAACTAGTAGTTGGGTTAAGTGGTTAACAGACCCACCCACCAAATCAAAAGCAATAATTCAAGAGGTGTAAACAGGTGATGGGCTGCACCCACTATTTGTATTCCTTATTTGGTTTTTGTGGTAGCTAGAGTCCCTTTCAAAAGACCTTCATAAAGCCTCCACTATAAATTCATACTTCATTCTTACTTCCTTAGTGCCTTTTAATGCTGGTTTTCTGTCTCATTACCTTTCCAAAACTAATGCAAAATTTCAATGTTCCCCACTTATAATTGAGCAGCCCGGCCTCTATGGCTTCTCTTTTCTTCTCCACCCTTTCTCTATTATATTCCATTTTTATTAATTAATTAAACATTTATAGGGAAGGTGTAAGAGGATCTTCAAGAGTCATGGGATTTTCACAAATTTTAAGAAGACAAGTAAGATAGAGGAAGAGAAGAAAAAACATGTAAAAACTCCGGATGAGGATGCTCTAAAAGTCTTATAGACTAAAATATATATATGTTGACGTCACCAACTTTATACTTTTTATGTGGGAAATGTAGACTTGCTAACATATAGTAATAATGGGTTTATAAAAATAAAGTTTGACTCCTTGTAGGAGTTGTCAATTCTCGATTTAAGTCGGTTAGCTATATATAAGCAATCTAGATTGGTTTATCTCTTATTATCCTTTTCTAATTAAGATCATATCACAAGGTGGGTTTGACCTAGAGCGCACCTTTGAATATCAGCCGACCGTGGGGTTTTCATGAATCAAAGGGTTTATAAAAATAAAAATCTTATAATATGTGAAAGCTAGGTTCAATCAAGTTAAGGGGCTGGCAATGCAAGCTACCATGGGAAAATATATTTATTTATACCATAGTAAGGTTATAGTTATTGAATTATGTTGGCCGGGGAGGCTTGGAGGGCCGAGTAAAGTATCTTTTTATTGAAACGTGACGCTAACTATTACATAAGTATACTGAAATAAAGTTGTGTATTCGTTAGCTCGCTATAACTTTTGGCATATTGGTAAGTGTTTACAATTGGTATTAGAGCAGGTCACGAGTTTGCAAATAAAAATGTGGTGCATACTTCGCTACTAACTATAACTTTTGACGTAGTGATAAGTGCTTGATCTTGACAAATTATGTATTTTGTTCAATTAAATTTATAACATTTTTTATGGTCATATAAATGCATTTTACATATTACTATATTGTATATATTTATCCTCAAAATACCAGTCACACACACACACATATATAGACTATAGATCAAATGCAAACGAGGTCTCTAGGTAAAAAACTAGGTAAAATCTCAGCTATTGATCTGGCCAAAATCAACAGCTCAGAATGAAGAAAACTAAAAAAAAAAAAAAAAAAAAAAAAAAAAAAAAAAGTGGTGGCATTATGGTAATTTTACGTAAGCTCAAAGCTTAACGTGCGTAAGTTTAAAGCTTAAAGTGCTCAAGTTTAAAGCTTAAGGTGCGTGTAAGTTTATATAACTTTAGGTGCCTAAGTTTATAGCTTAAAGTGCTTAAGTTTAAAGCTTAAGGTCCACAAGTTTATAGCTTAAGGTGCGTAAGTTATAGCTTAAGGTGTGTATGTTTAAAACTTAAAGCGTATCACTTTCTAGTTTAAGGTGCATTAGTTTAACTCTTAAGGTGCGTATGTTTAAAGCTTAAGATGCTTAAGTTTATAACTTTAAGGTGCGTATGTTTATAGCTTAAGGTGCGTATGTTTAAAGCTTAAGGTGCGTCACTTTCTAGTTTAAGGTGCATCAATTTAACTCTTAATGTGCGTATATTTAAAGCTTAAGGTGCATAAGTTCGAAGCTTAATGTGCATCAATTCGAGACACTTGATCATTCGCATCCATGTTTCAGGCAACACGTTTTTTAAACAATTTTCTTTCATTTTGAAACGTTGATCTAGATTAGATCAACGGCTCCTGATCACACACGCATGCACGCACGCGCGCGCACACACACATAAAGAGTTCTATTTTTCTTACGTTCTTAATTTTGCAAGTATATATATATAGTAGTAGGCATCATGAGTGCTCATCCATATATAACATTTGACAACATTTCAAAACATCTTTAAATTAGTTTTTTTTTTTTTTTTTTTTTTTTGAAAACACATCTTTAAATTAGTTGATACTCAATGTGATTATTGAATATCGAGAATTAATTATATTATTTATGTCAACTTTATGCGAAGGGAAATCTAGCTTCTATATATATATATATATATATATATATATATATATATATGTCCATCGATCTTTCTTCCCTACTATTTCTTGAGATTTCCTGGGAACTGTTATCCATCCAGATATCAGTTACGTGCATGGAACATAATTGTACACAAGAATTATGGGAAGACAACTAGGAAAATCTGATCGATAGATGACCATATTTGGTGTTTCCTGAGCTCATGGGGACAATGGCACAGTACATTATTAGTAGTAGTAGTGGAAGAAACAATACTACGTATGTAGGAGATTAATGGATATATACTATACGATGCAACATGACAAAGAAAATATTTTCGTGCATCACTTGCGTCCGGTGTGACAGCCCACAAATTAAATTACACAGTAAAGGTAAATCACACTAGGAAGATCATATGCGACAGACTCGACCAAGAGGATGTTAGAAAGAATTGAACTCATAACCTTCTAGTACGAGAATCATGTATGTTTCATCCACTCAGTCATCCTGTATTGGGTAAATCGCGTTTTGTGACTCTAGCTGTTAAAAGACCACAATGAGGTAAACCAGCCTAAGTTAGGTTGTCCATATATAGTTGATTAACTCAAACCAAGAAGACCAACACGCCATTTCCGCTAGGAGTCAAACTTGTAACATTGTGGTTACCAAATCAACAGTCTGACTAACTTGACTAGAGTTACCCAGTGACACCAACTTTTGACTTTAGGCTAGGATGTCAAAGATATATAGGGAGTGCTTTGCTACTTTGAGGTTACGTTTTATAAACTCGAACATAATTATTCTCATGTTTTTATGTTACAATTGACAAGAGTGAGATGCTTAATTTGGAAAACTTAAGAATTATATGTCTATGCTATAATTGACACTAGTGAGTTGAGGATTTATATATCATCAGTGGACTGACATAATTGTTTATGTTCCGATAATCCGATCCTCATTATAATATAATTGACTACCATAGTTAATAGTTGAATTGATGTACAAATGCCCTTTGGAGGATGATAAGGGCTACACTTACCCTATAATGACTTCGAATGAATGGTTCTGAGGTACCAACGACAATAGTGTTTTGGTGATTTTTGTTGGTGATCAGTATTATCATATTGATCATTTTTTATGGGTAGTTAGTAATAATAAAAAAGATTTTTAAAATTTTTAATGTGGTCAAAAATTGATTGGAAAAGCAATTTTGGTCTCAAAATCTTAAGTTTTTTATGGCAAGAAATCTTGGATTTTTTGATAGTGTTCGAGAGAACGGAAGAAAAAAAAATTCCAAACTTGATATTCATCACAAACTTTAATTTTATGCAACTTAACACATCTAGCTTCATTATAGTCTAATATAGGCGCAACCCCATCTGAATTGGCTTGATAATAACAAGATTTCAAGTTCGACTTCTTGAGAGAGCTGTCTATTGAGACAACCTAGGCTGATTTACCTTATTGTGATATTTTTACAGGTTATGGTCACAAGACTGACTTCACCTAAAATACACTTTCGAATAGCAACTATGGACTTTCTGGTAAATTAAAGAAATTCAATATATATATATGACAGGATAATAGGGCTGGCACCCGACCCGGATCACAAATGGGCGTTGACTCAGCATCACATGGGAACACAACGGGCAGAACTCCAACGGTTAGGAATTCCAACAGGTGTCACATTTATTGTCTTTGAAGCCACCATTGATGCCACCTTTGATGAGAGAGAGTTAAAGCCTCAACGCCTCATTCATGACTCTTCATATTCTTGCCGTTAGCTCAGCTCCCCAATGATGACTCTTCATGTTGTTACCATTAGGACCTAGCATAAATAGAACTTCCCTCAGCTGAGCAGGGGACGCATTGTACTTTCTATACTGAGACAAAAGCAATACATCTATCGTATTCTCTTATAGCATTGTTATATTATTATTTACCGGTAACGTTATTACCGTCAATATATATATATATATATATATATATATATATATATATATATATATATATATATAACACATAAAAATTGACCAATAATGAAATTAAATATTTACCTCCCCTTTTTCAGCCTTTTTTACTTTCTTTGGTGAAGAATTACATAGTGAGGCATTCATGTTCCTTTATTTCTCCAAAAAAATGCTGCATGACATCACGATACAGCTATAATTGCACTCATACAATGTACAAGATCATAGTATGATCGATCTCAAATTTAAGACTTCTGACTTAAATATCAACTCGACTATATACTTATATAGATCTTTTTTTTTTTAAAAAAAAGAAAAGAAATGACGCAAAAAATGATAATGGTGGGCCGGGAGGTAATTATTTTGATAAAGTGGAGTTTCCTTAACGATGTTATAACCCCAAAATGGGCAGTTTTTATTTTATTTTATTTTATCATATGATTATGGTGTTCAACACTTTGATTATAATATGATGACAAAATCAGTGAGACAAATGAGAAATTGAAGTGTTATTATATATAATGTAATAATGGATTATTTATCCAATGAAAACGTGGTTTGTTTGCATGTATAGATAATTTATTTAAATGCATTAAAAAAATTAAAACCAATTAAATGTTAATACGCATTAATTTATTTTCACCCCTGATATTTTGCAAGTTTAATTAAATAAATATAAAGCACATGAGGTGGAATGTTGATGTTGAAAATATGCATCAATCTTCGTTATTCTTTTTCTTTTTTTTTTTGTTAGACCACGAGGTGTCCTGAGTAGACCCTAACTATATGAGACACCTTTAAGCTCGTACCATACTCAGGCTAATTCCCGTTCACACCGGTCCAGTCCAATTAAGGGACAAATTGTTGGCTAGATTGATTTTTCCATACGAGAGGGGGTTCAAACTCCCAACCTCTCTTAAGGGACAAGAATGCACGGCCACTCACGTCAACCAAGCTAGTTTCTTCCTCAGCTCGTTATTCTTTGATTTATGGGAAAGTTTGCAACCACTACTCGAATGTGAGCTCTAGGTGAAGTCTGCCTTGTAATTCTAGGTGGCAAAAAATCACAAGGAAATAAACCAGCTTAGGTTACTCATAGCTAATCAGCTCAAACCAAGTATGTTAATAGACAGCTCACAATGGGGAGTCAAACCTGGAACCTCAGCTCATAGTTACCAAGTTGATCAATTGTCCAATTAACTTGGCTAAGAGTTGCCTCAACTCAACTGAAATAGTCCCATCTTGCAAAGTAAAAATACTAGTGCAGTAAGCCAAAAATAATAAAGCGCATCAATATTTTTTTTTTTAAACACAAATTTGCAATATATCCACTAGACAATGTGGTAGCAGACTTGCATAAATGATCCAATATATAGTGGATTACACATCTTGGTGAGATCAGAACAGTACAGTTGTTTTATGCTAAAGATCAGATATCCTCTCCTGAGGATCGGAGTATAGTTTGTCGTCTAAGAATCTAAGATTGTTACGTTAGTTTTGGTACAAGAATATGAACACGGCACGTACGTTACGTTGTTTAATATTGTTAATCAAATCAGTCAATTAAAGATGAAGACATAACCATAATGTTCATAACTACGTACTTGCTATATATATGCATTTCACGTATAAATAAAGATCTCTAAGTTTGAATCGGTTCATGTACCCTAAGTCCCCCGCCTTAGACATATTAAGAAATTTTGAACTTTTAATTCTTTAATATATCATATTATTAGGAGAGCAGATTTTAATTTGGTCCTTAAATTATTTGAATTTGGATAATTTGATTTCCCATTATCAAAAGTCATTCCTTAATTAATTTATAGGAAAATTCGCAATTGATACTCGAATGTGCATTTTGGCTGAATTTCTAGACGAAATTCAAATTGTGATCCTAAATGACAAATGATGATAATGAGGTAAACGAGCTTAGGTTGTTCATGCAAATGTCATTCTCAACTATAAGATTGTTGCAATTTTAATCCCTACTAATAAATTTGTCTAATTTCGTTAAGGCTTTTATTGACACGTGACTTTCACCGGAATTAGAGAGCATTTTTGTAAATTTCCATCTTTCTATCAAATCGTTTTTTTTTCCTTTATATTAAAATATCCATTAAGCTTCTTTTTTTTTTTTTTTTAATAAATACATATAAAGGAGAAGAAAACAAATTACTGTGAGGATCAAGTGCTTAATTACCATTCCATCAAAAGATATAGCTTATTAGCGAGTAGTAAAAGCATAATTTTATTTGTTTGTATACTTGCATAACAGCCAATGCCACATTTCAGTGGTCAGATGTTAGATTTGACCCTCTAAATCTTCATCCAACACTTATTACAAGAATCTAGATTTAGCAGCTGTACTCCAACTAATTAAATCAACAAAAAAGAAGACGTTGATGAAGATCAGAGTCAATCTCATGACGAAGGGTTTATTGAAGGTAAGATCATCATTATTAGTAACTAGTCAATCAATACAATAATTAGCCTCTTGACAAATATGTCTAATTTTTTTGAGCGGAATGTCATTTGCAGCCTAAGAAAATAGTATGCATGTGCATGACATACTTAACCTCTATAATTTTATGCACAAATATATATGATTCATGCTTTTGCAAAGAGCTAAGAGGGCACTTCATTGGCTCTCTTTTATTTATATCATCTCAATAAGGAAGCCACCCACCCTAATGGCCTATAGATATCTCTTGCATTTGGAACAACTCAAAAGTGAATAGATAAGGTTTTGAGTGTTAATTTGAAGTTTTTTTTTGAGTTCAATGATCTACTTGTTTGTTTTTTTTTTTTCCTAAAAGTTCAAGGGTTTATTTAACCCTTATTCCAAAAACCTATAGCCTTGTTTGGTAACATAGTTAGATTATTCGTCAATTTTGATTTGTCAATCTGACCATTATTAGATGTTTTTTTTGGTTAAATAACCAATATGAATATTTGATTAATTAATTTTTTGTAACAGCTTATTGCTCCAAAAACGCTAAAATTTAAAAAACTGTTCAAAGCAGCTTTTTTGATAAGTTTTTTTGTAAAAGTCATTTAGCATGTAATCACATATCAGCTAATTTACCAAACATCTTTCTACAATCAACTAATGTTATCAACTAGTCAAACTCACTAACCCAATTAGTTAACAACTATTTACCAAACACCCTTTAATTAAAAGGGATAATATTTTTGGACGGAAGGGGTAGTGGAGTAACACAGCAAATTAAAAGGGAGCATGCATACCACCAACGTCACACACACTATCAATATTCAAGGAGAAAAAAGGTATAAATCAGTGTTCCTTTTAAACCATTGTTGGCAAATCCCACTAGATTTGTTTATAATAGTAACTTAATTATTTTCTTATTATATATGCAATTGGCATTTTACCAAACTATATATACCTCTTAACAATCTTATTATATTTTCCATTTTTCCATGTCCTAGCTAATACACGATTAATTAATTGATTACCAAAATGGATTCACCCCAAAAAAAAAGAGTTAAATAATAAATAATTATTACCAAAAAAAAAAAGAAGTCAAGACATTATTATTTGTATGTAATTAGAGTTAATTCATATTTGAATGGTGTGATTACTCAGATATTTATATCCACTATTTTAATCAGGTCTTGAGTTTTATGAATAACTCTTTCAATAGCGTTGAATGTCTCCAACTCGAATAATGAATGTAAGGTCGCAAAAATGGATCAAGCTTTATCTTAAATAGTAATTAAACTTTGGAAATGTGACTCGAGTCAAATTTGAGTTAGTCGGGTGAAGATACTGGAGACTTAAGAAGAAAATGAAAAAAAAAAAAAAATGAACAAAGAGAAATTGTAGCAACAGTTTCTTTGGCAAAGTCTGGCAACAAATAGACCCACGTAGTAGAGAGCAATAAAATTGGAAAACTTTTGTGAGGCCACAAATTTATTTGGTGCACCCAACACGTCCAGTAACTATAATTAGGATTTCCAATTCATCCCACTAGTTAGATTAAAATAGTTATTAATTAATAAAATAATTGTCATTATATTAGCTCGAAATGGTGGTCGAATGGATGCAACATGACTCTCGTATAAAAGGTTACGAGTTTGATTTTTAACAACACTCTCTCTGTGCTCATCATACAGAATTTTCTTATGTAATTTACAAACTATTGCACAAGAACGAGATTAATTTATCCAGTACATACTCTTAGATAGTAATTGTGGATTTTCTTCGTCGCGGAAAAAGTCATTAAACACAGTTACAAACTATATTATTGGATTAACTTATAGTAATTTGACACCTTATTTAATCACAGGCCATATTTCTAGAACTCCAAACATTATTTATTTATTTTTGTTTTACATATACATAGTACGTGGTTTGAGATAATAGTGCGAGGATAACCAACACGCACTTTCATCGTGTCGGAAAAGATTAAGATCTCTTTTATGTTTTTTTTTTTTTTTAATGAAGTTATTTTCTCTCTTTATATTGGTGACAATAATTTAGGTTAGTATTTGTAGCCAATTTAGTCATCAGTCTACAATTCCGTTTCAACCATGTGTGAGGTAAAAGATAAAGTATTGTTTCCCAATAAATTTCTTCAATTACTAATTCTTTATTTATCTAATTATCTTCATTTCAACACATTTAAATAGTTTAATAAATATAAGAAAAGGATAGGGACAAAATAAAAAGACAAAACAAATCTATTATGTCTAGCAACACCATCAATATTGTCAGCTAGCATAAATTAACAGGGTTTCTTGTCTTCAGGAGGATGGTCCAAAAATTTGCCTACCGATAAATATGCTTGCAGATTGAGCACATCTAATGTTATTGAATGAGTTCTCTAATTCCTTATGTTACATGGATTTACATGCATTGCATGTTACAAAAAAATTAATTATAATGTTATGGGTGTAGTATTTTTTTTTTTTTTTAATGCGACTGACGACTCTATTACATTGTAGTATCTGTTCATCTATACTATCTTAACTTGCTGAAGCGCAAAGAGTCAACACTGCCTCCATTGAGGCTCGATTTCATGACCTCCCATATGGGAGAGTCACTACATGTCATTTGAGCACAAAGTGCTTGACATTGGTGTAGTATTTAGTTTGCCAATGTGTACGATCCCCTTATGTACTATTGGATGAAACTTGAAGGGTCGAGTCCAACATCTTGTCATCGAAACGTGATGTTGACTGTTACGCAGGTATAAAAAAAATAGCACATTCACTACTAATTATGGCCATATTCGGTAACATAGTTAGTTTATCAATCAATTTTGACTTATTTGATCATTATTAGCTGTTTGACTTGGTTAAACAGCCAATATAAGTGTTTAATTAATTAACTTTTTGTAACAGCTTATTACTCTAAAACGCTAAAATTCAAAAAGCTACTCAAAGCAGCTTTTTGAAAAAGTCATTTTGTATATAATCAGCTATCACCTAACAGTTAATTTATCATATTTCTACAATCAGCTAATGCTATTAACTAGTCAAAGCCACTAACCCAATCAGCTAACAACTATTTACCAAACACCACATATATCTTTTCGTTTAATAGTAAACATTTATTATGACATATACCTCTAATACAACTTTATAAAGTATACAATATCATAACTCAATTGTAATGTGTAAATGTGATGTTTGGGTCCAGCTAAATAGGGGATACCACATTAATTAAATCCCTTCTTCTTCTTCTCCCCTATTATGGAAGGCAAGCAAGTTGTACTTGGAGCATGGGAGGAATATAATTGTTTAGGGAGGAATATTCTCTAGTTCAGAGAGTTTAAGGTGAAGAATGATTCCTTTCTTTTTGAATGTATATATCCAGTGGGATCTGTAGTAGTCTCTGACATGACTAATAATCAACCAAAAGCATTTCCTTTTCTTCTGTCGTCAGACCGCATCCAAATAGTCTTTGCCAATCACATTTTTTAAAAATTATTTTTATGATAATCTCTCACCTTTGAAAATAAATTTTACTGTTATATCGTTTTATTTGTAATTTATTCACTATTTTTCTCTCTATATATATTCTCACAATTTCAACTAATTTTTGTGATCTTTGCTAAATTAGTAAGGATTGTAAACGGCATGCCTCCCCAAAAAGAAGGAAAAAGAAATGAAATTGATGCTATTTTTATTTATTTTTGGAATAAAAAGAGTCTTACACTTAAGGATAGCCTAGGTAATCTATCATCTCTAATAAGCAACAAATCAATAAATAGGCATTGCGGTGAGGTAAGTCTCAATTTTGCTATAATTAGTTGTAGGTTACTAACTCTTCAATTTATGATGATAATATATATGATTTTGAGTTAGATAATTTGTGATGAGTACTTCAATAGCAATCTTTGCTAAATTAGCAAAGATTGTAAATTGCATGCCTTAAAAAAAAAAAAAAATGGCCATACATTGTCATGTCATATTAAAAATGGATGTTGCCACTTTTTTGGGATGAACAGAGTCCTACATTTTTAAAATTAACCTGGCATGATTGAAGATTTAGCACAGTCGGGTAATTTACCATCTCTAATAAGCAATATTAAGTCAATAAATACACACACTAAACTGATATAAGTCTCAACCACGCTAGTAGTGACATTGTAGCCTGTAGGTGACTCTTCAATTCATGATGACAATATGATTTTAAGTTAGATAATTTGTGAGCACCTAATAGCGATCTTTTGGTCACGTATTCAATGAGACACATCATGTGGCTGGTTTACCTTTTTCATAAAGCCTTAAGAGTTAGTAATGGATCAAGCGCCGAATGAGTAATTTTAATTATTTTCATATATTTGGGTAGTATCACATTTTAATAGTAGGATGTTGACTTGGCCATCCAACATTATTTATTTTAATTTTAATTTAAAAAAGAGTAATAAATTATTGTTGATGAAGAGGAGGGCTTTCGCCAATTTTCTTGCTCTCTTTCGTGGCAATATAATGACTTGTGGCAAATGCAACATCATGAAGAGATGTGTACTTCTTTATGGAAATAAATATTTAATACTATTATTAGCAAAAAAAATCTCGGAAAATGGGGATTATATTAATTATGCTTCTTTATAATAATAATAAAAAAGAAGCTTCATTAATCCCCATTTTAATAATAATACTCCGTAATAAAGAAGCTTCATTAATCCCCATTTTTTGAGATTATTATTATTATTATTATTATTATTATTATTATTATTATTATTATTATTATTATTATTATTATTATTATTATTATTATTATTATTATTATTATTAATTGAAACTGATAGAAAGTAACAAGTGTGCATTTAATTTGAAACGTGGGTAATGTCAATGCCACATTATAACTTTAATTTTCACACGGTAGGGAGTGTATATATAAAGTTAATAAAATAATGATTAATTTTTTTCTTGATTAAAAAATAAAATAAAGATAAAAATTATTTGAAACAACTTCTCCGTATATGTAAAGCAAACCTGAGATGTTGCATTCACAAAACTTTTTATCAAAAATAGAATGGGTTGTTTGTGTTACGTTTGTTTTGTTTTTTCTTTGGGTGTATTATTATTAGATAATATTATATGATGCCATGTTGGCATATATTATGAATTTTGAGTTTATCCCCAAAATAAATTTCCTCCAAAAATATAATTCATTTTTATAATAAAAATGGTAATAATAAATAAAAATTCGAAAAAGAACATATATAAGCACATACATTCTATTTTGGGTTTGTAATGTTATAAGACGAACTCTTACTCACTTTGAGAATATATATAAGAAAACTATGCATGCGGAAAATACCAATAAATCACAAAAAGCTTTTGCATTACAACTGTTAATTCAATGAACCAAATGCCAAAGTAACGGTTGAAAATTTCATATTTTCTTCTCAACACCAAGGGCTCCATACTCTGAAGGATGTAAATCACGGTAACTCAATGGCTTAAGAGACATGGCCAAATGCTGGTGCGCATAAACGATCTATTCACTTTAGACATAATTCTTAAACTATCGCGACCGAAGTTCAAACCTTAGTTTCTTTTATCAAATACTGTCTATTGAATCATTGAACTAAGTCTGTGGGCGAAAATTTTTATATTTTACTTGCATATTTTGTGTGTCAAATTAAACTTTTTGTTTATACAATTGGGTAATTGTATCGTTTGGTTATAGCCAATGCGAAAGAAGGATG
This sequence comes from Ipomoea nil, assembly GCF_001879475.1. Taxonomy (NCBI): domain Eukaryota; kingdom Viridiplantae; phylum Streptophyta; class Magnoliopsida; order Solanales; family Convolvulaceae; genus Ipomoea; species Ipomoea nil. The sequence goes on from NW_017617116.1 coordinate 7,189,705, forward strand.
TGGCCTAATACGAACAATGTACAATGTGCTGTAGATGCATCACATTCTCTGTGGTTGTACTAAGACTTTGAGTATGTTGGCATTTTGGTTATCTACCACGTAGCCCGAACCGTAACCTCGTTTCGTTGGAATGTCGTTAAATATGAAGGTTTTTCATTTTTTTTTTATTATACAAAACTAGGTTGAACATCTATATTTTTATGTATTTTTTTTGAAAAAATTCATAACTGAAAATCGAAATGTCTTTGTATTTAACGATATTTGAACTGTATTGTTGATAAAGGACAAAAAAAAGGTCCTGTCACAATACAATAACGTTTGGACCAAAAGTGGATGTTTTGATAAAAGAATAGATTTAACTCTAACTCCAATATATAATGTGTATATTATTATTATTATTATTATTATTATTATTATTATTATTATTGAAGAAGAAGAAGAAGAAGAAGAAGAAGATCAGATAAGAAAATATATGGTGGATGCATGTGAACATGTGATGGTAACAATAGTGAAAAATATAATGAAAATAATAACGATATATTTGTTCAAAATATTATATAGTCCAACTTTTATAACATAATATATAAAAAAAAAATTAACAAAAAACAGAACATAAATAAAAGATATATAAAAGATATGACTTTTATTCACATTTATTCATTTTTATGATGAGAAATTTAGATTACTAAAATTTCTTGCCCTTATTTTGTAATCTCAAAATGTAATATTCAGTCTCGATATACTAATTAAATACTCTTTGACGAATGTACATGAATCATGAATCCATAATAGCTCCCTTTTTTTCTTGAAAAGAAATGCATAATAGTTAATCATATTTTTTTTTAAGTTACTGACAAGTTCGTAGCAACTACTTAAAAAATAGGTATAAGGTGAAGTCCGCCTTATTAAAAACATTTTTGATGGCATGGAAAACTCACACCAACTACTAAAGGTAGTTGCGCATGTACCTACTTCGTGACCCACAAAAAAATTTATTACCAAGCTAATAATCTGATTGACTGGGATTATTCTTATTTTCAAGTTTTACTACATAGTATCATGGTATGGTATGTTGGTCCGACCATAAAGTTTAATTTGTCCACTACTTTAATTAACACCATTATATTCCCCGTACCACTATATATCCTAGTCTCTTTGCTCATTCCCCATCTCCATTTCCATTCTCTTCTTCCTTTCAATTCTGTTCTGTACATTTTTTGATTCTCCGGGCTGGTCGGAACTCTTTTCCGGCGACTGCTATTCCGTTTTGCAATGGTGAAGTTCTCGAAGGAGCTGGAAGCACAGCTTATACCGGAATGGAAAGACGCCTTTGTGAATTACTGGCAACTGAAAAAACAGGTTAAAAAGATTAAGCTTTCAAGAAGAACCAAACCGGTTCACGACGGCAACGATTTTGGGCTGCCCATTTTCGACCGGGTCCGTGGTTTCGTCAAGACGATCGCCGACAAGCTGCACGACAGCGCCGCCGGAAAATCCGAAACTAACGCCCAGGTATGATCAGAATAACTAATGCAATCTCAGTCAAGTTGATCAAACAGTTGATAACTTAATAATTATAAGATTATAAGTTTGAGTTATTGGCGTTTTTAATATGAGTCAGTCAGCTATGAACAATTCAACTAAAGTCACAAGTCGAGATTTTCCCGATCAATTTCCCAAATGGGTGGCGCAAGAATGCTTCTCCGGCCGGTCGGAGTTTTGTCGTGTTGCTTTGTATGAAGATCCGGCAAAAAGGTGGTGGCTGCGCCACCACTAGCCGTGGTGTTTGCAATTATTCTTCCTTTTTGTATCCCTCTTCTCCATTCTCTTCCTTCACGAAATGGTTTTCTACTTTTAAGGTTATACTTTTTAAATTTTTTTCTTAAAAAACAAAAACAATTCCTCGTATAGTCGTTTGTTGTTGCGATACAACTCTGAAAACCCAGTTTTTCCGTGTGACGTGTCGAACTACTTTTACGTTACCGGAAAATCAGCAGTTCTTCCGACACACCGCCGCCAGTTTGCCTGAAGAAAAAAATGCTTTTGCTCATTAGACCTGAAAGTTTCAATAATATTATATACCCTATACAACTTTACTTTTACATAAGAGGAAGATTTATGCATTTTGGACATCCTCAATTGCATTTGTTCGATAATTAGCCTTCTCGATCTGAGTCGGTCAGTTATAGATAAGTTAGGCTAGTTTGCCCGTTAGGATTGGACTAGCTTCATTTAAAACACATATTCTAGCTAGGAAGATTTATGTATTTTAAGACAACTTCAGCTGAATTGATTGGACAGTTGGCTTAGTAACTACAAGATTCGAAGTTGGACTAGCACCTACTCAGGACACCTTGTGGTCTGACAAAAAAAATTCGAAATTCAATTTTCGGTATAGGCTGTCTCTCAGCCTTCTTGATTTGAACTGATCAATTATAGATAATTTAGATTGGTTTAAGTCATGATGATCCTTTATCAACTAGGGTCACAAGACAACCTTTACCCATAATTCATATTCGAATAAAGAATGTGTGCTAGCTTTCTCGTAAATGAAAGTTTTATGTATTTTATTTACTTTATATTTGATTCACTATATGACAAAAGAATTTGACAATAAGCTATTATATTATCAGATCATATTGTGATGAAAATATTGACGTATAATAAACAAAATATTAAAATATTATAAATTAAATAAAGGTCAATGAAAATGACAAATAACACGAATTACATATGGTTTTCTTTCCGTTAAAGAATATATAGTTAAAAGGGCTTATCAAATATGGTATTGTTCAGGTAAATAGCCAAATTAAAGGAGATGACAACAATGGAGAAGAAGAAGAAGAAGAAATGTACGAGACAGAAAACGAGCTTGTTCAGCTGTTTTCCGAGGAAGACGAGGTAACAAATTATTATTATTATTATTATTGGTTTTAATAATTAGGAAAATTTAAAGGTTTGGATTAATGAAATGTATGTATAGGTGAATGTATTTTTCGAAAATTTGGATGAGGAGCTAAAGAAGGTGAATGAATTTTACAAGGCAAAAGAGAGTGAGTTTCTTGAGAGAGGAGAGATCTTAAGCAAACAGCTGCAGATTTTGCTGGACTTGAAGCAAGTTCTCCATGACCGTCGCCGGAAAACTCTTGGCCGTTCAAGATCGGCGTCTGGCTTTTTCTCCCGCTCCAACTCCTCCTCTCGCCGGAACTCCGATTATTGCTCCGGTATGCACCTTCTTATATCCCCATCTTCTTAGTAGGAATTTTTTTTGACAACCCTAAATTTACTTGATAATCGAAAGGTTCAAATTTCCTTCAATGGGAGCTATTTATTGGCCTTCTTTGTTTGAACCGATTAGTTATGGATAACTTAAACTCAGAGCCCGTTTTTAGATTTTTGTGGCTCTGTTCGGGTAAATAAATAAGGCCCTACCAAAATTAAAATCTTTAAAACTAATATCGTAATTTCATTATCTAAATATATAACCAAAAAATTATTGTGCATCGCACGCACATTGCACGCGCACTGCACGGATAATTGGGCAATTATTTGCTCGAATTCAAGTAAGGATAACATAAAAAAAACATAATCGATACAACCCATTTCATCAATTGCACTATATAATATTCGTTGTTATTTCATCAATTGCACTATATAATATTCGTTGTTATTATTATTATTTTTTGAAAGTAATATTCGTTGTTATGATTTAAAGATTATAACAAATCTTTTCTGTGTAACGCACAGGTAAAAATAGACATATTATGAAAAATAATAGTGTGTACAAGTTTTGAACCTTAGACCTCAAAGTTAAGATACAATAAATACATGTTCCTACAATTTCTTTATAAAACCTTTTAAGTTTAATTAAAAACTTTTAATTTATATTTCTAAACTAACTAAGTAAAAATAAAATATTGAGATTCTAAAATTTGGGACCCTGTGCGGTAGCTTAACTTGTATAGTCCAAAATCTAGGCTTGCTTAAACTGATTTACTTATTACGTTGTGGTCGTTTTACAGTTAGGGTCACAACACAAACTTTACATAAAGTATACTTTTGAGTAAATTTTGTAAATTTTTTCGTAAATCAAAGTTAGAAGAAGGAGAGCAATAATATATCCCCTTTCATGGAGAAAATGTTGTTGTAGGTGAAATCTTGAAAGTACAGTATCTCCACTGATATGAGACTTGCTTGTGTGATTCCTTTTTGGTGTTAGTGGAATCCACAACATTGATACACCGTCCACTCGAAATCTGAATTATTAATTAGAATTTAAATTCAAAAATTAATATATTAAAGAAACATTTTTTATTATTATCTTTATTTACTGCGTCCAAAGTTAAATTACTACCAAACCCTATTTGTAGCGGTAGGATAGTGAATTTCTATATAAAAAACTATCCAGTATTAATGAAACATAATTAGGTTTATCATATGAAACATAACATGCAGACAATCGGAGCGAATGTTGCGGTAGTCCGACCGGCAACAGCGAAACGTCACAGACGGCGGACGATGAGGTGATGGCGGCGCTGGAAAGGAATGGGATAAACTTTGTGAACGCGGCGAGCAGGGAGGCGAAGACGGCCAAGAACGGGAAGCCAAAGGTGGCGATAAGGATTGATATTCCGGCGACCACCCCGACGCGAGCCATCTCCGCCGTGACGTCGATGGTGTGGGAAGATTTCTTAAACAACGGCGGCGACTCCGTGAAAGAAGGCGGCAGAGAATATGTCAACTCCAAGAAGATACAGTGCGCTGAAAAGATGATCAGAGGGGCTTACGTGGAGCTCTACCGTGGCCTTGGACTGCTAAAAACATACAGGTACCATAATATTAATCTCATCATATATCTTAATTTTATTAAAGAAATAAAATAAAATAATTTGTACCAGAGTTGTCAATACGAACCAGCCCGACTCATACAGGTTAGCCCGTCACAGGTTGGCGAAAAACAACGCGGGCCAACTCAATTTTATACGAATTAGAAAAATCTCAATCCAACTCATGGTTTACGGGCTGGCGGACTAAACGGATGAACTGGCCCGTCACGGATTGGCGAAAAACGGAACGAACCAACTCATTTTTATACGAATTAGAAAAATCCCAATCCAACCCGTAGTTTACGGGCTAAACGGGTGAACAGACCCGTCACAAGTTGGAGAAAAACAGGACAGACCAGTTCATTTTTATACGGATTAGAAAACTCCCAACTCAATCTGTAGTTTATGGGCTGACGGGCTAAATGAACCAGTCATGCCATTTAGTACACTAAAATTTAGATTATCCCGATAGAATAATCTTTGCTTCAATCAATCATTCACTCAACTTAGCAGTACGTAGCTAGAAAGCTAGCCATGCATTAATTGATATGAAAAGAAATTAAAGCAACAATAAAGCAAAAGACAATAAACACAAGATCAGGGAGAATTAGCAATCAAAAGGATTAGGTTAATGTTAGTTTCATGAACTTTTTTCTCCTTTTAGGGTAGACATCTGAAAGTTTCTTTTTCCCGAGGTACAGCCACCTTTGACTGACGATGGTGGTTCCTTGAACGTAACGAAATTTAATTTAACCTCACATATATGCTTTAATTTAATTTGTTTCACTCTACTGTGCTTTGGCAGCTCTCTAAACATGGTGGCTTTTGTCAAGATCCTTAAGAAATTTGACAAGGTACGTAACAATAATGTGTGCATTCGTCACTTCCACTTGCATAAATCTTTGTCGTTCAATATGTTCCTAGGAATTGAATAACCTAGGATGCATATATGATATATATGCTTACATGCATGGGAATTTGTAAGTGAAAATGAAATATGTAATTTTATGGTTATCAAGTCAACAGTCTGATCAATTTGTACTGAATGATTATGTATATATGATTCACATTAAATTAAACTAATTGCATATTTTATTTTTGTCCCCTATAAAATCAGGTATCTAACCGGCAGGCATCTGCAAATTACCTCAAACAAGTGAAGAGGTCACATTTCATTAGTTCTGATAAGGTAAGAAAATAAATTAAAGAACTATTTACTTAGGCATCATGCATGCACTATATCATAAGATTAATTAAGTTAAAAAATTTTAATTAAAGAACTGAGTTAATGCATTGTTGATGTATATATATACTGTCATAACGCATAGTGCCCATTACTTCTTCAATCTCAGTGCAATAATAATAAGAAAATGGTTAGTGACGTGGATGTTAATGGGTTTACACTAATTAATTAATTGTTTAATGATAATTAATTGTGTATTTAATTTTGAGAAGGTGGTGCGGTTAATGGACGAAGTGGAGTCCTTATTCACACAGCACTTCGCCACCAATGACCGGAAAAAGGCTATGAAATTCTTACGCCCACAACAGCAGAAAGAGTCTCACATGATCACCTTTTTTGCTGGTAATTATTAATTACTCCTTTTAACTTTTTGTATCCGATAAAGCTCTGGGTCAAATCTACTCTAACTGATAAAGAATTACAAAAAGATAAATCAATTTAAGTTATTCATAACTGGCCGATTCAAATAAAAAAGACCAATAATCAGTTTCAGGGCGCGTTTTTAGATTTCTGTGGCCCTGTTCCGTTAAATAAATGAGGCCTTACCAAATTCAAAATCTTTAAAATTAATACCGTATTTTTTTCTAATCATACTATTTTAATCGGATATGAACCAAGGAAAAGCATATTCGGGGAGACCATTTCTCTCTAATGTAGAAACGGCCCCCCATGTCTGTTTTGCTCATACGAAAAATTTCAGTAGTGTTCTGCATTGATACGTATTCACAAGTATTTGAATGAGTATTTAACAAATTTTGAAAGGATTAAAGAAATAGTAACAATTTTATTATCTAAATATATAATAAAAAATTTTATCCGTGCATCGCACATGCATTGCACGCACACTGCACTCGCACTGCACGGATAACTGAGCAATTATTTGCTCAAATTCAAGCAACGATAATATCAAAAAACATATCAATACAACCCAGTTCCCACAGGGAGTAGGATTTGGAGCCAGTAATAATTACTAAGCCAAATGCTTTGACTAACTTGGTTGGGAATAACCCTATCCCATATGGTTAATACTTAATTGTTCTCTGCGCATGAGCAACTCAGTTGGTTATATGAGTGCAATTTGGGAACAATAATCCCGAGATCCAGTCTCACCAGCGGCAGTACCATAATTTGCGTAAAATAATATTGGTATTGATTTATATATATGCAGGGCTATTTACTGGGTGCTTTGTGTCTTTATTTGTGGTGTATGGAATATTGGCACATTTGAGTGGTATGTTCTCTCCAGGAACAGATGCTGGCTATGTTGAAACTGTGTACCCAGTTTTCAGGTGCCACTAAGTATAACTATTATATGATTAATTAATGGATGGTATTTTTTTTAATCAAATAATGAGTTTATTTATTAATTTTTGTGAATTATTTGCAGCATGTTTGCTTTGCTAAGCTTGCATGTATTTTTGTATGGGTGCAACCTTTTCCTGTGGAAGAGCACAAGGATCAACTATAACTTCATATTCGAATTCCAACCAAAAACCGCCCTAAAGTACAGAGATGCTTTCCTTATTTGCACTTCTTTGATGACTGCTGTTGTTGGAGCCATGGTTGTCCACCTCATCCTCTTGTCCAAGGGATTCACTTCTAATCAAGTCCACGACATTCCCGGGGTTCTCATTCTGGTAAAATCTCGAGTTTGAATCTTGTGACTGATGCAATAATAGACGTTAGTTACTGGAAATGGGTGGAACATGATTTTTCTCGTACATAATAGTCAAGAGTTTGATTATATTCTTTGCCAACACTCTCTCGAACTTTACTTTGGCAGTGTTTCCTTGTCTTGCTTATATGCCCGTTGAACATACTCTACCGCCCAACTCGCGTCTGTTTCCTTAGAGTAATTCGCAACATTGTCTGCTCTCCATTTTACAAGGTACTTCAATTCATCCCCATTCTTTTGTTCATTCATAGTACAATTAATGTAATCAAGAACGAATTCTTGAACTCCGCCAAATTGGTCTGACTGTTGACTTGGTAACCACAACGTGGTTTGAGCTGGTAAGCTATGGGCAACCTAGTCTAGCCCTTTTTGTGGTCATTTACTGGTTAAGGTTACAAGACGGGGTTTAGCCAGCGACCTATTGGCCTTCTTGGTTTGAGCTGGTCAGTTATGCTTAACCGAGGTTGGTTTATCTCTTTGTGATCCTTTGCTGGCTAGGATCACAGGGCGGTGTTTACCCAGTACACACTCTCGAGTAGTGGCTGCAATTTCCCCCGTAACTCAGTTCTTGAAGTGATTGTTCTTTACTTATCCAGGTTTTGATGGTGGACTTTTTCATGGCTGATCAACTTACCAGCCAGGTAATATTCAGAGTCTGTTGTTCTAAACACTGCAAATGGTTTTTGTCAAATAACAGGTCTATTAATGCACTGTTTTCTTCCCTAAATTGTCTGCAGATTCCATTGTTAAGGCACATGGAGTCCACAGCCTGCTATTTCCTTGCTGGGAGTTTCAAGACTCACAGGTTTGAGACCTGCAAATCGGGGCAAATGTACAGAGAACTTGCTTATGTTATCTCCTTCGCGCCATACTACTGGCGCGCTGCTCAGGTAAAAACTGTTAAGACTTAGTCTGTTATTAGTTTGTATTGGCCTAGTCTTGTGGTTTGGGTGTAACTAGTTTGTATTGGCCTAGTCTTGTGGTTTGGGTGTAACTAGTTTCCTGTTTCCATACTCTGTACTCTATTTATGGACCGTGTGATTGAATTTTTGATGGTTCAGTGTGCGAGGCGATGGTTTGATGAGAACGACGTGAACCATCTGGCTAACTTCGGGAAGTATTTATCCGCCATGGTGGCTGCTGGTGCTAGGCTAACATATTCCAGGGAGCCAGACTCTAAGCTCTGGCTGGCTATGGTGTTGGTGACTTCAACCATAGCCACTGTTTATCAGTTGTACTGGGATTTCGTTAAGGATTGGGGGTTTTTCAACCTGAAATGCAAGAACCCGTTGCTGAGAGATGAGTTGGTTCTCAAGAACAAGATCATATACTATGTGTCCATTGTGAGTTTCTTGACAGATCAGACACCCTTTAATTTGCTTAACTACATTTCCATGTTTCTGCTAAACAGATTTGGTTTTTCAGGTTCTGAATTTCGTGTTGAGGCTCGCCTGGGTGGAGACAGTGATGCGTTTCAACGTTGGGATCTTTGAGTCTCGCCTGCTCGACTTCTCCCTGGCTTCTCTCGAGGTCTTTCGACGTGGACACTGGAACTTCTACAGGTACAAACAGATACATATTTCTCGGTTTATCAGATTCCTTCAATTGAAGCATGTGCTCCATTTCAACTAAAAGCCTAAGCTGATAGTTGGATTGCACATTAATGGTTATATGCTCAACACGTGGACCGTAGTCGCTTATCTGATACCAAATTGAAGCATGTGCTCCATCGAGGAATCCCGACTTCTGATTCACATTATATTCATGGTTGATTCATTCGACAGGTTGGAGCATGAGCATTTGAGCAACGTTGGCAAGTTCCGGGCAGTGAAGGCAGTTCCTTTACCATTTCGCGAGACAGACTCTGATGGCTAAAACTGGGTAGAGATTGAGAAGGCATTCAGCTAATGTTAATGTATGTGTTTTTTTTTGTTTTTTGTTTCTAACTTGAATTTCGTCGCGCAAATGTATCTCGAACGCTGAATAAAACATGATCATTATTCTTAGTAAATATCAAGAAAATCGAGTTCCCAGAAACTGTTACAGACTTACAGGCACAACTTATTGGGTATGACTTATGAGATGAGAATATCACAACCAAATGGATTTTACAAAGACGAGAATATGTATGTGTATATGTATATATAGGAATCGATCAACACGAGAATCTGCCTTCTTTGAACATATCTGCAATCTTCTTGGAGAGGCAGAATGCAGTGGACTGGATGGTGATCATCGGGTTAACCCCGACAGCTCCAGGAAGGACGCTGGCATCACAGACGAACAGCCCTTCTGCTTCCCAGCTCTCCCCGTTCTCGTCTACTGCTCCTACTGCTGCTGTGATCCCCATTCTGCAGCTCCCCATTTGGTGAGCCGAGGAGTAAGTGGTGAAGTTCTTGGTGAGAGACTTTGGCCCCTCGGGGGCGATGACTGTGTCCAAGAACTCGTCGATCTCGTCTTTGCTCGTGCCTTTGCACTTGATTTTCTGGCCATTGCTGAGATGAGTGCCCACTTCTGTAGCTCCTGCTGCAATTAGGATCCTCAGTGCTTGGCGTAGCCCGGATGCCAGGTTTTCTTTGTCCAATGTGTCGAATTTGTAGCTTATTCTCCCCGGGGTTCTTATTTCTCCGGTTCCCTTATCTTTAACCATTGCGAAGAGGTGTGCAGTTCTTGAATACTTGAGCATTGTGTTCTTGATTTGCTGGCCAGAATTCCAGGGGAAAATTGCAGCGAATGAACCTGGCCCGAGGATTGGAGTTTCGATAATGGCTTTCACATTGGATTCAGTAGTGCCCACTTTATGTACTGAGGTGATTATGCCTCCTTCGTAGATTTTGCCCGGGAGGTTTGAATTGGAGTCCGGGAAGTACCCCCACGCCATTAAGACTGGGTGGAGGTGGAGGTTCCGGCCTATGTTTGGGTTCGTTAGTCCACTCGAGACCATCAGGGGAGGTGTTCTGAGAGAGCCACAAGCCGAAATGGTCACTTTGGCCTCAATGCATATTCTCCTTCTCATATTCGTGCTCGTGGCAACCACTCCGATGCATTTCTTCTCCCTCGTTTTCCCATTCGGGCTCTTTTGCAGCAGAAACCTCTCGGCTTCAACGCCCGTTAAGATCACTGCACCACAGTTTACAGCATCAACCAACCATGTTGAATCAGTGCCCTTCTTGTCCCCTTTTTTGCAGCCATAGCAGCAAGAACCACAATAGTGGTTTTCTGAGGAGTTTCTGGGCACTTTCTCAACTTCAAGTCCAAGATTTTCACACCCTTTTCTCAGAATCTTGTTCTGGAACCCCTCCTCGGGGCAATTCTCTGTGACACCGAGTCTTTCACACACTTTATCCATTGCAGAAACGTACTGGGGGCTAGCGAAGAGCGTGATCTTGTGATGCTTAGACCATTCTTGCATCGTGGACTTGGGCGTTTTGATGCAGGCCGACCAGTTAACAGCCGAGCCACCACCGAGTGTAGAGCCAGCCAAAACCATCATTTTCCCATCAAGAGTTGGGAGGATTCCACCATTTTCATACAACTCATTCATGGAAGGCCCTTCCAGGGAAGAATAATCGGAGCTCGTGAAATAGTTCCCTTTCTCGAGCACCAACACTTTCTGCCCTGAACCCGCAAGAACAGCTGCAGCCACCCCCCCACCACACCCCGACCCAACGATCACAACATCACACTCAATCTTTATCTGATTCTTTACAGGATCTTCTCTCGCTTTTAGGCCTTTCTTAACAAGGGAATTGATCACTGAACATTCGGTTTCGTTTCTGGTTTCTACTATCCCTTTCTCAAGAGGCCTTTCTTTCTCTTCCTCACCAGACTTCTTCGACGACTTCTCATCATCATCATTATCATCACCATCCACTCGATATCCCACAGCATCCCATGCTGGATTTTTCAAGTCCACACCAACCTATATATGACCAAAAAAACAACTTTTTTGAGTTTTTTCTTCCCAAAACCAGGCTAAAATTATGACATCTAAACATGTAAAACTACAGTTGGCTCAAAAGGGTAGTTAGAATCATAGAAAAAGCATGATCTTTATCTCCAATTAAACCGATCAACAGAACAGACTAGCAATGCTGAAACATAAGGCGTTTTCGGTTAATCATTCACTCAATTGCTACAAACATGAAACTTTTAGATCAAATCTATAGTCCACAGAAACAGAAAACTGTAAATCTCTTTTCTTATCCACAGAAAAAACCCATACTGTAAATCATCATATAGTTAGGATAGTCATAAATGCTGTTGAATGGGTTCCCAAATTTGACATATGTTATCTGTAATTATCAGTTCTGTATATATCCACACTTGTCAAGAATAAAAATGAATTAAAAAAGAAGAAGAAGAAGAAAGATATAAGAAAGCCAATACAACTTATGATTGGATAGACGGCTTTCATTCCCATTAATTGAAGTGAAAAGATTAATTAGTTAGTTGGAAAGCCTTGAGTGGTTACATATCATAAATGCTACACTGCAAATAAAAATGACATTCTAGAATTAGAAAAGACTTATCCACAAAAGACGAAATTTCTCTCCCTGGGGTCTCACATCCTAGCCTGAAGGAAAAATTACAACCGGCCATTAAGTGGGAGGACCAATGCCTAATGCCGACAAGGAGCCACCCTTACAAAAAGGGTGAAACTCTCACACTGCGACTGTCAGAACTCGATTCTGTGTTCTTGCCCACAATCTACCATTCAAGAATAAATGCACAAACTGAAAAAGACTGCAATGGTTGGATGTTGACACATGATGTTACTATGCACTGAAAAAAAAAGAAAAAAAAAAAAAAAAAAAACCAACCACCACCTAACAACAACAACTACAAAGATGCAAGGAAAACAATTTAGAAAACAAAACAGGGTTCTAAAACCATGTGAAGAGAATTGTAAGCTGTTAGATATAGGGAAAGTACTGTACCTGGGTGAAGAACACATAGAAACACAAGAATTTGACAAACACAAAAGCTAATCTGACAGGAGTCAGAAGGCTATTCTTGTACCATTTCTGAATTACAGTGGCTCTTTTCTCCACAGGAATGTCTGAGAATTTGTTAACATATGGCCATTTGTCCCCAAGACAGAGAAACCCACAGAGCAGAAGTGTTCCCAGCCTAGTTGAAAGAACCTTCAATAGCCCTCTCACCAAGATCACAGCCTCAAAGAACCCCCTTTTCATAATCATTTCTGCAACCTGCAATTCAAGAAACCCATATCATTACTTAAAACCAAAAACTATAAAACAACACAAATTTTCTTCTATTTAGCTTTTTTGACACCCATCCAATTTCTTGCCCTGGCCCCACACCCCAACCGACAAGATTTTGGAAGGCTAACTCAATAGCCCATTCAAGAAGCTATTTTACTGCGATTGTCAAGACTCGATCAGGCACCCAGAAACTAACTGAGTTACTCGATTTCTGTCGGCAATTGAAATTCCTGAAATCAAGAAAATATTCACCTCATCAGGAACAGGATACTGAGAGCCACAAGCTTCATGGAAGTGTTCAACGGTTTGGGCATCAAGATCACATCTTTCTGGGATTTCAAGAGAACCCAATGGCAGAGGGGGCAAAAAGGCCTCACAAATACTAGTCAGTGCCTCCATTTCAGATGAAGGAACCCCATGACTGTACTTGGTTTCTCTTCTCCCTCCCCTCAGTAAAGGATGACAATTACTCTCCATCTTCCTTCTTCAAATCCTTTCTCTCGCTCTTTTCTCCCTTTTTTTTTATTTTTACAAAAATTCACAACAAATTGTTTGACAATTTATAGGGGTGATTGTGTTTTCTTGTCGGTATCTGCATGGAGGCAGGGGAGTTTTTTTTTTTTTTTTTTTAATAATTAAATCTAATAAATAAGAATGAAAATGACAGGTGTATTGTATATGAATGTGTAGCGTATCTGCATATTCATTTATATTTTATATGTATGTATCAAGGATTCAAGGTATAGTGATATTTATTTATATTTTATATGTGAAGGTATTGTGTATTTGCATATTTATTTATATTTTATATATATGAAGGTATAGTTTATCTGCATGTTTATATTTTATACAATGCAATAGAATGTTTTTTCGATTGGTTAAATTTATGTTCTTTTATAAAAGCGTAAGATGATATATAGTTGGACTATACGTTTATATTTTATATATTATGTGCTCAATAATAATGCATGAAAATTAAAGTATTTTTGTATTTAAAAGACTCTGTACAACCTTTCAAAATTTTAAAATATATTTTTAAGTTTTCACGGTCTCATAAACTTGTTTGATGCTAACGCTCACTTTTGATACATAAAATTGATCTCAAGACTTCATGTAGAAAGTCTCAATTTTATGCTACTATATTACAAATTTCTTGACATGTATTGAGTTGATTATATTAGAGAATCGAAAATGTTATTTCCTCTAAATAAAGAGATATGACGGTGTGCGAGAATTTCGAGATAAGCTCAGAGGTGAGTCAGGTGACGTAAGGCGAGGAAAGATATTTATATGCCTATGTTGGCAAAAACGAGCCCATGATGCTATAATGGCGGACGGGCGAAGAGGATAAGCATAAGTTGTTACGATGTTGGTCCAGGATGTGGAGATGGCGAGCGCACTCTCAAGTAGTACAGAAGTAGGTAAGGAAAACAATAAAAATAGATTAAGTAACTTCTAGTATGCTAAAAATGAAATTATATGTCAGTAATCCACCGATATAATGATTCTAGAGGTATCTTGTTAGCATTTAAGACTTAAGTGCCGTTTTGGATCACTAAAGTAATATGTGCGTGAACAACCATATAACATTAAATTATGGACAATTCTCACTTTAATTCCTACCCATTTAGGAGGTGCGATTTTTTAAAAATTCAAATATATTATTGTTATATATATAAATTGTAAATATATAAATTTTTTATCTACTAAAATTAAACTATTCGAGTATTTTATCCGTATGATGCATAGAGTAGATTATAAATTTATAATATTGTGAATTTGTAGGGATAATAAAAATATTCACTGCATATAATTAAGTGTTTTTGAATTAGAAATTATTTTGTTTAATAGATTTAGATCAGATGTACTATAAATCATGTTAGAACGGGGGAAGTAAATCATTTAAATTACTATTTGTAAATAAATATTAACAAAATGTATAACAAAGTACCAACTTGTCACCTTATGGGCCAGCTTAATTACTCCACTTGATTCTAAGCCGTCAACCACCCTTAGAAATTGTATTAATATATGCACTTATTTCCAATATTTAAATATTTCTCTTTCTTTCACATTTCAATTCTTTAATGCATTTTATATATACCTGTTTGTGTAGACTCTACCATCAATATATAACACGGAAAATAATAAGGCATAAAAAACTCATAAAAGTTACCGTTCACCTGGATTGAGCGTGCTGATAACGTGTTGTATTGCAAGTTTGTTTGCAGGCCTTTAGCTCGTGAAGAACAGTAAGAACAAGAAGAAGAGTAGAGACAAAATAGAGGGTTTCTTATTCCTTTATACCACACCTATGATCATTACATTAGAATGACATATATATAATAACAAGTGTAACGGAATACAATAATGGAGACATAAAGGAAACCGTTACATAATAATGTCCACAATCATTACTATTTATAACAAACAGTACATTAGATACCCTAAAGCTACAATTCAACATTTCTATTTATTGTCTCGGGGCATAGTTTAACTGATCAATCAATTTAAAATAAACTGTGAGACTTTGATTTAATTTGCTAGCTCTTGTAGGGTGCAAGTTTGAATCCTTGCCCGTAAAAGGCAACATTATTTTTCAACCTAGTCCGACAAGATGGTGGAACTTGGAAGGATAAATTGCGATGACTTCGCAACCTCTTAGGTGGAAGAACCAGTGTTTGGTCGATGCCTACCACATTAGGTGTGACTCTCACACTGTAGCTCCTAAATCTTAATTCTGAGTTACTGTCAACAATTTATCACTTGAGACCAACTGACCTATCCGTATAGATATAAGTTCGAATATAATCCTACCAAAGATGACCAAAGAAAAAAAAATAGGTATGAATTTAATGATTTAATTATTTCCTCTATCAATCTTCATGGCATAAATGGTAATGTGTAATCATATACATATATAGTTAATTAATTATAATACTTGTCACAATTTACGTCTGCATTTGGAAGGGTGTGATAGTGATGATAATGAGGTTTGTTAATTGTTATGGTGGTTAACATATTCCAAGGATTTGGTTAAGTTAGTTGTAGAAAATACAATGGTGCTTTGGATTCCCATGGTTTTGGATTATTGGTTCAATTAAAAAAAAAAAAAAAAACTTATAATCTTCAATTATTGGTATAATCTAGGCTGCAAACACAAGAAATTTGCCAAGTTTCCATGCCTAGACATACACGTCAAGACTCAAGAGACTTGTAGAAGAAATTAATTATTGCAAAATGGTTTTAAAAAAAAAAATTATTGCAAAATGGTTTAGTTTTGTACTTCAAGAACCTTCTACAAGAAATTGCAGATGGATTAATTTCAATAAATTAATGAAAATATTATGTTGAAATTTGATTTCTTTAAGTGCTAGGACCAGTTACTTGGCTAGCTGATAGAGATCTATATTTTATAATAATGTCACAGTTCTAATTTTACTTGATATAAGTATTAAACGTTCAATTTCTTGTAAAAGTTGTTTATCAGTTTTTTTTTTTTTTATTTGAGTCAGTCAATTATAAAAAAAAAATAAATTATCTTTTTGTAGCTCTTTATTAATTAAAATTATAAGACAAATTTCACTCAAAATACACATTTAAATAATAACGGTAGATTTCAATATAATAAATCAAAGTACAGTATAAAATGTTACTTTGAAAAATGTCAAATCACTTGTTTGGTTAGGTGGAGCAATATCACTTAAATGGAAAAAAAAAATCACTTATTGGTACATTAGGGTTGGGTGTCCCTTTAAGGGAACAAACCTAATAGGCTTGGTATCCCCACTTTGATTGAATGTATTTGTTTTTGACTTTTTGTTAAGATGCAATTAAATGCACAAAAATAATCCCTCATTCTAAGTGAAAAGTTTTTTTTTTTTTTTTTCGAATTTTACTTTTACTATAAATTTTGTCAATTAAAAGAGTAACAAAACAGTCTCTTATGATTTTAAAATAATTGCGTTCCCTGACAAGTAAAAAATATTTAATTCTCTTTAAGTAATAATATAGATTGAGTAACGTACCAACTCAACCCATATTAACTGAAATCTTATACTATTATAAATATCAAGAAATTGTAATATTGTATTTTTATAACACAATATACTAACTGTACTTACTAGCATACAAACTCTGGGGCTCCAACTTTTTTTTTTTTCTACTTTTTCTTTAAAGAAATCATAACATCATTCCTACATATATATATATATATATATATATAATTATAATTATAAAATGAATAATATTTGATTGAGTGGTATCATTATCTCATTTATAATTTAGAAAAGGAATCCTGCACATATGAATTGGTGTATAAGTTAATTAGATTTGACAAGCCATGAAGGCGATTAATTTGAATAAAAATATGGTGAATATCCACATCCTATTATTTAAGAGCCTTCAAAATTGTGGGCAGCCTTAGCCGACTTAGTCAACACTTGACCTAAGAATTGTAAGATTTTAAGTTTGATTTATTCCGTGAACTTTAAAAATAGTTATAAAAATATATCAATAAAGACTTAAAAAAAAAAAAAAAAAAAAAAAAAAAACATATGTAACACCAACTTAGAGTCGTTGATTTAGTGGTAGTGGGTGATGGCCAATTACTGAAAGATACAATTGCGACTTGTGAAAGTAATACTTTCCTATAGAAATATACTTCAATTCTCTAACTTTTCATTTTCAAATTGAATATTAATACAAATAAACATATATATTTTTATTTTTGTAACAATAATTTTTTATTGCTTTATAAAAATAGAAAATTTCTCTCCTAAACGCAACTAGCATTTTCCACGTACTAGGCTTGTGAGGTTCATTGGAGAGTTAAACGAATGACATAATGGTGAGCTATTACCTAATTCATGTGAACAACTCGCATTAATAATTATGAACAACTCGCTTACATTTATATCTTGTCAAAACAATATAATATGCATTCATAGGTCCAATTAACTTCCGTGTTGTATTGTTGTCCCACCCAAAAATTGATTTTTTTAGCTAATGTGAAAAATTAATAATTATGTCGTGTGTTATGAATTTTTGTGTCTTGTATTGTAAAATTCTATATCTATAAACATAAATTATGTATCTAAATTAAATATAAAAAATAAATAAATATATAACATATGTATATATCTTATATTATGATTTTTTGTGTCTTATGTTATGACTTTAATCTTCAACCAACCTATGTGGGTTGGGCCATGCCAACCCAAGTAGGTCTAACCCACATTAATTGCCATCTCTAATGATCATTGACGTTAGGGTTAAATTTATGCACCATTAACTAAAATCACTACTCCCTCTGTCCTATTTAATTACTATTTACTGGTCAAATCAACTTTTTTCTTTTGTAATTTTAATTTTTTAAATTTGATTTTGTTTTGTGTTTAATAGTACTTTTAATGTAGTTTCTAAATATATAAATTTTATATACTAATACTAAACTTAATATTATAAAAAATTAATTAATTTCAATCAAGCCTCATTAATCGAATCAGACAAATAAAATAGGACGGAATGAGTATTTTTTTTATACAAATGAAATAAATAAGTAATATTTCGTGCCATACTAAAAAATAGACAAATTTTTTTGTGACGAAACAATTGCATTAATTACATGATTTGAGATTAGTACGCATTCACCAAATCCGGATGCATAATAATGTTTAATATGTTTATAATATATTATCTTATAGCAGTTATATTAAATTTAAAAAAAAAATTAATTTTGGGCAAAATTTTGTATGAGACCGTTTTACGGATTCTTTTTGTGAGACGGATCGGGTCAATATCAAATGTAATATTTATATTGAAAAAATATAATATACTTATATGGTAAAATATAATATTTTTGAACAAAAAATATATAATACTTTTACATTTTGATTAAAAGTATTACATTTGTTCTAAAAAAATATTACAATTTCCCTTATGAGTAACAAATACTTTATTTCTTATTAGTATTACATTTTTCATATTAACCTGATCCGTATCACGGATCGTAATTCATGACACGGTCTCACACAAACGTAACCCCTAATTCTATTATGTCTTATTGTCTTTTAGGGGCATGAAGTCGGTTTATGCCACAAGCTAAGGGTCATTGGATCAACAAGTTATTTAATTATAAGAAATAAATTAGTAGAAATCAGTCAAATTAGTTGGAAAATAATTAGTTTAATGATCATAAGATTTTATTTATGAGAATTGCTTATTGATCTAGCTTCTCGATTTGAGTCAACATCTTTGTAGTCATTTGACAGAAAAGATAAATTTACCTCCACATAATCCTTTAAGAGTTAGAATCATAAGCTAAGGCTTCACATTTTAAAAAATATATAATTATATTGAATATTAATAATACCATCACTGATCGATACTCTTGTAATATCCTATATAACAAAAATAGTACATTTTGTTATAAATTTATAATTAGTATTATTGACACCATAAAACATCTCAAATATTTATTTATGTATAGAATTTATAACTATTTTTCTTGTGATCATCGACCAAGTGGTGAGCTGACTTTTCGACCAAATAGTAACTAGTAAGTTGACTTATTTATTTATTTATTTATTTATTATCTGACGGCTGTTAATTATTGTGAAAAGGTTACGACAAGTCGACAAGCCGCAAGCATGTAGTACATAGTATAAGTGAAAATCATTGCTTAAAAAATAAAAAAGTTATGGTCCAGCAGAAAAAGTATACTGCTATGACATCAACAAAACATGAGGGCTTCAAAGATATATATTTTGGTCAATCCTGGCCTTATAATATGTGGCATGCATGCAACTAATATATATATATATATATTGAATCTGCAGAAGTTGGACGGATCATATCAATTGTTTTTATAAAAATATGATGACATTTTCATAATTATCATCAATTTTATTATGCAAACTTGAACACTAAAATCTGCAATTTTCATACTTTTTCAAGTTTGCTGCGCTACATTTAACATTAACATTTTGCACATTAAGTATTAACATTTTGTTTATTTAGTATTAAAAGATTGCACTTGCAAAAGTGCATTCTACTTTTAGGCTTTCGATTTTAGAGTTTGACATGAGTTTTTAGTTTTATTTGGTTTAGTGGTTCACTTTTTGCTGCTTAAAGTCTAGCATTTACAATTTAGATTTAAAATTTAACTTTTTCGTTGATTTTATAAAATTTATCAAGTTTGCATATTTAGTTGTTAAAGATTGCATATTTAAGTTTTCAAGTTAGAAAAATTGCATCTTTAGTCCCTGAGTTATAACCAAGTTTTGACTCAGTCCCTAAGTTATGGCAGTATCCGAGTTTAGTCTCTCAGTTATGAGCAAAGTGGCGAGTTTGATCCCTAGCGTTGATGTTTTATCTGCAGCTAACGGAAAACTTAAAAACAATTTAATAATAGAGGGTTAAAATAGGAATTTCAAATTATAATCTCCTTCTTATGTTGAAACTCATTGCTCAACCGTCATTATTTTCTTCTTATATCTAACGGAAGTGGGAGATTTCAGAGCTTGGGGAAGAAAAAAACCTTCAATTGTAGGCATAAGAACCATAACTTAGGGACTGATCAGACATGTCAAATTTTTACAGATGTAAATCTAAAATTGATTCTTATTTCTCTTCTATGATACTGTTATCAAAAGATTCTTAATCTTATATATATATATATAGTCATGACAGATTGTCATATGCACCCTGATAGTTACATACCCACCCACCTAAGTTGCTTTATGTAGATAATGAATGTGATGGACATATGGAGTCAATACAGAAGCAACTTGGTCTCGGTGAGATTGTCATTACAACCACATAACATTATTGGTCACCATTCTCAACATGTTGGCTCTTGGACGACCATATCAATTATCAATAAAAAAAACGTGGGTTGAATAATGTTTAAATACGTTGTCATATATAGCTTAACGGAAGTCAATAAATGTCTCTCATAAAAAGTTGAACTTGAAACTTTGTGGTTATTAAATTAAATGTGTGACCAAATCGGATGGGGGTTGCACTATTAATAATGTTTGATACTTTGATTTACAGAAAGATATATAGAAAGAATTTGATTTTTGTTGATCATAATTAACTTTTTACAACATCATATGACATGATAGCTCAAAAATAATACAACTATCCAAAGTACTAACTCAAACTTAACAAGAAACAATATTTTTACTTGATGTTATTCACCCATGCATTTTTACCCTTTACATAGTATCACATGATCACATCATATATATAGTGTTTTAGAACTTCCCATTAGAATTTACTAATTTAGGTGAATTTAAGAGAAACCCTATAGTGAATGTTAAATGGTTCTGCAATAAAATTCATAATTGAGGAAGAATATAATCAGGTCCACCATGAGGCTTTCATATATAGGCCTGCAAAAATATATCATTCAACGTTATATTATATGTTGCACATTTTGAGTGTGTGTCACACTATTGACTATGTGACACACATAAAGAAGATTATTAAACATATAATTTTATAAAAGTATGTGCCACATTTTGCAAAACGTATCATGCAACATTATATGTTACACATTTTGAGTGTGTGTCACACTATTTAAAATGTGACACACACACACACACAAAAACGGTTAGCATATTATTTTATAAAAGTGTGTGACACATTTTGTAAAAAAATATCATGCAACATTATATGTTAATTAACCTTCTTTAAAAACTGTTGCATGATAAAGAAGGTTGACATAAAAGTGAAATAATAAAATTTTCATTTTTAAAATGTGACACATGCATAACAATAAAAATAATAATAGTAAGAATAAATTTGAAATAAGATTTTATAATAAATTTTATTTTAAAATTTTGGTCGAATTTTTGGAGTGTGCTATGCACCAAGCCTGGGCTATATGCAACTCGGGTTAGTTCGTTATGAAATTGACTAATTACTCTAATTTAGATGTTTGGTTCATTTTTAATTTCTAGTTGACTTGAAAATAAAAAAGCAACACTAATAAATTAATATAACTATAAGGATGGAAGATTAACTCATTCATGTGTGTCATATTAAACAGTTTTGAGCTAAGCATTCTCAGATATCGTATGTGTGCGTGTTGTATATGTGCGTGTATATATATAAACACATACACAAATAAAAGAACGAAATCACTAATAAAACAATCTTTTCAATCTTACATATAAAATATTTAAGACTCAATTGGAATGAGACTACACAAGCATGGGAAAATGTAGATAATAAATTAAAGTTGTTTCCTAGGTAACTATTTTGACAATAATAACCCTCTACAATATTGTGCGACATGATATCATGGTCCAAAAATAGCAAATATATTCAAATTAACAAATATCCAATATTTTCATTTGACGTTATTAACCTATTTTGCTCTTTACAAAGTATCATATCATATAGTATTCTAGAATATTTCAATAAAATAGAAGCCCAATGAATATAAAATGGATCTAGCTAGAATAAAATTAAATGTCTACTTGAAGAAGAAAATAATGAAGTCCATCATGAAGCTTTCATATCGTCCACGCCAACGCTGGCCTGCACCAAAATATCATTTATCATATATATAAAACAAACAAATTTAATAACATTATACTTATCTGGCAAATTATATTGTGGACCATGACCCATATTACAAGGGGGACGACGAATAAATATTCATTTTTCGAGTGATGATGAAAACTCGGAGCTACTACCTGAGCGTGTACATTGAGATTCTAGCCGTCAATGAACCACGAGATAAATCAGCCGGTTACCCATAACTGGCCTATGGCTTAAACCAAGATGACCAATAAGCCGTTTCTGTTGGGGTCGAACTTGTAACCTTATGATTACAAAGTCAATAGCTTGGCCAACTTCGGATACGGTGACAGTTCAATTTTTAATGTGATAAGAAATCAATTTTCTATATATATCCCCTACCATTTAGGCTTTTTTTTTTTTGGGTCCAAAACTAATGAGTATTAATGAAAAAAGACCAAAACCGCTAACTCCAAAATAATTAACTGAAGGATCAAAAATAGACATAACAATAATTAAAGGATTGATTCATATCTAGGATATAACTTACGGACCAAATATACCATTTTCCGATCCCAAGAATATAACTCGAAGGAGCTTGAAAAACCTTTGATCTTACCAAAAATTTGTGGATCTCTTGAAGTATTGGTGAAAACGTTGTGCAGAACTTCTCCATCTCCGCATTGATGTTCCCACTTCCACCCATCACCTCCATGAACTTCTTCCTATCTGGTGCAAGCTTCATTGCAACCTTAAAATTTCATACATTTCACATTGTTGAGCATATAATATATATAAACATAAATGTGCAATCCAACTATCAGCTTAGACTTTTAGTTGAGATGGAACACATGCTTCAATTTGGTATCAGAGCAACTATCAGCTTAGACTTTTAGTTGAGATGGAGCACATGCTTCAATTCACATAGACAAACAAGCAACCTATCTAGCTTGACAATCAAAGCTGGTTTATCGGATATATAATACAATGCAGTCATCAAGAATGTACCGAAAAGCTTGAGCTCGCGAGCCAACCATGAAAGTTCTTCAAGGTCTTGGAGTAGGAATCAGTGCAGGCTTGTGACATAGACCAGTCCTGATGCAGAGCCAGGTTGCGAAACAGCTCCACGATGAAATCCATTGCTCTGCAGCATCAACAAAAGCGCGGGGATTATATGGTTAAAGTTCTATGAAGAAACTGGGAATGATGAAGTTGTGTGAATAGGCAGAAGAAAGGATTTGCAGGACCTTGTGAGCCAGAGAAGACCATTGGTGCAACTGGATGATGATTTTGCAGTTTTTGTTTCGATTTCTGCCTGTACGAAACTGTACAAGTAGTTGAATCTGGTTGGATTCGTCCCATATTTCGATTCCAACCTCTGCCAGGAAACAGATTTGTGTCAAGAAATCATTTTACATCTTAATGTCACAGCAGAACTAAATTAAAGGTTTTACTGTCAAAAAGTGCTCAAAGTAAAACAAAGTTTCCATACTGAAAAACTTATACTTCGATTTATGGGACAACCCACGGCTGCTACCCGAAAATATGTTCATAGTAAAACCCGCCTGCCTTGTGACCCTAGCTGGCAGAGTCTAGGTTGTCTATAGCTGACCGTCTCGAAGAAGGCCACCCGAAGGTGCCCTTTGAGTGAAGTCTCTTATGACCCTAGCCAACAGAGGACTAGGTAAACCAGTTTACGTTGCCCATAGCAGGTCAGCTCAAACCAAGAAGGCCAACAGAAAGTCTCGTGATTACCAAACTAATTGTCCGACCAGCTTGGTTGGGTTGCCCCGAAAAACTTATAGTATGCTAAAACTGAAAAGGAAAAAAGCATTTCTTACTGAAATGTTCCCACCAATGTCAGATTTCACCACAGCCATGGCAGCTCCAAATTTATCTGGCAGCAGAGATTTGAAAGGGAGTCAGATAAATTTTGGAGGGACTAGGATTAAAACCTAGTTTTTTAATTACATCAACCACAGATTATATTGATTGAAAACAAAAGATACCTAGGATAGGCAAGATGAGTTTGCAGACATCTAGGAATTGCTTGGTGAGCAAGTCACCATTTTCAGACTTGACATGCTTCATTCCTTCCAGAGCTGGGGAAAACACTGTTCCACCTTCCATCTTTTTAATTTCCTGTTACACTCCCACTTTTAATTTGCAATCAAATCCCCACAGATCAATCAAGAATGATCAAAAAATCCATTCATATTTGACAAAGAATTAATGAAACTGAAAACATAGAATTCATGTAACAACTAATGAACATTGACATATAGAAAAATAATGTTATTTGTATCAAATCAAGAACGTTCATATTCATTCGTCATTGCTAAAATAACATACCCATCACGAGTTAAAACACGGTAAATTAATCACTTTCACCATGAATTTGAGTTTTTCTTTTTCACCATGAATTTGAGTTAAAGTCATTGGACAAAAAAATGCAGAAAGAAAGAAAGAAAGAAAGTACCTGGGATTGCAATGACTAGAGATGAGGAGGAATCGGGTGGCAGTTCATAATATAATGGAAAATATGTATTTTTTTTTTTTTTGGGTATATATATATATATTTTGTTTTTCTTTTTCTTTTTCTTTCGATGACACAACCATTCAATTAGTGGTTGTTTCTGAAGAAAAGGTTAAAAAATTGAAGTGTATATTTTTTTTTTTGAAAGCTACTGGGGTTCTATTACATTGTAGTATCTGTTCATATACTTTCTCAACCTACTGAAACACAAAGAACCAATAACGCCTCCACTGAGGCTCGAACTCATAATCTTCCAAATGGAAGTCCAACCCGGATACCATTAGATCACATAGTCTTGGTAATTGAAGTGTATATTTAGAAAAAGCATAAAATAGTAATTTGCCGACGAATATATAACTTTATGATCTAACAGAACTACTTTGTTGATTTACGATACGTCGTTATTGAAACTTTTGTTTTTAAATAGAAAATTCAATTGCACGTAGGAATCAATGTCGTCCACTTTAACTTTGTAGTTATCAAAATCTTTAATTTTCATCAAAATCTTCCAAGTCTTCAAGACCCATCTCAAGCTCATATTCACAATTTATGAATCATTACTGTTTTAAATAAAGTAAAGATATAATATTTTTGGAGCCAACATGGATAACTCAATTGGTTCTTTTGTAAGCAAAGACACATGATTGAACCCTGACAGTTGTAGAAGTTTCACCCTCTAATTGTGAGCACGACACTGATCGATCCGATATGATGCTCTCATCTAATAAGTCACTAATTTGTCGTGGTTTACCTCTCTCCACAATCATGTCGGGCCAAGGTATAAAGAGCCCTCCGGAACGAGAGATCTCGTCAATATAATATTTGGAATCTGGAATAGATGCTTAATTTATTAAGGAATCAAAGGTGGAAGCTTCAAGAGAATAGGATAAAATTAAATGAGAATTTATTTCATGAATATATTTGAGTACATGCACCAAGAAAAGCATTAGGGCATACTTTAATTTTCATCATGATGACATAAAGATGAAAGATTCTCTGTGGTGATGATGGACAAAAACCTAGAAAAACTTGGTAGACACTCAGTTGGTTCAACTGATCACCTTAAAGTCTTGTTCCAACTGAAAGATCCTAACTGCTCAAATAAGATAATGAAGATCCTTTAGTCGTCGACTCGTCTTCCAACGACTCTTGAACAGAGACACTAGAGACTTAGATTAGTCTAACGTAAATTATGATACTAGGAGACATGCATGAAAGTCAGAGGTTGTTGGGGGGTGGGGGTGGTGGGTACTTGATGGAATTCTTGAGGATTTTTTTGGTGGCAGCATTTGCAAGATCAATGCCACATATATCAGCCAACCTGATGAGGTAAAGAAGCACATCAGACAGTTCTTCCCCAAGATGCTCTCTCTCTGATTCCTCCCAATTTGGCAATCCTTTCTCCACTTCCCCTCTCCACTGGAATATTTCTGACAACTCTCCCACCTCACCCACCTGCACACAATCCAATGATCGATGTGTTTCTTCTCAGATAAAAGTTCATAACGACGATAATAATGAAACTATATATACGTACTCAATACACATATAGCTATTTGTCAGCTAGGGCTACAAAACGAGTTTCACCCACAACGCACATTCCAGTAACGGTTTTAACTAAATCAAAATTAAGAGAAAATAAGAAAAGAAAAGAAAAAATTACCATAGCTAGCAGTAAGTTTCTAGGGCTGTGGTACTTCTCCCAGTCTCTAACCTTTGCAAAATCTTCAAGCTGCTTAGCCAAATCCTTTATACTAATGTCCATTGATCTCCCACTCTCTTCTTTCATGCCTCACCCCTCACTATAATATATACCTTCTGCCCTTCAATTTAAAGGACCAGAAATGATGCCAAAACCATATAATATAGAGAATAACAAATAATTGTTTATATATTATTAGAAAGGGTAGCTTCAAAGTGGGTAAAATTCCTTAGCTTGTTTAGATTGAAATATATATATAATGCATTAATGCATGAGATTCTTGTTCCGATCCATCTCATCCTTCAAGATTGGCCGGCTAGCTTAAATGCTGCTTTTTGGTTTATGATATATATCTTCAAAGAATATGTTTAGTACCTTAATTTAGGTAATATATATATATATATATATATATATATTGAGCATTGCACATAATAAGTTAATATTTTGAGAAGCTAATATTATTAAATTGGTAAAATTAATAATTTTTTTAGACCAAAAAGATCGAGGGTGACCCAAAAAATAAAAAAGTAAAGATCAGAGCACCGCTTTACCATCACAGAGAACCATGCGACAGACTGGCACAGTAAATAGATTTTCTTAAAGAATTTCTTGAGTAACAATTGGGGGCCGCCTTTGAGACGTGTAAGAACTTTAAGATCTTATTTAAGTGGTAAGAACTTTGAGATCAGAATATTTAGTTATATATGAGTTCGAATCTACTCATATTATTAACTTGTGTTGAATTAAACTGCATGCAAGTCACGTCAAATATACCAGATTTGTAAAAATAATAAATATTTTACTCTTTTTGAATTAAAAGTTCATAAACTTGATTATATCGTATGTTTAATCGGACTACAAGTTAATTGAGTCAAGCTCCAACATAAAGTCCAAGCCCTTCTAAGCTTGATGATCAAGCATAAGCCTTTCTTGGTTTAAAGATTGAGTTTAAATCCTTCAATAATGTATTCATCACTAAGAATATATATTTGTGGAATGTATTAGCCAACAAGGTATATATACACTCCAAACAACATAAAATATAATTAAGGATGAGCAAATTATACTTAGACATTGCAAATAGGTCCCACCGGGAGTCGAACCCAGGTCGCTAGATTCAAAGTCCAGAGTGCTAACCACTACACCATGGAACCTTGGACAGTGCCATGGTTGCAATTTATACTTCTGTCCAACTTTCTTCATATTGTATGCACAATTGGACATGGAGTGTATGCGCCAAGGAGGCAAGAACATTGTAGTCTAGTGACATATGTTTGAGATTCTCTATAAGAGGTATCGAGATTAATTCCTTAATATTATTGAAGACATATTATCAGAATATCAAAACAAAGTTTAAATTCATTCGAGCATTATTCTAAATCGAGTATATTTATCCTCTATATATTTAATCTTATCAAGGGCATATTGATCATTCTTTCCCTATCATTGACAGTGAAGAGGAGAAAGCCTAAAAGGTATCCTCAAAAGTCTTAATTTAAGGCTGCAGATTTGTCAATTATTCTAAAGTTCTAAATATCTTTTTTATCATTGTGTTTTAGTATAAAGAATTGTTGTTATTCTCTGTATGATCAATAAACATCAATAGACCACATTAATGTTCATACCAAGGCTAATGAAGTCCTAGTAGTTTTCGAAAACAAAAACAAAAAAAAAAAAACAAAAAAAGAATGAATCACCTTTGATTCTATCTTACATTGTCCAAAAATATCATGCAGACATGTGGTTAGAGCAGCCCTGCCAGAGAGTTATCTGTTAAAGGAGAAAGGTTAGGACGAGACGATCGAGATGACAGTATAACTAAATAAACCAGATGTTTGATGAGATAAAAGGTATTATTACAGTTTAGATTAAATTTCTACTGTGTCTTCAAAAAGACTGTTTACGAGTTCTGCAGTTTCAGCTTCACTTGGATCGTTTTCCCTGAGCTTTATAAGCAGATTGTGAACTGAGCTTCTTAAATGTCGTCTCCCTTCTGGCTGACTCCATAGAGCGAGAAGAACATCTGGGGGATACACAGGTGCCGGTTGTGCTACTAACCGTTGACCATCTATTTGAGACCCGTTCAGTCTAGGAATATGAAGAACAAAGGTGACTTAAGAAACTAGGACCGTTATGAACAGATACTGCATTGTAACAGAGTCAGTAGTACTCAAAAAAAAAGAAAAAAAAAAACGAGGGGGAAGAGAAAGGGCATGTGTGGAATTACCTGTTTAAAATCGTTGCCATGTTGGGCCATTCAGCAAGATTGAAGTGCACATCCTTTATGTTTTCACTTCTATGCGAAACGCCCCTGAGTTTTCCAAAGGATTTGCAAAGGGCGATCACTTTTCTAATTGGTATGGAGACCACGTTTGAAATTCTTACAACTGTAGTTCTCGGGACATCCACTCTAAAGATTTGTAATCTCCTTTGCAGTACATTGATCGAGTGTCTTGTAAGAGCATTTTCTTTACCCTCTTCTGTCTGTCAGAAAGCAGTTCCAGTTATAATGAAGGCTAAACACTTCAATTCTCTCAAAAGTAAATGCGAAATGATGATGACAGATTCCAATGCAAGTTGCTAAAGTACAAAAAAACTAACCTCGAATTCCACATAAGCAACAGATCTTGATGAACCCAAGAAAAATCGAGATATCTTGCTTTTGCAGAAATAAAGAGCGTCTTCAATATGATGAGGCCTTGTATCACGAGCCAAATTCTTAATCAGAACTGTTCGCTTGGGATTCTTTACTAGGGCAGTGGGAACATCTGGGAGGCCGATTAAATTAGGAATGGATTTCCTCGTCACATCCTTCAAGGAAGAAGCTGCCTCCACAGTTACTGTTCGACTTCCCACTTTCACATCAGTTCCTTCAAGTGCTTTCTTCTTTCCTTCATCCGACTACAATAGCACCAAAATGTTGATCAGAAAATGGGAATTAACAAGCAATAAATGCAGCCCAACTTCAGAACTCAGCTTTCCCAGTTGGCTTCAAAATATTAATTAGTATGTAATGTAAGGAAAGTAGGATTAGAATTCCAAATTATGGCAAATATGAAGAACTTACCCTGAAATAAACATAGGCAGCCTTAAAGAAAGCATCTTCAGTACCCGGAATTTCAACCTTTGAAATATCCCCATAATCCTTGAAGGCACCAATGATGTCTTCACATACAACCATTCTTGGCAAAAACCTCACTATCACTTTGTTTTGATCAGACTCCTTCAGAAGAGAAGTTGCATTCAGTGTCTTATTCGGATTACAATTGTCTCTCAGAGGTAGAACATGTGTTTGTGCATTTGATGTGTTACAGTGAAGGGCAGCAGAACAACTTGTTTCCTGATCCAAGATATTCAGATTTCCAAGAAGTTTCGTGAATGGACCTTCTATGCCATTCTTTTCAACCATGGAGGGGTAATTGAGAGAATCTGTGCTTCTTCCTGCTTTCTTCTCAGATTTTAGTATATTGACCAGTGACGGACCTCCTTGATCAAGCATTGAAGATACGGATATTTCTTTCTTCTCAAATTTTGTCGTTCTACTACTACTATGATCGCTCTTGTTAAAATTTATAGATTCCTGAGGTCTATCAACAGGCGACTGAGGAAGTAACTTAACACATTCGATTAAGCCCTCTATATCAGAACTTAGAACATCAGTATCCCTGGAAGGTTCACTTGATTGCTGATGAAAACTAGGTATATATGCATCACTAATTGAATTGGCAATCATTTCTGCTGTTTGATCCTTTATGCTGTCAACAAGGTGATGTTTTAACTCTATCGTCTCATGAGCATTATCAGACAGCAAAGGCTGTTTATCCCTTTCGGTCTCTGTATATGTACTTAGGCTGAAAGGGTTACCTTCACTTGGCATCGAAACAATGTCTGATAATGTTTCCTCACTTTCTGTTATCTGATTACTTTCCTTCCTTGCTATTTCAGAATTCAGAAGATTTTTCACTAATCTTGAAAATATCTGTGAGGAAGATTGCTCGTCCAGATTATCTAAGGCTGTTGCACTGACCACCTCTGGAGAGGAAGATTGCCCATCCACACTAGGCATTCTCGGGTTAGCATGTTCATCATTATTAGAAACGGTTGTAGTACCTTCTTGAACTACTTGCTCACGAACTCGAGGTTCACGTTCATCACCACTATTATCAACTTTATGAGACGGAATATCACTGGAAACTTCAGGATCAGAAGTAGAGGTAAGCGCACCAGAGCTATTCCTTTCATCGAATTTTCCCATCATTTTATCCTTGATGATCTGAAGCACTCCCTTCAAATTATGCCACGAACCACCCAGTTCATTCTGGACGTGCATTGATTTTGGAAACGTACCTTCGTTTTCCTCCATATACCTACCACGTTAATGTTCCAAAAAGACTTCAGAATATATAATACATATGGCTGAATCATTGAAAAAGAAGAAAGATATTAATTGCCATGGAACGAGGGTATCTACTATCCAGATTCCAGATACAAACTTATACATATACGCACCCTTCAAATAATCAAATTCACAGCTGAAACTCTTTGTGCGAGAAAGTAGTTATGAACAGATACTGCATTGTAACAGAGCCAACAGTACTCAAAAAAACAATCCCCCCACTCACTTAAAAGTAATATAGTAATATTAAAGTAATAATGACAAACCTCTTATCATCTATATATGAGATTGCTACACATATTTGGACAGGCTAAAGAATCAGACAATTCACTGGCTCATATCAATTATTCCACGTTGAGGATGCCCAAGTGCACACTAAAAAGACATTTGACAATTTGAAGATAACACCTCATTGACGAGTATGAAACATTCAAATTAATTTCCCTTCCAAAGTACGGAGTAATAAACTTTTATGAAAAAGCAAGCCAACTTGACTGAAGTAGAAACCACCATAATTTAGAAGTTCCTCTAATGCACAATAAAAGCATACTACAGATTCTTCATATATTAAAGACTTAAAAGGCACCATGGCTACCTTTCAGAGATTTTTGTGCTTTTAACTTGTAAATTGCATAAACATGTAAGCAGCAATCACAGTACTCCATGAAATATATCAAAGTCAAGTGATACAAAACACAAGATTCAAGGATTTCAATCCTAAATACTTGGACCTTAAGCTTTGATCATGTTAACAAGGTCAAACTCATAAAAAGCAGGATAGTTTTCCCTCAACATATTTACACAAACATAGCTCAAATTTCACAGAGAAATCAAAGCTGAAGAATATAAGGTTCCATTGGCAATAGATATTGGATCAGTAGACAGTAACTTGGAATAAATAAATGAAAAAAAAAAAAAAGAATTAATAAGCAAAAGGGAAGCTCACTTCTTGACAAATGACTCCACGGCTTGGGCTTTTTGCTGCTTCGCCAGTTCTGACTTCTTCGGTTGTGGCTTCTTGTCGCTGTTGCCATCAGAGGGCAATGAAGAGTACAGTATTCTAGATCTTAGAATTCCTATACGAATGATATTTACATAAATATATGCGCAAAAAAATTTAACTTTTTTTTTTTTTCTGAAAAAATGAGAGAAAAGGGGGAATTGCGAACTAGGAAGGTGGATGGAAATCACATTTCATGAAATGGGTTTTAATTTCTTACCTATTCTGTTGATATGAGAGGCTGATTTGAGCTGAAGAAGATGAGAAATGGCCATTTTTGCTCTTTCCCCCTCCTTTCTCCTTTGAGACAGACAGTGGGTTTTACGGAGGTTTAAGTGAAGAAGAAGAAGGTGTTGGTGTCTTTACTGAATTGCCCTTTTTTTTTTTTTTTTGAAGGGAATTGTCCTTGATTAGTCAAGACTTAAAAGACTGTCGCATGAGTTTAGCTCAATGATTCAGTATGAGTAGTATTTTGAAAAAGATAATGTCATGACTCAACGTTTATTGGTATAACCCGAATGCAACCATTCGATATATAAATATAGAATTTTGACTTTATAGACTATTACACATAAGTAAAATTTATTCAATGTAAGAATAGTAATTATGAGATTTTTTTGTCAATCTAAAATATACGGAGTAGTTTTTTTTCGGATTTAAATTTAAGAATAGTGTACCAATAAGCCCAGGCTCTTTTTAATTGGTATAACATCCAAATATAATATTATGTGATTCAATCCAAATTACACCTGCAAAATTTAACTCTTAATTGAGGAAGTAATCATTGTAGACCAAAATTTACCATACACATTGTAGATTATGAATTATGATTTTTTTTTTCAATACATTGGAGGAGCTAGGCCCCACTAAGTTATTCTACGTGTACACGTCCTGCATCGGCCAAGAGAAGGCCAGACAATGTCTAGTTATCAGTGTCACAGTTGAATTTCGAATCTCGATTTCTTGCTTCAAATACTGTCTACTGAACCCATGATCTAAACTCGTGCAAGCACATAATATATTAACTATATGTATATAATACGTAAACGGTAGATAAATAAACTAAAAATATATAATATGTTTAGCGGAGAGATATAGTTTGCGATTGAGGAAGAGCACTTGGAGGCTGGGGCGAAAGTTGTAGCAGTCTTAACCCGAAATATGCCACATATCCTCAAACTCAGAACAGTAGTATATAAACAAATTAAGTTAAGTTTCAAGATAATTTTCCATTGGGTATCAAAATCACAGTTCAATTTTATACAATGACCTCTTTTATAACAGTAGAAGTTAATGGTAAATAAATAGGTTGAGACTTGACATGGAAATTACAGCAAGCCCATTACTGAAAGTACCAGATGACAATGGCAGAACTGCAGAAGGTCTATGATGCCGGCTTCTTTTCGGTTGTCTTACTCCGGAAGGGTGATAACAGAGAAAAATGGCGAGCTGAATCCAAGCAGAAAATAGAATTATGAGTTCCACATTTGATTAATACATAAAGAATTTACACGACATGCAGATAGAACGTTGTACTCACACTTCTGAACAGCGTTTCCAGTACTTGGGACTTCGTCTTGAGATATTAAATTCTTCAAAGTGTAAACTGGAAGAAACATTTTAAAAGGTTAGCACAGGTTACATTAGTTGGTGACAGAAAAGTGGATCGCTTGTTTTAAAATCATCAAAACGGGGGGTTCAACGTCGTATTAGTATATTACCTTCACTTGATGAAGCAATACTTGTTGCATTATCATCCTGCTTTAGACCAACAGCGCTGTTACTGTCTGATTCAAGAGTTCGATCACCTGAAATGGAGGATTGGCTCTTCTTCGCAAATTTCAAGAGCCGTTTGAATCCTTTTGATGGCTCTTTAACTTGAGCCTTCTCTGAACCTTCCTGAATGTTATATACTGTCACAGTCTTCACATCATCAACACGTGCTTTAGGAGCAGGTTCTACTGATGCCAATTCTGAGTTTGCCGGGGGTGCTTTGGCATACTCTGAGTATCTAGTACAGGGTACTTCTATGGAGGAGACACGAGCATATGGGGCTTGATAATAAGGTCTTACAGCAGGATCAATACTCGCAAATTTAGGTGTCTCCTCTACAGAATTTGCTCCCACCTGAAACATACAAAACCAAAATTTAGTGAAGTATAACAATGGATAAAAGTATTAGCTGAGATATTACTATTATCCAAGTAAGCAAAATAAATTTAGTGAAGTATAAGAATAGATAAAAGTATAACAAACGGGGATTAACACAACATTTAGTAAAGAATTAATTGCATAAAGCACTCTGATAAAAGTAATTTAACTTATATGTGCACAATTTTTGCCTTCAAACCTAATTCATGTTGATTGTAAATTATCCCCAGTGACTGAAGTAAAAATATAGATGTTGGAGACGGTGATTTTGGTTGCAAATAAGATAAAAGGGTACATGACGCAGTGGTGTTAACCAAAGATATTTGCTATATTACCTCTTGTGAATTCAGTTGTTCCAGAAAGCGGCCAGGAATAGGATCCCTGACAAATCCTTCAAAGGGTGAAGGCGGTGCATCTATAAAAGCATACTCAGATACCACTGCAGTTCTTTCCCCTCTATCATCAAAATCAGATTGTTGCTTGTGTTTAACCAAATTTTCTACAGATGCACTGGGCGCCAGTGAAGAGGATTTTTCAGACTCGAGCATCACAACAGTCTTCTCAACAATGATTTCATCTCCTTCACTCTCATGTGGAAGTTTTCTGTTTTTCATGAAAGGTTCAGTGCTTTCAGAATTTCCTGAAGGCCCAGAATCATTCACCTTCATTGTATCCTTCACAGCTGACTTTTCAAGGTGTACATCTAAAACTTCCTTGGGTGTTCTAATCTTCAGTTCAGGAAGGGTAGCAGCCTTCTTCTTATCAAGGTCCATGATAGCTGATATTTTCTTGCTTTCAGGGTAATCAGATAGCTTAGACTTGGATGCTGATTCAGAATTACGTACCCTTGGCTTTGATACTGGTTCAGAACGTTGTGCCTTCACTGATGCAACAGGTTTGCTGCTGATTGTTTTGGGCTCAGATAATCTTCTAAGTCTTGCTCTTGATGTTTTTGAATCAGGTGTGACACCATTACTTTCCTTATTGGGATCAGACAATGATGATGCTGATCTAGTCAACCGATCATTTGCCAAGTGTCCATCACTTACTTTAGTGGATTTAGAGGCCTTTTGTGAATCATGGGATTCAGTGGGAGCTCGTATTTTGGTTCTCTGTAAAGGTGATGATGATCCTGGCTCTGTATCACTGAACTTTGATCCTTTAACAGAACTCGGAGATAATTTTGTCGGCAATCTTCTTGTTTGAGAAGAAGGTGCCGCTGAACGAGCTGAACTTGAGCTGCCTCTTGCTGCAATTCTCTTTTGCCTCTCCAATTTCAAAGCTTCTAAGCGTTTAAGGTCTTCCTCTTCCTGTTAAAATGTAAATAAGTTACACATCTAATTCAATGAGAGAATCAAAAAATAATAAAATTTAATGAAGTAATAGTGTGAGATGCATGATGTATTAATGAAGTTTATGCCAAGCACCAGAAAAGCAATGATGACCATGTAGTTTAATGGACTATAAGCCACATCATTATATTGCTGAGTTTCCATTACATCCAACATAAACATGCTGTTTAAGTTTATTACAAGCAGCATGACCATGGCCTCTGGCTACTTTCATACTAAGATTTTTCCCTTAACAGTAGCATATTAAAGGCAAACATACCTTCTCTTTTTTCATCTTCTGGATATCAGTTTTAAAGGATCTTATTTTCTCAGCTCGTGCTCGTGCATCTTCTAGAGGACTTGTCTTTGCCATTTTTCCTTTTCTAATGGGTCCACCAACCCTTTTCTTATCTAAATCCGAGGCAGCTTTTGGCCTACGGTCCTTGTCTGATTTCTGAGGTCCTTTCTTCACATTATT
The DNA here is from genome assembly GCF_001879475.1 of Ipomoea nil. Taxonomy (NCBI): domain Eukaryota; kingdom Viridiplantae; phylum Streptophyta; class Magnoliopsida; order Solanales; family Convolvulaceae; genus Ipomoea; species Ipomoea nil. Next base: position 7,225,805 of record NW_017617116.1, read on the forward strand.
TGTGCCTTCTTTCTTTCCTTTATCCTGAGAAACAGTGTCTTTGACACAAACTTGCATTTCATAGTCCCAAGAGGGGTCATATCCACTGGAACATTTTTCTGCGTCACGTTCAGGTATCAAACCCAAATCACTAGGCTCATAATTAACTTGGCTCCTTTCTCCATGAGAGTTATTTGCTGTGTTTTTAGGTGTTGCCGGAAGCTCAGAATCCATATCAATGGCAGTTCTGTTGTCTGCTACAGTATCATCCAACGTCATTGATCTAAATGGTACTATAAAAGATTCATCAGCCATACCATTTGAGAAGGTTTTCTGCGATTTATTAGTAGCACTTCCAACTCCATTCTCAGCTAGAGGATCTAAGGAATTCCTCATTCGCAAATCAGTTGCTCGACCAGGCACCATAAAGTCATCATTTGCAGTCCTAGACATGACCTTTCTACCTTCTGTCTCAGCAAACTGAATGTCCATTTGACCCACAGTGTTAGCATGCCCCCTGTTAGAAAATAAAACACCATCATTTGATCCCCGGGACAATCTAGACATATTTGTACTAACTTTATGGATGTCATTTATCCTACTATCATGCAAATCATCTGAACCTCGACCACCCAGAGCAATGGGATCATCACCTATAGAATGTTGTTTCCTCCTTACACCTTCGTCTGTCATAAACATGTGATCTTTGTCAGCATGGTTGTCTTCATCCTTCTCTCTGTACAAAAGATTTTGAAAAGCTAACCAATGCCCATCATCTGTTTCCTTCTCGTTGATGGTATCCTCTTCTATATCATATGAATTGAGCTCATTCAAAAACTTTCCACTGCTACCTTTTGTTTTAGATGATCGAGAAGTCGTGTTCAGAAGATCTCCACCATCTGCATTGCTTTCAGAATCAGAACCTGATCCTGAGTTACTATCAGAGGAGTTCTTTGCTTTGGAAATGTAATTAATATTTCGAATGACAACTTTTCCTGATTGTCTTTTTCTAGACCGTCCTGCCTTCTTCCTGTGCTCTTGATACTGTGGGTCTTCATTATCCCAGTCTGGGTCATCCAGGGATTTCTCAGAACTGCCATCTCCGTCCATGGACTGCCTTTTTCCCCCAGTTCTATGCACGACTCCCATTCGAGGGTCCTCCATAGGAGGGTAAGGTGGGTGATAAAAAGAGCCATTTCCTGAATAAGCTTGATAGTATGGCACTCCTTGCACTGGGTAAGGTTGGAAAAGAGGTAAGGCAGAGGGTGGATGATGCATTGCCCAGGGAGGAAACATTGGTTGGGGAAACTGGTTTTGAAAGGATTCTTGTTGATTATTGGGCACCTGCTGCTCTATTCTTTGTCTTTCACCTGGAAATGTAAATACAAAAAACTTGATCACTTAGACACTCCACAGAAAATTAAATGAAATACAGATGTTTACCATCTTGAAGTCATCCTCACAGCTTTATATTATAATGATGCATTGTAATTTAGATTGGCATAACTAATATATCAATAGGAAATTTGAATTTAAAACATTCAAAATAATGCGGGTTTATTTTTATTAGATAAAATTCACAAACTGGGTTCACTAGATCAAACATGAGAATCAAAACTACAGAATACTTGTAGCTTTTGAGAGAGTAAAATTTTATGTAATTTCTAAGATTTGATTCTGAATAAAAAACTATCAAGGAGATATGACATGTTCAACGAGCACCATAAACTCCTTGACAACACAAACCCTAGTGAGTTTGTTTCTTTACCTGCAGTACCATCCATGCTTAATTTCCCATCACCCTCTGAAGCCATCTCACTGGAAAAGACAATACCAGATGCATTCATGATAGAGACATCTGGTTGGCTGGCAATTGCTTCTGTTGCTCCGATTTCAAGCCATTGTCCAGTTTCATGTTTTTTCTTCCAAAGTCCCATGAATCTTAAGCTTGCATCCCTGCCATAGAAATATTTCACAAAACATTTGGTAGGAGGACAAGGAATGGAAAACTTTTCCATGTTTGGTCTGAGAAGAGTGTGGTTAAGAAAGAGAACATTCTAGTCTCTCCATCTTGTTCAACAAAATAAATGAGGCCAAACAGATGGAGGTGCTTTTCCTCTATTTTACTTTCTATATCATGTTAAGGAAAACTTTCACTTGAGCTCCCTTTTTCTATCAGTCAACAGAATGAGTGAATTCATTCTTACCTCAAACGTGAGGCTCCAAAGCAATCAGCAAAGGATACCAGCGGTGCCATGTGATCAATATCAAAACCAGCAGCTACAGCACGTGCAAAGGCCATCCCTTGTTCCTTTTGTAGCACGGATTTTCGTGTCTCAAGGACTTTCAGAAGTTGTGCTCTGACAGACATGCGGATCAAAAAAAATAAAAACTAGAGCTCTTAGATGTCAATCACTATTTGACAGAAATTCAATTGACAACTGTGCTTGAAGAGCTCAGAGAGGCATGTCCTCAACACAAAATCAGTGTGAGAGCACCACACCATATTTTATTCTCTTGTTTAATCTTCAATAGTTTTGTACTGGATGTGTTCATATTACTAGACCTAAGCAAAACTTTACGCTAGAAAATGGTACAAGAAACCTTCAATATACTGTATACTTTGTATTAAACTAAGCTAAATTTTCACCCCAAAAAAAAAATAAAAAAAAATCTCTATTTGACCTTTCTAGATCTCTCCATAATTAATCCATATAAGCAAAAGTATTTATACACGAAAACAAGCATTCCAGAAGAATGTATACCTTGAATTTCCTCCCTGTGAGGCTGAATCACTTTCTTCAGGTTGATGGGAACCAGGCTGCAAGGGATAAACCAAATTTGAAAACATGTGATGGAAGTAAAATGAATGAAAATGGCACTGGATCCTATACCTCATAAAGAACAATAGCTTTCTCCTCATTAACACCTGCTGTTGATTTGTTACCTGTCAAAAGTTTTTGGGTGTCAAACAGTACATTGATTACTTAATGATGAAAGATGCACACTGTGCAACTCAAGAAATTAAAAAATAATAGGGGGCAGATGAGCATAAAAACTGGATAAAGAATAACATAGAGATCCAATTCAGAAATAGTATGCTTGTGGCAAACCACACAAACAGCATTGAGGAATAACTCAAGACAAATAAAGAAAGGGATTAATGAAACTGGCACAGATCGAAGAGGAAAAATCAAAATAAAAACAAAAACTTTATCACAGGTTTGAATCAACATAAAAAGTATAATCAAACTAGAAAGAAAAGCTAAGACTGATAACCTCATTCTAAAACTAACAGTATATTTCATTATTATGAAGTACCTTCCAAGGATCCCAATGATTTTTCCTGGTGATCTTCGACCTGTTGAAGAAATAAGAAATAGCACATTAAGTTCATAACCTTTGATTATATAAAAACCATTTGACTTGAAATAAACTTTTGATAAAGCATCTAACTTGATATACATACATGCCCATGATCAATATCAATTTTCCCCTGTATGGTGATTGCTTCTTCAATCTGTATAATCTCAGATTCTATAGTGTGCACCCGTTCCAAGATCTCCGGAGTGCTCACAAAGCGAATAAACCTATTGAAAGCAACAATTGAACCCAATTATTTACTCATTCTTGATAGACACATTGTGAGGTTCAAACAATTAACCATGCCATGATAGCTATTGCTAACATAGCTTATTTGGCTCTTAGAAGAGCCCAGTCAAAAGACTATTTTAGCAGGAGAACAATAGTCAAAGGTACTAACTTTTTGTTTTGGTTTCTCTTGAGAGTTCAGTGTTATAACTATGATAACGTTTTGTTTTGATATCATTATGCAAAACACATACAGAACCATCACATAGATATGTAAACCTTTCCACTGTCCCCTTTGTAAACCATGATGCATCATTGTGAGATTTTGGTTCGAGCACAATTGAATAGCCAGCCTTTGCAATTTGGTCCTGAGCAGTTTTTAGGTGCGCAAGAAAAGGATCCAACAGACCTGTAGCAATTTTCTCCTTTTTCTCATTAGCAATAATTATTAAATCACACCTGGTAATAAAAAAAACAGTTACAGTTATGTTAGCAAAAGGTCAACCCAGAACTGTATCGCATCAACATCATAATGACCAACAATGCAGATGATTGAATAAGTGATTCAGCAAAGCATGCACATATAGCTATTTTGGAGCTTTCAACACGCAGCAGCATGGTAGGCAAACACGAAAGAAACACAAGTAATTGCAAATACCATAACTTGAAGAACCAATACAGTGAGTCAGTAAATAATACAGGTTTGAAGGATCACTCTCAATTGAGTCAATTCCATTCCTGCAAAGCAACCAAGGTTTATACAACCAGTTTCACAGAACCAAACAGTTAGTCAGCAAATAATACAGGTTTGAAGGATCACTCTCAATTCCATTTGTGCAAAGCAACCAAGATTTATACAACCAGTTTCATATCCAGTAAACAATAATGATCAAAACATGCCACAATCCACAGAGAATAATACGAGTGATAAACAACTAAATTTGTCCAGAATACACTCGACTTAACCTATTCACGCCTATATAAACACGCAATGACCATCATCCGAAGCAACTAGCTCAAAGAATACAAATCATCCAAAGTCCTAGTATCTATTAGTCTTTGGAATGAGAAGATTTACCTAGTTCGGGTAGGAGTGAGCTGAAAGACTACTGAGTTAAGCCGAGTACTTGACTTCATTCTTAGCTCAAGCAGTCGAAACGAGCTCAAACTCCTTCACCGCAAGGGCTTCAGATCTCAAAGCCGATTAAAAAAAACGAACTTCCGAATCTTCGGAAAAGAACAGCTTCACCGCATAGCAGAGACTATTTAACTTATTAATCCGCAAAATGCTCCGATTCACTGACGGCTTTAACTAGGGAACTCCGTCAAACAAATCCTGCGCAGATATTCGAGCGAGAATAGCGACCGTAAAGTAAAACCTCAGAGCTCTGCTTCAATGGCAGCTGAGGTGAAAATGCATTTATTGGGCCTTGAGAGAGAAAAAATGGCCACTCAGCAAATAGCTAGAGTAGTACCCGGCGTAATGGCATATACATACATATATATATATATATATATATAGAGAGAGAGAGAGAGATATATATATATATATATATATATATATATATATAGAGAGAGAGAGAGAGAGAGAGAGAGAGAGAGAGTTCGGCCGCCGACCGGAGAGAGTTGGGACCGGCTGGAGAAATATCCAAAGGAAGATTCGCCGTTGAAAATAGGGGCAGGTAAAATGAAGAGAATGATAAGGGTATTTTGGGGATTGAGGAACTGAAAACGGGAGTTTAAGAAGGAAACGGCATGAGAATGCTTAGATAGTTTTGGAAATTTTGTAGTGTGTAATTACTGAAACGTCCCGCAACGGAACGGTTGATGCCGGAGTGGAGTAAGCGGTGGAGTGTCAAACTAAGACTGTCAAAATAGTGGGCAGTGCTAACTTGCGCCGCGGAGAATTATTGTAATTTGCTGCGTAAATAATTAATTTTATAATTTATTATGCAAATAATAATTAAACTCAATTGTAATTTTGTACGTGAAGAATAATTAATACTCCGTATTAATTTCTTACCCTAATAATTAATTTTTAAACTTATAAGTGAGTCTTTGCTCATAGTTTATTAATTCAAATAAGAAAAATTAATAAAGCAATTCATATTCTCCTCACTTTGATCGGACAAAGAGTTTTTTTCATTTTTTATAAGTTGCTCTCACATTAGTAAGACTCGATTATTGATCTGACAAAATTTATTTTTGTGAGCAGTTTAACTATTTATGCAAAGTAGAGAAATATATACTCTTATTAAACCAACTGAATATGTATTAAAGTATGGGCAAGGTTGAATTATTGGATTAGGGAACATTGGATGCCGATGTTTGTGCAGCAAATGTTTTTAATCTTGCATCAAACCCAAAATCTCGACATATATGCTATTGAGAATCTTAAACTATTTTTTCCAAAGGTTGAATCTCCATATCAAGGACTTCAAATCGATTCGATAGAACATCTGAGAGGATATAAATTATGGATTTTTACTTATTTCTTTTTTTTTTTACTTACTTTTTTTTTTGGTATACTTTGTTTACTTCTTATTTCTTTTTTTTTTTTACTTACTTTTTTTTTTTGGTATACTTTGTTTACTTTTTTTTTTTGTATACTCAGGGTTTCCACCTGGTGGAGCCCCACTCCACTCAACCACACCCTATTTTTGCTGCTTACTGTGCATACACAAAGAGGAGAGCCTCTCGGTTAAGTCTTTGTTTACTGCGCACACACAAAGAGGAGAGGCCGCACCCTCCATGTTAAATCTTTGCTTCCACCTGGTGGAGCCCCACTCCACTCAACCACACCCTATTTTTGCTGCTTACTGTGCATACACAAAGAGGAGAGCCTCTCGGTTAAGTCTTTGTTTACTGCGCACACACAAAGAGGAGAGGCCGCACCCTCCATGTTAAATCTTTGCTTATTGCTTTACTGCGCACACACAAAGAGGAGAGGCCGCACCCTCCATGTTAAATCTTTGCTTATTGCGCATACACAGAGGAGAACCGCGCATACACAGAGGAGAACCTGGGCTTATTGCGCATACACAGAGAGGAGAGCCTCCAGGTTAAGTCTTTGCTTACTGCACACACACAAAGAGGGAGAGGTCTTTGCTTACTATGCACACACAAAGAAGAGAGGTTATTCCAACTGTTGCTGTTAAGACTTGATCTCGGGTCATTATTCTCAAACTTTACTCTTATGACCCACTGAGCTGTCCAAGCAAACAAGAGAATCTTAAATTATATTTTGATCTTTGGTATCACAATTTTTTTTTTGGGAGGAAACACTTATTCACACGCAATTTTTAGTTTTAGAACACTAAATTCGTCATTTATCAATAATTATTTAATTTTGAGACGGATTAAAAAGAAAGTAATTAAGACAGACAGAAGGAATACTTAGTTATTTAAATTAAATTTGTTTTTTCATGCAATTTATGCAATAAAGTCATTCATGCACCGTACCAACAATCAATTCTTACAACAACCAATGTGGTTTTTTTGTTTGAATAAGGAACAGAAAAAGACAGAACAGATATTACATATATATGTTTATATTAATTAATTAATTTATTCTCTCTTCTTATTATCTTATATATGGTCCCAATATGATAACATCATTATTTGAGTTGAAAACTTGTCTCATGCAATCCACCGAATAGCCGACCTATATCATCTCCACATTTTCGAATCGTGGGCTCCACACGGTTAAACATTCGGAAAATGTTAAATATATTTTCATTCATATCACCAGGACTATGTGGTCCAATGGTATCCGGATTGGACTTCCATTTGGAAGATTATAAGTTCGAGCCTCAGTGGAGGCGTTATTGGTTCTCTGTGTTTCAGTAGGTTGAGAAAGTATATAAACAGATAGTACAATGTAATAGAATCAGTAGCATTCAAAAAAAAAAATATCCAACCATCAAAATTCTATAGATTATATTAAACTATCAAGAACCCTAACTCTCCCTAATTTTTTATTTATTTTATTAATGTGTAGGTATAACTATTACTCTTTTTGTCACTTTTATATATACTTACTAATACTGAACTAAATATTATAAAAAATTAAATTATAGATTAAATAATTTGAATCAAGCTTCATCAAATGAGATAGATCGAGATAGCATATATATGTATAAATATTTTGTCTTGATAACACAAATTTAGATTCTAACAAATTTTTATTTTATTTTTAGTTTCTGTAACACAATATTATGTCGTACAACATTATAAAATTCGAAGTTTACAAATGAAAAACGAATCGGGTATATGTTTTCACTCACCCCCGCTCTTTATGTGTATATATATATGAGAGAAAGTTTATAATATCAATCTACACAAACATACATGATTATACTCGATGCAAAAATTGTACTACTCCTGTCTCAAACTACTCTCCACCTTTGCCTACATTTTATTTGTATAACCCTAAAAATGTACCTGCATGATTATACTCGGTACAAAAGGTACTGGAACAGATCGAATGACGAATTTTTATATTATCTTCTTGAAAACTGCCTAAGTAGCATCCTTTTCTCCTTCCCATCATCAAGTCTCTTAAAGCTATGGCACCTAAAGTCATGGCCCCGGGGACTAATCCCAAGCCTGGAGCATAATCTGCCCAAGAAGTTTGGGTCATCTTTGTCTCCCTCTTCTTCTTCATCTTCGACGTTTACCAGTAAGCTTTCCTTCTCTTTACGGTTATAGCAATGGGTCCAAGAAGGCGAGGGCTTATCGTCCAGCCGGCTCATCATCGCCCTGGGGGAAACTGTGGTTATGTCGGGACTGTAGCAGTCGTCGACGACGTCTTTGTTAGAGTCTTCTGTGTCGTCGCTGATGGAGGAGCTGGTTGTGGAGTTGGAGCCGAGGGAGGAAGACCAGGAGGAGGAGGAGGAGGAGGAAGACGACGGAGATGGCGCCGGCGACGTGGAACTCCCGAAGCCGTGGATTTCGCCGGAGATTCTTTGGGCTTTCAGGCGGGCTTGTTTTAGAGCGTCGTCGTCTTGCAGGAGATTCAGGATTCTCTCCGATTTTCTCTGCATCATAAGCCCCCAGTCGAACCTGCATCAAAAATACACCCATTTTAATGTCATTTTCTATGTATTTAGTCCTATGAATATTAACAAAATGACAATTTTAGTTCCACGAGTATTAACCAAATGACAATACTAATACATATGTTTAGTTATTACCAATATTCAAATTCACGACTATTATTTTAGTGTCAAAATCAATCATGCGTGTTTTAAGACTGTCAAAATTTAAAAAATTTAAGGGTATCTTTGTCATTTTTAACTAAAGATCCCAATTTAATCATGAATAAAAAAAATTAAAGTCTTAAGATCGATCCTAATACGCAATTCTCTTCAAAACGGTGAATTGGGATCGATTTTAAGGCTTGATTCATTTGTTCATGCTCAAATTGAAATCTTAATTTAAAAATGACGAAAATACCCTTCATAATTTCATATTTCGGCATATCTTAAACGAATAGGTAACCAACATGATGACTTTTGACACTAAAATAATAGTTGTTAATGAAAATTGATAATAAAATAATAATTGTGAATAAAAATTGATAGGAATTAAACATACGAACCAAAACTGTCATTTTGCTAATACTCCTAAGATCAAAATTGATATTTGCTCGTTTTCTCAATGTTATTCATGAGTTATGCTATAAATTAATCAGAGAAAATAAGATAAGAAAAGTGAATACCCTCTTTCATCCCTGTACTTGAATGATCCAAGCTCTTTAATGATTTCAACATCACAAAGAAACTCTGTTCCTAAATCGTCAGGGCCATGGATTATCAAGAACTCAAGCAACACCAAAGATTTGTACAGCTGCCTCCATTGCATCCAGTCAATTTCATCCAACCTAATAATCATCACATGATGAACACATCCACAATAAGAAAATGGAAACAAAAACAAAACATAATCACAGAAATTAAGGTTAGAAATGACCTCCTATGAAGCACATCAACAATTTTCCAGTAATCTTCACTTTCATAGGATGCCTCAGCAATCATGGTCATTGTTATGTTGTCAGGGGTACCCACATCATTCCCAGTTGCATCTTCAGCCAACCTATATAACATCATAATTATAATAAGTTGGTCAGACTATTAGCTTGATAATCACAAAATTTCAAATTTAACTCTGGGTTGGAGTGATCTATTGGTTTTCTTCGTCTGAGCTGATCAACTTGGGCAATTTAAGCTGACCTATTGACCTTCTTGGTTTAATTTGTGTCGGTCAGCTATAGACAACCTAAACTGGTTTATTTTCTTGTACCTCGATTAGTGACTGCGGATTTCCACCGTTTTCCAAAAAAAGAATAATAATTACAATATGTTCATATATAGATATGAGCTAGAATGAGAGCTTACAGTTCAGCTTGAGTTGCATCTGTCAAGAAGAGTCTGGCAGTTTTGTATTTCTCATGTAGAAAGTAAGATGCCTGTTTTTTTATTTTATTTAAGAAAAGGTTGCCCATATCAGATGCCTAGTAATTAAGGGAAATTTCAATAACTTTTAGGTATATATATATATAGAAATAGATAAATGTAAAGGAAAGATTGCAGGGTAGCCACTACTGATGTGGAGAGAATTAAGGAGAAGTGTTTGCTTGGAACATTGTATGGGTCAAAGGTATGATATAAACCAGAAAAAACAACTAATGGACACTGTCATTTGGATTGTTTGTTTAGTTTTCTTTACCACTTTTTTTGGCATTAAAAGAAAGAAGGATAAACCTGAAACTTTCAACACCCAACATGTGTAAATCAGTACTTCATTAAGTTGGTTGGACATTTGGCTTGATAATCACAATTTAAGGTTTCATGTCCGGAACTGCTTATTGGCCTTATCAATTTGAACTAGTCAGTTATGGACAAACTAAGTTGGTTTACCTCCTTGTAATCCTTTGCCGGCTAAGATCATAAGGTGCGCAGGTTTCACCCAGAACGCACATTCAGTAATTGTTGTAGGCTTTTCTGTAAATCAAAGAGAAAACTTGTAAAGTATAATGTACAACTTTATTTACAAACTACACAACACTTATAACTCATGACACTGTAAAATTTTCTTTTGTTTTCATCTCCAAATTGTGTTTTGTCAAAAATACATAAAGAAGTAAAGAGTACAACTTTATAAAACATAGAACACGATTACTCATCACATCGTAAAATTTTCCTTCTTTCTCATTCCCAAAATTCTTTTCCATTTGTTAAGATGTAATTGTCATCCCAACTCATTAACATCTCACATACTATTGACTTTTGGCATTTGATTATTATATATCTCTATTTATTAACTTACAATAGAGGTAAACAATTCATGACAACTAATATATATATAGCTGAGTTCAAATGAGGACCACTACATTATAGATGACCGTGAGGACTGATGTAGTCGTGTGTCATTAGTCTGTATGTTGTGTGCATGACCGAATGTAGTCGTGTGTCATAATTTGTATGTCGTGTGCATATGTTTGTTAATTAATAGAGCCTGAGTTTGAAACCTGAAGTTTAAATGTATTCTTGTGTGCCATTGTGTATTAAGTTGTGTTCTTGATACTAATTTATCGTGTGCCCGTAATCAGTCCGTACAGTCCTCTATATATTGTGGTCCTCATGTGAACTCAACCCTATATATATATATATATATAGGACCATGTTCTTATTTGAATCACTATAAATATATATATGTGTGTAATAGGCCAAACGAGAACTTGCGCCATGTCCGAATTTGTGCCCTTATAATGATTATATCTTGTACTTCATATTTCTTTCACATTTTAAATCTCTATTGTACACTTTTTTTAAAGGAACAAACCTAATTCATTAAATCATTAATTGGAACGTTTACAACAAATTTCAATGGAATGGTAAGCCATTCTTTATAGTCTAACACAAAAACAACTTCCCTAACTACAGAAAACTTGATTTGCAGACTGTTTCAAAGGTTCTTGGAGGAACTTAAAACTTCTTTAAAGTCATTAATGATTTGGCGAACTAACTCTTGGCAAACTAACATATTCTCGTCTGAAAATACACACCCGATGCTCACTTTTATAATTTCAGAAATTTACTTTTAAGTTACTCCAAAGACAAGCTCATGAATAATGTAAATACTTGAAAATAGAAAAGAGAAAAGAGAAATGACAGTGTAAAAAGAAAATTAGCTGAAGAACAGCACAGAAAAACTTGTGTTCTCAAAGGTAAAAGGTTTAAAATGCAGTTTCCAGTTTTCCACTATCAGCCAAGTACAATAGTTCAAAGACAAATGACAGCAAAACATTGAGACTGGTAAAAAAAAATGTTTCTCTTTTTCAACACAGATTCCTCTCTTATACAGGGGGGGCAGCATTGAATTGAAGAGAGCTAAGGTCTCAAATATACAAACAAATTAAATTCCCTGGGGAGTGAGATCTTTAGCCATTTTCTGGTGATTTTACAAGGCAGTTAAAACTTAAAAGTGAAGAATTATGGGGGAGAAGGTAAATGGCAAACGCGACAGCAACAGCTCGTCGTGGTTTACGGTTTAAACAATGGTGTGAACATAAAATGTGGAGTGACCATTTCGAGTTTTTGACGGTTAATTATTTCCTTCTTCCAGTGCCAATGGTCAGAAGCTCGAAACTTCTGAGCGTGTCGTCACGACCGCCTCTCGTGGCAGAAGTTCGGGCGAAAGACGACGATTTGGACTCAACCCCGGGCTGTAATCTTTGAGTCGAAGATAGACGCCCGCTGCTCGAGCCCAGGCGTCCAGTTCGACTGTCGGTGGGCTCGCCCGAGGAGCTCGGCCTGCTGCTTGACATCACCGCCCTCCTCGAGGCGCTACCAGTCCGAGAAACGCGTCCTCGTTCAGAATCAGCATGCTGAGGACAAAAACGGCAGAATAGAATTAACGGCAACTACGAAGATTGAAAAGAAAAAAATAAACTAATGACACTCACTGCATCTTTGGATGACGGGATATCCTCCGAAGTTCTGTGCCTCGAATGATCACCGTGTAAACCAGTACCGGAGCTATTCCTTCTAGCAAACGCCTCCACACCACCCGAAAACCTATCCCCCCGGACTTCTTGCCTCACTATTCGAGAAAATTATGTAAGTTCTTGGAGTTGTATTCAAAAATATAAACTATAAAAAGTGAAGCAAGATGAGAACAATACCCGGGGTCTTTTCTGCTCTTTCAGCAGATGGTCCGGGGTTCAAAGATAATCTCCCTATAGGTTGCTGAAAACAAATAGTAAAGTAAGAGATAACAAAGATTTGATTTTTACTTTTTTTCTGATTAATAGGAGGTGGAGATATAGATATAGCAAATAAAGACATACTCGCGCTCTAGAACTGGAACCACCGATCTGTGGATATTTCAATATAGTCCAATCGAAAACATAGTCAAACTGATAGCCTGCACCAACGAACAAAAATTGTTAAAAATATGGGAAAAGAACTTTGTTTCAATGATTACGGTTGTGCTTTAAAGAACAAACTTACCTTCTCTAATGAAAAGGTCGCGGAAGAGTCTCTTCAAGTATGAGTAGTCTGGCTTGTCATCAAACCTTAATGATCGGCAATAATGAAAATACGAGATGAATTCGGATGGATAAGATTTGCAAAGCACCTGTGTATAGGTCAACGGATATGTATTCAATAGCGTTAATCACAATTGAAGCATGTGCTGCATCTCAACTAAAAGGCTAAGCTAATAGTAGTTGAATTGCACATTAATGGCTATATGCTCAACACGCCCCCTCACTCACGGGAAGCATGTGCTCCATCTCAACTAAAAGCCTAAGTTAATAGTAGTTGGATTGCACATTAATGGCTATATGCTCAACACGCCCCCTCACGTGAAGCATGTGCTCCATCTCAACTAAAAGTCTAAGCTAATAGTTGTATTGCACATTAATGGCTATATGCTCAACAATCACAAATCAATTATTGAACCTACAGTACCTCAATAGGGGTAAGCATTTTCTTCTCGCTAATCTTGTCGTATTTCTGCTTCTTAGTGCCCGCTTTCAGCCCTTGCCAGGGAAGGCTGTGATACGAGGAATCAAATACGAGAGATATTTACAAAGTAAAATCACTAAAAAAGCTAAACGATAGCTGTTTTCACAAACCTTCCCCTCAAGAAATACATTAGCACATAGCCAAGAGACTCCAGATCGTCTCTTCTGCTTTGCTCTACAAGCGAGAAAAGGAAACACAATTACAAAAACGGAAACCGGGCAAATACAAATAAACGGGGAAAAACTAATATCTTCACCTACCGATTCCACGATGGGTGTTAACACTAGCATAACGAGCCGTGCCCGTTAGGTTCTTGTTTTCCCTATACGGTATATGCTTATGCGTTTGCAAATCTCTATACTTTTTGGCAAGACCATAGTCGATAATATATACCTATGACAAAACAAAACAAAACAAAAAAACATTTTGTAAAGGAACAATCCTAAACCGATTAAGAAGGCATTTGATTTGAAGAGCAGACCTGATTCGCCTTGCGTCCTAAACCCATTAAGAAGTTGTCAGGCTTTATATCGCGGTGAAGAAATCCTCTTGAGTGCATATACTCGACCCTATTAAGCTGCAAATAACAATAATCACCGAAAACGCCACATAAATCACGCCACCTCCATTATATGGCCGTGGTATATATACTTACTAATTGATCTGCAAGCATTAGAACGGTTTTCAACGTGAACTTCCTATTGCAGTAGTTAAACAAGTCTTCGAGGCTCGGCCCAAGCAGGTCAATAACCATGGCATTGTATTCTCCTTCGACTCCAAACCACTTGAGATGGGGAATTCCAGCTTAAAGAAAACAAAAAAGGTATCACATTCAAAAAAGGTATCACATTTCTGAAGATATAGAAAACAAGAATACTTGTGTACTTACTTCCACCCTGTAGAAGCATATAGAGCTTTGATTCATAATGAAGCTGAGGGTGCTTAGTTTTAACTGGTTCCTGGGGAGCTAGAAAATTAGATTCCAGACAACATTGGGATTCGCTAAATTTAAGAAAATAGACATCCTAATTGCAGAAAACTTAATTAAGTCCTGTTAAACAATGTACCTTATGAAACCCTTCCCTACCATTACTTAATCATTCTAGACACTTATGTACAAAATACTAGCATCAAAACACATATACCAGCAAACTAACACCAAAAAGACACTATTTTTTCGATCAAGATGTGATCTTTGAGAAGACAAATATGAAGTTCTTTAAACTACAAGTAGTGCAATCCATTTAATCCACATTTATACAATGAAACTTTAGCTGCAATTAAACCCCACTCACCAGCTTCACAGCAACTTCCTCTCCAGTCTGCACATTAACTCCTGCAACAAAATCACATTTTGATAGAACACCACAATACCCAGTTAATCTTACAATCCAAAATCAACTTGGAAGTAGAGAACAGTAATAGAGATTACCCAAGTAAAGCTCCCCAAAAGATCCACCACCAATCTTCCGGCCCAGCTTGAACTTTCCACCGATCACATGATCCATACTCAAATTCCCAAACACAAAAAACTCAAACTTTCCAATAAAGAAAATCTAAAATCCACCAAAGATGCAACCTTTTCAAATTTTCCCCTCAACCCAATTTCACATTACATCAAGAACACCATCAAAAGCACAAATCTTGTAACTACCCCCAGATCCAGAAAAAAGTCCAACTATCAATAAATTATGCCAGGTATTGCCCAAACCCCCCTACTTTTCTTCCTCAAACAAAACAGATATTGCATAAAACAACCTTAATTCAAATACCAATTATCGATACTTGAAGCAAAAGTAAAATATATCTATCTACACTCCCACCCCGGATAAAAATACTAAAGCCTCTCTCTTTCCGATAAAAAAAATACGGCAAATGAAAAGATAGATCAAGAAAATTATTGAAAGAGGCCCCAGAAATATGCCATCACCGATAGATAGCACAAATCTGGGTCTACAGGCTGGAAATGAGAAGGGGAGTTGGGCTCATGGAGGAAGAAAGGATGAGAATTATAAATAAATATTGCTCCGCAATATTAGTACAATATATGAGTATATAGAGAGATGGAACGAGAAACAAGGCTAGAGAGAGAATCTATGGAGTAGAAATCCGCGGGGCATCGAGACTGGCAGGATTTTTGTGTAAGGAGATAGACAAGTTCCGCGGATGAGAATGAAATGGGGATGACACAAAGGTAAAAGGGCAGTAGTAGTGTGTCCCTGTTCTTGGGTTGTCCGTTTTGCCCTCCTTCTTCCTGTGTTGGTCCTAATTATTTAGGGTCCTTTTGGTAATTTACGCTATTTTTTTTTTTTTTGGACAAATAAAATAAAATCGATTTTACAGTTTTTTTTATATATTTAATTAATTTTCCAAAAGTGCTTTTAGACAAGGTCCACAAAAAAAAATGTAATTTTTAGTTGTAAAATAGGGTAAGAGAGGTATAAATGTATAATTGTGTTTCTTTTGAAAAATTATAAAATTGATATTATAATCATCAAATAAAAGGACTTATATCTGCAGTCTTGTGTAATAGGACAATTCAGCCTAGTCTTGATATACACAAAGTTCTCTTAGACAAAGTTGCAGACGGTGTTAAGCGTTGATCAGGCGGCGGTGGGGGCCTAGCATTTAGGACGTCTAGGTGGTCGAGTAAAATAATAATAATAATAATAATAATAATAATAATAATAATAATAATAATAATAATAATAATAATAATAATAATAATAAGTGCCGCCCTAAACCCAATAAAAAAAAATAAAATAAATAAAATTAAAAAAAAAACTCTCAACCGAGTTAGGCGCCCAGTTGCCCGAGTCGGGCGCCTAGTGAGCCCATCGATTAAAAGGCGCCTATGGATGAAATTTCTCCAGCCTAGGGCGCCTAGACTAATTTTTACAACACTACTCTTAAAAGAGTTACTTTGAATGAAATATGACCGACATTCTTAAGAAAATTATCCCCAAATAGAATTTAACCAAGACTTAATTAAATTAATTTTATCATGCAATGCATAAATACTAATATTGTCATTTTCCCTTTATGTCATTTCTTTCTTCTTCTTGGCTTCAATTCCAATTTGACATCAACATTGATGAGTTGCTATCAAATATGGATCTCATGTGGTCTGAAATAAAAAAAAATCTTGAACATAGAAATAAAACATTTACCTAGTTTAGACAATTGTGATGACAATATATTCAGTATTATAAGCATCATATTTATATCTAATACTAACTTACGGTATATTTACAAAATTACCCTTATATCATATCGCAAGGGTAGGGGCAGAGGCATTGCCTCACACCTCGACCTACTCATCAAACCCAATTCAATAGTGAACCCTCAAAACAAAAGAACTATCTATTGCCCTTCTTGATTTGAACCCATCAATTATATGCAACATAAGCTATTTTACCTCATTGTGATCATTTTTTTTTTTGTTAAGATAATAAGACAAATTTCACCCATATATAACACACCTTCAAATAACATGCTATGAACTCGATCTATGATCTTATAAATCAAAGTGTTGTCGCTCCATTCCACTACATCCCTACCTCTATATCATCTTCTAGTAACATATGAGACATATATATATATATATATATATATATATATATATATATATATATATATATATATATTGTATTTGTATATGGGAGGTGGGTTAGATTCCATATCAGTAATAGTGAAATCACATGATGACAAAGATGTTATGATCAATGTATTTTATAATATTGTTGCAAGTACATAAGCTTATCCTTATCATTAACCAAGTTCTTTTCTCCAATTAATAAAGTTTAAAAGTTAATTGATTGATTGCAAAGCTAATCTATCTCTTATTGGCAGCCAAACATGCAGTCCATACAAAAAAGTCTTGACCCAATTTTCTAACTTTCCCAATCTTGTTTGGTGAACTAATTCCTTTCATATATGTTTGTTTTTAGATTTTGTGGAACAAACAACAAATACATTTCTTTAATTTATATATATTACTTAGCTCGAAGAACATTTTGTTAGTGACAAGAGAAATTTGCAGTCATATTTGAGTGTGTGTAGTGCCCAAGTAAATTTCGCTCAATTCCAGTGTAATAGCCCACGAAGTCCACGAATCATACATGAGAGGTAAATTACACTAAAAAGACCATGTATAACGGGTTCAACCAAGAAGGTGTTAAAAAGTATCAAACTCATAACTTTCTGGTATAAGAATCATGTTCCATCCATTCAACCATCATTTTCGGACTCAACTACATTTTTTCATAATATAATATGCAATGTGTTTTTAATTTTAAGGCTAAGGTATTGTATTATCCATTACTAAATACAAAGTAATATATATGACTTCAAATATTTGTCAAAAAATTAATTATATATCTTAGTTTTGGTAAGGCATTATACATTCACATATTGGTGTAATTTCACATCCGGCAAGATAGATTCTAGAGTAGTACTTATGATTCAAGGTTTTCATGTACACCTATATATTATTATTATTATTTTAGGATAAGTTATTCCTTTGGACTTAAATACCTATCATTAGTGTTTCTATTAAAAAAAAAAAAAAAAAGACACTCTATTCTGATTGAGAATTGTTCACTCATCTCGTATATACCAAATAATGAACGTTAAGTACTTAAATAATATATATTTAATATATTAAAAATAAATATTTATTCATGATCCACGTATAATTTGTTGGGAGTTCTTATGGCACCTCGTTCCACCCGCTCGCTTTGACCGATTACTAATAAATCTTATTTATAAAAAAAATGATTTCTTTGAAATTAATATAGTTTCCTTACGTCGTCTTCAACTACGTATTTTCTAAAAAATATAAAAGTATATATGCAGTTGACACCATAATTAATGAATAAAATCAGAGTACAAATGGAAGGGAAAGTCCATGTAGATGTTGTCTGCTCCTACGTCTACAACGTTGCTATCTCTCACACCTACGCCAGCAAATAAGATCACGCTACGTGTTGACTATTTTTAACAATTTCTCATATATGGGCTATTATTTGTTACACTGATAGATTATTAGGTGTAAATGTTTAATTTGAGATGATATATGGGACCGGTAGCTTGGAAAGACCGGCCATAAAGATGCCTATATCAGCTCACTCTTATATAATAACGCACAAATCACACAGATCAGATATAAATCATACTAAGAAAACCTTAAATCTATCAAACTTGTAACTTTTATGTACAACAGTTATGATCCATCCACTCAAAAGTCACCCATTTTGAGACAGGAGTCTGTTGTGGGCTCCACCAGTCAGTCAGAACAAATTCGCCTGATGCGCGTGAGGCGCACCAGGAGCGCCTAGTAGGGCACGTTAATGCGATTATTTTTTTAATTCAGATTTTGTTTTGTTTTTTTTTCCCCTTTTTCTCTTCCTTCCTATTTTCTCTTTTTTAATCACACATGCAAAAACTTCTCAAAAACCGCAACTGTTGAGGATTCTCATGAGCCATGCAGGAGCACATAGTTCAAAATTATAATATGAACTAGTATTTCTTCTTCTTTTTGTTAGTACAAGTCTTCTCGCTTTGATGGATTATATGCCTGATGAGTCCGTATTCTAATTCCATGACAATGTGGCTAGGTTAGGTGAATAGAGAATGCATTATTGTATAATTAGAGAATCTTAAAATTTGAATGCCGACCTGTACGTGGACGATTACCTATCCTTATATAAATAAGGTTAAGGTATTTGGTTTCACATTATACAAAGTTGTATACAAAGTTGTATAATATTTCACATTTTTTGCAATGTCATAAGTGGGGAATAATGTTACTTGTTTCAAATTTGACCGATAGCACCGTAATTAATAAAATATGAGGGGAATTTTAAAATCATATTCATCACATGAATAATGCATATACATCATTTATTACAGTTGGAATACATATTCACCACAAAATTCAAACTGGATAAATAATTGTCTATGTGAGCCAAATTTCACTGTGACAATTGATAGCTGCCTGTTGACTAATTTAATTGTAGAGGACTTTGCATATGTGATAATGTCCTTATCAAAATCTCATTTATAACAATTATTCCGTATTTTATAATTATATTTAAGAACTATGTTGACTTTCATATCCCATGGAAAATCAAGTTGAATTGAGCCGACAGAGTTCAATTCTTACTAAGGAGGATACGTGATTTAAAATTTTAGCTTTAGAGTTGCATTATCAATTCGCTTATCAACTGTTTAAATAATTGATTATAATCAGTATAAAATTTTTTACCAAGTTTTTGCATGTCATGTAAGACAAAGAAGGACAATAGGAAAAAAAATTTGGGCGCTATTTGTACGCGAGAGACAAACCAACTTGCATGACTCTTGCCTCACAAAAACTCCAATTACTACAACATACCCTCCCCTCTTGCCTCACAAAAACTCCAATTACTACAACATACCCTCCCTCCATTCGGAAGTCTAAACTGATAGTTGGATTGCACATTAATGATTATATGCTCAACAGACTTCATCCAAAACCCCACCCAAAAAAAAATAAAAAATGATTCAGCCTTCTTCTCCCAAAATGTTAAATCTCAACCCCAAGGGTCCCACACCCTGATCCTACAGAGCATTAGCAGACACAATGACTCAACAGTCATGGCCAAATTTTGTTGTGCACAAAGGATCTGTCCACTTTCAGTATAATCCCCACACTGCCACTACTGAGGTTCGAATCTTGGTATCTTCTCCCAAATACGACCTACCGAGCTAGTGAGCTAAACCCGTACGGGCAACTGATTCAAACTTCTAATCTTATAGTTGCATTAACAGTTTGGTTACCACCTAAACTAATGAATTATAAAGAAAGTGGGGAACTGCAGAAAACACCTTGAGTGAAAAAAAAATGTTATTTGCACTTCAAGAATAATAATTTACACAAGATGAAGAAGCAAAAGAAGCAAGGCAAATACAGAGCCCTTTTCTTCCCTCAAATACTTACACTTCAAAGATCATCAGAACTGGAGCATCACAACACAGACTATATAACTTTCAGGAATAAGATCAGACTGTATAAATGTTGTTTTCTGTATGATGGATTCACTATGGTTTTGCCTGACACTGTCAGCAGATTAGAGATGTTTCGATTCCTCGCCTTTCGAGACTTCTAACTGCGGAGGCAACAGATTAAGGAAACTTCCCTGGTTTTGTTGGACAGAACCGGAATCAGAATCTTCCTCTGCAACCATGTAAAACCGACATCTTAGGATGTTTTCTTGCCAACAGTCTACTAGTGTGATAACATAATGGTTAAAAGATGGTGTGTGATTATATGAAAGCGGAACGCTAAATTCCTTACAGACCAAATGATGGTGTACGAGGATTAACGAAAGTCATATGACAGTAAATGATCAGTGTTGTAAAAATCGGCCCAAGAGGCAGACAGCCTAAGGGCGAGGGGATTTCACCCCTAGGTGCCTTTTAGTCGGCTGGCCGACTTGGCACCTAACTCGGCCGAGTTTTTTTTTTTTTTTTTTTTTTTTTTTTTTTTTTTTTTTTTTTTTTTTTTTTAGGGTTTAGGGCGGCTACACCTTATTATTATTATTTTACTGGGCAGCCTAGGCACCCCCGGCTGCCCGACTAGCGCCTAACGCCTTCTGCAACCTTGACAATTTACATTGAACAAAGGGTGAATTTATGTAGGAGAAAGTTGTACAAAGAAATCGTACTGAAAAGGGCCTTCACAGTTGGCCGTTTAGGTCTAGTGCTCTTCTTCTTCAGGTCGGCTGAAAACAGAAATGAGAAGATCAATCCATTTTCAAGTGTACATACAGTTTCAAACATCCTAGTAATACTCGATGAAATTAGAAGTTAGTGAAGGGAAAAGAGAAGGGAAGGGATCTCTCGGGGCAAATCCATAGATCATTTTTATATGGGAATGATAGAATGAGCGACGTACCAATTCCAGGAACTTCGTTCTCGTTCACAATCTCAAAGTTTTTGTATGTATAACCCATAAAATTGACATCCTTGGAAGAGAGCATCTGAAGCAAGAAAAGGGACAGTTGAAAAAGTAAGGACCACCTTAAACATCGGAAAGAATGTCATAATTTGCACGATGATAACCATGTTTTTGGTGGCAACAAACTAGGTTGCTTGGCAGATTCTTAACGAATAAACAGTTTTAGCAAAAAATATTGATTCCTCTTAGGCATACTAACCTTCCTCCATGGACCCGATTTCATTGCCGTTGGAATTTGATTGTCAGTCTGAAAGCAAACCAGACACGACTCAATAAGCACATTACCGAACGATTAAAAGCAAAGCATTAATGAACAAAACCAAAGGTCAGCAACACCGGGACTTATCGACCTCTTCAAATTTCTCAAAATTTTGAGTGTCCAACTCATCATTAACTTCTGGAATAAATGCAGCTTTCATTTGATACAACTTATCCCACTCGATACCTTTGAACCACGGATGAGCCTGAAAAATAGAGATCAAAAGGAAGATACCTAACTCTCTGATCTTTTCAAGTGTAAAGAATACTTCAAAACCGATATATACTCCTTATGTTTTATCAAAATACCTTTATTTCATGAGCACCTTTTGTCCCAAGTCTTTGTTCAACATTGCATAGAAGCCGACGAATAAGATCATGAGCTTCGGGTGATAGTTTTGCCTCTTCTGGAAATTTTAAATGCGTTCGCCAGTTTACAATCTGCAGCAATGAGACAGATATGACTTTCCTGCTTAGGACTGAAAACGGAAATTTGAAGTCAAAGCCTAGAAGATTTATTGCAATCGGAGTTTTCCACAAAATAAATAACCGACTAGTGATCAAATGAGTCCATCCTGTTATATGAGTCCGTGTGGACAGATCTGGGCCATTGAATGCTTGAGATCAATGGCTTAGATTTGGCCAACTGTGCACTTCACTTGCATAGTTCGCGTTGCACAGTTGGCCAAATCTAAGCCATTGATCTCAAGTATTCAATGGCCCAGATCTGTCCACACAGACTCATGGGGAAGGGTGGACTCATGGGAACACTAGCCTAAATAACCGGGTAATGCAAAAACGACATATTGGATATATAATTAAGGGGATGTTTGGTTCATGGAAAATGTTTTTCAAAGGAAAACATTTTCCTTAAAGTGAAGGAAAATGTTGTTTTCTAGTGTTTGGTTCATGGAATTCCCAAAATTTGAGGAAAACAAAATCCTTGGTTGGACCAAGGATTTTGTTTTCCATGGAAGATGGGAAGAAAAAGTGAATAGATTGCCCATTTTACCCTTGCTTTCTCTTTTAATTATATTACTTTTATTAATTTGTAGGGGCATATAGGTCTTTATACTCATTATTCCTTACAATTTCAAATCTAACCAAACAATAGAATTAGTATTCCCAGTAATTCTTTTTCCACCAACCAAACAATGAAATTCATCTTCCTAGTAATTGTTTTTCCATGGAATTCCAATTCCACTTCCCTTAAAATATTTTCCGCGAACCAAACGAGCCCTAAATGATTCTGAACTACGTCATTGCCACTGTAGAGAAGAGGCAAATGGGCCGATGTTGATTTTTACCTTTCTACAAGTAGACATAGGTTCATCTGAATAGAAAGGAGGATATCCCACCAGCATTTCATACATAATTGCACCGAGTGACCACCTGAGAAATCCAGAATAACGTATTTCAGAAGAATAGAAGCTTTTTGTACAAAAAGTAAAGAGAACATATCCAAGATACAGACCAGTCACATTCCATTCCATATCCCTTCTTTAATAAAACCTCCGGGGCAATATAATCAGGTGTTCCAACAGTGGAATAAGCCTACACCGTAAAAATTGTTACTTCATAAGAGATTTCCACAAGATCCTAGTTAATCATTAATAAATGCAAAGCGAAATAAGTCCATAAGAGATTGTGGGCAAGGACGTAGAATCGAGTCCTGATAGCCGCAGTGTGGGAGTTACACCCAATGTGGTGGTCTCCTTGTGGGCACCAGGCACTGGTCCTCCCACCTAATGGGCCGCTGAGTCACCGTGATTTACCGCCTCCACAAATCCTATCGGGCCGGGGTGTGGGGCCCCAGACGAGGGATTTCGGCTTTTGTGGGTAAGTTCTTATATTCTGTCTTATTGGAGAAGGGCTCCTTGTGAGCACCAGGCACTGGTCCTCCCACCTAATGGGCCGCTAAGTCACCGTGATTTACCGCCTCCACAAATCCTATCGGGCCGGAGTGTGGGGGGCCAGGCGAGGGATTTCGGCTTTTGTGGGTAAGTTCTTATATTCTATCTTATTGGAGAAAGCAATTTAAAGTTGTGAACTTCAAGTGAGATAAAGTCAAGAAAGAGAGAACAATTTCAAGAAACCCAAAACTCTCGTGTGAGACATGGCCTAGAAGTGAATAGTGTAGTAAGAAGCTCACAAGCATTCTCCGGTTCTTCTGCCAATGCTGCAGTTGCTCTTGCTGAGTGCGCTTTGGAGGGGCAGGGCGCCCGTCACTTTGAAGGGCACCGCTATAATTATTTCCTGCCGTAAAATCTTTTTCATGAAGATTGCTGCAGTCTAACGGTTTACATAGTCCAAAATCAGACAATTTCATGTGGCCATTTCTATCAAGAAGCAAGTTATCAGGCTTTATATCTCTGCAAAATTACGAAAAGAAAAACATATCAATAATTCCTCTTCAAAAACAGTAAATTATATCTGACAAACAACAGACATTTCTATCCACCTGTGAATATAGTTGTGCTTATGGATAGATTCGATAGCAAGGACCGTTTCCCCCACATAAAATCTCGCCTCATCTTCAGTTAAGGTATCCTTACGCATCAACAAAGTCATCATGTCTCCTCCGGGAAGGTATTCCATTATTAGATAAAGATATTCCTCGTCTTGGAAAGAACAGTATAGCTTGACAATGCAATTGCTGTCAACCTCCGCAAGTAGATTTCTTTCTGCCTTGACATGTTCGACCTGGAAAAGACGAGGGATGGCAAGCCAAAATAAGCATAGACCAAGAAAACCTCCATACAGCCATTTAGAAAGCAAAATATAATTCCACCTGGCCTCTACGAAGCATTTCAGATTTCTTAAGCTTTTTCATGGCATAGACATGGCTAGTTGCCTTTTCCCTGCATATTCTAACCTGAAATACATTACACATGAAACATAAAAAAATAATGCCTTTTGTTGAAAAACAAAGGGTTATGTCTGTTTATGAATATGTGTCTGTATATATATCAATGTTTCTTCATTAGAAACATAGAATTATAGAAATATATTGTAACCTTTCAGTATTATAATACATTTTCTACTTCTTTGATTCTTCATTTTTGCTTCCACCAAACTGGCGGGTGGTTGTTATTCTCCACCCACCAGGCCTTTCAATCTTTCAAATTCAACACGCTTAAAAGTATCTGCAGGCTAGATATGACAGTCTTGGAAGGAGGGGACCGACAAAATTTAAATGTACATTCGTATTTCCATTTTGCTAAGCCCATAGCAGTTTTAAAATAGAGATAGGTCATACCTCGCCAAATGCACCCTTTCCTATCATCGTCAATGGCTCAAAATCATCAGCGCCCATTTTATGCCTTTGACGACGCATGAATTCTGTCTCTTTTTTTTCAAGGTACTTAAGAATATTGTTCTGCTCTTCCTCGGAAACCTCAGCATCAGCCAGTTTCTTTTCCAGCACATTACGCCTGCACCAAAATACAAATATATAATGCATCCCCTTTATGGCAGAGACAACGCAAAGCCTAAGCTAATAGTTGGATTGCACATTAATGGCTATATGCTCAACAAGACGTGACAAAGATTACTGAGAGTACAATGGACGGATGACTAGAACCATACCGTTCCCTACGCTCCTGCAGACTCTTCATTTGCTCCTTGTAATGCTTTTCGATATACTGCTTTGCAGCAGCAACCTTTTGCTTAGTGGCATTCGATGGCGCTTCATCGTTGGCACCCGGTTTCTGGCCTTCCTTCCCATTACTAGCGGTTTCCTTCTTCTTCGAAGGCTTCGGCTTTTCTTTGAGACTAAACTTACTAAACCACCGCTTTGCAACCTCCATCCAACCAAACCTTATCCTCAATTTAGATGGATAATCTTAAAGCCAAATGCTACAAATCTACAATCCAAAATCTTTGCTTTCCTTCCAAACCAAGCATCCCAGACATCAATTTAAATTCCACTAATGCCAAATCTGAACTCTGTGCTCAAGAAACAGAAAAACCTTCAATCAATATATGGCAATGGCAATCCCAGCTTCTCTTTCCAAATGCAGCATCAGATTACTTAACTATACATAATACACTTATATATGCCAATATTGTGTATGCATATATATAAGTAATATAAAATACAGAAAATACAATTTGCAGAACAAAATTTCAAAAATATGTTAAAGAGGACCCAAAAAAGCAACCAAAGTTCGATCCAAACCACAAGAATCTCAATCAAATGGGATAAGAAACCAACCCAAAGAATCAAAATGCAAACTTTACGCGAAATCTCAATCAATTCCAAGTTAATTCTTACTCGAAACAGGAGAAAACAAGAAGAAAAAAATCACCAGAATTGAGATGCGCTTTGGGATGAACTCTTGAATCAATCGAATAGGCGGAGAGCACGGAAAGAGAAAGCAGATATACCGAGTTAACTCAGTAAAGCACTAGTTCAGTTACTTCTGTTCAAATACAGTTCTGAATTTTTGAAAAACCCAAAAGATAAAAAAGCAGAGAGAGAGAGAGAGAGTGAAAGTGTGTTTGGTTGGGAAGAAGACCATTTTATCGTGGGGGGGCCTGTGGTGGCATCAATTCACCATAAACACACACACATCACGCCTACTGCGTGAGAGAGAGAGAGAGAGAGAGAGAGAGAGAGAGAGGGGAATTTTTTTATTTTATTTTATTTTAATTTTTTTCTTTTTCGGCCATCGTTTCAAAGGTTGAATGACTATTACGGAGCTCCTAAGAAACGTAAAAATTTCGACTTGTGAACACTAAACAGAAGAAATCAGATACTTACCCAGAGATCGCCATTGAAGCCTCGATATCTCGCCGGGAAATGTCGCCGGAATCCACGAGTGGGTCCAATGAAAAACGGCGCAGTGAATCTTAGTGCGCACGTATCTGACCGGACGCGTCGTGTACGGACATGGAGGTATGTGGCGAACTCCATTTATAACTTTTTTTAAAAAAAAAATACTTTCGTGATCCCAATTTTGTTCAGGTAATTCTAAACTCACAATTGCCACAAAATTTCGCCTCTAGAATTATTATAGAGGTAAATCACGAGTGACACAATAAACCTGCCAGTGAAACCTTAGTTTTCAAGCGCGTACAATTGATCAAATCCACACATTCCATCCTCCTAGACCCTTTTCCCATTAACGTTTCTAGTATGATTTGAACCGCTACATTGTCGCCTCCTATCATGACTTCAAGTCAAGAGACGTACCACTATACTAAGACACGTGTGGCAACTCTCTTTTCCCTGGGACAAAATGACGGATAATACTAAATTAATGGCAAAGTTTTGTCAACTAGGCAAGGGAAGAACATGTGCAATATGCACGATCGAATGAGTAAATGTTAGTAAGAATTGAACAAGTGATCTTATGTGTGAGAATTATGTTTTAATTTACTTATTGATAACTCTTTCGAGATAAGTTCTATTTGTTTAAGTTATAATAATCATTATCATATAATGGACACTAAATCATCGTGATTTATTCTTTTATGATCTTGTCCCATCAGAATGTGAAATTTAAGATTAAATTATGAAAATGTCTTTACTTGCATTAAATTTCTTTTGAATTTCATGCGATGGAATTTTGAGAGAGTAGACTTTAGTTACTATCCCATGAAGTCACTTGTTTAGGTAACCACTATTTAATGCTCAAATGCAACTACTCATGTTCCACTTGCATGCTACTATTGACAAAAAGTTTTGTTTATAAGTTTTTCCTCAATTAAGAGTACAAGGTGGGTTTCATCCATAACGCACATTCAAATAACGACATATTAATTTTATGTTACTGGTGAATAAGTCGATGTACAATATATATATATATATATATATATATATATATATATAACACTAACCAGAAGAGGGTTTTCAAACCTGAAATTATAAATCTAACGAAAACAATGAAAAGATCTAAGTTGTATGTAAAACATACTTTCCTTAAAATCAAGTCGCTACCCTCGATGATGCTAGGAGTGTTGTAGCACCAGTCTCTCAGAATGAAATATATTAAGACCTTAAGTCTGAGCACTCAAACAAAAGGTCTGACGAACTAGAACAACATATATGCGACACGTCTTTATAAGAGAATGAAAATTTATTAGGCATTAAATATCGTATTAAGCATTATACATATGTTTTCAAAAATTTTAACTTTTTTCAAAACAGTTAAAAATTCTTATATCAAACGTGAATATCATATTGTATGAAAAAAAATGGAAAAAACAAAGGAAGTGATAAAATACTCCCAATTTGAAAGTCAAGGGGTTATTGACCTTTAAATTTATTGCGATAAGGATAATGTGGCTCAGATTTTGGGAGTGACACAAGCCCCGAATTTTGGCAAGTATTTGGGGCTCCCCTCTTTTGTTGGAAGACACAAAAAAGCAGTTTTTGCTTATATTGAGGATAAAATCCGTCAAAGGATTGGATCATGGAATAAAAAACTGCTCTCGCAGGCAGATGAGGAGATTTTATTGAAAACTGTAGCGCAATCTATGCCTACGTTCTCAATGAGTGTTTTTTTGCTGCCTATATCCGTGTGTACGGCGATAGAGAGAATTATGAATCGGTATTGGTGGGACTCTGGGACTGACAGGCGAATACATTGGAAAGCATGGGACAGGCTGTGTATCCCTAAGAAGTATGGGGGGTTGGGATTTAAAGATTTGCGTGCCTTTAATCTAGCAATGTTAGGGAAACAGGCATGGCGGATGTTGACCAAGCCTGAGTCCTTGGTGGCGCGTGTGTATAAGGCTCGTTATTTCCCAAAAGGGTCGTTTATGGATGCACAAGTGGGAAATAATCCTAGTTTCTGCTGGCGGAGCATCATGGCAGCAAAGAGTATAGTTTGTGGTGGGGTCAGGCGCAGAGTTGGTAACGGGGAGTCTACACTCATATGGACCCACCCTTGGTTACGGAATGATCATGACCTTATGATACAGACAGAAATGCCACTACAGTTGCAAGGAGCCAGGGTCTCAGGTTTGATTGATCAACAAACTGGAAATTGGGACCCCTCAATTTTAACTGACATATTTCAACCTAGTGATGTAACAGAGATTTTGAAAGTACCCATCTCACTGGATTATGATGATACCTGGTACTGGTATGGGGACCCAAGAGGGGAGTATTCTGTTAAGAGTGGATACCGACTAATAGTGGGAGAATATCAAGGAAATAATGGGGTATTTACAAAATGGCTACACCTATGGAAACTCAAAATCCCACCAAAATGGAAAATGTTTCTTTGGAGAGCCGTTAGTGATATATTGCCTACCACTACAAACTTGCTTATAAAGAGGGTGGATGTGGAGCCACAATGTGCCATGTGTGGAATATCTTAAGAGGACACAATGCATGCTCTAGTGTTGTGTGATTATGCAATAAACATTTGGGAAAAATCTAACCTCACGATCCCCAATATAGTCACAAATGTTTTTCATGATTGGTTTGGTGAACTCTTAAATGTTCTAGACTTTGATGGAATCTTATATGCAGCAGCAATTCTATACAATGTTTGGAGAGCAAGGAACAGGCGGTCTAGGAGGCAAAGTTACCACGCCCCGAGGCGGTACTCAAAACCGCTGCTGCTGCCGGTTTAGCATGGACGCGGGCACATCCATTGCCCACAGCCCGAGCTGTTGCGCTGCCAACTGGGACGGTACAACCGCAAGGGGGATCCGGGCTGCATGGTGTCGAGTTGCATGCTGCCGAAACATCATATGGTCTGCCCAGGAGGATATGCCGTGTGGATGGAGGATTTATGCAAGGGACGGCCCGAGCTGCATTTGGGGCGGTCTTGCTAGATATGAACGGAGGCTACGTCTCGGCATGCAGCGGACCGTTACAAGGATGCTCCTCGCCACTCATGGCCGAGGCGCTCGCATGTAAGGAGGCTCTATCGTGGTTGAAGGATCGAGGAGAACAGAATGTCGAGATATATATGGACTGTTTGACACTACATCACTATCTTACTACACCAACCGTTGTGCTGCGCACATACTTAGACTATGCCATTGACAGCTGCAGACTTACTGCATATTTATTTCAGTCTTGTTCGTTCCATTTAATTCCTAGATTAGATAATTATTTAGCTCATGCTTTAGCAACTACCGCTTATCAGCAGTCTGCTACTATATATTGGAATCTGCTCCCACCAGATATTCTTTCGGCCTACTTTTAATGAAGCACCATATATTTTTCAAAAAATTTATTGCGATAAAATGAGATTAGAATTGAAGTATAAACGACAGATATGTGCGACAAAGAGGAAAGCAAAAGAAAGCATCGTACAAACGCGGTTGCTGAGCTGTAACACAAAGCCATCACAACTGAAAGCAAAAGACAGTTGAAGAGGAATAATTACTTCCATAATGAAATCCACTTACCCTACTCTTGCACCTAAATACATCTCTAGTTTTTTAATTATTTTTTAAAATACAACGAAACATACAAATAAATAAGATTATATGAGAGTTAACTCCAGCAAAATTAGTAAGATTGTTAATTTGATAACTACAAGGTTACAAGTTTGACTCTTGACGGGAGCAGTCAATTGGTCTTTTTGATTTGAGCCGGTCAATTATTAGCAACTTATGTTGGCTTACATTTGATCGTGTGATTCTTTGCTGACTAGGGTCACAATACAAGATTTACTTAATGCATTTTAGTGTTGCTTACTTGTTCTATGTGATTTTTGAACTGATTGTCTAAACAGTCAACAACTAATTTACCAAACACCTTCTTACAATCTACTAAAGTTGTTAACTAATTATACTCCATAATCAACCCAATCAACTAACAGCTATAAGTTAACAGCCATTTACCAAATATGGCTAATATGTTGCCAATTGTTATAAGGAGAGCAAATTGTAATGTTTTAATAAAGTCTTAGAAGAAAAGTAAAGGCAAAGAGACATTGGAGATATGTCTGCCTGAAACGTTGGAACGTGGCCGATCCGTGGGGCCCATGATCAAACTCTTCTCCCTATTTTGGGCCTCACCCATAATCTTTGCTCTCCAACTTTTCTTCTCAACTCCCTGCATTTATTGCTATTTCTCCTTCTGCCCCTTCACAAACGAAAATTCTTGCTTGTGTTGTACGGAGCGTATGTGTCTGTTCTCGATGATGATAATTATTATTGTTATTATTATTATTATTTTATCATCGAAGCGCTTTTCTTAATCTCAGAAATTGAGAAGTCAATTTTATCTAAATGAGTAGATAACACGTAAAGCGTTCTTTCAATCATCTCATCAAATTCAGTAATCTCAATATAGACAAGTGACGTGATTGATCTAAATGAAAATCATAGGACTCTGACAATTTTTGGGAGGTCAAAAGGTATAAGCTTTTCAATTGTAATGTTGTGACCTCATAAAAAAAATCAAGTAAGCCAAATAAAGGTTGTGTTGGTTGGGTTGTTGGTTTGGTAACCATAATATTTCAAGTCTTATTTTTAGTGTAATATTTGAGTCGGTCTACATAATATTAGTTTGGTGAATAATATTTTAGAAGAAAATAGATTTTACTAATTAATTTGTTGACCTTAAAATTCAAAAAGGCAAAAAAGTTTTTTTTTTTTTTTTTTTTAACCCATGAAAAAAGGATTTAATGAAACATAAAGTGCAATTATAGAAGTTGGTGAGTTGTTACTTTGGGTTGAATGATTAATAATTTGTGGTTGGATAATATAATTGTAGCATGATACTTTTGTTAATTGCAGGATTAACATGCTTAATTCACGGGTCTTAATTACGCAAAGATCGATCTAAAGGATAAGATTAATTAATTAAGCACGGTTCAATTCAACTTGGGATTAAACAATTACACTTTCACTCAGGTAGTCAGATCTGATTCCACATTTTCAAATAAAAGTTTAATGTGTTTAATTATTTTGGGCGATAAAGGGATACCCACAGTCAAACAACTAGTAAGTAGTAACTAAGGGTCTGCATTGATAAAATCGTAAATTATATTATTGTATAATAATATGCAAATTACACAAGAAATTTTGGTAAACCATACTAAGAAGACCTTGTGAGATGAGCTTGACTGAAAGGGTGTTTCGGTAATACTTAATTGATGCATTAATAATCAACATTAGATGACATCTGTCTCCATGTTTTTTTTTTTTTTTTTTTTGAATCTGTCTCCATGTTTTTAAATTGCTAATTTCGATTGTTGAAACCGACTCTATCTAGAAAATTCACATAGGATCCTTTTGTGAACAAAGGGGTTTTTTTTTTTTTTTTTTGGGGTAAAAGAAAATTATACAAATAATGTCACTTCATGGATGAATTTTTGTGGAAATTAAAAGTAGCGTTTTTGAATAATAAAAACAAAACAAAAGAAAAACTGGTTCAGAAGCGCATGCATGCAATGCCCTGATAACAGGGCTGAGTAGTGGAGGGATGCCCTAAAATTAAGGGCATTAAAGGGGGACCAATGGACCATGTATGCCCCAATTAGGTAGACAAAAAGAGGGCAAAAGTTGGCAATGGAAATTAGCTTTCTTTTCACACACTATATAGTATATATATACACTATTTGAGGGTCACCATCACACATATATACCCATGGCATTATGGCAACGCTACCCCATTATCTCCAATTGAGGCAGCCAATTAATAGCTGTTAGCACACACACACATTCCTGCATGCTTAGAGGAATGAACTTTTTTGTGCTTATACAATGCACAATAATCCACCATTTATCCAAATGTGATCTACATTATATTGACTCTATAAGAAATTGTTGAGTGATACTTTTATCTAATCGTTTGGACTAATTGATTACCTGTCATTAGCAGTGGGTGGGGGGCAGGATGTCCCCGGCCCCACCTACACTGCGCGTCATTTGTGGCGGGTGAGTGACACACGTCATTTGTGGCGCATGAGTAACACGTGGCAGGCATCTTTTCAGATTTCTTTTCATGGGCCTGTGCATAGCGGGAAAAAGGCAACTCGATGCTTAAAAAAGGGTCTAAGTCCGGTGAGGATGACGCATGGGAGGAAATGATTATTGGTGACAATAAAGGGTCTGAAGTGAAGGAGGGCTACCTCGCTGTTCATATAACTGATTGTCTCAAACCAAGAAGGCCAATAGACTTTCCATAGAGAATCGAATTTAAAATATTGTGATTATTAAGCCAATTGTCGTTTAATTTAGTTGGGGTTCTCCCATAATGTTACATAACTAGAGGCTATGATATGGGGAAAAAACAGATACAACACTTAACCATATGCACAAGTCTTGTGGTTTAATTTGGGTTTGGCCCATGAGGGGGACAAAGGGGAATACATGACACAACACTTATACATTCTTCCTGTTCTTTATGCTGTTATCAGTTCAATCATTTATATCCATTCCCTTTTCAGTTTTGATTTAGTTAGTTACAGGCAAATTACATATGTTTGTGATGTTGGATGGCAACCAGTTGTCACCTTTAATTTGACTTCACTTGCATCATATCAAGACATTGCATGTGCATGCATGCTTTCAAGTCAAGTCTCTACATGTGTTTATGCCATTAATCTTCATGTATATTGTGTACTTACATTCTTGTGATTTACACTACATACTACTAGAACAAGAGTCAAAACATAACTGTTTGAGTATGACTACCTGATAAGACAATGCATCATAAGTATTCATTATTAGTTCTTTGATTTAAGAGAAATCCCGTAGCTACTATCTGAAAGTTTACTCTGGGTAACTGAACCTTAGCTAGGTGACAAATGATCATAAGGAGGCCGGTAAACCAGCTTAAGTTGCTCATAAATCATAGCTGATCGGCTCAAACCAAGACCAATATAATAAACAGTTTCCATGAGAATTTGAAACCTTCTCGTTAATTAAGCAATTGTCTAATCCCGACCAACTTAGTTGGGGTGAATCTCGATCTATTCATTATTATTGCTTGAGCCAATACAATTGCTTATCTAACCTTGATAAGCATATATATGATAAAATGACAAGGCAAGCAAAACAACACAAAAAATTAAGTGACAATTAAGATGGTAGCTACTCCATGTCTCCATGATTATTGCCTTGTTGGTGATGATGGGATTGATGCCCACTTACCATGGGTTTGTGGGAATCCATTATAAAGGAGGGAGAGGCTTCAAGCTCAGCCCTAAGATACATGCATTTGTGCTATCCATTTTTGGACCACAAATTGATGATAAACAACATTTATTTATATTAAGTTGACATAAAAATAAACAATCAATGAACTAGCTAGCTAGCTAGCCAGCCCATGTATAAAACATTGTATATATGTTTAGTGAAGTCTTTGGGCTCAAGATGCATATATGCTCCAATAACTATCAACTCTCATAATCCATGGAAAAACTACATATATGCATCTTCAAAGCCCACAACTATAGAAATCATTGAATTTACATTCAAGAACTGCCATGGCTTTCAGCCTTTCATCAATATGGATGTGTCTAGAGTTTCAGACTAGCTATTGCGAGTGGACAAATTTTACTGTGGACCGTGGTCTATGTAGCAGCATGCTAGCGTGGACCATGAAGTATGTATCATTTTAATTACACTTTAGTTTCATTTGTCAATATTGTTATGTTTTTTAGCTTCATTTTTCCTCCACACTAGTTTCATTTATAGTGATACTAAAGTATCATTTTAATTCTACTATAGTTTCATTATACATTATTGCTTGAGCTCTATTTTTTGTTTCATTTTTCATATACACTAGTTTCTATGTTATTGTATGACTTTGGTTTTAGTTTCATTTTCCATGCACACTAGTTTTATTATAACAATACTAAAGTATCATTTTAATTATACTACAGTTTCATTTAACAATATAATAATGTACTTTGTTTTTTAGTTTCATCTTTCACACACACTAGTTTCATTATAATAACACTAAAGTATCACTTTAATTCTGCTACAGTTTTATTCGACTATCATGGTCCAGATAACGATGTGTGGACCATGGTCCACTGAATAACAACTGTTGCGAGTGTGAATGGGTCGTTTTGGATGTATTATCTATCATATATATAATTGAAGCTAAGGTTTTGCAGGATTATATTAATTTATGTTTGGACACATTTATGTAAGTGAATATGATGTTTTGGTTTTGGGCTTGTTGATTTTTTGTTCGGATATAGATAAAACTGTTATGTGTGAGTAAGTGTGAATGTGTTGTGGGAGTCTTGGATGGACACACAATTATGGCATGAGTGTGAATGGGCTGTTGGAGTCTTAGTATATAATATAGACACAACCCTGTTTAGGTGCAGGATCATAAATTTTGTTTGGATGCATATATATAACTATGGGTAGATGACATTTTTAGCTGGTATCCGCTATCTGAAAGCTTCGTAGATTATTCTTCCAAAAGGTTAAACCCTAACCTGACAGAGTATTTGGGAGGAATCTTCCTAGATTATTGATATATAATTGATCAGTTCAAACTAAGAATGTCAATAAATCACTTCCACGAAAAATCGAACTTGGAACCTTATTGTTATCAAATCAATTGTCTAATTAACTTGGTTGAGGGGTTGTTCCCATGATTGAGATCGAGCCTCCGTGGAGGCGTTGTTAACTCTTTGTGCTTCATTAGATTGAGAAACTATGTTTGAACAGATACTATATTATAATGTAATAGAGTCAGTAGCATTAAAATAAAAAATAAAAATTACTAACATAATATTTTGTTCATTATTGGTCCACAGCTGTGTGTGGATACACAAATAATATAATTTTAATATATTAAAAATGTACATTATATTCAGGGAAAGTACATTATTCACTGCTGGAAATTATGAAATTTCCGACCATCTGAAAGTGATTCACGGCTAGAAATTATAAAATTTCCGACCACCTGAAAGTGATCTTAAGATCACTTTCAATTGGTCGAAAATTTCATAATTTCCAGCAGTGATTTGAGTATTGAAAATACATTATTTTATATAATGTACATTCAATACACGAATAATGTACTTTTAATATATTAAAAATGTATTTTTTATTATGGTCCACGCAATAATTTACCGGTCACATCTAAATTATGAAACGGTCCGGGCATTAAACTTTGTTAAAGTAATGTCCACCTTAGGTACCATTATTGGTGTGATAATAATTCAACTGTGAATTAAACACTGAAAGAGTGATCATTTTTATTAGGGCTGTATTATATTAGATAGTTCATTAGATGGAATAATTCGTCCCCGTGTCGCTATGATATTTATGAAAAAATCTATTACTATTTTTTAAATGTACGTTTTGAGTGAAGCTCGCTAACATATATATTGAAATCAGTGTTATGCAGTAGATGCCTCGTGTGGCACGCGCAATGTGAATCAGAAAACCCTTTCAACACCAATATAAAAAAAAAAGCATGGAAGAAAAGCATACACTTTAGTTCCTTTACATTTGGCACATTGGCAAATACAGAAAAAGAAGGGATGCTAGTCCATTCTTTACTGTCCGACTTGAAAATAAAACTCTTAACCAGTATTACCATATTTGCAGACCGTTTAAAATAATATAAAAAACAAACATTAGTGAATTTATTTGCTATTTCTTTGAGGTTCTGAATGATAAATTAATATTGTAGTTAATTCAATCAATTCTCCTTTTGAGTACATGCAGCCTTATCTCTCACAAGTCTTTATGTACTCCACAAAAACTTCTGTTGACGTGTGAAATTGGGGCAGATTCAGAAACTTTTTTAGTTGGGGCAAAAGAAAAAAAAATAAAATGAAACATTTAGAGGGCGAGTTATAAATTAATCTTAATTAGAATACATTAAAACGCGATAAAAAAAATATTCAAAACAAGTCAATTAGAATTAAAAATTAATCTCATAAACCCAATAGGATAATTTAAGTGGCAAATGAGTTTTTTTTGTGGGAAAAATTTTGTGATAACCCGGGTACTCCCGTAAGTGCTGATTCCCTTTAGGCCAGCTCTCGTGCTTCTTGAAGCGAATGGAGAAAGACCCGAATCACCTCATGATTTAAAAAAATAAAATAATAATAATACAGGAGTCCAGGACACTTCATAGTGGATCCGCCCCTGCGTGTGAATGCAAGAAAAGGGTGAACATGCACAGGTTGGGGCATGGGGCATGGTACCTTCACTCTTCCATCTTTTTCTTTTTATAAAAAGAGGATAAAAAAAAAAAAAAAGAGTAGACTCTGATAAAATTTGCCTAAAAGATGATAGTGTACCTTACTAAAGATGCTCTAAAAGAAATTTCCAAAAGAAAATCAGTTGTCAGTCCAATAAATGAACTAAACTGTATCAGTCCAGACTCTTTTCTTTCCCGCAGCTGAAATGTCAATTCAAACCTGCCTCCCTGCCACCACTTTTTTTTTTTTTTTTTTTTTTTTTTGGGATGAATAAAAAATTCGATATAAGTAAGGAGTAAAATACAAAATAGAAATTAAAAGGAATAAAGGTCAAATAGGCTATTGAACTGACCACGAAAATGTACTAAGTCACTGAACTTAAAAAAAATTTATAATTGAGTTCCTAAACTAACCAATTTTATTCAATTTATCTATTTTTCAGATTTTTCATGTTGTTAATAGGTTACCTCTCCACCTAGGATACATATGTGGCATTTAAAAAGAGTAAATATCTAAAATGGTCCATCGACTATAGCTAAATTCACAAATTGGTCATCGACTTTCAATTTCAACCAATTAAGTCCTTAACTTTGTAATTTTGACACAATTTGGTCCTCCATCTATTTGACCATTTGTTGACCGTGACCGACGATCTCCAGAAGAACCTTCAGCTCTCGTCGGACCACATGGAGGCCTCCAGGATGACGTTGCACCGATTTAGAAACACGTCGTCTTCTTCGCTCTAGTACGAACTCAACTACATTGAATCCAAAGGGAGGATGAAGAAAGGTGACCGGATTTGGTAGATTGCTTTCGGCAGTGGATTCAAATGTAACAGTGCGGTCTGGAAATGCAACCAGAACCTTAAAAACCCGACGATGGACCATGAAATTACATATATATCCTAAAAAATCACAGTCAACAAACGGTCAAATAGACAGAGGACCAAATTGTGTTAAAATTGCAAAGTTAAGGACTTAATTGGTTGAAATTAAAAGTCGAGGACCAATTTGTGAATTTAGCTATAGCCGAAGGACCATTTTGGGTATTTACTCCATTTAAAAATAATAATTTATTTAAAAAATGTCACATATGCATCCTAGGTGGAGAGGTAACATGTTACCAACATGAAAAACTTGAAAATGGACAAATTGAATGAAATTGGTTAGTTTAAGGACCCGCTTGTAATTTTTTAACTTCAGTAACCTAATTGCATTATCGTGTGCAGTTCAATTATTTGACCATTATTCCAAATTTAAAATACATGCATATAATATTATTCAAAATTTAAACTTTAAAGTTAAAATTTCTAACAAAGAATAGTAGGATAGGGTTATTCATTATTATGTTTGGCGAACTCTACTTTAGCAAGGGGGGGGGGGGGGGGGGGGGGGGGGGAGAGCCTAGAGGAGTTATTGAGTGTGAATTATGTGAGGTAGACAATAGAAATTATATTTGGTTCCAAAAAAAAAAAAAATAGAAATTATACATGCATCATGATGCCACACTTTAATGATATTCACAAACACCATAATTGTGTGCCAGGCCACCTGCCTTGT
This sequence comes from Ipomoea nil, assembly GCF_001879475.1. Lineage (NCBI taxonomy): Eukaryota > Viridiplantae > Streptophyta > Magnoliopsida > Solanales > Convolvulaceae > Ipomoea > Ipomoea nil. The sequence goes on from NW_017617116.1 coordinate 7,264,332, forward strand.
CATACAAATTGCAGTAAGATGTACTAACTCTAATTAAATGCCCATTTATTTGGTAATCAATGAGTTTATCAACCCAAAAGTTAATAATATGAGAGGTAAATTATACTAATAAGATTAAGAGTATGATTTAATTAATTACTGTAAGGTTTTATCATCACTAAAAAACAATTTAATGTATAAATCATAATAAAATTCCTATAACGTTTCGAGTCCCATCAATGATTATTAGAAAAGTAAAAAATATCAAGTTAGGAAGAAAATTAAAGAAAATGGAGTCCCACAGTCTGGTAGATATGGTCAAATGCCAGTGGGCACAATAGATTTGTCCATATCAATTTACATTGGGCATAATCTCTATACTCGGCTGTTGAGTAATAACATTGGTACCTTATCTCAAATAAGACCTACTGAACCAGTGATCTAAGTCCGTGTGGACAAAGTCCATAAATGCTATTCAAAGATATACCTAGTATATGATATACTTTGGATGAAGTTTGATTATCTATGTTTACATGACAAACTTATAATATTATGATTACCAAACCAATTATCGACCAATTAGGCTGGCTACCAAGTTTTCCTTCTTCCTCTATATATAAAAGGGGAATGAAATCTGTTCCTACACCATCTACCAAAACCCTTCTCTTCACAACTCTGATCTCTCCTTCTTCAACCAAAAAACAATGGCCATTCCCGCCGTTTCCGTGGCGCTGTCGAAGTTCAACGACGCTCTTTCCGAAACTCAGTGCGGAGCCGACGAACACGTCGAGGAGCTGGTGACGGAGCTAACATGGATGCAGTGTTTCCTGGTCGACGGCGAGAAAACGGCGCAAGGCCGGGTGAGAACCGACATCTGGTCCTCCGCCATCGAGCGCCTCGCCGTGTGCGCTCAAGAACTAAACTACGGCTACGGCGGCGGCCACTCTAACAAGTCCAGGGACTTCGCCAACCTCAACGCCCGTTTCGCCAGCCTCCGGGCAAAAATCCAACCTTTCCTCACTTGTCAAGCTCCCTCATCGGGTTCTGCAAACACCCCCCCAGGTTCATAACTTATCCATCTTGATTTCTTTAAGTTTGGGCATGTAGCTAATTAGCTAATTAACATGATAAAGTGTAAATGTGTGGCAGATTTTGGACCTGGGATTCAAATTCCTAAAGAAATACTGGTCGGAGCATGGGGAGGTCCCGGTGGAAATAAATGGGATTTCAAGCCTAAAGGGCTCATCAAACAGATAACTATTATTCATGGTACCGTCATCGACTCCATAACTTTCACCGGCGTGAGCGCCGACGGCCGGGTGGATTCTCCGATCAAATTAGGTGGCCCCGGTGGCAGTAAAACCTTCCAGGTTAATATATTTCAATTCACTGGAAATGATGAAATTTCCGACCACCTGAAAATAATCTTAAATCAATTCAAAAACAAAAAGTAGTCGGAAATAGCATCATTTTCAGGTGGTCGGAAATTTCATAATTTCCAGTAGTGTCATAGTGCATATTGGATAAAACCTGTCTTGTGACGTTAACCACAAAAGACCTTAGTTTCTTCCATTTATATATATACACTTGTTGTTATTACAGGTGAATATCAACGGTGCATCGGAGTACCTGAGGGGTGTGAGTGGAACATATGGGAATCACCATGGCCTGACGGTTATAAGGTCGATCAAGTTCGAAACCAATGTGACTACACATGGACCATACGGGTCTACCGACGGGACGCCGTTCTCGTTTGTGGTGCAGGACGGCAAGATTGTCGGATTCCACGGCCGTGCCGGCGACTTTGTTGATGCTATTGGTGTTTATGTCACATCTATATAAGTGCATCGTCTCTCATGCAATAATGTTGTCTAGTTTGGTCCATTGGAAATCCTTAGAGTTGTGTGTTTGGTTTTCCAAATGGTTTGAATAACTGTTAGTTGTGTTGTTGACCTTGCTTGTTTCATGGTTCTTGGAGTGAGCAGATGTTGAATAATAAATTATCTGGCGACTAAGTGTGTGGAACATGAGGTGAAATCACGAGTTTGATTATTATTAATACTTCACGAAATTACACTTGTCTATAAGTTCAAACAGTTATTTTACACGATGAACACTCCCCATTTAAAAGGGAAATTTTCTACGATTAATGAATAGGTAATGAATATACATGTTATTATAATGAACTTAAGTCCATGATACAATATGGAATGTTTTCCTATCACAAAATATTTGTGGAATTACAATCTCAAATTTTCTCCGTGAAGTAAGCGGATCGGAGGCGGTGTCCGATCGTCTTCCCATGCCGCCATCTTCACCGCAGATAGCGTTCGCCTTTATTGTCTTCTCTTTCATTCTCCGCATTCCCCACCAGTTACGCCTTGTCCCACCCCTCCATTTCCAGTGTTACCGGTTGTTACTCCCTTATTTTCGCATTGTTGTTTCCCTTTGCTTTGTTTTACTGGTTTAATTTTGTTTGCAGTTTCTGTTTTTCATCTCGTTGTTTTGACGAGTTTATTTCTCTAGTTTACTTGGCGAGTTCTTTTTCATAAAGCGTGAAACGACAAAACTGGTCATGGCGTATGTGAATCTCATCCTGTGTGACAAACATGACAATGAAAAAGAGACTCATCTGAACTATGATATGCAGCTCAGCACAATGGAGATATTGTCAGGATAACAGAATGAAAATAGGTACTCATCAGGTGGTGTGCAAGACTATTCAACCAGTGTCAGTCTTGGGTACGTTTGACCAAATCATTAAAAAAGCTTTAAGTTCCTCCAAAGAATTGAAGCTTCAAATTTGTAAAACAGTCTGCGAATCAAATTTTCTGTAGCATTGCTAGGGAAGTTGTTTCTATGTCTGACTGTAAGGAATGTTTGATCATTCCATCGATCTTTATAGTAAACGTTTCAGCATATTATTAATGAATTAGCTTCTTTATTTTTTTAAAAAAAAAATAACTGACAACCTAACAGGGTAGTTCAAGTGGCAAATGAGCTCTCTTGTAGGAGAGAATTTCGGAATAACTCGATTTTGATTTTCACAAGTGACGATTCCCTTTGAGCCAGCTCACATAACTAATAGCATCAAGGAGAGCCCATAAACAACCATTGACATAAAATAAGCTACCCAGCCAGCCCATATATGAAACTAACACTGCTAGCTTGTTTATTAAAATCTTTGGGCTCAAGGTGCATGTATGCTCCACTAACTATCAACTCTCATCCATGGAAAAACTTCAAATATATATGCATCTGCAGAACTATATATAGAAACCATTAAATTAAATTTACATCTAAGGACTGCCATGCATGGCTTTCATCAACATGGATGTGTCTAGAGTTTCAGACTATTGTGAATGTGAATGGGTTTATTGGACTATTATAATTGAAACTAGGCAAGGTTTTGCAGGATTATATTATTGTTTTTTTATTGGATTATATTACTTGAGTTATTGTCAAATGCTCCCTTTGTTTATATTGAACATAACATATATAAATAATAAATGTATAGTTTCATTTGCTATTTAAACTTTTAGTTAAGATATAATATATCTTTTAGTTTGGTACGTATTAGAACAAAGTATAAACAAGAAGTAAGCAAAAGATATTTACACATAAAGGGGCATGTAAACTTAGAATTATCCTTCAATTGTTTCTGATATGATCTTAATTCTTTTATAATACTCAAATTTGAAGCAGTATTTAATAGAGATTAGGCTCATTCCACTTGGACCAGGCCACAAATTGATGATAAACAAAATTTATTTATACTAATTAAGCCGAATCCAATGTCCTGTCATCAAAACATGATATTAACTGCTACGCAAATATATAAAAATAAATTAAATTAAAGTTGCACATTCATTATTGGTTATTCCACCATGCCAAAAGCACTTATATGCTGTGCACTTGAGTGAAGCAACACTTATTTTCAGGATTACATTAATTTCTGTTTGGACACATTTATATATGTATGAATGTGCCAGTGAGTGTGAATGTGTTGTGGGAGTCTTGGATGGTCGGATGGACACACAATTATGACATGAGTACGTGTGAATTGGAGTCTAGTATATATATATGGGAAGTTCTATTTGCACCCACCTATTTAATAGGTCAAATAGATGGTGCAAATACCAAAGTAGGTGGTGCAAATAAATGTAGTCAAAGTAGGTGGTAACATTTATTATTTATTATTTTTTAACAATAAACATTAAAAAAAAAATGATCGACTTTTTTTTTTTTTTTTTTTAATTATTTGTGTAATTATTTTTAAAATTTTTATTTTCAATACATATGTTTTTAAATTTTATTTTCAATACTTGTTTTTTTTGTTCAATATAATTTTTTTAACTTTCTATTTTCAATACTTGTTTTTGTTTATGGTTTAATTTTTAAATTCAAAATAATGATTAATTTTGTTATTTTAATATTTTTTATAACTTAAATTTGTTGTATTCATTATTTTATCTTTTTTTATAGAGATATAATAAATAAAATTTGAATCGCTAAAAATTGTAAAAATATATTAACTTCACAATAAAAATAAAATAAAAAATAAATTCATTCAATTTCAATCTAATATAACATTTTCCCGAGTATAATTAGAGCGTACATGCTCATTGTAACTTTCAATCCTATTCATATATGGAGTCATCCATGCATTTGCACAATCATATCTAAAATAAGCCCATTGTGGAGCAATTGTAGGCATTGGGTACCCTCCTGTCAATGTTACCTTGACATAATGGTTATTATTAACATAACCAAGGGTTATTGCTACATGCTCGTACCAAGGTGGTGGGCTAGATCGAAGTGGTAAATATGTTGTACTGCCGGCCATACTCAAAACATGTAGTATCACATTGTATCGGGAAGCAATTAGTACACCCATCTCCGGCATAGTCATCCAGTGCTCAACTGGTGCACACCGATCTTGTGCAAAAAAATTCAACATGTTATAGGCATTATACCATCCTTGAGTTCCAAACATATCGGTATATTCCATTGTGTGAGACTCTAGTTCTTCGATTAAATTGGATCGAATTTTGAACCATTCGTCCTCCTTAAAACCGAGACAGAGAGCTACGGCTCGAAATCCACAGTTTCCGTCAGATTTCACATCTTGCACTTGCATGATAAAAGGATGGAATATAACCGGAAGTTGAAGCATATATGGATGGTAAAAGTGTCTATCACCTGAAGTTGGTGCAGCTGAACAACTATTCCGAGCTTGTTCTTGAAATTGAATATTATTTGGCTCGGCTTTAGTTTTTCTGAGAGATAGAGTTCTTATGAAAGATTTGTTTTTTGAAGTGGGACGCCCACGAACATTTATTTGCACGGGTGGCTCACGGATCGAAGTTGTAGATGGCGCGATCAACTCCCTCAACTTTCTCAATATGTTGAATTTACCAGTTCTTGATTGTTTCTTGAACTGATCCTTAAACATATGAAGCTCATGCTCAACACCAAAATCTTCATTGGTTAGAGAGATGGAAGATGATAAGTCGAGCTTCCTCCAAAAGATATCAATCGAATCAAGTGGGATAGGCTTACCACAGTTAAATTCCGGATGATGGATAATGCAGGTAAAACTCAAATGCAAGTTGTTATGTCTTTTTTACATAACAATGGTTTTTGTGATGGAAACATTATCCGGATTTTGCATCTTCACCGACGTTAAAATATCTCGTGGTTTCACATGCATCGCTGACAAATTTTCCACCAATTCGACTTCATTTCCTGATAATCGCCTTGCATAAGGGTGACCTTCAAGGTGCAATGCAGGCTCATGATTATGGACTCCGCATATTACCCTAACCCTCCAGCAACCATCAACACGTATGTATTTCCCCTCCAATTGGAATGGACAATCAATTTTTCTTGTACCCGTGTTTTTAGATGAGATTTTTTTTGGCACGTAAGTACCACCACGGTCACACTGAAATATAACTGTAGGACTTTTATTCCGGGACCTTTTAATCACAATAACATAACCGAGATCCCGACCTCTACTTTGAACCCATTCAATTAAATCTTCGCGAGACATGAATGCCTAATAAAAAAATTATTTGTATCAATAATAAAAATACCTAATTAATTAATTATAATCATAAGTATACGTACTAATTAATAATCATAATAATAATTACATGCATGTATACCAACAAATTAAAAAAAAACAAACAAACAAAAACAAAAACAGAAATTAAGTATACGTACTAATTAATAATAATAATAATAATAATAATAATAATAATAATATTAATAATTACATGCTTACAATAATAATAAGTATGCGTATGAATTTTGTTTACCGTTTCTGTAGACAATTCGCATGCAACCTCGAGATTTAGGTTCACTTGATCATCATCTTTAGTTCTATTGTCATCATAAATTTCGATTGCATTTTCGTCCTGAACAAACAAACAAATAACAACTCTTAATATATAAAGACAAAATAATATATTCAATATTGATATATTAAAGCAATGAATTTCTAATCAAAAATAAATATACATATCTAAATTTCTAAATAATATATAAAAGCAATGAATATATAAATAATACGTAATATTCAATTTACTAAGTTCACACACACACACATATATCTATATATATATATATATATATATATATATATATATATATATATATATATATGAAATTAATGAACATATATGAAAGCAATGAACTTAAATTTCTAAATAATATATGAAAGCAATGAACTTAAATTTTTAAATAATATATAAAAGCAATGAACAAATATACATAAGTTCAATTGTAACATTTCAGTAACAATTCAAATAAAAAAAAAATTAAAATACCTCGTAATGTTGTTGATTTTGATTTGGACCATTGTAACTAAGAAATTGGCTTTGATTTTGATCGTTGTAGCTAAACAAATTATCTATCCAACCGTCCATCACACACACACGAATTTTGATTTTGATTTTGATTGTATGACATGTACATCACACACACACACCACATATATATAGAGTCATTTAAGTCTTTTGGATTCCTTGCCATTCATTCTACACGTAATTTCATTTCACTAACAACAATATTAACTAAAAAATATGAATTGAAATTGTAAATTTACAAAATATATGTATTAAAATTATCAAGTTCAAAAAACTATCTATTGAAATCATAAATTTAAAATAAACATATATCGAAAAACAAAAAAAATGGACCAGGAAGGCAAGGAGGCAGAAAAAAAAAAAAAATGGCTGCTGGCTGCTCCGTTTTTTTTTTTTTTTTTTTTTTTTTTTTAAATTACATTTTGACCTCATAATTGTAAATTTAATAGGGTGGTGCAAATAGCATTTTGACCACCCATTAGGCTATTTGCACCACCCATATTTACTACCTTTTTACATTTTCAAAGTGCTTTATACCTCATTTTAGTCAATGGGTGGTGCAAATAGCAACACCCATATATATATAGACACAACCTGCTTAGCTGCAGGATCATAAATTTTGTTTGGATGCACATATATAACTATGGGTAGATGACATTTTTAGCTCACATCGGTTATCTGAAAGAATCCTAGATTACTCATATATAGCTGATCAGTTCAAATTGAGAAGACTAAGATTGTTCTTATAAAAAATTGAATTTAAAACCTTGTTGTTATCAAATCAATTGTCTAACTAAGTAACTAACTTGATTGGGGGTTATCCGATAACATTTTTAGTCTTAGTTGTAACTGGGGTGTAGATTTAGATTTTCAATTCAATTATTTGATCTTTAGGTTTAGTTTCTCAATTATTATCAAATAGTGGATTTTCGTCTCTCAATGATTAAATCAAGAGACCAAATCTACCACCAATATGTCACTTTATTAATATCTAAAGGATTAAATTAAATCTGTATTGCAAATAACTGAGGGAGTAATAAATTTATTTAATGGCCATAACGGATGGACTAAAAGTGTCATACTTAAGGTGCGTCGTGTTAATATTTAAGGTGTACCATTTTAATTTAATGTGCGTTTTTTGTTGAAACTTAAAGTGTGCGTTGTTTCAAAGTTTAAAATGTGTCTTTAACACTTAAAGTGTGCCATTTTAATATTTAAGGTACGTCAGTTATCCACTTAAAGGTGCATAAGTTCTACACTTAAGGTGTGTCATTTTAAAAACGAAAAGTACGCGATGTTAAAACTTAAGGTACACCATTTTAACACTTAATAAAGTGTGTCTTTGTAACACTTAAGATGCGCCATTTACCCATTTAACATAATGTAAAAAGCAAACATTAATAAATTGATTTGTTATTTCTTTAACCTCCTAAATGATAAATTAGTATTGTACTTAATTCAATCAATTCTCCTTTTGACTACATGCATGCAGCCTTATCTCCCACAGCCTTTCTGAACTCCACAGAAATTTTTGTTGACGTGTGAATGCAAGAAAAGGGAGAACATGCACAGGTTGGCGCATGGTACCTTCACTCTTCCATGTTTTTCTTTTTATATATAAAAAAAAAGGACAGTAAAAATGAAGAAGAAGAATAAACTCTGATAAAGTTGCCTAAAAGATGATAATTAGCTCCTTGACTTGGTTAAAAAATCAATATAAGTGATTGGTTAATTAGTTTTTTTAATTCCAAAATATTAAAATTCAAAAAGCCACTCAAAGCAACTTTTTCAATTAGCTTTTTGAGAAAAGAAATTATACAAAACAGCTATCTGCTACAATCTAATTTACCAATTCAAAGACCTTTCTACAATAAGCTAATGTTATTAACTAGTTATACACTCTAATGAACTCAATCAGTTAACAGTCATTTACTAAATAGGGTCAATTGTGTTTGGTGAACTCTACTTTAGCATGGGGGTGGATTGGGAGAATGGGAGGGGGGGGGGGGCGGGGGGTGGGGGTTTGAGCCGGGAGGAGTTATTGAATGTGAGGTAGACAATAGAAAATATACATTCTTTCTAAAGAGGTTGAATTTCACACCACAAGGGCCCCACGTCCCGTTCTGACAAAACATCTAGGAAAATGTAAATCATGGTAACTCAGCTGAACATAGAGGCTAGACTTTTGCTTACTAGGTGAATAGAAATTATTCATGCATGCATGAATGCCACACTTTAATAATGATATTCACAAACACCATCACCTGCCTTGTCATACAAATTTTAGAAAGATGTACTAACTCTAATTAATTGCCGATTTATTTGGTAATCAATGAGTTTATATGAACCCAAAAATTAATAATATGAGAGGTAAATTGCACTCGTAAAATTTTATGTAATGAATTTGTCAAGAGCATGATTTAATTAGTACAAGTTTTTATCGTCACTCAAAAACAATTTAATGTATTAATCATAATAAAATTCCTACCACTCTTCGAGTCCCACCAATTATAATTGGAAAAGTTGACAATTTCAAATTAGGAAGAAAAATGAAAATTGAATTAAATACAATAGAGTAAATTTTCCTTTTTATTTGATTGACAGGAAAATCCACAAATGCTATTTAAAGATATTGTTCCAGAAAGGTTGAATCCACATTCTCCAACCCGAAGGCCTTCACGCTTCGGTCCAATAGAACATATGGGAGGATGTAAATCATGGTAATTCAACTTATCGAACACAGAGACTAACCTTTGCTTATTGCACACAAAGAGCATCGGGTCATTGTTCCCAAATTTATTCAAAGATGAGCTTTGGATGAAGTTTGATTATCTATATCTGCATGATAAACTTGTAATATTGTGATTACCAATAACTATCGACCAATTAAAACCCAAGTTTTCCTTCTTCCTCTATAAAAGGGGAATGAAATCTATTCCTACACCATCTACATACCAAAATCATTCTCCTCTTCACAACTCTGATCTCTCCTTCTTCCCTTTTGCTTATATTACCAACCAAAAAACAATGGCCATTCCCGCCGTTTCCGTGGCGCTGTCGAAGTTCAACGACGCCCTTTCCGAAACTCAGTGCGGAGCCGACGAACACGTCGAGGAGCTGGTGACTGAGCTAACATGGATGCAGTGTTTCCTGGTCGACGGCGAGAAAACGGCGCAAGGCCGGGTGAGAACCGACATCTGGTCCTCCGCCATCGAGCGCCTCGCCGTGTGCGCTCAAGAACTAAACTACGGCGGCGGCGGCGGCCACTCTAACAAGTCCAGGGACTTCGCCAACCTCAACGCCCGTTTCGCCAGCCTCCGGGCAAAAATCCAACCTTTCCTCACTTGTCAAGCTCCCTCATCGGATTCTGCAAACACCACCCCGGCCCCAGGTTCATAATTTATCCATCTTGATTTCTTTAAGTTTGGGCAAGCATCACTACTGGAAATTATGAAATTTCTGACCACCTGAAAGTGATCTTAAATCAAGTCGAAAGCTTTGTTCCGACCACTTTTAGTGTCGGGAAAAACCTCTGTTGCTATTTTCGACCACTTTTTGCTTTCAACTTGATTTACTGTTGTGTTTTGGGAGTGTTTCGGATATAGTATTTAATGGAGGGTTATTTGTTTAATTTCTGTGACGTGTGTATAGACACACTGCCTTAAAAACTAATTCCGGAGACCGTGCGAGTCTTTTATATCCGGGGCTTTCCACCAACAAACACAGAGACAGAGGATACTCACGTATAGGTTGCACAGAGTATATGTATTAGTGCAGTTGCTGAATGCATTTGCGGTATGGGAAGGCTGGGTATTTATACTAGTTTATAATAACTGCCCAGCCTTCCCATACCGCAAATGCATTCAGCAACTGCGCTAATACGTATACTCTGTGCAACCTATACGTGAGTATCCTCTGTGTTTGCTGGTCGAAAGCCCCGGATATAAAAGACTCGCACGGTCTCCGGAATTAGCTTTTAAGGCAGTGTGTCTATACACACGTCACAGAAATTAAACAAATAACCCTCCATTAAATACTATATCCGAAACACTCCCAAAACACAACAGATTTAAGATGGTGGTCAGAAATTCCATAATTTCCAGTAGTGCATGTAGCTAATTAACATGCTAAAGTGTAAATGTATTGTGGTAGATTTTGGATCTGGAATTCAAATTCCTAAAGAAATACTGGTTGGAGCTTGGGGAGGTCCCGGTGGAAGTAAATGGGATTTCAAGCCTAAAGGGCTCATCAAACAGATAACTATTATTCATGGTACGGTCATCGACTCCATAACTTTCACCGGCGTGAGCGCCGACGGCCGGGTGGAGGCTCCGATCAAATTAGGAGGCCCCGGTGGCAGTAAAACCATCCAGGTTAATACATTTTCAATTCATAATGTGTACTAGGTAAAACCTGTCTTTATGATAATCTTAGTCACAAAAGATTATAAGGAGGTAAACAGCTTAATTAGTTTCTTCCATTTATATATATACACTTGTTATTATAGGTGAATATCAACGGTCCATCAGAGTACTTGAGGGGTGTGAGTGGAACATATGGGAATTACCATGGCCTGACGGTTTTAAGGTCGATCAAGTTCGAGACCAATGTGACTACACGTGGACCACATGGGACTAACGACGGGACGCCGTTCTCGTTTGCGGTGCAGGACGGCAAGATTGTTGGATTCCATGGCCGTGCCGGCGACTATGTTGATGCTATTGGTGTTTATGTCACATCTATATAAGTGCATCGTCTCTCCTGCAATAATGTTGTCTAGCTTTGTCCATTGGAAATCATTAGAGTTGTGTGTTGGGTTTCCAAATGGTTTGAATAACTGTTGTGTTGTTGACCTTGATTGTTTCAAGGTTCTGGAGTGAGCAGATGTTGAATAATAAATTATATGGCGAGTAAGTGTGTGGAGCATTTGGTGAAATCACCAGTTTGATTCTTATTAATACTTCACAAAATTACACTTGTCTATAAGTTTAAATAGTTATTTTAATTTACATGATGGACAGTTGGACACTCCCCTTTTATAAGGGAAAAAAATTGGGGACCACTTTTTACAATTACGGAGTGTTTGGTTGGAGTGAGAGAATTAAGTGGGAAATGAATTGCAATTCAATGGTAGAAGAATAATGTGGGATTAAAGTGGTAATTTAAAATTTCGTGTTTGATTTGCATGAATAGAATTACTAGGAATTTTAATTCCAAGGTATATATGAGAATTGAAATGGAATAAATAGTATAAAGTCCAAAATGTCCATACTTAATAATAATAATAATAATAATAATATATTTTTTCTTCCTAAAATCCATGGAATTGAAAGGGGGACATGTGATTATAATTCCTTGAAAATGAGGGAATTTTAATTCCACGGAATTGCAATTTTCTCCAACCAATTAAACAAATGAATTTGATTGCCTTTGGAATTATGTAGAGGTGGAAATGGAGTTGTAATTCCCTCCGTAGACGGAGCTAAAGGGGAAGGGGGGTGGGGGGGGGGGTATGTATATATGTATATATAGTACAAGTTTTAGTATTAGTATAAAAAAACATATAAATGTTAATAAGAAGTGTCATAGATTAGTTGGCAAAACATATGTTTGGTTATAGTGAAGGTCCAAAGTTTGAATCCTTTGTTGGTATTAACACAATTTTACAGTTTCTCTTGGCTTCAACACAATCACATTGTTAATAACTTTTTTAATATTTAATAAAATACACACACACAAAAATTATTTTATCAAATTAATTATGTTTCATATTTTGTTATGAATATTTTTAATAAAATTTCGATGTGTTTTATTTTTCGCCCATATCTAACAATATTTATACCTATTGATGGGGTGTGAACCCCATGGGCTCGGGGCCCAGGAAGAAAAGAGATCAAAGCCCAGAAGAAGAAGAGAAGCCCAAGAGGAAAATGGAGTGAGCCCAAAAGAGATACGAGCCAAACCGAGGAGTAGGCTCGACCCGGGAGTCGGCGCGAGTGTGGGATCGGCACGGGTAGAAGGTCGACCTAAAACTAGCCGTTAGCCCCTATTAAACTCCTAATTATCTACCTTAAAGTCCTATTAAAGCACATATTTACTTACCTCATCATAACCTACCATTTGTTACCCCATTTACTACCCATAAAGCCTACTAATGACTCCCCAACGGACACTTTTGGAGTAGCTAGCTATAAAAAGGAGAAGAAGAGTACAAGGAGGGGCCCGAGATTCATCCATACACACATGGAGGACTCTCCTAAGCACTCTTCCTACACACTAGAAGAAGACCACATGTCACTCTTCCACAAAAACTCTCTCAAGAAGACTCCAAACACTTATCTACACACATGAGAAGACTCATCACTCTTCCAAGGGGAGAAGACTCCGTCATCCCTCATCTCAACAAGAAGGCATCATCATACACACTCTTTTCAACAAAGAAGATCAAGAAGAATACTCCCTCCCTATATACAAAGTATATCTCTCTCCCTACACAATATTTCCATATTACATGTACAAAATAGCTTTACAATATGTACGAAGACACCTACAAAATACATAGTGGAGTTAGGCTTGGCACTGCCCAAAAAGGCCCGTGGTTTTCCTTTCGGTTTCCACGTACAAAAAGCATTGAGTTATATTTGTTCTACTTATTTTTCTGTAAGCCGCATGTGAAAGGTGAATCCACCGACTAAGGTTGTGTTGGACCTCCCTGGGCCCAAAAATCCTAAAACCAACACCTATATTTCTTGGGTAATGTGTGTGTATATATATATATATATATATATATATATATATATATATATTTTTTTTTTTTTTAAATTATCTCTTTTATTTTAATGTTTCGTTTTCGCTTGAAAAAATTGTTGGATCTGTCCCTACTTCTTCGCCCCCTCTCAACAAAATTCCTGACTCCGTCCCTGATTCCCTCCAAACAAACGGCCCGTTAATGAATATGCAATGAATCTACATTTTTATTATAATGAACTTAAGTCCATGATACAATATGGAACGTTTTTCTATCACAAAATATTTGTACAATTACAACCAATTAACTATACTGATATGATTACTACTTCTCAACTACCTTGTACTGTGATGCGTCTCGGTTACCATTCTAAATGGGTAGTCATAAATTCGAACTTCAATGGTGGGGATCGGACTTAGATTCTGTGTTGAAAATGTTTGAAAAAGTATATTACCTTATTAAAGAGTAATGTGACTCATTGAAGAAGAATATGTAACTTGAGGACTTGTACTGGTAAATCCCGCCTTATCACCATAATCGGTAAATGACTACGAAAACATAAACGAACATAGGTAGTCAATAACTAACCTGCTATCAGTTGAATACAAAATTTATAAGATGAGAAGTTGAATGAAGCTCACATAACAGCATCAAGGAGAGCCCATAAAATCAAACAATCAATGAAGAACAAGTTACCCAGCCAGCCCATATATGAAACTAACACTGCTAGCTTGTTTATTGAAATCTTTGGGCTCAAGATGCATGTTCCAGTAACTATCAACTCTCATCCATGGAAAAACTTCATATATGCATCTGCAAAGCCCACACCTATAGAAATGGCAAATTATGCTATGGAACCGTGTCTACCTTGCAAGGTGGACACGCTTCCAAAACTGTTCATAATTATGAATATGTAGTTCAAAAATTATGAACATAGAGTTGTGAAAATTAGAAACAAAAACAGAAAACTTGTTTATTAACACAATTTTTCATTTTGAAAACATGAAATAAATCCTTTAAAAAAAAGAAAAAAAAAGAAAACATGAAATAATTTTTCATAAATTATTAAAAACTATTTTTAAATGAAAAATATAATCATCTATCCTCTATTTAGCTATATGTCACTATAGCTACATTCTCACCATTATCTACTTACATATTTATTCATTACTATGATTACATTCATTATCATCTTCTTTTACTTATCACTGGAGCCGTCAAAACGGGGTTAGCTCGTCTCGCCTCGGCAAAAAGGCAGGTCGGGCTTTGAATTTTATGCCCCGTATTTTGGCAGGCTGGGCTTAGCGGGCCGGGACTATAATTATTTAAATTATAATATAATAAAACTATAATATTTAAAATATATAATTTGACTAAATCTTTATAAAATAATTAAGTTAATTTGACAAATAACATAGCCTAAATTAATTTAATTAATTGATGTACATACTTAAATAACTTAATTAAAATGTGGTCCAATAGTTTATTTAATTCTGTCAAAATTTCCTTGTCAACAGAATATAGGGTTCATAGATATTTGTCCAACTAATTTTTTTCACGTGAAAAAAATGATATAGTACATTCTTAAGGATCATGTACTCTTCCAGCAAGGGATAAGGTTTATCCTTCCACGCCATGACTCTAGCTTCAAAATTAAATCAACCAAGTTCTAAAATGAAATATTATTCTAATTTGAATTGCTCAGTACATTCAATGCCCTTGTATATATGTAGCTACAAATTAAATGATACAATATTTAGGTGGCCTTTGAACATTTAAAAGAAATAAAAAATGAGAAAAAATTTCATAATTCATAATGCATTAAATTTAGAACCTAATTAAATATATATACTTGTCCAAAAAAGATGAAATTTCCTAGCTCCAAGACCTTACACCCATGCTCGACATGATAGTGCGTGGAGATGTAAATCACGCTGTCTCAATGGCCCATTAAGTGGGAGGACCAGTATCTGGTGCCTATAATTGGAATCAAAACCCTTTAGTAATCACAGAATTTATTAACATTTTACTTTTCTACTTTTAAACAATGGAATCAAATATAAGGGAGAAAAAAATACATGAAAAAATAAAAATGTCATTGCCCATGTATTAAATAAAAATGTCATTGCCCATTGTTGTGATGCAAATGATCTTGTCCCTTCCAAGAAGAGTGGTCCAAGAAACCTACTTTCCACGTGCAAAAATTACACACCGTGTATTATATTGGCCGAAAATTTATGAAACCTGTCCTCGTACGTAAATAAAAAAAAAATGTTTTTTTAGAGGTCGGGAATTCAAACCATTTTTTATATAGAAAAATGAATTTAGTTAATATTTTATCTCTTAATTAGATTCGTTCGACGAGCATGGAAATTAGTCTGAGTATGGTATGATTTAAAATTGCCTCATATAGTTATGACATGCTCAGAATATAACGTAATGTAACTAAAAAAATGTGAGCCATTCAATTACTCTGTCTATTATCCCATTCTTGTCACCTGTTGTTGTCGCGGATGTTGCCCTGAAAGGAATGGATTGAATGCTATTTGGAAGTTTCTTTAAAAATTTTTGATTCTTTCAAAAAAAAAAAAAAAAAAAAAAAGAAGAAGAAGAAACCATAATTTTTATTCTTTTCAATTCTATTCATTTTTTTTTCTAGTAAAATCAAAATATGTGTTGAGAATTTTACTCACTGAATCCAACTATCATTTTCCTAAACCGCCTTATCCCTTGCTGGAAGGGTTGAAATAATGCATATTCTTCTTATAAGATCATATCAAACTTTATTTTATATAATTGCGTAGCTATTAGCACCATATTTTGAATGTTTCCACGACAGGATGCATCTGTCATCAATTGCTCAACATGTTTTCAATGATATATACCAAAACTAGTTCTGATACAAATTCTTAGGATCAGACGCTTGACACCATAGCTTTAATTTCGATTACAATTTTGATGGATCTCAAAGCTACACTATACTTACTTCCTATTAGGTCTCGAATCGAGCAGGGGTTGAACTCGGTCTGACCCAGCCGACACTCAACAATCCATCTCCCAGCAGCATGGGTCTCGAATCGAGCAACTCGGCCTAACCCGACCGACGCTCAACAATCCCTCTCCCAGCAGCATGCTTGATCCCATCCAGGACTAGACTCTGATACTCCATAGCATTGATTCAAAACCATGACCTCGGCTCTAATGCCAATTGATGGTTCTCAACGTTGCATTATGTTTGCTTCCCAGTTGGTCACTCATCATGGTTATCTGGTTGACATTCTTTCTTGAAACCAATTGGTGATAAGTAGATGGACATTAACCATTTAACCAAATCCCTCCTTGGTAAGCCCGAACGCCATGTCTCGAATTGAGTAGAGGCTGAACTCGGTCGACCCAAGCGACGACCAACAAATTCTTGCAACGAAAGGTGGATTCGGTCACCCCATGCCTGGCAGGATTGTGGCGAAGTAAATCATGGTGATTCAACGAATCAACAGAGACTAGACTTTTGCTCACTTTGCACAAGAACCCCCCCCCCCCTCCCCCCTCCCCCCTCATTTTAAGATGTTGCTCCTACACTGTCGCGGGTGAGACTCAATTGACCATTGATCTCTTGTAACAAATTTCAGACCGATTGAGATATGCCCATGCGGACTCAATTACAAATCTTATTACACTGTTTGAATGCATCCATGCATAAATTTACCGTGTGCATGAAATTTTTAAATAAGCAAAGGACAATTGACATAGGTTATCTGCATCTTTCATCGAAATACTCTATTACTTTAAAAAAGTAGATCACATATCATATTATCACAATTACAATTTATCATTATTTTATGCATCTTTACAATACCAACTTTATTTTAAATAATAATAGTAATAAAAAAAAGTATTGAAATAAAAGAGGGTAAGATGGGCTATTTTGAAGTCTGGAATGACTTGGTCTATCATGCTGTTTCCAATGTGTGGTACTCTGTCATTGTCAATGGGGTCAAAAAGGGTTTCTTTACCTCGTCCTGTGGATTGAGGCAAGGAGACCCACTCTCCCCTAGTCTTTTCATAATTGCTGCAGAAGTCCTCTCTACGTTCCTCGCCCGAGTCCATCAGGACGAGGCTATCCCTAGATTCTCCCAGCCTCCTGGTACTCCTCATATTCATCACTTAGCCTACGCTGACGATGTTATTATTTTTAGTACTGGGAGACAGGGGGCAATCTGCAAAGTCATTCGTGCTTTAAAAGATTACGAAGGGATTTCTGGCCAAATGGTCAGTTTTCCTAAGAGTGCTTTTTATATGCATCCTGACACCTCGGGTCGGGTGATTCGTAGGATTTGGGATATCACTAGATGCATTCATAGATCCTTCCCTTTCACCTATCTTGGGTGCCCTATTTATGTGAGGAGGAAGAAGTGCGTTTGTTTTTCATCTGTGGTGGACAAGGTAAAGGCCAAATGCCTTGGGTGGCAGCGTCGGCTACTATCTAAGGGGGGGGGGGGGGGGGAGGGGAATCAATCTTAATTACTTTTGTTTTGCAGGCTATTCCTTTACATCTTTTTGCAGCTTGTGCCCCTCCTAAGCAGGTTATTCGTGACCTGGAGCGATGTTTTGCCGCCTTTTTTTGGAGGCAGTCGGGAGGTGCACGCTACAATTGGGCTTCATGGAAAACGCTCTCCCTACCTAAAAAAGAGGGTGGAGTGGGATTCCTTGACCTTGACTTGATGGTGCGGGCATCTAGTGCGAAGCTTTGGTGGAATTTCCGCAAGGTGTATTCCCTGTGGGGAAATTTCATGACTGCTAAGTACTGCAGTCGAGTTCACCCGGTGGCGAAACGAGCGCGAACCTCCGATTCACACACTTGGAAGCTAATGCTCAGCGTCAGGAATGAGGTAGAGGCAGTCTTAGGATGGCGCCTGACTCACGGGGATGTTAATCTCTGGTGGGATAATTAGTCCGGCATCGGCACACTAGGATGCCTTTACCCCTTCCCGGGGGTTGAGTACTCTGGTGATCTATTGTCTGACTTCATTCAGGACGGAGAGTTATACCTATCGGCGTATGATGACCTTCTGCCACCTGGGTTGGAGGTTGACATGTCCCGTCTGGGTCAAAGAGTAGCTGACATCCCTATTTGGCGGGTGGCTACGGACGGTTTGTTTTCTTTTTCCTCTGCAAAATCTTTATTCAGACCTGAACCGGTGCAGTCAGATCCTCTTTTCAGTGCATGTTGGCATAAGCATTTGCCCTTTAAGGTGTCATTTCTTGCTTGGCGTGTGTTAAGGGGTCGCTTGCCCACTGATGATGCCATGGCTAGATTTGGGCGCCTTATTGTTTCCAGATGCTGGTGCTGCAATAACCCTGTTAGGGAAACTATTGATCACATCTTTTATGCGAGGGACACTGCTAGGGCTGTATGGGGATTTTTTATGGGATCACTAGGCTTGCGATTCAGTCATCGGGGTCTATGGACGCTCTTGACTGGGTGGAAGCGGGTGGTTTCACATAACCGTCTTGTTGCTTTTGTTATTTGCAGGTTGCCTTATCTTATCCTTTGGGAGTTATGGAAGCACAGGAACACATACTTACATGGCAGAGGGCCGCCGAGTGTACCTCGAGTGGTGTATGGCGTTGCCAAAGGGGTGGCAGAATGTCTCTTTAGGCGATGGCCGCAGGAACACATTTTTCCACCTAATTGGCCGGTCATTCTGTCCTACATAGATTCCACTGTACCGCGACGCGTGGTTCGCGCTGTTAGATGGGATCCCCCTCCAGATGGTTCTATAAAACTCAATTTTTCATATTCTGAGTCGTTGGGTGGGACTGCCGCCTTGGTACGTAATGGGGGGGGGGGGGGTGGTTTCTGCTACGGCCTAGCCATTTCGGTAGTCGACGGATTTCGGGACTTTTTCCATGGTATGCACCGCTCTCTTGAATGGTGTTTATCCGAGGGTTTTAGGTCCTTGGTCTTAGAGTCTGTATTGCCTGAGCTTAAGGGTTATGTAGACCCCACCGCACCTAGTCCATGGGTCTTTGACTCTGAAGTGTCACGACTCCGGTTTCTTTGTTCCTGTGCATTTGTTTCTGTTCTTCAGTGTTTGCCGCAGGGTAACCTCCCGGTGGCTGCATTGGCAGATTCGGTTGGGGATAAGGATAGGGAGTTTATTTTCCGTAATTTGTCAAACTTACCGCCAAGGGTGCGTGCGTTGCTTGTTCATGATGATATCCCATCGGTGGTTTTTGATGATTATGACCCGCCTTGAACTATGGTTTTGCTCTTGATGAATTGTATCACATTTTAAAACAGAAAAAAAAAAAAAAAGAAAACGAGAAAGTGAGGAAAATGGAAAAGGCAATTATAAAGAAAAATTGAAATGAAGGGAAAGTACTACTTAGAGGCAATGATAGTTTGACCTTGTGCCAAGCCTAGCCTCAACAACGTAGGTGTTAGCGGTACAAGAGACACCCTAGTCCGGGCTGAACGGTGGCCGGGCAGGATCTATCAAATCCGTTGACCTAGTCAGGCTTGCTGCTGGCCCATAGTAGCTAATCCCATTAGGGTTTTGGTTACTGTTCGTTGCTGGTGCTGAGAGGAGATTGGCTGGCCTGTTTTGCGTGGGCCTGCGTGCTTGTATTTTTGGCATGCGAGCCGTGTCTCTATTTTCCTTATTTATCTTTCATTTATTTCTTTAGCGGAGATATTTCTAGACTTGTACTATTATTTCATGTTTTATTGTTTTCTGCTGGGCTAGTTGAGTAGTTGGCCTTGCCGGCATAGGGCGTAGGGGGCTTTCCAACTGGGGGTTTTCTCTTTCTGCTCTGTGCTCTCTGTGCCTGTCCTGCTTCTATCTGTGGCTGTGTGTTTCGCGGGATTTAATTCCTGAGTTTCATGCATAGCATATACTCTGAGGTGGGAGTGCTCTCTTAGTCTGCTTTAAATATCTTGCTTGAGTTGGCGATTGGAAGAAAAGGCTGGTTGTTATATAAAGGGTTGGGTGGGTGTGAGGTGGGCTTCTGGTGCTTAGCATATATACTATTGCTTCTGTGGATGGCCGTACAGGTTCCCCGGGCTAAAATACAGTACGCTGTACCGAGGGAGCTGGTCTAACGCTTAAGGGTGATATATATGTTGGCATCAGTGGTTAGGGAGCCATCGCTTGGGACTTTGGGCTGTTGAAGCCCTCTGTGATAAAATGCAGAGCTCTGTACGTACGAGGGTGGCCTGGGTTCCAAGGGTGGGTGGAGGTGAGAACCATTGCTCATCTGGCGGACTATTCATGGTCCCCCCCGGATAAAAATGCAGAGATCTGTACCGGAGGGGATCTGTCCAACGCATGAGGGTGGTAGGGTTTCGGGAGGCTGGTTTCATTGCTTCTGTGGATGGTCACATAGGTCCCCTCGGATAAAAATGCAGAGCTCTGTACCTCGGGGGATCGACCTGATGCTTGAGGGTGAAACTAGTCCTTCTTTAGGTTTGGAGCACCGTTCTCACCCCTTTGTGTAGGGCATGACGCCCAGGAATTGTCCAGCTTTGCATGTGGTACAGGTGGTTTGTAAAATGGGTGTTGGGCCCACTTGGTGGTTTAGAGTTTATCTCCTTTATTAGTTAGCCTTAGGCCTCTTTACTTTATTCTTTATCTTTTTGTAGCCTTGGTCATTTTTGGGCCTTGGCAAGACGTTGTTTTGATTTTTTAATAAGAGTTCCTTTCTTTAAAAAAAAAAAAAAGAAATAAAATATTGGGTCTGGCAAAGTGAGAGTTGGCATTGGCTGGCAATAAATACATTTGAAAGGCGTGCAAAATAATTGACATTTATTTTTTAACTTTTAAAAAAAAATCTGGAGTGATAATACCATATTAGAATATTAGATTGCAATTCCACTCCATTGTTGTGATGCAAAATAAATGATATTGTCCCTTACAAGAAGAGTGGTCCAAGCAACTTACTTTCCACATGCAAAAATTACACTCCTTGAATTATATTGATCCAAAAATTTTGAGCCCCAGTTTCACTCTCCAGAAGCAGTCTATTGGTCTATTTCCTTATTAATTACTTCAAATTGTTAATAAATCTTTAAAGAAAATTATAATTTATCCCCTCCTATAATATGTCGATTATCAAAGTCACTCATAAATTATTAGTGGTGTAAATGTTATATTTCGATTTTTAAAATGGTACATATATTGCCCCTCCCGTACTATACGGGAGGGGCTATATATGTACCATTTTGAAAATTGAGGGGCAACATTTACAATACGGGAGGACAATATATGTCGTACCGTTTTAAAAATTGAGGGGCACATTTACACCACTAATAATTCAGAAGTGACATTGATAATTGGCATATTATGAATACATAAATTACAAAATTTCCCAAATCTTTATTTCAGCTACCAAGAATTGATTTGTTCATAGATATTTGTCCAACTAATTTTTCACGTGAAAAAAATGACAGAGTATATTGTTAAGGACCACTCTACTATTCCAGCAAGGGATAAGGTTTTACCCTTCCACGCCACGACTCTAGCTTCAAAATTAAATCAAGCAAGTTCTAAAATGAAATATTATTCACATTTGAATTGTTTAGTACATTCAATGCCCATATATGTAGCTACAAATATACTAATAATAAGTCTTTCGTTTTACAAGATTAAATTTCATCAGGAGTAGTTTATTAATTTTCTTAATTTGAGCAGGTAAATTATGAAAAACCTAAATTGATTAACCCGATTCTTATTGCCTTTTTTGCTTGCTAAGGCCAAAATTAAAGCTAAAGTTTATACAGTTCAATTCATAGCATATGATAGTGGTTGTGATCGAGTTTTCCTCATCATCTAAAAAAATAACAAATCTTTCAAATTGTAGGAGCATGTAAGAAAAGCTAGAATAAATTGTGGTTGTCGCCAAGCACCTTATGCTCAGATGACACTCGAGTTGGACTCCCATATGGGCAATCGTTATGCCTTGGACCCGTGTCCAGCATGCTTGCTGGACACGGGTAACAGTGCCGTTAGGCACTGTTATCTCCTTTTTTTTTTTTTTTTTTTTTTTTTTTTTTTTAATTTCAGATCACTTTGTTATAGAAGTATATGTTCATAATTTTATTACTATATGTTAATAACTATACATTCATAACTCTATAACTGTACATTCATAACTCTATAACTGTACATTCATAACTTCATAACTGTACATTCATAACTCCATAATTGTACATTCATAATTTTCGAAGCTCTATGTTCACAATTTTAGAGCTCTATGTTCATAATTTTATCACTATATGTTCATAATTGTAAGTTCATAATGTTAGAACTCTTTGTTCATAATTCGATCAATAACTGTACATTCATAATTCCATAACTGTAGATTCATAATCTCATAACTGTAGATTCATAACTCCATAACTGTAGATTCATAACTCTATAACTGTACATTCATAATCTTCGAAGCTCTATATTCACAATTTTAAAGCTCCATGGTCATAATTTTATCACTATATATGTTCATAATTGTAAGTTCATAATGTTAGAGCTCTGTGTTCATAATTTCATAATTGCATAACTGTACATTCATAACGGCATAACTGTACATTCATAATCAAAAAAAAAAAATAACGCCGTTAACGGCAAAACACGGGCGATTTTTTTTTTTTTTAACTAAATGACGCGTTTTTTTTTAAAAACGACGTCGTTTTGGGCCCGTGTCCACAATTCAATGTGGACACGGGTCCAGAGCATAATTTGCCCCATATGGGAGGTTGTGACTTCCGACCACTTTCAGGTGGTCGGAAATTTCATAATTTCTGAGATTGAATTTGAGCCGTGTTTTCAAAATTTCATGTAGACAAATTTGTTTTGGCCCCTCCCCTCCCCTCAGCCAATACTAATTCACGATTAAGTTGATAGAAAAAAGGAGAAAGTAAAGGCAGAAGAATATTATGGATATGTGAAAAACGTGTATCCTTTACCAGTGTTAATATTTGTAATTTCATAGACAAACTTACATATACTTATTACCTTCATTCTCTATAAAAGGGACCTCCAAGTCATCCTAGAATCCTCACCAAATCAAAATTGCTCATTTTCAATCTGCCTTTTGCTTTCCTTCTGAACTATCATCCAAGAAATCATGGCAGCTGCAATTCCTATGGATAAGATAGCTGGACCATTTGGATTCAGCGGTGGAGATTTTTGGAGTTTCCGACCTGTAAACAAGATAAACCAGATACTCATTCATTATTCTGGAGACTCTGGTGACAACCCCATTGCCCTAACTTTTTCTAGCACTAGAGATGATGGTTCAAAGGATACAATCAAAGTAGGAGGAGCAGGACCAGAACGCATCATTAAGACTGACATGGTTATACGTTTAATTTTATACATTTTAATTTAATTTTTCATTTGTGACTTATATGCTAGAAGTTGCTTCTCTTATTAATGAGCTTATTACTAACTATAAATGTATTTAAATTAGAGCTAATTATTTTTTTGCCTTATTCATGACATGTATAACAGGTGAATATTGATAACGCGGATGAACACTTGGAACATATAAGTGGAACATTTGGAATTCACTTGGACGTCAAAGTCCTACGTTCAATAAAGTTCACTACCAATTTGAAAGACTACGGGCCTTTTGGCCACACTGATGGAGAGACATTCCATCCCGTGCATGTCGTTCCCAATAAGATTGTTGGATTCCTTGGTCGCTCTGGATTCTATATTGATGCTATTGGTACTTATAATTCTGATAAGTGATTATATTATCGATCTATCGGCACTCTCAAGCTTAAGTAATGCTCCATTGGAACATGTCTATGTGTGTTGTTTGTTGAATAAGTTCCAAATGGTTTGAATAATGTTGTATTTATGCTTTGCTTGTTTTATGTTTGTCAAATGTGCTCTCATGTATGAGCATATTAATAAATAAAGTTGTTTTTATACTTTGCTCTTTAATAATATATGTGTCTTCAATCAATATTTTTATTGTAAAAAAATGACTGAAAATTAAAAATAAAATGTAAAATCACCCTTATGAAACCAAGTGATTACTGTAATTTGGGGCAAACAAATAATACCCGGAGTATTCGGGTTGTCGAACCACAGAGAGGTGGTGTACTAATCACTAGCTACTAGGTTACTCATATGAAACTAGTCCGAACAAAACTTGAAGGTTGATTGATTGCATAAAATAACAAGCAGAACAAAATAAGTAGCAAGGTTTTGTAGACAATAGAGCAAAATAGGATTCTTGGGATCACAATGTTTAATCACCTAGTGCCAATTAACGTTTGTAATATTTGGTTTGGAATTAAGATTTGTATGGGAATGCAAAGTGGAATCGAATTACTCCTGTAATCTCTATTCCTAGTGAATTTCCACTCCCATGGCTTAAACACCCAATAAGATCAAAGATCAGCATTCAATTATTCCTAATTACTACCATCTCCCGATGAGCAATAATCTAGAATAAACTTCCCCTAATAAGTTCCCCTTTCCCAAGGACCAACCATTAGGTGCAATCGTGTGTGCCCTAATTTATGCCCCAACTCCCATTGGTGACACAAACATGACTGTGAAGCTAGTAATTTAGGCCTTTAACTACCAACAACAACATATTAAAACAAGATTGCAACACAAATCATAAAACCAAGCATAAATATATTACGAAATTAACGAACTAGGCACATAGGTTCATAAACAAATTCACCCAAAAATCCCTAAGGAACTTAGCCGAGCATGGCTAAATTATACATAGCAAATATGAATAAAGGATTACAAATCATCAGAAGAGTACAAGAATTAACCAAGCGATTCTCCCAAATCTCCCTGGCTTCCTCCTTGCTTCCAAAGACGACTTGAGCCTCTTGATTTCTCTCTTTCTTGTCTACAAAGAACTCTAAAAATCTCTCGGTCTCGGTCTCCAAGAATCTCTGAATTCTCTCCGCCCCCCTTATTAGGGTTGAGGAATGAGGGATTTTATAGTGGATACAAAGTTGAGATGAAATAGGAATCTTGTACCAAATTGGACTCAAATTCTAATTCCTATATTTAAATAAAGAAATTGTCGTCTTTAATGATATTTAGAATTTGGAAGATTCCTTGAATTGCTAACTTTTAATATGGAGATATGAGCCTTGAAATCCGCGCAATTGATATTAGGAAAAGAGATCTCGCGCTTGTATTGAATTTTGCCAGCTGCGCCACATTAAGCGTCTGTTTTTTTTATCCGCGCCACTTTAGGCGTCTGTTTTTATCCCAGAAACAGACGCATATTCGACGCGTCGAGACTTCCTGTGCGCGAATTGATTAGCTACTGGAAAATTTCGACGTGTCGAGCCATTGGCTCGACGCGTCGAGTCCACTGGGTCCCGAACTCATCCAAAATTGCTCCAAACTCATCCTTGAACTCCCCTTGGTCATATCTTTGACCTAAAATGGTTCAAAAACACTAACAAACACCGTAAAATATTCAAAACAAGTGCGAACCATAATTAAATGATAATAGCAAGGAAAACATGTATTAAATAAGCAAAATTAAAGAGCTTAATTACTGTGATGATTCAAAATAACCATAAAAACAAGCACAGATGTGATAACATCACCAAGACAAACTAAATTTGCACACCCAATGTAAAACTAAAGTTATGCTATACACTTACTCAAGGATTCCACAGAACAAATTCCATACCATAGAACCTATACTAACATCCTTAATAATAGATCTTACTCCCAAGAGCAGTATATTAACCTTATTTGAATCGGTCAGTTATAAACAATCAAAAAAATAAAAATTCAGATTGCCGGTATTAATCACCTCCTTGACACTCTTACGAACTCCATTGAACAATCTATTGTTCCCAGCCTTCCACAACTCCCATATGGTATAGCAAAATTTTATCCCCAACTCGTCCCATCATTGAGTCACGTACTCCTGACAAGGGCAATTATCCTTAACGATCCAGGACTGAATCGGGGTGAATTTGTCAGAACTAAAGGACGTCGGACTAAGTGTTCACGGCCAACAATCACGTGCCGCCTTACAGTCCCGGAAAAGATGATCGAGGCTATCTGCATCTTGAATTGGTTTCAAATGGTTTGAATAATGTTGTGTTTACTTGTTTTATATTTTTAAAATATGTTCTGATGTATGAGATGTTGACCAATCCTTGTATGTATAGAATAATGAATAAAGTTATTTTTATGCTTTGCTCTTGTGTCCAAAATCTACCCCTTCTGTGGTAAAAAATGACTGAAAAAAGAAAATGTAAAATCACCCTTATAAAACCAAGACAAACTATTAAACTGCAACAGCCAAAGTAAAACTAAAGTTAAGCTTATATATACACTTAGTCTAAGGGTTCCAAAGTACATTAAAAGTATGAATTCTGTATCTCACGAGTATATATATGTATTGTGTTATGATTTCTTGTCTCTTGTGTTATAAAATTATGTACCTCGCGAGTATGAATTATGTACCTCGTCATTTCTATCCAGAGTTGTGAACCCTGGTTCTTGTGTATGCGTTTTATGTTGTGACTTTTTGTGTCGTGCGTTATAAAATTTTGAACATTAAAAGTATGAATTCTGTACCTGGAAAAAATTAGTATTTCTGTCTGATGTTATGAATTTTTGTGTCTTGTAATAGGAATATTATCACAATATATGGTAGTTTACTCTATCAATAATATTTATTTTAGAAAAAAAAAATCTAAAGTGATAATACCAAATCAAATTGCAATTCCACTCCATTGTTGTGATGCAAATGATCTTGTCCCTTACAAGAAGAGTGGTCCAAGAAACATACTTTCTTCGTGCAAAAATTACACACCTTGTATTATATTGGCCAAAAATTTATGAAAGGTGTCCTCCTACGTAAATACGGAGTAAAAAACAATATGGTGAGGCATTCAATCACTCTCTTCATTATCCCATTTTTGTCTCATCCTGTTGTCCTGAAAGGAATGAATTGAATGCTTTTTGGAATTATTATTGTTAAATTTAGTTTATGTCAGTTTTGTACTGCTTTCTCAACCTACTGAAGTACAAAGAGTCAATACCATCTCCATTGAGGCTCAAATTCGCAACCTTTCATATGGGAGAGCAAATTTGGTGTCACTAGATCACAAGGTCATTGACATTATTATTACATTGGCATATAATTTGGGTATTCTTATCATTTAAGACTTCAACATGAGTTGCTCCATTTATTTGGGAAAAGGTTATCCTAATGTTGTTTAAATATATATATAACATTATTTCAAAAGGCTGAACCCCAACCCTAACATATATATAACATACATATACGAATAGAGTTTCAAATTGCAATTATGTTGGGTGGAGGCCTGCAGGATCGAACCCAGGAACTATTAAAATATGATACTGACTACTACACAAGTATAAGAAAATAAAATTTTGCATTCCCTACTAACGGTACTTCTTTACATAATAGTAAATGTTTGACCTCATTATATTAAAAATTATTGTTGTATAAGTAAGTTAATTTTTTTTTTTTTCCTTCTTGCAGATCACAATGTTGTACCCTTTAGAGCATAATCTTGTGCTTTACAGCACACATTGTTTACCTGTTAGAGCATATTGTTGAGCCTTCCAGAGCATATATATTGTCGTGCCTTCTAGAGCACATTTTGTGCCTTCGAAGTGCATATTGTTTTGCCTTAACGTACATATTGTTGAGTTTTTTAGAGCACATTGTTGTGCCTTCGAAGTGCATATTGTTTTGCCTTGGACTACACATGGTTGATCCTTCCAGAGCACATAACGACATGATATACATTTAATTTTTACATCTTAATTTAATTTATTGCTCGTGATATATATGTTCAAATTAAAGTTTAATTTCTTTCTATCCTAAATACTAATATGTATTTAACTAACTTTTCTTGATTCATGACATTTATAAATAGGTATTTGTTGATGGCGAGCGTGAAAACTTGATGGGGATAAGCAGAACGTTTGGAACTTTCATAGATACGGGGTTCAGTGTCTTACAATCAATAAACATTACAACCAATTAATCAAAGAGAATACAGTTCGTATAGCCCCAATGTTGGAGCACCATTTACCATCCAAGCTCCGAATGGCAACAAGATTGTTGAATTCTTTGGTCGATTTGGAATATATGTTGATGCTATTGGTATTTATCATACATGGGCGTGATTATTTCGTCACCCTCAAGTGTAATTTAATACACCAATTAGGTTTTTGGTTTCATTTGTCAAAAATCATTTTGAAAAAAAAAAAAAAAAATCTAATAGTGATGTGACTCAACTAATCAACAAAGACTAGACCTTTGCTTACTGTGCACAAGGATCCCCTCTTATTTTGAGATGTTGCTCTACACTGCAGCTGGTGAGACTCAATCGACTATTGATCTTTTGTGACAAATTTCACTTCTGTGACCGAGATGCCCATGCGTGCCCTAATACAAATCTTATTACATTGTTTGAATACCTCCCTAGTTTTACCGTGCATGAAATTTTTAAATAAGCAAAGGAGAATTGTCATAGGTTATGTGCATCTTTGATCGAAATACTCTATTACTTTCAAAAAGTAGATCACATATCATATTATCACATTTACAATTTATCATTATTTTTCTGCAT
Source organism: Ipomoea nil (assembly GCF_001879475.1). Lineage (NCBI taxonomy): Eukaryota > Viridiplantae > Streptophyta > Magnoliopsida > Solanales > Convolvulaceae > Ipomoea > Ipomoea nil. The sequence goes on from NW_017617116.1 coordinate 7,293,553, forward strand.
CTCCACAATACCAATTTATTTTAAACAATAGTAATAAAAAAAGTATTTAAACAAAATATTTGATCTGGAAACAGGGATTAGTCTCAGTATAGTATGAGCTAAGGTGCCTACTACTGTTAAGGTCGGGCCTACTCATGACATCTCGTGATCTAACAAAAAAAAATATTTGGTCTGTAATAAATACATTTGAAAGGCTTGCAAAATAATTGACATTTTTTAAAAAAAAATTAAATAAAGTGATAATACCATATTAGATTGCAATTACACTCCATTATTGTGATGCAAATTAAATGATCTTGTCCCTTACAAGATTTGTAAAAGCCTTATTGAGATTGAATTCGAGCAGTGTTTTCAAAATTTCATGTAGACAAATTTATTTTGGCCCTCCCCTCCCCTCAGCAATCGTTATGCCATGGAACCGTGTTCACCATGGATGGTGAACACGGTCCCAATGGTGTTAGTGCACCGTTGTTTTTTTTTTTTTTTTTTTAATCGCGTGACTTTTCTTCTTCATTTTCACATTTCGCGGTTTCACTTTAATTTGAGGTGAGCAATGATTTTGGACCCGTGCCTACACATTCCCGTCCGAAACTGCTCCTCTGTAGCGCAAGCTTCTTCAACATTCACAAATTATGAATTTTTTGTTATGAAATTATGAATTTTCTGTTATGAGATTATGAATTTACAGTAAATTCATAATCTCATAACAGAAAATTCATAATTTAATAAATGTTTTTCTTTTATGCGATTATGAATTTTCTGTTATGAGATTATGAATTTACAGTACATTCATAATCTCATAACAGAAAATTCATAATTTAATAAATGTTTTTCTTTTATGCGATTATGAATTTTTTGTTATGAGATTATGAATTTACAATACATTTATAATCTCATAACAGAAAATTCATAATTTAATAAATGTTTTTCTTTTATGCGATTATGAATTTTCTGTTATGAGATAATAAATGCTATAGACTTACTCAAGGATTCCACAGAACAAATTCCATACCATAGAACCTATACTAACATCCTTAACAATAGATCTAACTCCCAAGTATATTAACCTTACTTATTTGAATTGGTCAGTTATAGACAATCAAAAAAATAAAAATTCAGATCGATTGCCGTATTCATCACCTCCTTGACACTCTTACGAACTCCATTGAACAGTCTATTGTTCCCAGCCTTCCACAACCCCCACATGGTACAACAAAATTTTATCCCCAACTCATCCCATCATCGAGTCACTCCTGACAAGAGCAATTATCCTTGATCCAGGACTGGATCGGGATGAATCCGTCAGAACTAAAGGACGTCGGACTAAGTGTTCTCGGTCAACAATCACGTGCCGCCTTACAGCCACAGAAAAGATGATCGAGGCTATTCGCATCTTGAATTGATTTCAAATGGTTTGAAAATTAAAGTTGTCTAAAATCATTTCCATAATTCATTTTAAGGAGTTGATTAAAATAAGCTGAAAACAGCTTTTGTAGAAAAATGTTAGTTTCTGAACTTATTTAATCTATTTTGATCTGTTCTGAAAGGAGATGGTGAACCAACAGTTAGAGACCATGAGAGTTGAGATATGGAGGCTCAGATGGAAGCTAAACTACAAGCTAAAAGAACTCAAATGCAGGCTCAAATGCAAGCTCAAATTCAGGCTCAAATGCTCAATTGCAAGTTCAGATTGCAAGTTTGATGGATGAGTTGCTTCGCAATGGCATGCTATCCGCTCCAATTACTCAAGCTCAACATTCAGCTAATTCAAATGATGAAAATTTAGGAGATGGTTAGTTTATGTTTATTAATATATTTGGTACTAGTTCCTAATGATGTAACATTATACTGTTATACTTTTGTTATAGTTATTGACTTTGAATGCTTTAATGTAATATATTTTATAATTATATTATTCAAGTATTATATTATAGGCTTAATGCAGGTTTTTGATATTAATTAGCGGGTATGTTTGTTATTTTATTAATTTTTAGAATTTAGCGACGAATAAATATGGTGGTAAGGCAACGGAATAGCGATGAAAAATTCCGTAGTTAAATATAGCGACGGATATTTCTGTCACTAAGTTGTAGCTAAATGACATCCAATTCAAATAATAATAAAAACTAGCAACGGAATTTCTGTCGCTAATTGTAGCGACGGACTATTCCATCGTTATTCGCTCACAAATTTCGTCTCCGAATCCGTCGTCGGAAGAAATTTAACGACGGATTTATTTTGTTTTGCGACGGAAAAGTTTTGTGTCGCTAAATTCTAACGACAAGGGTTTTTGTGACGGATGAAATCCGTCGCTAAACACTTGTAGCGACGGATTTTTACTAACTAGCGACGGAATTCGTCCGTCGCTATTTTCGTGTGTGTTTTTTTTGGGTAGTGAATGTTGTGTTTACTTGTTTTATATTTTTAAAATATGTTCTGACGTATGAGATGTTGATCAATTCTTGTATGTACAGAATAATGAATAAAGTTATTTTTATGCTTTGCTCTTGTGTCCAAAATCTACCCCTTCTGTGGTAAAAAATGACTGAAAAAAAGTAAATGTAAAATCACCCTTATAAAACCAAGACAAACTATTAAACTGCAACAGCCAGAGTAAAACTAAAGTTAAGCTTATATAAACACTTAGTCTAAAGGTTCCAAAGTACATTAAAAGTATGAATTCTGTACCTCACGAATATATATATATATATATATATATATATATATATATATATATATATATATATATATATTATGATTTTTTGTCTCTTGTGTTATAAAATTCTGTACCTCACGAGTATGAATTATGTACCTTGTCATTTCTATCCAGAATTGTGAACCATGGTTCTTGAGTATGTGTTTTATGTTGTGACTTTTTGTGTCTTGCGTTATAAAATTTTGTACATTAAAAGTATGAATTCTGCACCTGGAGCAAATTAGTATTTCTGTCTTATGTTATGAATTTTTGTATCTTGCAATACGAATATTATCACACTATATGGTAGTTTACTCTATCAATAATATTTATTTTAGAAAAAAAAAATCTAAAGTGATATTACCAAATCAAATTGCAATTCCACTCCATCGTTGTGATGCAAATGATCTTGTCCCTTACAAGAAGAGTGGTCCAAGAAACATACTTTCTTCGTGCAAAAATTACACACCTTGTAGTATTATATTGGCCATTAATTCTATGTATGACGGTAATGAATGTTTGATCATTCCATTGATCTTTATTGTAAACGTTTCAGCATATGATTAATGAATTAGCTTCTTTATTTTCAAAAAAAAAAAAAAAAAAAAAAAAAAAACATTACTGACAACCTAAGAGGGTAACCCAAGTGGCAAACGAGCTCTTTTGTGGGGGAGAATTCTGGAATAACTCGGGTTCTATTCTCACAAGTGACGATTCCGTTTGGGCCAGCTCCCGTGCTACTGCTATCAGTTGAATGAAGCTCACATAACTAACAGCATCAAGGAGAGCCCATAAACAACCATTGACATAAAATAAGCTACCCAGCCAGCCCATATATGAAACTAACACTGCTAGCTTGTTTATTGAAATCTTTGGGCTCAAGATGCATGCATGCTCCACTAACTATCAACTCTCAATCTCTCATCCATGGAAAAACTTCATATATGCATCTGCAAAGCCCACAACTATAGAAACCATTAAATTTACATCTAAGGATTGCGTGCCATGCATGGCTTTCATTAACATGGATGTGTCTAGTAGAGTTTCAGACTATTGTGAATGTGAATGTGAATGTGAATGGGTCGGCTTGGATCTATTATAATTGAAACTAGGCAAGGTTTTGCAGGATTATATTATTGTTTGTTTATTGGATTATATTAATTGAATTATTGTCAAACACTCCCTTTGTTTATGTTGAACATAACATATATAAATAATAAATTATGTATATATAGTTTCATTTGCTATATATTTAAACTTTTAGTTAAGATATAATATATCTTTTAGTTTGGTACGTAATAGAACAAAGCACAAACAAGCTAGAGTAAGCAAAAGATATTTATACATAAAGGGGCATGTAAACTTAGAGTTATCCTTCAATTGTTTCTGATCTTAATTCTTTTATAATAATACTCAAATTTGAAGCAGTATTTAATAGAAATTGAGCTCATTCCACTTGGACCAGGCCACAAATTGATGATAAACAAAATTTATTTATATTAAGCCGAGTCCAATGTCCTGCCATCAAAACGTGATATATATGAACTAGCAACTCTCATTATCCATGGAATTTTGCAGATGTAGATACACACTGTATCGAACTGGGTAAACATCGTATGTGTTGATTTATTTTCTGCATTAGTCTTTCGCTTTAAACTAATCTGCTTTCAACCTGCGTGACTGACAAATCAAGTCTTTGAGTCAGTCAGTCCAGTATACCAGTTGATAATCTCTATTAATAATCTTAAACTGAGAAAATACAAAATTACAACATTAATTTCTGTTTGGACACATTTATGTATGTGAATATATGCTGTTTTGGTTTTGGGCAAATTGTTGTTTTTTTGTTGGGATACATATTATATACAAAACTGTCATGTGTCACTGAGTGTGAATGTGTTGTGGGAGTCTAGGATGGACACACAATTATGACATGAGTACGTGTGAATTGGAGTCAGTATATATATATATATATATATATATATATATATAGACAACCCTGTTTAGCTGCAGGATCATAAATTTTGTTTGGATGCATATATAACTATGGGTAGATGACATTTTTAGCTCACATTGGTTATCTAAAAGCATCCTAGATTACTCATATATAGCTGATCAGTTCAAACTGAAAAGGCTAATAGATCACTCTCACAGAAAATAAAACCTTGTTGTTATCAAATTAATTGTCTATAACCCATTCATTTAGTTCCTTTACATTTGGCACATTGGCAAATACAGAAAGAGAAGGGACGCTAGTCCATTTTCTTACCGTTTGACTTGAAAATAACACTCTTAGTAAGTAAATGAGCTATCATATTTTCAGACCGTTTAACATAATGTAAAAAACAAACATTAGTGAATTGATTTGCTATTTCTTTGATGTCCTGAATGATAAATGAATATTGTACTTAATTCAATCAATTTTTCTTTAGACTACATGCATGCAGCCTTATCTCCCACAGCCTTTCTGAACTCCACAGAAATTTTTGTTGTCTTGTTGACGTGTGAATGCAAGAAAAGGAAGAACATGCATACACAGGTTGGTGCATGGTACCTTGACTACCTTCACTCTTCCATGTTTTTCTTTATATATATATATATATATATATATATATATATATATATATATATATATATAAGACATGAAAAGAAGAAGAAGAATGAACTCTGATAAATTTGCCTAAAAGATGATAATGTACCTTACCATCACCATTTATAGAATTACAAGTCCGCCGGTTAGTTTGTTTAGTAATTACAAAATTTTAAATTTGACTATCTGTAAAAACTGTTTAATAATTTTGTGATGATTTTTTCTTGCTTGGAGAAAAGAAGGGGTGAGGTTGAGGTGTAGGAAAATGGTTTTTTTTTTTTTTTTTTTATTTTTTATTTTTTTTAGTCCCTCAAGAAAAGAAAAAAGAAACTTCCCTCGTGATAGTGCCTTCGGTGCACCATCTGGATGCGTTAATAAACAATTTTTTTTTTTTTATTTATTTACAGTCCTTTTTTTTTTTTTTTTTTCCTCTATCTTTCCCCTCTCCCTCCTATGTGACAAAAAATCGTAACAAAAAACTTATGTGGTTAAATGAACTGTATCAATCCACACTCTTTTGTTTCTCGCAGCTGAAATGTCAATTCAAACCTCCCTCCCCAGCCACTACTTTTTTTTTTTTTTTTTTTTTTTTTTCTTTTGTATGAATAAAAAATGCCCTATAAATAAGGAGTAAAAAACAAAATAGAAATTAAAAATACATGCATATAATATCAAGCTAATCAAGGATTTTCATCACACGGGGACCGGCTTCGCGAGACCATTTCGGTCTACTCTGGGCTATTATTCAAAATTTTAACTCTAAAAAGTTAAAATATATAACAAAGAAATGAAGAATAATAGGATAGGGTTATTCATTATTGTGTTTGGTGAACTCTACTTTAGCATGGGGGCGGATTGGGAGGGAGGGGGGGGGGGGGGGGGTGTTGAGCCGTGAGCCTAGAGGAGTTATTTTTTTGGCATAAACGAAGAGGTGGTTCAGGTCTTTCTCTGTCCGTTTAAGGGTGGCCTAGAGGAGTTATTGAATGTGACGTAGACAATAGAAATTATACATTTTTTCCAAAAAGTTTGAATCTCCAACTTCAAGAACTCCTCACGTCCGAGGCCGATGAAGCATCTAAGAGGATATAAATCCTAGTAACTCAATTGAACACAGATGTTAAATCTTTGTTTACTGTGAAAATAGAAATTATACATGCATGCATGAATGACACACTTTAATGATATTCACAAACACCATCGCCTGCCTTGTCATACAAATTTTAGTAAGATATACTAATTAACTCGATCTAATTAAATGCCAATTTATTTGGTAACCATGAGTTTATAATATGAACCCAAAAATTAATAACATGATAGGTAAATTGCAGTAGTAAAATTTTATATATACAACCGATTTGACAGGAACAGAATTTAATTACTGCAAGTTTTTATTGTCACTCAAAAAACAATTTAATGTATTAACCATAATAAAATTCCTACCACTTTTCGAGTCCCACCAATGATAATTGGAAAAGTTGAAAATTTCAAATTAGGAAGAAAATAGAAATAAAATAGAGTAATTTTTTTTGAATGCTACTGGCTCTATTACATTGTACTATCTGTTCATATACTTTCTCAACCTACAATTTTCTTTTTATTTGATTGACAGGAAAGTCCACAAATGCTATTTAAAGATGTCGTTTCCCACAAAGGTTAAATCCCCATTCCCCAATCCGAAGGCCCTCAGATTCTGGCCCGACAGAGCATATGGGAGGATGTAAATCATGGTAACTCAACATATAGACTAACATTTGTTTATTGCGCACAAGGAGCTCCGAGTCATTGTTCCCAAACTTCACAATGTGACTAATTGAGCTGCCCATGCGAACAGCTATTCAAAAATGTACTTTGAATAGACTTTGTCTAATAAACCTGTAATATTGTGATTACGAACTCAACTATTGCTACCCAAGTTTTCCTTCTTCCTCTATAAAAGGGGAATGAAATCTATTCCGGCCTACACCATCTACATACCGAAACCCTTCTCCTCGTCACAACTCTGATCTCTCCTTCTTCCCCTTTGCTTATATTACCAACCAAAAAACAATGGCTATTCCCGTCGTTAAATTGGCGGAGAGGAAGTTCAACGACATTCTTTCCAAAACTCACTGCGGAGACGACAAACCCGTTGAGGACCTGGTAACTGAGCTAACCTGGATGCTGTGTTTCCTGGTCGACGGCGAGAAAACGGTGCAAGGCCGGGTGAGAACCGACATATGGTCCTCCGCCATCGAGCGCCTCGCCCGGTGCGCTCAAGATCTAGACTACGTTGACGCCGGCGGCCACCACCGTCATCACAAGGACATCATCAAGCTCAACGACCGTTTCGCCAGCCTCCGGGCAAAAATCCAACCTTTCCTCACTTGTCAAGCTGCCTCATATGATTCTGCAAACACCACAGGTTCATAATACGTTCTCGGGACGCCACGGGTCCAACGACGGGGCGCCGTTCTCGTTTGTGGTGCAGGACGGCAAGATTGTTGGATTCCACGGCCGTGCCGGCGACTATGTTGATGCTATTGGTGTTTATGTCACATCTATATAAGTGCATCGTCTCTCCTGCAATAATGTTGTCTAGCTTTGTCCATTGGAAATCCTTATTAGAGTTGTTTGTTGGGTTTTCCAAATGGTTTGAATAACTGTTGTGTTGTTGACCTTGCTTGTTTCAAGGGCAGATGTTGAATAATAAATTATGTGGTTTATATTATACATACAAAAATAAAAATAAAAAATCAAACTGTCTGAACGGAGCGACTAAGTGTGTGGAGAATGAGGTGAAATCACGTGTTTAATTCTTTACAAAATTACAAATTCAAATAGTTGTTTTACACGATAGATGGACATTCCCCTTAAAGGGGAAAAAAAAAAAAATTAGGAACCATTTTCTACAATGAATGAATAGGTAATGAATCTGCATGTTATTATAATGAACTTAAGTCGTCCATGATACAATATGGAATGTTTTCCTATCACAATTTTTTTTTTTTACAATTACATACAATCAATTAACTATACTGACTACTTCCCAAATGAGTCGTCATAAATTCGAACTACGATGGTGGGAATGGGGACTTAGATTCTTTGTGTTGAAAATATTTGAAAAAGCATATTACACTATTAAAGATTAATGTGACTCATTGGAGAAGAGTACGTTACCCGCAGTCACTACTCAAGGACTTGTACTGATAAATCACGCCTTGTCACCATAATCAGTAAATGATCACAAAAACATAAACCAACATAGTCAATAACTAATCTGGTATCAGTTGAATACAAAATTTATAAGATGAGAAGTTGAATGAAGCTCACATATATAACGGCATCAAGGGGATCAGAGCCCATAAACAACCATTGACATAAAATCAAACAATCAAGGAAAAAGTGTCAAATTAGCCCCCTAAGTTAGGTGGATAGTGCAATTGGGTCCCCTAAGTGAAAAAAGCTTCATTCAGGTCTCCTAAACCTGTAAAATTGTTCAATTAAGTCCAAATTGACTTGTTTATCAGGTTAAATGCATACAGTGTTGACACGTGTCATTCTTTTATTTTTTTTATTAAAAATATTATTTATATTATTTATTATAAATTAATTAAAATAATAATAATAATTAAAAAGAATTAAAAAAAAAAAAACAACGTGGCCGTCCGACCACGCCTGTCCTTGAAGAAGGAATACAACCACTGGTTGTCCGGCCGGTGGCTGTTTTTTTTTTTTTTTTTTTTTTTAAAATTTAAATTTTTTAATTATTATTATTATTATTATTATTATTATTATTATTTTAATTAATTTAAAATAAATAATATTTTCAATAAAATAAAAATAAAATAATGACACGTGTCAACACCGTATGCATTTAACCTGATAAACAAGTCAATTTGAACTTAATTGAACAATTTTACCGATTTAGGGGACCTGAATAGAGCTTTTTTCACTTAGGGGACCCAATTGCACTATCCACCCGACTTAGGGGGCCAATTTGACACTTTTTCCAACAATCAATGAAGAACAAGCTACCTAGCCAGCCCATATATGAAACTAACACTGCTAGCTTGTTTATTGAAATCTTTGGGCTCAAGATGCATGCTCCATTAACTATCAACTCTCGATCTCTCATCCATGGAAAAACTTCATATATGCCTCTGAAAGCCCACAACTATCTATAGAAACCGTTAAATTTTCATTTAAGGACTGCCATGCATGGCTTTCATCAACATGGATGTGTCTAGGGTTTCAGACTATTGTGAATGTGAATGGGTCGGCTTGGTGATAAGTAGGTGGACTTTAACTATTTAACCGAATCCCTCCATGGTAAGCTACAACATCATGTCTCAAATTGAGCAGGGACTAAACTCGATTTATCCTGCTGACGACCAACAAATTCTTGCGACAAAAGGTGGATTCGCCCACCCATGCCCGACAGGATTCTGGAGGAGTAAATCATCGTGACTCAACTAATCAACAAAGACTAGACCCCACAATGCCATGTCTCGAATTGAGCAGGGGCTAAACTCGGTCTACCCAGTCGACGACCAACAAATTCTTGCGACAAAAGGTGGACTCGCCCACCAATGCTCGACAGGATTGTGGAGGAGTAAATCATGGTGACTCAACTAATCAACAGAGACTAGACTTTTGTTCATTGCGCATGAAGAGTCCCCTCATTTTGAGATGTTGCTCCTACTGCCGCGGGTAAAACTCAATCGACCATTGATTTCTTGTGACAAATTTCACCTCTGTGACTGATTGAGATGCCCATGCGGGCCCAATTACAAATCTTATTACACTGTTTGAATGCATCCATATTTTTACCGTGTGCATGAAATTTTTAAATAAGCAAAGGACAATTGTCATAGGTTATCTGCATCTTTGATCGAAATACTCTATTACTTTCAATGTGGGAATGACAGACTGGTCAATGTGGGATATTTGTAAGGAATTACCGTCACCCAGACGTAGTTCATCCGATCCACTGTACTCGGTGAAAGTCTGCAGAGGAGCGAGGCTTGGTGTCACATGGTGTGACGCCCCACTATCAAACATCCAGGGAGGAGACGCCCCAGTCACAGCATTGGCTGTAGGAGACATATACGGTTGCATAGGGACAACATTATGCTCTTTAAGAAATCTGGCTAGCTTGCGACATACCTTGGTTTCGTGTCCTGTAAGATGACAAAACTTACAAATAATACTGGAGCGATTATTACCCCCTTGTTGCCAATTTTGTCGGTGGACGCCATTATTATAGGCATTATTGCGGGCCCTCCGGTTGGAAGCTGACTGCTGGTTAGACCATGGGGGTGGCGAAGCACGGTGAGTCATATTGGCAGTAACCAGTACCGATTGCCGCGTCTCATCCGTTGTCTTCAGCTGACGTTCATGGTCAGTCAACACGTCCGCCAATTCACCAAAGGAAATTGGCTTTTCACGAACACGGACGGCAGATATAATAGAGTTGTACTCCTCCCCTAACTGAGTTAATATATAAATAATTAGATTTTCATCCGAAACTGGACACTGAGCCAGCGCAAGATCATCAGCTAAGGCTCGCATGTCATTGAGGTAAGACGTAATGGACCGAGACCCTCTCGGATTTTTCGTGAGCTTGGCCTTGAGGGATATGATACGTCCTCGAGAGGCACTGACGTAACTAGCAATCAGACGTTGCCACGCATCGTGGGCTGTCGTAGCCGAGGAGATGAGGGGCTGTATGGTGTCAGTACAACTACCGAGAAGTGCACTGACAATGATTTGGTCTTGACGATACCAAATTAGATGGGCCGGGTTAACGACTGTTTGAGCAGTATCAGTGAATTTGGCGGGTTCCGTGGTGGTACCATCGATGTAACCCAGAAGATTAAACCCAATAAGTGTGGAGTGGACTTAACGTCTCCACACTGGAAAATTTGTGGTATTGAGTTTAATGGGAAAGTTTGTAGGGGCATTTAGTTGGATTATATCGTTTGTGGCTGTAGTAGCGGAAGCTATGTGGGTAAGGGAAAAAAAACTTCGTAGGAGATTCAAGGCTCTTGATACCATGTAAAGATTATAAACTGTACTTTTATTGATGTAAAATAATGAGCTATAAATAGTGTACAAGAGAGGGAGAATAGTAGGAGGTTGTAACAACTTGTTCAACACACCTATTCTACAGGAACATAACTACCACAAATATAAAGAGATAAAATGTCAGCCACACATATCCTTAACAGATCACATAGCATATTATCAAAATTATATTGATCCAAAAATTTTGAGCCCAAGTTTAATTTGATTCTCCAGAAGCGGTCTATTGATATAGCTATTTGCTGATTGATTACTTCAAATTGCTAATGCTGCCCAGAATTGAATTGTTCATAGATATTTGTCCAACTAATTATTTTTTTCACGTGAAAAAAATGACATTACATTGTTAAGGACCACTATACTATTCCAGCAAGGGATAAGGTTTTATCCTTCCACGCCATGACTCTAGCTTCAAAATTAAATCAACCAAGTTCTTAAATGAAATATTATTCTCATTTGAATTATATTGCTTAGTACATTCAACGCCCTTATATATATGTAGCTACAAATATACTAATAATAAGTCTTTCGTTTTATAAGTTTAACTTTCATCAGAAGTAGTTTATTAATCTTACTGATTTGAGCAGGTCAATTATAGACAATCAGAATTGGTTAAAATCCTTGTCGTCTTTTTTGCTCGCTAAGGCCAAAAGCTAAAGTTTATACGGTTCCTATCAATTTGATGTAGTCAAATTTGTTTTGGCCCCTCCCTTCCCCTCAGCCAATACTAATTCAAGATCAAGTTGATAGGAAAAGGACAAAGTAAAGGCAGAAGGAATATGGATATGTGAAAAACGTGTATCCTTTACAAGAGTTAATGTTTGTAATTTCATATATGGACAAACTTACCTATACTTATTACCTTCATTACGTTTTCTATAAAAGGGACCTCCAAGCCCGCATGAGTAGCTCAACTGGTCATAGAGGTGAAACTTTGAAATAATGATCAGGGATCAAGTCTCACCAGCGGCAGTGTGGGAGCAACCTCTCAAAGTGAGGGGGGCTCCTTGTGCGCAGTGAGCACCGGTCTAGCCTCTATGGTTCATGTTCAGTTGAGTCACCATGATTTACATCCTCCCAAATGCTCTGGCGGGTTGGGGTGTGGGGGACCGTTGGGGTTTAGCCTTTTATTTTGAAATAATAAAAGGGACCTCCAAGTCTACCTAGTCTCCTCACCAAATCAAAATTGCTCATTTTCAATCTACCTTTTGCTTTCCTTCTCAATTATCATCCAAGATCGAAATCAATCGCCGCAATTCCTATGGATACTATAGCTGGACCATTTGGATACAGCGGTGGGGATTTTTGGAGTTTCCGACCTGTAAACAAGATAAACCAGATACTCATTCACTATGCCTCTGGTAACAACCCTATTGCCCTAACTTTTTCTAGCACTAAAGATGATGGTTCAAAGGATACAATCACAGTAGGAGGAACAGGACCAGATCGCATCGTTAACACTGATACGGTTATACATTTAATTTTATACATCTTAATTTAATTTTTCATTTGTGATTTACATGCTAGAAGTTGCTTCTCTTATTAATTAGCTTATTACTAACTATGAATGTATTTAAATTAGAGCTAATTATTTTTTGCTTCATTCATGAGATGTATAACAGGTGAATATTGATAACGCGGATGAATACTTGGTTCATATAAGTGGAACGTTTGGAATTTACCTGGATAACAATGTCTTACGTTCAATAAAGTTCACTACCAATTTGAAAGACTACGGGCCTTTTGGCCCCAATGTTGGAGAGCCATTCAGTCCTGTGCGTGTCGTTCCCAATAAGATTGTTGGATTCCTTGGTCGCTCTGAATTCTATATTGATGCTATTGGTACTTATAATTCTAATAAGTGATTATATTATCGATCTATCGTCACTCTCAAGCTTAAGTAATGCTCCATTGTTAGAAAAAAGTGTTTGTATTCTGTAATACATTTGAGATACAACAAAAATATAGAATACAACAGGGAACAAAAACTGGATCATTTGATATCTTCAGGCATGTAATCGCTTTCCTATAAGCTTTAAATCTCTCTCTATAAAAGCAACAAGGTTCAAGATTTAATCTTATGGGATACAAGAAGATGAATGAAATTCTTAAGTTGCTTTGTTTAAGAATTTCCTGTAGAATTGTAGAACTGTGAATAACCAAGATTAATGCAAGTTTATTGCATGTTTCTTTCAGATGTTTCTCCAAACTATTTATAAATGAAAATATGACTGTTGGAGAAGTTACATGGAAGTTTTCTGCAGTTTTAAAAACTTATCTTCCATAAAATATATCTTAAATAATATATTTATCATAAGAGAATATTAATTACATAAATCATGTTCAACATAAATATATATGTAATTATGAACCTTTGTAAGGTTGTGAACCGCATGCAAATAACTGTGCAAATATATATATATATATATATATATATATATATATATATATATATATATATATATATATATATATATATATATATATATATATATTATAATTTTCTAGCACACTTTTGCATGTAAGTTTGGGAAATTGGAAGCTTACGTGCTGTATAATCATTTTCCAAATGAAATACACGATTTCCATATATTTGGGAATAATCCCCCAATGTTGGGGAATAGACAAACCCTTCCAGCAAACTCATTCTCCATATTAACTTTCTACCAAACTAAAATAATATTTATAACTCCACAACTCCAAATATTATTTAAGCTTTCATGGTAGTCAATCTAAAATATTAATCTTCATTACTATATAAATTTCCAACATCTATTGGAATATGTCTATATATGTGTGTTGTTTGTTGAATAAGTTCCAAATGCTTTGAATAATGTTGTATTAAGCTTTGCTTGTTTTATCTTTGTCAAATGCATGTGCTCTCATGTATGATCATATTATTAATAAATAAAGTTGTTTTTATACTTTTCTCTTTACTAATATATGTGTCTTAAATCAACATTTTTATTGTAAAAAATGACTGAAAATTAAAAACAAAATGTAAAATCACACTTATGAAACCAAGACAAACTAAATTTGCACACCCAATAATGTAAAACTAAAGTTATGCTATACACTTACTCAAGGATTCCACAGAACAAATTCCATACCATAGGACCATACTAACATCCTTAACAATAGTTCTAACTACACGTAAGGGCAGAACTAAAAATTCAATTTAACCCAATTGTGTTAGTCAGACAATTGAATTGGTACGAAAGATTTGGAATTTAACTCCCAAGAGCGGTTTATTAACTTTACTTATTTAATTTGAATCGGTCAGTTATGGACAATCAAATAAAGAAATAAAAATTCAGATTGCCCATTTAATTAATAAATTGTTTAACGAACATTTACATTTATACTATTTGTCTCCATTCAGCCTCGATTGCACAACATGCTTTCAATGATATTCAAACCTATTCTAATACCAATTGTCTGGATCATACGTTTATCAATATAATAAACCAAAAGTTATATCTAATATCGAAAACACAACTTTATTTTCCTACACTTACGCAGGTTATGTTTGGCAAATCTAGCTTAAAAGTAGCTGAAAGCTGAAAAATTATAAGCTAGAAGCTGAAAATTGAAGAGTTGTTAAGCTAGCAAATTATGCTTAAAGATGTTTTGTAAAATTAACTTTTTGATAAGCTGATAAATGTAAAAAGACTAAAAAGGATATCCTCATAAAATTTAAATAGGTTTGTTTACATATAAAATTTAACATTTTAAAATGAAACTATTAGCATAATCATGATCTAGCATCAGATAATACTCCAAATGGCCTCTCAATACAACTTCAAAGAGAAGAATGTGCACGATTGAATGCTTCTTGAGCATTAGTTGGTGGCTCTTGTTCAAATTGAGATTGATGATACCTTATTCTTGGATACGGTACCAAATATCATTGTCTATCTGGATATCCTTTATCCGCCAAATAATATCTTCCTAAAAAAATATAACATTAGACTTTTATAAGGAATACAATTATATGATTCTTATTTGAGTTGAAGTATTAGGAATATGATACCTTGTGGCGGCTTGAGAAAGTTCATTGATGTTGTATTAATTAAATGAAGAAATACACGTGTATCATGTGAGGAAGAGAAAATGCCAAAAATGTTTTAATTAGAAGGGGTAAAAGATGTCACTTATTTAAAATAATAAGGATAAAGATGGAAAAATCGTTAGGAAGCTACTAGCTTATTTTTGAAACGCTACCTAAGGTATATAGCGCTTCAAAATAAGCTCTTATTTTAAGCTGCTAGTTTATTCCGTGAACATTACCAAATAGAGCTTATAGCTAATTAGTAACTTAAAATAAACTATAAGCTCCTAAATAAGCTTTGTCAAATAGAACCGCAATAGTCGGTGTCACGTTTCAATGACAAGATGTTAAACTCAATTCTCCGACCATTATTAGAACTATATAAGGAGGCATGGTGCCGATTGACACCATGCATAGCCTTTCTCATACACACCCACATTATTAGATTTAATTAATTATTTATATATATTTATTTTGATTATATTTCCTAATTACAACCCAAGAAAGACAATACATGCATTTACTAAAAGAGTTAATTATAACAGAGGTCCCTTGTCTTTGGTGGTAATTCTATATTTTGTCTCAGGCTATCGTTTTTGCCATTTAACATCCTAGACTATTATTTTTGGACACTTTTAGTCATTCTCATAATTTTTCCTATTTTTGGAAAGAAGGAATGATTTTTCCTATTTTTAGTAAGGACATTTTTGTCTCTTCATATATATATATATATATATATATATATATATATATATATATATATATATATATATATATATATATATATATATATATATATATATAGGGAGCCATTCACATGAAAACCCCCTTATAATACAAACATACGGACTAATTTGAACCATAGGATTATATTAGATTAATGGCCAAGATTGGATTGTAATTGTACATGTGCTGGATCGTAATAATTAAGCAAAAGGGCATTAAAGAGAATTGTGTAGAATGCTAATTAAGGTATGATTGTAACTGTAATGTTATCTACCTAATTTAAAGGATACTAATTGCACTATAATTCAACCAAATCAACTCATTCGAACCACACCACCCCCCCTCCCCCCCACGCCATTGCCGACCTCGCCAGACAGCTACGACAACCGGAGCATGGAGTATACGCCGCCATGGTTACCAGGTAATGATCTCACCTTCATTGTAATACTATAAACGTAATACCTAGTGCATTACACACGATTAATAGAGACCAGACACCCCTGAATATAATTGTTGGTAGAATTGGTAGACATTGAATTGGATATCATGTACGCGGTTACACCCATTGGAAAACCCCCAATCCTGTAAGGAAACCCAATGAGTCCAAGGATACGTTTACCGTATGACAGGACGCACACATTCCAACGTGGAATGCACACGAACCTTAATACCACAAGGTCTGGAATGAGTCATAATAGGTCGCCCATTGCATGCACCACTGAATACAGGCCAAACAGTAGAGATGCACATGGTTTCAGAGAGACCGTAACAGGAACACCCCCCCCCCCTAGCGTATGAATATGAACGACTCTAGCTGTGCACCAATTGGGAGAAATTAAACATGATTTTTAACACCAAGACCACCAAATGGGGGAACTATGCACGCACCTATGTAGGCCGCTGCACAGGCGCGAGAAACAACCCCCAACCCTATCCTAATTGTAGAACACAACTGGAATTATATTATTAACCCAAGACACTAATGTAGTTTATTGGAATGATCACCAGGTGAAGACCACTGCGCAAACAAAGTGCAACAATGTGCAATGGAAATTGGCGCAGATGGTGCTAAATTTTGGACACCGGCAACCGATAATGAAAAAACACCATACGAAGGACAACAATTCGAAACAGTAGAGGCTGGGATTGATTTCTACATTAAATACGCGAAGGAGGTCGGATTTGATGTAAGGCACGGCACAAAGCGACAAAACCGAGCAGGACAAGTGGCAATTAAGTACATCATGTGCTCACGGGAAGGATACAAAGCCGAAACGAAAGAAACCCCCAATAACCCAAACCAACGAAAGAGGCGTAGAAGAGTGTCAAACAGGGTAGGGTGTAAGGCACGTATGGGGATGTCAAAGTGTAAAAGTGGAGGATACAAAGTCCATACAATCGAGCTGCGACATACACACTGTTTATGCTCGGAAGAGGGGAGAACATTTTTAAAAATAAATAGGCAACTCGACATCGGACACAAGACGTTTTTGGCAAACTGTGCAAAGGCAAACATCGGCCCCACCAAAGCGTTCAGACTGTTCAAAGAGATGGTAGGGAGTTTTACAGAAGTTGGGGCAACATGCATCGACTTCTGCAATTTCAGAAGGGACCTATTGGCTTACATAGCAGAGGCGGACGCCCAAATGGTGATTGAAGAAATGTTCAAACGGAAAGAGGACAACCCACACTTCTATTTTGATTTTGACATAGATGAAGAAGCACAACTTACTAGGTTATTTTGGGCAGACGCCGAATCACGTAGAAATTTTGCCTGCTTTGGAGATGTCATGTCATTCGACGCTACATACAGCACAAACAGGTAATTCTCTAATCTATTTACACCTAATCAGGTGTTTACCATTAAAGTATGTATAGCCGACATACGACACAGAAGTCGCATCCAATTTAATTGAAAGCAATATAAACTGTGTGCATTTAAAGAGTAACCGGTGTGCGTGGCAGCTTAATAAACAGTCAGGAAAAAAATATGCCGAACGCACGTCGACTAAAGACACTATACAAGCAGAAAATAACGCATAAATTATTGATATTGCAGGTACAAGTTGGTGTTCGTTCCTTTCACAGGGGTGGACAACCATAAGCGGTGCATTACATTCGCGGGAGGCTTAATTGCGAAAGAGGACATAGAGTCGTATGAGTGGCTACTGACAAAGTTCAAAGATGCAATGGAATACACACCAAGATGCACAATTACTGACCAAGACCCAGCACTGAAGGTAGTTATCCCACAAACTATGCCAACAACAAGACACCGATTCTGCATGTGGCACATCATGACAAAAGTTGGAGAAAAGGTAGGGGTGACATTGTGGCATAACGAGGACTTCAAGAAGGACCTAAATAGTACCGTATGGGATGACACTTTAACCATAGAAGAATTCGAGAGCAAATGGAAAACAGTAATGAAACAGTACAACCTTGAGGAGCATAGGTGGTTCACGCAGCTATACGAGGCACGAGCATCATGGATACCCGCGTACTTCCACAACATACCCATGGAAGGATTGCTACGGACAACATCTAGATCTGAATCGACTAACAGCTACTTTGGTAAGTTTATAAACCCCCACTGTAGCTTGGTAGAATTCATGGCGCAATACAACAGTGCAATTGGAGAGCAAAGACACAACCAATTAAAAGTGATCGCTGAGAATGAGGGTTCGTACCCAAAAACAAAATCCCCTCTAAGTATTGAGAAGCACGCAGCTAAGATTTACACCATAAGCATATTCTATGAAATCCAACAAGAGATATGGGAGGCGGGATTCACATGCCACATCAGAGACCAAACCAAAGAAGGGGAGATATGGAAGTACAGAATAGAGGACACTAGTGGAAAAATGTTTGAAGTCACACAACATCCAGCATCAAAAAACATAGAGTGTGCATGCAATAAATTCAACCGAATGGGTCTACTATGCAGGCATGTTGTGTTGGTAATGAAGGCAGAAGGATATGACACCATCCCAGAAAAGTATATTGTAACACGATGGACCCGAAGCGCATGTGCACACCCCATGTATGATGTGCCATGGGCAACGAAAACAAATAATACCAAAACGAACGAAGCGACAAAAATGGCAAACAAACTATGGAGTGAATTCTACACCTGCATGGGATTAGCAAAAGGTTGGCCAGACAGAATGGATCAAATGTTGGCAACATTGCAACAACTTAAGAAAGATTTAGAAATGGAGATGCAGGAAACACACGAGAATGGCAACAACAAATCGGCGTTTGAAAGGCTTATAGGTGCACACAGACCAGGCGACATACAAATAAAGCCACCCACAGTCGCAAAGAATAAAGGGAGTGGGAGAAGAATAAAAAGCAACAAAGAGAAAGCCACCGAAAAGAGACACTCAAAAAAAGAAAGAACGTGCAATATATGCGACCTTCCAGGCCACAACAGTCGCACATGTCCAGACAAAGTCACACCATATGAAAGTTAGAATATCTATGTATGAAAAACACAAAACAATGGTTGTAAGTTCCAATTATCGAACCGCATTAGTGTATTCATATGAAATAAACTTTTAATTCGATACAAGTAGCGAAAGGACCCTATCAAAAAACACACCCCACGATTAAAAACACACGGATGGAGATCCCGGGATAATTCCACCTACTACATGATTACAAAATAAAAAAAATAAAAACAAAAAAAAAAAAAGAACAGAAAACCCCCCCCCCCCCGCTGCACACGAGAGAGGAATGAAATGCACACAATCCCAAAAAAGGTCCACAAAGCGTGGGCACACACACCAGAGTGTTTGAATGCATGCACGTTAAACCTTTGAACAGTGGTTGTAAGTTTCAATTAACGAACCGTATTAGAGTACACATATGAAATAATATTGTAGCACACACCCCACGATTCAAAGCCCACGGATGGAGCTCCCCGGATAATTCCTACTACCACTTGATTAACAAAAAAAAAAAACAAAAAAAAAAACAAAAACAAAAAAGGACACAAAACACTGCACACGAGATAGGAATGAAACGCACACAACCCCAACAGCAAAAACTAAACTGCCATTCGATTACCCATTACACAACAAAACGCACATAAGTATGACGCGAATGCGCACACCTGAGACAGCCAATAAGCATAGAAATGCATAGTAAACACGTTAACATAAATTAAAGCAGCTACAAATTCGTGTTACAGGCACAATCTAACCCCAAAAAAGGTCCACATACCGTATTAGAGTACACATATGAAATAATATTGTAAAGTGATACAAGCATCCAACGGACCCACCGACAACAATACACACAGCACACGATAAAAAAGCACACAGATGGAGCTATCGGAATAATTCCCTTTACCACTTGATTACAAATAAAATAGGAGAATACAAAAAGAAAAGGAAAAAACCAGCACACTGGAGAGATATTAAATGAACACAACCACCACATCAAAGAAATAAAATGACATTCGTTTACCAATTAGACAACAAAACGCAGAAAACGCACAGTAATGCAAAAAAGTCAACGCATTAACATTAATTTAAACCAGCCACAAATTCGTGTTACAACCACAATCTAACCCAAAAAAGGTCCACCAACACTGTGTGCACAAACCAGAGTAATACCACCTCAAAAAACCCACCAAAAAAAGTGTGCAATAAACAAGTGCACATCACCACAAAAGGCCAAGCACAACTACGTACATAACACACCTAACTACAGAAACGGTAGAGGATTAGATACCGACTGGTACGCCCGAGAAATATTCGACACCCGATGCACATTAAACTCCGAACTCACAAGCTCCTTCATGTAACGCAAACGAAGTTTGTGTAACGAAGTAGTGTCCCCCTTAACTAACCCACAGTCCCAGTCACGGACGCGCTGACCGAAAAAGGACTCCATATGCCGCATCAGAAACACACCACAATCAATCTTATTCTTCGAGTCCCGCCACGGCATTTGCAAACGCTTCGGCTCCACCAAAATACTGGCCGTGGACAGCTCCGACGAGATATCAGCAAAGAACTTGGACAACATACCCTGCTGAACTCCAGAAAAGATAAAACATTTTAGGGGAAGCGACAAAGGGAAACAAAAAAACCAGTGGAGATTGGATTCACAACGAACACCACTTACCATGTCCTCAATACAATCACCATATTTTAGTGCTTTAGATTGCGGATTAGAATCATTGTCAATAATCTCTAACCGACAACGAGAAAAATGAAAACACAACAAGAAATAGTGGCCGCGACGCAGTATGGGGAAAAAAATCTGCAACCAACAAACTAGTATAAATAGGAGTGCAATTGTTGTGCACAGAAATGTAAACGAAAATGCACAAAGACAGCCGTGTGTGCAGTTAGTGCATAGACAATGTGCAGACAGACAAAAGAGGTAAATGCAACACACTGTAAACATGTAGAAACCATACCATGTCCACTTTACAAATATCATCATACGGAGACAACTCTAAGTCCATCCTCAACCTCTCACAAAACCACACTACCCGCTTGTCCTCAGGTTGGGAAGTATCAACAACTGTAGATAACTACACAACAAACAACACAAAAACACAAGGAATGAATACAAACTAGTAAAAAAGTGACCAATTAAAATCAAGAAGAGAAGACCAATGAATTCAAACCCACCGTAGTAAACGTAGAAGCGAAAAGACGAGAAGGTGCGGCACGCACCTTATTAGCCTCATGGCGATTAAGAAGCGCTGCCCAAGCATCTATAACACCCACATCAACTTCAGAACCCGGGGTCAAAGACAGCAAACACTCCCATGACGCAGTGCGTTGACCAACAGAAAATATAGTTTCAATCCTAACAAAACAAACACCAAAAACCAATCACCAAAAAATAATAAGAAAAGTAAAATAAAAAACAAACACAGTACAAACACAAAACCAAAAACACCAACATGTTTGCAGCGGAACCCCCAAGCAACCAATTGACTATCAATGCATCCTCCGGAAGGTCAGGCATGGGAAACGCAACAACTTCACTAGGCCCCACCGGTGGATACTGAAGTGTAGAGGCAACAACCGGGATAGAGGGTCCAAGTGGATTTACAGGCCGCCCAGCTTTAACCGGCGCCACGCAACCCGGGCCTTCAGAAAGTGGCTTCTCGCTTACCTCATTACCGTCGCCACACCCCTGCCAACAAATAGTCAAAATAAAGAAAGCCAAATAATATGAAAACTGCAAAGCACATTACAAGACAAGGGCTTTCACATACCCAAAACACCTGCACAACTACATGATTAACAAAATGCTAAACAGAAGTGCACTTGGGGTTGGAATGAGTACAAAAAATATACAATTGGACAGCAAGCACACAAACGAACATGCACTGCACACTACCCCCACCCCACCCCTAGCCCCAAACCACAGCAAGCACACAAGCATGCACCGGATAGCAAACACAAGGACAAATGCAATAATTCCAAAACACACACGCGAAACCAGGACTACTATACAACATATTAAGCAACCAGAAACAACCATAAACACAAACAACCAAACCTCAATCGGCGTACTAAATGCAACGCCCGACAAGGTAGGGCAAACACCAGCGTCTGGCCCACCCAACTCAACGCCAGATGCATTGCATTTACTGTCATCCTTCACACCAACAGACACAAGTCCCGATCCTCGCAGCCCACAATCTTGAGAAGGCTCACCCACACCAACAGAAACATCCAGTGTGGCACCTACATCCACCGGCCCAGACACCGCTGCAGCGCCACCCAAACCACCATCTACACCCGGCACAGTAGTAATATCCTACAGCGTGGGCACCCAAAACAAAAAAACAAAACACGGTTCGAAACTAAACGAAGAAAATACCACCATATGCAAAAGAACATCCCGAAACACATACCACATCCATACCAACAACCGGACCACGCACTGGAGAAGTTGCATTCTCAGAATGAATATCGTTAACCACAGCAGCAACCGTATCCGAACAGCCATGATGCAAATCATCCCTCCAAACAACTGGGTTAATCCAAGACTAAACGACGGGACATCATCCACATCGGCACGCTCCACAATTGGCCGCATTAGAACCTCCAAATCACGTAGCCGGGGCTGAATAGACACATAGAGTCGTTGGCAAATCTCCCACTCAACAGCACGACCCCGTACCATCCTAAAAAGGTCGGATAAAGTACCAACCGATGATGTAAGAACAGCCACCTCCTCGCCAACCACACACTCAAACGTCTACACAAAAAACAGGAAAAAACAATGACATTAGAAATACAAGTACATGCAACCTGGAATTTAGAGAGGAAACAGTACCACATAGAATAAAACTAAAAAGTCTGTACTCGAAAAAAAAATAAAACGACCTGAAAGCAATAAAACAGAGCTCGTGCAAACTAATAATAGGGCATATGAAACCACCAACAATTACTTTAATTAAAAAATACAGTGTGCATCCAAGCCACAAGTATTAGCACCCGCAAAGAACAACGAATAAAATCAGTCATTACCTTAGGACCATATTCAGGACCATCACCATCACCTTGTACATCTACCGGAGGAGGATCAATTTGCCCATGGCCAAACCCACCAGCACCAATTTCCGCAGTCTCTCGAGCAGAAAGAAGGTCAAACGTCCATCCCCGGAACGAAGGCAGCAAACGTGGAACTGACCGCTCAAACGGCAAGACACGATCAACGTAAAACAACTACAACCAAAAACACCAAAATAAAGATTACAAGAAAATCAATCAGAATATTAAAAAAAAAAAAGAAAAAAAAAAAAAGAAAAACAGACGAACATACCGCAACAAACTCAGCAGGCCCCACAAAGCATTTATGGCGACCAGATCTCCAAGCCTCATGCGTCTCAACTAGGGAATCCAACAGAAGCTTGCACCAATTCAACTCATGGATGTGCGTAACATCATCGAAACAATCGAAGTACATCTGATTCGCATATCCATTGGACATACAGGACACCAAGGTCGAAACCACCAACATAGAGAAATGCCTCTTACACCAATCACCCCCGTCAACCTCGGCAACAAACCTGTCCGAAATAAGCGACGTAGTAATCGTATGCCTCACCATCCCAAACAAGCCCCTCCAATGTCTCAACAAGTTACTAATACGAACCCTTTCCCGCTTCACCATCTCAATGTGACCACGTGGGAACCCCAACACCAACTCCACATCACGCTCACAAACAGACAATGATCTACCACCACCCAAGTCAAAAGTCCTCGTCCGACCATCAAAGTTAGTTAACAGCCAATGCAACAAACGGGGAGGGCACTCAGACACCTTAAACTCCAATAACGAACCAAATCCCAAGCTCCTAATATCTTCCTTCTGACGCATAGACAGGTCCACAAGCGCATCAACAAGAACACTAGCTTGTGACCGAATCTTAACACTAGGCAAATCCAATTCCTGTTCAGAAGACACAGCACCACCAGACCCCTCAGCAGAAGATGAAGGAACTGCAGCAGCATCATCAACGGCATTCCACACTGGGTCTTGTTCCACCCTCGCCAAGAAAGCCAAGGGTGGTGACACAAAATCATCATCGCTGACACAACTTTGGGCAGCACCAGGAGCACACCGCACCACCCTAACCTTCTTACCTGAAAAGGAGAAAGATAAAACGATCCACTACTACAACACATGCACACCATACGCTGAAAAAACGCACACACACTGCCAAACCAATAACACCCCACCCCCCATCACCCCACACACGGCAGCAACAACAATTAAAAAAAAAAACAGATTAGGAAAGGAAAGGAACACACAAATAATCCCACAACAATGATTATGCAACATAAACAATAAACAGTACAAAACACGAGCTACAACTCCCAAACAAGAAAAATAAAACACAACCGAACGAAAGTAACCTTATCATCGGCTACTACAATACGTGCACACCATACACACAAATAATGCACACAGAATGCCTAGCAAATCACACCACACCCCCTACCCCATCACCCCACATAAGTTAATTAATCACACTTTCCTTATTAACATGACACTTGCCACGCTGAAAAAACGCACACACACTGCCAAACCAATAACACCCCACCCCCATCACCCCACACACGGCAGCAACACCCATTAAGAAAACAAAAAAAAAAAAAAAAAACAGATTAAGAAAGGAACACACAAATAATCCCACAACAATGATTATGCAACATAAACAATAAACAGTACAAAACACGAGCTACAACTCCCAAACAAGAAAAATAAAACACAACCGAACGAAAGTAACCTTATCATCCGCTACTACAACACGTGCACACCATACACACAAATAATGCACACAGAATGCCAAGCAAATCACACCACACCCCTACCCCATCACCCCACATAAGTTAATTAATCACACTTTTCTTATTAACATGTCACTTGCTTGAAAACTGTCATATGTAAATTCGAAGAAATGTTCTAAATTGAAATCTGCTCCATTTTTTTTTTTTGGGTAAATGGAATTGAAATCTGCTACATTCTTTCTTATGACATAAAAATAGGAAATCTGCTACATTCTTTCTTATGGAATTGAAATCTGCTACATTCTATACTATGCAATCTGCTCCACAAATAATGCATGCAAAATACCAACCCAATCACAACACACCCCTAACCCATCACCCCACGGCATCAACAAACCACAGGCAACCAAACAATACCCCCAACTACAAAAAAAAAACCCACATTCGGCCACTCTGTAAAAAAAAACAAAAAAAAAAACCAAACAAACAAACACAACGAAAAAACAAGCTTCCAAACCCCATAGAAATATACATGCATCGACATTTCCCAAACGAAACTAAAATCATGTACACATAAAACTCAAAAATTGGAAGGAAATCAAGAAATCAACACAAAACACACCAAAGCCCCAAATCCGAAACCCTTACCCCCCAAATCCCGAATACATACGGAACCAAACTACAATCATTAACGCATAATACTGGAAAAATCGAAGGAAAACAACAAAATGAATCAAAAACTCAAAAACCCAACACACACCCAAAACCGAAACCCTATCCCCCAAATCCGAAATTCAAACAGAACCAACATACATGAGCCGCAAAACAAAAAACAAACCAACACACACAACAAACAATTACTCTCGCCCAGAAAACGGGAAAAAAAAAACAAAAAAAAAAAAAAAAAAAAAAAAACAAAGAAACCCAGAAAAATACCTTCGCCGACTGCCGCCTTCGGTGGTCCCCGCTTGTTCGAAGTGCCGCGGTCCCCACAACCGACCATCTCTACGTGTAAAGTGAAAACCTCTGGAGGAATCCGCACGAACGCCGCAATGCCCGGAGGTGTCGCCAACGCACGCGGAGAGAGCACGAAACAGAAGATGATGAATGCTGTCCGAGAAAATCGAGCGCGTGTGAATGACTCCAGAAACGTGCGTCACTGAGTAACATTAAGCATTAAAGCCCTCCGCGCGAAAAGCCTAAAATACCCCTAGCCAATATAAAAAATCCCCACTTACCGTGAAAACAACCCCCAAACGCGTAAAGCCCATAAAATAATCTGGACCGTCCATCTCTCCAATCTAACGTCTGATAATTGTCCACACATTTATATCTTAAGCAGTGTTTTCACATGAAACTAATCCTATATATATATATATATATATATATATATATATATATATATATATATATATATATATATTATTTTTTCAGTTTCGACCGGTTTAATTGGTTTAGAACTTTAAGTAAACTCTAATTTTTTAGTAACCATATTTTTCAACCAATTTTTAGTAAAGTCCTAAACCAATTAAACCGGTTGAAATCAGGAAAATAACAAAAGAAATATATGAAGAGACAAAATTGTTCTTACTAAAAATAGGAAAAGTCATGAAAATGACTAAAAGTGTCCAAAAAATAATAGTCTATGATGTTAAATGACAAAAACGATAGTCTGGGACTAAATTTGGAATTGCCACCAAAGATAAGGGACCTCTGGTGGAATTAACTCTTTACTAAAATTAAACTGATTATAATTGCTGACTGATAAATATATTCCTTTTGTACACAATTTGAAGTGTTAACCATGTAGGTTACAAATGGTGTTTGTATGAAAGAAAAACAAGAATGATGAGGTGGTGTGATATAAAGCTAGTGTGTAACCCAAGGGTTCACGTAGAGACCCAAAATCAGATATACTCTCCCAACATTTACGGTACTAATTTAATAATAATTCAACAATAACATTGATAATTGCATATTATGAAGGGACATAAATTATAACTTTCCCTTTAAAAAAATATTGGGTCTGGCAAAGTGAGAGTTGGCATTGGCTGACAATAAATACATTGGTAAATTATGTTGTGCATCCGTAAGCACCATGCATGGTGCATACGGATGCAAAAACGACGTCGTTTTGCATCAAAACGCGCGTCCTACTTTAAAAAAAATCAGTTTCGATTCCTAGCAACAACATTATGTTGTTTATTTTTTAGTTCATTCATTCTGAATTTTTAGTTATGAAATTATGGATGTGTAGGTATGCAATTCTGGATTTATAGTTATGAAATTATGGATGTGTAACATGGTGTATTTATGCAATTCTGAATTTTATAGTTATGTAGTTATGGATGTATAGTTATGCAATTCTGGATGTATAGTTATAAAGTTATGGATGTGTAGTTATGCAATTCTGGATTTATAGTTATGAAATTATGGATGTGTAGTTATGTAATTCTGGATGTATAGTTATGAAATTATGGATGTGTACTTATGCAATTCTAATTTTTTTTTTTTTTTAAGTTAGACGTCAAAACGACGTCACTTTTGCATCCGTATGCACCTTGCACGGTGCATACGGATGCACGGCATAACAATTGAAATTCATTTGAAAGGCGTGCAAAATAATTGAAATTTTTTTTTAAAAAAATCTAAAGTGATAATACCATATTAGATTGCAATTCCACTCCATTGTTGTGATGCAAATTAAATGATCTTGTCCCTTACAAGAAGAGTGGTCCAAGCAACTTACTTTCCACATGCAAAAATTACACTCCTTCAATTATATTGATCTATTGGTCCATTTGCTTATTAATTACTTCAAATTGCTAATAAATCTTTATTTCAGCTACCAAGAATTGAATTGTTCATAGATATTTGTCCAACTAATTTTTTTCACGTGAAAAAAATGACAGAAGAGTACATGGTTAAGTGACCACTAATGTACTATTCCAGCAAGGGATAAGGTTTTATCCTTCCACGCCATGACTCTAGCTTCAAAATTAAATCAACCAAGTTCTTAAATGAAATATTATTCTCATTTGAATTGCTTAGTACATTCAATGCCCTTATATATGCGTAGCTACAAATATACTAATAATAAGTCTTTCGTTTTACAAGTTTAACTTTCATGGAATAGTTTATTGATATTCTTGATTTAAGCAGATCAACTATATATTTACAACCTAAAGTGGTTAACCTCATTTTCATCTCTTTTGCTCGCTAAGGCCAAACACTAAAGTTTATATACAGTTCAATAACTTCAATTCAAAGCCTTTGATAACAATTCATAATTATAGTAACACAATATATAATCAATTGTCATAATGACGTAATAAGCACTTGATCCAAACATAAGTATTCCAGACCCTTTGATAAGGGAATAGCCATATCCCAACTAAACATTAAAGTAGAATATGTATGAATGACTATACCTTTGTACACTGTGCAATCATATTGGAATGCAAATATATATGTTGTGAGAAACAGAATAAAAAAAATTGTTAATGTTAACTAATAACTGCTAGCTTAGTCATTATACATTTGATAGTTTTAACATATATTATCAAATTGTATGAGCATGTAAGAAAAGCTAGAGAATAAATTGAGTGAACTGATGAGAAAGAAATTGCTCGATGATTCGGTAGCGTGCTTGCTATTAAGTATTTTAGGCGAGGAGGGGAGAAGGGGACACATGTGTGGTCTGAAATTTTTTGGATTTGTCGTTTATAAGTTGTAATATCTTTATTGAGTGTTGAGCCATTAATGTGCAATCCAACTATCAGCTTAAGCTTTTAGTTGAGATGGAACACATGCTTCAATTTGGTATCAGCGGCTAAGGTCCACGTGTTGTTTGGAACCCACGGGCACACGTGAGGAGGCGTGTTGAGCCATTAATGCGCAATCCAACTATCAGCTTAAACTTTTAGTTGAGATGAAGCACATGCTTCAATTTTGAGATTGAATTTGAGCTGTGTTTTCAAAATTTCATGTAGACAAATTTGTATTGGCCCACCCCTCCCCTCAGTCAATACTAATTCAAGATCAAGTTAATAGGAAAAGGACAAAGTAAAGGCAGAAGGAATATGGATATATGAAAAACGTGTATCCTTTACAAGTGTTAATGTTTGTAATTTCATGGACAAACTTACCTATACTTATTACCTTCATTATATTCTCTATAAAAAGGGACCTCCAAGTCTTCCTAGTCTCCTCACCAAATCAAAATTGCTCATTTTCAATCTGCCTTTTGCTTTCCTTCTCAATTATCATCCAAGAAATCATGGCCGCAGTTCCTATGGACACGATAGCTGGACCGTTTGGATTCAGCGGTGGAGATTTTTGGAGTTTCCGACCAGTAAACAAGATAAACCAGATAGTCATTCACTATGCCTCTGGTAACAACCCCATTGCCCTAACTTTTTCTAGCACTAAAGATGATGGTTCAAAGGATACAATCACAGTAGGAGGAGCAGGACCAGACCGCATCGTTAACACTGACACGGTTATACATTTAATTTTATACATCTTAATTTAATTTGTCATTTGTGATTGTTATACTAGAAGTTGCTTATCTTAGATTATTAGTAACTATAACTGTATTTACATTAGAGCTAATTAATTTTTGCTTCATTCATGACATGTATAACAGGTGAATATTGATAACGCGGATGAATACTTAGTTGATATAAGTGGAACGTTTGGAATTTACCTGGATAACAATGTCTTACGTTCAATAAAGTTCACTACCAATTTGAAAGACTACGGGCCTTTTGGCCCCAATGTTGGAGAGCCGTTCAGTCCTGTGCGTGTCGTTCCCAATAAGATTGTTGGATTCCTTGGTCGCTCTGGATTCTATATTGATGCTATTGGTACTTATAATTCTAATAAGTGATTATATTATTGATCTATTGTCACTCTCAAGCTGAAGTATTGCTCCATTGGAACATGTCTATGTGTGTTGTTTGTTGAATAAGTTCCAAATGGTATGAATAATGGTGTATTAAGCATTGCTTGTTTTATGTTTGTCAAATGTGCTCTCATGTATGAGCATATTAATAAATAAGGTTCGTTGTTTTTATACTTTGCTCTTTAATTTAACATACCGATTAGCTTTTTCTTGTTATTTGTCAAAAATGATTTTGAAAATGAAAAATAAAATATCATCATTATAAAACAAAGAAAACTAAATTTGAACACCCAAAGTAAAACAAAAGTAATGCTATACATCCTAAAAGACGTGGTCAGGCAATGCAAATTAATAAAAAATTATGTATCTGCAATTTGCATATTATGTACACCTTCAATTAAAAAATTAGGCCAAAGGACCGAACCCTGGTAGTTGGGACATTGATTCTTTGGGCGGAAAGAGATTGAGAAAGTATAAAGAATCATGAGTGTTTCAAATAAAAAATTGTATATATACTAGTGCAAACTACATCCGATCCCTAAAATAAAATTGTATATATACTATACTAGTGCAAACAACATCCATTTTCCAATATGGGAGAAAGCTCAGAAAAGTTACTACAAAACTTTCGCAACTTCAATTCAATTTTCTTAATTTAAATTGGTACACTTTGAAAATCAATTTATCATTCACCTATGGTATGTTTTGAGTGTAATATATCGAATTAAACCTCTTACTTAAGAGAACTTAAATATACTTTAACCCAATTGACTCAAATCTAAAGTGAACCATACTCAAAACTTTGCTTCAAAATGAACATTATTTTACATGTCATTTTTAGCTAGTTTTTCATTACATATTAGAAAACAACATTTTAGTATTTTATTATAGGAGAATATGATGCATATGACAATGGTGAAATAATTAATAATAAAAATATTGACACAACTATAACAATATAATTTGGAGTGAAATTAGAGTATGAGAAGTAAATTAAACATGTATATTGTGAACCACAACGCACCATCACGTTAAAAGTAAAGTTGAAGGTTATTATCCAAGCCCTTTTTAATGTGACGCGCAAAAAAAAAACAAGCAGTCACTAATTGATGTGTATACCGAATAAATATTTTGTGTAATAGCGTGTAAATTACACAAAACAGACTCCACCGAAAATATATTGATAAGAATCAAACTTGTGACATTCTGGTACGAAAGTCATGTTTGACCCCCTCTTTTGAAGTTATCCAAGCCTTTCTTGCCAAGTTCAATAATTTAAAAATAACTATAGTTATAATTATTTATTACGGGTGAGTGAAAAGAGATTATGAAGATCAAAAGATGAGAGGGAGAAATAGAATAAAAGGAAAGGATATTATTATACACCTAATAATAGGTGCAACATTATTTATTAATATGAACACACACATGAGAGCATATTTGAGAAACATAAAATAAACATGCACAGCTCAGTACAACGTTATCAAGTCATTTGGAACTTATTCAACATATAACAACCAACACATAAAGGTGTTCCAATGGAGCAATAAGCTTCAGAGCTGAGTAACGATATAATCACTTAGGCATTATAAGTACCAATAGCATCAACATAGAATCCAGCTCGCCCAAAGAACCCAACAATCTTGTTGCCATTCTGAGCCGGGAGGTTGAATGGCCTTCCAACATTGGGGCCGTACGGCCCGAACACTCTTAAGTTGGTAGTAAACTTTACAGATCGTAACACATCGAACCTCATATCTAGGAAACGTCCAAACGTTCCGCTTATCTCAGTCAGGTATTCATCCGCGCCATCAATATTAATCTATCCAAGTATATCATGAATCAAGAAAAAAGTTAGAAGGAAAGCAACTTAGAACATGTATATATGATAAATAATAAATATATTTAAAAATAAAATATACAAAATTAAATGTATAACCGTGTCGTTACGGATGACGGTGGTTTCATTCCCACCTCCGCCAATTGTGAGGGTATTCTTCGAACCATCCTTATTAGAGGAAGAAAAAGTTATACCAATAGGATTGTTATTTCCGGAGCCGCCAGATGAAATAACAATTTGATTAATGTTGTTAATAGGTCGGAAACTCCAAAAGGTACCACCGTTGTGTCCCAATGGACCATATGCGACATCAGTAGAAATTGCCATTGTATTGTTTGTTGAATGAAAATTGAAAAGCAAATTAAAAGGGTGAATGAAAATGAGAAAGTTTGGTGTGGAGAGAAAGAAGAGTTGGAGGTCATTTTATAGAGAGTAGTGAATTGAAGTTAAGTGGTAGGGTGATGAAATACTTACGTCGTAATGATCGAGTTGTGGAACTAATTTTTGTTCACGTCGAAAGTGAGTTCCGATCCTACTATACTTAGCTTGCCAGGCTAGAATAAGATGCATATCAGGGACTGCACAACTTAAGTTTTTTTTTATGATGAGAAAATTTGAGGATGGGCTCAAATTAAAAATGTCAATAGGTTATTATCGTTAAGATTTGAACTTGTAATTTTGTAACTACCAAGTCAACAGTGTGACCAAGTGATCCTAATTTTCATCCCATTTTTTTCAGTTTCGTCGAGCTATATCCTTTGGCAAATTATACCATAGACCAGGGTCCTCAAGAGTCCACTCCAAAGTGACATTCAGATTATGGGTGTGTTTGATTGACATGTTTAGCTCTAAGGAATGTGTATCAAAGTTATTGGTATCGTTTGGTTGATATGTTTTTAGAACACTACTATGTGTTTCAAATACTCCCTTTTATTGAAAAACTCATACCCAAATAAAATAAGGGATATCATCCCCTTTCATTCCCTTATTCATTCTTATCCCATTTGATTAGTGCTTTTAGATTTTAGATTTTTGTTTTTATTTTTTGTTCATATCGGTGTTTTGGATGTCTTTATATTAGAATCAATTGTCTTGATTTTTTGTTCTTATATTTAAAAAACCATTATTCTCATTATAGGATCATACATAACCAAACAACATTATTGATTGTCATTCTCATTCCACCCTACTACCAAACATGCAAAATACTTTCACTAAAACTCATTACCATTACCAAGTATTTGATACTGATTTCGATTTTGATTCCCATATGCGAACGAAACACACCCTATGTGTCTACAATCAACATATTATGTGTCTACAGTTAATAGATTATGTGCATGTAAATAAATTGAAAGCACGTTAACTACAGAGATAATATGTTAACTGCATGCACATAATATGAAGTTAACCTATTTTGTGTTTGTAGTTTCAAAATTATGTGTCATTTAATTTATTTACATGCACATAATTTATTTACTAAATATACATAATATGTTAACGACAAACACAATTTTGACTAATGTCTACAATGCGAGCTGAGGTGGATGCTGTCCATGGTATAACATTTGTAAGAGGCAAATTTTATTGTGGACCATAGTCTATGTAGTAGCGTGGACCATGAAATATGTATAATTTTAATTACACCCCAGTCGTTTCATTTGACAATATTGATCTGATATCTTTTTTAGTTTCATTTTCCTTCACACATTAGTTTCATTTGATAATATACATTATTGCTTGAACTCTATTTTTCGTTTCATTTTTCACACACTAGTTTAATTACAATAATATTGAAGTATTATTTTAATTGCACTTCAGGTCATTTGACAATATATGTTATTGTATGACTCTGGATTTTAGATTTATTTTTCACACACAATAGCTAATTTCATTATAACAATACTAAAATATCATTTTAATTATACTACAGTTTCATTAAAGAATAATGTGTTCTGATTTTTTTTTTTTGTTTCATTTTTCGCACACACTAGTTTCATTATAGAAACACTAAAGTATCATTTTAATTCTACTACAGTTTCATTCGATGATCATAGTCCACACATCGATATTTCACCAAAAATATATTGATAAGAATCAAATTTGTAACATTCTAGTACAAAAATCATGTTTCATCCACTCTTTTGAAGTTACCCAAGCCTTTCTTGCCAAGTTCAATAATTTAAAAATAACTATAGTTATAATTATTCATTACGGGTGAGTGAAAAGAGATTATCAAGATCAGAAGATCAAGGGAGAAATATAATAAAAGGAAAGGATATTATTATTATACGCCTAATAATAGGCGCAACATTATTTATTAATATGCTCACACACATGAGAGCATATTTGATAAACATAAAACATGCACCGCTCAATACAACAGTAAGAGGAGATCATTTACATCTAGTTCTCAAGAAGTACGTTTTTTTTTTTTTCAAATTTTCTTGATTTGAGTCGTTGATCTAGATTAGATCAACAACATCATTAACCACCTGAGAGACTCTTCGCACGTGAATCATTCCCAGCCAATAATTCTCCCCTTTACTTTAATTTTTTCACGTTAAAAGTAAGTTGCTAGCATGCATGCATATATATAATTCTTGTAAGGCTCCAGCAAGGGATAAGGCTTCATTCTTGTAGGTGTGGAATAAGTACGATACGCCAAAAAATAAAAATGATGGGATTTAAATTTAGAGAATACTTCTATACAATGTAGAAAGAGAAGTCGAAGTCTTGTGTAACATACCTTCTAGCTACTGAATAGGTTGGCAACAGTTGGATTGTCTAGTTCTCTCCCTCGTAGTAAGGGATTCTCTCTAATTCTCTCCCGTAACTAGGGTTTCTCCATCGGCACGGTGATAGCAAGGCAATTCGACGGCAATTCTACGCAGAAACATCACGAACGACGACCTACAGCAATCGCACGCATGGCTGCGTCAGAAGCAGTGATGGCTGGATTGTCGGACCGATGGGCGGAAATTGTTTTGGAGGACGAGGACGTCGGTGTGGTAGCGCCGGCGGTCGACGGTGGCGGAGTCATGGATGCTGGTCGGCCGTTTCTTGACTCAACGCTTGATCAAGGTTGAGTATATGCGACAGGTTATGGCCTCGGCATGGAAACCGGTTAGTGGTGTGCATATCACGGAGCTCCAACCGAATCTTTTTCAGTTTGTATTCCATCACATAACGGATGTCCGGAGGGTTATAGATGAGGGACCGTGGTCCTTTGAGAATTGTACGCTGCTGTGTAAAGAGGTGAAAGATGGTCAGTTGCCGAAGGATATGGTGCTTGATACTGTGGATTTATGGGTGCAGGTGTATAACCTGCCGGTTGGCTATAATACGGTACCGGTACTTGAACAGACAGGGAATTTTCTGGGAAAATTCCTAAAGATCGATGAAAGACAGATGAAGGGGCCTCTCAAAGCATTCTACCGAATTAGGGTTTGTATGCCCGTGGATAAGCCCCTGAAAAGAAGGATGAAATTGATTCGGCGGGACAAGTCTTGGGGATGAGTGAATTTCAAGTACGAGAGATTACATACTTTCTGCTTTTTCTGTGGACTGTTAGGGCATTCGGAAAAGTTCTGTTTGAAGGCTAGAAACTCGGCTTTGACTCCTGAACAATATCCTTATGGTGTATGGATGAGAGCTGGTCAGGCAAGAGGACCACGGCCGGTCGGAGAGCCATGGCTACTTACCTCGGATGAAGCGCCGATCCGCCAGGAACCCGTGAGTGGGGCGCCGGAAATTCCGGCTGACACTGAACATGCACACGGCGGAACTGAGGAGGAGGAGGAGGGGGTAACAGCGTTGGCTAAACGTCGCAGGCAGGATAATGGACAGTTGACTGATACGGATATTAACATGGCGGATAGTTCAAAAAACTTGCATCAGGCGGGCTCTGGTTCCCAGACCCGCCCACAACAATGAGTACTCTGAGTTGGAACTGTCGTGGCTTGGGCAATCCACGGACAGTTCGTGCAGTTGTGGACATGGTGTCCAAGAAGAAGCCTGATTTTGTATTTTTTATGGAAACGAAGGTGGCACGAATACATGCTGAACGTGTTCGTGTTCAGATTGGTTACGAGGGTCTTTTTTATGTTAATAATACGGGCTGTAGTGGTGGTTTAGCATTGCTTTGGAGAAAGAATAATACTGCAAGATTACTGGGTTACTCGAAGACGCACATTGATGTGGAGGTTGATATAAGTGGTTTTTCGAATTGGAGAATGACTTGTTACTATGGCTATCCAGAACGAACTCGGAGGACTGAGTCATGGGATCTACTGAAACAGTTGGCAACACAATCTGAGCTACCCTGGGTTGTGGTTGGTGACTTTAATGATCTCCTGTATCAGTATGAAAAGAAAGGTGGAAATCCACACCCGAACAGTCTCTTACGCGGCTTTGGAGAGACTATTGATCAGTGTGGTTTGGCACAATTACCAATGAGTGGTAATCAGTTCACATGGCAAACGGGCAAAGGCACACCTGGATGGATCCAGGAAAGACTAGATAAGGTACTAGTCACTAACCGATGGAGGGATATTGTAAATGGGGTCACGGTTGCAAATCAATGGACTAGACGGTCAGATCATTAAGCTATTTTCATGGGGATTCGACATTATGGGACCAGGAGGGGTGGGGGCAGAAGATTTCGTTTTGAGATGACATGGCTCTATGGTGAGGGATGTAGAGCGGTAGTTGCTGAATCATGGGATGAAGGAAGGGGTAGGGGAACACAAAGTTGTATTGCACACTGTGGAAAACGGTTAACCCGATGGGGGGGAGATCGTTACCATAAGTTTGGGGAAAAGATTGAGCAGCTCCAGAGAAGACAAGATCAACTCAAGGGATGTACTGATCACGCATCCCTGGATGAGTATAACCGCCTGGAAACGGACCTATGCCGAGTGGAGATGCAGGAGGATGCATACTGGAAGCAGAGGGCCAAACAGCACTGGCTCAAGGATGCTGATGCCAACACGAAATTTTATCACAGGTATGCCTCGAACCGAAGGAATAAGAATACTTTAATTAAAATTATGGATAGTCGTGGTGAATGGATGGAAGGGGATGATATGGCGGGGTGTGGTTCTGGATTATTTTAAACGCATTTTTACAACTAGTAATCGCATGAGTGGTGATCTGATCTATAGCAATATTACTCCACGAGTCACCCAAGCATAGAATGAGTTATTAATGCGGCCCTTTGAGGTTGGTGAGGTGAAAGATGCTCTTTTTGGAATGTATCCGGATAAGGCACCAGGGCCGGATGGGATGAACCCGGTTTTTTATCAAAGTTTTTGGGATATTGTGGGGGGTGACATCTCGACTTTTATTGTAGGCTGTCTGAATGCAGGCTCATTGCCACCTGGTGTGAATAATACCGATGTCGTATTAATTCCTAAGAAAGATGTTCCTGAGCAGGTCTCTGATTTGAGACCAATTGCGCTTAGTAATGTGATTTATAGGATTATGGCCAAAATGATTACCCAAAGGATGAAACCCCTAATGGATAGTATTATGAGTGCTTTTATACCAGGCAGGTTGATAACGGATAATATTTTGATTGCCTCAGAGGTAGGTCATTATTTGAACAGGAAACAGTGTGGAGCAGTTGGTTGGAGTGCCTTAAAGCTAGATATGGCAAAAGCCTATGATCGGATGGAATGACCTTTTTTGAAAGGTATGATGATGGCCCTGGGATTTAATGATAAGTGGATTGATCTTATTATGATGTGTGTTACGACGGTATCCTATAATTTCCTGGTGAATGGGACATGTAGTGATTCACTAATACCAACCAGGGGCTTAAGACAGGGGATCCATTATCTCCGTACCTTTTTATAATTTGTGCTGAAGGTCTCTCTATGTTGTTACAACAAGCACAAGGAAGGGGTTTAATACATGGATGTAGAGTAGCAAGGGGTGCTCCGCCTATCTCACATCTTTTCTTTGCTGATGATAGCTTATTGTTTTTTAAAGCGACTGTGCAGGAGGCAAATGAAATTAAAGGATGCCTGGCTCTATATGAAAATTTGTCTGGACAGGCTGTTAATTACCATAAATCCAGTATATGCTATAGTAGGAATACGACAGAGGAGGACAAGGAAAATGTGGCGCAAGTTTTGGGCGTGGTTCAGGCTCCTAACTATGGGAAGTACCTTGGATTACCATCATTTATTGGAAGAAATAAGAAAGCGGCATTTTCTTATATAGAAGACAAGATCAGACAGAGAATAGGATCTTGGAATAAGAAACTATTATCACAGGCAGGAAAAGAGGTCTTATTGAAAAGTGTGGCTCAAGCTATGCCTACTTTCTCAATGAGTGTTTTCTTATTGCCTACTACTGTCTGTACGACTATTGAGCGGTTGATGAATAGGTATTGGTGGGGCTCAGGGACTCACCAGAAAATCCATTGGAAAGCCTGGGATAAATTATGTATTCCAAAGAAGTATGGTGGATTGGGGTTTAAAGACCTAACAGCACGTTTGGTTCACGGAATGAATTTTGAGGTAATAGAAATGCTATTCCATAAGGAATAGAATAGGCAAGGAATAGAATAGGATTTGTATTCTATTGTTTGGTTCGCGGAAGGAATAGACTTTAGGAATTATATTACAGTGTTTGGTTGATTTAAGGAATAGCAATGAAATATGTTTTAAAAGACATAAATACCCTTATAAAAATATGTGATGGTGGCGATGGTGACGGTGGTGGTGGCGATGGTGGTGGTGGTGCTAGGGTGGTAGTGGTGGTGGTGGCGGTGGCAGTGGTGGGGGCGACGGTGGTGGTGTTGACGGTGACGGTTGTGGCAGTGGTGGTGGGGGCAGCAACGGTTGTGGCGGTGGTGGTGGTGGTGGTGGTGGTGGCGGTGGTGCTGTGTGGTGGTTCTGGTGGCGGTGGCGGCGACGATGGTGGTGGCGGTGGCGGTGGTGGTGATGGTGGTGGCGGTGGCGGTGGTGGTGATGGTGGTGGTGGCGGTGGCGGTGGTGGTAATGGTGGTGGCGGCGGTGGTGGTGCTAGGGTGGTAGTGGTGGTGGTGTTGACGGTGACGGTTGTGGCAGTGGTGGTGGGGGCAGCGACGGTTGTGGCGGTGGTGGTGGTGGTGGTGGCGGTGGTGCTGCTGTGTGGTGGTTCTGGTGGCGGTGGCGGCGACGATGGTGGTGGCGATGGCGGTGGTGGTGATGGTGGCGGTGGCGGTAGTGGTGGTGGCTACGGTGGCAGTGGTGGGGGCGGCGGCGTTGGTGGGGGCGGTGACGGTTGTGGCGATGGTGGTGGTGGTGGCGGCGGCGGCGATGGTGGTGGTGGTGGTGGCGGCGGCGGCGGCGGTAATGATGGTGGTGGCGGCGGCGACGATGGTGGTGGTGGCGGCGGCGACGATGGTGGTAGCGGCGGCGACGATGGTGGTGGTGGCGGCGGCGGTGATGTTGGTGGCGGCGACGGTGGTGAAATAGGATAAATTTATATCTATGATAAAAAAAATTAGGTAAAAGAAAGGGGTAAAAAAGGAAATAGATTCTAAAATCTATTCCTGAGCGTTCAGTAATAGGCTAATACCAGGGGGGCCCTAGTAATAGCTATTACCTTATTTGAGGTAATAGGCTATTACCAGGAATATTATTCCTGGTAATAGAAATGGTTACCAAACAACGGAATAGGCCTATTACTGGGAATGCTATGTCATTCCCGGCCTATTCCGTGAACCAAACGGGCCATAAGAGCTTTCAATGTGGCACTATTGGGAAAGCAAGCTTGGAGACTGTTAACCAATACAGATTCTCTGGTTTCTAAAGTTTATAAGGCAAGATATTATCCCAACCAACCTTTTACTGATGCGATTCTTGGGAACAATCCAAGTCACTGCTGGCGGAGCATTATGGCGGCTAAGGGCTTAATTTGTAGTGGGGTGAGAAGACGAATTGGAAACGGAGATACTACCTCAGTGTGGGGACACCCGTGGTTGCAAGATGAAGATGACCCCATGATCCAAACAGAAATGCCACCCCAACTGAGTAATGCCAGGGTAATCAATTTAATTAACCAAGATACATGCACTTGGGATTATGATTTGCTTACTGATATTTTTGAGCCCAGTGATGTGAGTAGGATTCTAAAAATACCAGTCTCCCCAAGTTATGATGATATGTGGTATTGGCATGGGGACCCCAAAGGCAATTACACGGTTAAACATGGGTATAAATGTATGGTGGGGAACTATGAAAATGTTGCAAATGTGGGTTTTGCGAAGTGGCTCACATTGTGGAAACAAAAAATACCACCCAGATGGAAAACCTTACTATGGAGGGCTTTGAGTGATATTCTTCCTACTACCCAGAACTTGCTTATAAAGAGAGTGGAGATTGATCCGGTGTGTGCCATGTGTGGAGTTGCAAATGAAGATATTATGCATGCATTGGTTTCGTGTGATTATACAAAGACCATTTGGGCACTATCTAACCTTCCATCTACAAATATTGTGACAAATATTTTTTATGAATGATTTAGTGAAATGTTAAATATTCTAGATTCTGATGGTATTGCCTACGCAGCTGCAATTATTTACCATGTATGGAGAGCTCGGAATGGTGCGGTTTGGGATGCATGTTTGCCCAGACCACGACGATTGCTCGCCGCGGCCCAGGCAGATATTTCAACATGGCGTCGGGTCCATGCACCGAGAGGGGACCCGAGTCCCGTGACAGTCAGCGCCTCAGCGCAAGATACTGCCCAAGAAGCCGAGAACCGTACAGCCCCCAATGCCGCACTCAACCATGCTCCAACGCAACCACCGCCCAAGTGTTATGTCGATGCTGGATATCATCACACGGACAACACAACAACGGTAGGAGCGGTAATATTAGGACCGCTTGGTCAATTTATTTCGGCGTACTCCGCACCTTTGTCACATTATTTTTCCCCACTCATGGCCGAGGCATATGCTTTTAAGGAAGCTCTATCTTGGCTACGCGAGCGTGGAGAGCAAAATATAGAGCTTTATACAGATTGCCAGGTACTGCAGAGTTACTTAACGACACCACAGCTGCTGACACGATCGTATGTTGGCTATGCAATTGATGGATGCAGGAACTATTTATCTACTCTTAATTATTGTCATGTTAATTTCTTACCTAGATCGCAGAATATTTTAGCACATAGTTTAGCTACTACAGCTTTCCAGTATGACACAGCTATGTATTGGGATACTATCCCACCTGACGCTATTTCAGCTTATCTATGAATACAACCCATTGGTTGACCTTCAAAAAAAAAAAAAAAGTGTAACATACCTTCTCCTTAAAATTAAGTTTTCATTTTAAAATAAGAATTAAATATTATAACTCAAACGCTTGCAAGTTCATTTTGGGCCTTGATTTAATTTGCATCCCTAATCCGCGAGAGAAAGCCTGTACAATTTAAGCTGGCAAATTATACCGTGCACCAGGATGCACAATGTATTGAGCGTCCTGACCTAAAACAACGTCATTTTGTATCTTTTTTCGCGTGTCTGCTATTAACTCCTTAAAAAAAAATTATGTTTCGAATGTACAGAATTGTATAATAGAAAACACAGAATTTTATACCTGAAAACACAGATTTTTTATAAATAAAAATCCTCATGTTTCGAATGTACAGAATTATATAATAGAAAACACATAATTTTATACCTGAAAACAGAGCATTTTATACCTGAAAACACAAAATTTTATAACTGAAAATTCTCATGTTTCGAATGTACAAAATTATATAATAGAAAACATAAAATTTTATACATGAAAACACAGAATTTTATACCTGAAAACACATAATCTTTTTTAAAAGGATAAAAATCCTCTGCTTCGAATGTACAGAATTTTATACCTTAAAACCCAGAATTTTATACATGAAAACACAGAATTTTATAACTGAATACACATACATTTTCGTCGTGTTAAGTCTCACTGCTGGAAATTTTGGAATCTCCGACCACCTGTAAGTGATCTTAAATCAAGTCGAAAGCCTTGTTCCGACCACTTTTGGTATCCGGAAAACCTTTTGTTGCTATTTCCGACCAATTTTTGCTTTCGAATTGATTTAAGATCACTTTCAGGTGGTCGGAAATTCAATAATTTCCAGCAGTGTCTCCACACAACTTAACAAAACGACGTCGTTTTGGGAGGCGCGGGGCGCACATTGCTATGTGCGCCCTGGTGCACGGTATAACGATTGATTTAAGCTCTTCTAAAAAGAAAGTTGTAAACAACTATCATGATGACACCTCTATTACCATTTCAAATGGGTTGCCAAAGGACCGAACCCTGGTAGTTGAGACATTGATTCTTTGGGCGGAAAGAGATTGAGAAAGTATAAACAATCATGAGTGTTTCAAATAAAAAATTGTATATATACTAGTGCAAACCACATCCGATCCCTAAAATAAAATTGTATAAATGCTATACTAGTGCAAACAACATCCATTTTCCAATATGGGAGAAAACTCAGAAAAGTTACTACAAAACTTTCGCAACTTCAATTCAATTTTCTTAATTCAAATTGGTACACTTTGAAAATCAATTTATCATTCACCTATTGTATGTTTTGAGTGTAATATATCGAATTAAACCTCTTACTTAAGAGAACTTAAATATACTTTAACCCAATCGACTCAAATCTAAAGTGAACCATACTCAAAACTTTGCTTCAAAATGAACATTATTTTACATGTCATTTTTAGCTAGTTTTTCATTACATATTAGAAAACAACATTTTAGTATTTTATTATAGGAGAATATGATGCATATGACAATGGTGAAATAATTAATAATAAAAATATTGACACAACTATAACAATATAATTTGGAGTGAAATTAGAGTATGAGAAGTAAATTAAACATGTATATTGTGAACCACAACGCACCATCACGTTAAAAGTAAAATTGAAGGTTATTATCCAAGCCCTTTTTTAATGTCATGCGCAAAAAAAATAAGTAGTCACTAATTGATGTGTGTACCGAATAAATATTTTGTGTAATAGCGTGTAAATTACACAAAACAGACTCCACCAAAAATATATTTATAAGAATCAAACTTGTGACATTCTGGTACGAAAGTCATGTTTGACCCCCTCTTTTGAAGTTATCCAAGCCTTTCTTGCCAAGTTCAATAATTTAAAAATAACTATAGTTATAATTATTTATTACGGGTGAGTGAAAAGAGATTATGAAGATCAAAAGATGAGAGGGAGAAATAGAATAAAAGGAAAGGATATTATTATACACCTAATAATAGGTGCAACATTATTTATTAATATGAACACACACATGAGAGCATATTTGAGAAACATAAAATAAACATGCACAGCTCAGTACAACGTTATCAAGTCATTTGGAACTTATTCAACATATAACAACCAACACATAAAGGTGTTCCAATGGAGCAATAAGCTTCAGAGCTGAGTAACGATATAATCACTTATAGGCATTATAAGTACCAATAGCATCAACATAGAATCCAGCTCGCCCAAAGAACCCAACAATCTTGTTGCCATTCTGAGCCGGGAGGTTGAATGGCCTTCCAACATTGGGGCCGTACGGCCCGAACACTCTTAAGTTGGTAGTAAACTTTACAGATCGTAACACATCGAACCTCATATCTAGGAAACGTCCAAACGTTCCGCTTATCTCAATCAGGTATTCATCCGCGCCATCAATATTAATCTATCCAAGTATATCATGAATCAAGAAAAAAGTTAGAAGGAAAGCAACTTAGAACATGTATATATGATAAATAATAAATATATTTAAAAATAAAATATACAAAATTAAATGTATAACCGTGTCGTTACGGATGACGGTGGTTTCATTCCCACCTCCTCCAATTGTGAGGGTATTCTTCGAACCATCCTTATTAGAGGAAGAAAAAGTTATACCAATAGGATTGTTATTTCCGGAGCCGCCAGATGAAATAACAATTTGATTAATGTTGTTAATAGGTCGGAAACTCCAAAAGGTACCACCGTTGTGTCCCAATGGACCATATGCGACATCAGTAGAAATTGCCATTGTATTGTTTGTTGAATGAAAATTGAAAAGCAAATTAAAAGGGTGAATGAAAATGAGAAAGTTTGGTGTGGAGAGAAAGAAGAGTTGGAGGTCATTTTATAGAGAGTAGTGAATTGAAGTTAAGTGGTAGGGTGATGAAATACTTACGTCGTAATGATCGAGTTGTGGAACTAATTTTTGTTCACGTCGAAAGTGAGTTCCGATCCTACTATACTTAGCTTGCCAGGCCAGAATAAGATGCATATAAGGGACTGCACAACTTAAGTTTTTTTTTATGATGAGAAAATTTGAGGATGGGCTCAAATTAAAAATGTCAATAGGTTATTATCGTTAAGATTTGAACTTGTAATATTGTATTTCATCAATGAAGAGAATCACTTTCTCTTCTGCTTCCTCAAC
Organism: Ipomoea nil; assembly: GCF_001879475.1. Classification (NCBI taxonomy): domain Eukaryota; kingdom Viridiplantae; phylum Streptophyta; class Magnoliopsida; order Solanales; family Convolvulaceae; genus Ipomoea; species Ipomoea nil. The sequence goes on from NW_017617116.1 coordinate 7,338,154, forward strand.
TTCTTTTAATTAGAACAGCCTTCAGCCTCTCTCCAAACTCACCTCTATACTTTGCTCCAGCCACCAATGCTATAAGTCTAACATCAGCAAGATTACTTGGAACATCACCTCTAACAATGTTGGTCAGTATAAGAGGTCAACAGCGGTCCAACATTGCAAGGTCAAAGTGAACATTTATTTTATCCTTGTTTGAGTAAGATTTTGAAGAAAAATTAGCCTGAAGGACCATTTTTGCAACAAAAGCAATAGTCGTGGACTGACATTACAAGATTTGAAAGTCGCGGATCAATCGTGATAGTACCATTATAGTCGTGGGATCAAAAGTACAAAAAATTAAAACTCTAACAAACACGATAAGAAAAATTATGAGAGCCAATATTTAGGTAGCAAGTGGTTGGACAATTAGATTTGAAACTTGAAAATACGTAAATACATAACATGTGCATTGTCAGTACAAATTTCATATTAGTACAATAATTCATTTATGGTTCGTTTGGAAACTCGAAAAATGACTGCCGAAAAATGTTTTCCGAGTTTTCTGTGTTTGGCAAGAGGAAAGGAAAATGAGGCCAATAAAAAATGATTCATTAGTCAAAGAAAAATATGTATGTTTTGGGGGGAAATGACTTCCCCCCTTTTTTTTTTAGAAAGTCATTTTCCAATTCTTCCTCCTCACATCACTTCCTCTACTTCTCCTTTCATAGTCTATAGATAGATACTGTATGTAATATATATATATATATATATATATATATATATATATATATATATATATATATATATATATTCAAAATTATCGTCAAGGTTTAGTGCTATTCATAGAAGAATTTTATCAAAAGTATCAAACAATTAAAATGTTAATGTATACAATTCTATTCATTTTCTGGAAAATGAACCAAACACACAAAGACAATTTTCTGTTGCGCAGCCAAACACCGAAAAAAAATGTTTTCAGAAAAATGACTTATTTTTCAAAAAATATTTTCGAGAAGTCATTATCCAAATTTCTAAATCGACCCTTAATTTGCGAATTAAATCTACAAAATCTCATTATGAGCTACTTCGCTTTACAAGAAGAGTAGTTGTCTATTTATTAGTTTCCACGTGTATAAAATTGGTGAGCCATTCAATTACTCTCTATGACTCTATTATCCCATTTTTGTCACCTCTTCGTCTTTTCTCGTCGCGGATCTTACCATAAAATGAAAGGATTGAATAGTATCTCTAGATCACACCGTTATTAACTAAGGGAATTCTTTTAAAACGTCAAAATCATGTCATTTTGGAATGTGGCCCACACAGATGTGTGGCAATTCTTGTACCATATACCAGGGTTCAATTCACACTGCACTAGAGACCCTCGTTCATGTGTATGTGTTTTGTGTTGTGACTTTTTGTATATTGCATTATGAAATCCTATACGTTAAGAGTATGAATTTTGTACCTGGAACAAATTATTAATTGTGTGATATATTATAAATGTTTGTATTTGTGTTGTGAAAGTTTCAATGAACACAAATGTACATAAATCAAAAAATTTGAAAAATAAATAAATATATATAACATGTGTATATGTCTTGTGTTATAATTAAATTCTATATCTCAAGAGTATGAATTAATATGTACCTCGTCATTTCGATAACCCTGATTCTTGTGTATGTGTTTTGTGTTGTGTTTTGCGTTATGAAATTTTGGACCTCAAGAGTATGAATTCTGTACAGTGGTCCTAATTAACAATGTACTCTGTTATTTTTTTCCACGTGAAAAAATTATTTGGAAAAATATCTATGAGCCATTCAATTGTTGGTAGTTGAAATAATGATATATTAACAATTTGAAGGGGAGAATTATTGGCCGGTACATAATTTAGATGCTTCAATTCCATAAACAGGTATATCTAGGGTTTCCATTTCCGACACAATGACTAATTTCCCCGTTGAATTGTAAATCACAATTGCAACACAAGTATAAAATCCAAATATCAGTATATTAAAGAATCTAGAACTAGGCACATAGGTTCACAAACACTTTTTACCCAAGAATCTCTAATAAAACTTAGCCACACATGGCTAAACTAGAATTCATTGCAATAAAATAAACAGTTTACAAGCAATCAAAGAGAGTAAAAAGAATAGATCAAATGATTCTCCCAAGATAACTTGAAGCTCTTGATTATCCTCTTTCTTGTCTTCAAAACGCAGCTTGAATGCTCTAGGGTTGAATGTTTGGAATGTTGGAAATTTGGGACTTTTGAAATTTGAACATTTTAGTTCAATTAATCTATTTATGTATTTGGTATTCAAAAAAAAAATCTATTTATGTATTTTGACTTTATTTAAGGATCCAAGACTTAACAATTTAACATAACATTTAAACAATATATTTGTGTTTTCATTCAAAAACGGGGCGAATAATTACCGTCTCAAAAATCCCCGCACAGACGGGCCGAGGAGGGAAATAATAAAGATTCAATTTAGAGATGGAGACAAGGACCGCACTCCCACCACGTTGCCATCCCTATACTAAATCTGCACACTAAACTTTCTCATTTTCATTCTTAATTCCTTTTGCTTTTCAATTATCATCCAAGAAACCATGTCATCAGTTCCTTTTGGAAGTATCTTTTTTGAAAACATTTGGAAGTATCTTTAGATGCAGCGTATTGATCGAGTAGATGAATGACTAAGACGTACATAGAGGAAGTCTTGTGAACAAATTAAAAAACATTAGCAAATTAAATATTTGATTCTTTTGCCTAAAAAAAAATAAAAATATTTGATTCTTTCAAAAAAAAAAAAAAAAAAAAAAAAAAAAAAAAAAGAGAGAGAGAAATTAAACCATAATTTCGATTCTTCTTTTTCAATAAAATCAAAATGTGTGTCTATCATTTTTCTAAACCTTATTCTCGAAGGGTTGTCTAAGCAACTTATTTTCCACATTAAAAAAAAAAAACAAAAAACAAAACAAATTTACAATACCCTATCAAAATGTCATATATTGATTGATACAAACACTAACAATAACAAACACCATAAGAAAAAATTATGAATATTTAAATAGCGATTGGTTATACATTTCTATATTTTGTTATTGATATTTGAGTAGCAATTATTCTTGAGAATTGAGATGGACGAGATGAAAAGAATAGTGTTAGAAGACAATTTGGAATGTCAAATCCAATATTTTATCATCGAAACATTAATTGTGCTGACTGAAATAAAGTAATGCATTTGATATTAACAATAAAGTTTTTAGCGTAGTGTTAAACGTTTAATTTTAACGTACAGACAAATTTTCCATTTTGAGTTGGTCCAAGCAACTTACACTTGTTATACCATAGACCAAGGTCCACCTTACATTATTATGAATCATAGTCTAAGAATGATGTATATGGACCCTAGATACAGCTTATGGAGGTAGATGGATGAGAAATACGTACAAAGAGGGGAGCCTTGTGAACAAATTTAAAAACAGAAGCAAATTAAATATTTGATTCTTTATTTTCAAAAAAAAAAAAAAAAAAAAAAAACCATGCATAATTTTTATTCCATTCTATTCTTCAGTTTTCAATAAAATCAAAACATGTGTCTAAGTTTTATTTACTAAATGTTCAACTATCATTATCCCAAACCTCATCCCTTGCTTTAAGGAGTGGCCTAGCGCAAAGAAACAAGTAAAAACCTCTTTGGCACTCTTACGAATTCCATTAAACACCCAATGAAACGTGTCCTCATACCTTAAATAAAAGACAATATGGTGAGCCATTCAATCACTCTCTCCATTATCCTGATAGGAATGGATTGAATGCTATTTGGAATTATTATTATTGTTGTTGTTGGTTATTATTATTTTATTAAATTTAGTTGATGGCAGTTTTGCCAGATCCCCGCCTCTAGAGTCACTGCTCATTGCAAGTCGTACCATCACCCCACCGATCATTTCCTAGTGTTCTTGTCAGGGCCGGATTTTAGGCTGTGCAAGCTGGGCTACCGCACAGGGCCCCCAATTTTAGAGGGGCCCCAAATTTTAGAGGCCTAATATTTAATTTTTACCTAGCTAGTTTAGAAATAAAAATTAAAAGTTTTCAATTAAATTTAAAAAGTTTTATGAGGAGATGGTATGAATGTGTATTTATTGTATTTTAACTTGGAGGTCAAGGGTTCGAAACTTGCATGTACTAGTTTTAAAAATTGAGATTTTGGTAGGGCCTCACTTATTTATCAGAACAAGGCCACAAAAATCAAAAATCTAAAATCTGGCCCTGGTTCTTCCACTTTACTGCAGCCTCCATTCCAATCATGACCTTTAAATCATGTTATTATTATTATTATTATTATTATTATTATTATATCATCGTGCACCGCGGTACATAATAGATTATGCACCGCGCTTCAAAACGATGTTGTTTTGTTTAAGGAAAAGAAACGGCATCCGTTTCACGCCGTTCCGCACCCTTCCGCAAAAAGTAACTCTGTTATTTAGTTTCATTTTGTATACACTGCAGTTTCAGTTCAACACAACTACAGTTTCATTTCAATATAACTACAGTTTTATTCGATATTTATAGACTCAAATATGTGAAAATGTTATTTAATTTTATTTTATATACACTATAGTTTTATTAAAACACAACTACATGATCATTTTGATATAATTACAGTTTTATTGTGCAATATACACTCAAATATGTGAAATGTTATTCAGTTTCATTTTATATACACTGCAGTTTCATTTCACCAAAACTACAGTATCATTTTGATATAACTTCAGTTTCATTTGATAATATAAAAATAATACGTGAGGTAGTGTCAGTTTAGATACACTGTAGTGTCAGTTGGTAATTAACATACAAAAAACGCGCGTTCCGTTAACATTAACGGCGCACCGTTTCTTTACTTAATAAAACGACGCCGTTTTAACCACGGTGCACATGCACCGCGATGGCGCGGTCCACGATATAATGACCATTATTATTATTATTATTATTATTATTATTATTATTATTATTATTATTTGCATATAATTTGGGTATTCTTACCATTTAAGACTTCAACATGTGTTAGCCATTTATTTGGGAAAAGGTTGTCCTAAAGTTGTTTAACATTACATACATATAATATTATTTATTTATTTATTTTGGGCCGAGGCTTCCAACATTTAACAATTCAAATATGATACTGACTACTACGTAAGTATAAAGAAACAAAATTTTGCATTTCCTACTAACGGTAATTCTTTACATAATAGTAAATGCATGACTAACAATTATATATATATATATATATATATATATATATATATATATATATGTTCAGGTGCATTTAAGTGTTTCCCGTGTGGTTGTACGGGTGATTAATGTGCGCGAGTTTTGTACTTAGTGTGCGTGAGTCTTGTGCTTAATGTGCGTGAGTGTGTAATGTTTAATGTGCGTAAGTTTTGTACTTAATGTGTGTGAGTCTTGTGCGTAATGTGCATGAATTTTGTGCTTAATGTGCGTGAGTGTGTACTTAATGTGAGTTGTTGAAACTTTAAAGTGCATGAGTTTTATGCTTAATGTGCGTGAGTTTTGTGCTTAATGTGCGTGAGTCGTGTGCTTAAGGTGCGTGAGTTTTGTACTTAATGTGCGTGAGTGTGTACTTAATGTGAGTTATTTTTAAAACTTAAGGTGTGTGTGTTTTTGTGCTTAATATGTGTGAGGCTTGTGCTTAACATGCGTGAGACTTGTACTTAACATGCATGAGGTTTGTGCTTTATATGCGTGAGGTTGTGTTCTGAAAGTGTACGTTTTGTTTGTGTGCTTAATGTGCGTGTGTTGTGTACTTTAAGTGCGTCAAATTAATGCTTAATGTGTGTCCACCCGTATAATCGCACGGAAAGCCTCAAATGCACCTGATCCCTTCCCTATATATGTGAGTGTGTGTAAAATGTGAATCTCTAGAAGTATTAAAGTTATGTATTTAATATTTTGATGCTACCATGCACCTTCACTCGATCTCTATAAAAGGGACCTCCAAGTCTTCCCACTCTGCACACCAAACTTTCTCATTTTCATTCTTAATTCCTTTTGCTTTACAATTATCATCCAAGAAACCATGTTATCAGCTACTATCGATAGCGTAATCGGACCAGAAGGAACTAACGGTGGATACTTTTTTAGTTTCCGACCGCATCAAAAGATCCATAAAATTGTTATTTCTTCTGGTGGGTCGAGAAACGAAAATCCTATTGGTATGACTTTTTTTTCCGTTAATGAAGATGGTTCAAACAGCGATACACTCACAATAGGCGGAGGTGGGAATGATCTAGTGGTCACCCGTAACGACATGGTATACATTTAATTTTGTACATCTTAATTTAATTATATTTATTGTTAAGTTTCATTCCATCCTAAATACAAATATGTATTTAACTAACTTTTTCTTGATTCATGACATTTATAAATAGGTATTTGTTGATGGCGAGGGTGAATATTTGAATGGGATAAGTGGAACGTTTGGACCTTTCATAGATTCGGGGTACAATGTCTTACGATCAATAAAAATTAAAACCAATCAAAGAGAGTATGGTCCGTACGGCCCCAATGTTGGAACGCCATTTACCATCCAAGCTCCGAATGGCAACAAGATTGTTGGATTCCTTGGTCGATCTGGAATCTATATTGATGCTCTTGGTATTTATCATACAAGGGCGTGATTATATCGTCACTCTCAAGCTTAATGCTCCATTATATTGGAACACGACGTCTATGTGTTGTTGTTTGTTCATGAATAAGTTCCAAATGGTTTGAATAATATAATGTTGTATTAAGCATTGGTTGCTTTATGGTTGTCAAATGTATGTGCTCTCGTGTATGAGCTTATTAATAAATAAGTTGTTTGTTTGTTTTTTTTTTTTTTTTAAATCTTTGCTCTTTAATTTAATATACCAATTTGCTTTTTGTTCTCGTTTGTCAAAAATTATTTTGAAAAAAAAAAATCACCCATATAAAACCAAGATGAAAGTGTCGTGAATCTTGAATGCAAGATATATTTTAAACTTCTATTGATTTTAGTATAGATATTATCGGACCAATTAATTAAGTTATTTAACGAAAATAAATAACGAAATAAAAAGCATAAAATAAAAATCAAGTACACCGGAATTGATCACGCAGTTCAGAGCACTTCTCCTACTTCTGCGGGGCAACTCACATCAGCCCAATCCACTAGATGTTCACCAAGGTTTTACAAGGGGTTTGTACACAAAGCAATCAGCCACTACAACCAACTACAACCAACTACAACCTTCACAACATCTAATATAGGAGAGGTGCGTGCATGCTGATTTCTTCAAACAGCTGAACCTGATGTTGCCGAACTACAATCGTTATACCGTGCACCACGGCGAACATAGCACTGTGCGCCCCGCGCCTCCCAAAACGACGTCCTTTTGTTAAGTTGTTAAAAAAAACCGGAGAATGCCTTATCTATATCAAAAAGATGGACAATCAAACCTATTTCTCGATTCACTCAAAGAGGTGAATAGGGTTCCAAGAGAGATATGTAAAAAGCAGGTCCGATTACGTCTAGTCCTAATCCTAAATGGAATGTAACGACGTAGAGATCCATATGGAAACATAGTATCTATTTAGATACACTCGAATGACCCCTTCTCATAATGAGAATAACCCTATTCCGACCTGGTCCGGTATGGAATGAACTTATAATCATGGAATCGACTCGATCAAAAAACCTTTGTTTTGAATGCACATAAACTCATAACAGAATACACATAATCTAACATAATACATAATACACATAAACTTTTAACTGAATACACATAATGTGGTCTGGTTAACATAATACACATAAACTCATAACACAATACACATAAACTTTTAACTGAATACACATAATGGGGTTTGGTTAACATAATACACATAAACTCTTAACTGAATACACATAAACTCGTAACACAATACACATAAACTTTTAACTGAATACACATAATGGAGTTTGATCTGTTCGGACGGACGAAGTGACGTCAGCAAGAAACACGCACGTTTTGTGCCTGGGCGCACATTGCTATGTGCGCCGTGATGCACGATATAAACTCCGCACGATCAACTCTTCATAAGAGAATAATACAGTGATTTGATAAAACAATATCTGAAAACTTTCCTTTAAAGTGATAGCATAGTCAATCGTGTAGTAAGAGATAAGGAACCTACTCCTTTTATATTGAATTTTAATCAACCACTTTCCCCATAATGAGCTATCCATACGCCTTAAATAAATGCCAACCATATTTGAATAAACCACCACCACAATAATTAAACATTTTGCTTTCATAGAATGACTGAATCCACATATTCAAATATCCTCCAAAAATTTGCATGCCTCTTAAATATTTGTACTTGACATAAGCAGTAGAAAACCAAGATAGGAGACGGTCCATATCTTATAACAACCACTAATTTTAACCCTTTGACAATTAAATTAGCCAATCTTATTAAAGGGTTTTTAAAATGTATCATTTGTACACTAATAATCTCCCCCTTTGGCAATTTAATTGGCAAAACTAAGACATATATACTTTGGACAAAAAATAAAGTAAGTTCAAAATATTTCATTTATAAAAAACCCCTTAGTATATTTGCTTGACAAAAAGAACCTATGAGTTAGAATTATGAAACAAATTACCATGACCTATGAACGGTAGCTCCATCCAAAAATTTAGGCTAGTTTATCTCATTGTGATTCTTTGTTGATTAGGGTTATAAGACAGGATTTACCAAGTGCACATTCCCCTTAAAATTAAGTTTTCATTTTAAAATTAGAATTAAACATTATAAATCAAGTGCATGTAAGCACATTTTGGGTTTTGATCTAATTTGCATCCCTAATCCGCGAGAGAAAGCTTGTACAATTTAATCTCTTCTGAAAAGAAAGTTGTAGCCAACTACCATATATGTGATATAGTGTGATGACACATTTGTTATCATTCTAAATGGGTGGTCAAAGGATCAAACCTCGATGGTTGTGACATTTATTATTTAGGTGGAAAGAGATTGAGAAAGTATAAAGAATCATTAGTGTTTAGTTTCAAACAAAAATTTGTATATATACTAATGCAAACTACATTTGACCCTAAAATAAAATTGTATATATACTAATGCAAATAACATCCATTTTCCAATGTAGGACAAAAGTTACTACAAAACCTTCGCAACTTCAATTCAATTTTCCTAACTCAAATAAGTACACTTTGAAAATCAATTTATCATTCACCCATTGTTCATTCTGAGTGTATAATATATTGAATTAAACTTCTTGTTTAGGAGAACTTAAATCTGCTTTAACCCGATCGACTCAAATCGAAAGTGCACCATACTCAAAACTTTGCTTCAAAATAACCATAATTTTACATGCCATTTTTAGCTAGTTTTTCAACACATAATAGAAAACGTACAACATTTTAATATCTAAAAACATAATAAGTCTCAATCAAAGTTATATCCCTCATTTATGTCCATGTTTTTAATGCTAATCATTTTGTACATTGTGCTTTTAGAGTTGTATTATATAATTTTTTGGACAAAAAATCCCTACTGTTATAACTTTCGTTATCTTTTCCATTATTGTTATCATGCACATGCATCCACTATATATTTTCTTATATTCTTTAATAATAATAATAATATTTGTAGACATTATATATTGGATTATTATAATAAATAAATTTGATTTCATATAGATTTTAATTAGTAGGAATTTGTTAGTTATTTTAAAAAATATAAATATTGGATATATGTTTTTGTGTATCGCGCATAGAAAAGACTAGTTTTAATATATATAAGAGAATATGATGCATATGACAATGGTGAAATAATTAATAATAAAAATATTGACACAACTACAACAATATAATTTGGAGTAAATTAGACTATGAGAAGTAAATTAAACATGTATATTGTGAACCACAACGCACCATCAGGTTAAAAATAAAATTGAAGGTTACTATCCAAGCCCTTTTTATATTGTGACGCGCAAGAAAACAAGTAGTCACTAATTGATGTGTGCACCGAATAAATATTTTGTATAATAGTTTGCAAATTATACAAAACAGATTTCACTCAAATTATATTGATAAGAATCAAACTTGTGACCTTCTGGTATGAAAATCATGTTTGACCCATCTTTTGAAGTTATCCAAGCCTTTCTTCTTTCCAAGTTCAGTAATAATTTAAAAATAACTATAATTATAATTATTTATTACGGGTGAGTGAAAAGAGATTATGAAGATCAGAGGGAGAAATAGAATAAAAGGAAAGGATATTATTATACACCTAATAATAGGCGCAACATTATTTATTAATATGCTCACACACATGAGAGAATATTTGAGAAACATAAAACATGGACCGCTCAGTACAACGTTATCAAGTCATTTGGAACTTATTCAACGTAACATATTACAACCGAAACATAAAGGTGTTCCAATGGAGCATTAAGCTTCAGAGCTGAGTAACGATATAATCACTTAAGCATTATAAGTACCAATAGCATCAACATAGAATCCAGCTCGCCCAAAGAATCCAACAATCTTGGCGCCATCCTGAGCCTGGAAGTTGAACGGCGTTCCAACATTGGGGCCGTATGGCCCAAACGCTCTTACGTTGGTAGTAAACTTTACAGATCGTAACACATCGAACCTCGTATCTATGAAACGTCCAAACGCTCCGCTTATCTCGGTCAGGTATTCATCCGCGCCATCAATATTAATCTATCCAGGCACATTATGAATCAAGAAAAAGTTAGAAGGAAAGCAACTTAGAACATATATATATATATATATATATATATATATATATATATATATATATATATATATCACAAATAATAAATATTTTTTTGAGTACACGAATAATAAATATATTTAAAAATAAAATATACAAAATTAAATGTATAACCGTGTCGTTACGGATGACGGTCGTTTCATTCCCACCTCCACCAATTGTGAGGGAATCCTTTGAACCATCCTTATTAGTTGAAGAAAAAGTTATACCAATGGGATTATTATTTCCGGACCCACCAGATAAAATAATAATTTGATCGATCTTGTTCATAGGTCGGAAACTCCAAAAGTCACCACCGTTGTGTCCCAATGGACCATATGCGACATCGGTAGAAATTGCCATTGTTTATTGAATGAAAATTGAAAAGCAAATTAAAAGGGAGAATGAAAATGAGAAAGTTTGGTGTGGAGAGAAGGAAGAGTTAATTGGAGGTCATTTTATAGAGAGTGAATTGAAGTTAAATTGTAGGGTGAAATACATACGTAATGAGTTGTGGAACTAATTTTTGTTCACGTCGGAAGTGAGTTCCTACTATACTTGCCAGTTTCCAGCATAACATGCATATTGAGGTGACTGCCCAACTTAATTTTATGGTAGCCTAGTTTGTGTCTACAATTAATCTATTATGTGTCTGTAGTTAATAGATTATGTGCTTGTAAATAAATTGAAAGCATGTTAACTATAGAGATAATATGTTAACTACATGCACATAATATACAGTTAACATATTTTGTGTCTGTAGTTTAAAAATTATGGGTCATTCAATTTATTTACATGCACATAATTTACTAACTAAATACATATAATATGTTAACGAAACACAATTTTGGACTAGTGTCTACAATGCGAGGTGGATCCTGGTCCATGGTATAACATTTGTAAGAGGCAAATTTTACTGTGGATCATGAAGTATGTATCATTTTAATTACACTTCAGTTTCATTTGACAATATTGCAATGTGTTTTAGTTTCATTTTCCTCCACATTAATTTCATTTGATAATATATATTATTGCTTGAGCTTTATTTTTTGTTTCATTTTCCACACACACTAGTTTAATTACAATAATGTTGAAGTATTATATTAATTTTAATTGCATTTCAAGTCATTTGACAATATATGTTATTGTATGACTCTGGATTTTAGTTTTATTTATCACACACTAGCTAGTTTAATTATAGCAATGCTAAAGGATCATTTTAATTATACTACAGTTTCACTTAACAATAATGTGCTCTGTTTTTTTAGTTTCATTTTTCACACACACTAGTTATTATCACTTTAATTCTACTACAGTTTCATTCGACGATCATGATCTACACAACAACGTTTCACCAAAAATATATTGATAAGAATCAAATTTACGACCTTTTGGTACGAAAATTATGTTTCACCCACTCTTTTGAAGTTACCCAAGCCTTTCTTGCCAAGTTCAATAATTTAAAAATAACTATAGTTATAATTATTCATTACCGGTGAGTGAAAAGAGATTATCAAGATGAGAAGATCAGAGGGAGAGATAGACTAAAACGAAAGGATATTATTATTATACGCCTAATAATAGGCGCAACATTATTTATTAATATGCTCACACACACGAGAGCATATTTGAGAAACATAAAACATGCACCGCTCAATACAACGTTATCAAACCTTCTGGAACTTATTCAACCTAACAACCAAAACATAAAGGTGTCCCAAGGGAGCATTGAGCTGCAGAGTAACCATATAATCACGCATTATAAGTACCAATAGCATCAACATAGAATCCAGCTCGCCCAAAGAACCCAACAATCTTGGCGCCATTCTGAGCCTGGAAGTTGAATGGCGTTCCAACATTGGGACCATACGGCCCGAACTCTCTCACATTGGTAGTAAACTTTACAGATCGTAACACATTGTACGACCTATCCATGAAAGGTCCAAACGTTCCGCTTATCTCGGTCAGGTATTCATCCGCGCCATCAATATTAATCTATCCAGACACATCATGAATCAAGAAAAAGTTGGAAGGAAATTAAAGCAACTTAGAACATATATATATCACAAATAATAAATATAATTAAACAAAAAAAAAAAAATATATATATATATATATACAAAATTAAATGTATAACCGTGTCGCTGCGGATGACGGTGGTATCTGTCCCACCTCCACCAATTGTGAGGGTATCCTTTGAACCAGTCTTATTAGTCGAAGAAAAAATTAAACCAATCGGATTGTTATTTCCGGGCCCGCCAGATAAAATAACAATTTGATTGATTTTGTTCATAGGTCGGAAACTCCAAAAGTCACCACCGTTGTGTCCCAATGGACCATATGTGATATCGGTAGAAATTTCCATTGTTTCTTGAATGAAAATTGAAAAACAAATTCAAAGGGAGAATGAAAATGAGAAAGTTTGGTGTGGAGAGAAGGAAGAGTTTGAGGTCTATTTATAGAGAGTTAATTGAAGTTAAGTAAGTGGTAGCTTAGGGTGAAATTCATACGTAATGAGTTGTGGAACTAATTTTTGTTCACGTCGGAAGTGAGTTCCTAATATAATTGCCAGGCCAGCATAACATGCATATGAGGTGATTGCCCAACTTTATTTTATTAATTACATACACAATATATGTTAACTACAAACACAGAATTGACATGTTAATTGCATATTACGTGCCTACAGTTAAAATTAGTTCCACAACTCATTAAGTATGTATAGTATTTCACCCTACCACTTACTTAACTACTTAACTCTTCCTTCTCTCCACACCAATCTTTCTCATTTTCATTCTCCCTTTGAATTTGTTTTTCAATTTTCATTCAAGAAACAATGGCAGTTTCTACCGATGTCGCATATGGTCCATTGGGACACAACGGTGGTGACTTTTGGAGTTTCCGACCTAGGAACAAGATCAGTCAAATTGTTATTTCAATTGGTGGGCCCGGAAATAACAAGAACAATCCCATTGGTTTAACTTTTTCTACCACCAATAACGATGGTTCAAAGGATACCCTCTCAATTGGTGGAGGTGGCTCAGATACCGCCGTCGTCCGTAAAGAAACAGTTATACATTTAATTTTGTATATTTTTGTTGATTATATTTATTATTTGTGATATATATATATGTTCTAAGTTGCTTTCCTAGCTAGCTTCCAACTTTTTCTTGATTCATGATGTGTCTGGATAGATTGATATTGATGGCACGGATGAATACCTGACTGAGATAAGTGGAACGTTTGGACCTTTAGATAGGTCGTACAATGTGCTACGATCTATAAAATTTACTACCAACGCAAGAGAGTTCGGTACGTACGGCCCCAATGTTGGAACGCCATTCAACTTCCAGGCTCAGAATGACAACAAGATTGTTGGGTTCTTTGGGCGAGCTGGATTCTATATTGATGCTATTGGTACTTATAATGCACCGGATTATTAAGTGATTGTATCGTTACTCTGAAGCTTAATGCTCCATTGGAACACCTTTTATGTTTTGGGTGTTATTGTTATGTTGAATAAGTTCCAAACGGAAACACTACTATAAGAATAAATACAAAAATAATTTAGGGGTGAGTCGATGCTGTCACCCCTAACTATATACAAACTAAGGTTACTGCTTTGATTCCATCCTGGCTCTTTTAATAATATAACAGTTGATTTCATCTTAAGTAATTCCATACATTTTATTGTTACTAATATTTAAAATAAAAGTAAAAGTGACACGAGAATCTAAAACACGTCAAACACAAACTCTATCACTGAAACCTTCAACGTCACATTGGTGCACAATTAAGGGGATATGATATGGCCTAATTCTGGTAATTAAGAAACTAATTTGATCATTCCTAGATAAAAGGGTAACTCAATTCATGTTATTTATTTATGCAACCATATATGGTGAAATTTTATGTAACAATAAGTGGCAAAATAACTTTATAATATGAATATTTATTTTTTTGTGACTTGGAAAATCTACTGCCGTTAATAGATAAATTGCATATCACTAAGAAGATCATGTTCAACAGGTTTAACTGTGAGATAATATTAACAAGAATTAAACTCATAATCTTCAAATATAATAATTATGTTTTACCCACTTGACCATTTATTATCAGATCAAAAGAAATAGTTGAATTTTGTTGTTGTAAAAGACTACAACCCCAAGGTGTATAGTGCAATTGGCAAATAATTTGCAGAAAATAATGTATGGTTGATTGATTGTAAAGGAGGGAAAGGGAAATGAAAGATATATTTTTAGGTAGAAGAAATCCTTTTTTAAAGGGGTCAAAATGTGCTGTATGTCGAAAGTTGTCGAGGTTGGCCATGGGTACAGGCACGGTGTGTCTATACCAATATTTAGAATTGAAGTCACACTGCCTTCTGGCCACGGGTCTGACCATTTTCGTGGCCACACCCGTGGCCACCAGGCAGAGTTCTTGTGCGCATTATTTGTCTTCTAGGCTATTTTTCACCCTCGAAACCTTTGAATTAGTTGTTATAGTCTTCATCAAAGTTGTATCCCTTCAAGTTAGCTTTCCAATGGTACAAGAATCACTTGATTCGGACACTCCTACGCTGAGATATGGTCAAAATACTAAGACAGCGCCAGTTTGGATGAGAAATGTCACCTTATTATCTTTTGCTTTGCCTTTGCATAGAATTGCCTATATCATCAAGACCATAAAACACAAATATTTGGCACATGTTGTTCAATCTTCTTCTCTTCATTTTGCCTCAGAAAAATATCCTCGGATGACTTGACATCTTGATCAAAATAGTTTAATATATGTTTGGCTCAGAACATCATTTTCTTGTCAAGTTACCTAAGCACAAATTAAACAATCATTCCATAAGTGACCAAATTGACTCCATAATATAATGATTAATAACAAGTAAAAATATCAAAATGTGAAAAGAAAAAGCATGAGTTTAAAATATTCATCAATGGTCACACGCGTAAGTGGTAAGATGAAATACATACGTAATGAGTTGTCGAACTATTTTTGTTCACGCCAGAAGTTTTGCATAACGGTAGACTTGGTAGCTACAAGATTACAAGTTGGAATCCCATCAATAATGACCTATTGACATTTTTAGTTTGAACCCGTCCTCATATTTCCTCATAATAAAAAAAATAAAAAATGAAAAATAAAAAAGTTTTACTGTTCCATAATGCAACGACTCTATCTACCTTCAATTATGCAAAACACCAAGCTAGGCTACCATAAATTAAAGTTGGACAGTCACCTCATATGCATGTTATGCTGGCCTGGCAAGACTCACTTCCAACGTGAACAAAAATTAGTTCCACAACTCATTACGTATGTATAGTATTTCAACCTAATCTACCACTTACTTAACTTCAATTCACTCTCTATAAAAAGACCATCAACTCTTCCTTCTCTCCACACTAAACTTTCTCATTTTCATTCTCAGCTCCCTACCTTTTGCTTTTCAATTATCATTCAACAATGTCAATTTCCACCGATGTCGCATATGGTCCATTGGGACACAATGGTGGTGGGTTTTGGAGTTTCCGACCTAAGAATAAGATCAATCAAATTGTTATTTCATTTGGTGGGCGCGGAAATAACAATCCCATTGGTATAACTTTTTCTGCCACAAAGAATGATGGCTCAAAGGATACACTCACAATTGGTGGAGGTGGGACAGAAACCAACGTCACGCATAACGACACGGTTATACATTTAATTTTGTATATTTTATTTTAATTATATTTATTATTTGTGATGTATATACATGTTCTACGTTGCTTTCCTTCCAACTTTTTCATGATTCATGATGTGCGGATAGATTAATATTGATGGCGAGGATGAATACCTGACTGAGATAAGTGGAACGTTTGGAGCTTTCGCAAGTAGCGACAATGTGTTACGATCTATAAAGTTTACTACCAACGCAAGAGAGTTTGGGACGTATGGCCCCAATGTTGGAACACCTTTCAACTTCCAGGCTCAGAATGGTAATAAGATTGTTGGGTTCTTTGGGCGATCTGGATATTATATTGATGCTATTGGTACTTATAATGCACCTGATTATTAAGTGATTATATCGTTACTCTGAAGCTTAATGCTCAATTGGAACACCTTTTATGTTTTGGATGTCATGTTGAATAAGTTCCAAATGGCTTGATAACGTTGTACTGAGCGGTGCATGTTTTATGTTTCTCAAATAATATGCTCTCATGTGTGTGAGCATATTAATAAATAATGTTGCCCCTATTAGGTGTATAATAATAATATCCTGTCCTTTTATTCTATTTCTCCCTCTCAGCTTCATAATCTCTTTTCACTCTCATTCTTGATTATTCTCCCAATTTTTCTTTCCGTAAGCAAATAATTATAACGTAACTTTAGTTATTTTTTAATTATTGAACTTGGCAAGAAAAAACTTCAAAATGAGACTTCATATCTTATATATACAATGTCTTTGAGAGAATTGCTTTTGAATGAAATTCGAATCAGATTCAATTAGACTAATCTCATTTCACAAGAAATAGATATCAATGTAATATATACCAATTAAGAGTTGTAGAGAATATGTGAATTTTAGTTACCTTGTTAGAGTGAAAATGTAGTAGCCAACCGGAAACACTACTATAAGAATAGATACAAAAATAATTTAGGG
This sequence comes from Ipomoea nil, assembly GCF_001879475.1. NCBI lineage: Eukaryota > Viridiplantae > Streptophyta > Magnoliopsida > Solanales > Convolvulaceae > Ipomoea > Ipomoea nil. The sequence goes on from NW_017617116.1 coordinate 7,355,622, forward strand.
TTGAATCGATATTGTCACCCCTAACTATATACGAGCTAAGGTTACTGTTTTGATTCCGGCCTCTTTTAATAATAACAGTTGATTTCATCTTAAATTCCATACATTTTATTGTTACTAATGTTAAAGTTATAAGTAAAAGTGACACGAGAATCTAAAACACGTCAAACACACACTCTATATCACTGATGATGGATTTAGTTAACTCGAGTGATCCGAATTATTAAACCCAATTAATAAAGGAAATAGTAAATGGACAAGGTAACGGAATCAAAGTATGTCACAGAGACAATATAATATTAATAGCAAGTTGGTAAGTTGACTATAACGGGTGTAACACAATTACATGTAGTATATTAGGACAAGATAGCAAGTGATGTCCTAAAGGGGCAAAATGAGTATTTTTATACTCAATAAGACCCGTAAACGCCCCCCTAAAGAAGAGGAAACGGTTACATCCGCTTCTGACCGGGCCAGGTGCCCGGGTAGGTCGGTCAAGGGCTCGGCCGATCCGAGGGGTTGCCGAAGCGACCTGGGTCAAGCGCGGGGCCTGAACCCAAGGCCCGCCGGGTCTTCAATACTTCATCTTCCGGGTTGGGTTGCCCCATTTCCAATATGTCCATCAATTGAGATCTTCAACCTAACGTCACATTGGTGCACAATTAAGGGCGATATGAATGGCCTAATTCTGGTAATTAAGAAACTAATTTGATCATTCCTAGATAAAAGGATAACTGAATTTATGTTAGTTATTAATACAACCATGGTGAAATTTTATTATATATGTAACAATAAGTGGCAATATAACTTTATATATAATATGTATAGTTTTTTTTTTTTTTTTTTTTTTTTTTTTTTTTTTTTTTTTTTTTTTTTTGTGACGAGGAAAACCCACCACCATTAATAGTCACAACCCACACATGAAAGATAAATTGCATCTCACTAAGATCATGTTCAATAGGTTTAACTGTGAGAGAGTGTTGATAAGAATTAATTAAACTCATAATCTTCAAGTATAAGAATTATATTTTACCCACTTGATCATTATCAATCAAAAGAAATGATTTAATTTTTTGGTCGTAAAAGACTAGATCGAACCACAAGGTGTATAGTGCAATTGGCAAATTAATAATTTGCAGAAAATGATGTATGGTTGATTGATTGTAAAGGAGGGAAAGGTAGGCATTCACATGCACCACGTATTATATATTTTCCGTAACCCCATAAATTGTTATTACATTATTACGCTAAAACAGGCAAGATGGCAAATTGCATGAATAATCTATGATTTTATCATCCGAATAAAATGCATTGAGGAAAAATTTGTAACTTAATTCATGTATTGTACGAGTAGCCAATGACCTTGTGGTCTATTGACATGAAGTGACTCTCTTAAATTAGAGGTCATGAGTTTGAGTTTTAGTCGGACAATATTAACTCTTTGTACTTTAATAGACTGAGTCAGTAATACTTAAAAAAAAATGTATGCGTAAAAAATAAATAATAATTAAAGGACACATCGATTTGAAAACTAGGAACACACATCGATTTGAAAACTAGGAACACTTCCTGCAACGGATAAGGTTTTATGTTCCCATGCCACGACACATTCACATCCGATAACTATAATAACAAACAACTTGATATTTTATAATATAGTAAGATCGATGCATGTATGTGACAATGATGGAATAATTAATTTAAAAAATTGGCATGACTACAATAAAATAATTTAGAATAGAATTCTAGTATTAGAAGTAAAACATGAATATATATTATATGAATATGCATATGTTAATAGATTGTTCTTATTTAAGAACCAAACTTAATTACGTATACTAAATTAATTGTTTAATAAACTTAGTTGAATTGTCAAATTAATTGTTTGACAAACCTATTTGCTGGCTTGTACTCTACGTATAGAAAAACTTGTTTAACCATGAGGAGGTTCTGGTAAAAATATTTGGACTTGCCTGGCCTGTCCTATCCCTCGAATAATGCTACTCATCCCTCTTATATTTTCCCTTCAATGGTCCCCCCTCATCCTCACATGCGATTTTCTAATTAGATAACTAACTTTTTGTTTAACTAATGATGATGAGATCAGTCAATTCATGACACCCAATAAATAAAAATTCTTTTCAAAAAGTTGAATACCCAATCTCAAGGGGCCCACACCCCGACCGGACAGAACATCTAGGAAGAGGTAAATAATGGTAATTCAGCTGAACCACATAGGCTAGACCTATACCCCTATAAGTGCCTTATTTTGAGGGGTGAGATCGAATACAGCTGCCCGTATCAATGGTTTGTATTTATTGACTTTTATATGGGTAATATGGGCATGTGCACCTTTAGCTTCATTAACAATTCCCTCAAGTTGTACGCTAGATTGACCTTCCCACTCTTAGCTTCATTAAATTCTCTATAAAAAGGGCCTTTAATTCTTCCTAGTCTGCACACCAAATCAAACTTTCTCATCTTCATTCTTCCTTTTGCTTTAATCTCCAATTATCATCTAAGAAATCATGGCAGTTTCCACGGATACCATAGTTGGACCATGGGGATATAACGGTGGAAATGTTTGGAGTTTTCGACCTGTCAGAAAGATAAATGAAATAGTTATTTCTTATGGTGGTTATGGTGCCAATCCCATTGCCCTAACTTTTTCTTGCATTAAGGCTGATGGTTCGAAGGATACTATCACAGTAGGAAAAGACGGGCCAGATGAAATCACTAACATTGACACGGTTATACATTTAATTTTGTACATCTTAATTTAATTTATTGTTTGTGATATATATTAGAAGTGGCATGCCTTCCTTTCTAAATATAAATGTATTTAGAGCTAATTTTTGTTTGATCATGACATGTTTAATAGGTGAATATTGATGGCTCTGATGAATACTTGACCGGGATAAGTGGAACATTTGGAATTTACTTGGATAACAATGTCTTAAGATCGATAAAGTTTACTACTAATGAAAGAGAGTACGGACCATATGGCACCGTTGATGAAACTCCATTCACCTCCAACATTCCAAGTGGGTACCAGATCGTTGGATTCCTCGGTCGCGCTGGATACTATATTGATGCTATTGGTGCTTATATTACACATAATTAATTATATCACTCTCATGCTTAATGCTCCATTGGAACACCTCTATGTGTTATATGTTGAATAAGTTCCAAATGGTTTAAATAATGTTGTACTAATTGTTGTTTGTTTTATGTTTGTCAAATGTACGTGGTATGACATATGAGATTTGTTGATTCGTCAACTCTCGTTCATACTTATCAATAAATACCGTTATTTTTATATTTGTTCTTTAGTATATAATGTGTATTGGATCTTCCAATTCATTTTATTGTAAAAAATGATTTTAAAAATTAAAGAAATATAAGATCATAACACTTAGCTTATAAAAACAAAGATGTCAGGATCAATTGTACAACATGTGATACTAATTTCATGATCACACGCCGTGAATTTGACCGTAATGTTGCCCAGTAACCTGCAGATCGAACATAGGAATTCAGCTAATGGTTACACGCGTGACCATTAACATGACGCCCAATTACTGCGAGCTGCTCAGCGTGGTCACAGTGGAGTTCACGGCGTGAACTCTATCGTGACCACCGGCCTCCAATCAGATGGCACTTTGGACTCTGTATGTCTTCGCTCCCCTTGCTCTATGTCATGCTCTGGAGCCTCCGTTTTGCATTGATATCTTCCAGAATTGTTCACTTTTCAAGCTTGTGTATGCCAATCCATCTTTCCTACCATAAAAAGCACACCAAAAAGCCACTCTTTATACAATCATTACCCAAAGATTTAATCAATAATAAGAATGTATAGAGCACAATTGTAAGTAAATTTGTGGCTTATTAGAATGCTATGTATATATGATGGCTAATTAATTCATCACAGTTCATGTTAAATTTTATATAATTGTATTTTTTTAAGACACTCTAACATATTCATAGTATTTGTTCAACAATTATTTCCACTTTGAGTGGGATAGGTTCGAACATAAAACTTTCCTTAGAAAAATCAATGAGTAAATTAAGAATAATAATAAATAGTTAACAAAATATTTTCATATTAAAATTTATACTGACATAATGTGAGGGTATTTAAAAAAAAAAAATGATATAATAGGGGTAAAGTAGACAAAATAATTTTATTAGTTGTTATTAGATTTTTTTTGAATGCTACTGACTCACCTACTGAAGCACAAAGAGTCAATACTGCACTGATGTTCGAACCAACAATCTCCCATATGGGAATCCAACTTTAGTGCCATTAGATTACAAGTGTATAATAAATGGACATGTGCGCCTTCAGCTTAATTGACGATTACGTCAAGTGTAACGTTACGTTGAAATTATATATAATTAATTGTTTTCACACAGTCTTTGTTCCCAGCATGCACGTGGATAAAAGTGACCTCCCACTCTTAGCTTCATTCTCCTATAAAAGGGACCTCCCAGACTTACTAGTCTGTACACCAAATCAAACCAAACTTTCTCCTTTTTAATAATCTTCCTTTTGCTTTTCAATTATCATCCAAGAACCCATGGCAATTCCTACAGATGTGGTATCTGGTCCTTTGGGAAATTCTGGGGGAGATTTTTGGAGTTTCCGACCAACTAACAAGATCAATAAAATTGTTATTCTTTTTGGCGGGTCTGGAAATAACAACCCTATTGGTATAACTTTTTCTTGCATTAAAAATGACGGTTCAAAGGAAACAATCACAGTAGGTGGAGGTGGAACAGATACCATTGTCACTCGTACTGACACGGTTATACACTTAATTTTTTACATCTTCATTTAATTTATTGTTTGTGATATATCTGTCCAACGTTTTTTTTTTCCTTCTTACCAAATACGGAGTATAAATATATATAGAGTTAACTTTTTCTTGATTCATGACATGTATAAATAGGTGGTTATTGACGGCACGGATGAATACTTGACTGAGGTAAGCGGAACGTTTGGACCTTTCATAGATAGTTCGTACAGTGTCTTACGATCGATAAAGTTTACTACCAATGTAAGAGTGTTTGGACCGTATGGCCCCGATGTTGGAACACCATTCAGCTTTCAGCCCCCGGATGGCACCAAGATTTCTGGATTCATTGGTCGAGCTGGAATCTATGTTGATGCTATTGGTATTTATAGTGCACCTTATTGATTATATTGTCACTCTCAAGCTTAATTAATGCTCCATTGGAACACCTCTATGTGTTGTCCTCGGCTAAATAACTTCCAAATGGTTTAATTTGAATAATGTTGTATTAAGTGTTGCTTGTTTTATGTTTGTCAAATGTCATGTATTAAGTGTTGCTTGTTTTATGTTTGTCAAATGTGGTATGACGTATAATCTTGCATTGATATACTTTAAGGTACTTATTTTAAAATAAACATTGGTATTATCTTATTCGTGTAATGTGCGTGAAAAACTATCTAGTACATATTAATAAATATCATTTTTTTTATATTTTGTTCTTTAGTATAGGATGTGACTTGATCTATCAATAGTTTTTGTTGTAAAAATGATATAAAAATAAAAGAAATATAAGATCACACCTATAAAAATGAAGATGTAAGATCAACTGCATAGCATGTGATACTAATTGTAAGGATCAAGTGTTTACAACTGTACCATAGTAATAATATAATAGCTAATAGCGAAGGCGCAACTTTATTTCTTTATACTTGTAAAATAGTCAGTGCCAGCACCATTGATGAAACTCCATTCACCTCCAACATTCCAAGTGGGTACAAGACCTCCAACATTCCAAGTGGGTACAAGATCGTTGGATTCCTCGGTCGCTCTGGATACTATATTGATGCTGATGATTTTATTGGAACCGAGTCCACCATAAACCGGGCATAGAACTACAGAATGGGAGCAGGAAAGAGTAACTTTATTACCCGGAGCGCGAAGCCTAAAATAATGCGTACAAAGCCCAGAATGGCGGCCCAAAGGGTGGGCTATTACTACTGATAGGAATCGAACCCAGGTATAAGGGTTGAGAGTATGTGATCAAGACATACCACTGAACCGTAGTGTTAGTCGTGTCTGTGTGTTGCCCCTTGCTAGGAATCCAGGGCCTCGATTTATAGTCTGTCCCCTTCCCTCTCCTGACACCCATGTACTCAGACACCACTCCCCCTTTTTCGCACACCAGTTCGCACGTTCACCACGCCTCCGACACCCCCGCAACTTCTCCCACGTACCCCACGCACCCCGGGCAGCCTACCCGCCCGGCGCCGGAGACCGCACGCCGCCACGCCCCCCGCGATGGTGGCGCTAGGCCCGCGCACCGAGCGCGCCATCGCCGACGGGGGCCAGCGCCCCAGCCGGCGACTTCCTCTGGCCATGGGCGCCAGCGCCCCAACCGGTGATCTTTTCCGGCCACCCCCTACCTCACGCCGTCGTGCCCCGACCAAAACCCCATGGACCCATTCGCCCGGCAATTTATATCCTACACCACGGCGTACATTGCACTATGCGCCCAGATGCAAAACGACGTCGTTTTAATTTTTTTTTTTTTTTTGAAATTTCCCGCCCCAGTGAATGGCAGTAGGCTTTTCTTTAAAAAAAAAAAACCCGCTGTTCAAGAATGTACATAATGTTATACTTGAATACACATAATGTTATACATGAATACACATAATGTTATAACAAAATATACATACTCTTTTTAAAAGATAATACACATAATCTAACATAATACATAATAAACATAAACTTTTAACATAATACACATCAACTCTTAACATAATACACACAAATTTTCCGATTCGGATGTACATAATTGTATAAAAACAATGTACATAATTGTATAAAAAATACACATAACTGTATGAACCAATACACATAACGTTGTGAACGAATACACATAATCTCAGCAACTTCCTACCGCGCCTCCCAACACGACCCCAAAACGACGTCGTTTTGGGAGGCGCGCGGCGCACAGTGCTATGTGCGCCGTGGTGTAGGATATAACGATTGCATTCGCCCCAACAACGTCAGCCCAATAAATCTTCAGCCCATGCTCAATATCCCCATCAGTTGCTATTGGTGCTTATATTGCACGTAATTAATTATATCACTCTCATGCTTAATGCTCCATTGGAACACCTCTATGTATTATATGTTGAATAAGTTCCAAATGGTTTAAATAATGTTGTATTAATTGTTGTTTGTTTTATGTTTGTCAAATGTACGTGGTATGACATATGAGATTTGTTGATTCGTCAACTCTCGTTCATACTTACCAATACATAGCGTTATTTTTATATTTGTTCTTAGGTATATAAAGGTACAATCAAATAATTAAGAATCATTGAATCAATGCCCAAGTGATAAACGTTTCAAAGGGAAGAAACTGGTTTAAATGAGAATATGATAATTTCTAGGGTTGTGGCCGTTGTTGGGAATAAATAAAGAATTGATTAATTTACAATTATATTTTACATTATCACAAACATACGGAGTAACAAACATATTGACATAAATAATCATTAACAAAGACTTACAATATTTTTAAATGTCCCAACAACTATCATTTTGTCATCATCTTCTTTTTAATTATTCATGATTTTTTATAAAGTAGTATTTGTTTTATATTTTCTAATTAGAACGGTAAACAGGATGTCATCACAGTATATATATGGTAGTTGGCTTTAATTATTCACTTCAATTCTTCAAATACTAAAAATTGTTATTAATACAAATACGTGATGCAAGTTGCAGGTGCAGACAACGTGACTAGAAGTTGCCCATATACTTAAAATTCTTAACCAACTAGTATGACATGCAAATAAAGAATTGGTGCGATTTATAAAAGGGACCCCAACTCTTCCTAGTTTGCCCACCAAATCAAACAAAACTTGCTCACTTTCATCTATTCCTTTTGCTTTAAAATTATCATCCAATTAAGAAACCATGGCAGTTCCTATAGATGCCGTATCTGGTCCATTGGGAAATTCCGGTGGAGATTTTTGGAGTTTCCGACCAACTAACAAGATCAATCAAATTGTTATTCGTTCTGGTGGGTCAGGAAATAACAACCCTATTGGTATAACTTTTTCTTGCATTAACGAAGATGATTCAAAGGAAACGATCACAGTAGGTGGAGGTGGAACAGATACTTTAGTCACCCGTACTGACACGGTTATACATTTAATTTGTACATTTTCATTTAATTTATTGTTTGTGATATATCTGTTCAAAGTTGTTTTCCTTCTTACTAAGTATAAATATATATAGAGTTTAACTTTTTCTTGATCCATGACATGTATAAATAGGTGATTATTGATGATGACGCGGATGAATACTTGACCGAAATATGCGGAACATTTGGACCTTTCGTAGATGATTCGTACAGTGTCTTACGATCGATAAAGTTTACAACTAATGTAAGAGAGTTCGGACCGTACGGCCCTAATGTTGGATCGCCATTCCACTTCCAAGCTCCTGATGGCAAAAAGATTGTTGGATTCATTGGTCGAGCTGGATTCTATGTTGATGCTATTGGTATTTACAGTGCTTAAGTGATTACATCGTCACTCTCAAGCTTAATGCTCCATTGGAACACGTCTATGTGTTGGTTGTTGAATAAGTTCCAAATGGTTTGAATAACGTTGTATTAAGTGTTGCTTGTTTTATGTTTGTCAAATGTCCTTTAATGTATGATGATATTTGTTGAGAGTCGTCAACCTTGTGTGCTCATATTAATAATAATAAAAAATGTTAGTATTTATAATTTGTTTTTTAATAAATAAATAAATAATGTTCAGAGTTAGTAGTACTAATAAAAAAATGTTTAGAGTGGCGGGATAGGAAACTTCTAAGGGCAGTTAATTAATTGGAAATTTCTGAAACTGCAAAATAGAAAACAGAAAACATTTTTACTAGCACAAATAATTTCTCAATTTTTCTCACTCTTAGAAACTGTTAATCATCTATTATTTATTTAGTTATATGTCACTATAATAACCACATTACTATGATTACATTCATTATCATATTATTTTACTTATCACTATCTTCTATATTTTCTACTTACTTATTTAAACATAACTTATTTGCTTACACTTTAAAGTTAGACATTATTTACATTATCACGTCACACAAACCGCACTTACCGAAGACCCAGGCCAGCACCTAGCCGAGCACAGAGCTCGACCTATGTGGCCGAGCACTGGGCTGGTTGGGCTCGACCGATGCTGGACTCGGCCATGTCCGGGTCAGCCAGGCTCAATCTCGGGGTTCGACTGCTAGTTGGGTCTAATTTCTTTCGGGTATATATATATATATATATATATATATATATATATATATATATATATATATATATAATTTAGAATTGGAAGAAATTAAACTGGTTTAAATGAGAATATGATAATTTTAAGAACTCGAAAAACGTTGAAGTTTCGATAGTTGTGGCCGTTGGGAATAAATAAAGAAATGAGTAATTTACAATTATATTTTACATTATCAAAAACATAACAAACATATTGACATAAATAATCATTAACAAAGACTTACAATATTTTTAAATGTCCTAACAACAACCAATTTGTCATTGTCTGCTTTTAATTATTCACTTCAAATACTAAAAATTATTATTATTACAAATACGTGATGCAAGTTGCAGACGACCAGAAGTTGCCCATAAAATCCTTAACAAACTAGTATGACTTATGAAAATAAAGAATTGGTGCAATCGGTTCAGATGAGAACATGCTCTCAGATAAAAAATAATAATTGATCTAATTCTTTTATTTGGGTAGATAAATAGTTTAGAATGGTTGACGATCAGTTCAGAGAGTTGAGTCCAACATAATGTCATCCAAACGTAACGCTAACTACTACATAAGTAAAGAAATAAATATACATCTTTATTCGTAGTTATAACTTTTGGTGCAGTGGTATAGTACTTATAAGCATTTGATATCACAGATTTTTCTATTCCATGCATGTTCCCACTTAGCTTCATTCCCTATAAAAGGGACCCCAACTCTTCCTAGTTTGCACACCATATCAAACAAAACTTGCTTATTTTCATCCCTTCCTTTTGCTTTTCAATTATCATCCAAGAAACCATGGCAGTTCCTACAGATACCGTATCTGGTCCATTGGGAAATTACGGTGGAAATTTTTGGAGTTTTCGACCGGTTAACAAGATCAATCAAATTGTTATTCTTTCTGGCGGGTCAGGGAATAACAATCCTATTGGTATAACTTTTTCTTGCATTAAAGATGATGGTTCAAAGGAAACGATCACAGTAGGTGGAGGTGGAACAGATACCATGGTCACCCGTACTGACACGGTTATACATTTAATTTATACATTTTCATTTAATTTATTATTTGTGATATATATGTTCAAATTAAAGTTGTTTTCCTTCTTACTAAGTACAAATATATATAGAGTTTAACTTTTTCTTGATCTATGACATGTATAAATAGGTGTTTATTGATGACGCGAATGAATACTTGACCGAAATAAGCGGAACGTTTGGACCTTTTATAGATAGGACATACAATGTCTTACGATCGATAAAGTTTACTACCAACGTAAGAGAGTTTGGGCCGTACGGCCCTAATGTTGGAACGCCATTCAACTTCCAGGCTCCGAATGGACAAAAGATCGTTGGATTCATTGGTCGAGCTGGATTCTATGTTGATGCTATTGGTATTTACAGTGCCTAAGTGATTATATTGTCACTCTCAAGCTTAATGATCCATTGGAACACGTCTATGTGTTGGTTGTTGAATAAGTTCCAAATGGTTTGAATAATGTTGTATCAAGTGTTGCTTGTTTTATGTTTGTCAAATGTCCTTTTGATGTATGAGATTTGTTGATTCGTCAACCTTGTATGCTCATATTAATAATAAAAAAATGTTGTTTTTATAATTTGTCTTTTAATAAATAAATAAATAATGTTGGAGTTAGTAGTACTCCAATATATATATATATATATATATATATATATATATATATATATATATATATATATATATATATATATATATATATAATGGTTTAATTGTGATAAAATCGCTCAAATTTCACACCAACAGAACTCACCATGGACCTTTGGGCAGCTGCAAGAGTGGAGATTCATTTTCATGCATACTAGAAGACGGTAAGATAATAGGACTCCATGGGAGTTCTGGGATTTTTCTTAATTCCATTGGAATCTACACTGCATCAAAATGATTCTATCTCAATTCAGTGATGTTGGAAAGATGATGGGATTCCGTGGCCGCTTTGGTCATCATCAATGTGTTGACGCGATTGGAGTTTATGTTTAAGTTTGTTAGAATTTAAAATTGGGTTCTCAATTCAGATGTGTCACGCTTGCCGAGAAACCGGCGAGTGTCCCCTCCCTCTCCTTATAAATACCGCATTAATTGCGGGGAGGAGAGACTAGTTTTATACACTAATCTTCAGCTCAGGAATCTTTGATCCACTGTCAAATCATTCGAGCTCAAAGACTTAAACCAACAAACAGATTAGGTAGGGGACTGTATCCGGAACCGTAATACTATACAAAATAGTAGAACCCCGTATTTACTTATTTACTACCTCAATACTAACCTATTAAATCTAATTAATTTGTTTTTTTTTTTTGAAAACCTAAATCTAATTAATTAACTAATTTAACTCATAACTTTATAAAATCATATCTTTCTGTCTTATTTTTCTTTAACAAAGCATTTACGTAGTCAAGAGTAATTAAGTAACAATGTTTATTGCCACCACTTAAGAATTTTTCTCCGGCCTGCAGCTGTCTTTGTTTACCTTGTACTTGGTCCTGGTCAGATAAGAATTTGTCAGAATTCAATTTTTCTTACGAGTATAAAATTTAAACAAAAATAATAATAATAAATTGATCTACTCCACCAACTCTATAAAATCGAACCATTTTCTAATTTATAGTCCGCATACCAAATTAAAGTTGTTTCAGACAACATCAATGGCCATTCCCGCTGTTTCCGCGGCACTGTCGAAGTTCAACGACGAGATTTCCCGATCACCGCCGTGCGAGGTTGACGAACGTGTGGAGGACCTGGTGATAGAGCTAACATGGATGCAGTGTTTTCTGGTCGACGGCGAACGGACGCCGGAAGGGCGTGCAAGGGCCGACGTCTGGTCGCCGGCGATCGAGCGCCTCGCACTTTATGCTCAAAATCTCCACTCCGGTTTGGTTAGCCCAGCCGTCAAGATTCTGGGGATTGAAAAGCTCACCAAAAAACTCGCCGCCCTTAGAGAAAAACTGCACCCTTTTGTCGTCACCGCTCGCGTTGCAAGTTCATCGTCGTCGTACGTAGCAGAAGTTCCGCCGCCTGCGGCGGTTCAACTCTCTAAAGAAATAAAAGTGGCGGCGTGGGGAGGTCCGGGAGGACAGAAATGGGATTATAAAGGGAGTTTGAAACAGATTGTTATTGTTCATGGGCTAACCATTGACTCTATAACGTTAACAGCCGTCAAGCCGGACGGTAACTCGGAGGTTCCCGCCAAATTTGGCGGCGGCGGCGGCAATACAATCGTCCAAGTAAGTCAATTTCATCTTTTTAACCAAATTAATCACTCTGGGTCATGGGTTAGGGTACTCGGATCGGTGCTCGGGCTCGGACCAAGTGGTGGTCACTGGGATGACACTGTTTTTATTGAGACTCGATTTCGGTTATTAAACTTCACCTCTGTGACAAGTTGTCCATGCAGGTTGGGTGTGTATAAATACTTTTGTCAGCAAAAAGTGAAATTTTCATTCCAATACTCCCGACATGATAGTGCAGGATGAATCAGGGCGACCCATTAGGTGGGAAGATCTGGTACCCACATAGGAACTCATCACATTGGATGTAACTCCGCAATGCTGATATTAGGACTAGTTCATATATCTTTGCTCATAATCTACTACTAATTAGGAATATAATCAATTGAGTTGCTCATGCTGGCGTGTGTATAAATACCCTAAGAAGGGGATTTCAGGGTTCATTTTTTTTTTTTTTTTTTTTTTTTTTTTTTTTTTGCATTTGTAAGGCAATAAAAATACTATTTTGCTAATGATCACTCTAATTCTACTATTGCCTTATTTTCTTTGCATAATATAGGTGGATATTGATGCTCCAATGGAGTACTTAACAGGCATAAGTGGAACCTATGGTGTTATTAATGGTTTAATTGTGATAACATCAATCAAGTTCTACACCAACACAACTCAGCATGGTCCTATCGGCAGCTGCGAGGGTGGAGATTCATTTTCATGCATACTAGAAGACGGTGGTAAGATAGTAGGACTCCATGGAAGTTCTGGGATTTATCTTGATTCTATTGGAGTCTACACTGGATAATAAGTCGACCTTTCATAGATAATTCGATAAAGTTTATCACTAATGTTAAATGTGCTCTGGTGTACGAGATTTGTTGATTCATCAATCCTATCTATTAATAAATAATGTTGTTTTTATATATCAATGATCAATTTTGTTATCCATCATATTATGCAACAAATGTCAATTAAATTAAAGAAATCATCTAAGCAATTATACGCAAAAAACTGACAACATACAAATGCTTTTTTATTATCATTCTGCTAATAATGCCTACCTCTATGACAAAAGGAAGACAAAAATTATATCAGTACAATGCTCTCTCAAACACAAAATGTTTTGATGATACATCTCAGAAAATTATCATCAATCATCTGAAGTCTTGCTCACAAAACATGAAATTCCCTTATCCCGGACCTTACATCCTGGTCAGACAGGAATCACCTGAAATCTTATATGAAATGCATGTTTTTTGAAGTTGTTTTTCTTGTTTTTTTTGTTTTTTTTGTTCTAATTTTGTTAATATATTAAACTATTTTTACTGATGATCAATATTTCATCCCCTCCTCTTTGCTAAGTGGAAACTCTTCTTCAAGAAAAAATTAGCAGCTTTATCGTTTCTGTAACAAAGTACTCTCAAGATTGTATTGGGGTCAGATTTGTGCCATTTTCCGGTGGTGGGCGGCATCGGCAGCTTCTGGCCGGCGCCGACGACGCCCATTCCGCTGGTTTCGCAGGCCACAGTGCTGAAATCTTCAATCAGTTGTTCCGTCGACTGGCTCATCAATGTAAGCACTCCTTCCACCGTCTCCGCCTCCCGGTCCACCACGTCTTCCACTATCGTTCCTTCGCCGCCGCCGCCGCAGGAGCAGAACATCTTCTTCAGGATGTCGAAGTCTTCCTCGATCATCTGGTGATCAGAGCGGCAAAACACCCTCGAGCTACCTGTTGAGTTTGTCTCATATAGAGATCAGAAATATGAGTTTATTTCATATAGAAATTAGAAATATGAGTTTGTTTCATACTTAGATAGACTATTGTACATGGATTAGATGCTTACCGCCTGCTAGGAGGACCATGAGATACGCCTCGAAAGTGGCCTTCATGACTTCTTTGATCGCCATGGGTTGCGCGCGTTCGGTGACGATTGCGCAGAGGAGCGTGAGGTTCTGCTTGAGGATTTTCAGGGCGGGGTGAATGCGCGCGTTCTCGACGTCCCCGACGTAGAGGCTGCCGTAGAGGACGGAGTTGGAGTCGAGGAAGATGAGGCGGTAGGCAGAGGCCTCGGAGACGTGCTGGACGCCGGTGAGGATGGCGGAGCGGGATTGCTCGAAGTAGGAGACGGTGCCGGTGACGGTGGTGGTGCTGCTCCTGGCGTGGCGGTTGCGCGTGGTTGTTTGGACGGTTCTTGGGCCGAGCGCCAAGGCTTTGTCGATGGAGTGGAGCTGGAGGAGGAGGAAGTGGAGGGTGTTGAGGCGGATGTAGAGGCGCTGCGTTCCGCGGCTGGTGGAGGGGCGGACATGGCTGCCGTCGCTTATGAAATGGTGCTCGCTGTAGACTCCGACGCTGCATGCACCCTTCTTCCACAGCCTGAAAAACCTCGAGTCTTGGCTGCATCTTGTTAGTGGAGGGAGGGTGGGGATATAGTTTTGTTTCGATCCTGAAAGTGTGCACTAAGTTAATCCTGAATCTAACTCGCAAATGATCACAATGAAGGTAAACCAATTTAAGTTGGTCATAACTAACCAACTCAAATAAAAAAACTAAGATCAGTAAGCTAATTCAATTGCGAGTCGAACATAGATGACTAACTTTTCTGGGAAACAAACCTAAGTTGTCCGTAGTTACCAGCTCAAATCAAGAAAGGCCCCTCTAACTTGAAGTGAACTCAGCCTGATCAATTTGGCTGGAAAAACCAGCATATGTTACCTATAGTTGACCAGTTCAAATCAAGAAAGGCCGGTCTAACTTGAAGTGAACTCAGCCTAATCAATTTGGCTGGAAAAACCAGTCTATGTTACCTATAGTTGACCAGTTCGAATGGCTCAAACTTAACCTGACCAATTTGGCTTGAAAACCAAATTTAAGTTGTCCGTGGAAGTCGAATTTAACCTAATCAACTTGGTTGGAGAATAAAGAAAACGTACCACATAATGCAACAAAGCTGATGTAGTCACGGAAGACCTGCTCGAGGCCATCTGCAAGACAGTTGACTAAATCATCATTGATGTTAACTGGAAGTTCAAAGAAATTCTCCACAGCTTCTTTGGCTTGCTTCATTAGCTCTACAGCAGTTAGTGCATATGGTTCGGTCTTTGACTTTGGGTTCCAGGTCTGTAGTTGAAAACAAAGAAAAGTTAATTTTGGATGATAAAGAGAAATCTGTTGAACATATAACCATTAATGTGCAATCTAACAGTTTAGACTTTCACATGTTTCAATTTGGTATCAGAGCCACTATTTAATGACGTGCAGGTAAGTGCTCATACCTCACTGTCCTTTGCTCTCTGCAAATTCTCCTTCCATATCTTCACTTTCTCCTGAATCCACTGTCGAACTTGGCCTACAAAGATGGCATCAACTTCATAAGGAACCATTTCTCTGACAATTGCCTTCCCTCCATCCTCGCATTCAACCGAGTCTTCAACCACCATTTGAACCAACACCTTCTCTAACTTCCCTGCTTTCTGCAAAACTTGAACTGTCTCCTTAGCCATTGTGCTTGCGCCTCCCATGTACTGCTTCAGCAGATTCCCGTAGCAGTTGTGCAGTGTCACAGCTGCAACTCCGGCAGCAATGGGGTGCCATTTCTTCAGTGCAGAACTGAAAATCTCCTTCTCCTTGGCCGCCAATTCCTCCGTTGCATCTGCTAATTTGATCAGTGTTTCACTCATTTCTTGCGTCTCGAACATCGCCCCGTTTATGTTCTTCTCCTCCAACATCTGTTTTTCATATCAAAGTCATTCAAGATTTAGTGATTGAAGCACATAGAAGAGGCAAAGAATCAAACATAGGCTCTCTTCCACAAGGCTAAAAATAAGTTATAAGCTCTATTAGGCAACCACAACAAGTTGGTCAGACTGTTGACTGCATCTAATAGGAGCAGCATATTGGCCATCTTAGTTTGTGTTGTGTCGGTTACCCAGTGCCCATCAGGGGCAACTTAAGCTGGTTTAGCGGTGTATAATGGGTGGGACTTTTTTAGATCAAAGTCATACAAGATTTAGTGATTGAAGCACTTAGAAGAGGGAAAGAATCAAACCTAGGCTCTGTTTAACAAGCCTAAAAATAAGTTATATAGGCAGACTATTGACTTGGTAATCACAATATTACAAGTTCAGCTTCTAACGGGAGCCTCCTACAGCTATGAGTAACCTAGATCGGTTTACCCATTGTGGCCCTTTATTGATCGCAAAGCAAATTTATCCGATGTATATATACCATCATATAATGACTACGGGTTTCTCTTGTGATTCAAAACAGTATAGTTAGAAGCTATATATGCTAAAGTATACCTTTGCAAATGCATTTCTCATGGATGAACGGATACAGTGATCAACTCGATTCCCTGCAGTGGGATCAGGAACGCCCTCCTTCCCAGCTTCAACAATGGTTGCATAGCCTGGAACATCCTCTTCCAGAATCTTGGTGGCCAAGAAAACCAAGGGAAGAATATTCTCCATCAAAGCAACATTTCCCTTGTCGAAATTCCTATGGTAATCAAGCAACCTCTTCTCCGACCACTGTTTCATGGAGGTCAAAACATCCCCCAACATCTGGACATAAATAGGTTCCCTGTCGGCTTTCTTGGCGTCATTCGCAACTTCCGCTAACATGGCCAGCGACGCGCAGAAAAGATCCGGCTCAATTTGGCCGGTAATGAAATACTGCTCGAAAAGCACCCAGGTGAAACACAGATTATGGATCGATCTGTTCATCCCTAAGGTCGCCCATGTTTTTTTCATTAATTCTAGTAACTCGTCGATCTCGTCGAGGACTAAGGTTTCGTCTTTCATGTCGAAGATGGAGCAGAGAAGCGCCATGTAGATGTGGACGTTGAGGGGAAAGCCGTCGGCCCAGTGGCAGATATCGGTGGCCATGCCGTCGGTGCTTCTCCAGGAGAGGGAAACCACGGAGTTGACGAGGTTTCTCATGGACTCGGAGTTCTTTCCGGTGTCGATGGGCTTTTCCTCGGCGGCCTCGATGATGTCCTTGAAGCTCTGGGCGAAGGTGTTGGATTTGTCGAGTGGGACGGCGGGGTGGCGGAGCAGCCCCGCCTCCAGAATCTTCAGCTGCCGCTTCTGCCAGAAATGGTACTCGTTAGGATCGGTGAATTCCGATGGTTTCAGGTGGCGCACAAGCTCTAGTGGAAGGATAATTGTCTCTGCTCGCCTGCCCATCTGCCGGAGAAGAAGAAGAGAAAAAAATAGATTTTATGAATGATAATATCATTATTATGTGGAGAAAATGACACATTTTTCTCTTGAATTATATGTTTATAGTGTTTTTTTAATTATTCAGAATTCAACTACCGTAAAGAAATTCAAACCTACACAAGTAATTCTGAAAAAAATGTATTTTTCATTCTTTAAATTATAAGATAATTGCAAGATTTGTTTTTATTCGTTGGTCGTACTCACATTTCGTCCCTAAGTTATAATTGATGTTGTAAATTTTGTCCTTTTTTTTTCTAATAAAACATTATGAACAAAATTTGCAACAGCAATTAAAACTTAAGAACGAAAAATGAGCACGACTGGTTAGAAAAATGACGAAATTTGCAATGTTAGTTATTACTTAAGGATGAGAAGTCAGCACAACCAAAAAATAGAGACCAATTCTACAATTACTTTATAACTTAGAGACGAAAAATAAATTTTTTTCAATAATTCATAAATTCTAATTTTATGTTCAAATCTTAATTGCGGAGAATGTTACTAGCATTAGTTTAAAATTATAATTATTAAAAAAAAAAAAAATGGAAGCTAGGTTAGTTACGTACTTGGCCAACAAGAGTCCGCATGAGAGTTTTACGTAGCCTATTATCGCTCTGCTCTGTCACTTTCATTTGCCGTCTCATGATTTCAGCCGAGGTCATCGGCCGCCTCCCCTTCGACGGCACGGCGGTAAAGTTCATCTTAGGGGACCCGCCGGAGGCGCCGCTGGGCGACGTCGGCAGCGACCCGCAGGAGCTGGCTCTGCGGGACGGCGACCGCCGCATCATCTTCAGCCCCAGCGCCCGCTTCACGCGGCTGGTCACGGCCATGCCCACGCCGCCTTGCCCCTTCCTCGGTGACCCGGTTCCATAATCCTGCCCCGCCCCGAACCCGCTTCCATCTCCCCCTCCTTCGGTCGGATTGTAATACGATAACGCCGTCCGGCCACCGAACCCCGGCGAAGACCGGCACGCCGTGAAAAATATCTCGTACGCGGCCTCGCGGAAATCGGCGGCGTCCAGGCCTTCCAGCTTCCCGAACGGCCATTCCTGGTCGCGGGGGCTCTCGGGGAAGCCCTCATCATCATCCCGGTGGTCGGCGGGTCGTTTGGCTTCGATAGTGGTGCTAATTCGGATAGCGTTGACCATGGGTTTAGAGGGCGCCATGTTGACTCCGGCGGAGAGAGGTGGTCGTCAGATATCCGGCGGAAGAGACAGGACAGAGAAACCGGCGAGCATAATATATATCTTCTTCTTTTTTTTGGGTTGTTTTTTATTTTTTATTTTTTCTTTTTCTTGAAGACAAAAAATTAGGGAATAGAAAGGGAGGGAAAAAGATTGAAATGAAGAGAAGTTGGCGAAAGGCAAAGGCTATTGTTTTTTTGCGAAGAAAACGATAAGGCAATGGTGGTCGTAATTAAAATCTTACCAGCCAGACACCTAAATTAAGTTGATAATTAGTCCATGAGATTAAGTTTTAGAGGTGACTTTTTTGACCCCACATGAAAATATTTGATAGAAGACTACGTTGTAAAGATATTATACACACCTTTATTTTTAAGATCTATATATATATAAAATCAATTTTCATCATTTTCTCTTTGAGTAAATTAAATAGCATCACAACCATAATTGTTAAGTTCACTTTTTTTGGCATTGTTGGAGTGTTTCCAATATGAGGGTAACCAGTCAAATTGATCGGGTTGTTGGCTTGGTAACTATAAAGTTTTAAGCGAGTCAAGTTATATAAGATAACTAACATTATATTTGCTTGGGTCAAGTTATATAAGATAACTAAGATTATAGTTCAGGTTATGTGATTTTTTCTAAGAATGTCACGTAACCTCTACATAAAGTTTTTAGCTATTGAAAGGGAATATGAGGTACCCTCCAATTTCTTAGGTATGCTCACCTTCTCTTGTCTTATTACTAATTTTTTACTTTTGACATTTTAATTAATTTGTCTTATTATCGATGTCTTATTTATATACCTCAGTTTTAAACCAAACACAAAAATATTCCCAACAATCTAACATTACCTAGCGTAATCTAACATTCCGTAAACCAAACACCCCCTAAGTTTAACATGGCCTCTTTCTGGTCCCTAAAAGTACATTTTCAGATAGCGACACCAAATTTTCCCCTAAATCAAAAAGGTTTCCAATATTTGTTTAGGTTTCCCCTAAACAAGCCAATTTATGTCTCATATTGATCGATGACGGGAATAATTTTAGGCTACTCTTTTAGCCGTTCTAGAAAGAGGTAATCAAATTAATTAAGGAAAAATGATTCCCCTCTTCATAACTTCTCCCAAAAGATTGAATTCCCAATCTCAAGAGTCCCCACACCCTAATCCGACGGAGTATTTAGAAAGATGGAAATCATAACAATTCAATAGCTCAGCAAACGTGGCCAAATGTCGATATACACAAGGGGTCTACCCACTTTAAGCATAATCTTCACACTACCGCCGCCGAAATTCAATCCTTGGTCTTTTTTCCCTGCATACTGAACCATTGAACTAAGACTGTGCGAACTTCACACTCCATAACTTGGGAGGATAAGAGCGATCGCTAGACCTATTTAAGGCTCTTGCAACCAGCATTACTCTTAACTAATACAAGTTTCCCATAACCGTACCAAAGAAATTATTGAGCATTTTGGGCATGATTCTACAATAATTCAGCAACACCATAACAGAATGAAGGGGATTAGTCCACATTCCATAAACAACTAACACACCATTAATGGTGATTGGGGTAAGCTCAATCGGAGATGCTCGGTCTGATTCAGCGCTACTGCTTTTAGCGAAATGCAAGTCAAGCAACCCAGTTAACAGTGCTCGATCTTAAAGAAACCTCAGCACCAAAAACACGTTCTTCGCCTTCAAGTGAACAATTCGGTCACTTTTATGACTTGTATATCATGAAAGGTTACCATGTATTCAGTTAAAAAACGAAATACTTAAATACTGCTAAAGCGTAAATTCATTACCAAAAGACTCATCAGAATCAAGCAGATAGAAGTTCGACATAAAGTAGACTCATATATCTCGCAGACAATGAGAAACAATGCAACAAGCTCATCTAGTAAAATAGCTATAAGCACAATAAAGTGAAACTAATCCTGCAAATATTATAAAGAGCAGCAAAACGAAAACTTTTCCTCGATGAAACTAGTTTTACTTAGACTAGCAAACAAGTACTGAAAACTATAGATTCAAGCAATCCAACCAGTCCCGTTTAGCAGGTATATATGATGCGTTGAAAACCTCATCCTCCCAGCACGTGAAACTGCAAAATCAGTGGCGGGAACTGGGAAGAGACTCCAAAGACGAGAATGAGTCGCACATTGCGATTACTGCTGTTGAGATTGCCGCCCTGGGATACCACTATAGCCGCTTCCATACCCAACCTGGCCGCCATGGGATCCATTCGAGCCATAATTGCCAGAAGCTTGTGGTATATCGGGTCTCCAGCCTGCACTTCCATATCCAGAATTTCCACCCGCATTGCCATATTGTAACTCTCCTGTAGCACCACCACCGCCAATCGGTGAACTTGTTCTTGGAGCACCACCAACACGTCCGATAGACCCATAAGCAGACGAATTTCCATAAGCCCCGTCATTTCCACCAAACCCACTATAACCATAGCCTTGGTTGCCATATCCCGCCACTCCCGTCAGTGATTGACCCCCCGCAGCAGCTCCGCCACCAGAAGCGGCATTGGAATTACCCCAGGGGGCACTTCCATAGCCGACATTCCCATACCCAGAGGGACTCTGAGAGCTCCACGAGCTTCTTGGGCCACTTCCATAGCCACCACTATTGGGAGCATTAGGATTTCCATACGGAGAACTGGAAAGGCCTCCATACCCAGTATTTGCACTCCCATAACCAGGATTGGCACCGCCATAGCTTCCATAACCACCATAACCCATGCCACCGGTAGGTGGATATCCATAACCAGGTGTACCGTAGGAGGGATACCCTCCTCCAGTGTTTTGCGATGCCATGTACCTGTTGGAATCCATTTTATTACCATAAGGGCTGTTACCAGAACCACCATACCCCTGGCGGCCACTAGCGTTAGGGTTCGCATCTTTGGGAAAAGCACGTTTTACCTCTACTTGCTTGTCGTTTAGATCATGAAAGGTCTTGTGCAAAACCCTGTCCACTGCATCTTCAGAATCGAACGAAATAAAACCAAACCCTCGAGGTCGGTTCGTCTGCTGATCATACATAATAACTACATCTGTCACATTACCATAAGTTTCAAAATACTGGCGGAACTCATCCTCAGTGAGGGTAGGAGGCAACCCCCCGACAAATATTTTCTTGGTCTTATTATTGCTACCACCACCACCACCAGAAACACCGCCGCTATTAACATTCCCAGCTTTTGAGCTCTGTTGTTCCTCTCTTGATAACGCCCGTTTCGCCTCAACCTATATTTCAGTATGTGGTTGTGGTCAATGCAATAGGAAAAAAAAAAAAAAAGCACATGGCACAAGTAGAAATAGCCATTTTCACTAGAACCTTATACTATCTCAAATTTCAACATAAAGAACTTATCCATCTCATTTGCTGCATATTTGAGGCAATACCAAACAGTAAGAAATGCATCACATATAGGCTATATATATGTATAAAAATTCAGTTTCAAAATGCAGTTCAAGATCCCCTTAAACAATATAATGCAAGAGCAGTGGCCTGTATCTATCTAACTTAAACGCTATATACAATTTAGCAGTTTAGTATTGGAAAGAGCACTTACAAGTTACAAGTTACAAGTTACAATAACCCTGATTAGCTAAGACAATCAGAGAATTGAAAAGAAAAAATATGAACAAATAACCATTGAAGCTGAAAAGAAGCCCAGTAATTACTTAACTAAACAATAAAACTACCATTCTATATCTATCTAACAAGGAATCCGTTTATGCCCAGAAGTCAATTCAAGAAAAAGACCAAAACTTGAGCAGAATAAAGCACATGTATGCAAAAATTCTCACCGTACGGCCGTCAATGGTGTGCCTATCCTGGAGAACGTTGTCAAGAACAGTGGGATCTGCAAAGACGACAAAGCCAAAGCCTCTGGGCTTGCCGGAAACCTTGTCTCTCATCACTACAGTCTGGATCACCTCGCCGTAATGCTGGAAGTAATCCTTCAACTTATCCTCGTCCGTCTCCCATGATATCCCACCGATAAAAAGCTTTCCTTGATCTGAATCCATGTCCCCTCTGTCTGTCGGGAAGGAGTTTGGGAAAGCAAAGACCGGCGATTTTGAGGCGGGGGCAGAGAGTGAAGAATTGACGAAGAATGAACGGTGCTGATTTCCTTGGACTAATGGTGGCGATTGATTGATTGGCGAAGGATTTTGATGGCCAGATTCTCCGGATAATTCGATGAATTGCTGCTGCTTTGGATTTCAATAATTTGTGCTTTAGAGATTTTTTTTTTAGTACTAAATTATTAGTCTAATAACCAGTTTGGTTATTGTGAGTCATCGTGCACTCTTGTTAGGTCCTTCTGGTATGAAAAAATCAATTTGGCCTGGCCAGCATGTTAGTCTGAGTATGGTACGAGTGCCTCCTACAGTTAGGACATGTTCAGAACACCTCGTGATCGGATCAAAACCTTTAATTAAACCCTTAAACTTGTTAAAATAGTATAATTAAACCATTTGATCTATAATAACATGTTACCCCAACCGGCCAACGCAGGACACCATACGTTGATTAATATTTTTTTAAAAATAATTATATTTAAAAAAAAAAAAAAACATAAGTCATAGCTTCTCCGTCCAAATCTGAACCAAGAAGCTTAAATATATGATCTCTCATTTAAAAAAATCACAAAGATGTCATTGAACTATAGACTACTTGACTAGTTTGAAGATTAATAACCTATAAATTTACAACTCAAAATTCTCTTAAGGGTGAATTGAATAGCTTGAAATGGTTATCTCAATATTTTCTTATTATTTAGTCGTTCCTCTTTGATATCATTTTGAATAGTTTAAAATAGCAATTTTTCATATGTTGTAAACTTTAAATATTCTAAATCTTTATAATTCCGTACAATTAAACTAATGTTACTGCCCTCTCAAACTCTTACAGTCTTACATCCTATGTTGATTTGTGTTATAAATTATTAGCAAATATGACTCGATGGAACAAAAAGAATATAATTAAATCCATTCATGTGGTGCAATATATATAATTAAGACAAACAAACAAAAAGTCATCATAAAATGCGACCATCAACTAACCACCAATGACACATCATTAACTGCCACAAAATCAACAAGACAAAATTGATTTGCCTGCCAATATATACAATTTCCTTATAGAGAAAGTAAGACCAATCATAGCTCTTAGTAATGCCATCATAGTATATATCAAAGGATGTCAGATACATACATTGTATGTTTGCTAGCTGTTCTTTGAATACAAGAATTCTTTGATTTACAGGAAAGCACGAAGTTGCGTTTTGGCTAAAACCTACTCTGTAATTTTGGCCAACAAAGGATCATACGGAGGGTCTGAAATGTTCATAGCTGAACAGCTCAAACTGAGATGGTCAATAAACAGCTCCCATTGTACACGGAATTAAACTTGGAATCTTGTAATTACCAAGTTAACTGTCCGACCAACTCGGCTGGTAGCCCCGAATACAAGTATTCTAAGTAGTGAGGACACATGAAATGAACAAAATTTGGTGGCTATTTAGATTGCTTTGAAGTTGGCTCAACATGATTACAATTTACAACATGGGACTTGCATTTTACTCTAAAGTGTTACCTCAACCATCACACTTTGACAGTAAACTAACAATTCCCCATTTTTCTTCAATCCTTCCTTCTTGCAGCATGCAATCCCGGGGCCTCTAACGCGCACCAGAAGATCGAGGGAGAGGATGGCGGCGTGCTTTGAAAGGCCATCGCCCGCACTGAAGGAGATTCTGCTAAAAATATATCGGTGAGATTAGCAAAACTGCATAATCCATTGCTTCTGATATGCAGAATAAGAACACTGACCTTTTGCATTGTTATCTGTTACTGAGACAACAGAGCAGAAACGCCTATCGAGATCGATCATCATCTGCACGAATTTGGCTCGGTGGAATACCATATTCAGGTATGATTGATCAACAATAACAGTCCAGCTTTCTTTCGAGTTTTCTCGTGAGATTTTCACTGTCTGTTTGATGTTTGTCAGCATTCTGCATCAGCTCCGGACTATGTCTGCATATCAATATCAACACCAATCCTGTCTCTAGCGTTCCTACTCACATCCCGCCTCTCACGCTACACTATGGAGACGGTAAAGGGCATTAGTCCAAACGTCGTGGACTTTGTTGATCCTCCAAATGCAGGATACCAGCTCACTTTAAGGCTAGATTTTACCAGAATCCCAAAAGGGAAAGGTTAGAAATTAAACTCCTCACTTTCTCAGGTTTTTCAAGTCGAATCTATAGCTTTTGGCAGAGTGGTAAGCGTTTGATTTAACAAGAACTAACCGCGATTGCTTCCCAGACTCGATGAAAACCATCACAGCAATCTCGTCGGTTCAGGCAGTGATTTTGAGCTCTCAGCTGAAAGAAATGTTGGTAAATGTCAACTCACAAGATGTGTCTCAAGGGATGTATAAACCAATCAAGCTTGTCTACCACCCAAGAGAGCCTTTCTATGTCATAAAATCAGTAATCCTGAAACCTCAAACGCTTTTGTTTTTTTTAATGATAATCCGAGATTGATGTCTGGTTCCTTCTGCATATATCCACTTTTTCGCCAGCCGGAGAAGATCACTGCAGTGTTCCCAATGCGATTCAGAGACAAAATAGATGTGGTTATAGCAACATCATTCTTTCAGGTAACCAATATAATTACTTTCATGACATCCAAATCAAGAGTTTCACGCGATTTCATTGCATCATCAAGAGTTTCTTGAGCAGGAACTCATGGATGCAGCAAATACAAAAGCCTGTGCTAAGGCACCCCATTGTACCTGGTCTGCTATTCCCCCTCCCGAGCTAAGAGGAGAAGCAATTGAAGATTTGAGCACAAATGGAGGGTTTGTTTCTTTCGGTATCAACAAACAAACTCATACTATACACTCAATAAAACCGAACATCATATTAGTCAGACTGTTAACTTGCTAACCATAAAGTTACAAGTTCAAATCCCAGTGGGAGCGACTTATTAAATTTCTTGGTTTGAGTTGATCAGCTAAGGACAACTTAAGCTGGTTTACCTCGTCATCCAAAGAAACATCATAAATCCACAACCTCAAAACAGCAAAGATATACATAATTAGCTATTCTGCAGTTGCCTCATCTGAATCTTTATGGTTTTTTGTTATTTGCAGATATAACGTCGCGAAATGTTGAAGGCAAAAGACTAGATAAGACAGTGTGGAACCTCCTAAACTTTTATGCATTTGTCAAGTATCATGTCAAGGCAACCCGAGGCTTCATACAGAGAAAAATGAGAACACGAATGCAGAATTTGGTTGAGGTAATTGCACAAACATTTAGATATATTCCATGAAAGACAAAACTGACAATCTGGTAAGTGGTTTTATATATACCTCTGCAAAGCAAGCATGTTCATTAAGGATTAGAAAATGTTTGGGTGGCAACTTGCAGGTTCTGCAGAAAACAGGCATCCAAGAAGATGATAGGATCAAGAAGGGTGTTCAAGGTATGAAAAAAGCTTCCATTTTAACATGATACCATGCATCATTATTTTCTCTCATGCATGAGTGTAATGCAGGACGTAATAAACACAGGAAGAGAGTGCTGATCTTCTCAAAACTCAAAGTTTGCAGACAAAGATACGATGTTGTGAGTACGATGAAGAGAATGCGTTCAAGAATAAAGATTCATTGGTTTAGCCGGTTTCGACGCCGTTGGCTCACATTTTCCTCCCTCACAAAATATGAGAAACTCAACTAGCTAGCACTATATATATATTAATTACATCATCTGATCTCATTCTTCAATGTTGGCACTTACATTTCCAAGAATCCAAAACAAAATTGTATTCATCATTTTATGTGGATAGAAACTATGTATTATAAAGATGATTACTTTCTTCCAGAATGACAAAAATCATTTGTACCCGGACCAAGAAAATAACAAAGGATTATATCAAGAAGGATAATCTTCTATGTTGCAAACTTACATTCCCGTGTTAGAGTCGCTTTCGATCGATTTTTAGTTAATAATCATATTTAGAAGTATGAAAAGAATATTTTTAATTTTATAGCCCAACTCTCAACTGTATATTTGTTTAACTTCATAACTAATAATCCACCGATAACCAAAAATTTTAATTAGTTTAGTTATAGTCTATGGTTATGCAAGATAGATGTTGATGACTTAGTTTTTTTTTTTAATTTCTTTGATTTAGGAAAAAGACTGCAACTGTTTTTGTAATTTGAATATACGTTTTGAGTGAAATTTGTCTTGTGATTGTAATGATAGAGGGATACAAGTAGGAAGTTTTATGCATTTGCCATTTGTGATGGAGGTAATTTCTCACCCCTATGTTTTACGTGTACAAAACTCAACAGCACAATTATGGTCAAAGCAAAGCAGTCCTCAAGAATTTCCCACCGTCCAGCACTGCTCAAATCCAAAGGCTATAGTTGCAGCAGCGAGAATCAGACGGTCCAGAATCAAAGAGGCCCCACATGATGAAAAGAACATCTATCATAGACTTCTCCAAACTCACTTAATGGGATTGGGAGCCAGGTGGAGCATTGAGAATCTGAAGTTCATAGGATTATGTGGCTATTATTGTGCCTATTGTTGTGGCTCCAAGAATTACACCACAGAATCCACAGCACAAAATCTAAGGAAATATCACATCCCCCCTTCATCGTTCGTTCATTCATTCATTCAAGAACGTACAGTGCCCAGAAGCTTGGTCCAGAAGAAGAAGAAGAAGCTAGCTAGCTACTTCCATGGCTGCCACTTCCATCTGTGCCGCCACGGCCTTCAAAGGGGGGTTCTCCGCTGCCGTGGGCGGCGAAGACTACGCGGCGCTTGCCCGGAAAATGCCGGCGTTTGTCCGTGTGTCAAGGCCGGTCCGGGCGCAGCCTATGATGAAGAATGTTAATGAAGGGAAAGGGATCTTTGCTCCTCTTGTTGTTGTCGCAAGGAACATCATTGGGAAGAAAACGTTCAACCAGCTCAGAGGAAAAGCCATTGCTTTACACTCACAGGTACTATCCCTTCACCCGTAGCCACAATTCGATGGTGTGTATTGAATTCTAGCCAGTAAAACGCAATTAGCTTAGGTTACTCATAACTGACCGACTCAAACTAAGAGTCTATAGATCACGCTTTCTGGAAATTGAACTTGTAACCTGATGTGTGACCTAGCCGGAAAAAGACAATCAGCCTATGTTGTCTATAACTGACTCAAATTAAGAAAGTGAATAAACTGTGTTTAGTGGAATTGAATTTGTAAACTTTTGAAATTTTCAGGTGATCACAGAGTTCTGCAAGACAATTGGAGCAGATTCAAAGCAGCGGCAAGGATTGATTCGACTGGCGAAGAAGAATGGGGAGAAGCTTGGGTTCCTTGCATGAGAGGAAATTCCATATTTTCTCCATTTACAAAATGGTCAGAATACTCTTCAAAGAATGTATTAAAGCTTTAAAGACTTCAGACCCACATATATGTATGTATTCCATAGGGACTTCCTATTTCATAATCTAGAAGATGTACCACTTTCATCTACTTCCAAGATTAGGTCAACAAAATGACTGATAAACTGTTGTGTCATATAGTATACTTGTGGAACAAAAGTAGGCTTCCTAGTGTTTTTAGCCTTTACAAATGGAGTAATGTTCACATCCATGTCTGCAAAAAAACATTCTTAAACTGAGGCAATAGCTGCTGCTTTCATCTGCTCTATTAACATGAACTAGGGAATCATCAATATCTACTTCTTCCTCCTGCATTACAGAATAACATATATTAATTAATCAAAATATTGAACGGAAAGTCTACCATGCTGATCGACATTGGTGCCTTTTGTATCGGGTACAACTATGTCTGTTTTTTGGGTTGTACAAGGTATTATTGGTAACATAAACCCCGAGATTATATGGTATGTATGTATACAACACGGGTAGTTAGCAGGGTGCATGTTAGTACTCACTCTTCTTACGTTTCACATCTCTGCATAGTTTGCTACCACAATGGCACTTGAAGGCCTTCACAGGGTGACTGCGATCACCAAAATCTATACCATAGTCCTAAAAGAATTAAGAGCGCGTTAAGTTTCAGAGTGAAGATTGTTCGATTCAAGCACACATTAAATCATAAGATACAGAAATATAAGTAATCATATGAACATTCCTTACTGTCCATGCTCTTCGTAACATGAAAAAACATTAATAACAGATAGTATGTTTACCCAAGATAACTCTTCCATAGCATTAACATTCCTAGTTGTAAAGAAGGCGAGCTGCAGTAAATTCCAGACGACGAGGAATGTCAGTTTTATCAAGACTCGGCATAATGGATTAACAGGTCAAAAGTGCTTCTACTGGGAAATTAATAAAATGCATACATGGTAGTAGTGATGATCTGGAGTCTCTATTTCCACAGGTATCTCAACCAAGTTGGCATCAAAACATCTAGTCAAGTGAACATATAAACGAGTAAATTTCAGTTGGCAATAGAGAAGAAAAGAAAATTAATATAGTTCACAGAACACTGAGAGACAAAATGCAAGACAGAGACCAACCATCAAAATCTATACCATGTATAAACAGATATAATACTACATTCATGGAGGAGAGAAAGAAAGGTTGCAGAAGAAAACTTCATTTGATCATGGTCTTTGCACCATGTCATGAGGATAAGAATAGCTTACTTTCAAATAGACCTATAATGTCTTCACAATAGCCATTAGTAGACATTTATACGATTATCAGAACAAACATGGGCAATAGATAAATAACCTGTGATTAATGAATCTTGCAACATTTCCATAGTGTGTAGCATCCAAACAGAGTGCTTCTTCATCCTTTAACACTCTTTCAGAACTCCAGTCAGCATCTAGCAACACGGGATAGGTGTGCTTCTCATTAGCATTGTGCATATTTCGCTCAAATAGTTCCGTGTTGGTTACGATCTCTCCCACGTACTCACAAACAAAAGCACCTTTGGGTAAGTCCTCAAGTGTTCTCACCCCCCATCCTTTTCCATCAGGAGTCATAAAAACCTTGTACATGTGAAAAAAGCAGGTTACACAATAAGATCATAAGTACAGTTAAGATGTTTTAATTTGCAAGTAGGATACAAGGAACGGATTCTCACCTGCAATTTCACAGTTATGCCTCGCTGAACAACGCGATTTCCACATTTTTTACTGCAACCACATTTATGCCAGCACTCTTTAATAAAGTTCCTTATAAGGTGACCCTTGCATTTTGCAGGCAAGCTTTTATCGTTTGACCTTTCAAGTGGGCAGTCTTGACAATAAAACTGATGATGCTTTTGAGGTTCACTATTCATTGAGATGCAACTTTCAAGAAACTTTTCCTTAACTAAGCACTCTGTTGTGTAAGCAAATTCACCACATGTTTCACCGGCACAAGCACAGGGTATTTTTTGGGACAAGCAATCCCCAGCACAAAATGAGCAACAGTTGTCATCTGATATACGAGCAAGAAGAAATTTGATGCGTGCGTCTCGGAAAACAGTGTTGGTAGGAATGTACATGAATGGAGGTGGACGGTCATTGCTGAATTCATTTACCAAAGAAATTTTCAGCTCTTCTTCACCTTTAGTAATGTCTTCAACATAGTAAAAAGGCTTACGTGAAGATTGTTGCTCACAAACAACCATACTGCCGCTGGATGTAGTTGAGGATCCAAGAATTTCAGGAGACTTCCTTTTGCTGTGCTCCTCAGCACCTTGACTTCTTTTACAATTGATATGTCTCATGATACAAATAGTTTCCAACATGTTTGAGCGTGGAACTATCGGAATTTGAGGTTGGACTTTGATAAGGTTACGAAATATGGCTGTCCCATTAAAATACTCCGATGCAATGCAAAACATGGGTTGATGATCTGCACACCCAAACCTGATGGCTTCCTGATTATGTTTAACCGGGACAATAGTAGTTGACTGTGCATGTAAAGATCTTGTTTTCCCATTAGAAATGGTCCCAGCTGCAAGAAAGTCCTCACACACATCTTCCATCAGCTTCAGCAATGAGAATCCAGGTTGAGTAATTCCATATGATTTAACATAGTTTTCTTCCACCCTTTGCACCACAGTATCTAAACTTGGAGCACAAAAATCTGATTGTGAAGAAGGTTTGTAGATCAAAGAAATTTTCACTTCCCCTTTGAGAGTGGAAGCAATATCCAGCTGTGATGAATCTGATGGCCCATTTTGTTTCCCCTCTATATACAAATCTTCAGAGCCTGGGAACTCCAAAAAATGTCCTCCAATTCCATTTGAAGATCCATCTTCACGTAAAAGATGAAGATTTCAACAATTACGGTAGATAACAATTGATTACTAATCTAACTTTAAAGATCAGACCAGTGTGCAAGGATAGTGCATCATGCTGGTACAGGGAAGGAAGATATGCACACATTTACCTTGTTCTTTAGAGGATGATTTCAAGCTAGAACCCATTACAACAAGCTCAAAATTTCTCACTGATAAAATTTAATTTTGGGTTGGGGAGCTGGGGAGAAATGATCATTGAAGCAGAAAATAATGCCCCATCTTAATCTTGACAAATTAAATGAAAAAGGAAAACAACAACATTCAGAAGGAAGCTTTATACTCCAATCCACTTTCATGTGAATCATGTATTGTATAAAACTATAAATCAATGCATATCAGGAAATACTCTTTAGTGGGGCAACACTCTCAGGAAATAAAGAAAGCAGGCAACTATATAAATTGTTAAGGCTGATGGAATGCTGGATGAAGCCAAATTTGGGATCACAAGTGTAAATTGCAAAGAAATGGATGAGAAAAACTTACCCTTTTCCGCCATGCCCAAAAGAATTGGTTCAGATAATTCTAAGCATTTTTCCTCTGTAGTTGAAGTTCCAGAATGTAGAAATTCACCTGCAAGTCATCAGAGGATGTACTCATAAATGTGCATGGCAATTGCTAGAAATGTTAGAATTGAAAATTCATTGTTTGATTAAATAGAAAGAATGCCAAAATGTAATGTCTGTCTTGCTCGGAGTGATAGCACAGAACCATTTTTTTAAGAAAAGCAATAAACACTTGAGTGAAAAAAAAAAAAAAAAAAAAAAAAAAAAAAAAAAAAAAAAAAAGAGTAAAAGATAGTGCTATGTATTGCTGAATACAGTATGCAAAATCACTCAGGCAACAAAGACAAGTATACAACAGTGAAATTAAACTAATATCAGTAACTTTTTCATGGTGAAGCAAGTTATATATATACACACAGATTCATATTCAAATAGGAATGAATTTTGATATAAAAAGAGAAGTAAAGTCAGATCAAAAGAACAATACTCCATATGAAATATCTAAATCTATCTAAAAATTCTTCAAATAATGAAAAGAGGAAGAAGTAGACGAAAGAATTATAATAACAAGAGAGATTGCATTCCAAAGGTTAACATCATCCAGTATAAGAAAACAAGAATTATGCATTTCACTTTCCTTCTAATAAAACTCACAAGGCAAAAATACCAATGTTCTAATGTGCTTCTTAAATTTATCTATGTACTATCATGCTGCACAAAAACAAAATGCTAACTAGTGAAGCTTTACAAAATATGGAACCATGAAACCAGAATTTGTCCAATAGGGGGATACTTTCTGACATGAAAGTCACAGCTACTCCTTAACAAGAATTATGCATTTCACTTTCCTAGCCTATTCACATATCAACCCTCACTACTAACAGTTAACAAAAAGAGATACTCTGCCAGAAAAATAAAGTAAACTCATCAACCTATTGTATTTTCAGGATGGAAATAAAGGGATCTAAGATGACATTTTATTCATTCCTAGAGAAAATATATGGAAAGACTACAGCTAGAGGAAACTGAGAACCTGGCTGGTCATCAGGAAATGGCTCATTTACAGGTACCATGGCACCAGAAATAAATTTATCAAGAGCATTTGTGTTGGAAGAAACATCAGAACTGCACACAACATTTGGATTTTCTAATAAGGGAGCAGGAGTGCTTTCGTATGTTAATCTTCTTTTAGTCATAGCCAAAAATGGAGGTGATGTTCCTTCAGTACTAATCAAACATGATTTTTGAAAGGACACAGAATCATTTTGATCACTTTCACTATCCGACAGCACTTCAATATCTATGATGGACGGTTTTGGGGAACTCTCTCTCTTTTCTCTGAATTTACACATTGTTTGTGGAGGAAGAACCTGCATTGCAAGTTCATCATTCCCTTGAGTCGTATAAGACCTATCATGGCTGTTCTTCTGTGTATACAGCAAACCAGCAGTTGTTTCACTCTGTATTGAATCAGGGTATATATGAGCAGGTGAAGAATTACTACTTCCATGAGTCGGTCTAGATCGCTTCATTGGGCGGTCATCATTTTCATCAGATTCATCTTCAAGCCAGGAAGTCAGTAGTTGGTCATCCTTCTGTTCAAGAAACAACAATGTCAATGTTCATCAGATCAATTCTGCAACAGCACATGAGATATGGTGAAGAATTGGTCCATCAACTGAGTTCAAAATACATATATGATTATACCAGTTCACATTAACTGCAGAGCTGAAGAAAGTGAAGTTGCACGGAATGTTTTGCAAAAACATACAAAATCTGTTCTGAAAATCTTTTATGAAATTTCAAAGTATACACAAGTATACCTTTTGCTCGTCGTCATCTAAAATCGCCTCAACAAGAACAGCATAATTGTTATCTTCAATATGATCCCAGTTTTTGTCATATGCATCCAATAGGTTCTTGAGTATTGGTTTCACTATTTCTGTAGAATAACCAAGTGCCTTCATTGCCTTGTACGCCCTAGCAAACTTCCATCTATTATTTGGCGCCATTTTGAATGTTTGCCAATCTTGGAAGACTAACTGTAACTTTGTCCCTAAGATGGCAAAACAGTGTCCAAGCATTATTGTATGTCTTAAAGTCAAGTTCAAAAATCACTAGAAATTGTAAGATCAAACTCCAAAACTTAACCAATCTTAAAGCACAGGGGAGTTTAGCATGATTAGTAAATCAAGATTCTAACTTCAAAACAAATAACCAGATTTCAAAGTAAAGGTAACAAAACATCAATAGTTCTTCCGTGCAGAAAATGTTACTTATACCAAATCTTATATCTATCTTATGCGGTTTTAAGTTTGTCAACTCCACCAAGTTAATCACATTATGATAACATTATGTCACATCAGATTGTAGAAAACATTATGCAAATATCCATTTACTTTCTCGTACCATCCATTAAAAAAAAATGAGCTTTGGACATAGAACAACCAGCTCCGATCAACATGTTACATTGGAAAATATAACTTGTTTACTTGAATGAACACTTATACAGCCCACATAAAATGATCAGAAACACAACCTTAAGCATAAGATAAAATTATGATTTTTTTTAAGAAAAAAGAAGCTCAAGCATTTCAAAATACAGATGCATCACTACAACAAAAACTGGAAAAAAAAAAATAATAATAATAATAAAACAAAATATTGTTGGAAACGGGTTACTGTACACTCCAATAAGCACAATGGTGCGCGGTGGGGGCCATCAAATAGCATGCACAAAACCCTTGAATGGTCGTTAGGGTTTTGGATGTGCACGTTTGATTTTGTAGAGTTCCAAGCATTATATGTAAAAGATTTTGGAGATCAAAGTTGAATTTGTTGTTAGATTACCTCTTCTTTGGAGTTTTGATGGCAAGATTTCCTGGTAAATGAAGGAACTTTACAAAAATGGAGAAGTTGGAAAGTTGGAGAAGTGGAGAGATGTTGTAACTTGTAATACAAGATATTTTAATGAGTGGGATTCATATATTTATAGAGTTTATTTTACTTTAGGTCTCTTATCTATGAATTATCGGCCCAATTGTATATACATAATCTCGATTATGGTCCACAATGTATATGATGGACCTTAATTTACGATATAATTTGCGCATGCTCACACGGTTGAAAAATATGCCATTCATCTCGACTATGTTTGTGAGTGGCAAGTTAATTATCTCACGTCTAAAATAGCACCAATATAAGTTGTCATAATTGTTTGATTATACTGATCTTGTTTGGTAACATATTTTTTATTTTGACCACTATTAACTGTTTGATTTTGTTAAACAGTTAATATAAGTGTTTGATTAAATAACTTTTTTATAATAACTTATTGCTACAACTACTAAAATTTAAAAAAAAAAAAACTGTTCAATGATCATCTTGTTTTAAAAAGCATTTTGCTAATAATCAAGTATTAACTAATAGTTAACATAAACTATTAAAGTTTGTTCCTATACACATTGTTTACCTACATAAATTTGTGATTTTAAATAACAAATAAATTTTAAAAAATGTTAATTTGACTCTTGTGCATTTTTGTCAACTTATAAATGAAGTAAAATGTGACACAAAAACACACAACAATTATCAGCTGCAATTCTTTAACACAAAACACTTAGCTTGAACAACATACACAACTGAAAGGCAAATCTCCTCCACTATCCCGTCGGCTCAGAATGTGGGGCCCGGGAGCAAGAAAATTTCACCTTTTGTATGCAAGAAAGGCAAATCTCCGCCTGGAGTTCCTATCCACATATTATGCTATACAACATATTGCCTGCAGCCAGCTAGGCAAAGTTAAAAACTTCAAATGCTCCTTTACACATTACATAAGTTTTACATGGATTTTGAATACCCTATCAATTCATCAATTGCTCCAAAAAAACCAAAAAAAAAAAACATGGTTAAGTACTCGCGTATTTCGCGAAGCACAAAGCTAATAATGGTAGTTTTTTGTCATGTAAACCATCAACAGAAGCTAACACTGCCCTATTACTCTGTAGTTTTCAGTGGTCGCGAAACGATGTAACTTTTGAGCAAGAAAACGCTATGAACACTAGGATCATGTGACATGGCTACTTTTGTCGTGTAATCGGGGGATAAAGAGCTGCAAATTCATCTAAACTTTGGCGAAAACTGGGATGTAGCAGAAGTATCGGAGTTCTTTAATGCTGTCACTTCACTTCCTGTACAATTTGGATCGAAGGATAGGACTACGGCTATGGATGATAGCAGTAGCGATGGCAAAAGCCTGCAGAGACAACAGGGTTGATTGGAAATGAATATAGTATAAACCATCATGAATGTTTGCCATTTTCATGATCGGTACACTTTCCCGGGAGCCCTGCAAGAATCAAAATTTAGGGGATTATTTTGGTCCGTTTGGTAAAATAGTTGGCCTATAGGCCAATTTTGGCTTATTTGATCACTATTAGCTGTTTGACTTGGTTAAAAGAATCAATAGAAATGTTTAGTTAATTAGCTTTTTGTAACTCCAAAATGCTAAAATTCAAAAAGTTGCTCAAAGCAACTTTTTCAATTAGTTTTTTGAGAAAAAAAAATTATATCAAACAGTCATCAACTAACAGCTAATTTACCAAACACATTTCTACAATCAGTTAATGTTATCAACTAATTATACCTTCTAATTAACTCAATCAGCTAACAGCTAAATTTGAAACGGGGATATAAAAAGGCGAGATGATTTACTGACCTGTATAAAAAGATCAATAGTTTTGCAATCTTCAGATAGGCGTGTTTCTGAGAAAGCGTCGGTTTTGTTTGGTCGAGTGTTGAGAACAGTTAGTGGGCACCCGACGTCCCAGCCTCCACACTCACAATGCCCTCCAGAACTCCACCTCTCGAGTAGGCTAGAAGGACCGCCATTTCTGGTTCTCGGCCCGCCATGAAAACCAGCCGGCACTACGACATCCATGCTCGTTGAGCACTCACCGCTACTAAAAGAAGGACATTCGGAGTGTATCGAGGCCTCTAAGCTCGCGTTTTTCTGCCCCGTCCTGGATTTCTTGAGAAACTTCAACCCCCACCCTCCGGTTTCTGCTTTCTTCGGGCTATTGTACACATGATCTCTCACAACCACCGCAGCCAACTCGAGATTAGGGATAAATACAGTTTCTGCATCACTAGCAATACCCGAATCGGATTCCATCCCGGGATTTTCCTCGTGAATTGCGTTTGCTCCACTAAACTTGTACACGCTTCTCTGCTTATACATATGGACCGTCCTAAACACATCCGCCACTCTCTTCGCTAGTCTTTTGTTCTTTCTCAGAGCGTGACTCGAGGTTTGGGTATCATCCACGAACCCATCACCACAACCGTACAGCACAAATTGCCTCTCCAGAATCTGTGACTTATTCGAATCGAGTGTACACGAATTAGACACTGTCATTCTACCCACAATACTCGATCCCGAATGAAATATGTAAACATAATCCAAAAACTTATCCTCGGTCGAGTTAACCTTAAGCAAGTCAGCTACATATACCTCGTCCTTTCCATCTGTCGAGAAAACATAGTGTGGTAAACCGTTTTTCCACGTGATTTGGAGCATTCCTTGAGAAATAGCAGTCGTTTCAGAAGACGATTGATCTGAACTGGTAGAGTTTGTACTTGAAATTGGAACAAGACTTCTTTGCTCGGGTATGGATTGGTATCCATTATACTTATACCCAACTGTCCTCTCAAACTGCAGATTCTGAGATGAACTGGTATTAAAATCACCAAGATAGCTCGGGGAATCAGAAATGTCAAGTAAATTTGTCTTCCCCGAGTTAACATCGAAATCCAAGCTGCCCAGTTTGACAAGTAACGGGCTTTTTAGGATGTTCACCATACTCTTGCTATGGGTAATTGCACCAACGATCCCGTCCCCTATAGAGTTAAGGACAATATTTTCGGCCCCAGCCACCAAACCAATCATATTGCTATTACCTTGGGAATTCAAGTTGTGAGATAAAATTCCCATTTTTGACGAAAAACTGCCTAATGATACTCCAGAGACATGCTCGTTTATCAATTTAAGGCAACGGATTAAGTGTCTTTCGTCGAAACTTATTATATGCCTCGGAAGCTTCTTATCTAGGCCATGGAGGAACAATTTCTGATCACCGAATTCAACAGAGCAGGAACGGGATGTGTTTAGAACAAGAAGATGGTGTGGCTCTAACCTTTTAATTAGCACATCTGACAAACCATTTTCTTCTGTCGATTCTAAGCTATCGTCCATGAATTTCATCGAATCTTCTGTCACCTCTTTTTTACTTTCCATATTATACCTCCAAGAGAGCAGCAAACATTTGAAGCAAGGCAAGAAATCTATTGAAGCAGAAAACATTTGAAGTTATCCATCGAGACACCACAAAGAGATACACAGAGAGAGATACGAGCTAAACACAACATTAGTTCTAACTTATCAAATCCCCGATTTCATGGTGATTTGTACAAATGCAAAGGAACGAATCGAAAAAACATAAAACTTTTCTACTGTATTGACCTGAAAGGAGTTTCTATTTCCAGAAAGGCTTCTCTTACAGCAATGGAACCTAAACCCTTAAACTCAGCAAAACTCTAAACCATCAAGAAACTAGCAATTTTCATTATCAACATGATATTTCTAACATCTAGCCAAAAGAAAGAACAGTTCTGAAAAGTTTGCATAATATACCCACACACATATACATATATATATACATACACATATGCACTCCAATAATCTATGATGGGAGCTGTTAAACAAGCAAACAAGCAGGATATGCAATCTGTATAAAAACTGCAACTTTTAGATGCCCAGAATTACAGAAAGATGAAAACAGTCAAGAAAGTGTCTATTAATTTCAAATCTCTGCTCACCTAAAAAATTTTATTGAAAACTGCAGTGCCCACTTCAATTTCTTGACCCAAATAGCAGCCTCTGCTTCTCCTCTCCTTCACAAGCAACTGGAACCCAATAAAGACAGCATAGTGCTGGTCAGTTTCAAGAATAAAAGCATAAGAGAGGACCATTTCACCACCCAAAAAGTCAATTTTATACATTAAAAATAACGAAAATGAGAAGAAGAAGAAGAAGAAGAAGAAAAAAAAAAAAAAAAAAGATAACTTTACCAACTTGCACATGGAAGAAAGAACCCCACCACATCAACTTCGTCTGCAACTAAAAACAACTCTTCTTAAAGGCTTTCAACAACAAACGATGAAAAAACATTTCTTGCAGATTCTAGAAGAAGCAGCAGCCAAACTGGGAGAAGATGTAGACAGAAAAGGAAGAAAAATGGAAATGATTATTCACTAAAACTGGGGTTAAGGTTAGGCCTAATGATGCCGTAAGCCACGACTGGGAAAAATGAAATGGTATAATCATGTTTAGAATATCCATCCACACCATATATATGTCAGAGTTTACTGTTAAAGTTACAGGTGGGACAGAACAGCCTTGC
Organism: Ipomoea nil; assembly: GCF_001879475.1. Lineage (NCBI taxonomy): Eukaryota > Viridiplantae > Streptophyta > Magnoliopsida > Solanales > Convolvulaceae > Ipomoea > Ipomoea nil. The sequence continues at coordinate 7,394,941 of NW_017617116.1, forward strand.
ATTTCCATAGATCCAATTTCAGAAAATTTGTTATATGTTTTTCTTTTCAAATTAATCATACTGTTAAATTGATAATCACAAACTTATAAATTTAATTCTTAGCCGGACCAGCTTATTTGTCTCATTGGTTTGACTTAAACTCAATTTAGAGCAGGTATAACCCTAGTCAAGTTCATTAGACTATTGACATGGTAACCATGTTATAAGTTAAACTTACACTATGAGCAGTTTATTACCCTTCTTAGTTTGAGTCGGTCATTATGGATAATCTAGGTTGGGTTACTGGTGTAAACAACCCGTCAAGTTAGTTAGGCTATTAACTTGGTAATCACAAAGTTACAAATTTAACTTCCAAGAAAAACTCCTATTAGCTTTCTTAGTTTGACTCGGTCAGCTATAAGCAACCTAGGTTTACCCAAACAGTTTACTGGCATGGCAAGTTAATCAAGTTGGTCAGATTATTCACATTATTTGAGTCGATCAATTATGAATAGCCTAAATCAACTTTTAATGAAAGTGATTTATTAACCTTCTTAGTTTCAGCCGGTTAATAGTAAACTTTTGTATTGGTTCAAACCATGACTTTTCTTGAGTGGCACACTGGGAGTGAGAGTAAATGGGCAGTAGGCAGAGGGCACTGCCTGATGAGCAGTTGAACACTACCAACGACAACAAATGCAACCAAACAAACTAAAAGGACACGTTGCAAAGACTATATATATATATATATATATATATATATATATATATATTAGGCAGACATACCACATTAAGTCTTTGATTCCTAACCTATGATTTTGAAAAACATGTGACTTCCCTTTAGATATCTACCACTATATGTATTTTATTCAATTTGTGGGTACATTATAGAGATCTATGTGGGCAAGCTAAGGTCAAGGACAAACTTTGAAAAAGTAAGCTAGTTTGTATAAAGTATTCTTTTTGCTTTATTTAATGGGATGATGGCAAGAACTTCAATATTTTTTATTCTTTAAATAATAATAAGAATTATTTTTTTGTTGAGTACTACCGATTTTGTTACGATGTAGTATATGTCTATATGGCCATACATATTTTAAATAATACGGAGTAATAGAAATTTCTTAAAATATGAATCAATGACAATTGTATATAGTGCTTATCAGACATCAGTATTTCAGTAATCGGTACAATTTCAAAGTGAATAGGAAAAAATTTAGATTTGCATCGGGTATTGACGTATTGTAAAGGCAATCACTTTTAATATTTATTTTTAGATTGTTTTAGTTGCACCGGATACAGTAGTAATTCACACTTTAATTTTCTTGTGAATCAAATAATAGATAAAATATGTTTTGTGAGTGAAATTGTCATTTTGCATTTTGTTTTTGGATTTTTATGATAATTGAGGTTTTGTCAGAAAATGTATAAAACCATAGTCGTAGGGAAATGTCAGAACCTATGAAACATTATTGATTTTACGTAGTTCATAAATAACTATATATAGTGAATTTAAATTTTCAACAAGTTGTTAAATAGTGAACCTACTGTATGATGTGATAATGCATAACTTCAAATTTTGAAAATGGTCAAATATAGTTGCAGAAATCATCTACACAATTTAAAAATTTCCAAGTGGCTTACAGTTATCCCACCCCCCCCCCCCCCCCCCCCCAAAGAAAAAAAAGAAAAAAAAAAAAAAAAAGAAAACTCCCCCAAAAGAATTTTAAAAAGAAATATTTTTTCTAAGTAATTAATTCATTATAGTATACTGTATACTCATATATTTCTATATTAATGATAAATTTTATGTTACTATGTAATTCTTGGAATATCATTTTTGTGTAATAGATCGCAAACTCATATATACTAGAAAAATTAATCGAAATGGTGTTGACAAAAATTGAATTCGTGACATTCTAATACCATAATTATGATTAATCGATTCGACTATCTCTTTCGTGATCACGAGTACTTTAATTTAAAGTAGCCATCATATCATTAAATAAAAAAGTACCTAACAGGTGAATCAATATTATTATTTGTTAGCTAAACATGTACTAGGAGGGATCGGAAGTACCATGCATGTAGACAACTTACATTCATGAATGTAGGTGAAATCGAAATCAAATTATTAATACTACTTAAAAACAAAACTAGTTACCCGTACGTAAAGATTATTAATTAAAGTAATTAGTCTCATAAAATGCATTTAAACTATCAATTAAGTTGCATGGATCCCATCTCATTAGAATGCACCTAACCCACACGCTTTCTCTAAGCATTACTATACATAAAAATGACGATTACTATATATAAAAAGGGTGATGATTGCACATGAAGAATATGATCTAACCAATGGGCTGATTGCTGTCTCGCTATTTATCTCTGCAGTGGCTCTAGGGACAGGGTCCTGTGGACTAAGGATTAGTCCGACAAAATTAAAATCACATATGTTTGAAAAAAAGGTGATGACATTTTTTTAAAAATAAAATAACAAATAGTAAAAATAATGGGAAAAACCTCAACCGAGTTGATTTGATAGTTGATTTATCATTTGCAGTCCTTTGCTAATTAGGGTTACAAGGCGAGCTTCACCCATAGCGCACAATTATTGGGTAATAATTGCGTGCTTTCCCATAAAAAATTCCCGTCAATTTGGCTGATTTGTATAACGATTTGTAGCCACTAAGCGAGGGTGTTTTATACAATAAACTTGATCGAGAGGGTGTTGACGAGAATATAATCAAACTCATAACCTTCCAGATATGAGAATCATGTTCTACATACTCCTCCACTCCTCCCGGGGCAATACTTATATATATTGGAGCATAATTTTGATCAAATATTCAAGTAATCATCCCATAAATCTTCATAGCTGCAGAATAATAATTATCTTAAGTCATTGCGCAATCATCCATTTGAGGACAGAAAAATATATTGGTTTTTGATGAAGAAATAGTCAAACTAAAAATGATAATTTCATAGTCTATCCATAGTGGAGTACAATGGAATTGTTGGAAGTAGATGCAATAGCTTTATAATGATGAAAATATAATAATTATATCATGAGCTTTGTTTTGCATCTGATAAAATAATATTATGCAATTAATTAGGGGTTGTTAATTAGATGGATAGATACCATACAAGCATCCTATGCAATAAAAGAGAACAAAAATATGAGTTAAGTTGAAAAAAAAAAAAAAAAGACCTTAAAAAATAAGTAATTGGAATAATTACTTACTAATAAGGTATAGGATTATTAAATCGTTACCAATGTCATGTTGTATTTAGTATAAACATGCAGGTTTAACATGTTATAAATTGGGTATAACGCAAAATCAGTTGCTTGAGATGGTAAAAGTTTGTGAACATATTATATTCAAGTATAAATTTGTTAGATTTTTATTTTTATTTTATCAGCATGTTGAAACGTAACACCAAATTTTGTGGATGAGGTTTAGGGTTTTCAAATTTCAATTTGTGTAGGTATATATGCGTATGTTTCTTCTCTCAAAAGGTTGAATCTCCAACTCCCCTTACATTCCTACCTGACTGAGCATTTGAGATGATGTCTATTACGGTGGTTCAATACATGATTTAGCAGATAGAGCCAAATGCTGGTGCATACAAAGAATATGCCCACTTTTAACATAATCTGTCCTCACACGGCTGTTGTCGAAGATATATGTGTATATATGTTAGCCGACATGATTTGAATGTAAAGAATTGTTACTGAACTAAAAATTTTGACGCAAATTAAAAACTCTTAATTAAGTAATACGATGAAAATAGAACTTTTTTTGTGGGCTATCACCATTGATAGATACTCATACATGTACAATCACCATTAAAAGGAATAAAAGCAACTGACAATTATTGGTAAGTATATTATTGAGTGTAATTATAAGATCGAAATAGATAAATTTATACAGATTGGCATCCTCCAATTGCAACTAGATGATGAAAATCGATCAGATCAATACAGAATAATGTGAGACAATAATAGTTCTGGGATGTCATTTTGTCATTTTGTCATTTTGTGCAAGTGTCATTCTCTTCAATTCAAACAACACAAAAAGATTCTCTTATTTTCTTTTGATTTATAAAAATCCGTAATCGTAATTGAATGTGCCCTTTCAGTGAAACTTGTCTTATAATCTTAGCCAGCAAAAAATTACAAGAAGATAAATTATTCTATATGTTATCTATAGCTGATCGGTTAAATAAAAGTTTGAGATAAAGTTTGAGTTATAAAAGTGAGATGAAAACAAAAGATGGGGGCACAGATTGTGATGAAGATGTTGTTTGAAAGTTGGGCAATCCCATTGGGTTAATTCCATTTTGCCCAAAGTCGTCCCACTTTCCGAGTGATCCACTTAGCTTCAACGTCGCAAGTGCTTAGTGTTAGGTGAGTCATCATACCAAATTCTTCAAGAGTACTAAAAACTATATATGTGTCTGTCTACTTCACTGTTCGAGATCATGGTTGGACAACGGGAACATGGCTTAAGGGCAACCATATATGGTAAAAAGAATGGTTTAAAATTAAATGACATTTTAGGTCACTGTTGGAAATTATTGAATTTCCGACCACTTGAAAATGATTTTAAATCAAGTCGAAAGCAAAAAGTAGTTGGAAATAGCAACAAAGATTTTTCCGGATATCAAAAGCGGTCGGAACAAGGCTTTCGACTTGATTTAAGATCACTTTCAGGTGATCGGAAATTCCATAATTTCCAGCAGTGACTGATCAGTTTAAAGTAATATTTTGAATGGATTTACTCTCATTTAGGGTGAGTACCTCAAAGTGGACTCAAGTTATTCTAGGTGAGGTTTAATTTGATATATTATACACTCAAAACGGATAATAGACAAATGAGAAAATGATTTTCAAAGTATACACATTGATTTGAGAAAATTGGAGTTTGAGGAGGTTTTTAAGTAGCATAAGTAGCACATTAGAAAATAATTAATGTGGATTCATTTGCATTAGTAGAATGCATTTTAACTTTTTAAGGAGTTTGAACCGTGTGGTGTAGAGGTTCATTCTCGTCTGCAAGGAGCTTGGCAGGATAAGCAAAATAATAATAATAATAATAATAATAATAATAATAATAATAATAATAATAATAATAATAATAATTGCTGAAAGCAGTATATTTGAGAGCTATTAAAATTTTGTGTTCCCTTTTATGTTGTGATATTTTTTGATGAATTATATTTTTATTTTGGTAAAACTCACTTAATCATGCACATAGCGAGATCGATGTGTGCACTCATAAGGCGCAAGAAAGCGTGGCAATCATATTTGAGTTGACAATATGAAGAAAGGGAATATTCGCATATATTGTAGTTGCATATATGCACTAATAATGACGAGATAATAAAAATTTGACAAGATGTTGTGACGCATTGTTATTAATTAATTTAAAAAAGAACTCATATTAAATTAGCTAATAATAACATATTACATTAAAATTTAGTGAAACTTATCATGTTGTAAAAGATTTGGCTCTTTAACAATTAAAATCTTTATCAAATAGAACCATAAGCTAATGTATATATATAGTAAGAATTCAAAATATCATCTTGTGGTATTGATGAAAATTGGATTCCAATACCATGGAAACCTAGGAATAAGTTCAAAATTCTATAGGTAAAAAGCAAAAAATCAAAGAAACGTCCCAGCAGAGATTTTAGAACGATGAAATAATGTTATTGAGAAGTCAATGATGTATAACACTATGCATGTTACAAATTTAAAACACGACCTACTTTACTTTAATTTCATTATGACACGATTCAGACATAATAGTAATCTAATTAAAATACCATTTCTGAGTAGGTATATATCATATTACATTTGGGTAGCTTTATGTTATTACCACAAGGGTGGACTAAGTTTGAGTGGAGTTTGAAAAGAATGGAAGATGGATGGGAATTGAATATAATGAAGTGATTTGTTATGTTTAGTAGAATGAGAGACCAATTTTGAAAGCAATGTTATTAAAATCTAACCGTTCATTATATTAAGCCCATGACGATTAAAATACGGATTGCTTCAACAAGGTTGTTGATAATGAAAGTCCTTAGTGGCTTGAATGTATTGAACAATGTCTTGCCAACCACCACCTGCACCAAAACTCCAATACAAATTTAGCATCTGTGTTTAATGATCCGTCAAAATTCATCTGGATTAAACTCACCCGTGAGTGCAAATATAAATAAAAGTAAAGGTAGCACATGTTATTAAACAAATGAAAAGAGATATATAACTACACAATGATAATATATCAAATATACTTAATAATTTATAGAGATGACATGTCAAAACTTGTACAATTTCTTTGACGCCACAGAGATTCTTGATCTCCGCTCTAACGAGGATAGGGACGGGGATCAACATTCGGAGCACGAGGACATAAGATATCTTTCCATGCCCTCGTTTTACACACACACACGAAGGGCAGGAATGTGTGTATATATATATATATATATATATATATATATATATATATATATATTATATTGTAGCACGTTATTAAACGAATGAAAGAGATATATATATAATAATGTGATGGTGATATATCAAATACACCTAATCATTTCAATCTAAAGATGATAATTTCTCTTATCCTGCGGGGATCCTTGATCCAACTTGCTCCAAAGGGGATAAGGGCGGGACAAAAATTTGAAGAACGAGGACAGGGATACCGGATACCTCTCCTTACCCTACCCTGGCCTTGAGTTTGGTTGTATGGATTATGAATTTAATATTAGAATTTGTATTAAACTACTAGCAGTTTGAATATATGATGATTAGGAGCGGGAATTTTCCGTTCTTAAAAATTTCATGTGAGGACGAGACGAAATTTTTTTTTTATTTCCCGAGTAGGGTGAGGACGGGGCGTGGAGACAATGATAGGAGTATACTTTCCGTCTCGTTGCCCTTCCAAATCATTTCTCTTGTGGCTTTGATGCGTCATTTGAATAAGTGAAAAGAAAATGTCATAATAATACATTATATATATATATATATATATATATATATATATATATATATATATATATATATATATATATATGTATATATATATATATATATATATATATACTATACTAATAAGAGCCCAAGAGAGTTAGGCCTATAATGAGTAGAAAAAATGGCGGTCACAGATTTTAATCAAATGAATGGCTCAGATTGATTAAAAGATTGATCATATTTAAATTTTACACTAAAATTTCCTAAAATACCCACACACCGTTACTAATTCCGTTAAAATTTTAAGAATTGCCGTTAGTTCACCATTAACTTACTCATTGATTTCAATAAAAAAAAAAAAAAAAAAAAAAGTCTTAGGTTCGAACCTCATCCCAATCAAAGTTGGCATAATTAGTACTCTATTTTACTCTTAATAAATTATATAAATAATAATTTAGTAGTTACAACAAAAAATAATACATATGCATTTCTTTAATTTAGAATTATGTGTCCACAATGCCTTTATTCAAAAAAAAAAAATTATTATTCATTATCAATAAATTAAATAAGAGAAATAATTTTATTAGTTATATTGTCTTTATTTTTCTTCAATATAAAAATTCTTTATATTCAAATTTATTAATTGATTATATTCGCTACATTGTGCTTACAATGTCTTTATTCAATGACAAAAAATTATTAATTATCAATAAATTAATTAAAAGAAATATTTTCATTAGTTATATTGTCTTTATTTTTCTCAAATGTAAAAATTTTTACTTTCAAATTCATCAATTGATTATATTCACTACATTATCTATTATCTTTTTTGTGCACTATTTTTCTAATTAAATATCAAAGTTATAATACAAAATAATGCTATATATTTATTTACCAAGTATTTTATTAATACCATGAAAAAATTAAAAAAATATAATTAATAAAGTCAACCATATTAACTACTTGAGAGATTTTGTGACAACGAGAGTATTCAAATCACACAACAAATTGAAGTGAGAACTATCTCGCAATGTCCTTGTTTGACAATCAGCAGTTAGCGGTTAACGTTAGCGGATTATACTAGCGTATTTGACCAGCGAATTTATTTAATTATTAATATTGGGTAGAAAAAGTGACCGCCAAATTATTAAATCAAATGAATGGTTCATATTGTTCAGGTTTTAATTTTTTCTTTTAAGATTTTTTAATTTATCCTTAATTATATGATTATCCATTTAACTTTTCCGTTAATTCACCGTTAGTCTAATTCTAATATTAAAGTCTAATATAGAATTATAACTACACCATTAATCTAATTCTAATATTAAAGTCTTAATAGAACTTAACCACAAATCCTAATGTCGGAATCTCCTCAAACAATATTAGTATATATTTAATATTTTATGTCCTAATTTTTATTTGTTCTCCCTTATGTCCCGTATTTGGTTTCAACCATACCTAACAATTATTTTATGAGTTAATTCCAGCAATGGTCCTCCGACTATTGTGATTTTCCAAAATTAGTCCTCAACTTTTAATTTGGACGAAAAAGACACTTGACTTTCAAATTTGTTCCAATAATGGTCCTTCCGTCAAATATCAGTTAAAGTGGCGTTAAGTAGAGGGGTAGTGTAGTCATTTCCTTAATTGCTTTCTTCTCCCTCTTGAAAATACGTATCAGACCAATTTTGGTTTTGGTGGAGTGGGGGATGGAGATTCTGTCACCATCTTACTCTTACCTATTGAACTCAAGTTGGATTCTTGAAGAAAGCAAGAGCACACGCCGAACCGGTTGGAGAATGCCCTGGCTTTGTACGAAAAGGACACGCCGGGCCAGTTGGAGAAGACGACGAAAATGCTGCCGGATATGTATATGTTTGGGAGCTTACGGGATTAAGAGTGTTGTGTTCTTTGAAGCTCTCTTCCAGAACGACGGACTGATCTTTGGTGAGGCGGAGCTTCTGTCTAGAAGTTTCGCCGTCTTCCTCATCGCTGATGCCCCGGGAGCACGCCCGTTTCACGTAGTTTTCTTCTGGGTTCATCGTTATATTTAATTCTCTCTTCCCGCTCACGCTCGAAATCGTGCTGTTCGGCGACGACACTCCGGCCTCCTCCTCCACGTCGGTGGCCGCCGGCGCTCTGTTCACGTCTATCCCTTTCAACAACGTCCGAGTTTCCGCCCTGCATGTCTCCGAGTTCCGATCTACACATAAATACACAAAACCTTATTAAGCTTTTTATCCACTGCAAAGCTTTCTCTTTTCTCTTTCAATACCCAATCAAAGTTGGGATCTTTTACGCCATTTCAAATCAGCAAAACAATACATATATACAGGCTCTTTAAAGCAAGAAAATGACAGGGAAAAAGTCACAATTTTCCCTTGTTTTCTTTTTAAATTTTCAAGAAAAAAATAAAAAGTAAGATTTTGAGCAGATCTGAAACCTGAGGAAGGGAAAGATTCAGGTCCCCAGGGAGGTTTGTGGAAGAGATTGAGAGGTGAAGGGTGAGCGGGCAAGGGATTATTGAGGTGCGGTAATGGCGTCGCAGAAGCAGAGTTTCTACTGATCTCCGGAAAGCTCAAGCTCAAACTCAACCCCAAATCTTCTTTTCCCACCATCATTTTGTTTTCTCAGAATACGACCAAAATCTCACTCAGCCTGGTTCAATTCTTGATATAGACATACACAGATGATTGTAGCAGATGCAGAGGGTGAAAACAGAAAGAGGATGCAATGGAGGAGAGTTGAAGAGCAATGGAAAGAAAAGGGGGGGGGGGGGGGGGTTGGTCAAAAGAAGAAAGCAAATAAGGAAAATGACTATACTACCCCTTTACTTAACACCACCTTAACTTATATTTGACGGAACGACCGTTGCCGGAACAAATAAAGTCAAGTGTCTTTTTTGTCCAAATTAAAAGTCTAGGACCAATTTTGGAAAATTGCAATAGTGGGAGGACCATTGCTGGAATTAACTCATTATTTTATTGACAATTATAATCAATCTTGACTATATTATCTTGCATTTGTAAACTTAGAATTACCTATTTAACCCGCACTGGCTTAGCTCAATGGTTTAGTGGGTAGTATTTGGGAGAAGAGATGAAGGTTTGAACCTCGGCGGCGGCAGTGCGGGAATTATGTCCAAAGTGGGCAGATTCCTTGTGCGTATCAGCATTTGGCCTTGTCTGCTGAACCATTGAGTCACCGTGATTTACAACTTCCCACAATGCTCTGTCGGGTCAGAGTGTGGGGGGCCCTTGGGGTTGGGGACTCAACCTTTGGGAGAAGAATTACCTATTTAAATAAGCAAATTCAACCTTCAATTATCTATGCATGAACAATTTCAATATAATCATGCCTTAATATACTTTAAAGTACTTATTTAAAAAAAAGCATTGAGCATTATCTCAATCGCGCAATGCGCGTAAAAAACTAGTATATATATATATATATATATATATATATATATATATATATATATATATATATATATATATATATATATATATATATCAATAGTACCCTAGCTAATTCGTAATAGTGAAGGCTCACTTTCTATCTTTAAGATGGATATATACGCAATATCACTACTTTATATTTTTCTTATTTTGGCATATGGGTTCATCCCCAATAATTGTATTCCACAAGACTACCTACAGTACAACATCAACCAAAAAGGAATATATGTTCAAAACGATAATATTTATCTTCTGCTTTAGAATCAAGGATAATAGGAAATTTATTGGCCCAAGACAACATCATAGTCGTTTTATATTCAAGCTTGGGCTGGTCTTTTAATTTTGCCCAAGAGACAATACAACATCTCATTCAACGTAGCGTTATGCTGTACATCTGCGACGTCGTTTTGGCGTTTAACTTAAAAAAAAAAAATCAGAATTGCATAACTACACATCTGTAATTTCACTACACTTTTATAATTTCATAACTATACATCCAAAATTGCATAACTACACTTTCAGAATTGCATAACTACACTTCTAGAATTGCATAACTACACATCCATAACTTCATAACTACACATTCATAACTTCATAACTACACATTCATAACTTCATAACTACACTTCTAGAATTGCATAACTACACTTCCAGAGTTTCATAACTAAAAAATCCAAAATGAATGAACTAAAAATGAATAACATAATGTTGTTGCTGGGAATCGAAACTGATTTTTTTTTTTAAGTAGGACGCGCGTTTTATGCAAAACGACGTCGTTTTTGCATCCATATGCACCATACAGGGTGCATACGGATGCACAACATAATTTGCCCTCATTCAACTATTCTAGTACATGAATATTTTGATTAACAGAAAAATTAATAGTCGTTAGTTGAAGGCACACTTTGAATGAATGAGATAAATCAGCCAAGCTAGATTACCTAGCTGGCTAGCTAGCTAGATTTGACTGGCTTAAACGAGCAATAAAGTTAAAAGACAACTCTCATAGCTGACAAGCTTAACCAAAAAAATCAATAGACAACTCCCATGAAGAGTCAAATTTAAAATTATATAATTACCAAGCTAACTGTTTGATTAGTTAAAAAAAAATATAACTGTTTAATCAACTTGATTTAAGGTGGCTCGAAATATGAATCCATGCATGCATGGCAATTGGCAACAGTCTAATTTAAGGCACAAAAATTAAAGAGCATCAAAGTGACAGACTGACAACCATGTTCAACATGTTCTCCAGCTGCAACTTGTATATATAGATTCACTAGCTTTGAAATTCTATGGTGTTAGATAGATATATTCTTTTTGAAGATAAGTACCATTGATTTTATTATCGGGGATGGTCTAATGTTTTTTTTTTAAAAATTAAAATAAAATATAAGAGGAGAGTTGAGATAGGAATGAAGAGATTGAGTGCGATATGATGGAGTAGTTGTCGTCTTTGTTTGTATTGCTTTGAAAGAAATTTGAAACGAAAGAGATTTATTAGAAAGATGCTAAGTGCGTGACTCGTCGAGGACTCTTATTTGATGGATCGAGTAATGCATCAATAAGTCTGGACGGGGTTAGCGTACTGGTTTAATATATAGTATTTGAGAGAAGATACTAAAATTTAAATTTCGACAGTGGTAGTGTGGCAAATTATACCGTGCATCAAGGCGCATAATGCATTGTGCGTCCTGACTCAAAATGACGTCGTTTTGAACCTTTTTGTGTGTCTGCTGTTAACTCTTTAAAAAAAATCATGTTTCGAATGTAAAAATTGTATAATAGAATACACAGAATTTTATACCTGAAAACACAGAATTTTATATCTGAAAATTCTCATGTTTCGAATGTACAAAATTATATAATAGAATGCACAAAATTTTATACTGGAAAACACATAATTTTATAACTGAAAATTCTCATGTTTCGAATGTACAAAATTATATAATAGAATGCACAAAATTTTATACCTGAAAATACAGAACTTACAAAAACGACGTCGTTTTGGAAGGCGCGGGCGCACATTGCTATGTGCGCCCTGGTGCACGGTATAACAATTGTAGCCGTGTGGAGATTATGCCAAAAGTGGACAAATCTCAGATTCCTTGTGCACACCGACGTTTAACCATGTCTATTGAGTCAGAGTGATTTACATCTTTTCAAATGCTCTGTCGGACTGGAGTATGAGGGTACTTAGAGTTGGGGATTCAACCTTGATATATAATGGAGTATTATAGTCACAAAAATTTATTATATGATATTATAATCGAGGATATAGAATACTCCATACCAAAAAGAAATTTTAAAAAAAAAAAAAAAGAAAAAAGAAAAGAAAAGAAAAGAAAAGTAGTGAGGAGTCACCATAGAAATTTCTAGATTTACACTGCTCTTACATATACATATATATACGATGACTAACCGTAACAGTTATTAGGTATTCCGTTATTCATCTTCCCCATCTATCTCTCTCAGATCACTTCGGGATTCTAAAAAATCCTTTCGAATGAAGCTGCAGAGTTCTGCAGAATTTTAGCAAAAAGTCTAAGAAAACCATGCAAGCTGCCTGATTGATCATCCATCGTATATATACATATGATCCCAAATCCGACAAAAAAAAACGTTGAAAAAAGGTGTAAAGATCGAATACAATTCAAAATTTCCATAAAAAAACAATCTTAATCGTTTCTTCCTGGTTCTTGAATTCTCCCGGAGGATCATCGGCACTTGCCCGCCGGCCGGCGGCGGACATTTCTGGATCATCTTGAACGCATCTGGCTGTCCGTGCAGTACAAAGTAGTGGTGCACATCTCGTAAGGATTGGCGGGCGGCGGCAGACAATTGGCGGCGAAAATCCGGCCGCCGCCGCCGCCGCCGCCGTTGTGAGCCTGCTGCAGCGCCGCCGCCTGATTTGGATCGTAGAGGAGACTCATTCTAACATCTTCAGTAATGGTTTCCTCCTCCGGCGTGCCATGGCCGCCGCCGCCTCTTTCATCGTTTTTCGCAAATCTTCCCCTCACCCGTGGCCGGCTGTCCGCCAGAGTTTTCCGGCACGCATACTGCCCAGTTGCAAAACCACTTTTAGTTCGTCAAATCATAAAAATTCTCTCTTTTTCTTGAGAACCAAAAACAAGTAGTCTTTGTATATGATCTAAGAGTTACATCAATCACATATTTATTATTCCATATGTCTCAAAAAGTTCTTGGGATTCGATTCTTGAAGAGTAAAATTTACTTTGTAATTACCAGAACAGAATATAAACATGACAGATAAAACAGGATTACGAGTTTAATTAGTATGGTAAATAAGTAATACCTTGATCTTCTTACTGAAATTCCTCTCATTCCTTTTCTTCAAGTACCTATGGATCTTCTCCTTCCTTTGCTCAACAGAAAGCTTTCCCACTTTGAAGGTGGAATCCTCTAAGCTTGTGATCTCTGATGCCAATGGCGTCGAAGTGCTGAGGTGTTGGCTTTCACTGCTTACTGCCTTTTATTCAACAAGACAATTAAAGAAAAGTTCAGTTAAATCGATCTTGCCCACAATCTACCACTCATAAATACAATTGATTAAACTCTGTCTTATGGCCCTAGCTGTTAAAGGAACATAAATAGATAAACCAGCTTAGGTTGGACAGTTGATCGATTCAAATAAAAAAAGGTGACAGGATCAAACTTATAATCTTGTGATTGCTTCGAATTCAGTTAAATCTTGAAAGAATGTGTGGAATTTCAAGAAATGTTGAGTGGGTATGGTTAAAGTTGGTACCTGAAGGTCATTGGAGAAGTTGTAAGCCCGTGAGATGGTGTCAGGGCAAAAAAGTCTGCCATTGTCTACTTGAAAGTCCAGTTCTTGAGGCTGAAACATGGCGGCGCCGGTGAAGATGCCGGAATTTTCAGCGGGGAGGTAGTTTCCGATGGTGGTGGGGTCGAGGATTGAACAGGACGGCATGTAAGAAGGAACAGACGGCAAGCATTCTTCCTCGTACGGTTGTTGAGGCAGGGGTGGCGGAATGAGCTGCTCCGGCGGGTACTGGCCGCCCGGGACGGGGCCCTGGCCGTTGAGCAGCGAGAAGTCGAACTGGCCGTCGAGGAGGAACTGCGGCGGGATGGAGAAGTCGACGTCGTCGGGGATAAAGTCTATAGTACGCGAAATGTCGTCTTCTTGCGGGTCAAAAAAGACGGACAAGTTGTTATTATTGTTGGCAGCGCCGCCGCCGTTGGCCGGTTCGTTAATCCCCACCGCCGCCGCGTTAGTGGCGATTTCGTCGTTCTTTTCAGCTCCGCCGGTGAACTTACTCATGTCTTGAGTGTGGGCGGAAAGACCCGTGGAATGCGACGAATGTTCCTCGTAACAACAATTGGAGCTGGAACCCACCTCGGAAATTTGCACCGCCGTCTCCGGGAACAGCTCCGACTCACAAAACTCAAGAAGTTGTGCAGTACTTAAGGGGCTTGTAATCTCCTCCTGCAACAATCCACCATAATAACAATTAGTGAAATTAAATTAAACCATAATAACCCAATCATGCAATCCCATTCTTGCATGCATGTTCTATAGATACTAAGGACCTCCTACGCCCCCAGACACGACAGAGAGAACACCTGATCACAAATAATCCACTAAAAGAATAAAATCTGCTTACATTTTTCAGGTCCGTTCTATTGCTTATCAATTTTATGTTAGAACGATTTGCGATCATATCCCACACTTTGGTGGGAGCATTGATAGATATGGGGAGAGCAAAGGGCAAGTAATCTTTTTGGGGGGAGAAATAGTGTCACATACAAATTGGGAAAGGCAATAATAACAACTTTAGAGCACTAAGAAGCCCCATTATGAAAAAGCTAAGGCATAAATGAAGTGGTACTATATCCCTACCTGCAATTTTTCTGAATAAGCTAAGAGAATCAAACAACCAAACATTATTATGCATTCTTCAAATGGGAAAGCTTAAGTGCTACGATGAGTGAAAAAAAGCTAAAAGATTCCATTGTAATCCAAGAAAGAAAGCATGGAAGTTGCCCATCAAAATGCTTTCAAGAAAATGATATGTTTTGGAATAACTTCTAAAAGATGATGATAATGATCATCATGATGATCATGAAGGTTGCTTTCATATTCATTCCCACCCTGCTGGACTCACTTTCTTTAATTCATTGTTATCTATCGTATCCCACCCCTTACCCCTACCTATTAGCTTATCATCAACTTCACATCTTTCCAAGAATCTTCATTCTTTCTCTCAATACGACTCTCGTATAAAATACAAATACACAGAAACAGAGAACAGAAAACAAAAAACAAGGTCTGGGTCTTCTCTAATGAAGTAGTGGAAGTTATATATATACCTACAAATAAACATAAACAAAGAACAGAAAACAAAAAACAGAAAACAGGGTTTGGGTCGGGCCACGAATAACATATATATATATATATATATATATATATATATATATATATATATATATATATACTATGTGAAAAAGGGAAGGGAGCAAAGAAAAGTTACCATGGGAAGCTGATGATGATGATGCTCCTGAGGAAGATGATGATATCCCATGTTGTTGTTGTTGTTGTCGTCGTCGTTTAGATTGTGAATGGGAGAAATATGGTGAGGGGAAAGCTAGGTTTTATGATGTAAAAGACTTGGCGACTACGCTTCCGAGGATGAGAGACAAGGAAATAAGCAGAAAGTCGTCGTAGGTTGTCTTACCTAGCTTAATGGTAGCGTTGATGGTGAGTGGAAGGGAAGGCTCCATGCAAGAAAATAGGCTGTTTTGATGTGAGAAAAAGGAGGGAAGGTTTAGGAGGAGGAGAGTTGGGTGGGTGTGCTTGGCGGAAAAGGAGTCTGTTAAATAGGGTTTGTATGTAAAATGTGTTGCACGCTTGGCCTACTTTAATTTCATGTGTCGGCCGTACGGCCTATGATGTCGGATCCCAAGTTTGTTTGTTTGTTTGTCTTCTTCAATTCGTCCGTACGTAAGGGTTGGACTACTGTGTGTTGACCACCGTACGTCCTTTAAATTTGGGGCAGTCAACCGTGGTTGGACATTCGTTGACTGGAGTCTGGAGGAGGATGACACGTACGCTATTGTCTCTGCGCCTGCGGTTTGCTGACATGGCCACACAACATTTTAAGTTTGATTTACCGTGAGGGTTGTTTATTGGCCTTCTTGGTTTTAGCCGGTCAACTATGGATAACCTAAACTAGTTTACCTCCTTGCGGTCATTTGCTGGCTATGGTCATAAGCATACTTCACTTAGAGCACATTTTCAAGTAGCAATGACAGATTTTTCTGTAAATTAAAGTAGGGTAAAACTTATGTGGTCAAGCCATGCCAGATTGACCGTGTGAAAATGTGAGTTAGCTAGGTTAACATAATTTGTAATACTGTTGGATTTATGTAGATCTGGGTTGAACCATTATGACACGACCCACTTGATATTACTAGTTAATTACACACTTATATTTTTCTTTATGTTCTGGGTGTGCATATTCTAATTGATTAAAAAAAAATGAATCATAATCTTCATTTATTTTCTTTCGGTTCAATGAATCATAACATATGATCAATACTCGAGGGTATCCTTAGCTTATCATTTTTTCTTCAAGTAATACTAATAACCGGACTTGCTCCAATGTAAAAATAATGCATCAAGATAAATTCAAGTTAAATGTTTGACATGACACATTCTTATCAGAGTTGAATCTCCAATGTAATTTCACACTTATACTATCAGCAATTTCTTTACTACCTGTCCTAAACGTACTGTTTAATTAATGATGTTAAATTTAAATAACATGTTCTCGGGTAATTTTAACACACATATATATGGACCCCCACCCCCTCATAGGCTCCTATTCTTGATATGGAATGTTAGTCCCACACATGATGTTTTCAAAAAGGAGAAAATAAAGTGGCATGCAAGGCATTGATGCTAACTTAATTTGCTCAATTTACTTCAAAAATATTGTCACTCAAAAGCGACACTGCCTTTGCATCTCTCGGTCAAACATATCAACTGAATATTATCCAACATGGAGCAGAATTGATGTATCAACACATAACCATCTGTGAATAGTATAGAGATCATTTTATTCTACTATCTTTCTCGGTTTGAATCGATCAGTTATAGACAATCTATATTGATTTATCTTATTGTGATAATTTGCCTATTAAGATTACAAGATGAACCTTACCCATAATACACATTGGAATAGCAGTTGCATGCAGAATTTCCCGTAAATCAAATACGTCATTTTATTCATAATTATGGAGTAATTATTTAGCCAATATACTTAAATATGTTTA
Organism: Ipomoea nil; assembly: GCF_001879475.1. Classification (NCBI taxonomy): domain Eukaryota; kingdom Viridiplantae; phylum Streptophyta; class Magnoliopsida; order Solanales; family Convolvulaceae; genus Ipomoea; species Ipomoea nil. The sequence continues at coordinate 7,412,680 of NW_017617116.1, forward strand.
ATTTAATCATTATAACATTATATAGCGAAGTTAACTTTTTCTTTTTTTTTTCTTTTGTCGTCCAACCACATGTTTTGTCAATCACTCATCAATTAGAATTACACACCGAGATTAATCTAGTTCATGCTAGGTAGTACTTATTGAAGTGATTTACGTTACCTATGGATTTAAGTGTTTTAATACGAGGATTTGTTCGTAAATTAAATATTTACGAATTCTAGTAATTTACCTACGTACTTTTCTATTGATAAATTTACTTTTTATTATAAATAATTTTAATTATTTCTTGAGATGAAAATGATGACATGATTCGAATAAGATCATATGTGGACAAAATTTATGCTTAAATGACAAAAATAACTTTGTAAAAATTATGATTTTTGAACATTTTCATCAAGAGGTGACAAAATATGTCTATGTGTGACTAGAGACTAAATCAACACTCTAAATTACTAAGGGACTGAGTTTACACAAGACATAACTCAAAACCAAATATGTCATTTCTCCTATTGTATATATGCATGCATGAAAATTTTTACATTATTATTTGGTATTAATTAAAACGCCAATAATGTATGTCAATTTTGAGTTTTTAACTAACTATTAATTATTTTTCATCCGCCAATGACATTGTAGTCTAGTGGCACAGAGTGACTTTCTCAAAATAAGAGATCATGAGTTTGATCTCCAGACTTTTTGTGCTTCAATAAATTAGAAAGTAGTTATAAACAGATACTACATTATAATATAATTCGTAATACAAAAAAAAAAAAAAAAATTATCTTTCATCAAATTAAAGAGATTCCCGAATCTTGAAGATTTCATTAGTGGCTGTGAGTAAAGTCCCTGGAAAGGGACAACACAACACTTGGGAAACTATTTTGACTGTACGGATAAGCCTATGTGTTTGAACTTTTTAACATATGCTTTTCGAATATATTTCTTTGTATTTGTAGTATTCAATTACTCTACTAGTACAGGTGCTGTCATTAGTCACACACACATTATATTTTGTATTCCAGCAAAGAAGAGACGTTGACATTTTCCATGACATTAATATATAAATAACTTATAAATTTTGTTATTACTCATCCAATCACAACGTTACACATACACGTACAGTCACATAATATATGTATGTATATATAATTAGATGTGAAAATGTCGAAAGCAACTCTAGCTAGCTATAACATGCTCAAACATTTGACTTGGTAATCGCAAAATTTTAAATTTAACTCTTGGAATTATTTAGTATGTGTTGTATTCTTAGTTTGAGTCAAATAACTATGAACAACAATCTATATTAGTTTATCTCATTGTGGTTATTTGTCAATAGAACCGTCAAAACGGATGTAACCCACCAGACTAGCCTGTCCCTCCCAGCCAAAAGGGTAGGGTGGACTTTGTGTAACATGTGTATGTATATATATACACACAAAGAGAGCATTTTATTATATAATTATATATAAAATTATATATGTTTATTTATTTATTTATATTGAAAAAATGTATTAGTAATTAGTATATTGTATAAATAATTTGTTATATTGACTTATATACTAACGCATGTATTTAATTATTTATTATGACTTATTACTTTATTAGTTATTATATTATTTTGTTTAACAAATTAAAACTGCATTAATATATGTTTAAACTATCCAATTTATTTTAGTATACAATTATTATATTTTTATATTAATTTTTTTAATTTAAAATTTTTAAAATTTGACAGGCCCCACCAAAGCCCGTGGGTTTAATGCAGAGTAGGGTGAGCTTGCCTCCCTAAGGCCTATATTATTTGTTGGCTTGGGTGGGCCTCGTCTCGCCAGTCCGTTTTGACAACTCTATTTTTCCCAATTAGGGTTACAAGTAGGGCTTCACCAAGGCAAATTATGCTGTGCATCCGTATGCACCATGCATGGGACATACGGATGTAAAAACGACGTCGTTTTGCATCAAAATGCGCGTCCTACTTTAAAAAAATCAGTTTCGATTCTCAGCAACAACATTATGTTATTCTTTTTTTAGTTCATTTATTCTGGATTTTTTTAGTTATAAAATTCTGGATGTGTAGTTATGAAGTTATGGATATGTAGTTATGCAATTATGGATTTATAGTTATAAAGTTATGGATGTGTAGTTATGCAATTCTAGATGTATAGTTATGAAGTTATGGATGTGTAGTTATGCAATTCTGGATTTATAGTTATGAAATTATGGATGTGTAGTTATGTAATTCAGGATGTAGAGTTATGAAATTATGAATGTGTAGTTATGTAATTTTGATTTTTTTTTTTTAAAGTTAGACGTCAAAACGACGTCGTTTTTGCATCCGGATGCACCATGCTTGGTGCATACGGATGCACAGCAAAACGATCCATTCACCAAATATGCACTTGCAAGTTCCATCAAATTTGAACTTGAAGTGAGCTTGAGTCGAACTCAAGTTTAAGACGTACTCTTTGACTCGTGGTTTGTTAAGTCACTTACAAATCAATTGAAATGAACTCGAGCTTTTTATATATATTAGAAGTTTCTAAGGTGTCAATCGACACTAGTACCTCTTTATATTTGGTACCACCTAAAGTAAATAGTAAAAGGTATTGAGCTGATCGAGTTTGTAACAGAAATTATAAAGATATTGTTCTAAAAGCACCCAGTACAAACTCAATGGCCATGTTTGGTAAATGGCTGTTAGCTGTTAGCTGTTAGCTGAATGGGTTAATTAGTGGGTATAATTCGTTAATAACATTAGCTGATTGTAGAAATGTGTTTGATCAATTAGTTGTTAGCTAATAGCTCTTTGGTATAATTTTTTTTTCTTAAAACACTAATTGAAAAAATCATTTTGAGCAGCTTTTTGAATTTTAGTTTTCTGGAGTTGATTTTTTAATGAGTTAATACCCAAAATCGTCCTCGACTATAGTGGTTTTTCTCAATTTCGTCCTAAACGACTTTGGTGACCTAATATCGTCCCAGACTTTTGTGTTTCGCTCAATTTAGTCCCAGACTTTTGTGTTTTTCTCAATTTAGTCCCTCATTTGTTATTCTGTCCATTTGGTGTTAAATAAATAGACAATTCAGTAATTTTAATATTGGCATCTCTTTACTCATAGACATGTGAACTGCGAAATCCTTTTTTTTTTTACGAATTACCCCTAGAATTACTCCTAAAACTGCGAATATAAAATTTGATTTGCAGGTCCGGGAGTAATTCTGGGTGTAATTCGTACAAGAAAGAGGAATTTCGCACTTCACAAGTTGAAAGTAAAGAGAGATCAATATTGACATTACTGAATTGTCCATTTATTTAACACCAATTTGACGAAATAACAAATGGAGGACTAAATTGAGCGAAACACAAAAGTCTGGGACGATATTAGGTCACCAAAGTCGTTTAGGACGAAATTGAGAAAAACCACTATAGTCGAGGACGATTTTGGGTATTAACTCATATTTTAATCAAATCAAACAATTAATAGTGATTAAATAACAGGTCAATATCTTTTTTAAAGTTTTAAGACTTTGCTTCAAGTACAAAGAGTCACAACGATGAGACATTATTACAGGAGCCAAAAAGGTGAATAGCTTAAACCCACTTCACCACACATAATTTAGAAAGTAATTAAAGAGAGTGTTTAGTAGAGATTGATGTGCATCATATCAAAATGTAACATCCATCTTATGGTTTCAATGGTTCCTTTGATGTCATGTCTAAATGTTTTTATTCGACTTTAATTTTATTTATTATATACTTTATTTCTATACTTCCCCCCTTTAATTAATCAGTAGCCATTATTCAGTTCTAAGAAAAAGAAAAAACTATTCTCAATATGTATGTGCATGGTGTTTCTCAATTATTTTTTGTTAATTATTTTAGCCTCAAATTATTTTGTTGGTTGCAATTTTTGTTCTTAAAATAATAAAACTATTAAACTCCATTAAATTTTTACGTAATATATGTGTATTTTAGATTTTCTTTTTGTTGTATTCTTTAATTATAACTATTTTCAATTATAATATTTTATCTGCAAAATAGATAATTTGATTTAACTTCGTGTAATGAAAAACATGCACGATTTACATACCAAAATTAATGCAAAAGGGAAAATCAAGATTTCAACTTTAAGTAAAAAAATTGAAAAAACTATTTCAAAATGAATATCAATTTCATTTTCCTTTTTTATTTTTTATTTTTTTTAATGGAAGTTTGTTATTGATTGAACATGCCCTTAATCAATGTTTCTAAATTCTAAAGGAAGACAATAACAATTTAAGACAAATGTTAACTAAATTTATTAGGGTGTACTTTTTTTTTTTTTAATCAAGGATGAGGGGTTGACCTAGAAAGTTAATATAAGCCTAAGAGGGCGTGGCTCCACCCTAATAGATGGGGATTCTTTGTGCAAACTTTGCGCCGCATTGGTCTTTTCATATCTATATATCCGCACGGGCATCCACCAAGATCCTGAGCCCCGTGTCATGTGAAAGGGAGCGAGTAGCCACAAAATAAGCCGCTCAGTTTTGCTACGATAACTAACCAATTTAGTTCGTTATTTGTAAAAATTAAAATATTTTTCGATTTATTAATTTTCAAAAGATAATAAAGTTTTTTTTTTTTTTTTGGAAGGAAAAGATAATAAAGTGTTAAATAGTGTCCTATATTTAAAGAGGAATCTATAGCGACACTAGGAGGGGGGGGGGGGGGGGGGTATATTACTATTCTTTTTCTTTTTCATTGTTGAATACAGTATAATTGATGCATGCACATTTTTATTCATATCCATCCTCAATTATTATTACAGAATAATAATAATAATAATAATAATATAATAATAATAATAATAATAATAATAATAATAATAATAATAATAATAATAGTAACTGTGTGACAAATTTGATCAATATGATTATACTGAAAAATGTAATATTTTTAAATCAATATATATATATATATATATATATATATATATATATATATATATATATATATATATATATATATTCTCAAATTGATCTTTCCCTTTAGACCACAATCATTACCTGTGAGTGTCTACCGAGTACACTCCCCATTGTAACCATAGCTAACAAATGACCACAAAGAGATAAATTAATCTAGGTTGTCCATAGTTGAACGAATCAAACCAAGGAGCCTATGTTGTCCCCATTGAGGTTAGAGTCGAATTTGGATTCTTGTGGTTACCCAACTAACTTGACTTAAGTTAAATAGATAATTCTTTTTTGGATGCACGAGATGCTAAGGATCGATGCCCTGACAATAAACTACACGAGATTAACATTGTGGCCCTGTTTGGTAAAAAATTGGTTTATAGGTCAATTTTGACTTATTTGACCACTGTTAATTGTTTGATTTAGTTAAAATATCAATACAAATGTTTGGTTAATTAGTTTTTTGCAACTTCAAATGACTAAAATTCAAAAAGTTACTCCAAACAATTTTTTCACTTAGCTTTTTGATAAAAGAAATTATACCAAACAACTATTAGCTAACAACTAATTTACTAAACACTTTTCTACAATCAGTTAATGTTATCCACTATTTATACACTCTAATTAATACAATCAGCTAACAGCTAACAACTAACAACTATCAGCTAATAGTCATTTTACCACACAGGACAATCTTTTTAAGACACAAAACGCCTAGATTGATAGTTTTTTAATCTCAAGACCGCTTCTTCTTCAATCGACTCGACTAATAATGCCTTAGTAGTCAGATCATGTACAACGGAATAAAGATTAATTGGCTTTAATTTAGTGCTCACCAACTCGATCCCTTTAGTCCTAATTAGTTACCCGAAGACATTCTTAAAAGAATATCATTATCATTATTAAAGTTTGCAGAAGGTTTCCCATTCCAAAACTGGGAAAATGGCATTCACTAAGCGATCTTTGCCTTTTCCTTAATATGGACAAACACACAATAATGCTCTTCCCACGTTGCTTGGAGTGTTTCAAGATCCGACAGATCGAGGAGCTAGATTAAGGATCGCCAGATAGGTTTGGAACAAAGATTCCGTTGATATCAGATCGTCCGATGAAGAAGGAAAAAGGGATTCCAGACACTATATATCGATGGATTTAACTCTTGATGATGATGTAATATGTGAATTTATTTGAGCTGCTAGCTAGCTGGAAGCCTGGAATGGAAGCTCTTTGATATGATCTGATCACACATGGCTGCTGCATTTATGCAAAGGTGTTGGAATATATATGAGCATCCACAGATTGAACACTATATATATATGATTCTGAGATCATGAAATGACTCCATAATCTTGCATTATTCATGTTGGGTTTAATCCCAGATTGAGGTTCTGATGACTCTTGAAGATGATGTATAGGTGCACATGCATTTGTCTTCCTCGGATTTGAAGGTGTCTAGTTGATGTATAATTTAGTGTGTGTTGTTTATTGTCTAAAAACCTTGTACGACAACGTAACCTTCAAATCATATAAGATTTGCAAATAAGATCGAATTGCACACGATTTATATGCGTTGCTAGTCAATTTACACACGAATTCACCTTTTGATTGTAAATTGTAATGCATACTTTGAATTCAAGAAATGAAAATTAAAGGGGACAAACAAGTGGAGTTGTCATCAGAGATTGGTTCAAATTTGATCAAATTTAAACTTAAACTAACTTGTTAAATAATTGAGTCGAGTTTCAACTTATAATTTTTTGGATTGTAGCTTGTAAGCTAGATATATATAGTTCATATTATTAAGCACTACTATTTGACCTAATCAAATTAAAATCCAGCCTTATAAATAAATAAATGTATACTTATATATAGGAGAAAATTAAAAAAAGTTAATGGGCAAAAAACAAAGAGAGTTGACAAAAAAAAAAGAAAAAAAAGAAAAAAAAAAAGGAAGATTCTAAATTAAAGTTGGACAAAAATGTTTTAAAAAAAATTGAACGAAAAAAAGCAAAACTCGTTTGGCAAACCAGTTTCTTGTTAGAAAAAATAATTCTGAAAATAAATTTTTTCTCATAGTCAACAAGACACGCAAGTTCTCGTATACTGTAAATAAATAAATAAATAAAAGAAAAAAAAAAAAAAAAAAAAAGAGGTCCAAGCAACCATTGCTGCCCATGCATTGATGCCTTATTCTTTGGTTCCTTCTTCGTCTTCCAAATATGGAGATGAAGAAGGGTCCTCTTTCCCTTCTTAATCTGGAGACAAAGAAAAAGAGAAGAAAAAGGTAGCCATAGTTGTCTTCAACCTCTATTTTTTTTTTGTTTTTTTTTTTTTAGTTTTCCCTTCTTTGTCTCTAGATTTGGAGACGAAGGAGAGAAGAAGTAGCAGCCATGACTGCCTTCAACCTCTTCCTTTTTTTTTTTCCTTTCCTTTCTTTGTCTCCCGATCTGGAAACGAAGAAGGGAAAGATGACCCTTCTTCATCTCCAGATTTGGAGACGAAGAAGGAACGAAGCGACCATGACTGCATTTAACCCTTTTTTTTCCCGGTATAAGAGATTAAGAGACACACAAATAGGACTTGCATGTCTCATATTATTTGCAAGTCCTACTTGCGTGTCTCGTTTACTACGGAAAAAAATAGTTTTAAAAATTATTATTTTTAACAAGAAACTCGTTTGTCAAATGAGTTTTGCCTATTTTATTCAGATTGTAGACTACTTTTTTTTTTTTTGTCGACTCTCTTTGTTTATTTTTTGGGTCCATTTTTATCCTTTTCACTATATATATATATACTTCAAACTTGAACTCAATTATAGTAAATCAAAATGAGTTTGAGCCTTATAAAATTTAGCGAGTTGATATTAAGTCTAAAATTTTAAGCTCGAGCAATTATAATTATTTGTAGCTTGAACTTGAATTTGATCATACCTAATAATGTTAATTATCATTTAATGTGATATTCTGTATGATTTAGGTATATGAAGAACCAAAATGTATAATGTGAGTTAAAAAAATTGTATTATTTTGATATATAATTTATTAGTACATGAGTTTTGTTGAGGTTCTTAGGTCAGACAACTCTCAATATGTCGGGAACGACATTAAGTATTAAGGAAGTATTATAGAAAAGTTCCTTCCTTTGAAAAGTTCACTTAATTTTATAGCGTTGGGTAAGGGAGCATATGCCAAGATTTTCAAGTACAATGGTATATGATGCTTAGTTATGTTGGTTGTGTCATGTATTCGTATTGAGGTGGCTTGGGATGATGTGACAGTTGAAATGACACTTCACGAGTCATTTGTCTTTTTATGTGGGGTTGACTTCCTGATTTGATAAGTCATGAAGCGCACTCCTAAAGTCAAACATGATAAAAAATTGCAATGCATACTTTGTATATCCTTATTACTCCGTACTATCTAAATTCGAACTCGACTTACTTCATTACCACTCATAATGCTGAATGTATAAAACCTTATATTATAATTAAATGACAATAAAAAATGAAGATTCAATCATAGGCTTTGATGCATGCACACGGTTGAAAGTGAAGAATGGGCACTTATGAAATGCTTAGAATGGGCTTGGGGAAAGGGCTACAGAGATGTTGAAATCCAGTCGGGCTCTAGAGAGATTGTGGATGGTATTTCGAATGAGAGATTGGAACATCTCCATTTGGTATGTTTACATCGAACATAATTAGGTTGTCGATCCTCCAAAAATTGAATTGAGTTTGACCAACCTTTACAGAAAGTTATGAAGATTATCAGGGAGGACATGTTGGGCGCGGCTGGAAAATAGAAGAATTTATACTAGCTAGCACCTAACCCCGGTTACCCCTCCTCATATAAAAAAAAAAAAAAAAAAAAAAAAACCCAAAAAAAAAAAAAAAAAAAAAAAACCAAAAAAGGAAAATAATAAAAACGGGCTCCTGAAGTATGCCTCCTTGAACTGGATCTGGTCCACTATTCGGGTCGGGGATCCGATACAAAAACCCTCGTCAAATTTGTGTGTTTTTTCCTTCTACCTCCCCGCTATCTTTCCCGTCGGCGCTTCCACTTCCGAGCAGCAGGGAAGAAGAGGAAAGCTTGCTCTGAGCTGAAATCTTAGCTCTCTCACATCTCTCTCTACAATGAACTGCTCAAGTATACACCTATGCTTTTTCACTTCTGCATATATGTGCTTTCCCCGTGTTCTCAACAGTTATGCACACACATTCACACTTAATTTCTCTGTCTCTGATCTATTGACGAACCGTTCTTTCAGTTTCTGGCGAGGTGCCGGAGGAGCCGGTTGTCTCCACGAAGTCCGGTTTGCTCTTCGAGAAGCGTTTAATTGAACGACACATCTCGGTGCGTTTGTTACTTCTTTCGATGTGTATTTTTCGTTCTAAGATGTAACAATTTGATTCATCATTTCTCACTTTCCGTTTCTATGTTTGTTTATGTTAGTAGAAAGTTTTAAATTGAAAATTTGGAGCCTTGAGCTTGTCTTTGTTGTTTGAAGAACTTAAGTTCTGAAAATTAAGTAATTTGGTGTTCATATGGTTTGAGCTTGGCTTGTACATTATGCTATTATGATAAAGGGAGTGATTATCTAGTAAGCTTAGCCCTAATGTGATACATATTTGCTATATAATGCATACTCTAACAAGGGCCATCTCAAATACAACCATACACATGCCAGATTGAACATGACTCGAATATTGTCCCCAGCACCAAACTAGAATTCCAAAAATTCTTTTTGTTTTAAAGATTATTTTTTAGAATCTATTTAAGTGAACTGTTATTTTTATATTGTAATTGTCCTATGTGTTTGCATCCTATGTGTACTTATATATATTCCTGTTTTAAGTTTGAATTTCTTTCTTTGTGTAGGATTATGGTAAATGTCCAGTTACTGGAGAGCCTCTGACAATGGATGATATTGTCCCAATCAAAACAGGAAAGGTTTGTGCCATAATTACTTGATGGTTAACATATTATTTTAGAATTTGTCATTGTTATTCAGTTTCAAAGAATCCTATTATCTTACAGTATATGTTTCTTTTAACATATGGCTTTAATTAGTCATTTCCTTGGTGCTGATTGTTGGAATTATTGCAGATCGTGAAACCCCGACCTGTACAGGCTGCAAGTATTCCTGGGATGTTGGGAATGTTTCAGATTGTATGTCTTCTGATCCTTAGTTGTTTCATTCATTTTCTGTACTCTCTGACTATTTACTAGAAGAAAAAAAAAGTGTTGGTTGATCTTGTTTTACTTTTTCAATATTTGTTTCATTGTTACTCTTTGCTGAAGCAGTTGTTCTTACACTATTTCCCTGACATTCTTTGTAAAAATTTTAGTGCATTCTTTCTTTCTTTAGACATTTTCATGCATTGGGCATGTGCTTGTGCTTCTAATTATATAATTTTTCCCGTTACAACCTTACCTTGCTTCTCACCATTTAACAATAATGGCCATTATGATATGATTCCTTCCACTTACTAGATCTGGAAATTTTTAAGAAGGTATAAATTGGCACAAAGAATATATTCAGTTTGCTAAATTCCATTTCCTGCTGCGTCAATCATGTCATAATATTTTTAATTGAAATTACAAATTGATTGTATGAAGGCCTTATTCTTTGCTTGTGAATTGCTATGTAATTATTTTAGTTGTCATGCTTCCAAACAGGAATGGGATAGTTTGATGCTATCAAATTTTGCACTGGAGCAACAATTACATACTGCAAGACAAGAGTTAAGCCATGCACTCTACCAGGTAAGCATAAGTGGTCCATTTACCTATTTGCTACTCAATACAAAACTTTTGCTGCTCAACTATTTTCTATTCTGCACATTCTGTTTTCATTTCTTCTGCCTATCCTATTCCTCTTAACTTATCACTTAGGTGTTTGGAAGAATGCTCTCTCTAATTCCCTCCTTACATGCTTTTCATGCGTGCTTAATCTATGTTATGCTCAATATTTGTGTGATTTCTGAAAATTGTGTCGTGTTTTGGCAGCATGATGCTGCTTGCCGTGTGATTGCAAGGTTGAAGAAGGAAAGGGATGAGGCAAGGGAATTGCTTGCCCAGGCTGACAGACAACTACCCAGTGCAGCAGCCATGGAAAGTGCCGATAATGCTACTACCTTAAGCAATGGGAAAAGAGGTTATTGCTTTTTGCACTTCTAGATTTGTCATTTGTTTTTATTTTTATTTCATTTATGCTGCCATACTTATTTTATCTGTTTAAATCCATAGCTGCTGAAGATGTGGAGATGGATCCCGGAGGCAAGAGAATTCGTCCTGGGATTTCATCAGCTATTATTACAGAGCTTACAGATTGTAATACCACCCTTTCACAGCAAAGGAAAAAGCGACAGGTAAGATCGTCTTCAAGCTTTGTCTAACATCTGAATTTTTGTTGGTTTTGTTTTGTTTTTAATTTTAATTTTTTTTTTTTTTGACATTACTGTCATTTACACTCCCAGGTTCCCCCGACATTGGCTCCTTTGGATACTCTGGAGAGATACACCCAGCTGAATAGTTACCCTCTTCACAAAACCAACAAACCAGGGATACTCTCTTTGGACATCTATTACCCTAAGGTAAATGCTGTCTTCATCCAGGGTGCAATAGTTCATACTTGAGGCATTTTAGTTAATAAATATTGAGATATAGTATAGTTGAATTACATTTCGGACTTCTGGATAAAGTGCTTCTGGTGCAAGCTTGTAAAACACAATTGGAACATTCTTGGCTGGTACCTTTCTCAGATTTGTAGAACTAAGTCAACAGAAGCATGTGCATTCCTTGTACTTTAGCAGATGCACACTACGCCTGAAGTCACTTCTTGCGGCTTCATGCGTGTTTCGTTCAATGTAAATTATAAATACAGATATTACAGTAGTGAAAATTTTCATTCTTTTTGTTGGCAGAGTGGAGGATTTGGATTGGTTCTTTTATGACATATTAAAGTCTTAATATGCCGGAAGTCACTATAAAATGAACAAGGGAATTTCTGAAAATTGCAAACAGCTTATTTAGTTTAGTTACTCCCTTAGTACATTTAGAGTGAATATGTGCTTGTGCCCCTAATATTCTTTCTCTAATAATCAATTTAATTACTTTTATGGCAAGATGCTGAGTATCATGTGACATCCCATTAGTATAAATTCTGCCTTTTCTTGTATTTTCTTGCCTTTGCCATAAAGGGATTTTCTACTATGGTTTTAGTTTTTTTTTTTTTGATAAGGAATTTTTTTTCATGGTACACCTGTTACTAAAACTTTGATTCTTATGTTTTCTGCTTTCAGGACATCATTGCAACTGGTGGAGTTGACACTAATGCTGTTGTCTTTGACCAACCTTCAGGACAGATTATATCTACACTAAGTGGTCACTCGAAGAGGGTCTGTTTAACCATTGCATTTTAATTCCTGATTTAGATTTGCCAAATTGTTTTCTTGTGTTTTCTAATCATCCTGTCTGCTGACAATCTCTTTTTTGTAGGTTACCAGTGTCAAATTTGCTGGTGAAAGTGAAGTGGTGGTTACTGGTTCTGCTGATAAGGTGATCCCTTCTGATCCTTCTTTGTAGTTTGGTTCTAGAGCTACAGTTCTATGAATTCCTTCTGTACTTGCTTTAGCTGATGCACTGTTTGTAGCATATTTCTGATTGCCAAACTGTGCCCTGAATCTTTCATAGAATTCTGTTTTCTCCTCCCCTAGTGGATTGTTTTTGTTTTAACTGAATATTTCATTCTTCCTTGCAGACTGTTCGTGTATGGCAAGGATCAGAAGATGGAAGCTATGCTTGTAGACATGTTTTGAAAGATCACACTGCAGAGGTTACTAATTTTCTATCCTATATTGAATAGATGATAGAATATCGGAGGGAAGCATAGTGGCTGTTCTGTTTAATTTATTCTAGTATAGTGTTTCCCCTAAAAAATAAAGAATGATGTTTGGCTGGAAGCTATGAGGAATGGAATAGATAGCTGATATATAGTTTGAATATTTTTTCCCCTCTTGAAGGATGTAGAGGGTAATCACACACTTGGTGAACATTGTAGACAAAAAAGTATAATTTTAATATAATGTAATTGGTAGATGTACAGTATTTTGAACATCTTGTCCCTTACATTCTTTTTGTATCAAGGTATCTCTTTTTTTTTCTTTAAACTTTTATCTTCAATAATGGCAGGTGCAAGCTGTCACTGTCCATGCAACCAATAACTATTTTGTGACTGCTTCTCTTGATAATACTTGGTGCTTTTATGAACTTGCTTCAGGTTTATGCCTTACTCAGGTTCATCACAGCTCTCTCTCTCTCTCTCTCTCTCTATATATATATATATATATATATATATATGTGTGTGTGTGTGTGCGCGCACGCCTTCCTTTATATGCTGTTACTCGATTGCTTCTGGAGTGATCAATTTTAAGACCTTTTGCAGATTGGAGATTCTTCAGAATCTGATGGCTATACATCTGCAGCCTTTCATCCTGATGGTCTGATTCTTGGAACTGGAACAACTGGGGCTATTGTGAAGATTTGGGATGTTAAGAGTCAGGTGTGCTTGCTAAATTTTCATAGAATATATTCCTTTACTTTCTCCTGATTTCCCACTTTCTTAAACAGTCCTTGGTTTAATTATTTGTTTGATCTGTAGGCAAATGTTGCACGATTTGATGGCCATGTTGGAGCTGTTACTGCCATCTCCTTTTCTGAAAATGGTTATTTCTTGGCAGTATGTATTCGTTTAAGTGAATATTTCTTTGACTAGCAATCATCTATGAAGTAGATTAAATATGATTAAACATGATAAAATTCTGCCAGACTGCAGCTCAAGATGGTGTCAAGCTCTGGGATTTACGGAAGTTGAGGAATTTCAGAAACTTCTCTCCTTATGATGAAAATACACCAACCCAAACAGGTATGATTTCATTTGCAAATTTTATGACATTCCGGCCTTGTGAAAACCAAGACTTAGCAATTAAAAATAGTATTTCTGAGTCTGTCGGGTGGGTGAGTTATAGAAAGAACTAGTCCAAAGTATTGTCTTGAGACTTGTCCCTGGCATATACTTGCTATTTAGTATTTACACAGTAAGTTCTAATGGCTTTCTATTACTAATATATTGAGATGGTTCACCAGATATTATTCTAAAGTACTGAGCAAACTTGAAGACTTGCGTAATTAGTGCACTTTCAAGTTTCAAGAGCCCCACCCTACTTAATCTTTTTCACAATTGACTGGGCATAATTGTATTTATTTCTTTTGTGGGGAGACTCGGGAGGAGAGGAAGTGGCACAGTGGCAAATGATCTACATTACTTCTATCATATTTTATAGTACTGTGTAGTATATGTGTGCATAACATTGATGCTGCTCCTGCATTTACAGTTGAATTTGACCACAGCGGAAGTTACCTTGCATTGGGAGGCTCAGATATAAGGTAGAGTTTGATTAAAACTTCCAGTTCTTTACACAACTATAAAAGTTATCCAAATTTTTTAACCCCTTGTGAATTTGTCGGATTGAAGCCCTTCTATTTACTCGTCCCTTTGCGTCTTTCTGTTGCCACACATGACTACATGAGAGCTAATATCGTCATTTGCTGCATTGGCAGGGTCCATCAAGTTGCTAGTGTAAAGTCAGACTGGAACAGCATCAAAACATTCCCCGACTTGTCAGGAACAGGTATTGTATCTCGATTTATTTTCTTATACATTCCATTCCCAACATTATAAGTTTTATGTAGAGGATGCTCAATACTAATTTCATATGCACAGGTAAAGCCACGTGTCTAAAATTCGGTCCAGACGCCAAATACATAGCTGTTGGATCGATGGATCGAAACCTCAGAATATTCGGCTTGCCCGGGGATGATGCTCAGCCAGAAGATTAATTTCACTCTCACAAATCACAATGCATGCTGTAGAGCCATAGAGTCTCATGAATCTGAAGAGTAATATAGTTTCCATTTTGGTGTCACGTAGTGCAATAGAATCTGACGGTTCTTAACCTGCCCTGTGATCATATGGTTGCCGTTCAGACTTGATTAACTTTCAATGAGAACAGTTTTGTTGTACCATTCCTGTATCCGTTGCTGCTTGAAAAGAAGATTTGTACTCTTCTAGTTATTCAATCACAATGCATCGTGTTAGGCAAACCTTTTACTATCGGGAATACCTTATTTTTTTTTGGAGGAAAGACATAATTGCATTAATAATCAACCAAGTGAGAGATACAGGCCGGTGGAACAGATAGCCACGACCCTAGGACAGATGAAGAATCAGTTGTCCGTGTTAACACATGAGTCACATAATTTGCTGACCTCTTGTGAACAGACACGTTCCCAATGTCAGCAGCAATAATACGACATTGCTTAACTAACAAACCAACATTGGAATTCCTTATTGTTTTTATACATTTAGAACATGTAGCTAGTGATATTAATGGTGTGGGGAATGTGCGTAGGGATGTCAAATGGGCTAACCCGTTGGATTTTGGACTAGCCCTACAGGGTTGGTGGACTTGTTGGCTTGGGCTAAAATGGTTTTTTATTTTTTCTTTTTGAGTTGGGTTGGCCCTAACCCTAAACAACGGATTGTTGGTTAATCCAACGGGCTAAATCACTAAACAATTTTTTTATTACAAATAGAGTAGGTTCATAACTATATATATATATATATATATATATATATATATATATATATATATATATATATATATATATAGAGTGTGTGTGTGTACAGTGTGTGTGTATATATATATAGTGCTTGTGTAGTGTGTGTGTGTGTGTATATATATATATATATATATATATATATATATATATATATATATATATATATATATAGTGTGTGTGTGTGTGTAGTATATATATTGTGTGTACAATGTGTGTGTGTATATATATATATATATAGTGTGTGTGTGGTATATATATTGTGTGTACAGTGTGTGTGTGTGTGTACAGTGTGTATATATATATAGTGTGTGTGTAGTATATATATTGTGTGTACAGTGTACAGTGTACAGTGTGTGTGTGTGTGTGTGTGTGTATGTGTATATATATATATATATATATATATATATATATATATATATATATATATATATATATATAGTGTGTGTGTGTGTGTACAGTCTGTGTGTAGTGTACATATAATGTGTGTAGTGTATAAAAGTACATTATTTCATATATACTATCAAATAATGTACCTTCAATATACAAATAATGTACAATTAATATATTAAAAATATATCTTATATTCATGGTCCACACAAGTTGTATAGACTATGGTCCATCAACAATCCATGAGTTGGCCCAACTCAATCCAATAACCCAATAGGGCCAACCCAATGAGCTTACTTTCTTATTAGATTGATCTTTTTGGATTTTAGCCCTGCAATTTTTAGGACTTAATGGGCCAACCCATTGGTTCAGGGCTAAATTGACATCCCTAAATGTGCGGGTCACATAGCATTTCATCCATATTATAAGGTGAATCACTAATATAGACTTCAAATGGTCTATTTAACCATCAAAACCTCTAAAAGTAGACTTAATAAACACAACCACAATGGCACAAATGGTCTATTTATCCGTTTAGCATATCTCCAACAACTGGTTATCAGTCCACAAGAATAAACCCTCTTTTAATATATTGTAAGCAAGAAAATGGCAAGTCAAGAGCATTTTCAACTTCAAAGGAACTACATGCCACTCTATTCAAAACCATTTCCCTATTCACACTTCCATCACCTTTGCTAAAACCTCTAGCCACAACAAGAGATGTATTACACACCCACGGCACAGAAACTACATACGCTACACCGTTGCGAGAATTCCCATTCCCCAGCAACGCTTCCTTGTACGCCCCGCACACTTGTTTCACGTACCTCCCCATGGGCAAAAAGTGCTCGCCAGCCGGATTGAACTCGGCAGCGCGATAGTCCACGTCCGAGTGAAGGTTCACGACGACTGTCCCGTGTTCGGGGTGAAGACGATCGCCTAGAGCTTTGAGAAACGGGAAGTGTGGGTCCCACAGCTTGTAGGGGAACACGTCATCACCGTCGTAGGCATCGATGAAAACAATGTCGTAGAGTCCAGTGGTGTCGTTAATAAACTTCTCGGCATCCGATTCGTATAACAGAATTCTCTCGCGAGTCCCTTTCCACAGCACTTCTTCGATAGGATCAAATGTTGACGTGTGGTTACCAGGTGGAGTCACGACTGAGGAAGATGGGAATCCCATAGCTTTTACTGAAGCCGAGATGACAGTAGGGTCGATTTCGACATCATGCACCACAGCACCTATAAAACAGATTGTTATACACAATAATGTCAAATTTAGGCATAATGTCAGATCGTAATATTCAGTGTTATAATGTCATATTTTGGAACAAAGACGAAAAATTCCATAGGAAAACCAAGAAAATGGAAGTTGTAAGAAGCCAAGTCATACCAGGTTCAACATCAAAAGATGTCAAACTTGTTTACTTTCTAACTGTTAAGAGTCACACATTGATAAAATAAGAGAGAACATATGGGTTTATAAGACCATGGGTTAGACTAGCTAATTGGTTGGATTCAATCTTTTAGTGTGGTTTGGCCCATGTGTATTATAGCTCAATTAGTGACCCTAGCCCAATCTTAATTTATAACACTAACTAACAATATAATCTCTCTTAACACCAGCATTTTCGGGATTCCCTCAAACCTTTCTATAGAATACACCGAAGATCACATATACGAAAGCAGATTAACACAAGGTCATTACACATTACGTACAAAATGGTAGTAAGATAAAGAACCAAGATTGAGTTAGCTAGCTACCTTGAATTTTACTTGCCAAAAATAACGGTATGCTTCCTCCACCATGACCTATACATAAGATATTCATTGTCTTTGCCCCGTGTATAGCTTTATGGAGATCATAGTTACAAGAAGAGATCGTAGCCAGCCCAGCAGAAATCATGCTCTTAACATCTGCAAACATCATGAAAAAAATTAAGCCGCAAAGCCTCATTCCCGTCAAGAATGCAAAAGACAGATCAAGCAATTTTATGCATTATTCTCATCTCTTCATATACTCAGGATTGAAAATGATCGATAGCAAAAAGACAATGATGCATCAAGTACTGGGGATGATATGCATTTTACCCTTTAGAATATTTCATTTCTCAATAGTCAATACACTGTCTTACATGGAATAGGCAGGCAATGTGCCTGCTGCATCAAGAACAAAGAACCAGGATCCGACTTTCTGTAAGCAGCCATTACTTTAACTGTGCTCTGGCGAGTATCATCATTAAAGCGAAGAGCACGCCACTGGTAACCAAGAATCTTGAAATTTCCCTCGTGTTTATAACCTGGATGTATCTCACCATACCTTTGCTGAAGCCATTTCTCTGTTCTTTCCCAGTAAACTTTTTCCTGGAATAAATTTTAATGTATCAGTGTTGCCCACATATAATGCATCCAAAGAAAAAGCAAATGCCAATCAAGTTTGTCAGATAGTTCATAGTTGGCTTTGTAACTACAAGGTTCCAAGTTCAACTCCTAATATCTTTCTTGATTTGAGCCGATCAGCAATGGACAACCTAAGTTGGTTTATACCTTGTAGTCTTTTGTCGACCACATGGTTAGTGGTTGCGGGTTTCCTCGTCACAAAGAAAAAGAAACAAATAAATGAGTTCTGAGGAAATTTACATCTAATTGACTGCTACCCTTCAAGAACAAACAAGAAACCAACAATAAAAAATCAAACTTTTACCACCACAAACTTAAATTAGCTCAATGTCAAGAACAAAGAAGAAACCAACAATTAAAAAAATCAAACTTTTACCACCAGAAACTTAAATTAGCTCAATGTCAAGAACAAAGAAGAAACCAACAATAAAAAAAATCAAACTTTTACCACCAGAAACTTAAATTAGCTCAATGTCAAGAACAAACAAGAAACCAACAATAAAAAAATCAAATTTTTACCACTAGAAACTTAAATTAGCTCAATGTCACAGGCAGTTAGCTCTCAGATACAAGTTTCTCAGTAACACCAACTAGGAAACATCAATCCATTATCAGGAAGCCATAAATATACCGGTCTGGAGGAAGGGTAAGCTATAACGGAGACTTGGCCGTTTCCCTTGTCGGAAAATGATTGGTAAACAGTTTGACCGTCGGTGCCCTTGCCGTCCCACCACTCCGACGAGTATAGCCAGTCGCCTTCATCTTCTGCGCGGTTTCTCACCGACGTCGACAAGTGCCGGAGATTCAAGACTACCCTCCGCCTAGCTCTGCTCAACATCACCTAGTATCCCACCAAAACCCTCCAAAAGTCTAGTTCTTTTTATTCATTGCGTATAGGCCCCGGGAGATTTCAAGACTACAACTTTTAACCTATCACTTTCTTAAATTACAATAAAACTCGCAATCATTATTGATGTATAATGACTACTAGTATGTATTAAAATCTTAACTGACAAAAAATTATAAAAAAGAGTAAATTAGCTTAGTCTGTCTATAGCAAACTGTTTCAAATCAAGAAGATCAATAAGTCATCTAATTGTAAGGTAAATCAACCTAATATGCTTATAGCTGATCGACTCAAACAAAGAAAATTAATAAACTATTTCTACTAGCCCTATTCGAGAGTATGCACGAATAAATTATGCATTGTAATTCTAGACGATAAATAATTACAAAGAGATAAATCAACCTAAACTATTCATAATTGATTGATTCAAACTAAGAAGACCGATAGATCACTATAATTAAAAATTAAACTTTACAAAGTCAACAACGTGAACAACTTAGTTTAGTTTTCCCACCTATCATTCGTTTTGTAATTGTATTTAGAAATAGAACTTGAGAGTCTACATAAAAATTTCCTAAACCAAATAGGCCTAACGGTCGTTAAAAACCTCTGTACCCGTTACCGTTGGTGAAACCAGAATCTGGGAACTTGTCGGGTGAGTGGGACCCATGGTTAACCATCTATTCCCATTTGACCTCAATCGGCTCCACTCCACCGCCCACACGCGACTATTATTCAAATCTTATTCAAACCGCAAGTCAGAAAGCAGACGTTTCGATTCCAAGAATCCTTCTTTTCCTTCAATTTCACATAATCACATTTCACAAAGGCCATCAAAGACTCGTGCTTTTTATGCCTTTATGTCATAATCGCACTTAACAACTTTTCCCCGGAGACCTCTTCAGCTCATAGTTCC
Source organism: Ipomoea nil (assembly GCF_001879475.1). NCBI lineage: Eukaryota > Viridiplantae > Streptophyta > Magnoliopsida > Solanales > Convolvulaceae > Ipomoea > Ipomoea nil. The sequence goes on from NW_017617116.1 coordinate 7,432,865, forward strand.
TCAAATCTCTGAAATTGGGTTTCAATTTCTTGCACACAGCTAGCTAATCATCGCGAGTTTGAAGCGCCTGCAAGGAAAAAATTCAAGTTGGTTGACTTTCTCTCATGATCTTGGGTTGTTTGAGCTTTTCAGTCTTGGTTTAGTTGATTTGACATGGGATTTTCTTTTCTGTTTTTCTTCAAGTGTATCCGAAGGTAAAGGTGAGGGATCAGCAGGAAGAGGATGATCAGTATGTTTATGGATTGGGTTCTTTGCAATCCTTAAAAGCTTTTGATGCCATCTCCATCTCTGACTTGTCTTCTCCAGGTGCACTTTTGATCTTCATACCAAAGTTATTTCCTCATAAATCTAGTTTATGTGTTTAATATTACTGAGATTTCATAATTATTCTAATTTTGTTTTTGGTAATGTTCTATGATGATCTGCTTGCTGTATTTTGTTTGCTTTGATTTGATGTGCTAGGATCAGGGATAGGCCATAGTTTATCACATCTCTAAGACCTTTGGTTGAGAGTTCAAATCATGATCTCTTATTAGATTGGGTTGTGGCTATGTATTCTTACCTTTGATTTACGGGAAAGCCTGCAATCTGCTACTAGAAAGTGCTTTTAAGGTGATGCCCGTCTTGTGGCCCTAGCCGGTAAAGGACCAGATAAACTAGCCTAGGTTGTTATAGCCGCTCAAACCAAGAAGGCCTAACTGTCCGACCAAATTGGTTAGGGTTGGCCCCTATGTGGTCTTACCTTGATTACCATAACCTTGAGCTAAAGCCATCTAACAAACTGAGAAAATTGTACCATTAGACCTTAGGCTTGATTAAGCAAAATATAAAGAAGGGGTTGGTGGAGTTTGCATGAAAGAAAGGGGGAAAGGAAAAGAGGCGGCGGCTTTATATTTTTGGACTAAGGCATCATGCCAAGTTGAAGGTATAAAAGATAATTTATCATCATCCACTTGGTAAGTAAGTTGTGACAACCTTCATATTAATGTTAACACATGTCAATAAATCGGTTTTTCAAGTCAACCATGATATTGGAGTCACCTTTAGGAATATGTCTTTTGAAATCTTAACAGTTTCGGGTAGTTTTGCTTTTTGATGACAATGGCCTAGCTGCTGTTCTGTGTCTAATTCTTCTGCCTTATATTTTCTAACGATTTGGATTTTCTTTTCGATGTGAAGATGATTCTCCAACATCGGTTGTAAGGATTCCCAGGTCATATATCTCAAATTCACCCAAACCTGCAAGTCCCGTCTCCACAGGTTCCAGCGTTTTCTAGTTCTATTCTTCTGTGATTATATTGAATCAAAAGCACTGATTCATATTATTGGCAGGAGCAACGAATAACACGAGCCAAAAAACTTCGAGTGAAGGGACAACTAAACCCAGATCTAGTTCAGTCCCGAGACCACGAGCAGTCTTGTCTAGTCCAGGTACTACCTCACTGAACTTTCGTGCACAGAATCTCTCGTACTTGTTCTTGTAATATCTTCTTTCCCTTTGCAAAATATACCATTTATGGAACTGATTTAATTATCATGGGCTAAGATTATAGAAGGAAAGTATTAATTGTTACTCTTATTCAATGAATCTTTACTCGGTTCTAAGGTTATAGAGGATCAGAAAAACCAATCTGGCCAGCACTTTGCCCCTCAATTGGGCCGGCCCGGTGCGAATGGGGATTAGTCCGAGTATAGTACGGGCTTAAAGGTGCCTCCTACAGTTAGGACATGCTCAGGGCACCTCATGGTCTGACCCAAAAGAAAAAAAAAACTATATTTTACCATATGTATACTTTGTGTTGCTGGCTAAAAGCATTGTCTTTCTTTCTTTCTTTTCCAGATAATGATCAAAGGATAGGAGTTAGTAACAAGCCGAGAGCTAAATTGCTTCCTGGATTGAAAAGTCAGAACACGTGCCAAAGTAGACATACACAGTGCAAAATTATTCCCAGAATGGCGAAAGCTGAAAGCCATTTAAACGCTAAAGAGTTCAAAGATTCAGATCAAAGCAAAATAATTCCTAGAATGACCAAAGGTGAAAGCCGCCCTATAAACGCTAAAGAGTTCAAAGATTCAGTTCATGGTGAGACTGGCCTTCCGGTTAAAGGAAGGTTAGCGAGAACTGAACTGAATCTGAAGACACATATCAGAAAAGGGCCAGCATCTGTTAGAAGCAAAGCACTCGGTAATTCCACAGTGGCAGAGTAAATTATATTTTTGATTGAACCGCTCTTGCCAGCTGGAGTTCGTTTACACGGATACGATATTCAAACTAATAGATAGATTTGTAGAACTCGGAGCTCATCTCCCTCTTGCATCGAGCATGTTGCCAGGATCTTTTTTCTGTAATCTAACCGCTAACGCTTCTACTTGTTTCAGAACAAGTTAAACTGTCTGAGTAAGCTAAAGTTAGAGCAGCTTCTTGTTCTTGTTTCTTGGTTTTGTTAGCATTTGTTGCATCAACCTCTGTGTTGATCCATTGTAGCTCTGAAGTTTTATATGATGATTTGATGAGTGCCAGTTTTCCACTTTTTCTTCTCATTTTCGACTCGCGAACTCTTCGTTCGTGTAATTCTTTCTTATGGTAATGGCATGGTAAATAATGGTTCACCAAATTCCCTTGATTCCCTATTCCTCCATGGACTTGTTCATGCATAAACATGGGTCCTTAAAGCTCCATGTCCATGAAGTTATGTCTATAGTTCTATATTAATTTTGGGTATATAGTTGTGGGATAGATAGATGGAGGGAGAATACTAATAAGTATATAACTTATATGCTAATGAGGATATGATAAAGAATACAATGGATATAAACATAGTAGAATAAAGAGTATTGTATTAATGTATTAATAATTTAATACTGAAGAGTTTTTAGTACAATTCAAGTATAATATAAAGAAGTTCCGGGACTCTACAATGGTCAGGTAGGAGAAATTTTGATTGTAGCAAAAATGAGATGTGGTGAGTGTACGGGTGTGTTATGTCGTCCTCGGCGGATTGGGGGATATGGCACGCAATACGCAATCACAAGAAACTAGGCACTAGCACTAGGCAATCAACAAGAAGCTAAGCAAACTACAAGTTTAAGGGAATGATAAGACTAACACATATACACAAAGATAGGACTCAAGCTTGGGAGCATTATCATCTAGATGCTTTAACAGCCTAAGGGATTAGGGAGAACAAGTAAGCAAGGAATCAAGCGGGAATGCACGTAGGTATCCTAGTCTATGAACCATTTTCGTGATTAATAAACAAGGATTAGAACAAGAAATTGCCCCACTTTCGTGGTGAATCAATTCCAAGTCCATCAAGCACAAAAGCATCTAAAGCCCCCAATTTCCCCTATTTTCGTAGGAAGAAATCGGGTCTATGCAAGGGGTGGCTTGGATTCATCACCCAACTCTCGTTGAGGCAAGGAATCCTCCAAAAACAAGCTAATGAATGTGTACATCAAACATTAACAAGATATAAATACAAAACCTTCACAAACACATGAACCCTAGGTTGGAGTTCTTCCCCCTTTTTGCAATAATCACAAATCAAGCATCAAGATAGATAATACAACCCTAACTCAAGTCCATAAACTAACTACTCATGATTAAATAGCATAAAGAACACAAAAGCATAAGTAACAAACATAAATCTTGCAAAAGAAATAGATAAAAGGAAGAAAAGCTTCTCTATTGAAAATGGATGGTGGAATTTTGAAATGTTGGAATCCAAGCTTCAAATCCAAGATTACAAGCTTCAAAAGTGTTAAGAAACATAAATCTAAGCATATTCTAACCTAAAAATATGAAGGAGAATGAAAGAGAGTGTCTAGGGTTTTAACAAGAGTCAAAACCAAGTAGAAATGACAAAAAACGGAGTTTATAAAAAGTTGCAGCAGAGGTGACACGGCCAGGGACATGGCCATGTCCCTGGCCGTGTCCAAAACAGCAGTAGCTACTGGAATGCACAGAAAATACATGGCCACAGACACGGCCGTGCACTTGGCCGTGTCTTTTGTCACTCAAAACGTCAGATTTTGGAATTATGATCTTTATGAAAGTTGTAGCCCTTCGAGTCTTCTTTCCAATGGCGCAAGAATAACTTTATTTGGACATTCCTAGGCTGAGATATGGTCCAAAAACCAAACGGTAGTCAGTTTTGGTTTGTCAGTTTGGAACTTCAACTTCAAGGACAATTTGGACCCCTGTGGCTTCCTTTTTAGACTTTGATGTATTTATAAGAATTGTAGCCCTTTGAGTCTTCTTTCCAATGGAACAAGAATCACTTCATTTCAACACTCCTAGGCTGAGATATAGTCAAAATACCGAATAGTGGTCGAAATGAGCGAAAATTGCAATGCATTGATCTTTTGCTCCTCTTTTGTTTTGGTTTGCCCAAATGACCAACACCATTGAAAACACCACTCTTAGGCTCCTTTTGAAGTGTTTTAGCCATCCTCTTAGCTTCTCCTTGGCTCCCATTGACTTCTAATGCATCCAAAACGCTCCATTTGACTCCAATGTCCACCAAAATGCCTGAAAATACTCAACTTTGCTTCCAATGCTTTTCAAACCAAACTCCTTGCAAAATAACACAATTTAGTCCTAATCTCATGAAATTTGGAAGAATATATGAGCAAAATGGCCTAGTGAAAGGGGAGAAAATATAGACAATTAAGCACTTATCAAATTTTCTATTTATAGTGTACGAGTAAAGAGTAGATATTGGGTTTTACATTAATATATAGGTCTCACATGGCAGCTCAAGTCAGTCACGGCATGTGTTACGTTGATATTAAAATCATGTGTATATAGCATGTGGTTACGTAAGTGACCCGTTTTGTTGTCATCTCCCAATCTAGATAACCCGTTTCATTCTTAGCTCAAGTTCTTAACTATACTTAGGACCTAATCACCGAATTTCTTTTAAGAAAAATGCAGCCGCAGTATGAAGATTATGTTTAAGTAGACAGATTCCTTGTGTGCATTGACATTTGACCCTGTCTGTTGTGCTGAGTTATTGTAATTTACGTTCTCCCAAATATTATGTCGAACTGAAGTGTGGGGCCCTCGGGTCGGGGATTCAAGTATCCTTAACTAAGATTAATCCATAATAAGCTCAATGTACTCTAAATTAGTTGAAAGTGACAAAAAGAGAAATGTGGGTGGGATGAAACCACCACTGCACACTGGACACCTTATCCGTCGTCGTCGTCTATCCTCCGCGATCTCATTGGCCACGGTCTCGCCACGTCAGCAAACGAATCGCCATAGCTGATAGCCCCATACTTCACACTCTAGTTACTGGTTGGTGGTTAGCACCATCTCTCTCAATCACTCCGATCCACAACCACCACAGAGCCGCCGCCCATCAACCAACGATATTCCGGCGACATGGCAGCCACCGCCATGGCCTCCTCCTTCTCCACTTCCATGCAAACCCTAAAATGCACCCGCCCCAAGACCCGCCACGCCTCCGACCACCTCCTCACCCTTATTCCCATCAAAACGTCGCCGCTGCAATCGCACTTTCTCGGGATAGAACCGTGCCTGTTAACGAGCAGCAAATGGAGAGTGCACAGGCTAGCGGCCGCGGTGGCGCAAGAAGAGGCGGCTGTCACGGAGACGCCGGCCGCGCCGGAGGAAAGCGGCGGCGATGGCGATGATCAGAGTAGTGGCGTGAATTGTAAGCTCTACTTTGGGAATTTGCCGTATAATTGTGACAGTGCGCAGCTTGCTGGGATCGTTCAAGACTATGGTAGCCCTGAGCTTGTTGAGGTACTATACTCTTCCCCTTCCCCATTTTTCCTGTGTTAAAAGTACAATAAAATAAGAGAGAACATATGTCTTAAAGGTCATGAGTTAGACTAGCTAATTGGTTGAATTTAACATGATTTAGTCCATTGAGTGAATTGAAGCATGTATGCGGTGAGTTTCAAGCAACACGTGGACCGTAGTCGGAGATTCGATCGAAACCATGACCTTTGGTCTGGTTCTGATATCAAATTGAAGCATGTGCTCCATCACAACTAAAAGCCTAAGCTGACAGTTAGTGGTTATATGCTCAACAGAGTGGCTGACAGTTAGTGGTTATATGCTCAACAGAGTGACTCAATTTGTATGGTCACCATATTTTGTGTGATGTCTATAGAACTAACTGAGTTGTCTGTGTGGGTGTAATCTTGTTACAATTAACATGGATTGTTGTGATCAATTCATCAATCAATCAAGATAAACAAGAAATTAGCTGCCTTTTGCAGTAGATTAGGGTTTAATTGATTTGATTAATGGATCAGGATAATGTTGTTGTATGGAACTTCATTTAGACAATTAGACCTGCACCAAAGATATAGACACTTGGATTTGCAGTGCAAATGATACGAACTTAAGCCCTAACTACGTCACAAAAGTTTCTGTTGTTTTTGCCTTGTTCAATTCATCTCGAAGCTAATGTTCAACCATGGACTTGTGTATATATAGGTTCTGTACGATAGAGAAACTGGCAAAAGCAGAGGGTTTGCTTTCGTGACGATGAGCTGTGTTGAAGATTGCAATGCTGTCATTGAAAATCTTGACGGAAGAGTAAGAAATCCCAGATTGTGTAATCTCGAATAGGTTGATTGGAACCATTAAAAGTTAAAACTAAACTATGCTGTAATCTGGAATAGGTCGATTGGGACCGTTAAAGCTGAACTATGATGTTTCAGGTGTTTGGCGGTAGAACACTGAGGGTGAACTTCTCGGACAAGCCTAAGGCAAAGGAGCCTCTATATCCAGAAACCGAGTACAAACTTTTCGTTGGCAACTTAGCCTGGTCTGTCACATCCGAAATGCTAACAGAAACGTTTGGAGCATATGGCAGTGTGGTTGGAGCGAGGGTTCTGTATGATGGGGAGACCGGAAGGTCCCGTGGCTATGGCTTTGTTAGCTATGAAACGAGGGAGGAGATGGAAAACGCGATCACTTCTCTGAATGAAGTGGTATGACTTTTAAGCTATTTATTGTTGTCGTTTACTCGATCAACTCAAGATTTGTTCGCCAATAACTGCGTGTATTTTTGCACGATTTTCACTGTCTCAGGAGCTGGAAGGAAGGGCAATGCGAATCAGCCAAGCACAGGGCAAGAAACAGTAGGGCGAATAGAATTTTGTAAAGTTGTGAACTAAACAAAGCATGAAATTACCATTTGGTTTGCAGTATTAGTGGGAATTCTAGTGGAAAGATGACTGTTTCTTGCACAGCATCAAATAGTTGTTTGATGACCATTTGCAGGTGACTCTGTGGATTTCAACTATTTCTATTGATGCATCTAAGCAGTATTTGGAGATTTACAAGTGAGAATCTAACTCAATATGAAGAAGATGATGATGAAAACCATGTCATAAGCATTGAACTGTATCCCCGGTCCTGGGAGGCCGAGACTCGACTGAATTAGTCTTATCTTACGCCCTCCATAATAGTCCAAGATTTCCACTTTACTTGCTCCTTTACACTTCAATTTAGCTCTCCTTAGACCTTACTTTGGGCTATGACCCAACACATTATAGTTGCTCTAGTAGGGATATCGTTAACTTGGTCGACTTTTTCTTTACAACACTCGAAGATCTCTGACTCAATCGTTCAATCAACCCTCCATACAATGAGGATGGGATAGTTATGGGACAACTTCAGTCAAATTGGTTGTTGACTTCTCTTGGGAGTTGTCTATTGGCCTTACTGATCTGGTTTACCTCCCTCTAAGGCACAAGACAAGCTTTTACCCAGAGGCTATAGTGCACCTTTTTCCCGTAAATTAAAGTTATTTGAACACGACGAGCTCACTTTCTCGTAAATCAAAGTCATTTAAACACGAACTCATTATGTCAAGTCTCTAATAGTTCCATCATGAATGGGACCGACCGAATCCTAGATGTTGGGATTACAATACAAATTGAAAAAAAAAAAGTATTTCAATTTATTTTAATAATTAAAATAAAAAAAATTATTTTTCCATACTAAAATTATCACATAAATTATATATAATGCAGTATGTCACATTTATGTCGCTCAACCAGAACTTTGACATATTACACAAATCTTTAAAAAGTAAAGTTCATTAATTTTATTAGTTACCATAAACGAATTATATGAAATAATAAAAGTAAATATAACAATACTAAACAAAAAACCAATAATAAACTCTAGTATAGTAAAAGTTTAAAAAACAAAGGCTAAAAATGGACGGTCCGCATGAAACCAGAAATTAGCGATTTTTTATGTTTATTTTATATTTTGGTGTTTAGCTGCCTTTTTGATATACTCCCAAAATTGTTATTCTACGCGAAAACGCAAACAGCAAAGGAGCAGAGAGAGAGAGAGAGAGAGAGAGAGAGAGAGAGAGAGAGAGAGAAGAGAGAGAGCAGCGCAGCATAGCATAGCATTCAGCATTTTCAGCACCTGCTCTAAAACCAGTGGTCTTCGTTCTACGCCGCACTCTCACTCACAAATCCACTCTCCATTGCGCCGGCGCCGGCGTGCTGTGTGGCGGGAGACGAAGCTCCGGTCTCCGGTCGTCTTATCTCTCCAGTTGCGGAGAAATGTGAATTGGTATACGCGGTTTCGGGAATCGTTTTTTGTTTTTGTCTGCTCTCCAGATCTCGCCCCTGGCATTTCTAGATCTAGGGTTTTGGAGTCCCCCGCTATGGCCACGCCGTTTTCCTTGCCCGTCACCGCCGCTCAGGTCCGCCCGCCCTATCTCTCGTCTTAATTTGTCTTCGCGGCGTTGCTATTAGCTAGTCTGATGTGTGCGGATTAGTGTGTTTATATCTCGGAATATCCGTGCGCTACTCTCTCAAGTACTGAGTGAGTAGGTCCAGTAGGATGTTATGTATGTGTGCAATTCGATATTTCAGTGGCGGATATGTGTGTTTTATGCGTGGTTAGAATTGGTTAATTAGTGTGTTGTTTGAGTAAGTGTTGTTCTTTGTATGTGGCATTGAAGATGATAACAGAGTAATGCATTGGAGCTTTTGTTCTTTTCTGTTTGATATAAGGGTTTGTTTGGTTTTATTGGCTAGGTTAAGTGATTTGTGTCTTGTTTTTGAGGATATCAGGTTGGTTCCTACTTCGTAGGACAGTACTATCAGGTACTACAACAGCAGCCCGAGTTTGTTTACCAGTTCTACAGTGATGCTAGCACCATGATTCGGATTGATGCCAATGCCAGGGAGACTGCCTCTGGGATGCTGGTAATGCCTTTGACTGTTTATTATTTCATCTGTTTGGTAGGGTTTGGACTTTGCAGAAAGAATAGTCTTAGTGAATTAGTTGTGAATGAAAAGTTTTAGTTTTTGATGGTTCAGTTAGTTAAATATTCACTTGTGAGCTGACGGTGTAGTTGCCAATGGTTTGGCATAGAAAGGCTAGTTTTTTTATTAGGGATTCGACAAAAGAAGCTAAAGAGCATGGAACAAATTGGAGAGACACCTCTTTCAGTTGCCTCTGTTTACTTCTTCAGTTAAAATGGATCATATTGGAACTAGATATGTTTCATTTTCAGTTCATATGTTCCAGTAAAAACTAGATTTGATCATTACCCCTCATACTTCACTAGTTCAGTGTTGCACTTCCTTGCAAACCTAAATGGACTTGATATAAATGTTTTCCAAACCCAAACTAGCTGAGTCTAGATTTTATTTTTTGCAGAACTAGGATTAGATCCAGATCTAATAGGTTATCAGACTCTAGATGAGTAGCGAGGGAACTGGTAATACTCTAATAAAAATGGGATTTGAATTTAGGATCTTCTTAAGGAGCTTCTGTTTAATAATTTCAAATTAGTGTGGTTCCTTATTTATTTTTGCTGATTGATTGTTACTCAATTTTCTGTTTATATAGTCTTTACAAAGTCACCCCTTACATTCATACTTGCAGCAAATCCACACGGTTATCATGTCACTCCATTTTACTGGTATAGAGATCAAGACAGCACATTCCTTAGATTCATGGAATGGTGGTGTTCTAGTCATGGTTTCAGGTTCTGTCCATGCAAAGGATTTTAATGGGAGAAGGAAGTTTGTGCAGACCTTTTTCCTTGCACCCCAGGAGAAAGGTTACTTTATTTTCAATGATATCTTTCACTTTGTTGAAGAAGAAAGGATAATCCAACATCACGTTGCCTATTTAAGTCAGGCCAATCTTGATACCAAGCTGAATACGTCAGCTACATTTCGTGATCAAGGTACGACTTTTAGCCTTTCATTTATCTTATCTGATAGAATACAATGCTCCATAACCTATATTAGTTTCCTTCATGTATTCGTGTCGAAGTTTTGATGCTTTTTACATATTATTGACACTCAGTATGAGAGAATCTCTCAGAAATTATAGTTCTCTGCGAGTATGCTAGAAAATAGGTTGCTTCTGCAATACCTTGCCAATAATGCTGAATTGCTGAAAGTCTATTCTCCAGTTTTAAGATTAAACATTAATTCTGCAGTATCCAACTACTTGCTGGGTGGAGAAATCCAGGCAAGGGATTTTGTGCCTCCTGCAAAGATTGAAGAAAATGGACCAGCGAATGACTACCACTTTGCGGAGGAGCAGCTACAGCAAGTCTCTGAAGCTGAAAAGATCCCTGAGGATAATTTTGCTGTGCAGTCAAATGGTTCACTTCAGAGTACAATGAACCATGCACAGGACCATTTATCTGCTACAATTGAGGAACCAATTGCTGAACCCCAGAAACACACTTATGCTTCCATTGTATGTATTTTCCTTATGTTTTCTTTTGCCTTAAATTCCAAAAGAATGGTTGATCCTGTGATACTGAAACTTTTCTTTTTTTCTGTTTGGTAACCTTTGAAAGTTACAGGTTGCTAAAGCACCATCTGTGCAAGCTGTACCCGTGCAGGCCTCTAACAAACCTGCACCTCCTTCATCTGAGTGGCAAGATGTACCAGATCCTCCTAGTCAGCCAGCTTGTGTGCCATCCAACTCTGTTGAGAGGTCTGGGGCAGAAGTGGTTGAAGAATATCCAGCTGTGGAAGATGAAAGTTAGTATAGCCTTCTATTTTGTTATGAAGCATCCTTAACCACCAGTTAGCGTACTTTCTTTATGCACATAAACATGTCTGTTTGTATTTCAACAGATAAACTCAAGTAACTTATTATGCGCGTATTTCTTTCCTTTCTTATAGTGGAGGTGAAGTCAGTGTATGTGAGAAACGTACCGACAACAATGGATCCTTCCGAAATTGAGGAGGAATTTACAAAGTTTGGTAAACTAAAGCCTGATGGTGTGGCCATCAGAACGCGGAAGGTTTGTTCTTTTATATATTTTCATGCCTTAACCTTCAAGGTTTTATTGTTATTGCTACTACTACTTTTTGGGTCTTAAAAAGCATACTGATTTTGGCATATGTGCATGAAACTGATGCAGGATTTTGATGTATGCTATGCATTCGTTGAATTTGAAGATGTCTCGAGTGTGCAAAATGCAATTAAGGTTTGACCTTGCATTATTGAATGTGTTGATAACATATTTTATACTGGACTAGAGTGCATGTGAAGTAATGAAATAATATCTTTAATTTATTTCACAACTAATTAATATAATATATTCCTCCCCACTGTCTTTACACTAATTGCATTCTTTATTTTATATAAATTTTAGCTTTGATGCCATTGTTAAAACAATTGTATGTCTGAAGAGTGAAGATAGCATGGTTGCTTATTTCTTATTTTAATTGCCTCATTAAAATATGCTTCAGGCATCTTTTGTTGAGATTGGTGGACACCAGTTATACATTGAAGGAAGAAGACCGAACAGAAACAACTTGTATCGCGGAAGTATGTACTTTTCTTCCATGTAGACCTCAAATTTGCAAACTTAAGTTCTCCATCTTTCTTGCTTTATTTTATTTATTTTTAATCTCTGCTAGATCTTTTTATTAGGAATTATTCTTCCCTCCCCCACCTACCCACTCAACCCCCCCCCCCCCCCCCCATCATCATCACACACTGAAAAGGGCTAAATCCCCAATCACCACCAAGGTTCAATGTTGCAGAAGGCGTTAGTCGGGCGCCTAGCACACCTAGGTGGGCGAGTAATTATTTAAAAAAAAAAAAAGAGAAAAGGCAGTAGGCTATGAATTGGTAGACTGTTATAATCCCCAAACTAGTCAACTACATACGTTAGACGGTTAGTTTAGTACCTGGCTGGAGGAATATGGAAGAGGAGCATCGGAGTAGGTGACAACGTACAAGTGAGGGAATTAAAGAAAAAAGCCATTCGGCAAAGTTGGGCGCGGAGGGCGCCTAGTTGGCCGGCCGACTAAAAGCTGCCTAGGGGCGGCCACCTAGGCCCATTTTTACAACACTGCCAAAGTTATTGCCCTCAAACCTCTAATGCCAGTATTACGATTTGTAACTTGACAGTTGATACATGACAACCCTTTTGCTAATGACTTTTTGTGGTTAAGTCTTCTCCGTGGATGGCTTGATACTTCACTGGATGTTTTATTGTTTTAGGCACATTCAATTTCGGATTTTACAACTGGCTTTCTCATCACATGAAAACATCTGATGTTCAAGACGTTTATGTATGTTACAACAGGAGGACGCGGTAGAGGCAAGGTCAATTACCAGATGGACGGAAGGGGGTTGCGCTTTGGTGGCCGTGGTTTTGTCAGGGGAAACGGTCAAGATGGAGGTGATCGCGACTACAGAACTTCATCTAGAGGAAACGGTTTCTACAGGCAAGCTCCCCGCCTTTCTGGCAATCAATACGGGTCGAGAAATGGACACATCGTATCAGAATAATAATACAGTTAAGTTTACGCTTACTACGATGCAAGTGGCTTCAGAACACTAATTCAACTACATAGCTTCCATAATCATCAGTATATGTTGAGCACACAATTTATTTATTAGATATGATGCTGAAAGGAATCTTTCCAACATCTTTTTCTGGGCAATTTTAGATTATTTATTTTAGCTTACATAAACAGACTTGTGGCACTGAATTCTGGCTTTTACAATATTTTCTATAAATCCCAATATCCAATAGATAATATATCATTAATTTCTGAAACTTTATGGTAAAAAGAGGGTACTGCATACATCTACTGCCAAATTCATGTTTCACAAGAAGGCAATACATTCAGATTATTGATTGCAGCTTTACCTGCTATACAACACAACATACATTTTCAACATTGTATCTGGATTGTGAAAAACATTTTAATTCGCTACGTCGCCTTAGATCAGTGGCATTCCATTGTCATTCTGATGCAGCATCTTCGTCGTCTTCCTCTGTTTGCCATAGAAAACGAGCATATGCTGCAAGCACATTGCTGAAAACAAACAGGGACAAAAGAAATCAAATGTAAATTGCTAACCTTTTCCTAATACCAGGGCCCCCTTGGAATAGGCAAGGGTAACAGATTGTTTCTGGGAATTCTATTTCATTCCTACAAATGTCTATATTTTGTATATTTAATCCACCATATGACAGGGGAATGGATTGTGAATACCTATCTTCTGGAGAAGCTTGAAGTGCTCTCTTGAAGTAGGATGATGCTTTATCTTTGTCGTGACGGAGTTGCCAGATGAAATTTGCGTATTCCGAAATGATTTCTCCATCACTATGGTGGTCAGCTAGAATTGTGCTCGAATAATGTTCATCTCCCTGTAGCTCTTCGTTGGACTGCAAATCAAAATAACATGCCCAGTTAAGAAAATTCTAGAGTTGAGAAGCAATTTATGGTTAAGCATTTGCAGGAAACCTGATCATCACCATCATCAATCTCCCATAGAAAACTAGCATATGCTCCAAGAACATGGCTGAAAAAGGGGACGCAAATTGTCAGGCACAACTCGTGAAGATGGGAAGTATAAAAGAACGAGAGATATCAATCTTGCTATGAGTAACTATGAGGGGAACTGTAAAAAGTTCACTAGACCGCTAGACCTACAAGAAAAAAATTCATTTTTGGGTTGTCACCGGGAAATCAAGATATGGGTCCATAAATCAGGATGCTTCATAGAATTCAAAGCAACAAATCTAATCCTAGGTAACCCCGAGATTGTGGCAGAGTAGCAAATTTGATGACAAAACTCTAGATTCAACTTCGAGGCAAGCTCACCTTATGTTCTCAATGCAAAATCAAATCTTTGAAACCGAATAAACTAGAATACAATATTGGAAATCAAGTGATGACCATCCAAGGCTGTCATAACAGAGTAAAATGCACAAGGAATTACCTATCTTGAGGAGCAGCAAGAGCTGCACGCTTAAAGTAACTATAGGCTCGATCTTTATCATGATAGAGCTCCCATACCAATTTAGCATATTGCATTAATATATCACCGTCTTTGGGATCAGCTAGGGTGGCAAGAAAGTAGTGTTCCTCAGCTCCTGATAGATCGCCCTTTGCCTGTAGCCAAAGATACATGGTAAAACAACATTAACAATGAATAAAAACCATACATCCCAGGATAATTGCAAACACCAAGTAGCAAGAACATTGTAGCATTGCACAAGCCTTTTCCAGCTGACTCACTATTAGGTTTGCCATAATGCTATTACACATGTATAGAATGGTTAAATGTTGGTGTCACATCATCCAATTTTTACAGTTATTCTTAAACTGAGATAGAGGAGTTTAGGCCTCTAAGGTGTTTGGAGAGCTGAGACACTCCTATATCTCAAAAACAATTAACTTGGTCAGTTGGCTTGGTAACCACAAGTTCCACGTTCAAGCTAACTACTAGATTAGGCCTTCTTGTTTTGAGCGGGTCAACTATGTGCAACCCAAACTAGTTTACTGATCTTTTGCTAGCTATGGGCAACCTAGACTGGTGTACTGATCTTTTGCCAGTTATGGACAACCCAGTCTGGTTTGCCAGTTATGGACAACCCAGTCTGGTTTGCCAGTTATGGACAACCCAGTCTGGTTTAATCGTCTTTTGCTAGCTATGGGCAACCCAGACTGATTTACTGATCTTTTGCCAACTATGGGCAAACCCAGACGGGTGATCTTTTGCCAACTATGGCAACCCAAACTGGTTTACTGATCTTTTGCTAGCTATGGGCAACCTAGACTGGTTTACTGATCTTTTGCCAACTATGGGCAACCCAAACTGGTTTACTCATCTTTTGCTAGCTATGGGCACTGGTTTACTGATCTTTTGCCGACTAGGATTATAAGGCGAGTTATCCAAGATGGTAGTGATTGCGGCTTTCACTCGTGTGGTGATCTTTTGCCGACTAGGATTATAACTTGTCCATATTAGTAGTGTGGTAAAACTATAAACTTCTTTTAGCAATGCATAGAATAGGATCCATGATGCAACCAAAACATAATTTAAGAAGATAATAATAAGGCAAGCTTTGTAAATGGGAAGGAAAGAAGAATGACCTGCAAAAGCTGAGCATATTTCCTCAGAAACAAAGGGTTGGAAGGGTTCTCTTCCACCATCATCTTACAGTAATTCTCATCTCCATCAATTCCCAAACCCAAATCCTTAAACCCATTCAAGCCTTCATCTTTCTCCTCATTCTCCCCTTCACCATCCTTTTCATCAATCAAACCCATTCCCTTGCCAAAGCTGAATTCTCCGCCGCTATCCATGGCTTCTGCAATCGAATCTCCATTCCTGATCTCTCCCGGGAGCCCCTCGTCCGAATTGTAAATCGCAAATGACGCTTCTGTATGCAACATTTCTCTCCACTCTTCTGTGTAAAGATCCGGAGAACACTTATGGGCTATGGTGTTATTCCCTTCAATCGAGCTCTTTGGAAAATCTTCTGGATTCAATTCAGAAGACCCAGAATTGAAGGATAGATCTTAGATGTTGGGCGCCATGAAAGATCGAGTCTTTTATGAGATTAGTGTCCAATTCTTTGTTGGGACTATCCAAGAAAACAAAGGATTTCAGCAAGTGGTGGTGTAGATACTGTAGATGAGCTTCAATTTGCAGTATCCTATTTGGATTTGAGTTCCTCTAATGTGTTGTTCTTATTTTATTTTATTTTCTTTCATTTCTCAAAATTCCTTCTAGTTGTCTTGTCCACAAAAAACGAAATTGTCCCGTCTCTCGGATCCATACCCGGACTCGACAAGAACTCTTCTAGTTTTCTCTTGATATCGAATATCGTATAAAAATTTATCATTTTTCTAATGAAATATTTGTTCGATTACATTATTTTAGATTATTAGATATAGAGAAAATAACATTTATAGTTCCTTAATTATACTGTAAAATGACTTTTTTATTTTGCTAAGATTAGATTAAACAAAAAGTCACTTTATAAACAATTAGAAGACTTTAAGCACCTTGTATTCAGATGTCACATTTATCCCCTTGATGGAAGATCATAGAATCGAACTTATCGGTGATGAAGTATTGACTCTTTGGGCTACTATTTTCCCTTATAATTGCACAAAATTAAAACGTGCATTATAAACTCAACAACTTCATAATTGATAAACAGACTATTGAATTGATTCAATTACAAAATTTGTAACTTATGTAGTTACACTATATTAAAGAGCTTTAAATTTAATTTTCTTAGAAATAAAAATTTGTAAGTACATTGTGCTTAGATGACATGTAGTGACCTTTCTTATATGGGAGGTTATGAGATTAAGCCTTAGTGGATGCGCTTAAATGTTAATTTTCTTTAAAATAAAAATTTGGAAGTACCATTGAGACAAATTCAGATTAACTTTGACCACTCAACTAAAAAATCTTCAATAAATTTTTAAATGTTTTTTTTTTTTTTTTTTTGGGTGTTACAAGTATAAATTTTACCATCTTAGTTAGTTGATGAAGAAATCACATGCTATAGAAAATAAATTAAAGGGATTGAGATCTACGTCAATACGTGATGCATGTGACTGCCTACCTTTCCCTTCTTTACAATCAATCAACCATACATCATATCATTTTCTGCAAATTATTTGCCAATTGCATTAATATACACCTTATAATGGTTGTATTCTTTTACAACCACAAAATTCAACTATTTCTTTTAATGTGATAATGAATGGTCAAGTTGGTAGAACATAATTCTTATGTTTGAAGATTATGAGTTTAATTCTTATCAACATTCTCTCACAGTTAAACCTATTGAACATGATCTTTTTAGTGAGATGCAATTTATCTTTTACAGGGCGTTTGGTTGGAGGGATTTTAAATTCCCTTCCCACTTAATTCCCACATAATTCCAAAGGCCATTAAATTCCGTAGTTTGGTTGGAGGGAATTGCAATTCCCCCATTTTCATGGAATTAAAATCCCATGTCCCCCCTGGTATTTTAATTCCTGGGAAAAAAAGATAGTGATGAGTCAAAATTACCCCTTCCTTTTTTAACCTAAAATTAATGTCTAACAACAATAATGGACATTTTTGACTTTATACTACTTATTCACTTTCAATTCCCATGTATACCAAACATTGGAATTGAAATTCCCAGTAATTCTATTCCTGTCAACCAAACACTGGAATTTAAATTCCCACTTTATTCCCAGCAATTCAACTCGCATGGAATTACAATTCCTTTCCCACATAATTCCCCCCTCCAACCAAACGCCCTGTTATGTGTGAGTTGGTGGCTATTAACGGCTACAGGTTTTCCTGGTCACAAAAAATAAATAAAACAAATTATAAAGTTATTGCCACTTGTTGTTACATAATATAAAATTTCACCATGGTTGTATTAATAACTAATTAACATGAATTGAGTTATCATTATCTTGGAAAACAGTCAAATTAGTTTCTTAATTACCAGAATTAGGCGATATCATATCGCCCTTAATTGTGCACCAAGGTGACGTTGAAGATCTCAGTGATAGCTAGAGTGTGTGTTTGACGTGTTTTAAATTCTCGTGACACGTTTAACATTAGTAACAATAAAATGTATGGAATTTAAGATGAAATCAATTGTTGTTATTATTAAAAGAGACTGTAATCAAAACTGTGAGGATCTTAGCTTGTATATATTTGGGGGTGACAACATCGCCCTTTCTCAACTCTTCCCATTGACTCAATATTCGAATGACATAACTATGCTCTTCTTGAGTCAAGAGTTTGTCCACTGTATCCTTAAATATGTAAATATGATTAGTTAATTCATATACTTATCCTACAACAAAAAATTAAAATTATTTTTGTTAATTATATACAAATAATTTGTGATAACAAATGTTGGGAGTTTTAATACTATAATAATGATCCTGTGAACATAATAAGATGAAGAGGGAACAATGGAATGGAGAGAAGAAGTGATAGTGGTCGACAAAATTATGTACCCAACTTATTCTTTCTGCTGCTAAATCATGACCAATATCCTCCTTTCTTGCATGCATTCTGTCCTTTTACAGATAAAATGGTCTTCCGTACACTCTTCCCTATTATTGTTTTTTTTTTTTTTTTTTTTTTTTTTTTTTTTTTTTTTTTTAATTGCCAACAAATTAAAATAGCCATTCTTATTGGGGATAAAGAAAAATAATAGTACGTATTATTGTATCATTGTGAGGTAGTCATAATTTAGTTTTAGTTTAGGTCTAAACAATTAGGATCATTATATTCTTGCTCTAAATTATTGAACTAGTTTAGAGTAAGTCATACTTGAATTGTGACTAGCGATATCATAAGCTTTCGTTGATTGAACTTATAAGTTAGCAAAAACTGTTTATTTTTGTTGAAAATTATTTTAATTTGATAATTAATCACTGATCGTCATTCGTGATGGGTGGTTTGTAAGACCAACAAAGAGTCATCATATTATCATTTGCAGGTGGAGATTAATTAAAAGTTAAAACTACAATTTTGAGGTGCATTAGAATTTAAAGATTGCACATTGATACAAATTAGACTCTAATTACGTTCTTTCAAAATGTTTAAACTTCAAAGTGTCAACTTTGATATTAAATGACGAACGGAGTCTTAATTAATTACACCACAAAAAGTTAATTTACTGTAATTTTAATTCAAATCTTATATAACCTAAATTTTGTCAATTTAATTCAAGTCTTATATAACCTAAATTTTGTCACTGTCATTGCGAGACTCATCCCACACCAATCTCTCAAGAATTTTCACTGTCCCTAGTTAAGAGCGTAGTGCTCACAACAAAATTAATAATTTCATATCTGTTCTTGGAATCAAACTTATATGTTATGATTAACTCTGCACCTTAATTATATTATATTATGACTAAGTCTTTTTAAATTAATGATCGAAGAGGTTAAACTATTATATTCTCCGGGCATATTAAATTAAAAATTAGAAGAGAGAGAGTTGAAGGGCGGTGAAGCGGTGGCAGAATAGAAGGAGGGCAGCCGCTAGGGTGTCGGCCATGGTGACTTTCCGGTCCATGTTTGTCTACTTGTCCCTCAATGCGACAACCTTTTCCCTTTTCGGATCTCACTTTAGATTTTTATCCGTTTCCCAATGGACCCATCCCTACTTTCCACCCAACTTTTGCTTTTTATTTTATTCTTTTACACTTTAATTAATTAATAATAAAGATGTGTGTAATTCACATATAGGGTTTACGATACGAGTCTTATATGTTAAAGATAATAGGTGTTGGAGTAGTAGAATGAAACAAGTGGAGCAAAGTAAAACGAAACTGAAAACATCAATTTTTGGGATTCTTATTCTTATTCAAATTGGTATCGTTGAGTGGGTTGAAATGCATGAGCGTTAGTACACTAGATGAGTAAATTTATAAATGTGTTATAAGTTAGGATTACATATAATTGAAATATAAATATAATACATGCTACTTTGAATATATTATGATTATAATTAATAGTTTTTTTTTTTTTTTTTTTTTTTTTTTTTTTTTTTTGGATTTCTTGGATCTATATAGCTAGGGCAGTAGCAAGTAGGCATCTGATCTGTTTTGTGGTCTGAGCTTTGAAAAACAAGAGATTTTTTGTGCTTATTGTCTTGTAAATAATAGACAAGAATATCTGGAAAGAGAGGAGATCCAGCAGGCATGCATGGAGAAGCCAAAAACACTAGAATTTGCATGCCGCCTTTACTTGTAGAAAGACTAAACCTATTCTTTTTCTCTATTTATGATAAAGCTAAGTTAGTACACTAAATAATCTTGATTAAGCATGTGTTAATCTTTATGTTGTCTTGTAAATGACAACATTAATCAAGTCACATCATCCTATGCTATAGCCAGCTGGGCTATTTTCTTTGGCTTTTAATTTGCTTAAGCATGCCTCATTCTCGCCCTCAAAAGGTGAAGTTTTTCGTTTCAGGACCTTCATATTTTGACCAGACAAAGATTATGAAGAAATAATAATGGTAACTTAATAACTTATTAGATGGGAGGACCAGTATCTAGAGTCTACAAAGAGTTGATCACATTGAAAAGGGCCGGGTTTAGGAATGTTGTATGAAACATTGTTGTAAAGCAAGCAGCTAGCTAGACACCTAAGACTTAGGGTGTTTTCCTAGGTAGGCATGATCATTGTCGGGGAAAACCATTATTATATACTGTCCAAACTTTGTTAAATACTCGAATATGAAGTTGATATGATGATATTTTTTCCTTTAAACACCCAGACCAACATTCTCATTTTTCTAATATATTTTAATTTTCTCTTTAAAAAATGAATATATATATTTCTCTGATTTATATATTTATTTCTTGGGGGCATTACAATTATATAAGAGTGCATGAATATGCATTGAATGGAAAAAGATGTTGAAGGCATAAATAATAAATTTTAAAAATGATATTTTTACCTATAAAAGGGGAATAAAATGGAGTCTCTTCCATTACAGCTTAACTAATGAGATAGTGTTTTGCCACTCTATGATTAGTGTCGATGTATGGTCATAGTTGTCTGGTTAAAGAAACACGTATTCAGACAAAACTATACAGTAGTTTATAATTTTATTATTGATATTGTAGAATTTTTATGAAAGAAAATTATTTGGGTTATATAAAAGTCTTGCTAATTACATTCTCATTTTATTATCAATAAAACAAATTAATTGTCTTGTTGGGGTAATTTAAATGGTCGACCAATCAACATTTAGTCTTGTTTCTCGCATTAAAAATTTAAGGAGTCACAGTAATGAAGATATTTTATGCGTAAATTAAAAGTGTACAAATAACTAGAAAACTAGGTTATAAATAAAGGTAAATTAATTTAATTTGGTGAATTAAGGTAGCTAGCTGTCAGATCCATCATGCATGGAAGTTAGAATCATTAGTTTGGAACCAAGATGGTCAACCATATGTATAAAGGGGCTTTTATCTTGCTTCAAAGAAGAATGACAAAACCCAGTGGAAGATTTCTAGCATTCTTTGTGTCCAACAAAAGTTTTCAAAACGAATTTGATTTTACTATTCTTTGTGTCTCATCTTTTTACTAACTACGGAGTACTTGTCTACTACTTGTGCTAGAGAATGAAAAACAAAAATGTAATTTAATTTTCTTAAAATGTCTCAAATTTAAATTCTTGTAGTATGTGTATAGAGAACATACGTAATATCAAACTCGTAAAAATCTAGTGTTGTTAAAATTAGACCAGATAGGCAGACAAGTTAAGGTTAAATACAAATTTTCAATCAAATGAGACCCTTAGGAGAATTGTACCCTAAATGGAGTCGCATTGATTTTTGGTTGGATTAGTTTCATCCGATGCGAGTACTATTGTAATTTGTAAACATAAAAAATAAAAAAAAATAAGATCGAATAATTTGACTATAATTATATAATATAATACATCTGATTTTTTACCCGTATACTCTCTAATGTGACAATTGATCATTAGTCTCTATTATCTAAACTTCTAAAGTTATGATTAATAATGCTATATTAAAACACAATCATCCACTACTATGCAATATGATTCTACTTTCTTAACCAAAAATAGAAATCTCATAAATAAATAGTTAGAATAGTATAATAAGATGATGGCATAAAAACAAGAAAGTTGCTGCAAATGAGAGGCAAAGAAGCTTGAGGGTGAAGTTTCCCAAAGCTGAAAGACAGTGGATGGCGCACTAGCCGACATGTGGGTCCCAGCGCCATCACCACCTCCACCATCAAGGATCCTTCCCCTCCATGCTCGTCTCCAAGTTCTTCTTTTTTTAGGTCCCAACAAAGCCGTTAGCACACTCTCCTTCTCTCCTCATTATCTCACCTTAATCACTCTACTTTTCTGTTTAATCTCAGATTATAATTTTTGGAGTAACCATTCTTGTTCTGTCATGGGTAATGAGGCAGAGCTTGAGCTGGGGTTGGGGCTGAGCCTGGGAAGTGGGGTGGGGAAAATCAAGAAATCATCAACTAGGGGGTGGGGTGACTGTGGTAGAATTTTGACAGCTAAAGATTTCCCTAATGGCTTTTCAAGTGGAAATGGAAGGGCTAATAATGCTGCAGTTTCTGGCACTAAAAGAGCTGCAGATTCTTATGCTGGCTCTCCTCCTTCTGGTGTTAGGTGATTATAATCTTTCCCCTCATCATTTTGCTTCATTAGATTATAAATTTCATTGTTACCCAATTGTCAAAATCACAACTTTAACATGAATTGTGTACCATGGACCTTGTGGTCTAATGGTATCAAGTTGCTCCCTCTGTGGGGGAGGTTGTGGATTCAAGCCTCGGGGGAAGTTTGTGCGGTTACTACATTGTAATAGAGTCAATAGTATTAAAAAAAACATGAATTGTGTGAGAAATGAATCTCTGTCAAGTTGATTTGGTAACCACAAGGTTACAAGTTCTACTCTCAGCGAAAACAACTTATTAGCATAGTCTGAACCAAACAGCTATATATATGGACAACCTAGACTGGTTTATCACAAAGTGACGTTTACCCAGTGCACACTCTGTTGTAGTGGTTGTGGGTTTTCATGGTGATTAAAAATAAAATAAAAATGAATCATTTTGTTGCCCATATATGGTCCAAACATGAAATCTTGACAAAGTTCACTCCTCTGTAATTTATGATGATTCAACTTTAATGGTGAGAGAACATTTCTGGGTAACCAAGATTATAACAACAATTTGTCATTTGCATAGCTTGTTGATGTTGCACTGATATGATGGTGATTTGTGAACAGCAGCCAGGTGGTGGGGTGGCCACCCATAAGGGCTTACAGGATGAACAGCTTGGTTAACAATCAAGCAAAAGTTCCAAATGCTGA
The DNA here is from genome assembly GCF_001879475.1 of Ipomoea nil. Lineage (NCBI taxonomy): Eukaryota > Viridiplantae > Streptophyta > Magnoliopsida > Solanales > Convolvulaceae > Ipomoea > Ipomoea nil. Next base: position 7,456,030 of record NW_017617116.1, read on the forward strand.
ACAGGATAAGGGAGTTGGGGGTGAGAACAAAGAGATCTCAAAGAAGAAAATGAACCATGGAAATTACAAGGATGATGCAACAAGTAGCAGCAAAGAAACTGGGCATCTTGGGTTTGTGAAGGTGAATATGGATGGAGTCCCAATTGGGAGAAAGGTGGATCTGAATGCTCATTCTTCCTATGAAAATCTTGCCAAAACCTTGGAGGATATGTTCTTCAAGTCCACAACAAAAACCATCAAGTCTATCTGCAGTAAGTTCTCTAGTTATAACTGGCAGCACTCTGTTTGAGATATTAGGAACAGCAAATTCGCCTCGGGTAGCTTGCCCTAGGGTCCCCACAATCTGGCCCGACAGAATTTGTGGAGATGTTAAATCACAGTGATTTAGCGGGCCCATTAGATGGAAGGACCAGGAGTCCAGGACCAATGCCTGATGCCCTGGCTGCCAGGGCTCAATCCTATGTCCTTGCCCACAATCTGCTACCCAGGAACCAACTAAGTTATCCATGCAAGCATCGAGTTTATATAGAGAGAGCACTAGCATTTGGGGAACTTTGATCTGTTATGACTGAACCATCATGGTTTGCTGTTATTGGTTTTCTAATGCTTGAGATATACTGTCCTTTTTGTATGGTTTAGGTAGGGAAAAGCAGCAAGAAATGGCACCCTTTAAGCTTCTGGATGGATCATCTGAGTTTGTACTAACATATGAGGATAAAGAAGGAGACTGGATGCTTGTGGGAGATGTTCCATGGAGGTATGCAATTGTACCTACCCCCACATTTTTCAATTTCTCATGCCATATCAAACATATAGATGAATGGACTGTGAAGAGGATATAAATCTCTCAAGTATCTTACACTATTCCCCTTGCATTTTAGGATGTTTCTCAGCACTGTGAAGAGGCTAAGAATCATGAGGACTTCTGAGGCGAATGGACTAGGTATGTATTGCCATATGTTGTCAATGTTTTTCAGGCATTATTTGCTATCTTTCACTTACGAATCGAGATTTTTCAGCTCCAAGTGTTCAAGAAAGACATGACAGACGCAAAGGGAAGCCGATCTAGCTTCATTCCTGCACTCTAAGGAGACGATTCACAAAAGCTTGGAAAACTGAAAGTATGTAGAAGGACAGTAGAACAAGAAACAAAGGCATTATACATATTAATTAAGATCAGTCTTTTGTTGTTGTGGTTTGTGGTTGCATCTTTATGTTTTGCACCCATTTTCCAGTTTATTATTAATATTATATTATTATACCACCCCTTTATGTAAGCTGGGTTAAACTAGTAGTCTTCTAGCTAGACCAGCACCCTTATACAGTTGACAAGAAATATTTGGCAAATCTTACTTTCTCATAGTGTAAATATGAGAAAATTTTTGCACCCTACAGTGTTGTGATTTGAAATGTTTGTTCTGATGAAGACATTGAAGTGGAATCAATGTAGTATTATTATTATTAGTGCACAATTAAATGTATTAACTTTTTTTTTAGTGACAAGGGAGATCAGACCCACAACAACTACATACTCAAGGGTGTGTACTGGAAAAACTCGGCATCCTGACCTAGCCGTTAAAGGATCAGAATGTGGTAAACGATCCTAGGTTGTTGATATATACATGCATTAACTTTGGGTCTAGTAATATTGGCATTCACTTCACCTAGAGTATAGTATAATGATGAATGAAAGGAAACAATTATACAGACAACAGTAAGACAAAACCAGGTATATATATATAGGCTGCAAAACAACCAAAGTGAAGTAAAATCAACTGCAATTATATGTTGCAACACAAAGGTTGTTGTTGGATAGAGACATGAACAGATAAGTGGTGGATTAGCAGAAACTATCAGAGATGAGATAAATATATATATATATATATATAATCAAGCTAAGAGCCAAAAGTTTTTCTGTGTTTTGGTATTAAGAATATATCCTGCATTTTGGCCTTTTCTCTGCACTCCAACGCAGGTGCACTTGCTGTTCTCGATCAAATATTCTGCAGTGTCTAGTCCCCTTAACGATCCACTTCTCTTGTGCCTGTCACAACACGTAATCAGATGTCAAGATCAATAAATACTTGAATTGAAATCATCATAATCATTTAAAAAAGGAATAGAAAGAATAGAGAAAAAAAGCAAATTAAAGCATGCATGCTCACCCTAGGATAGCATTTGATAGAGTCCTCTTTTGGCCTACAATAAGAAGGTCAATCCCAAGCGTGGCGCAATGGGAAAGAATGATCGGAGCTTTATCCTTCCCATCCATTATGGCCACCCGCTCCGTCTGCACACTACTTTTCGGCTGCGCAATCTCGCATGCACGCTTCAACGCTTCCAAAAACTCCATCTCTCCGCCGCCGCCGCCGCCGGCGTAACCGAGGGAGGCGGCGCCGTTGCCGAGGCCTTCTGAGCTCGGCGAGGAGGCGACCTTGGACGAAGACGGCAACGACGGCCATTTAAACAACGACCCAATCGGGTTTTTCCACGCGTTTGGATTCTCAACGTGGAGGAGAATAATGGTATCGGTTTCCAGGATTGCATGGGATAGGGCGTATTCCAGGGCCGCCGCCGACTCCCGGGTCGGATCCGCCACCACCATCACCTTACGTTTCTGATGAGCGGCGACGCCTTCCATATATGATGATCTTACCGTGCCACCATCTACGCCGTCGTCGTCAATCTCCGTCCCAGCCGGCCGGAAGAAACCACCGCCTCCTCCACTTTTGATTCCTTCCTAAATGGTAGGACGGACCAAAAGGGTGTAATGTAACCTTGCGTGGGAGAGTTTACATAAATTTGAGGTTGTCATTTTCTTTGACTTTTCATTTGTGATTCGTGAATCTTAAGGTTACTTGTCGGGGATAATTTCACTCACCCCCAACTTTCTAACAATAACATTTTAACCCCTATGTTTTAACATATGATTGTGACTACTACAAAAAAAAAAAAAAAGAGTATATAAATGTGATTTTTCGTCACTAATTTTTTTTTTTTTAAATGGTAGTGTATGGTTAAAATGACAATCAATTTTAGCAAAACAGTTTATCTAGTTTTGAGTCATTTAATTATCATGAAAGTATTGGATTGAGGTCTTGGTTTCAACTTTCAAACAAGTGGACTTAGAAAGTGGTTCTTTGATGGTGATTAGTAATGTATGTTAGTTACTAACCTTTTAAGTTAGGGTTACGTAGAGTTAGAGATAAACAATTTTATATACATGTTTTTTAAACCAAACGAAGCAAATTGCATTAACACTAGATGAATACTAATTATGACCATCTCTCCTTATAGTCTCTATTTAATTTGTTTCTCAAACAAATAATAGAATCTACAAGATTTGAAGATATGCCATCTGCAACTGACCAGCAGTCACCAAATATTACACAATCATAGTACAATTCAAAATCCAAAACAACCTAGTAATAATGCATTTGAACATAACCTTTCAAGTGGTTCAAAAAATTGAACTTTAATTTATTTAAAACGAAAAGTATTATTCCTCAATTTGGGATCAAATAAATATGTGCCCTCCAATTACGTTCAATAAGATAAGAGGCAACTTGGCCGGCATGCATACTTGTTTGATCATCAGGTCATCACCTACATCACATGATGGTGCAAGCACCAAGAGTACTGGCAATTGTCAGAACCGCAGCGCCGACGTTGAGTATTGCCTGTCCTACCCTCAATGCACCCACCACTCTATCATCACGCGGATTCTACACCACAATATATAATTAAGCCTCCATTAACTTTAACAAGTAAACAAACAAAACAACAAACAACGAGAGGCTCAAGCTATTCACTTTGAAACTATAATGTTATAAATTTAAATCTCAATGAGAGCGATTTATTGACATTTTTAATTTGAGTTGGTCAGTTTAGAACCATAAAAATAGACGGGTGAGACGGGCTAAAAATCCTACCAATTTGGTGATGCTAGCAAGGATCGGCCCATGGGCTAGGATTGGGACCCACTAATTAACATAAAAATGTTACATTAATGCCTTTGTAATTTGTTAAACAAAATAATACTCCGTAACTAATAAAGTAATAAATTGTAATGAATCGTCATATATATATCATGCATGCATATCCACAAGTCAATAATAACAAATTATTTATACAATATAATAAACATTTTGTATAAATAAATTAGTAATTATAAATTTCTTTGTCTTGTTTGAAGAAATTATGTACTTAAATTATATATATATATATATATATATATATATATATATATATATATATATATATATATATATATATATATATATATATATATATATATATATATTTATATGTGCAATTAATTAGTAAATTTGTGTGGCTTGCCCTTTCCACAATTGCCCTGGAGGATCCGCCTCCCTCCCGGTGTGAATGTGATGCAGCAGGGGTAACATTAACATTGATGGTGGAGTGCAGTACAGAGTAATCCAAGAAGAAGACATCAGCGTCCTTATAGTGCGGCGTATGGTTAACATAAGCTTTGGCGGAGTAACAACGGAGGCACAGAGCGTAAGAGCGGGCGGAGCATTTAGAGCAGCAGAAATATACGTCACAGATGAAGCAATTACACCAGCTGCAGAATGGCCTTCCACTCACAACAATGTAGTATATAGTCCTGGATTCCATGATACTCATACCCACATTTCTATCCTTCACTACCATTTTGAAAAGCTCCGGGAGGGCATATTCTGGATACCTCTTTTCTTTCATGGATTCCACGAAATCTTCCATGGCTACCCTGGTTTTTCCTTCCTGCTTCACCATACTCCAGAAGAACTCATCTGCGGAGTTCCTGATTTTCTTAGGGGCCGCATCGTAGTGAGCCCGTGCGACATTTGCCAACGCCTCTATACCTTTTTTATCTATCATAATCTTCCTCACCTTAGGAGAGGGGGGGAGGGCATGGGGTTAGCGTTAGTTTCTGTGATATGCGTGCATGCATGCTACTACTGAATTATATTATAGTGTGTAATGGTTAGAGTTGAAGGTAGTACATACGGAAAGGCCGGTTGAGTTGGATTGACTTGAGTCTCTTAAATTTGAAACTGGAATTATTGCCTTGGAATCACTTGGATCTGTTGAACCTGGAATATAATATTGCAACGTAATGAGTTAAAATGACTTGAGTCAATGTGGCATAATGAGTTAGAATGACTAATTACGTCTTTTAATTTAAATAATTAAGCTTGAAACATTGCGTCTTAAGTTGGAATGATTACTTGAGCCATGGTGTGTCGACTTTGAATGACGACCTGAGCCTTTTAAACTTGAGTCATGGTTTATTGGTTTGGAATGACTTGAGTCCGTTGAACCTGAAATATTGCAGCGTAATAAGTTAGAATGACTTGAGTCAATGTGGCATAATGAGTTAAAATGGCTAATTGCGTCTTTTAATTTAAATAAACTTGAAACATTGCGTCTTAAGTTGGAATGATTACTTGAGTCACGGTGCGTCGACTTGGAATGACCACCTGAGCCTTTTAAACTTGAGTCATGGCTTATTGGCTTAGAATGATGACTACTTGAAGCATCGCCTTTGGAGTTGGACTTTCGCTTGCCTTTTCCGTTGTTCTACATACGCATAATAGAAAAAAGTTAATTAATTTCAATTCCAATCCTAAAATTAAAAAGGGCATATATATATATACTACTTATGTATTGATATATATATATATATATATATATATATATATATATATATATATATATACTACTACTTATGTATTGTTTCTTTGTTTTACCAAGTTTTTCCCTCCACTTTCATGCCATAAACCCATGATAAAATAACACTAAGGGTCCATTTAGAAAGAAGAAGGAAAATGACTTCTTGGAAATGTTTTTCGAAAATTGATTCATTTTTCAGAAAATATTTTTTCTTTTTCAGTGTCTGGTTGCATTTTGGAAAATATAAGAATGGATGGAAACTGAGGAATCGAAGGCAGCGAAAGCAACTATGTTTTGAGTGTTGACGGAAACTTAAGCTAAAATTTGAGGTAAGTCATTTTCTGCAAAAATACCTACATTTTTCCCTAGTCAATGAAAAATATTTTCGTTGACTGGATTTTCCTACTGCATCCAAACACTGAAAACTTATAAAACATTTTTTTAAAAAATCATTTTCTGAATTTTCAAACAGACCCTAAACTGAAGGTAAGTGTAATATTAATCTTTAATTCACTGTTTAATATCAAAATACCTTTTCAATTACACAAGAGGGTTCGAAACGTTGATCGTTATGCATCATCATTACACTGTGGTTGTCGGCGAAGGTGTCATGATTATGTTGGAATGTTCTCCCATAAAAACACTCGACGCAGAGGTTGTAGTTATACCCCTTGAATAACTCACATTTGGTGCAACACAAGTAGAAACCAACCACAAGCTTCGCGCAAACATCGCACCTACGTATGCCTCTCTTCGTCTCTCGTACGTAGAATTCCTCCAGGGTTTCTCCGCCGTCCATAGCCCTGCGTGCCCGCTGCTTATACTCCTCAGAGCCTGTTTCATAGTAGTATTTTGCAGCTTTTCTCAAATCTTCCATATCTCTTAGCTTTAGAAAGAACAAAAAAAAAAAACAAAAACAAATGATCAAACATTCATCCGTTTCATAAAAGTAAAAGAAGATATAGACCCTGTTTGGTAAAATGGCTGTTAGCTGATTGTGTTAATTAGATGGTATAAATAGTTGATAATATTAGTTGATTGTAGAAAAGTGTTTGGTAAATTAGCTGTTAGTTGATAGCTGTTTGGTATAATTTCTTCCCTCAAAACGTTAATTGAAAAAGTTATTTGGAGTAACTTTTTGAATTTTAACCTTTTGAAGTTGCAAAAAGTTAATTTATCAAACATTTAATAGTGGTCAAATAAACCAAAATTGACCTATAGACCAATTTTTTACCAAATAGGGCCATAGTCGGATGGGAGGTGTTGTGGTCTTACCTCTTAGCAGGAGAGTGGTCGCCTGGCCGGGATGGGAGATTTTCTCGAAAGGCTTAATTAAGATGAGGTTGAGAGTTGATCACAATCTTGTTATGTAAAAACTATAGATGTGGTAACACACTAATAATAATTAATTATAAATAATATATTAAAAATATATATGATAAAGCGAGTTAGATAACAGGACGAGTACTACAATCTTAAAGTACGAAGTTATCAGTATTCAAGAAGTTTAATTTTAACTAACAATAAAAGTCAAAAACGAAAGAATTGATCTCGAAATAAAGAGCAGATCAGAGTTTAATCTTACCTGCTTGAAGATCAAAAGTTTTCGTGGGAATTGGGAGGGCATGCATAGGCGGATTTATATAGGGCTTGCTGACATAGAAAGTGGAGAAGGTGCTCTGCATCACGTGCGATAGCATCTTTCATCTACTGAAAGTTGTTGAATTTTTGGCATAAAATGGTATTTAATTGACTATTTTGTGGTATAAATATATTTGAGTTATTTTTTATTTTAGACGGATCAAATTGAATTCGAGTTCTTTGTAATGAGACGAAAAAATTGATATATTATATGTTTAAAATGAATAATGAATGAATGAGAAATTAATTATGAAAATAGACATATTTGAGTTGAAAGATGAAGGTGTAAGACTTGGAACAAGCATTTGTCCCACATTGATTTGGGAAGTGGATTTGCACCACTGTATATACAAAATCCTTTTAAAAAGATGTTGAAAACATTGGTGTTAGGTAAATTGTTTTAGATGTTGGATTTTGAACACTCAAAAACTTGTTGTTTTTCTCTCCTGCTCTCTCAAAATAATTTCTTACGAATTTCTGCCAACACTTCTATAAAATAGCGAAGTGCTCGCATGTTGTTCTAGTTCGTCGAGATTTCTGTTTGAGTACTAGCTTGTTGTTCTAGTTCAATTCATCGAGATTTCTGTTTGAGTGTTCAAACATTAAAGCTATGTTTGGCAAACCTAGCTGAAAAGCTATAAGCTAGGAGCTGAAAGCTGAAAAGTTATAAGCTCGGAGCTGAAAACTGAAGAGCTGTTAAGTTAGCTGTTATATATGATTGAAAGTGTTTGGTAAAATTAGCTTTTTGATAAGCTGATAAATGTATAAAAAAAAAAAAAAAAAAAACTAAAAAGGACACCTTCATAAAATTTAAATTAATTTGTTTACATATTAAAATTTAACATTTTGTCTTTAAAAAAAATTAACATTTTGAAATAAAACTATTTAGCATAATCATGATCTAGCAATATTATTGCAAATCTCATAATAATAATAATAATAATAATAATAATAATAATAATAATAATAATAATAATAATAATAATAATAATAATAATAATAATATTTGCGGTGAAAGTTGCGGATAAAGAAGAAGGGAAAAGGGTTTTAATTGAGAAGGGTAAATTATGTCATTCTTTTAAAATAATAAGGATAGAGATGGAAAAAAAGTTATGAAGCTAGGAGTTTATTTTGAAACGCTACTTAAGGTAGCGTTTCGAAATAAGCTTTTATTTTAAGCTAGGAGCTTATTTTGGGAACATTACCAAACAGAGCTTATAGCTTATTAGTAGCTTAAAATAAGCTATAAGCTCCTAAATAAGCTCTGTCAAACAGAGCCTAAGTAGTTATCCATTTTATCATGGGAGACTGACGCTACAACACTCTTAGCACCATCGGGAGTTAGCGAATCGATTTTAAGAAAATCGTGCGTTACACACGACCTGAATTTTCCTTTCTTTTCTGTTGAGTTTATAATCTCATATTTGAAAACTCTCATTTCGTTTTTATTTATTTTATATATAAAAAAATTCGTTATTTTGGTTTCATAGTAAGACTTGGTTGGGATTAATTTTCAAAAAATTAAGTCTCTTTGTTTATATATATATTTATATTTATTTGTTATATCAACTTATTAAAGCTCACCTCACCCTGTAAAATTCTCAACTTTTTTGTTTTTTCTTGAAACTTGGAATGACCGTATTGCCCCTGAATTTAAACAAATTAAAATGATTAAAAGATTTCGGTGACAATTGCCAGCAATTTGATCGGATGAACCAAAATTGATAAAAATAAAAAAATTTAATAGTTAAGATACTCAATTGTTAGTTTTTAAAGTCATGAATTGAAATTACCAGGACCCAATACTCATAGGATCAAAATTGTAATTAACTCTAAAAAAATCTGCACTTTACAAATTAAAGGAGAAGGTGGCATTAACTGCTGGGGATAATAAATGCTCTCCACCAACTCCGATCCATTCAATACCATTGAATGCCAACGGAAAGGGAAGAGGAATGAAAGAAAGTTGTCAAAAAACAAGAGGAAGAAAACTTGTAAACACGAAGAAGAGGGAGAATTAAAGAAATTTTTAGAAATAGAAATTAAAAGTCAAGGAAGGCAGCGTAACTTTCCAACCAGTCCCCGGCCACTTTCTTTTGTTTAGTGTTGCATCCTTTTCACAAATATATAATACTCTGCACATAAAATGTTCTCCACTATAATAAAGACAAAGTGTCAAATAGACCATCGAACTATTAATGTTTGTGCAATTGAGTCATCAAATAAAAAAATGTATAATTAAACCATTTGATGCTATAAATTTGTACAAATAACATTTTTAATAAGTTGTTTTTAGATTAAATAAGTAAGATAAATGCATAGCATGTCATCTTATGTGACGATTTTTAATATTTAAATCAATTCACAATAATGCAAGATTAGGCGCTATCATTTGTTTCCCCAGTATGAGAGCCGCCTTTGACTATTGGTCATCCTAGTACACTTTGTTTTCTACTTGAGTACGCGGTATTGATCTTAAAGGTTTTATAATATGACAAACATTTTGTGATTGAATGGTATAACTATAATTTTTTAAAATAGGAGGTTATAAATTTAAATTTTGGTTGAAAAAGTATGCATGAATATATATTATATTTTCTTGTGGGAAATCACATCTCATGTAAAAACTGTGAATAAGTTGTATACCTTTATTTAAGATGATAAGGGTTAAAAATGTAACATCATATTTGTAATTAAGATTGTGTATCTTGTTCTGTCTGATTGTACATGTTAGTTTCTAAACTTTTGGAAGCCAACTGGGGGTCCAACACAACCATAAAAGTTGATGAATCATCGAGAAATAGAATATAAAAATAAGTAGAAAAAGAAAAGATGCAATGATTTTTATGTGGAAACTTAAAGGTGAAAACCACGGACCTTTTTGGGCGATGTCAAGCTAAGACTTTTACTATTTTGTAGGTGTTTGTACATGTTATATGGCTATTTTGAACATGCATGTAGTATTGTTTTGAGATGAAGTTGCTCTCGTCAATCTAGAGTGATGGAGTATTCTTCTTGAGAGAATGAGGCCTTCCTTGAGGTGAAAATGAAGTCTTCTTGTGTGAGGAAGAATCTTCTTGCGTGGAAGAATGGTATGAGGAATAGTGAATGTGGAAGAGTGATGAAGAAGAGTCCTATAACCTGACCCCACCTTGTGCTCTTTCACGTAGTTTTATAGTCATAGGTAGAGTAGTAGTTGTTGGGTGGGTCAATGGGGTAGGGGTAATGAATAGGAGGTTATGGAATTTAGAAATAAATAGGGTGAGTTTTCAATAAAAATAAAAATAAATAAATAAATAGGGTGATTAATGAGTAGTTTAATTAATAGGGTGATTAGCGAGTTACAAAGAAGACAACAGCTACTAGCTAGTTTCTTTTGTGGGTAATAAGTGGAATAATAATTAAGTAATTATTGGGGGTCAAATGGTATTTATTTTGGGGTTTTATTGGGGTTTAAGTGTTTAATCAAGTTTAGGTGGTCCAATCGAGTTTTCATACCGGGTATTCATCAGTATATTTGTGGATAACTAATTGTGCATCTGGAAACATTTTCAAACGTATTGTCAAGTATTTTTTTTTTTAAATGCAATGACATTTTAGTAATTACAATTGTGTATCTTCTAATGCCTAATTGTGCATTATTGGATAAGTAATTGACCTGTCATTTTTTTTTTCTTCATATTTTTTAGCCATTGATCATTCTAGATGAACATATAAGATTAGTCCACACTTTTGTATATATTGGTATAATCAGATTCAAATGAGAATTAGGCTTTCCGAGATAGGATAATCAATGACTCAAAAAAAAAAATATGGTGACAATTATATAATTACTATGATACATAGGATCACAAGACATGCGATTATCTAAAACACACATTGGATAATAGAAACATATTTTCCCATAAATCAATGAATAATAGTTTTGACAGCCTATTTTTGCCTGTAAATCAATTAATACTGCATCCTATTTTTGCTTATTAACTCAATATAGTCATTTTATTTGCAACCTATTACATTCATGTGGAGTCTATGAAAGACTGAAGACCATATAAGTTTTATTGATGAAGATGAAGGCACGACTGTAGCCCTATTACAACATTATTAATTTCACATATTCTAGGTATCTTACAGGTACCATTATACCATAGACCATGGTTCACAGACACATATTGGTGCATGTATATGTATCTTATATTGTGAGTTTTTATATTTTATGTTATGTACTTTAAGAGTATGAATTTTGTATTTGAAACAAATTAGTAATTGTGTTTTATGTTTTGAATTTCTGTGTCTTGTGTTCTGAAATTCTGTGCCTATGAACACAAATTATATATGAACCTAAATCAAATTTGACAAATAAGTAAATATATAAAATGTGTATGTGTTTTGTATTGTGATTTTTTGTATCATGTGTTATGAAATTCTGTACTTTACAAGTATAAATTCTATACATCGTCGTTTTGATTCAGGGTCCATAATGCTATGTGCACATTGGTCTATGATATAAATTACCTTACGGTACAAGCGCCGACGGCTAGTTATTGAAGTGATGTCCATGCAATCTTTTGTTTTTCCTAATTGAAACACACAAAATGGTCGTGTTATATATTAAGGGAAATAAAAAATTACACTTTTCGTGTCTAAGTTATAGGGTAATTGTAGAATTCGTCTCTATCAATTGATTGAGCTCACTTTTCGTTCCTAAACTATAATTGTTGTTGTAAATTTTGTCCTTTTTCTATACCAATTTCTTTCCTAAGTTGGTGTGTTGTGCACTTATGCCTACTTTATAGTAAAGTTCGCAACTACACTATTTAAAAGTGTGTGTTCTGAGTGAAAATCACCTTATAACCTTAGCTGGTAATTAAATTACCCTAATAACATAAATTAGTTTAAATTGTTCAGAATTTATTAATTTAAATTGAAAAGGCAAATAAATAACTATTAAACTTAGAGTCTGTGGAGTGTGGACCAACTCCACTGGAGCTTGAGTCAACATGAAATTGATTGTGTCACTGGACTAGGGTATGAAATGCTTGCAAAAAGCAAATTGGATTTTGATTCAGATAAAGGAGCTTTATTTCAACCAATAATATAATTCATTGTGTAAATGTGTAATTATGTTATGAATTTATTAATATATCAAATTTGTTTCGTATATCATACATTTTTATTCATGTTATACTATATTTTGACATATAGACATATAGTACTAGTAAAAGTTTATTAACTTATTTCAATAATAAGCTATGTCAAATATTTTATGTCCACGTTTTAATAACAATATAATAGACTTGTTCATCCAATTAAGCATCTACCTAATATTTCTTATTTAAAATATTTAGCCAATATCACAAAATTACATCTTTAACTTATTCTTCTTCCAAAAGGTTGAATCCTTAACCCTAAGGGAACTCACATCCCTACCCGACAGGGCCGGATTTTAGGCTGTGCAAGCTGGGCTACCGCACAGGGCCCCCAATTTTAGAGGGGCCCCAAATTTTAGAGGCCAAATATTTAATATTTACCTAGCTAGTTTATAAATAAAAATTAAAAAATTTCAATTAAACTTAAAAGGTTCTATGAAGAGATGGTAGCAATGTGTATTTATTATATTTTAACTTGGAGGTCAAAGGTTCAAAACTCGCATATGTTAGTTTTAAAAATTATGATTTCGGAGGGCCTTAGCTATTTACCATAACAGGGCCACAAAAACTTAAAATCCGGCCCTGGAGTACCCGACAGAGTATTTATCTTTAACTTATTCTATTAATATAATAAAGTGTGCGTGTATATACATTTATACACAAACTCAATAAAAATAGAAAAAATTATCATTCCAAAATTGATATATTTGTCATAACATCAGAGAAGACTTGGACAATTCAAGGGATGACCACATCAAATCACGTGCCTGGATTTAGGTGGTCGCATACTCGCATTATTGATGTTATTTTGCTTCTTTTTTTTTTTTTCTCCCCCCCCCCCCCCTCCCCCCCTCCTTGATTATCTCTAGCGACTCAAGGGCTGACCACAATAAGTGAAAAAGCATCAGAGAAGACTTGGAAAGTTGACTGATATATATATATATATATATATATATATATATATATATATATATATATATATATTGTGGGTCACACTTATATATGTATATAGAGAAGAATCCAGAATGAATACTAAGGTTTAGCTATATATAGATATAGATGTGTAATTAATAAATTTTGATGAGGGCAAAATAATCCAATATTATTATATTTTGGAATAAGGTTCAAATTAGCCACTGAACGTAACCTGAAAATGCAATTAGGCCACTGAACGAAAAAAATGCAATTAGGCCATTGAACACTCCAAATGTATGCAATTTCACATGATAACATGTTATCATCAATTTTAGCAACTTACCTGCTTACGTGGCAGCTGAGTTGGCATTTTTAATCATTTTTAAATAATTTTTAATAAAGTTTTTTTTAAACAATTATTTAAAACAAATTTAATTTTTTTAAATTTATTTATTTATTTTTTTCAATTTTTTAAAAAAATTTATTATTAAAAATTATTTAAAAATTAATAAAAATGCCAACTCAACCGCCACGTAAGCAGGTAACCTGCTAAAATTGATGGTAACCTGTTATTCGGTGAAATTGCATACATTTGGAGTGTTCAGTGGCCTAATTGCACGTTTTTTGGTGTTCAATGGTCTAATTACATTTTTTTTTTCGTTCAATGGTCTAATTGCATTTTAATTTCAGGTTACGCTCAGTGACCAATTTGAACCTTATTCCTTATATTTTCTTCCCAACTCAGCCGGAAAACGAAATACCAACGTTTAGATCAGATTTTCTTGTCCTTCACCTTTAGAAAGTCAAATTTCCATGGAAAAGATTTTACATCCAACCAAACAAGGTAAAACAACATTTTTCTACATTTCATAAAAAATCTTTTCCATAAAATTTGATTTCCATCCAACCAAACACCCCTGATTGTCGTGATGACAAAGGACAAATTAAATGTTAGGCCCCGTAGGGTTGGAAATGTTTGCAAAAAGCAAATTGGACCAATTGAACTGCACTCAATAATCAATTAGGCCACTGAACCAAAAAAAATAACAATTAGGCCACTAAACTAAGCAATTTCATTCAATTATTCTAATTTACAAGTTTTGTAGATTACTAACAGGTCACCCAAACAATTTAAAATATTTTTTTAAAAAATATTATTTAAAAATAATAAATTGATAAAAAAAAAAAAAAAAAACTCGTCTCTGCCGGAGACGAAGAAAGTTTCTTCGTCTCCGGCCATGGAGACGAAGAAAGTTTCTTCGTCTCCGCCCAGAGACGAAGAAACTTCTTCGTCTCCATGGCCGGAGACGAAGAAACTCTTCGTCTCCATGGCCGGAGACGGAGAGTCTCTTCGTCTCCGGCCATGGAGACGAAGAAACTTTCTTCGTCCATGGCCGGAGACAAGAAACTCGTCTCCGGCGGAGACGGTTAATGTTTTTTTTTTTTTTTTTTTTTTTTAATTTTAATTTATTATTTTTAAATAATAATTTTTTAAAAAATATTTTAAATTGTTTGGGTGACCTGTTAGTAACCTACAAAACCTGTAAATTAGAATAATTGAATGAAATTGCTTAGTTTAGTGGCCTAATTGTTGTTTTTTTTAGTTCAATGGCCTAATTGCATTATTGTGTGCAGTTCGATGGCCTATTTGACCCTTATTCCTTAATTTATTAATATATCACATTTGATTCGTGTATATATATATATATATATATATCATGCATTTTTATTCATGTTACTATATTTTGACATATAGTACTAATAAAAATAGATAATAAAAACTATCCGACCTATTCCAATAATAAGCAATGTCAAATAGTTTGTGTTCATATTTGAATAACAGGCTAATAGAGTAATTGACTTGACCTTCCAAGCATCTATCTAATATTTATTATTTAAAATATTTAGCCAATGTCACAAAATTACATCTTTAACTTATTCTAATAATATAATAAAGTGTGTGTGTATATATACAGTTATATACACAAACTCAATAAAAAGAAAAAATTATCATTCCAAAATTGATAGTTGGCCTAACATCAATTATGTATATTCCCCTGTCCATATCAATTCATATTTATTTTGCTTGTTTTTTAGAAACCAAGTTCTTATTTTATTAAGTTAAATGTGGATGGTAGCGTTAAAGCTAATAATACTCGTAAAATTTGGTAGCGATAGGGGACTGGATCATCCAAGATGAGCAATGGAAGTAGATTGAGGTTTTACATACCTAGCTATAAAATGGGGATCTCGTCCTGCAATTATCACCCTACAACCTTACTCTAACGGCATGGTGCGTGGAGATTTTAATTTCACTAGGAGCCTGGAGGGTCGGTGTGGGGTTCAGATCTCACTAGAAACTTGAAGGGTCATTGAGGAACTTGATCGATGAGGTAATAAGTAAATAAAATGAAGATCTCGATCTCGTACATGTCATTGATGACCTTTTAAGTTAGAGTTGGACTTGTTTTATGAAAAATAATCAAAGAAAAAATAAAAAATTTATACATGAATTAACTAGATGAATACCAATTATAACCATCGATCTCTCTTTATATAATCTCTACTAGTTTTACATGCGCATTGCGCATTAAAATTAATTTTGAAGATTGATGTTTGGTTATATTAATTTAATGATTTCAATAAAAGATTTCAATTACATTAGACGATGACATACAAGTTTTATTCTACATATTTTGAACATTGATCGAGTGATATTTATGTTGTACAACGCACGGGTGGATACTAATTACTTATAAGAGATCGAAAGTGTAATATTTTAACATTAAAATGTAAAAGTAATACATTTTTCCTCGAATTAATGTATTACACTTTTGCTTATAAGTAATAAAAACTTAATCTATTATATTTTTCAATCTAAATACTACATTTATTAATTTTTATATTGACCCATATTGACCCGACACGTCTCGTCTCACTGATCCTCATTTGTGACCCTTCTAATAAATATCATTTTAGCTTTAAAAGACATGGCTTTTGATTTTTAAGACAACGAATAGTATTTACTATTTTTCGATAAAAATTTTGACTAATGAAAATTAAATGTCATAAAGTATCAATGAATATAATGTAAGGAAGTCGTTAGTCGGGTATGCCTTTATTAATTAATTCTATTAAAATTTTTCGCTTGAAACCACAAGAAAAGAAAAAAAAAAAAAATTATTCCACAATCAAAATGAATACATTTTATATCAATAAGCTCAAAGGACTACAGAAAAGATGTAAATCATCTTAGGTTACCTATCACTATCTAGCTCAAATGCAGAATGCCAATAGTTCACTTTCACAAGTTTAAACTCAAAATTTTAAGTTTATTCTCCAACCAATTTGGGAGAGATTGTCCGGTAACCGCCTATTCGCCTAATTTGTACATATATATATTGAAGAGTATTGAGAATAGAAAGGAAAATAGATGAATTGTATTATTGAAGTAAAAGACGTTTATTTATTATATAGTCCATACAAAACATGATAGGGACAACCCATGATCTTAGGTAAAGGGAAAACAACCCTAGACTAAAACAAAACATAAAGGATTAGAAGGAAGAGTTCTACTACATGTACTCCCTATCTTATTCACTAAATTTTATTTTCGGCGGATTCTGATAAAGTTATTTTTTTCATGTAAATCCCAATACAAGTGTCTACATCAATGTTGTTGTGTATTGGAGTACAAGTTGAAAGTACAAAATGGGAGTACATTAGCATTTTCCTAGAAGGAATAAAGCTAATTGTAAAATTCAGAGCCGCCGTACCAACGATGAGTACTGTTGAGAATGTGATCACAAATTCTGTTCGTTTATCCTTCTTGAAACACACCAAAATGCATGTCCATGTTAATATATATAATTTGGGGACTAATGTTAATAAATATAATCATGCAATTAACAATTTTTTTTATAGGAAAATCCGCAAGATAAACCCTCAATCTAGGTTGTTTATAAGGCTGCCAACCATAACTCATCAATAATCGGCTCAAACTTAACCAAAAAGATCTACAAATCGCTCTCGCTAAAAGTCAAATTTATAACTTTATAATTACCAAATGATTAGTCTAACTAATTTGGGTGGAGTTGGCTCAACGAGCCATCAACAATTGATGTGTACGTGGGGTTCATGGTGAACAAATTAAAGAAATTAAACAACGTAACCTAGGACGAGCAATTAAGGAATGTTTATGGCCGGCCGGCTTAATTATTACCTTTTTCACGATTGCATTTGAGGGTCCTGGTCTTGGCTGCAAATATATATAAAAGAACGTAGGCCCCAGGTTATTAAACTAATAGTATTATTTCCAGTTATATAATGAAATATATATCTATTATAGAATCATAATCAAGTGAGAATGAATCTATTAAACAACATAGTGGTATTGACGAAGTCGACGTGGTCATCCCCTGGGTGTTTGTTGCGTTTATGGATATAATAGTCTCCCCTCTCATGACAACCGAGACAGATGGCGTATTTGGCGGCGGGGCACTTGGAGCAGTAGAAAAATGTGGCAACTGCCAACTGTTCACAGACGCTGCAAAATGGAATTTCATTCTGAATAATGTAGTACAGCGTCAGAGCTTCCTCCTTAGTCACATGATGATTCCCATGCTTAGCCGCCAGCGTTCGGAACAGATCCCTGTCGGCATGTTTTGGATAATTCATATTTTTCATCACTGCTAAGAATTCATTCTGGGTTAGCCTATGGCCGTCTTTGGCCCCCCGGATCACCTTCCGGCAAAACTCTTTGGCCCTGTCCTTCATTTCCTGAGAGGCGGCATTGTACTCGGCGTTTGCGGTGCGAGCCAAGTTTTCCATTTCTTCATTAACCTTCATTAGGTCACAAATCTATATCAACCGCTCAAATCAATGAACATTTAAAAAAAAAATTAGAGTGAATTCCATTTTTGGTCCTACTGTTATAGGGACGTTTCCAATTTCAGTCCACTTTAGTTTTTTTGTCACTTTACAACCACTATTATTGAATGTGTTCCACTTTTAATCCACCGTTAATATTTTCGCCAAGAGGTCGTATAATCAAAGGGTATTTTGTTCTTTTTATGTTTGTCTCTTGTCTTTTAATCCAGGCGCTTCGTCTTCCTCCTTCGATATTCGAAGATGGTTCTTTGAACAACGAGAATGGGAAGCTATTAAAGCTACATCGTTTCGTTCGTTCCAACATGGGCCGGCGAGGTTTTTCTTTAGTCTAACATAGTCTTGGATGAGAAGAAATGTCAAAATACCCCTAGATTACACAGCCTCTTGATGAAAATACTAACGGTGGGAGTAAAAGTGGAACACATTCAATAATAGTGGTTATAAAGTGACCAAAAAAAATTAAAGTGGACTAAAATTAAAAACGCCCCTATAACAGTAGGACCAAAAATGAAATTCACTCAAAAAATTAAAACAAACAATGCACGTCCTGGGAAGCAAAGGCAGAAGTTAAGTGTAAAAACGACGTATACAAAGGTGCACCTTAAATGGTAAAATGATTCACTTTAAATGTTACAAAACGCACTTTAAATGATAAAATCAGACACCTTATTAGATTTCCCACGTATAGTTTACCGGCTATTACAGTTTTCTTTTTCTTCATTTTATTCCACAGAATCCATGAGAAAAGAACTTGTCTTACCAGTGGTTTTCTTTGTGGGCGCTGTTGAAGACCGTTTCCTTTCGGCTTCTACATATATAAAGAAAGAAGAATCATCAATTCCAGTCAAATTGATCAAATTATTAAAGAAAAAAAAAACTGTGAATACTAAAATACCTTGAGAATTTTACAGGTGGGATTGCGACCGCCCTTTTTAACCATGGTGAGTATACTGTGATTATCGGCGAAGGATTCATGTTGTTCTCCGACGTCGTGTCTGACTGTTACATCGTAAAAGCAGTTGACGCAGAGACTGTAGTAGTCATCGCAATTCTCACAAGCGATGCAGCAGAAGTATAAACCTGCGAGAAACCTGCGACATGCGTTACACTTACGTACGCTAATCTTTGCCTTACGAATGTAGAATTCCTCCATGGATTCTCCGTTCTGAAGATCTTGTTTTTTACACTTCTCGTAGACTCTAAAGTAATTTTCTGCAGCTCGTCTCAAGTCTTCCATATATGCTTAGCTTCCTGCAAATATACTACATACAATATATATAGTATAGTATATTTCCAGGATTTTTATGAGTATTGAAGTTTCATCAATTTCTTGTTTTAGCTAAAAGTATAAGGTAGAAAGAATAAATATTCAAGGAAGAAGACAGCATAGTTGAAGGGGTTTTGGTCATACCTAGATTCTGGCAGGAGATAGATTTTCTTGAAAGGCTTAAGCTGAGGGAGAGTTTGGGAGTGCTGGCAGGATAGAGCTTTAAATACACTTTTTGTGTATCTTTCGACTTGAATCTACCTTGCAAAGTGAATTCGAATCCACAAAATAATTTGCCAAAAGCAATCCTTATACTCTGGACCAGGGTTTACAATACTATAGAAACTGGTGCATGTGTATGTGCCTTATGTTATGAATTTTTATGTTTTATGTTATAAAATTATGTTATTTAAGGGTATGAATTCTGTATCTGAAACAAATTAGTAATTGTGTTTTATGTTTTGAATTTCTGTGTCTTGTATTCTGAAATTCTGTGCCTATGAACACAAATTATATATGTGCCTAAATCAGATTTGAAAAATAAGTAAATATATAACATGTGTATGTGTCTTGTATTGTGATTTTTTGTATCATGTGTTATGAAATTCTATACTGTACGAGTATGAATTCTATACATGTCATTTTAATCCAGGATCCATAATGCTATGTGGACGTTGGTCTATGATATAAATTACCTTACGGTACAAAATGGTCGTGTTATATATTAAGTGAAAGGAAAAATTGCACTTTTCGTCTTTATAAATTAGTTTAAATTGTTTAGAATTTTTTAATTTAAATTGAAAAGGCAAATAAATAATTGTTAAACTTAGAGTCCGTGGAGTGTGGCCCAACTCCACTGGAGCTTAAGTCAACATGAAATTGATTAATGTGTCACTGGACTAGGGTTTGAATGCTTGCAAAAAGCAAATTGGATTTTGGTTCAGATAAACAATATCCAATCAGATATATATCATTCCAAATTCCAAAATTGATATATTTGTCATAACATCAGAGAAGACTTGGACAACTCAAAGAATGAACACATTAAATCACGTGACTGATTTAGGCCACCGCCGACTCCCAGGTCAGGTCTGATGCTGTACATGAATTGAAACAATAATGGTTAAATACATGAATTCTAATAGACATGCGGTTTGGTGGCTAGTTTTATTGGAAATTTGAATTTGCTTTAAAATATTCTTAATATTTGTAATTTTTTTTATGATTATTTTACTTTTCCTATTCATGCTTTTAATATTTGCAATTTTTTTATTTTTTTAATTGTCTATTTAAACAGATTTTTGTATTGAAAAGTTTAATTTTTTTTATTGAAAGTCTTTTGAATTTGAGTTATATTGTTTGTGTTCTTTTGGTTTCCCTTGTCCTACATCAGAGTCCCTTGTCTTACGTTAATTAGTATTATATTTTTTAATATAAATATTACATTCATTAATTTTCATATTGATCTGACACGTCTCGTCTCATTGATCCTTATTTGTGACCCCTCTAATAAATATCCTTTTAGCTTTAAAAGACATGGCTTTTGATTTTTAAGACAACGAATAGTATTTATTATTTTTGGATAAAAATTTTGACTAATGAAAATTAAATTTCATGAAGTATCAATGAATGTAAGGAAGTCGTCAGTCGGGTATGCCTTTATTAATTAATTATATTTAAAATTTTCGCCATTTTATTTTGAGTCTACTTAGGGTTTCCACTATTGAATACATTGACTAATACTATCGTTGAATTGTAGGCACCTCTTTTGGATAGGACAGCTTGCTCTGGCCTAGAGATTTAAGACGTGTATTGAGAATAGAAAGGACATATATATGGCCTGCTTTGGACATATATATATTGAAGAGTATTGAGAATAGAAAGGAAAATAGATGAATTGTATTATTGAACTAAAAGACGTTTATTTATATAGTGCATACAAAACATGATAGGGACAACCCTTGATCTTAGGTAAAGGAAAAACAACCATAGACTAAAACAAGACACACAGGAATACAAGAAATAAAGCTAATTGTAAAATTCAGAGCCGCCGTACTAACGATAAGTACTCTTGAGAATGTGATCACAAATTCTGTTCGTTTATCCTGCTTGAAACACACCAAAATGCATGTCCATGTTAACAAATATAATTTGGGACAAATGTTAATAAATATAATCATGCAATCAATAATTACTGCTGGAAATTATTGAATTTCCGACCACCTGAAATTGATCTTAAATCAAGTTGAAAGCAAAAAGTGGCCGGAAATAACAACAAAGGTTTTTCCGGATACCAAAAATGATCGGAACAAGGCTTTCAACTTGATTTAAGATCACTTTCAGGTGGTCGGAAATTCCATAATTTCCAGTAGTGAAATTTTTTTTTATAGAAAAATTCGCTGGATAAATTAAACCCTCAATCTAGGTTGTTTATAAGGCCGACAACCATAACTCATCGGCCCGTGCCCGAGCCTAAGTTGTCTAAAAACTTATAAATAATCGGCTCAAACTTAACCAAAAAATCTACAAGTCACTTTCATTAAAAGTTAAACTTGTAACTTTGTAATTACCTACTGGCCCGGATGCAGCATAGTGTTATTGAAGAAGACGACGTCGTCATCCCCTAAGTGTTTGTTGCGTTTATGGAGATAATAGTCTTGTTTCTCATGACAACCAAGACAAATGGCGTATTTGGCGGGTGGGCACTTGGAGCAGTAGAAAAATGTGCCAACCGCCAACTGTTCGCAGACGCTGCAAAATGGAATTTCAGTCTGAATAATATAGTACAGCGTGAGAGCCTCGTACTTAGTCACATGATTCCCATCCTTAGACAGCATTCGGAACAGGTTTCTGTCGACATGTTTTGGATACTTCATATTTTTCATCACTGCTAAGAATTCATCCTCGGTTAGGCTATGCCCGTTTTTGCCTCCCTGGATCACCTTCCGGCAAAACTCTTTGGCCTTGTTCTTGATGTCCCCAGAGGCGGCATTGTACTGGGAAATCGCGATGCGAGCCAACTTCGCAATTTCATCATTAACCTTCATTAGGTCACAAAATTAGCTAGAACTCACAATTCTGGGTTATAGTTAGCTAGAACTCTAGAACGAAGTTAGCTAGTGTAACTATTTTATCCTGCCAAGCACCTTGTACTCAAATGACATGTAGTGACCTCTTTCAGGTCATGAGATCGAGTCTCGGTGGACTCTTTATGCTTCATTAGGTTGAGAAAGTATGTTTGACAGATACTACAATCACGGTTGGAAATTATGGATTTCCGACCACCTAAAAGTGATCTTATATCAAGTTGAAAGCAAAAAGTGGTTGGAAATAGCAACAAAGGTTTTTCCGGATACCAAAAGTGGTCAGAACAAGGCTTTCGACTTGATTTAAGATCATTTTCAGGTGGTCGGAAATTCCATAATTTCCAGCCGTGAATATAATATAGAGTCAGTAGCATTCAAAAAAAAAAAAAAATCAAAAAAAATCTTATCCTTCAAGTCCTTACCAGAATCTTTGTATGGCTTGAACGGTATTGTGTTGGAACTATTTGTAAATCTTCCGATGTTGATTTTTCCTTGTGCGAAAACATCTCACAAATCTTTATTTGATCAGTAAGACAGATTAAGTCAATATAACAATATAATACTTATAATAAAAAAATATAATACTAATTAAGAAAAGAATTTTGTTACTTATAAGAAAGAATGTAATACTTTTAAAGAAAAATGTAACATTTTTACATTTTGATGCAAATGTATTACATTTTTTATCAAATGTATTACATTTCCCCTTGGTAGGGGGCAATTCTTACCCGCGGCATCTTTGAAGGTAGGTCCAACTGTAAATGCTTGTATTCTTTGTCTTTTCTCTTGTCCTAATTTACACCATATAATATTGCATTTAAAGAATATAAAAATAAACAGAATATTAAAATTTATAAAATAATATAATAGACTATAAAATCAATCTTGTTTTGTTAGTATAAAAACTATTGATGTGTTGACACACTAATAATAATTAATTAAAAATAAAAATATATGTATGATAAAGCGAGTTAGATGAAAGGACGAGTAGTACGAAGTTATCACTGATAACTTATCAGTATTCAAGAAGTTTAATTATAACTAACAATAGAAGTAAAAACGAAAGAGTTGATCTCAAAATAAAGAGCAGAGTTTAATCTTACCTGCTTGAAGATCAAAAGTTTCCGTGTGAATTGGGAGGGCAATAGGCGGATTTATATAGGACTTGCTTTAACAGTGAAAGTGGAGGAGGTGTCTGCATCACATGCGATGGCATCTTTCATCTAAAAAAAGTTTTTGAATTTTAGCATAAAGTGATTATTTTGTGGTACAAATATATGTGAGTTTATTTTTTATTTACGTCGGATCAAATTGGATTCAGGTTCTTCATAATGAGACGAAAAAATCGAGATATTATAAGATCAAAACGAATAATGGGTGAATGAGAAATTTATTATCAAAATAGAAATATTTGAGTTGAAAAATGAAGGCATTTGTCCTACATTGATTTGGAAAGTGATTTTGCACCACTAGATATACAAGACTTTTTAAAAAAGATGTTGAAAACATTGGTGTTAGGTAAATTGTTTTAGATGCTAGATTTTGAACACTCAAAAACTTGTTTTTTTTCTCTCTTGCTCTCTCAAAATAATTTCTTACGAATTTCTGCAAACACTTCTATAAAATAGCAAAGTGTTGGCATGTTGTTCTAGTTCGTCGATATTTTTGTTTAAGTGATCGCCTGTTGTTCTAGTTTGTCGAGATTTTTGTTTGAGTGCTCAAACATTAATTAGTTATCCATTTTATCCTGGGAGACTGACGCTACAACGCTCTTAGCACCACCGAGAGTTAGCGAATCGATTTTAAAAAAATCATGTGTTACACACAACCTGAACTTTCCTTTCTTTTAGTTTCGTACTAAGACTTGGTTGAGATTAATTTTCAAAAAATAAAACTCTTTGTTTATATATATTTATATTTATTTGTTATATCGACTTATTAAAGCTCACCTCACTTCGTAAAGTTCTCAACTTTTCTCTTTTTTTTTTTTAAAAAAATATATATATATAAAAAATCAAGAATGACTGTATTGTCCCGAATTAAACAAATTAAAATAGAAAAAAAATGTCAAATAGGTTATCAAATTATTAATATTTGTGTAATTAGGTCATTGAACAAAAAAAATACAAATAAATCATTTGACTCTATAAATTTATACAAATTAAACAGTATTTTTAGTAGGTTGCTTCCATGATATAGCGAATGACCCGTTTTGAATATAATTAGTGGCTTTCAAAGATTTTGAACAGAATGCAAAAACACATTTTCAATGTATATTATTATGTCTTTCAGTGTATAATTTTGTATTTTTAGTATTGAAATTGTAAACTTTTACAATATAAATTGTGTTTCAAGTGTTGGAAATTTGTGAATACAACACAAGATAATCACAAATTATAAGTTGAGTAAATACCCAAAATGGTCCCTCAACTATAGCTAAATTCAAAATTTGGTCCTCGATTTTTAATTTCAATCAATTAAGTCCTTAACTTTGTAATTTTAACACAATTTGGTCCTCTGTCTATTTGACCGTTTGTTGACTGTAATTTTTGAGGATATATATGTAATTTCATGGTCCATCGTCGGTTTTTTAAGGTTCTGGTTGCATTTCCAGACTGCACTGTTACATTTGAATCCACTGCCGAAAGCAATCTACCAAATTCGGTCGCCTTTCTTCATCCTCCCTTTGGATTCAATGTAGTTGAGTTCGTACCAGAACGAAGAAGACGACGTGTTTCTGAACCAGTGCAACGCCATCCTGGAGGCCTCCACGTGCTCCGACGAGAGCTGAAGGTTCTTCTGGAGATCGGTCAATCACGGTCAAATAGATGTAGGACCAAATCGTGTCAAAATTACAAAGGTAAGGACTTAATTGGTTGAAATTGAAAGTCGATGACTAATTTGTAAATTTTGCTATAGTCGAGGGATCATTTTGAGTATTTACTCTTATAATTTTTAAAAGATAAATTGTGTATCTTTCAACTTGAATCTACCTTGAAAGGTGGATCCCAATCCACAAAATAATTTGCCAAAAGCCAATATGCCATCCATCATTACCATTGGCCATTATTAACAATCATATATCTAACTCAACTACTTCAAACAACCATTTCATAGAAAGTTAACCAATTAGAAAGCACTATGATTCGCACCCAACCAAAAATAAAAAAAGTAGTACGATGTAAAGAAATTTTAAAAAATAGAAATTAAAACTCAAGAAAGGCGGCGTAACATTCCAATCACTCTCCATTTTCCAATCCCCACTTACTTTTAACATATTCTAATAATATAATAAAGTGTGTGTGTATATATATACAGTTATATACACAAAATAAAATAAAAATAAAAATTTATCATTCCAAAATTGATATATAGTTGGCCTAACATCAATAATGTATATTCCCTTGTTCATATCAAATCAGATGCATGTCGGCATGACTGGATTTAGGTGGTCGCATTATTGATGTTATTTTGTTTTATTCTTTTTTTCTCTGATCTGATCCCTTGATTATCTCTAACCACTCAAGGGATGACCACAACAAGCTTAGAGAAGACTTGGAAAGTTGACTGATATATATATATATATATATATATATATATATATATATATATATATATATATATATATATATATATATATATTGCTACTGGAAAATTTCTTGAATATCCAGGAGGTTCGGACAAGGTTAGCAAGACGCAATCAACTGTAGAAGCAACAAAAAATAGTCCAAAATTTTCGAAATCTGTTATAGCGAAGCAAAATGAATTACAAACGGACATAGAAGCGTCTCAGAAGGAATTTGAGGTCCAAGCATCACTGAAATTAAAGAATCAAACTGTAAAAAGTAACGCACTTTATAAAAAAGAAGGAAAAATCATGCACCTAAAGTTTTAAATCGACGCACCTTAAGCACACAGCACAGAAATCACACACAAAAACCACACACTTTACGAAAGAAAACCACGTACCTTAAATTTGACCTAAATACAAAAAGATCAAATTGACACTTCGTTTTCTTTTTTTAATCTTCGTTCAATCTGGGTTGTTATTAAATCTCTTTGTTTATATATATTTATATTTATTTGCTATATCGACTTATTAAAGCTCACCTCACTCCGTAAAATTCTCAACTTTTCTCCCTTTTCTTTTTAAACCAGGAATGACCGTATTGTCCCAAATTAAACAAATTAAAATAGATTAAAAATTTTCAGTAATAATTCACTACTGGAAATTATAGAATTTCTGACCATTTGAAAGTGATCTTAAATCAAGTTGAAAGTAAAAAGTGGTCGAAATAGCAACAAAGGTTTTTCCGGCTACCAAAAGTGGTCGAAACAAGGCTTTCCACTTGATTTAAGATTATTTTCAGGTGGTCGAAAATTCCATAATTTCCAGCACCGACAATTTTGCCGGATGAACCAAAATTGAAAAACAAATGAATAGTTTGGATACTCAATTGTAGATTCAAATTAACAAGATTCTAATAATTATAGGATTAAAAGTGTAATTAACTCTAAAAAGGATACACTATCCAAAGGAGAATGTGGCACTAACTGCTGGGGATAATAAATGCTCTCCACCAACTCCGATCCATTCAATACCATTGAATGTCAACGGATCGGAAAGGGAAGATGAATGAAAGAAAGTTGTCAAAAAAACAAGAGGAAGAAAACTTGTAAACACGAACAAGAGGGAGAATTAAAGAAATTTTTAGAAATAGAAATTAAAAGTCAAGAAAGGCAGCGTAGCTTTCCAACCAGTCAAGAAATCTCTTTCAGGTAGTTTTATAGTCATAGGTAGTAAATAGGGGATTAGTGGGTAATGAATAAGAGGTTATGGAATTTAGAAATAAAAAGGGTGACTAATGAGTAGTTTAATAGGGTGATTAGTGAGTTACAAAGAAGACAACGGCTAGTTTGTTTTGTGGGTAATAACTGAAAGAATAATTAAGTAATTATTGGGGGTCAAAAGGGGTATTTTTGTTGGGGTTTTATGGAGGGGTTTAAGTGTTTGATCGAATTTAGGTGGTCCAACTGAGTTTTCATATCGGGTATTTATCAGTACATCTGTGTATAACTAATTGTGCATCTGGAAGCGTCATTACCAATTCTTATACTATGGACCAGGGTTCACAATGCACTATAAACACCGGTGCATGTGTATGTGCCTTATGTTGTGAGTTTTTATGTTTTATGTTATAAAATTATATACTTTCAAGGGTATGAATTCTGTATCTGAAACAAATTAGTAATTGTGTTTTATGTTTTGAATTTATGTGTCTCGTGTTCTGAAATTCTGTACCTATAAACACAAATTATATATGTACCTAAATCAGATTTGGAAAATAAGTAAATACATAAAATGTGTATGTGTCTTGTATTGTGATTTTTTGTATTATGTGTTATGAAATTCTATACTTTACAAGTATGAATTCTATACATCGTCGTTTTGATCCAAGGTCCATAATGCTATGTGGACGTTGCTCTATGATATAAATTACCTTACGGTACAAGCGCGGACGGCTAGTTATTGAAGTGTTGTCCATGCAATCTTTTGTTTTTCCTAATTAAAACACAAAATGGTCGTGTTATGTATTAAGGGAAATGAAAAATTACACTTTTCGTATTTAAGTTATAGGATAATTGTAGAATTCATCTCTATTAGTTGGTTGCGCTCACTTTTCGTACCTAAATTATAATTGTTGTTGTAAATTTCGTCCTTTTTCTATGCCAATTTCTTTCCTAAGCTGGTGTGTTGTGCACTTTTGCCTACTTTATAGTAAAGTTCGCAACTACACTATTTAAAAGTGTGCGTTCTAAGTGAAAATCACCTTATAACCTTAACGGGTAATTAAATTACACTAATAACATAAATTAGTTTAAATTGTTCAGAATTTATTAATTTAAATTGAGAAGTCAAATAA
Source organism: Ipomoea nil (assembly GCF_001879475.1). Classification (NCBI taxonomy): domain Eukaryota; kingdom Viridiplantae; phylum Streptophyta; class Magnoliopsida; order Solanales; family Convolvulaceae; genus Ipomoea; species Ipomoea nil. The sequence continues at coordinate 7,484,582 of NW_017617116.1, forward strand.
ATAATTATTATTAAACTTAGAGTCTGCGGAGTGTGGACCAACTCCACTGGAGCTTAAGTCAACATGAAATTGATTAATGTGTCACTGGACTAGGTTTTGAAATGCTTGCAAAAAGCAAATTGGATTTTGGTTCAGATAAAGGAGCTTTATTTCAATCAATGATATCATTCCAAAATTGATGTATTTGTCATAACATTAGAGAAGACTTGAACAGCTCAAGGGATGAACACATTAAATCACGTGACTGGATTTAGGTGATCGCATACTCGCATTATTGATGTTATTTTGCTTCTTTTTTTTTTTTTTTTTTTTTTTTTCTCCCTTGATTATCTCTAACGACTCAAGGGATGACCACAACAAGTGAACAAGCATTAGAGAAGATTTGGAAAGTTGACTGATAAATATATACCTCTGTTCACAATTGAAGAAGGTGCTGGTTAACTCACTCTTGCAATCTTAAGAAAAGCTCTTCAAAGCAGTTACATCTTCTTAGATTTTCATAACCAGTGTTTGTTGTGAAGTTTTTCAAAGGCATATTCATCCTCATACTTTACAACTTGAAGCAGTCTTGTATTTTCCTCAAGTGAAGATCAATCCAGACATCAAGACAAGCTTCACCCTGTTGGAGAATCATCAGATTATTTTTCCAACATCTCAGCTCAGGAAGAAGTTGATAGAGGCGGAGTAAACTCTAGGAGTTGAAAAACCTTTCAAGTGACTGTCCGGCTTAGTGACCAAGGAAGCCAGCTTGAAGTAGTTTGTACTAGGAGTGATAGTGCAAACCCTTTCACAAGTTGTGAAAGAAGAGTGGAGTAAGCACAGTTGGCCGAACCATTATAAAAATCTCTCTGTCCATCATATAAATTGCCTTACAGTACACGCACCGACTGCTAGTTGAAGTGTTGTCCAAGCAATCTTTTATTTTTCCAGATTGAAACATACAAAATGGTCGTGTTATATATTAAGTGAATGTAAAATTTGTACTTTTAGTCTCTAAATTATAGGATAATTGTAGAATTTATTCATATTTGTTAGTTACACTCACTTTTCGTCCCTTATTGTTACAAATTTAGTCCTTTTTGTATGCCAAATTTCATCCCTAAGTTGGTGTATTGTACACTTAATTATACCTATTTTACAATAAACTTCACAATTACACTATTTAAAAGTGTGCTTTCTGAGTGAAAGTCACCTTGTAACCTTAGTTGGTAAATTATCCTAATTAGATAAATTAATTTTAATTGTTCATAATTTATCAATTTAAATTAAGAACACCTAAATAATTATTATAAAATTTTATAATTATTAAATTAACTGTTGATGAAGTCCACTGGAGCTTAACTCAACTCAAAATAAACATTGATTTTTTCGTGATTACAAAGGACAAATGTTCAGTCCCGTAGGGTTGGTAATGTTTGCAAAAAGCAAATTGGATTTTGATTCACATAAAAGAGTTCGAGCTTTATTTCAACTAATAATATCATGCATTGGGTAATTATGTTATTAATTTATTAATATATCATATTTGTTTCGTATATATATCATGCATTTTTATTCATGTTACTATATTTTGATATATATTATTAATAAAAATAGATAATAAAAATTTTCCGACCTATTTCAATAATAAGCAATGTCAAATATTGTGTGCTCATATTTGAATAACAAGCTAATAGAGTAATGGACTTGACATTCCAATCATCTACCTAATATTTGTTATTTAAAATATTTAGCCAATATCACATAATTACATCTTTAACTTATTCTTCTCCCAAATCTTTAACTTATTATTTATTCTAATAATATAATAAAGTGTGTGTGTATATATACAGTTATATACACAAACTCAAAAAAAAAAAAAAAAAAAAAAAATTATCATTCCAAAATTGATAGTTGGCCTAACATCAATAATGTATATTCCCTTGTCCATATCAAATCATATTTATTTTGCTTGTTTGTTAGAAACCAAGGTCTTCTTTTATTAAGTTAAACGTAGATGGTAGCGTTAAAAGTTAAAACTAATAATACTTGTAAAATTTGGTAGCTGTAGGGGACTGGATCATCCAAGATCAGCAATGGAAGTAGATTGAGGTTTTACCTAGCTATAAAATGGAGATTTTGTCCTGCAATTTGATCGACTAATCACCCTACAACCTTATATATTATTCTAACGGCATGCAATGGTGGAGATTTTAATTTCACAACGAGCCTGGAGGGTTGGAGTTATTAGTGATATGATGTTATATTTTGTCACATTATATAGGAGAGGTTAGATTAGTTAGGGAAGTCTTTTATTCCTTTTGTAACTCTGTGTTTCTCACTGTGATTTTGAATACGAGAATTATTCATTCATCTGGTATCAGTTAGCGATAGGTAATTTTTCTCTCTCCTCTCTTCAAAATTATGTCGACAAACTCAAGCGAACGCACGGTGACCGCTGCCACCGTGCCGTCGCCGTCCACCCCTAATTCCCTATCCATGGCACATCACTTTGTGTCCATTAAACTCACCGCACGCAACTTCCTCTTCTGGTGTACACAAATAATTCCGTTTCTCCGAGGGCAAGGCCTGGTGTGGGGTTCAGATCTCACTAAAAACCTGAAGGGTCAATGAGAGAACTTGATCGATGAGGTAATAAGTAAATAAAATGAAGATCTCGATCTCGTACATGTCATTGATGACCTTTTAAGTTAGACTTGGACTTGTTTTATGAAACACAATCAGAGAAAAAATAAAAAATTTATACATGAATTAACTAGATGAATATACCAATTACAACCATCAATCTCTCTTTATAATCTCTATTTAATTTGTTTCTCAAACAAGTAATTGAATCTTCAAGATTGGAAGATATGCCGCCATCTGCAACCGACCAGCCGTGACCAAATATAACACAATCACAGTACAATTCAATACCCAAAACGCAAGCTAGTAATAATGCATTTGAACAGAAACTTTCAAGTGGTTCAAAAAATTGAACTTCAATTTATTTAAAACGAAAAATTGTTCACCAATTTGGTATCAAATCAATAGGTGACCTTCCAATTACGTTCAATAAGCTCAGATTCAACTCGGCCAACATGCATATATACTTGTTTGATCATTACATGATGGTGCAACCAAGAGTACTGGCAATTGACAGAACCGCGGCGCCGGCGTTGAGTATTGCCTGTCCTACTTTCACTACAGCCGCCACTTTATCATCACGCGGATTCTACACCACAATAATTAAGCCTTCATTTAACTTTAACAAGTAAACAAACAAAACAACAAACACCGAGTGGCTCAAGCTATTCACTTTGAAATCATAATGTCATAAATTTGACTCTCTGAAAACTACTTATTGACATTCTTGATTTAAACTGGTCACCTTAGAACCATATATAAAAACAGACATGTGAAAATGACTAAAAATCTTACCAATTTGGCGGGTAAGATTTAGTGTGTTTGCACACATTTAATGCGCATTCGCACATACTTAATCTAATTTAGACCATTAAAAAATATTAGATGGATGCAGATGATGTGTTCTCATGTTCTCACGTTCTCACCTAAGCACATGTTCTTACTGGAACCCTACCCTATATATATATATATATATATATATATATATATATATATATATATATATATATATTTCTATAAACTTGTGTGTGTGTATATATAAAATAATGTTAGTAATTTACTCATACCAGGTTGGCCCTGTTGGCTCGGCTCGCCAAAACCCTTCATTATATATCTGAACTAATAAGCTTCAATCCTTATATCATGGACTAGGGTTCTGAATGTAATGTGGACCCTAGTGTATGTATATGTATTTTATGTTATGAGTTTTTGTGTCTTTGTGTTATGTAATTCTGTTCTTGAAATAAATTAGTAATTCTGTTATAAATTTCTTTGTCCTGTGTTGGTGAAATTAATCAAATTATGCACTTTAATCATATTTGAAAAATAAGTAAATATATAATATGTGTATGTGTCTTGTATTGTAATTTTTTGTTTTCCGGTATGAATTCTATACCTTTTGATCCAGGACCCTGGAACATATAAATTACCAATAAGTCCACAGACCTGGCCTCATTGCTGAAAATTATGGAATTTTCGACCACCTGAAAATGATCTTAAATCAAGTTGAAAGTCTTGTTCAGACCACTTCTGGTGTCCAGAAAAACCTTTATAGCTATTTCTGACCACTTTTTGCTTTTAATTTGATTTAAGATCACTTTCAAGTGTTCGAAAATTTCATAATTTCCGGTAGTGCGGCCTGATTAACATTGTTTTATATGTGCAATTAGTAAATTTGTGTGACTTACCATTTCCACAATTGCCTTGGAGGATCCGCTTCCCTCCGGAGAGGTAACGCTGATGGTGGTGTGCAGTACAGAGTGATCCAAGAAGAAGACATCATCGTCCTTAGAGTGCCCATGGTTAACATAAGCTTTGTTGGAGTAACAATGGAGGCACAGAGCGTAAGAGCGGGCGGAGCATTTAGAGCAGCAGAAATATAGGTCAGGGATGAAGCAATTACACCAGCTGCAGAATGGCCTTCCACTCACAACAATGTAGTATACTGTCCGGGATTCCGTGATACTCATACCCACATTTCTATCTTTCACTACCATTTTGAAAAGCTCCGGGTGGGCATATTCTGGATACCCCTTTTCTTTCATGGATTCCAAGAAATCTTCCATGGCTACCCTGGTTTCTCCTTTCTGCTTCACCATACTCCAGAAGAACTTATCTGCGGAGTTCCTGATTTTCTCAGGGGCCGCGTTGTAGTGAGCCTGTGCGATATATGCCAACTTCTCTATACCTTCTTTATCTATCATAATCTTCCTCAACTTACACCACAAAATAGGGGAGTTGGGGGAGGAGTGTTAGTTTCTGTGATATGCATGATGCGTGCATGCAACTACTGAATTATATTGTGTCTAATGGTTAGAATTGAAGATAGAGTAACTTACCGAATGGCGGATTGAGTTGGACTCACTTGAGTCTCTTAAATTTGGAAGTGGAATTATTGATTTGGAATGACTTGAGTCCGTTGAGCCTGGAATATTGCAGCGTATTGACTTACAATCATTTGAGTCTGTTGAACTTGGAATATTGCGGCGTATTGACTTATTATAATCACTGGAGTCCGTTGAACTTGGAATATTGCGACGTATTGACTTATTATAATCACTGGAGTCTGTTGAACCTGGAATACTGCTGCGTATTGACTTATAATCACTTGAGTCCGTTGAACCTGGAATATTGCGGCGTATTGACTTACAATCACTTGAGTCTGTTGAACCTGGAATATTGCGGCGTATTGACTTACAATCACTTGAGTCCGTTGAACCTGGAATATTGCGGCGTATTGACTTACAATCACTTGAGTCCGTTGAACTTGGAATATTGCGGCGTATTGACTTACAATCACTTGAGTCTGTTGAACCTGGAATATTGCGACGTATTGACTTACAATCACTTGAGTCTATTGAACCTGGAATATTGCGGCGTATTGACTTACAATCACTTGAGTCCGTTGAACCTGGAATATTGCGGCGTATTGACTTACAATCACTTGAGTCCGTTGAACTTGGAATATTGCGGCGTATTGACTTATAATCACTTGAGTCCGTTGAACTTGGAATATTGCGGCGTATTGACTTATAATCACTTGAGTCCGCTGAACCTGGAATATTGCGGCGTATTGACTTACAATCACTTGAGTCTGTTGAACCTGGAATATTGCGGCGTATTGACTTACAATCACTTAAGTCCGTTGAACCTGTAATATTGCGGCGTATTGACTTACAATCACTTGCGTTGGAATCTTGCTTGCCTTTTCCCTTGTCCTACATAACAATAATAATAATAATAGTAATAATGATGACGATGATGATGAAAGAAGTCAAATATAGAATTATATAACACAACACACATCTCACGACATAAAATACAATCACTATTAATTGTTTGATTTTGTTAAAATATTGATACAAGTGTTTGGCTAATTAGCTTTTTGCAACTCTAAAATGCTAAAACTCAAAAATTACTCCAAGCAACTTTTTCAATTAGCTTTTTGAGATAAGAAATTATACCAAACAGCTATCAACTAACAGCTAATTTACCAAACACTTTTCTACAATCAACTAATGTTATCAATTAGTTATATTTTCTAATTAACACAATCAACTAATAGCTAACAAGCTATCAGTTAACAGCCATTTACCAAACATGGTGTACGTCTTTTCTCGCCACTTATATTTATTTATGCCATAAATCCATGAGAAAAGAACACTAAACAAAGATAATTCAGTTAAATTAGTCAGAGTATTGACTTGATAATCTGAAAATTTTTAGTTTGAACCACATCCTTAAATACTAACTGTGAATTTCTCTAGGTCAGTCAGGAAAAAAAAAAAAAAAAAAACACTAATCTTTAAATCATTGTTGAATATGAAAATACCTTTTCAATAACACAAGTGGGTTCCCCACGGCCCTCGTTATGCATCGTTAGTACACTATGGTTGTCAGCAAAGGAGTCATGATCATGTTGGAATGTTCTTCCATAGAAACACTTGACGCAGAGGTTGTAGTTACACCCCTTGTATAACTCACATTTGGTGCAACAAAAGTAGAAACCAACCAGAAGCTTCGCGCAAACATCGCACCTACGTATGCGTCTCTTCGTCTCTCGTACGTAGAATTCCTCGAGGGATTCTCCGCCGGCAATAGCTCTGCGTGCCCGCTGCTTATACTCCTCAGAGCCACTTTCCAAGTAATATCGTGCTGCTTCTCTCAAATCTTCCATATCTCTTAGCAGGAGAGTGGCCGGCGGGGATCGATCGGAGATTTTCTTGAAAGGCTTAGTTAAGGTGATCAAGCAGAGGGTTTTCAAGTTTTCATTGTATATATATATATATATATATATATATATATATATATATATGTATATAATAATTCCGAATTTACACAGAAATTTCTCCATTGTTGGTCTACAATATATAATAATGAAAGATTAAAGTGTTGTAAATCGCGCCTTCATATTTGACTGGATTTTGGTCGTCAACCATGGAGTCCGATGATGACTGGTTGTATTATAATAAGTTTAATTTTTATAGTACACATTTGGTGGTTGATGAGGAGAGTGTAAACGGACAGAGTGGTTGGAAAGAAAGAAATAAGTATTTAAAAGAAAAATTAATTAACTTAAACTCCATTCAGAAAGGGGTGATTAGTTGGTGGAATTATTTTATAACAATTTATATATATTCTGCATTTTATGATCCTTTTAGAAGTAAATAGTCAATCTAGCTTCCAGATATAACATTAAATTGTAAATTTTTGTGTACAATAAACTTTTTTTTTAAAGGAGTCAGTATGGCATTTATTCAACCTTCTGCCGCACCACATAACGGTCTTTATCTTGAAAACTACTGCTTGTAATTTTAAAAACATATACTATCTAAAAATGAGTGATTGAATGTGTGTAACATGATTTTTGAGTAATAGGACGACAAGGAAGAAAAAAAAAAAAAAAAAAAAAAAAAAAAAACTTATTCCACAATCAAAATGAATACATTTTGCAAACCAATAATAACCTAATTTTTTATTTACTGAAAAACAAAAAACCCTACTTAAAAGTATACTTTGGATGAAGTCTGTGAACTACAAGAAAAATGTAAATCAGCTTAGATTGTCTATATAGCTAACTAGCTCAAATGTAGAAAGCCAATAGTTCACTCTCATGGGGTAAAACTCAAAGTTTATAATTACCAAATGAACTCGATCTCGATCTCCTACCAATTTGGGCGCGGTTGTTCGGTAACCACCTAATTTACACACACACATACATATTTCATTGTGTGATCACATTATGGTGCAAAACGCAGTGGCAAAATTCAGTGCCGCCGTACAAGTGGTGAGTACTGTTGAGAATGTGGTCACTAATTCCGTTCGTTTATCCTGCTTCAAACACACCAAAATGCATGTCCATGTTAATTAATAAACTCATGCAATCAACAATTTTTTTTTGGTCACGAAAATCTGTAGAATAAACCCTCAATCCAGGTTGTTTATAAGGCGGTCTGCCATAACTTACCGGCCAATCCCCTAACCTAAATTGTCCAAAAGCTATAAATGACCGGCTCAAACTTAACCAAAAAAATTTACAAGTCACTCTTGCTGAAAGTTAAACTTATAATCTTATAGTTACCAAATGATCAGTCTAACCATTTTGGCTAGAATTGCCTCAGCAACCCATCTGGTGAACAAATTAAAGAAATTAAACAACCTAGGACGACCAATTAAGGAATGTTTTAATTATTACCTTTTTCACGATTGCCTTTGAGGGTTCAGTTTGAAGATTGGGGGTTTGCGGCGTCGGGGTGGCGCTGAAGCAGCCGGTATGCAACACAGTGTAATCCAAGAAGAAGACGTCATTTTCCCCGACATGTTTGTTCCGTTTATGGCGAAGATACGCTTCGTTCTCATAACAACCGAGACACAGGGCGTATTTGGCGGCGGGGCATTTGGAGCAGCAGAAAAACATGTCAGGTATGAAGTGTTCGCAGCTGCTGCAAAATGGCCTTCCACTCAGAACAATGTAGTACAGCGTCAGAGCTTCCGACATAGTCACATGATTCCCATTCTTGGCTAGCATTCTGAACAGATCTCTGTCGGCATATTGTGGATACCCCTTCTTGTTCATCACTGCTAAGAAATCATTCTGGGTTAGGCTATGCCCGTTTCCGGCCTCCCGGAACATACTCCGGCAAAACGCATCGGCCGCGTTCTTGATTTCCCGAGAGGCGGCCTTGTGGTGGGCCTTCGCGATGCGACCCAACTTCTCCATTCCTTCATTAACCACCATAGCTCGCCCCTCCTTATTAGGTCATAAAATTTTTAATTCAAGTTACAAATCACCCTCAAAAAACAACTAACAATTCTGGGTTATAGCTTGTTAGCTAAAAGGAGTTTTACTACCTAGACTCTCAAATCTTACTCCCTGATGTGGCGCTGATAAGTTACTTTTTTTTTCATGTGGGTCCCAATACAATTGTCTCCATCAAGATTTTGTGTGTGGGAGTTTAAGTTAAGAGTAAAAAATGAGAGTACACATAGTATTTTCCAGCTAAAAATCTACAAGTTAATTAGTGTAACTATCATATCCTTTAAGTCCTTACCAGAATCATTGTATCTGCAGGAGGGCTTGTACGGTATGGTTTTGCAACTATTTGTAAATCTTGCTTTGCTTTTCCCTTCTCCTACATGCATATAATCAAAGGGTAACACTTGTGTGAAAATGTCCCACAAATATTAAGATCAAAGTATTACATTTTTTCAATATTGACAAGTATTTGTTACTTATAAAGAAAAATGTAATACTTTTACTGGGAAAAGAAGTAGTCTTACCAATTTTTTTGTTTGTTGGACTTGGACAGGAGGGGGATGTTGAAGACCTTTTCCTTTTGGCTTCTACATATATAAATAATATATAACAACGAAAGAAGAATCATCATCATATATATGATCAGTTGTTAATTAGCTTCTTCCAAATACTAAAATGCATCAATTATATTCCAGCCAAATTGGTCAAATTATTGAATATAAACAAACTAAACAAACAAACTGTGAATACTAAAATACCTTTTGAATATCACAGGGCGGATAGCGACTGCCATTTTTAACCATGGTGAGTATACTGTGATTATCGGCGAAGGAGTCATGTTGGTGTTTGAGTGTTACATCCTCGTAAAAGCAGTTGAGGCAGAGATTGTAGCCATTGTAGAACTCACATTCGATGCAGCAGAAGTAGAAACCTGCGAGAATAGCGCGACATGCGCTACACTTACGTATGCTAATCTTAGCCATACCAATGTAGAGTTCCTCCATGGATTCTCCGCTCTCATCAGCTTCTTGTTTATACTTCTCGTAGCCCGCTCCAAAGTAATGTTTTGCAGCTAGTCTCAAGTCTTCCATGCTTAGCTTAGCTTCCTGCAAATATACTACATACAATATAGTATAGTATATTTCCAGAATTATTATGAGTATTCAACTTTAATTTCATCCATTTCTTGTTTTAGCTAGCTAAAAGTATAAATAAAGGAAGAAGACAGCATAGTTGAAGGGGTTTTGGTCTTACCTCCTAGGATTAGCAGTAGGATTCTGCAGGCAGGAGATCAGATCGATTTTCTTGAAAGGCTTAAGCTGAGGCAGAGAGTTTATATAGAGCTTTATATACACTTTTTGTGCTAAAATATAATTCAACCTATCTTACTTCTAATGTTTTCATTGTTGACAATTCATGGTTACCTTTGTTTATAGTTGTGTTCTTTCTCTGTCTTTTATAATAAATAAATAAATTAATAATTCCAAAAAAAATTAGGGTTTTAATCGACAGTTCGACACCCTATCGTATTGTACCCGATACAAACATGCTTGTGTATTATAGATTGTACCAAGTATTATCCGTACAAGTGTTAATAGTATAGGGCAATCCCAACCAAATTGGTTTAATAACCACAAGGCGATTCTCTTTTGGAATGGTCTATTGGGCTGGTCAACTATTGACAAACTAGGGGTATAGGTTGGTTTACTTCCTTTGTGGTCCTTACTTTTTACCAACTAGGATTACAAGGTCAAAGAAATTTTACCCAAAGTGCATTTTCACTAATTTTCTCCTAAATCAAAGTGTTAGTAGTAGCTGAAACAAGGTTCAACCAGAACACATTTTTAAATAACAATTACGAGTTTTTTTTTCATAAATTAAAATGTTAATACTTATAATTGTATCCGGGCAACCTGATACACCTATGTGACTTTATGATATGCATAGAAATTTCCAGAATTTTAAATATGCATAGATATCTCTGGACATTAGTTGTGCAGGTTGTGTTTATATATATTGACTGGATCTAGGTCGTCGATCTAGGATTATTTAAAGACTTGGATGATAGTTACTGGTTGTATTATAAGTTTAATGATAATAACAGGTAATATATTATAAGTTTAATTTAATACACCCGTCACCTAATATTCATAACCACCCATGGGTTGACCACTTGACTACAACCTTAAAGGAGACTTAATTGGTATGTCATATTCTTGTCCCAAACGATTGGTATGTCATATTCCCTCCTGCGATTTGACGATCTGATCTAACGTTTAAAGATGAAGTTTGTTCTTCAATCAACTACTACTGAATTGCCTCTACAATTATTTTTCCTTAATTATTAGCCAGTTACTGTAGTCTAAATTAATAGTTGGATTATACTTTATATGTTATATTATTCTAGGGGACCAAATATGTCATGAGTATTAATTAAAATTATGTAACTAAAAATAAATATGATTTTCATTTAATGCCAAAGTAAAAATAATTTTCATTTAATGCCAGTTTAATATAACAAATTTTATAATGTAAAATAATAAAAATGTTAACTATTATAAATAAAAATTTCCTCTTCATTAGTTGTTGTCATTTCCTTATTTAAAGGGAAAAAAAACATTTATTTGAACAATTACAACTTACAAGGTGGTTCATACTTTGGTCGGCAGCTAGAACTCCTAGAAGTAAGAGTCGTATAGGTTAGGTTGTCTGTCATTCTTCAATCTCCTGACATGAAGTTGACACCATCATTTGTGACAATTTCAACGGATTGATTTAACAATTAACTTGATAATTATAAAAATTTAAATTTAAATTTAATAAAAAATAATTTCTTAATTTGAGTTAGTTAATTATAAATAATTTAGATTAATTTATCTTGTTATGGTTATTTATTTATTAAAATCACAATACAAGTTTTGCTCATAATATTCTTTCAAATCGTGATTGTAAATTTTTCTGTAAATCAAAATTGACACCATTCTTCTAATTACTTTATTGTATTTAGTTACAATGATATAGTGAAGGGAATAAATAACTTTATTACCGGCCAACTATTATGTATTGTGGTAGCACATCCGTTACTATTTGTTTAATCTAAATGAGTTGTCACTTGATCGAACTACATACTACTTTCTTAAAAATCATGAGTGTTTAAAAAAAAATAACTTTATTACCTATTGGTCACAAATTATTTAAATTATATATTATTAAATAATGTGATTTTTTTCTCAATAGATAATTTTAAAATTAATTGATCCATACGTAGTCAACAAATATCAAACGTTGCTAACATCTAATGTATACACTTCAGAAAAGAATAGGTCTTCATCTCCGACGGGTGATGAAGGCAGGGGGAGGTTTGTTTGTTTGTTATTAAAAAAAAAAATACATACTTTTAGATTAAATTAATCTTAAAATTATTTTTTAACGAATTAATCAACATGTTAGCAGTAATAATCGATATTATTTAATTACATTACATACTTTTAGATTGTCCGGTGACAATTTTTTTGAATTAGATGGTTCAATTGCATTCGTGTAGACAAATTATAATGTGGATCATAAATAAATATTCATTTTTAATACAGTGAAAATACGCTATTTGTGTATAGTTCAATATCCCATATAATCCTTTTTCCAAAAAATAATTTCACCAATTTGGTTGGTTAACTCACGTGATAAAAATGGTTTATCATTACTTACTACAAGGAATAAAAGTGAAAATAGAATTATCTAAAGAATTCACCATAATATATCAATAATATCATGAAAAATGGATGCATGATAGCTACTTTAGTATTCACAACAGGTCTGAAAAAATTCTATTGAATTTAGATATTTATACCTCGTCGAAGTAGAGAGTATATGTAGTATAACGCTTCTCCAAATTGGAAGTTAATGTAGCAAAATAAGTGATAATAGTGTGCGGTAGACAATGTCTGGGAGATATGACATGCAATATGCAATCATAAAAAAAACTAGACACTAACAAAAGAAAATCAACAAGAAACTAAGCAAACAACAAGTTTAAGGCAACAGTAAAACTAACACATACACAAAGATAAACACAAAATAAATAAATATAACTCAAACCCAGGCCCATGTATAAGAATTGATATATTGCTAATCATTGTTATTAATGTGTGCTTAATCAAGGCACCGAGCACAGGACCCAACATATATCTTTTCAATAATATATGATTTTATCTAATTAAATAATTCATACATACCTAACAAATATAAAATGTTGCTAACATCTAATATATCCACTTCAAAAAAAATAGTATAAAAATATCTTAAGCAAAAAACATTTTTATCATATAATATAACAAACTCTACACTTAAACCAACTTAATTGACGTAAGTGACCGTACACTCTCATTCCTTAAGAGAAGTCAGAAGTTCAAAGACTTTAAACTGTCTCTCATATAGAACTTAAAAGTATCTCTTACAATTAAAACCTGCTGACGACACCCCCTAAATCGTAACATTTTCCCATATTAAAAATGCACACCTTCCATTATGCTACTAAGACTACTAATCCCTCCAAATAGGATGCACAAAGAAGAGAAAAGTCAATAGCCCCATTCATTTATAAGTAAAATTTCTTTAGAAGGTGACTCTGCTACACCCTACAGTAGTACACCACAAAACTTTTCTGTCAACAAACCTACTTTACCTAGCTATAAAAGGGAGATCTCGTCCTGAATTTGATCCACTAATCACTCTAAAGTTTTGCTCAGCTCTAACCACATGATTGAGATTTTAATTTCACTAGTAACCTGGAGGGTTACTGTGGGGTTCATTCAGATCTCACTAGAAATCTGAAGGGTCATTGAGAAAATTTGATCGATAAGGTAATAAGTAAATAAAATGAGAATCTCGATCTTGTACATGTCATTAATGACCTTTTAAGTTAGAGTTAGACCTATTTTATGAAACACAATCAAGAAAACAAAAATTTATACATGAATTAGTAGGATGAATACCAATTATGACTATCTCTCTTTATAATCTCTATTTAATTTGTTTCTCAAACAAATAATTGAATCTACAAGATTTGAAGATATGTCATCTGCAACTGACCAGCAGTTACCAAATATAACACAATCACAGTACAATTCAAGACCCAAAACAGCCTAGTAACAATGCATTTAAACAGAAACTTTCAAGTGGTTCAAAACATTTGATCATCATCAGATCACCTACATCACATGATGGTGCAAGCACCAAGAGTACTGGCAATTGTCAGAACCGCAGCGCCGACGTTGAGTATTGCCTGTCCTACCTTCAATACAGTCGCCACTTTATCATCATTACGTGTATTCTACACCACAATAATTAAGCCTCCATTAACTTTAACAAGTAAACAAACAAAACAAAGCTATTCACTTTGAAACCATAATGTTATAAATTTAACTCTCAATGAGAGTGATTTACTGACATTCTTAGTTTGAATTGATCAACTTAAAACTATGAGATGTGCTAAAAATTCTGCCAATTTGGCAAAGCTAGCTAAGATCGGAACCCACCAAAATTAAAAATTTTTAAATTTAAATTTAAATTAACATAAAAATGTTACTCCGTATATTATTGTCTTTGTAATTTGTTAAACAAACAACAACTAATAAAGTAATAAATAGTCAAATACATCATGCATTAATCCACAAAGTCAATAACAAATCATTTAAACAATATACTAACTATTAATAAATATTTTGTATAAATAAATATAAACATATATTTCTATAAAGTTTTGTGTGTGTGTGTGTATATATATATATATATATATATATATATATATATATATAATATGTTAGTAATTTACTCATACCAGGGTTGCCCTGTCTGCTCGGCCCGTCAAAACCGTACCGGCCTGTCATTTGAAGCGGGTTTAAAAGATTTGACGGATCTTAAAATTTCAAGACTATCTTGTCGGCTCGGCCCGTCAAAACCCATTATTTGGCAAATTATATTATGCACCGTGGTGCATAATCGATTATGCACCGCGCGTCTTTTTTTTTAAATGAAAATAAACAGTGTTAGTTTCCGCCGTTTCGCACCCTTTTGCAAAAAGTAACTCTGTTATTCAGTGTCATTTTGTATACACTGCAGTTTCAGTTCAACACAACTACAGTTTCATTTCGATATAACTATAGTTTCATTTGATATTTATAGACTCAAATATGTGAAAATGTTATTTAATTTTATTTTATATACACTATAGTTTCATTAAAACACAACTACATGATTATTTTGATATAATTACAGCTTCATTGTACAATATACACTCAAATATGTGAAATGTTATTTAGTTTCATTTTATATACACTACAGTTTCATTTCACTATAACTACAGTATCATTTTGATATAACTGCAGTGTCGGTTTAGATATATTATAGTGTCAGTTGGTGTTTAATACATCAAACAAACGGACTCCGTTAACTCTAACGGCGGGCCGTTTCTTCACTTAAAGAAACGGCGCCGTTTTTGACCGCGGTGCACATGCACCACGGTCTATAATATAACGACTGCATTATTTAGAGCAGGTTAAAAAGATTTGGGGGGCCTTAAAATTCAAAGTCCGTCCCGTTCTTTTTGCTGGGGGGGATAACTAATTAGCTTGGCAAACGGCAGGCTAAGCCGGTTTTGACAGAGTTAGTAAGTTAAAGATATCATTGACTTGTTTATCTTTTATTTGGTGTATACCATTGGATAGTAATTATCAGTTTTCCTTGTCACTAAACAAAGTAAAAAATAAGCAAACAACATAACCTAATTAACCTGCTATGCGTGGGATTCATGGTCGTCGTGTCTAGCTTACCCTTTTCTCGATTGCCGTAGAGGATGGTTCGCTTTCCCTCGGTTCTGATGTAGTAGCTTTGATGGTGTTATGCAGTACAGTGTAATCCAAGAAGAAGGCATCATCGTCCTTGTAGTGCCTATGCATAAGATACGCTTTGTTGGAGTAACAATGGAGACACAGAGCGTAAGAACGGGCGGAGCATTTAGAGCAGCAGAAATATATGTCTGGGATGAAGTAATTACACCAGCTGCAGAATGGCCTTCCACTCACAACGATGTAGTATACAGTCCTGGATTCCATGAGTTCCATTCCCTCCTTTCTATCCTTCACTACCATTTCGAACAGCTCCGGGTAAGCATATTCTGGATACCTCATTTCTTCCATGGATTTCAAGAAATCTTCCATGGTTACCCTGGTTTTTCCTTCCTGCTTCACCATATTCCAGAAAAACATATCTGCAGAGTGCCTAATGTTTTCAGGGGAGGCATTGTAGTGAGCATCTGCGATTTGTGCCAACTTCTTTATACCATTTTCATCTATCTTAATCTTCAGCTTCCTCGCCTAAGATCACAAAATTTTATTCAACTTTCTAGGGGGGAGGGGGGATGGTTAGAATTGAAGTTAGTGTATGTAATTGTACCGAAACATTGTCGATCGGCATGAAATGACTTGACTCTCTTAAATTTGGATTTGAAATGATCAACTTCGAACTACTTGAGTGCGTTAAACCTGGAATGCCGAGTAACAAGTTAGAATGACTTGAATCTTTTAAACTTGAGTCATGGTGTGTCGAGTTGGAATGATTATATTACCTGAGTCTTTTAAATTTGAGTGACTCGGTATTGACTTTGAATGACTACTAACATCGCCTATGGAGTTGGAATTTTGCTTGCCTTTTCCGTTGTTCTACATACATATAATAGAAAACAGTAAATTAATTTCAATTCCAATCCTAACACTTTCATGCATGCCATAAACCATTAAACCCATGATAAAATATAACACTACACCGAAGGTAAGTATAATATTAATCTTTAATTCACTGTTTAATATCAAAATACATACCTTTTCAATTACACAAGTGGGTTCGGAACGTTGCTTGTTTAGCATCATCATTACACTGTGGTTGTCGGCGAAGGTGTCATGATTGTGTTGGAATGTTCCCCCATAAAAACACTCGACGCAGAGGTTGTAGTTATACCCCTTGAATAACTCACATTTGGTGCAACAAAAGTAGAAACCAACCACAAGCTTCGCACAAACATTGCAACTACGTATGCATCTCTTCATCTCCCGTACGTAGAAATCCTCGAGGGATTCTCCGGCGGCCATAGCCATGCGTGCCCGCTGCTTATACTCCTCAGAGGCTGTTTCGAAGTAGTAAGTTGCAGCGTTTCTCAAATCTTCCATATCTCTTAGCTTTAGAAAGAACCCAAAAAATATGATCAAACATTCATCCGTTTCATAAAAGTAAAAAATTTTAAATATGCATAGAAATTTCTCTACATTAGTTGTGCAGGTTGCGTTTATATTGACTGGATCTATCTCCGCCGACCTAGGATTATTTAAAGACTTGGATGATAATTACTGGTTGTATTATTATAAGTTTAATGATAATAACTGGTTATATATTATAAGTTTAATTTAATACACCCGTCACCTAATATTCATAACCACCCATGGGTTGACCACTTAACTACAACCTTAAAGGAGACTTAATTGGTATGTCATATTATATTCCTTACGATTTGACAATCTAATCTAACATTTAAAGATGAAGTTTGTTGTTCAATCATCTACTATTGATGAATTAGCAGTGGCATGAAATGACTCTCTTGAGAAGTCATGGATGATGGGTTAGGACTTCACTCCCAATTAAGGTAATATTAATGAACAAATACTATATTGTAACAGAGTTAATATTATAATTACACTTAAATAATTTTTTTTAATTCAAAATGATCGAGAATAGACTAATAGAGGGTGATAATGGTAGGAGTATGAAGCATTTTTCTTAAATTAATTTATTAGAAATTAATAGATATAAGAACAAAAAATTGTCATGAATTACATTATTTAATTAAACAATACTTTTCTCCCATTCTTGAATTTCAACAAGTTCTCAACAAATTAATAATTGAAATTGAAGGATGTGATCTGTCTTAACTAAAAAAAAAAATCTTAAGAGGATAACTGGGCTACACTTTAATTTATATGTTATATTATATTATGTACGTTTAATACACTCTCTTTACGTGTACGAACTGATTACTTTTGATAGGTTACAAACAACATATAGACCATTGCATGGTCTCTTTTTATTGAGTTGAAAAATATGTTCCGTTTCAACTAAAAGTTTAAATTAATAGTTGAATTATACTTTATATGTTATATTCTATAATGCATGCTCATCAACAATTGAAGGGGTAAAGTGAAAAGTGGCATAAACTAGGGGACCAAATATGTCATGATAATTTTCATTTACTGCCGAAGTAAAAATAATTTTCGGGTGTGTTTGGAAACCTGGAAAATGAGTTCTGGAAATCATTTTCCAAGTTTTCACTGTTTGGATGTGCCTGGAAAATCAAGTCAACGGAAATCATTTTCCGTTGACTTTGGAAAATAGGCTTGTTTTGGAGGAAAATGACTTCCCCTTTTTTTGGTGGGAAGTCATTTTCCAACTTTTACACCAACATCACACCACCACCAACATCATCAACACCATACCACCACCACCTCACTAACACCATACCACCACCACCATCACACCACCATCGCCGCCGCCACCACCACCACCATACCACCGCAACCACCGTCGCCGCCACCATACCACCGCAACCACCGTCGCCGCCGCCACCACCATACCACCGCAACCACCGCCACCACCACACCACCACCATCACACCACCGCCGCCACCACCACCATACCACTACAACCACCGTCGCCGCCACCGCCACCACCATACCACCGCCGCCGCCGCCACCACCATCACACCACCGCCGCCGCCGCCACCACCATCACACCACCACCACCTCCACCAACCACCGTAACCACCGTCGCCACCATCACCACCACCATACCACCACCGCCGCCACCACCACCACCATCACACCCCCACCACCGCCGCCACCACCACCACCATACCACCGCAACCACCGTCGCCGCCACCACCACCACCACTACCACCACCGCCGCCGCCACCATACCACAACAACCACCGTCGCCGCCACCACCACCACCATACCACCGCCGCCACCACCACCATACCACCGCTACCACCACACCACCACCATCACACCACCGTCGCCGCCACCACCACCATACCATTGCAACCACCGTCGCCGCCACCACCACCATACCACTACCGCCGCCACCACCACCATACCACCGCAACCACCACCACCATCACACCGCCGCCACCACAACCACCACCACCATACCACCGCAACCACCGTCGCCGCCACCACCACCACCACCATACCACCGCCACCACCGTCATACCACCACCAGTTATTATTATTATTATTATTATTATTATTATTATTATTATTATTATTATTATTATTATTATATAACAAATAACACCACTACCACTACACCACCACCACCACCATAATATTTTTGATATACTATTAGTTATTTTTTTATTATATTTAAAATTATTATTATATATTATACATGTTGTAATATTCTAAATAAAATAATTAAAATGTTTAATTATACAATTCTACTCATTTTCCAGAAAATGAACCAAACACACAAAAACAGTTTTCCAGAATGCAACCAAACACTGGAAAGGAAAATGTTTTCCGGAAAATGACTCATTTTCCAGAAAACATTTTCCAGAAGTCATTTTCCTGCTTTCCAAACGGACCCTTCATTTAATGCCAAAGTTTAATATAAAACAATAAAAATGTTAACTGTACTATTATAAATACAAATTTCCTCTTTATTAGTTGTTGTCTTAGAATTTCCTTATAAAAAAAATAACATTTTGTTGAATAATTACAACTTACAAGGTGGTTCATACTTTGCTCGGCAACTAGAACTCCTAGAAGTAAGAGTCGTATAGGTTAGGTTGTCTGTCATTCTTCAATCTCCTGACGTTCGTAGATGAAGTTGACTCCATCATTTGTGACAATTTCAATGGATTGATTGAGCAATTAACTATAAATAACTTAGATTAATTTATTTCTTTATAATCTTTTACTAATTAAAATCACAATACAAACTTTTCTCATAATGCTTTTTCGAATAGGAAAATCCTAAATCAAAAAGACGAGGTACAAAATTCATACTTGTGAAGTACAAAATTTTATAACACAAAAAAATCACAACACAAGATACATACACATGTTACATATTTACTTATCTTTTTAAATACGATTTGGGTTCATAATTTGTGTTCATAAACACAAAATTTCACAACACAAGACACGAAAATTCATAACATAAGACACAATTATTAATTTGTTTCAAATATAAAATTCATACTATTAAGATACAAAATTTCATAACCCAACACAAAAACTCACAACATAAGACACAAACACATGCACTAAGATCCACCGTGCACCGTAAACCACAGTCCATGGTATAAAAATTGATATATTGCGAATCATTGTTATTAATGTGTGCATAATCAAGGCACCCAAGCCCAAGACCCAGCATATATCTTATTCAATAATATGCTTTTATCTAATTAAATAATTCATATAAAAAAAAAAAGAAAAAAAAAATAAATAAAAAAAAAATTAAATAATTCATATACATCACTAACAAATATAAAATGTTGCTAACATCTAATATATCCGCTTCAAAAAAAAAAAAAGGTTAGTATAAAAATATCTTAAACAAATAACATTTTTATCATATAATATAACAAACTCTACACTTAAAGAAATCAGCTTAGTTCAAACTCTACACTTAAAGAAATCAGCTTAGTTGATGTAAGTGACTGTACACTCACATCCTTTAAGTGAGATCGAGAGTTCAAACCGCCTTTTATACAGAATTGGGACTTAAAAGTACCCCTACAATTAGAGTATGCTGAAGACACCTCGTAAATGATAACATTTTCAAAATGCACACCTTCCATTATGTTACTAAGACTACTAATCCCTCCAAATAGGATGCACAAAGAAGAGAAAAGTCAATAGCCCCATTCATTTATAAGTAAAATTTCTTTAGAAGGTGACTCTGCTACACCCTACAGTAGTACACCACAAAACTTTTCTGTCAACAAGCCTACTTTAACTTGCACTGTCTTAGAAATTACATTCACTACAGAACTAATACATCTTGATGATAATAAGTTCTTTCCCTACAAACTGATCGAGGTGTATGAGTAAAACGAACCAAAACCAAAATTCAAGAAACAGGCTTTTCACCAGACATCTTCGATCAGCAACCGCATACCACCATCCCAATTTCGCCAACCATAAAACTGTGCTCCTGTTGTTTGTCCAAAGAACGACAGAATTGTGTTAGACGTATACAATAAGCTGCTCCTGTTGAGAGTCGAACTTGTAACCTTGTGGTTATTAAGTCAACAGCCTGACCAACTTGGCTAGGGTTGCCCCCAACCATCCTTTTGGATAAAAGTTAATTCCATTTGAATCAGAAAAAGGCACAGGGGAATCATATTCCCTTTGCAAGATGTATTAATTTCAAGTAATTTAGTTATCCAAATCAAGAATCTACCTTTTTTTTTTAATGCAATCAAGAATCTACCTATATGGCTTAATGAACAAGAAATCTTCTGCAAACAACTAATCAATCCTAGATGGGCTTAGTTTAGTTCAGTTTAGTGAACAAAATTTCTAATGTTCATTTCTTCGTTGAGTTGTCAGGATAATTGGCTAGTGACTATGAAATTAGAACGCTCAACTCTTGACCACACAACATATAAGGATAACCTAATTGGGACATAAGATAGGCACAGGTACAATAATCCTTTCTAAAGCACTATGGTTCTTCAAGTCCATGTAAGTACAGATAGTATAATAGAAATATATCAGACATAAACAAGCATAGAAATATATCAAGGTGGGATGGGGCAGATTCGTCATGTATGTATTAGAAGGAAAACATTATGATTAATGAATCAACTATGTCAACGAATGTAATAATGTGATAAAGTCGTGCAAAAACAAGCAATGGAGTTATTGAAAAGGGGAAGTTGGGATTACCTCAGGATATCATTGACCGACAAAGCTGATGAGCATCATTAAATAATTCACAAGAACTGTTCAGTTACAGATAGCGAGCTTCCCAGTCCACTCATCAGCAACTCCATAGTCAATACTAAGCTCCCTTAATGGAGGGATATTCTCCATCGCAAAAAGCATAAGTCGGGGGAAGCAGACATTGTTGTGATCATAGAGCACAAGCTGCACAAAAATGTTTGGACTGGAACTATGGCTCATGTAACAGGCTACGTTCCTCATTTTAGACACATCCATTGCGAAACCCAAAGGAGGAACGGAAGGATAAGTTGGGTGTACATAGTTTGGATATATTTGTGACACATCTCCCCACTCTGCCCATCTCTGGGCAAAACGACTCGGATAGACTAAACTATCGCCATTCATCTTGAAAATCTGGGCTTGCTCCATTGTGAGGACAACCCCTGAATACTCGCAAATAAAGGAGCCAGCTTGGATCAGGTCCAACGACCTAACTCCCCAACCAGTCTCTCTAGACCGGAACACTTCGAATTTGTACCTCACACCTCTCTGACTAACTCGATTTCTGCAAGTTGGAGGACAACGACAGTGCGGGCCACACTCAAAAACCAACGGCTTCCCCCTCAGCAAGATCCCGTTATGATCATATGCAAACTCACCACCATTCCTCATTGCACAAAAGCAATTGGCTCCACACCCATCAACACACAGACACCCAGTACCATTCCCAGCATGCTGCTGGACATGCGATGGAAAGATCGTCTTCACCAGATAATCATAATAAGCAGGTTCTTGATCAGTATCTATGTCATTATACAAAAAAACCGGCACACTCTCCTTGTTCCTTGACATATCAAGGCTGATATACCCCGATGGCCTCGCCACTAGGGGTTGAGTCCTGAGATTCTGAGCCAACCTCAGAACAGAACTCCCCATTTCGGGTTGGTTCTCAATCCTAACTAGCTTATACTTAAACACCCCAAACCCGGACTTCCCCACATCACACCAGTAATCGACAATTCTATACAGACCATCATAAACATATATTTTACCACTAGCACTACCTTCATATTTAAAGCCACGAATCACCCTCACCTCTATTCCATAAGTCATGCTCCTTTCCATGGCCAAATTCCCACTCTCGAGCTTCTGGTTCACACATTGCCTGGAGAATTTGTTCTGCCCGCCATGTCCAGTATAGATTATCACATCCCCTGTATCCTCATCGTCCTCGTAGCCACCCGAAACTATCACACTTGTTGCAATTGGCTCCCCATTTGAGCTATGGTTTGCCGGCAAATAGTCTATTCCAGCTTGGGCCTGGCCGTGCAATCCAACCACACATAATTCCATCCGGTAAAAGAACACGTCTCCGATGAAAAGCCCGGGGATGGCCCCCACAATGCGCTTATCACGGTTCAGCCAGAGCCCCCTCATCCGCATCAACTGGGCGGCTTTCAAGTCCGCTCTGTTCCTAAAATGGCCGAATTCTGGGTTTTTCTCGTCCTCCAGTACCAAAAGAACTCGGATAGAATCGTAAACCATCCGGGCTTTCCTCACGATATCCCGGAAGTACCTTTGGTCCTCGAGCTTAAGATCAGTGACTCTTACCAGCTCCGACGAGCGCTGCCGGATGCTCTTGGAAATCACCGAGTTCGAGAGCTGAGCTTCGTCGTTCACCGGGACAATAGCTCGGGAACCCGGGCCCTCCCCGGCCTCCACGTCACCAAACCCCTGCATTTTCTCCGCGAACGTGGCGCGAAACATCTCCGATATCCGGTTGAACTCGGAATACACATTGGCCTCCTCCGAGCTCCTCTTAGCACCGGGCGGCTGAGTAGGGGCCGGGAGGCCGAAACCCGAACCCGACTCGGAATTTCCGGTGGGGCTAGGGTTTGAAAACAAAGGACTCGCATTTACTCCGGTAAGCGCAAATTCGTCGAACGGTTCCAATTTCGGTTCGATTTTCGGCACAATCGTGGCGGCGGCGGAGCCGGAGGTGCCAAGTTGCAGATTAAGGTCTTGAAATGAAACAACGGAATCCATTTCCCCCTTCTCTCCCCTTCTTTCTACTTTTCCTTACGAATAACAACTCCCCACTCCCTCACCCAAGCGGTAGTTCATGAACGGCGACAGAACAGCGGCAGCCGGCACCGATTAGGGCTTAACGAGAGAGCGTTCATGGAAGTTCAAAAGGAATCAAAAAGAGTATCAGAGCTTAACGGAGAGAGAAGAGAACGAAAGTTGGACAGTACAAACTTCAAAGACACAAAAATTGAAATTATTTTGTCAGAAAATATTTCTCTAAAAAATCTATTATTAGAAATTTGTTGACATCATGAGGCTTGTTGCTAAATTGAGAAGGAAAAAAAAAAGTAATTTACTATTATTAGTACAAATTTTTTTCAAATATAGCAAAAAAAATTAATTTCCTATTATTAGTACTTTTTTTTTCAAATATAGCAAAAAAAATTAATTTCCTAATATTAGTACATTTTTTTTTCAAATATAGCAAAAAAAATTAATTTCCTAATATTAGTACAATTTTTTTCAAATATAGTCATATATACTAACTCGTAACAGAATCAATTAATTTATTAAAAAAAAAACACATAAATCAATGTAATTTTAACCGTTATTTTATATAAAGATATTTTATATATTTATTGATTGTTCAAGAATTGATTAAATAAATTCACCTTAATTAATGTACCTTTAACGGCAATAGTTATGTCATGGACCCGGGTCCACCTGCTGTCCTTGCAAGGTGAATTCTGGTCCAAAATGACGCAATTTGCGCGTGTGAAAATAATAGTATCGTTAGCGGTACCGTTTTCTCAGCTAATGTTTTTATAACAAAATTATTGAAAATAATTCAGCGAATGAATATTTAATTCTGTAATTGTGAATATAAAATTCTTTAATTGTGAATATAGAGTTATTAAATTATGAATATATAGTTCTGTAATTGTGAGTATAGAGTTCTGCAATTGTGAATATTGAGTTCTGTAATTTTGTATATTGTGGTCTAAAATTACAAACATTCAATTCTAAAATTGTGAATATAGAATTCTGCAATTTTGTATATTGTGATCTAAAATTATAAACATTCAATTCTAAAAGTGTGAATATAAAGTTAAAAAATTATGAATATAACCATGGTCAACCTTACAAGGTGAACTCGGGTCTACGTCATAATTTGTCCGGCGGTTCCGGGGCCCTTGCATTATTATTTATTAAAACGTAATAATTGTTTGTGCTTTTTTTTTTGTTGTTGTTGTTGTAATATGAATACAGCAAAATCAAATTACATTGACAAATTATTATGTGGACCCGAGTCCATATTGCAAAGTGAATTTAGGTCTAAAATATACAATTTACATAGTAAATATTTATAATTTTATAAAATTTAAATTGTTAACATTAAATATGTAAATTGTGAACATTCACTATATAAATTGTGTATTTTGAATGCGAATTGACCTTACAGAGTGGGCCGAGGAAATAGTATAACTTTTGAATTCAAAATCAACAAACTATGCTCATGTAAAAAGGATGATTACTAGCAAGTTATATGTGACACGGAAATGCAGGGCATTTTATATTTAACATGCATAATAAATTTTTAAAATTATATTAACTTATACCATACATAATATTATATTTGCATACAAAATCTAATATGCATAATATTGTGAGATTGATTTGGATTCTATTCATATTTTTTATATATGATTCAGATTTATATAACACAATGTATATGCAAATCAATTTTATGATCTTAGAGTAATTATTTACCCACTAATAATTTATGATTTGGATTTGTTATTATTACTTCAATTTTTTAGTTTCGTATGTAATAAAATGTCTTGATAATATAATTTATTTTAAAATGTTAAAAGTGTTCTTTAGTATTATACATGGATTATGCTAAAAATATCAGAAATAGTGGCGGCAGAAAGTATCATTTGGGGCCCACGTGTTAATCATATAGTAACGGGTTCAGGAAGTACGGAAAAAAGTACAATTCACGATTGTCCAAACTATCCTTGCTTTCGCTTCAATTTGTCAGGGGCACCTCGGTGGTATTTTAGACTTTCCACAACGATGACGTGGCCATTAGTATTTTATAATTCTCAAAAAATTCCGGTCAAAGTCCAAATTAACACCCAATTTCATTTGAAATTTTGCTTTTGGCTCCAAAAATTGAAAACAACCGCTTTGGATGAGCTTTTAAGATTTTTTTTCATAATAGTTTTTGGGTGTGTTTGGAAACCCGAAAAATGATTTCTGGAAATCATTTTCTGAGTTTTTGGTGTTTGAGAAGACTGAAAATGAAATGGTCAAAGGAAAATGCTAGCAAGTTATGGTCTGTTTGGAAACTCGGAAAATGATTTCTGGAAAATGAGTCATTTTCCATAAATCATTTTCCTTTCCTGTGTTTGGCTGCACAATGGAAAACTGTCTTTTGGTGTTTGGTTCATTTTCCAGAAAACGGTGGAAAACTGTGTTTTGGTGTTTGGTTCATTTTCTAGAAAATGAACAGAATGACTTCCTTTTTTTTTTTTTTTTTTTTTTTTTTGCGGAAGTCATTTTCCATTTTCGAATCAACACACGCTTAAGCCTTCTTCTCCCACTTCACCTTTTCCATCTTCCAATCAACACACGCTCAAGCCTTCACTGCTTCTTCTCCCACTTCACCTCCTCCTTCAACATTCAACAGAGAACTACCAACACTTCTCCTCCAACAATCCACAACCACAAAAGCTTCACCAACACTAGAAAAGCTACAAGGTATATCATTTTTCCTTTTTGATTTTTTCTTTTTCTCCAAATGTTATGGCTTCTTCACTGGAAACCAAACTGGTTTCCGACTAGGGAAACTAGTGAGTATGGTTTTCCGCATCGGAAAACAGATCTGGTTTCCGATGCGGAAAACCAGACTCACTAGTTTTCGCGGGAACCAGTGAACTGGTTTCGCATCAGAAACTAGTTCTGGTTTCCAATGCGAAACCAGATGCAATTTTTTTTTTTTTAATGCTAAACCAGTGAACTTGTTGCTGCTATTTTTTTTTTACTGGTTATATAATAAAATGCTTTGCTTAATTTGTGGTTATGTATTTTTTTTACTGGTTATATAATAAAATGCTTTGCTTAATTTGTGGTTATGTATTAGTTTTAATTGTTGTTATTTGTTATCATATTATTTTGATTGTATGCTTTGCTTAATTTGTGGTTATGTATTAGTTTTAATTGTTGTTATTTGTTATCATATTATTTTGATTGTATAGATAGATAGAAATCATGTGCGTGCAAGTGTTATGGGTGTTGCAAGTGTTATACTAGCTATGGGAGTCATTCTATTGCAACAACTTAAAAGAATAGAAACCAAATAGAAGATGATATCCTCAATAGAGATGATGAGCGAGATAGTTACATAAATAGTATCTTGTGTGAGGGTAATAACAAATGGATTAACGTTATTATAATGCGACCTATTTACTTGATGACAAATGAGGTTCAGGCGCAAATTTTCAATGCGAAGAATGCAAGTTTGAAGAGGAAATGGATTGAGAAATTTATTTCTTCTACGGATTAAATTATGTATGTCTTTTTTGTTATGCATGTTAAGAAATTTGTTTAAGACTTATTTTTATGTATGTTTTGTAGTTGGTTGGTTATGTTGGATCTTAGTACTTGTTATATTGGATCCTAACACTTTGTGGACTTTTATTTTCAAGACTTGATTATTTATGTATTTATGTTGTTTCTAACATGTAATTGTGATTACAAATTGTCATATTGTGACAATAGTTGTAGTACTAGAAAGGTAGAGAGCAATGGCATTAGAATTAAATACAACCAAAATTTATGTTGCATATAATTTATAATAAAAATTGTTATATTCTACAAACAAAAATAAAAATATATTATTCGGTATATAATAATTAAAATGTTTAAATATGTCATTCTGTTCATTTTCTGAAAAATGAACCAAACACCAAAAGACCGTTTTCCATCATTTTCTGGAAAATAAACCAAACACCTTCCATCATTTTCTGGAAAATAAACCAAACACCAAAAGACACTTTTCTATTGTGTAGCTAAACAATGACTTTTGGAAAATGACTCATTTTCCAGAAGTCATTTTCCGGGTTTCTAAACAGACCCTTAAATCTCAAATCAACAATAATGACGTGGCCATTAGTATTTTATGACAATTTATATCGTGGATCAAGTTCACAAGACACCGTGGACCCTAATTCAATACATAAAATTTGATTTCAAAAGATATAAAATTAATTTTTAATACATAATAAACATAAACACGATATAACGAACATTAATTTTGTGCATTATAAACATGAATTTTATGTATTATGTTAAGTATTTATCTGTCATCAATTATATAAGACACATAATTCATGTTCATATAATGCATAAAATTAATTTCATAATACATAAAATTCATATTCATTATATCGTGTTTATGTGTATATGTATATGTATTATACCAGGACCACAGTGCAATATGGACCCAGCTCGACGATATAATGATTAGTATTTTATCATCCCTATTTTTTAACAATTAATAAAAAATTAAAAATAATAATAGGGAAAAAGGTCAAATAGACCATCCAACCAAAGTACAATTAACCCATCTAACTAAAAAAACCTTCAATTAAACCTTCAACTATTAAAAATGTACAATTACCATTTTAAACAAGTTACCAAAGGTCACCAATTAATTTTGCGTGCTTGATATCTACATAACATTTTATTACTATCCTGTAGCTATTCACCTCCGACAGCGCTACTTTCATCTTATTGCTTCTTGCTTCGTCGTCTCCTTACTTCTTCATGTTCTTCCTCCTCATCGTCTTCTTCATGCTCTTCCTCGTCATCTTCTTCTCCGTCCATTAACAATTATAGCATAGTCAAGTAACCATTTTAGTTATTAGCTTTTTTCATATTAAGAAGAATAACACTTTTTTGAAGGATGTTTTTTTTCATAATTTGCTGCTTATTTGGATTTGAGCTTATTCTACTTTTGATTACTCAATTATAATTGGATTTTAATTTCGTGAATGAACTAACAAATATTGTTGAGACGGGACTTGGGACAAAGATGGATACAGCTTCGTTTCCAAAAGTACTTGGGGAAAATGCTAAATCGTGATTCGATGCTAACAAAGTTGAAAGACAATTAAAAAATCAAATTTTAGTGTGTAATTTAGCATGCTTTCATCGTCTTCTGGTACAATATCTTTCATCTTTGACAATAAATCGAACAATTTGAAGGCATTACAGAGTGCGAGTAAGAGATGTGAGATGGAATTAGTAGACAAGTCCTATTTTGAAAGAACTCATCTGTGGATCCATCTCAGCGGTTGTCTGGCCGCCGCTGACTAAAGCTCAGCTTTCACTTTATGCACAATAGCAGATCGGGCGTCGCCATTTTAACTTTGGCGAAGCCCTTGCTGGTGCAATCAAACGTTTCAATTACTCGCACTACAAATTTAGAGTATGAAAAGAGAAGAAGAGGATGGAATGTAGCGACTTGTTCGAGGCCGTAATCAAAATGATAGGAAATTTGAAAGGCACGGAGAATCGCAACATGATTGATTTTGCCAACCTTCAATGCAAGAGATTTCGCCATTGATAAGACGCACTTGCTCTGCAAATTGGCTTTCATTATCATCACAATTCACTCAAATCATCCAAACCGAAAACAACAAAAACA
Source organism: Ipomoea nil (assembly GCF_001879475.1). Classification (NCBI taxonomy): domain Eukaryota; kingdom Viridiplantae; phylum Streptophyta; class Magnoliopsida; order Solanales; family Convolvulaceae; genus Ipomoea; species Ipomoea nil. The sequence goes on from NW_017617116.1 coordinate 7,514,205, forward strand.
TAAAACATAAAATCGAGCATGACGAGCAGATAATAAATCACAAAAACTGCAAAACTTTCTTTAAAACTTCAAAATGGCTGAGAGACATGGAGATCAAAGCTAGCTGTCGGCGTTTATTTACAGAGGAGAAAGGCAGAAGATGCGAGAAGCAAGTGTGAACTACATATCTGAAGGGATTTGTCTGCTTAAATATAGAAGGTTAGGGTTAAGGGTGTGGGTTGGGCTTTGTTATTTACAAGGCCAGAATATTGTTTTTGCTTTTTGGGTCCAGTTTTTTCGTAATGGGCTTGTGGATTATATATATACTTTCTTTCTTTTTGATTATTTTTGTATTAATATACGTTTAAGCTCTAAGTTTGCCGTGGAACCATGTCCACTGTGAGTGTGGACACAGTTCTATGTTCATAATTATAAACTTTTATTTTATATTTATAATCTTTAAACTTCATATTCACAATTATTGAATTCTATATTCATAATTACATAACTCTATATTCATAATTACTGAATTCTATGTTCATAATTTTTGAACTTCGTATTAATAATTATTGAACTCTATATTCACAATTACAGAACTATATGTTCATAACTTTTGAACTTTATATTCACAATTATGACATTTTTTAAACCGTGTCCACCTTGTAATGTGGACACAGTTTCACAACATAATTTGCCGTAAGGTTATCGTATAATCATAGTATGCTGCATGCCTCACGAGAATTGCGAATCAACATATGTGCACACAAACTACTCTAAAATAGAGTAGTGTGTATTAATGTATAAGTTTGCAGAAATTTATGTGTTAATAATAACATTTTTTTCCTATTTTTTTCTCTCAACTTTTCATCTTAATTGACTTGCAAAAAAAAGCAAAAAAAATACTATTGGGTTTGCTCTAAAAGCATCACAAACTTTAGTTTTTGAGGATGTTTTTTCTTTGATTGAAGAGAGATAGTATGAGTTGGATAGAAGAGAAGGGAGAAAAGTTTTTTGTGAGATTCACGTTAAAAAATAGTTATCTTAATGAGCGTTTAGATGCGCGTTAATACATTTTCATCCATATTTTTCTTTTACCATCTCTCTCCTATATGGCAAAAAAAAAAACATGACAAAAACTTAGAGCAATACTATCAATTTTTTTATTTTAATAATTTGTTTAAAATTTGTAGGCTTAGGTGTGAGAGTGAAGTAAGAGGAGATTTTTGTTACGAATACTCGGTAAGTTTTTCTTTTTTGGAAGATTTCACTGTCATCATAAATAAAAGAGGGAATTTCGTGCGGCAAAAAGCAATTTTGTTTTATTTTTAAAAAATTATAATTATAATTATTATTGCTTTTCGTTTTTTTTTTTTTTTTTTTTTTCCCTCATCATTCTAAACTTACGACTCGACGAGGATGCTCTCTTCTGCTCTAAACAGCTAGGGTTCATTGTTCAACACTTCAATTTTACACCGCCGGTCTGCCGCTGCGTTCACTGGCCAGGACTACCATCGGCAATCGTCCACGACTGCCACGCCGAAGCTGACTTCGCCGGACGCCGGTCACTCGGTGCCTCAATCGGACGCCCAGGACTCGAACCGGCGATTTTGCTTCCTCCACTCATCTTCGGCTCCCTACATAGCCGTTAACATCATTTATTCCGGATTCTAACCAAAAGGTCTCGACATCAATGAATCTACGGTGGATCTGAAAAGGACAGCCTTCGTATGCGCAAGTCCGGTGAGTTCTATGCCTTATTTTTTAAGAAATTGACTGTGTTATCACTTTTACGTACATTATCATGTTTATTGTTTATTAGCGGTAATGCCATATTCTGATATAATCTGCACATGAATATGCATAACTACTGTATTTTTGTATGATTTTTAAAATAAAAATTTAATTTCATAAATGTATGCATTGTTTTGTGTCTATATACTGAATTTATAATTTTTCGAAATATGGTATGATACTGTAGCATATTATATTTTATTGTTGCCTTAACTTTTCCTATTGATACTGGATGATGTGGAAGCCATAATTTTACGTTTCGTTGAACTCCTTTTTATAAAACATTCACAGCTTTATTTGTGGAGTAGTCTTCTGTTATAGCTGCTTTTGAATATCAAGCCATAAACTGAATGTATGCTTCTAGTTTAATACATGGTTTGAAACTTTTAGAATCATAAAGTGTCTCAAGCTAGTTAGTTGTGTGTGTGTATATATATATATATATATATATATATATATATATATATCATTTTGAATGATTTGTTGGTGAAAATTGGTGAGTAATTCATGTTCATTTCTCATTTCTTGCTTGCTTTCTAGATAGTTGGTCATGCTCATGCTTTACAAGAACCATATCCGTGGCCTTTCGTTTGTCTTAGAGCATCCACATTAGTTGGGGAGATTTGGGAGATAATGTAAGAGTGATTAGGAAAGAGAATGTGGGAGGGGAGAGAAAAAAAAGAAACAAAAAATAACAAAACAAAATTTGAAAAAAAAAAAATAATAAAAATCTGTCGCTACACGGGCGCGTGCATTGCACGTGCCCGTGTAGACAATGGCTGTGCGCAAACGCGCACAGCCAGTGTTTGTTTTTTTTTTTTTTTCTGACATTAACCCTTAACTTGCAGGACAAATATCTCCCCAAATAACCCCACCCCACATTTGTTATTATCCCCACCCAAGATAGTTCATCTGACATTATCTCCCTAATATCCACTGATGTGGATGCTCTTAGGATTCGACCATGTATTATTTTACCAACATGTGTAATTTAGTTATTTTCCTTTAGTGAGATAATTAATTGTGGCCCAAGGAAAACCTCCCTCCCATGCAACTTGGAGCTCCTTGAGAACCTCCCATGTTTCAACATCTTCCCCACTCTTCCCCTTCACATTAAAAGTGAACCTCAAAACCCACGACGGCTTGTCATTTATAATAGAATTTTGAGACTTAATTAATATAATATGTAATTAATTAATGCTTGTTGGCTATAAATTTCTTTGTCTTATGATGATATTTCATAAATGGATTTTAAAAGGATTTACTCAATGTCTAAAAAACTACTTCATTCTATTGGAACAATAATGAAGAGTGAAATGCCAACAATAACAAGAAGAATGGTTAGTTGGGTTGCACAAGAAGCTAATATACCTTGAACTGTCAATGCGGTTTGGTGGGGGTGGCCAAAAAAGCCCGCAAAAAATGCGGGCCCGTGGGGTTAGGTGGGGACCATCAAAATTAGACTTTTTTTGGGTAACTTACACTAGTAATATTCACAGAAAGAAAATATACATTGCATGTTTGCATATATACATTGGTAATATATAAAATATATACACAGACAAACAATACAAACATTGACCACATACACACTGGTCAATACAGTCAAATATGTAAAATATTTCAAATCAAAACAATACAAACATTGAACATATATTCATGGGCGGAAAGAAAAATAACCAATTAAATAAAATTAATTAAATTAAAGATAGGAAATATATATATTTACCTGGTGGCTAACTGGAGTGCAACGAGATTGTCAGAGTCGGAGTGCGACGAAATTGTCGGAGAATGGAAGAGTGACGACGTCGACTAGGAAACGATTAGACGAGGATAGAGTGACAGTTTGACAGACGAAGGGAGGAGGAGCGTGATGATAAAGGGCTTGTTGCTTCTCTGTAGAGTGATGACAAAGGGAAGAAGGACAACAGAGGGAGTATCAGAGGAGTGACGCCTAAGCGTAGACTTAGCATTGCACCTGTGTCGTTTCTCTATGAACTGTGGAATTGCGGTCTGCAGAACAACGAAAGGAAAGGGAATACTAAAATATGATTTTAGGGATTTTACTCTTTTCCGAGTATATAATAATAATAATAATAATAATAATTATTATTATTATTATTATTAATAATAATAATAAATAGGCGGGTTAGCTTGCCAACCCCCTAAAAAGCATGCCTATAAAATGAGCTTTGAAAATTCGAGCCCGCGGGGTTGGCTAAGCCCGTTTTGATGGCTATACCTAACACTCTACCATCTATTATTGGCTACTTAAAGGACTTTAAATTGTATCACTTTGACGGTTTATCCATTGTAGTCTTATGTGGCAACTTCTGAAATTTTTTTTTTAAAAAGTTTAATTTAGCACTAGAGTTGCAACTTTCTGACACCAAATTTCAAGCTTTGACAATTAACAAATGGGTCATTTTCTCTCCATTTTGTTGACTTTTTGATTTGTTAAGTATTATTATTATATTATTATTATCTTTTGAAAGTGAATTAGAATTATAGGAATGTAGAGAAAATAGTAGTGAATTGTATAAACAATTGACTTTAGGTTTAGGAATTAGAATTGGACCATCTAACACTAAAAATTTGTGCAATTAGCATTTTTTACATGTTGCTCCGATTAAAATCGGTCAGATGCCGAGTTGGCGTATTATTTTCATGATTTTTAAATATAGAGAAACTTGTGGAAAATTCTACATCTACTCCCAACAAATGTTTAATCTTTATTGGATGAGGAAAAAAGAATGAACAAAAACCATTGCCCATATCTTTTTATTAGGCAATCTTATCATGTCACATAGTATGGAGTAGAAAAATAGAGTAGGAAATGGGAGTCCATGTAGTATTACTCCTTGTCATTGTTGTGTCAAACATCTGAAATTTAAATTTAATTATATTAAAAAAATGCTTTCCCTTATAAGGGTCTTCTAGTCTATGATTTTTTCTTTTCGTTTAAAAAAAGCGCATGAAGGGAGGCAACAATGATTACAACTTCCGTTGACCTAGACGAGATAGAGGTGGAGGAAACATGACTACTTCCTCTCTAGTTCTTAAAGCAAAAAAGGCAATCACGGCTGCTTCCATAGTATTTTTTGTAAATATAAATATATTGATGGAGAATGCAATTGCCATCTCCATCGACTTGACGAGGAGGGGGCAATTGCCTCCTCCGACTAGACGTAAAGGAGGCAACCACTATGCATGCTTCCTTCAGATTTGTCTAAGTTCATGTTATTATTATTATTTTTAAATACAGTCTATGAGAAGGAGGCAGTCATAGACGCTCCCTTCTTCATCAAAGCCGACTATCAGAGGAACAGGTAACCATGGGTGCCTCCTCTTCTATTAAGGTCGATGAAGAAGGAGGCAACCATGGCTACCTACATTAGATTTTAATTTTTTTCAAATATTAGATTAACAAGTAATTACAGGAAAATATATATTTTATATGCCAAGTGTCATGTCATGTCATCATATTATCAGAAACATGTTTACCTTCTAATAAATAGAGCCGTCAAAAAGGGCATAGCCCGCTGGCTTAGCCTGTCCCGCCCTGCCAAAAGGGAGGGGTGGGCTCAGATTTGCCAAGCCCGTTTTAAAGGCAGGCTGTTTAGCTCGCCCGCTAGCCTGCATATTTATTAAAAAAACCATGGCTAGAAAGAGTAAAATCCCTAAAATCATATTTCAGCCTTCCCTTCCGCAGACCGCAGTTCCACGGTTCACAGAGAAATGACGTAGACCCGCAGTGCAGAGTCACCCCTTTGGTCCTCCCTTCGTTGTCCTTCTTCCCTTTGTCGTCACTCTACGGAGAAACAACAAGCCCTTTGTTATCACGCTCCTCGCTTCGTTTGTTAGACTGTCACTCTATTCTCATCTAATCGTCTCCTACTCCTCGACGTTGTTGTTGACAGAGTCGCAAAGCCGACGTCGTCAGTCCTCCATTTTCCGGCAGTTTCATCGCACTCCGGCTCCGACAGTCTCGTCGCACTCCAATTAGCCACCAGGTAAATATATATATTTCCTATCTTTAATTTGATTAATTTTATTTAATTGGTTATTTTTTGTTTTGCCAGTGAATATATGTTCAATGTTTGTATTGTTTGAAATGTTTTATATATTTGTTTCTATTGACTAGTGTTTGCCAATGAATATGTTTGTATTGTTTGTGTCAGTGACTATATGTTCAATGTTTGTATTGTTTGTCTTTTATATATTACTGGTGTATATTTTCTTTCTGGAAGTGAATATTACCAGTGTAGGTAAGTTATCAAAATAAAAACAAAGTCTAATTTTGGCAGACCCGCCTAACCCTGCGGGCTTAAGGTGGACCGGGCTGGGCCCCTTAGGCCCCCATTTGGTGGGTTTTTTAGCCCGCCCCGTCAGCCCGCATTGATAGCTCTGCTAATAAGTAATAATACTCTCAAAACTCTCAAGTATGTGCTCTCTTGAATTTTGGATTCCAATCCTCCATAGCTGCTCAATTCGATTATTTGAAGTTTGTCCATATCCATTAACCCGTTTGTTTTTTGAATTATCGAGGATTTTTTTATTGATCACAGAAAGCTAAATTGAGCAGTGATTTTTATGAAATTTTGGATCGATTTTTTATTATGTTAATTTTAATATTTTAATTTTAATTATATGCAGATTTCAGATAAATTTGAGTGATCGCAGCCGGTATAGTAATGGGACAGCAACGACCGACGACGCGCAGTAAAAACAAAAGGAATAGAGCTGATGAAAATGCTGATGCTATTTCTGAAACTTTCAGGTGCATCTTCTGTTGAAAAATATTTACCATTATTAAAATTATTTTATTCTAATGTTAGAGTTCAATGGAGTTTGTTTATAATGTTGTTTAAGCTGGAAACTATCATTGATATTTCCGTTTGATGTTGGATGAATTTTCGCCTAATTTGGTGAAATAGGATGACTGATAATTCTAAGGAGAGAATGTCAATTTTTTGTTCGATTTTGATTAATTTGAATGTGAGAAAATTATAGTCATATTCTGCTCATTTCATTGGGCATGGAGCCTTTAACTATGTTTTTAAAGATTCCCTGCTATGATCATTTATTCAACTTTCCTCCGGCACCTTATAAATTTTGCTTGTTTCATTGGGCATGTGATGTTTATCTGTGTTTTCTTAGATTCTCTGCCATAATCTTTTGTTCAACTTTCCCCCAGCAGCTGATGATCTTTCATTCATCTTTCCTCCAACAGTTATGCAATCCCTTAGTATTTGGAAAATAAAAATTGTTCAATCAAATAATGTTACATTTCTGTTAAATTTCTTGTTAGACAATTAGAAGCTCAAACACAAAATAAAAGTTGAATTATCCATAATTTTCATTGCAAATTTGCATTCTATATCATATTTCCTCGCTTTGTTCTTCCAGGGATTCTTTGTTTATAAGACTCTATGAACACTTTAATTAGGTTTGCTTGTTTTTTTTTGTTTGGAAGTTGTAAGTAGAACATGTGTTTGAAGGGGGGTGGGTATTACCGGGCATTTTTAGAAAATATTGCCTTAATAATGATAATGGAAAATGAAATAAAAAGAGGGTATGACCGTATGAAAATAATAAAATAAAGGAGCAAAGAGAATTAACCTTGTCCTCTATAGACTATAGTGTTAAAGGGTGGTTTTCATTGCCATTAAAAATTTGTTTAAGAACTGTGGCCATTAAAAGGTGCTAGGATGTTTTGTAATTGCTGACTTTCTCTTGAACGTAATCCACATGACATAATTTAGATTTTTTAATTTTTTTTCTCAATTTTTAATACGGAGTATTTTTTTATTTTTTATTTTAATTTAATTTTATTTTTTTGCAGGAAAGTTCTTTCTACTGGACAGGTAACTGAAGATGATGTAAATCAACTATACATGGTATGGAGGCCTGCGTGTCAAGGATGCCGAGTCAACAGCAAGGATAATCCCAACTGCTTTTGTGGATTGATTCCACCACCAAATGGAAGTCGAAAAGCTGGTTTATGGCAGAAGACATCTGAAATTGTCCATTCCCTTGGGCCTGATCCATCTGATGACCTTCGTGCATCCCCAGACACACCAGCAGGCCTCACTAACCTTGGTGCGACATGCTATGCGAACAGTATACTCCAATGTCTATACATGAATAGGTCATTCAGGGAAGGTGTTTTCTCAGTTGAACCTGAGGTGTTGAAAGGAGATCCAGTATTGGACCAACTTGCAAGATTATTTGCTAAGTTACACTTGAGCAAAATGGCTTTTGTTGATTCTGCTCCATTTATCCAGACTCTTGAGCTTGATAATGGTGTTCAGCAGGATAGTCATGAGTTCCTGACATTGCTTTTTTCTTTGCTTGAACGATGTTTAAGCTGCTCTAAAGTATCCAAGGCTCGAACAATTGTCCAAGATCTTTTCCGTGGAGGTGTGTCACATGTAACAATGTAAGTCCTGAACTTATTTAGGTTTTGTTGATGTTGTTATATATATATATGTGTGTGTGTGTGTGTGTGTGCTAAATAGTTCATAACATTTCAACATATGAGGTGGAGAGGAGTAAGAAATGGATCTTTTATAGCACTGAAAAGTATGATACTTGTAACTGTATAGACGTTGAGTTCATTGAATAGTTCATGATGCTTTCACTTATATGTCACAGCTGAAGATTATCTCCCTGGTCTTTTGTGTTGCTAAACTTGTAGGTGCTCAAGTTGTGGAAATGAATCTGAAGCATCATCAAAAATAGAGGACTTCTATGAGCTGGAGTTGAATGTTAGGGGTTTGAAGAGTTTAGATGATAGTTTGGATGACTATCTTAGCATAGAGGAGCTTGAAGGAGAAAACCAATATTATTGTGAGTCATGTGCTACTCGAGTCAATGCTACTCGTAGCATTAAACTGCGCTCTCTCCCTGCAGTCCTTAATTTCCAGCTCAAGCGCTGTGTTTTCCTTCCAAATGTATGTGAATATTTCTGAATATCTTTCTGATTTCTTCTAGTTCTATTAATAGTAGTAAGATATAACTTAATTATGTGTACATTATGTTAAGGGTAAGAGAAAATGTTGTATGCATCTTAATGTCATTGATAATTATCAATTTTCTCTTGGCTTGGTCCTATCTAAGATTTTCTTGTTTTCTAGACTACAACAAAGAAGAAGATCACATCGGCATTTTGTTTTCCTGAAGAATTGAATATGGCACAAAGAATATCCGACCATTTGCAACCAGATTTAGTGTATGACTTGTCAGCCATATTGATCCACAAGGGCTCTGCAGTTAATAGTGGCCACTACATAGCACTTATTAAAAATGAGAAAACAGGGCAGTGGTGGGAATTTGATGATGAGCAAGTTTCCAACTTAGGTTCTCATCCATTTGGGAGAGGCGCCTCTAATTCTGCTGTTAAACCTGCTCAAACTGAGCCCCCTCTCCACACATCTGCCTCTGAACAAATGGATGTTATAGTAAATGGAAAAAATGTGAATGGTGGTCAGCAAAGGTCTCTGAACACCAATGCCGTTTGTAATGCCAAGACATTCTCATCCAGTGATGCATACATGCTGATGTATGCTCTTAGGAGTGCACGGGATGGTGTTGAGGCAACAAATAATGGAACTGATAGTCCTCTTCCATCCCATCTTCATCAAGAGGTTGATCAACTGAATGTTGAGTACCTTGAGTCTTGCAATCAATATAGAGAAAGGAAGGAGTCTGAACTCAAGCGCATCACTGAGCGGCGGCAGGAGGTGCGCTCAATTCTTTCTGAAGCGCCAGTTCAATCACCTTGGAAGCCATATTTTTGGATTTCTACTGATTGGCTTCGTCAATGGGCTGATAGCATCACACCATCGTGAGTTCAAATCCTGCATTATATCTTGAGCTTACTCTATGTAAAAAAAAATAAAAAAATTTCCTTTCATAATTGGCTTTATTTGTTTGTTATATAATAGTCTATTTCTTTGACATAGCTAATATCAATTGTTAAGCTGGTTTTTTACTTTTCAGATTTAGTCTATAGTAGCATGTAAATATACGAAATATGCTGCGTTATTAATTTGACGCTAGTAGCCTAGTTGTTGGTATGATTAATAAATTGTACACTGGTTTCATTGTTCAAAATAGGTTAGTACAATCAGTTTAGCTTTTTAAAACCCTGATTGTGATTTTGGGCAGAATAATAGACAACATTGCCATACAATGCAAGCACAGGAAAGTGCCAGTTTCAAAGGTGAACGCAATGAAAAGGTTGTCACAAGCAGCTTGGGCCATGCTATTATCTAAGGTATGATATTATGTCTTTGAGACATTCTCTCTTTTATTTGTGCGTCATAATTTTTCTTTTCTAATTTTGAACTGAAAGCAATCATGACACTCATGAGTATGATGACATTTTTCTGATGGTTCCAACTCCAGTATGGTGGAGGTCCAACACTGGCCAATGATGACCATTGCATGGAATGCCTCTTTGAAATGGCTCGCACAATGGCTCGTGCAGACAGCTATAGGGATCGGACAGCACTTATGAAAGATCTAGCAGAGGCTGCCATTGCAGGGAAGTGTCTCGATGGCAAGTTGTTCTATATATCAAAGTCGTGGTATGTCACATTTTGTTGTTACATTGATGTGCTTGTGAACATGAATTTCCTTTTTACTACACAAATTGGGCATCTCCCCAATTTATTGAATGTGTTGGTGGTTTTCCTCATAGCATACAAGTCCATGCTTTCTATTCTTTTTATTTTGTGTTTTGATGTTTAAATTATCTTTTGGCAGATATATGTGGTACTCATTGTTATCTTCTATAGGTTGCAGCAGTGGCTTCGGAGGAAGAATGTAGACTCTCCATGTGAAGCTGATGCTGGGCCAACAGCATCAATTAGATGTCCCCATGGGGAACTATTGCCTGACCTAGCTCCTGGTGCTCGTCGTGCACTGATTCCTGAAAACCTATGGAATTTTATTCATGAGACTGCTATGGCTGTGAAGCCCGGTGATACCTTGGGCTCTTCAACTTTCTCTTCAGATTCAGAGCCATGTGCCCAATGCAGTATTGAACTTTCGGAACATGCATGCTTGGAAGATAACCTAAGGTCCTATTAACATTTCTGAATTGTTAAGTATTTGAATGGCATTACAGGTTCTGAATCTGGTTTTTCTTTCGCAGAGAGTTCAGAATTAGACAACGACAAAGTCATGAGAGATTAGCAGCTGGTAAAAGTATAGCACTTTATCCAAGCAACAAGTACTACTTGGTGCCTTCTCATTGGCTGTCAAAATGGAGAAGCTATATTAGTGCAACTGGGAAGAATTCTTCTGCTGAACTTGAAACCTTGGGCTCAGTCATGGATTTACTCATGTGTGAAAAGGTGCGTTCTTGATACTAATTATACAAGTGTAATATTTGTGCTCAATACTTTATGTAATGGACCTCTCTCTGTACCACAAGGTGTCTAAATTACTCCAAATTTTGTTCCAAGCTTTTGTCTGTTATTTTGCTAACATGCAGTTTTTGGTAAAACAGCATTCAAGGCTTCTAGAAAGGCCTCCTGAACTGATTTGGAAGCGTGGTGTGATTCACCAGAAGACACCCACTGTGAGTATAATAGTGTATACTTGGTTGTTTTGCATGCTTGTAACTTACTGCATGTTATGCAAACTCATTAAACATCTTGGTTCCAGGACCCAAGTTTCCTCACTATTGGCAATATTTGTAGTTTTTTTTCCCTGGACTTCTAATTCTCAGCTGAGTGAATACATACTCAAAAGTTGAATTTGACTATTTGATTTTTAATCCTCTGTCATGTTTTGCATATCAGACAGATGGATTGACCATTGTCAGTGAGAATGACTGGAAGCTATTCTGTGAAGACTGGTGTGGTTTAGAGGCAAGAGGAATTGTTGCTGAAATTGAATGTGTGGAAAATGATTTGGTCATATCTTGTGATGAGATGCCGTTATCTGAAGGTCATATGACTGTGGATGGTGAACCGAATATTGGGATTGAATCTAGAAAACCTATCATTAAGACTTTGCCAGAGGTAATTCTTGGGATTTTCCCCTCTTTTTCATTTAGTCTTGTGCTGGGGGTTATCCAAACTATTGATAGTTTTGATACCTTTGTTTTCAACAATCATTTTATCCACTAAAGAGATTGTTATTTTGCACCAATCATAGTATTATATTACATTGATTGCTTTCTTGTTTTGGATACAAATACCTCTTTTCTAAAGATTATTGTTGAATTCCGATATGATACTTTATATTTATATGAAGTTAAATTAATGAATTTCCAGGTATGTGAAGAGTGTATTGGCGAAAAGGCAAGCTGTGAGTTGCTGAAAAAACTCAACTATTCCAATGAGGACATATGTGTTTGTTTCGTTCGTGGAAAGGAACCTCCTAAATCAATTTTAGAAGCATCAGTGAATAGTTTGGAGCCAAATCGACGAACTTCAAAGCGGTCCAGGAAGACATCATTTGGTAACTCTGTAAATTTAAACGTTTCTGGATCCACATCAATCTACCAACTAAAGATGATGATATGGGAAGCCTTTGGGGTAAGGTTTTGATAAAATGTATCAGTATTATTACTGTCACAGTTCCATATTCATTAGCAGTATTTTAACAAATTTCCTTGTATAATTCATTGTGCTGGCATTGTCTATAGTATTGTAGTACAACTTGGCACTTGCTCCAAATTTTGGGAAAGAAAAACTTCTAGAAGTGAGGAAGAATTATGACTGTGAAAGCATGAAGTATGTAATTGATGAAAAATATTGGGTTCTTAATCTGAAAATTGTGCAGATCTTTGCATGAATAGGTTGGAAGCAATTTCACGTTTTAAGTCTCTCAGTTACTGGAGCTAAATTACTTTCTGGCTTCTGAGTAAATATAATCACCTGTTTTACCTTTTGAACTCCCTTGTCTTTACCTTTCATGCCAAAAGTTCGAGAATACGTTCAATGTGATAGAGTGCAATGAGAGTTTTTTTTTTTTTTTTTTTTTTTCTCACAATATTGCCAGTGCAATGAGATTTATTATGAGATGTTTTCTATCTGTAGTGCTCTATTATGCTTTCACAATAATGTTTATCAATGCCCAAGGAGTTGCTAGTTTCAACTTTCAAGTTGCCACCATTAGTCTGCCCTTCCCAAGCCCTCCTTGAATTATTTTTGAATTCATGAATTTGAAGTGTCATTCTGTTAATTTTTATGCAGGTTGTCAAAGAAAACCAAGTACTTCACAAAGGTTCTAGGATAATTGATGTTGAATCTGCATGTCTTGCTGATTTGGAAATATTTCCTGGTGATGTTCTATGGGTGACTGATTCGGAGATCCATGAGAATCGGGATATTGCTGGTAGGAAACTGAAGGGCTTGAATGACTTATTTCTTTAAAAAATAAAAAGAAAAGAACATGAAACCCTTATTCTATTATATTCATTGCGTTTCTTATGTATGTTAGAATAAACATAAGACAGGAGGCTCTGCCGTTGTCGTAGGAAGTAATTTGAGTCTGGCTGTTGTAATTTTCATGCACTTTGCTCCCTATGAAATTTTTTTCTTTTTTGGATGTATGACTAATACTAGCTCTTTCCAGATGAGCTTTCTGATCATAAGATGGAGGTGGACAAGGCTGAGGAAGGTTTTCGTGGAACACTTCTTACATCAAGTGTATCTTCCCAGGTTTCAGAAGCATGCTTGAATTAGTGAAGATCCACTTGCTTGTAATATTATTAATTTTGGAATGTGAAGAAGGTATAGTGCTGGAGGTGAGATCCTGTGTCACATAAATTACTGCTTAGTTATTATAAGATGCTCATATTTTTGGGTTTTGGATTTATAGCCAGCCTCTCTTTTATTGGTAACCTTTGGTCCACCCAAGCCTGGCTTGTATCCAATATATAAATGACACAAATCATCCTGGTCTGGATTGTATTTCCCTCTCTGATCATTTACATTTCATGCTGATTCACATATAGTGTCCTAAATCATTCTTGGGTGTTTCAGATTGCTGGCTCGTGCACTGCAAGGGAAGTCCCATGTTGACATTGACTAGCTTGCATGGGTAAAAACATCATGTTTTTTGGGTGGTTTTTCTACCTTAGAGTATGGTTGTTTCCAGTTTAACCTTGTTACCTGCTCAGTTCTTTTTTGGCTGCCAGATGGTTAATGCAGGTATTAGCTGGTATAATGAAGGGTGAGGTTTGGTTTGGGGTTCCTCTTGGGACAAGTTTTGTATATTAACTTTCTACCTTACCTTTGACGGTGAACTGTAAATGATGTATTTTATGGTTTTGGTAAATATAAATTGTTACACTTTCGATTCAATCATCTTTATGCTCAGGTGGTTCAATTCCCCGTCATTTAAATGAATAATGTTAGATGTTTGGCTTTATTTATGTTGTGGTTATAGAATGGGAGTTTCACCATTTATTTAGATTGCAGCACATCAGCAGTGTTGATATTGTACATTGCGTTGAAAATGTAGAACCTTCACTACAAATTACTGGTTGGAGGACAATTATATTATGGAAATATGATCATAGAACAATCAAAACAAGGAAAAGAATTAAGATCCATCAACATTATATGATAACAAAGTCATGCTTAAATTCGGTCATAAAATTCATGATATTTTGGTACAAGAATCATGCTCTATCAATTCGATGTCGATCATCCCTTACAGGGTAATATCCTAACCTTCTTTTGAATATTGTTGTGATTGATGGTGGACATGAAATTAAATATTTATTGATTTCTTTTTACCTTCCTTGATTATTACACAGCCAAAACCTAGTAGAAGACAGCTTCCAGTCAAAGGAATATGCTAAATGTTTTGATGTTTGCAGCAGTGGAAACCTCGCAAATGAATGGATTGTTAATTATTAATAACTGGTAAATATCTCCACCAAAAAACACTCAATTGATTCTTAATTAGTTAATAGCCACAAACCGTAATCATGAAGAAGGAAATCACAAGTTAAGTTATTAGCGACTCTATTATGTTCTCTAAAAACATGCATCACTGGAACATCCAACAACTATTCATTAGTCATGCTACATTGAATACATGTGCATATATATGTAATACTAAAAACAATCATTTTCTCCCTAAAGGTTGAATCTCCCACCCTAAGGGCCTCCCACACCCGACCTAATAGAACATGTGAGAAGATCGATGTAAATCATGATAACTCAGTTCGTGGCTAGCTCAGCAGACAGGGCCAAATGTCGGTGCGTACAAGGGATTTGCCCACTTTGAGCACAATTAATCCCCAAAACGGCCACACTGTTGCTGTTGAGTTCGAACTTTGATATCTTCTTTCAAATAGTGCCTACTAAACACAATTTTAAATCACAAGATCGGACAATCCTATCCAAGTTCATTAAACAGTTCGCTTAAAAACGACAAGATTATTCCAACTTCAACTCCCTATAGCCTTAACTTCTTAGTTCAAGTCGATCAATAATGGACAAGCTAGGTGGATTTAGCCCCTTGTAGTTCTTTCACTTCTTTGCTAACTAAGGTTACAAGAAATATTTCCAGGTTGGTAACCCTAAACAAGATATGGATCAACACAAATGATCTCTGCAGGAAAATAAAAATAAAAAGATAAATTATTTAATAAGATCGAAATGGATGGGCGAGAAGACAAGATTCTTTAATTTTAGCTTTACCAAAATAATATAGGATTTTAATTTACTAAAGGACAGCTAGCTTTCAAGGTGTAGCATGCATGTAATAAGCTAATTAATATAATTAACAATTTTAATGATAATTTAAGGTTGATTGTACTGATAGGTACAAGCTAAAGTGGTTTGCCGTATAATCATGGTACGCCGCAGGAATCAAACCCTTATCAAAGGGGGACAGATTAGGGAGATAATCAGATTTTCCTCATTAAAAAAACCTATTTTAAAAGCCACACAAATCCAATAAAATCCAGTTTATGAATGCCGTAGGATTTATAATCTTGCATGGATGATTCTGCAAATCCATCAACTTGGCTAATACATTTTGGGGAGTAATACTATATGTATCACTTTTTTTTTTTTTTTATATAGTATTTATTGATGTGATAAATAGACTGTTGGGCATCAACCAGGATGGTCGAGTTCAACCTATACTCGATTCGAGATGCGGTATTGTGGCTTACCATGAATGGGGTGCCCGCATGGGCAGCTCAACTGTGCGCAGCTCAACTGGTCATAGAGGTGAAAGTTGGAAAGAATGACCAGGAATCGAGTCTCACCAATGCGAGAACAACCTCTCAAAGTGAGGGAGCTCCTTGTACGTAGTATCTCACCAATGCGAGAGCAACCTCTCAAAGTGAGGGAGCTCCTTGTACGCAGTACACTACTGGAAATTATGGAATTTCCGACCACCTGAAAGTAATCTTAAATCAAGTTGATACTAAAAAGTGGTCGGAAATAGCAACAAAGGTTTTTCCGGATACCAAAAGTGGTCGGAACAAGGCTTTTGACTTGATTTAAGATCACTTTCAGGTGGTCGGAAATTTCAGAATTTCCAGTAGTGGTATCTCACCAATGCGAGAGCAACCTCTCAAAGTGAGGGAGCTCCTTGTACGCAGTATCTCACCAATGCGAGAGCAATCTCTCAAAGTGAGGGAACTCCTTCCTAGATGCTCGTGTATCTCACCATGGTGAGAGAGCAACCTCTCAAAGTGAGGGAACTCCTTGTACGCACTAAGCGATTTACATCTTCATAGATGTTCTGTCGGGCCCTGGATTGGGGTTCATCCTTTTGGAAAGAATGAATGGATGTAGTTAAATAATTAACGTCTACCTTAGGATATTGTTAAATGATTAATGTTTGAGTTTTTTCTTTTTATTGGTTAAAAAATAAGTAATGATCACTAATAAGTATTTATGATATAAAAATATCATATCACAAGATTGACAAAATGTCATTAAAAATTCCTTAAATAATAATTAAAAAAACATAAATATATGTTTAATTTGTACGTCATATCGCATGGTTCTTTAATTTTGCCTTGGCATAACTTTTCTTTCGTGCAATCTCCGAGGACCAAACATTATTTAATTCTAATAACCTGGATTAGACATCATTAACACGAATATTAGCTATAGTAATCATCTTTACAATTTTTTTAATTGTAAATTTTAATTATTTTCACATATTATGTTGTACTATTTTTGAACTACAATATCTTCAAACAATTGAGAAGATATATATATACATTGTAATTAAAAATGTCATATGATAATTTTAAAATGGGTGGCCAGCATTATTATTGTATTAGAAGGTCACACATTTAATTTTTGCCAACCCTCTCAATTGGATCCATCTCATAGGATCTTTATAGTATATGCTCAAGATGAGCCTTCATGTGTGCAGGCCAGTTACTTTTGACCGGTTCCAAACAACACTTAGACTATAGTCTCTTTTTATCAGGTGATGTGAAAATTCGAACACATGACTTTTGACATGGATTGACCTACACTCCATCATATCTATTATTATGAGACATACACAACAACATTATCTCATCGTTCTTTTTACACCTTACAAAATGAGACTAATATAATTAAATTTTTCCAGATAGCTCTTTCAAGTTTCAACAACCTGGTGACACATGCTTGAAGATGATGAGGTAGCAAATCAAACATGAATTAATGTTGTTCTCTATGAACATCCAGAACCATCACTAGGCCAACACCTGTCCCTATGACGTAGTAAGAGCCTGTTTTTGTCCCAATATAATAGTCCCATTGATGCCCAGAATGGCATCCAACAAATCATATTTTATCCCAGGAATTATATCTTAATTAACATAAGATGGTGATTGTGTTGTACTTATCCCCTTAAGAGGTAAGCAAAAGCCAACACCTGGCTAATTCCCATTGGCTCACCAGTGGCTTTCAACACTCAAAAAGCCACCACCACCACTTAAGTTGTTAATCAATTGTTTAATAACCTTATTAGACAATAATAATCAATGCTTTAAGGATTTCATGTATCTGTAGTGCATTTAGCCTAGGTTAATTATTCTTGCCTTTGTCCATGGAATTTTACTCTCCATTTCATCTCACTTTAACTTTAACAACTTTTCCTAGTTTTCATTCTTGTTTGTGTTATCCAGACCTGATATGCCAACATGTCACCTACTCCCTTGGCAGCATTTACATTATTTACATAAATTCTCATCGCCATTCGATTTCTAACCACTTAAAAGTAATCAAAATTTTCAATCAAAGATACGTATTGACATTTAACAAATGAATAGAATATGGTACTGTGTTGGTTTAGCTAGTAATCACAAGCCTCCAAGTTCAATTCCTGGTGGGAATTGTCTATTAACGTTCTTGGTTTGAGCCAGTCGATCAACTCTGAATAACCTAAACTGGTTTACCTCCTTGTGATGATCTTTGCCAATAAGGTCACAAGGTAATTAAGCTTCACCCAGAATAACACACCTTCGATTATCGACTGCTGACTTTCCCGTAAATTAAAGAAGAATATAATATAGTACTCTGTGATTGATGCATGCATAGTTTATTTGGAGAAAGGTATGCTCAAAACTCTTTAACATTACGCATATGGTTAATCCGGTCCTTCGATCTTGTAATTACATTAGTAACTACTTATCAACTGTCCCAAACTGTTGAGTGAAAAGAAATTTTTTTTATAGCTTACTTAAATGAATGGTAATTAGGAATAGTGAGTGGATATATATCACCCAAAGAAACACATGCATGTAGTGGAAAATCTGGGGTGATCTTTTCTTTATATTTTTTTAAGAAGGGTATTTAGATGATGGTAAGATAATTAATTAGATGCCATGGTAGAGATCATGTTTACCTTTTCATGAGGGATGTGAAAATGACACATTAAGAAGAGAAGAGAAGGGAATTAATGATGGGATGTAAAAGGGGCTTTGGGTTTGCTGATATAAATATATATGCACCAAACCCCTTCAATTCACACATCATATAATGTCCTACAATTTTGAGTACTAGCTACCCACTAAAAGAGATCACAACCATCCAATTAAGTATATATATATATATATCCTTTTGATCATTTGGCTTTTGTGGGATTCTGGGAATGATGGGCACAGAACAAATGGGATGGGGAATCATGGCTGGATGGAGGAAAGGGCCATGGACTGCAGAAGAAGACAGATTGCTTGTTGAATATGTAAGGTTTCATGGTGAAGGAAGGTGGAACTCTGTTGCCAGATTTGCAGGTAAAATTAAATAGTCTCGGTTCGAGAAAGTTGTCTATTTTGGTCCATCTCGAGATGGTGTTTATGCCATTTTTGGGTGATTTGCAGGGCTGAAAAGGAATGGGAAGAGTTGCAGGTTAAGGTGGGTGAATTACCTGAGGCCTGACTTGAAGAGAGGGCAGATAACCCCTCATGAAGAGAGAATCATTGTTGACCTACATGCTAGGTGGGGGAACAGGTAAATATATGGTTCAGAGAGTCAAGTCCAGTATCCTGTCATCAAAACGTGACACTAATAACTGTTACGTAAATATAAGTAAAGTTTTCCATTCGCTACTGGCTATAGCTTTTAGCGTAAGAGTAGGTTTGAAAGCATGTTGTGCAGTTGCAACTGGCAGATGCTCGGAGAGCCAAGTCCAGCATCCTGTCAGAACCTGACACAGTTCTTGAAGATGGTTTTATTAACAGATGTTTTTATGTTTGGGAACTTTAAGGTGGTCAACAATTGCAAGAAGCCTGCCAGGGAGAACAGACAATGAGATCAAGAACTACTGGAGAACTCATTTCAAGAAGAAGGCAGCAGCTAACAGCTCTGATCACCCGAAACCTCGGATTTTGAGGCAACAACAACAACAACAGAAGAAGAAACAAGAGGAGAGCAATCATCAAATAGACATGAGAAAGATGATGTCTTCATTCGAAGAAATCGACGAAAACAGACTCTCATCAGTACCTCAACCTCAAATTGCAGCAGGGCTGTTGTCTGATCAAGAACAACAAGGCTTTCTCTCCTCCATGATCCATGGCTGTGCTGAAGTGCCAGAGCCCTCTTCTTCCACTGAGGACATTATTATGTGTGATGGGCTGTGGAATTTGGATGATTTTCATGGAAGTTTCAGTCCCATGGCCTCTGCAAACAAAGCCTGCTTCCTGCAACCTGTAGCAGCTCCTTTCTACTGACCATTCATGGGGGAAAAACCAATAAAGTTTCCAGCTTTTTGGTGTGCCAAATGCCCAATTGAGAACCAAAGAAGGTTTTCGACAAGACTGTTATATAATCTCTTCAGACATTCTAACTTTATGTCATTTCCCTTCTGCTGAAATCATATGAATGCACCATGTCACCTAAAATCGCGTTTTATGTAACACGTTATGATTGATTGATTATCAAATTACAAAGTTTCTTAATTAAAAAGTCAGACAATTATATAATTCATCACATCATACGAGGTTTTTTTACATATAGTATCTGGTATCCCACTACTATATGACTAATTCAAATTGAGTTCTGCTCACCTCAGTCAAGTTAGATTGTTGGCTTGATAACCATAAGATTACAAGTTTAACTCCTATCAGGAGCAGCGTATTGGTCTTCTTGATTTCAACTAGCAAACTATGAAAAACTTAGGTTAGTTTATCTTTGTCAGTCCTTTATCGGCTAGAATTACAAAGCGGGATTTACTCAGTGCATAGTGACTGTATAACAAAATTTGATGATTTGGTGGTTAGCCATTTAATAGGATGGCATGTACAAACTTGATCTTCTAATATTGTAATTGTATTACCAATTTGCTTACTAAAAACAACTAAAATATATCAAATGAGATTTTTTAAGACTAAATACATATAATATTCTCTCTTTTTGGGATTTTTCTTCACTTATCATAATGTTAGCCCAAGGGGACAAGCCCAAATAAAGATTATACATCCATGGCCTTCCCGCGCAAAATCTCAAACGGTTTCCACTCTTCAATTCTTTGAACAGTGATGATCAACTTTCCGGCCATATTTACGTCTATGATTCGTTGTTACCACACATCTGCACCTGGCTTCTCTCTTAATCTCCTCCATTTTCTTCAACGCTCCATTGATTCTCAATCTCTGAAGCTCACCCAGCAGTGCCATGCCCAAATCCACCGTTGGGGCCTCACTCAAGACTCCGTTCTTGCAACAAAGCTCATCTCGGCGTACTCGACCTGTCGAAACGCATTCGATTCGCGACTAGTCTTTGACTCGATTGAAGCTAAAAGCGTATACATTTACAACGCGTTGATAAATGGGTATGCGAAGAATAGGTTCTTCGCGCAAAGTATTGATCTTTTTGAGCAAATGTGCGCGGGTACTGTTTCGCCAGATGAATTCACGTTTTCGAGTATCGTGAAAGTGTTGGGTGAATCCGGGGATTTTATCTCTGGGAGAATGGTTCACTGTATGTGTGAGAAAAACGGGTTTGTTTTGGATACTGTGGTTGGGAATTCTTTCATGTCTATGTATGTGAAGGGTGGGAGTCTTCGTGATGCATTGAAGCTGTTTGATGAATTGCCTTGTAGAAATTTGAGTTCTTGGAATGGTATAATTTCTGGGTATGCAAATTTGAGAGATCAAACTTTTGAAAAGAGTTTGTGGGAGTTTGTGAGAGAGATGCAAACTGAAGGTTGGAAATTTGATGCAATTACAGTCTCTACACTGCTCTCATTCTGTGCAGAAGATAAGAAAACATGGCATTTTGGAAGGGAGCTGCACTGTTATGTCTTGAAGAATGGGTTGAATTTAGAACTGAGTTTCGACGATGATGCTCATTTAGGCTGTTGTTTGATTGATATATACTCCAAAAGCGGCAGAGTTGATTCAGCAAGAAAGGTTTTTGAAAAGTTAATCCATAGGAATGTGTATGCTTGGACATCAATCATAAATGGTTACGCGCAAAATGGTGATTTCATGGAAGCTTTTGAGCTTTTCTTTGAAATGCAAGTGGAGGGAATCAAGCCCAATAAGGTTTCACTTGTTAGTATTCTACCTGCCTGTGGTTCGCTCGCTAGTTTGAAGGGTGGGAAACAGGTTCACGGATTCGCCATCAGGCACGAGCTGAATCAAGAACTCGCTTTCTGCAATGCTTTAATCGATATGTATTTCAAGGCCGGGAGCTTGAGCAGTGCACGAAAGCTTTTCCAACACGGCTGCAACATTAAGGACAGAATATCTTGGAGTTCGATGATCGTTGGATATGGACTGCACGGTAGAGGCCAGGAAGCTGTTCGTTTGTTCGATGAGATGCTTCAGCACGGGATAAAACCCGATATGATCACAGCAGTTGCGGTCCTTTCTGCCTGTGCAAGGGCGGGGCTAGTAGACGATGGCATCAGGGTATACCATTCTGTTTTGAACCACTATGGCGTTAACCCAACGCCAGAAATGTGTTCTTGCATGGTCGACTTGTTTGGTCGATCAGGACAGCTGGATAGAGCGCTCGATTTCATCAACACCATGTCTGTGCCACCAGGTCCCAGTGTTTGGGGGGCTCTCATGAATGCCTCTGCACTCCATGGAAACGATGGAATGAGAGAATTGGCGTACAATTTTCTTGTCCAGATCGAACCCGAGAACCCTGCAAACTATGTTTCGCTCTCAAATCTATACGCCTCTTCCCAGAAATGGGATGTTGTTTCCAGAGTGAGAACATTGATGAAAGAGAGAGGGCTGAAGAAGCTGCCTGGATGCAGCTGGATTAACATCAGTAATGAAACTCATAGCTTTTACATTTTTGACAAGGCTCACCCTTGCTCCAAGATGATTTATGAGAGGTTGGATGAACTCAGTACAGCAATGAAGGAAGCTGGTTTGAACTCTGAATTTGAAGGTGCAATAAAATTATGTGAATGACAATCTCCATGGAGGACCAAGAAGGGAAGGAAACCGACTAGTCTAGATTCAGTACAAATTACGCCAACAGAGTCTGATTCTTATCCGGGTTGCTTTTCTGAACCGTGTGACGGTGCCAACAAATACTCTCTCTCAATCCCATTCCTTCCCATTGGGCAACATCTCTGATGCCATCCTAACCCAATCAGCTAACAACTACCCACTAACTCAATCAACTATTAGTTATCAGCTAATAACTATTTGCCAAACATCTCCATTAATCCACACGTGGAATACTATAGTGGTCAATTATACTCATAATACATTAACTGGTGTTAATTCCAATTTTAGTCTCTCAACTATATTGTTTTTACCCTTTCAATCTTTGAATTCAAATCGATCAAATTTGGTTCTCCGGCAATTAAAAATGTATCATTTTTAGTATTTAGAGATGTGTAAAAGTGGCATATTTTTGGTGATGCAAAGACTAATGAATGATAACACATTGTCAATACATATGATCAAAACTGGAATCAAGCTAGAAACAATTACAATCTAACAAGAGATAGATGAAGACCTACCTTGAGCTATGGAGGGTTGGGAGATTCCATGGGGCAAATTATTTTGTGGACTCGGGTCCACCTTGCAAGGTCGACTCGAGTCCAAAATACACAATTTACATACTGAATGTTTACAATTTTGTAAAAGGTAAATTGTAAATATTAAATATGTAAATTGTGTATTTTGAATCCGAGTCCATCTTACAAGGTGGATCCTGATTCATGGTATAACAATTGTTTCTATGGGATTTGGGCTGGTTTCTCTAGTGTAAGTGAATTTATTTTCTCTTGGGCTAGTTTTGGAAAGAAAATCATCATTCACCTGATTCTCTTTCCTCTTTTGTCATTGATCCATAATTAAGGCTAGCATGTGAGAACCCTTTTTTTTTTTCATTAAGAGATTAATCGGGTCAATTTAACTACGAAATTTAATTTTAAATTATTCTATACATTTCTGCACACAAAAATTTTAATCTAAACTCAAATTCTTAATGTTTTGGGATAAGAATTGAACCCTAACTTATTATTAGAAGCAAGTCTTAAATATAGGTAGTAAAGTATTTATTGTTAATTAAATAATATGAAAGTTTTTTTTTAGAACAATAATATGAAAGTTGATGATTTGTTTTTGGATAATGAATGCTATCCACTTGGGGGTATAAGCAAGGCATAGAGTGCCACCTAAGGGTGCATCTCTTGGTGGCATTCAAACACAACACATAATTGCCCCCCATCATCATCATCACCAACCTAATATGTCCTTTTTGCCTCCCATTGAGCTACACGTGGCACCCCTTTCTCCTTTTTCCTTTGTCCTAATCAATGACGTGTACCATATCATCCCAAGAAGATCTCCCCTCTCTCTTCCTCGCTTTGTGTCCCTTTCTCTCAATTATTTACTCCCCCCCCCCCCCCCCACCTTCTTTCCTTACAATACATGACCGTAATTTCTGTCGGGCCGGGATATGGGACCCTTGAAATTGGAGTTCAACATTTTGAAAGAATGACCGCAATTCGATTCCGATTTTAAATCACTAATTATAATTCTAAAAAATATAAACTTAAACTGAAACCTTTTAAAAAGATTCTAGTTCTAGCTTAAACTTAAAAATTAAAAAAAAAAAAAAAAAAAAACTGATCAGACCAATAAATAGTAAACATGTAAAATGTGACTGAGAGAGTACTTAATACATATTGATACAAATGAGTGAACGGGGACATATGAGCTATAAAACGCCTTTCAAAGAGCGTTAGACAATTAATGATTTTAGATATCTCAAAAGTATAATTTTGAAGAATAAAATTTCAGTTTAATTTTTCTTGAAGAATAAAATTTCAGTTTAATTTTTCTTTTTTATCTTTTATTATACATAGACTTCTCATACTCCAATAAAATATACTCGGTATTACATTTCAAAAATAATAGAGCATTATAAATTTTAGAAATTTTGGTATAGTATAGTCCACTAATATAGAATTTTCATCCTGATTAATTATAAATATCTTATAAAACTATGTGCAGTAAATATCTTACATATATGTATGGTAAGTTTGCAACAAAAATAAAAATAAAAATGTGTGTATGGTAATACCATGTGTGGTATGTTGTAGTTTTAGATCAAAAGGTCCCCCATGGGGACAATACATCATGGACAACTCGTTTAACTTTATTATTAAACATAGACCATATTCTATATATTAATGACAAAGGTTGCACCAAATTATTTATTTGCACATACATGAATGACAAATGGCACATCAACTTATTTATATCTATTAAAGAACATGTTTAATACGGAGTATATATAATGTAAATGAGATGATATGTGTCTTTTTTAAGTTTAGTTAAAAGTATAAAGAGAATTAGTCTTGAACTATCGGTATGTAATTACTAGTTAACAATTAAAGAAACCTGTGATTAAACTCCAAAAGAAATTAACATAAAGAACGTTTTATCTGCACTAATTTAATCAATATAAAAATTGCAATGCAAACCATTTAAGTCCTTCTAGGTAAGATGATTTGGTTAGATTTGTGGAGTTTATTGGTAGTGCAAATTATATTATGTAGGATTCAAATTTAATGACATAGAAAGAATAGAGAATGCGTTTTATCATTGATTCAAGCATTATGATAGGGCCGAGTAGAGAAAATGGATCAAACAAGTGGGGCCAAATTGCTCTGACCATATTTAATGATACAGTCAAGTACAAGTGGCAAATTAACGCTTAAGGTATAAGATACAAGATTAGAAATGATAGATGATTTAGAACGTACACAACTAATTAAAGAGCTATTAATACAAAATTTAAGTTGTATGTACCATAGTTATACCTTGCAAGTGGATTGACATGACATTGATCGATGTTATAGTCACCAAATCAAGTGGAATAACAATATACTTCGACAATTTTGACAGCCTACGCTACTAATATTGATGATGCAATTGTTATGTCTATTCATTTATTTGACTATTGAAAAATTTATACAAAATGTTATATATACTGAATATATTAGTCTTAAATAACATTATTATAAATAAATTGAATCATATCTTATAATTAAATTAAATATGGGCATATAAAATGAGACCAAAAAAAGAAAAAAAAAATAAAGATAAGATAAGAAGGTTGTCGAAGTACGTACGTTTTTTGACGGAACAAGTTGGAGGGGGACAACAAATGTGGTTCCGGTCGCCGATCAGACTTTTTAAAAGTGCAAGTTGGGCTTGGTGGGGCCCACGCTTCATCATCAGCTAGCCTCATGCATATATTGCATAATAACAACGTGGGGACCACCCCCTGCCACGTACTAACAACCCATTTTACTCGCCGATTCTTTTGCAGGCCCCCCTCGTTGACCTCCCCGACTCCGGTCAAAATCGCCCCCCCCCCCCCGGCACAAAAACTGCCAACTGCGATTTTAGTTTTGTTTACACGTAAATTGTATTAACTCTTTGTGCTTCAGTATATTATGAACAGATACTATATTATAACGAAAATTATTGACATGAATTAGAAGAGTAAAATATATATATATATAAAAAAGAAAATATTATATGTATTCTCATTTTTTTTTTTAATTTTTACTCTCAACTGTTATTTTCATACATAAAATTTTAATGTAAATATTTATATTAAGACTAACATAAAAAAAAAAATTATCAATGTCTGTCATATCAGAGAGGAAAATATATATACACATATACTCACACATATACATATATATACACATATACTCACACATATACATATGTAGAATGATGAATCAAAGGTAGCTTGTAGTTAGGTTAAAGAGAAGTGTCAACAAACTTTACCTAAGAAAAGATTCTTTTCCTATACTTTACTTTTCTTAATCCTTTTTTTGGATAGAAAAAGGCAACTTAACATTCCACGTGTGGGAGGATAGAGATGCTACCATGAAGATGACTCTTCCCACCGTGAACTTCTAAACTTCATTATTAATTCAATATAAAATAATCTCAATTATGATAACATATTAAACCATTTCAATTTGAAAACCAAAAATTAAATAAATAAATAAAGCAAGATATATAAAATGTTTGAATATATATTATATTGAGTGATGTGACACGTAATACCTTAAACGTGTCTAGCTATTATAAAAAAAAAATGTATTAAGTAATTTATTTATCTTAACAATTGCAATTTAAAACTTTAACCTATATTATTTAGTATTAACGTATTGGGTTCAACCTTGTAAAAAAAAAAAATATTAAAGAGTTGTCTAAATAAAAGTTTATCATAGCTCAACTCTAAAAAAAAAAAAAAAATTAGACAATCCTTTTCAATAAAAAGGTATTTTGTCACGCAACAAATTTTATTTATTTTATTGTTTTTACCATTACATGCACTAATATCCAATACTTACAAAATAATATTTTATTTTATTCACAATATTTACATTCAAGAGCTTATATAAATGAATTCAAACTTCTATTACTTAAAATATTGTTATTAAGTTTTTAAATATGAAATCGTCCGTTTAAATAATCCATGTGTATTAATCAACACAAAAACTTGTGTGAAACCGTCTCATCATGAGACGGATCGGGTCGAGTTAAGATGAAAATGTATTACTTATACACATAAACACTGCTGGAAATTATGAAATTTCCGACCACCAGAAAGTGATCTTAAATCAAGTCGAAAACAAAAAGTGGTCGGAAATAACAACAAAGGTTTTTCCGGATACCAAAAGTGGTCGGAACAAAACTTTCGACTTGATTTAAGATCACTTTCATGTGGTAAAAAATTCCATAATTTCCAGCAGTGAAATGTCATACTTATACATTCAAATGTAATAATAATCATGATTTTAAAATTTTTGTTACTTGTAAATGTAATAGTTTTAAGTGAAAATGAAATACTTTTTTACATTTAGATTTAAAAGTATTACATTTTTCCTCAAACGTATTATATTTTCCCTTATAAGTAGGGGGCACTTGACAACATTACTTATTATGAAAAATGTAATACTTTTAATGGAAAATATAATACTTTTACATCAAAATGCAAAAGTATTACATTTTTCCTTATAAGTAACAAATTTTTTATTCCTAATTAGTATTACATTTGAGCATATAAGTATGACATATATTTGCGCATATAAGTATGACATTTGCATGTTGATTCGACCCGAGCCGACCTGTCTCACAAATAAGGATTTGTGAGACGGTCTCACACAAGTATGACCCATTAATCAATATTCTTAGAAGAGTTGCCTCAAATAAAGTTGGATCATAATCTAATTTAATTAGTCTCATATATATATATAATTGGTTGATATATGAATTGTAGTTAATTTGTCAAAATACATATGATTCCGGCCATCAAAATCAAGCAAAATCCAAATTTGTTACTTTGGATGCTTGTTCAAAGTTCAAAGTGATACTCCCCAAATTTGGGCAATTCATGTATTTTGAAATTTTCCAAATGTGACCAATCACTCTCCTACACACAATGCACCATCTTATCACCCCCACTTGTCCAACTCCACACCAAAATTCCTTATATAGTAAATGTTTTGCCCCTCCCCATGGTAGACAACAAACTAATACATGAATAATTTATCAATGCACAACTCCCCACTTTCTAAAGATCAAATTATTTATTCCATGCATATATAATTGGAGCCATGATGTTTCTAAGAATAACACTCCAATCCCCCTTTATCTTGAAATTGTATATATACTCTCTTAACATTATTTAATGCACAACAAAATTTGTATACTATCATGAATTACAATAAAATAAATTTTATAAAATTGTATCATATATTTTGCTAGAAATACATTAGGAAAAAGGTACACACGTGTCATTGTAATCCACAACATTATAGAATTTTCCTAATTAACAATGCATTTGGATGGTTTCATTTTACTTGCTATTATTCTTTTATCAAATGTTAGGTTTCATAAGATATAAATCAAATTCTGGCTCGAGTTTGATCAGGGTTAAAAATTTAAACTTAAGTTTGATTCGATCCGCTCAAATAGAAGTGTGTGTGTGTGTGTTTGTGGCCCACAAGTTGCTTGAGAAGTCATGAACTAAAAGATTTTTAATTCGAATTCAACTTGATTACTTAATAAGTTGATTTGAGTTCAAATTTAACTGAACTCAAATCAAATTTCGATTGAATGGCTTGAATTGTTTGCATCCCTAAATCAAATTTGATATCTTATTTCAAACAATAAATTTTGTATGGTGTCAATGTTTTAAATACTTAGTATAGTAAATATTTTAAATTGGTTTCAAAAAAAGTAAATATTTTAAATTTGTTGGTTAATATAATAATTTTTTTAAAAAGAATTTGTTAAGGGAAGAGAAAAGGCAAGGTCGCAGCTTTACGAGGCTGAGGATATCATCCATGTGGCCATTCCAATCTCCCCAAACCACCCCTGAAACGTGTCACCTCTTCCGTTGCTTTTTCACACGCGTCTTTAATCCATAAAATCTCTTTATTTCTGTACCTTCACCCAAGAGTTGTACAATGTTCTCTACCTCACCGTAGTCCCCTCCTGCATTCTATTTGTGATTGCCACGTAACCATCTATTATGGCTTTTTTGAGATTTCACAACTTATTATTATTATTATTATTATTATTATTATTATTATTATTATTATTATTATTATTATTATTATTATTATTATTATTATTATTATTATTATTATTATTATTATTATTATTATTATTATTATTATTATTATTATTATTATATCACTTTATTTATTTCATTATATATCTTCTCAATAATATGATGTTTGTTATATAATACTTTTGATTCCTTAGAATATGTGTGATTTTATCTAAGTTATTTTTCAACCCAAATATGATAACAAATGAACTCACTCGCATGGGCAGCTCAACTGGTCACAAAGGTGAAACTTTGAAAGAATGACCAGGGATTGAGTCTCACCAGCGGCCTTGTAGGACTTACCTCAAGTGAGGGGGGTTCCTGGGGCTTCCTTGTGTGCAGTGAGCACCGGTCTAGTCTTTGTGGTTCATGTTCAGTTTTTTTTTTTTGAAAACTGAAACCGAAGTTTATATTAAATCAAGGGAAAGAGCATTACAGATAAGAGGAGGAGGAGTCAAAGACCACTCCTTACGTTCAGACATAGAAACGGGCTCCCTTGCAAGAAGGTGGGCAGTCCGATTCGCAGAACGTTTAGCAAAAGAGATACAAGAATGAGCAAAAGTGCTCAACGAATCTTTAACATCAGCTAAAAGAAGATCAAACGAGGTGACATAATTAGGAGACTCCAGCCCATGGACTACCAACAGAGAGTCTGTCTCTACATGAAGAAAATCAAGGTGATGTTGTTTAGACCAACTGAGGGCTTCTCTGATTGCAAGCGCTTCGGCTTCCCTTGGCGAATGAGCTCCAGACCACGGTTGACAGACCGCGGAAAGGAAAGCACCATGGTGATCACGTAAAACCCAACCGAGGCCCATCTTGCCGGAATTGACATCCAAAGCTGCGTCCACATTGAGTTTAAACCATCCTTGCCTTGGCACTCTCCATCTTATAGTGGTGTGCAGCTGCCCATGAGCACGGTTGTTATCCACAGTACATGCCGTCCAATCTCTCCAGAAATCTCTTGAGTTCTCTACAATGGCTATGGCTGGTCTAGATATGTTCTTCCATAACTTCTCATTCCTTGATCGCCAGATATTCCAACAGATGATAGCGAAAAGACAGAACTGGGAGTGAGGCAGCATGCTATAAGCTTGAGCAATCCAGTCTGCACAGTCTTGGGCTTGATCCTTGTCCGGCAATGGATGAAAAAGCCTCCAGCAATCCGTCGCGAACCTGCAATCGGTAAAGAGGTGGAAGGCAGATTCGTCGACCTCCAGGCATAGAGGACACAACAGATTACAATCAATTCTTCTCTGACGAAGCATGTCTGTAGTTGGAAGACAACCAGAACAAACTTGCCATATGAACGACTTTACTCTGGGAGGGAGATGGAGCTTCCACACTCCAGACCACTTAACTATAGGATAGATATCTAAATCATGTGATATAGCTTTGTAACAACTTCTAACCGTGAAAATCCCTTTATCGTCTTTGGACCAAATCAACTTATCATCTCTTGGAATGTGCGGGATAGGGATACTGATAATGAGTTTAGCATCTCTAGAATTGAAGATGTCTCTAATCACTTCCTCATCCCAACCAGTTCCCTGGGGATTAAATAAACAATCAACAGTTGCATTTTGGAGATAAGGATAAGGTGGTGTAATGATCGTAGGGTTGATGGCATCAGGCAGCCATTTATCATGCCAAATGCGAACTGAACGTCCGTTTCCAATTCTCCAGCGGGCATTACACTGCATAGCACTTCTAGTTTCCAACAGACTTGACCACACAAAAGATGGGTTGCTGCCCTTTCTAGCATCAACAAAGTGGCAGTCCGGATAGTACTTGGCTTTCATAATTCTTGCAGCGAGAGATTCGGGTTGATTAATCAGCCTCCAAGCTTGCTTCGAAAGCATAGCTAAGTTGAACTCTTTGATCCTGCGAAAACCCATCCCTCCCCATTTCTTAGGAATACAAAGCTTATCCCACGATTTCCATCTCAACCCCCTTCCCTGCTCACCGTTTCTCCCCCACCAAAAACCGTTCATAGCTCTCTCAATATCACTCACCAGTCCCTGGGGAAGTAAAAACAAGTTCATAGCAAAAGACGGAATGGCTTGGATAACACTCTTCAAAAGGACCTCTCTTCCCGCCCTAGAAAGGAATTTGTGATTCCAAGAATTAATCCTAGCAACAATCTTACTCTTAATGAACCCCAATATTTCTCTTTTATTCCTACCCACTAGAGAAGGTAAGCCTAGGTAATTCCCAGCATTTCCCTCCATTCTCACCCCAAGAATAAATCCAACAACATCCCTCACATAAGAATCCACATTTTTGCTGAAATTTAGGGAAGACTTTTCGAAGTTTACCAATTGGCCTGATGCTGCTGAATAGACCTCCAGAATGTGTTTACAGATATTGCTTTGAACCTGATTTGCTTTAAAGAACACATAACTATCGTCGGCGAAGAGAAGATGCGAGACCCTGGGAGCATTTCGAGCGATCCTGATGCCATTAAAATTCCCCGACTCTTCCTGCTTTCGAATTAGAGCGCTCAGACCTTCCCCAACGAGGATGAACAAGTAGGGAGATAAGGGGTCTCCTTGTCTAAGGCCGCGATGCGGGATAATAGGACCTAACTCATCTCCGTCTCTCTGTATAACATACTCCACAGTACAAACACATTCCATAATCAACATCACCCATCTGTGGTAGAAACCAAGCTTCAACATCATAGCTTATGACCGGGTTCATGTTCAGTTGAGTTACCATGATTTACATCCTCACAAATAAGGGTTCCTTGTGCGAGCACCGGTCTAGCCTTTGTGGTTCATGTTTAGTTGAGTTATGGTTTTACATCCTCACAAATGAACTCATAATGACACCAAAACTGAATTATGATCTTTGTGGTTCATGTTCAGTTGAGTTACCATGATTTACATCCTGGTTCCTTGTGCGAGCA
The DNA here is from genome assembly GCF_001879475.1 of Ipomoea nil. NCBI lineage: Eukaryota > Viridiplantae > Streptophyta > Magnoliopsida > Solanales > Convolvulaceae > Ipomoea > Ipomoea nil. The sequence continues at coordinate 7,546,455 of NW_017617116.1, forward strand.
CCGGTCTAGCCTTTGTGATTCATGTTTAGTTGAGTTATGGTTTTACATCCTCACAAATGAACTGATAATGACACCAAAACTGAATTATGATATTTGTGGTTCATGTTCAGTTGAGTTACCATGATTTACATCCTCCCAAATGCTCTGTCGGTGTTGGGGTTCAGCCTTTTTGAATAATGATAACAAATGAAAACTGAATTATGATTTTACATCCTCCCAAATGCTCTGTCGGGTTCGGGTTCAGCCTTTTGGAAAAATGATAACAAATGAACTCATAATGACACCAAAACTGAATTATGATCTTTCCAATCCAAGAAGAAGACTTCTATCAATTTTGAGCCTGTTCAAAAAAATCACTAGTAGAGTTTTTAGGTTAAAATTTAAGGTTTAACCATTCATTATTATTAAAAACGTCATCATATAATATGACATTGTAATAAAATTATTCTTTTTATAATTTTTTTGTTCTTTTTATCAATTTTATAAATATTTATAATTTTTAAATAGCAATGTCATGATATATAACATTGCAAGATTTATATATTTTCAAATATATTTAAATTTATTCAACATCATTCATAACTTCCCAATAAAGTTATAGGTATGTTGGGTTCAAAGTAATTTGAAAATAATGATGCTATATCTCTCTATTCGTAATAGATTGATACCACACTATTTCTTTTTTTTTTTTTTTTTTTTAATTTGGTCATTAAGTATTTTGTTTCTTTTTTACTAATTGCGTGATTGATATATTCATGAATAACTAATGAATATAAAGAATGTTTTATTAATTATAGGAACAATTGTCAAATATGCCCTTGAACTTTAGCTTAAAAGTCAATTAGGCCCTTAAATTTTTTAAAGGTGCAATTACATCCATCAACCATTCATTTAGGTGCAATGAAGCCCAAAAATAAGTTAATGACCTGCTATCACAGGTCATTAGGGTTCAGGCCACCTTCCGGCGAAATTACTCTGACTGACTAGAAGTTATAGAAGACATACATCAAGACATTCACGACAACTCTGTGACTCAAGATCATTGGACCAAACCTTAACAGGGATTCCTAAAACTGAATGTTGATGCAACTATGGATGTGCATGGAGCACGTTTGGAATTTGGTTGCGTGCTGAGGAATGATCTTGGTCAGTTTGTAGCAGCAAGGGGATCTCAATAGAAAGAATTACATAGCAGCAAGGAAGCAGAACTGCAGAAGTAGTTGCGGTTAGAGAATCTCTTATATGGATGAAATCTCTTGATCTTGATCAAGTTATCATAAGTCAGACTCCCTCCAAGTAGTTCAAAGGATGAGTTTAGCTTTGAGAGATTCCTTCTTCCATCTAATTTTATCAGATCTGAGAATCATACTACTCACATGTTAGCTAGACAGTCTCTTTCAATGTCTGATCACTTAGAATGATTTTCGAACTCTCCCCATATGTTTAATGTTTTATCTTTGGATTTGAATTAATTTAATCCGTTTTCCTTAAAAAAAACTTTAATAACGTTACGAGGGGTATAGATTCATGTCCACTGTTTGTGCGGTGTGGTCGACACACCTTAGCACTTTGCCATTATTATAAAACTATTTTCTGTGCAAACTCTATCGTTAGAGACATAACCAAAAAGGGCTTGGTCAGAACCACGTGTCGATCTTTCCCCTCGTTCATTTCCGCCACTTGTCCTTCACCAGTACGTTCTTTGTCCCCTCACCCACCAAAAATACTGGGGCAGTTTTGTCATTTCACTCCCCTCTCCCCCCCACTCTCTCACCTTTCGTTTTCCCTGTTGTTTCTTCTCTCTAGGTCTCCCCCTCCTCCTGGATTTGCTTGCCCATTCCTAGTCTCCTCGTCTTTTCTCTTTCGCCTTATATTCTTGATTTTCCGGCTACCCATTCGGCGGAGCATATCCTTCCCCTCATTTTCTTTGATTTTTTTTTTCTCCTCTTTATATCCTGTTTTGTAGTAAGAATTTAGCTGTGTTGTTGGGCTTTGCGTTTTGGATTGAGGTTTGATGAAATATGTTGTTTTTAGTTTCTGGGGATTTATCCGGGAGTGATTTGAAGTGATTGGTGTATAAAGATTGAGTCTTTGAGCTGGGTGGCGTTCTTATGCTGTTTAAAGATTGGTTTTTGTGCATCTGGGTTTACCATGCATGTACATGAAGATTTGCTTGAGCTTTAAAGCGGTTGTGGGGTGGTGAGTTTGGTGGGTTTTTGGTGGAGTTGGGGTTGCCCATGGGAGATAGTAGATCGACGAAGAAAAGCAGCGGTGAAATGGAGAATCTTGCTTTGGATGCGAACAGATTTTCGAGGGACTTGCTGCAGAGATTCATGGGAGTGAGCAGCGGCGGCGGCGGCGGTGATGGGTCGGAGAGGGCTGAGGTAGGGTGGAGGGAGAAAGAGGAGGCGGTGGAAGACGACGGAGAACTCGAACTGAATCTCGGGTTGTCATTGGGAGGGAGGTTTGGCGTGGACAAGAGCTCAAATAAGCTCCTGAGGTCTTCTTCCATAGCTGCATGTTTGCCAATTGTGAGAGACGATGATGCGGTGGCGACGCCGGCGGCGGCGGCGGCCTATTCCGCTCTGGTCCGGACCTCCTCCCTCCCCGTGGAGACGGAGGAAGAGTGGAGGAAGAGGAAGGAGTTACAGACCATGCGAAGACTGGAAGCCAAGAGGCGGCGGTCGGAGAAGCAGAGGATTTCCCGGGGAGACGCCGGCGCCGGCGCCGGCGGGTCTAATGTGGATGAACCCAAGAGAGAAATTGGGGTGAATTTCAGGACAAGATTAGATAAAGAACAGTTATTAGCAGCCACTAAAAGCTCTTTTAGGAGTGGGATTGACATTGGAATGTTCAAAGGTAAAAGAAGCTGTTTTTCTAGTAATAATAAAATGCAGCCTTCATCTCAAGGATCAATTGAATCTCAAGGTGCTAACTCTTCAAGCATGTCAGAATTAGAATGTAAATCCCTTCAAGGTAACTTTTTTACTTTACCACTTTAATTTACTAAACCATATCTTGTTCCAATGCTGTGTTACTCACTTACTGTGTTGCTATTAGTACCCACAAAACTGCAATCTTTAGTCCCCGATTATAGGTACATTGTTCGTTTAATGTTCACATCTTCCTGAGAACTTAGGCATTACCTTAGTACAATGATTTTATGATTTAGGATTTAGGATTTAGGATTTAGGAATGGAATGCATTCGGGGTTGCTGTTTGCAGTTGACCGGGAATCTGTCACATTGTTAGTGTGTTGTGTGAAACTCTGTCCACCAAAAAGGGGAAATCCCCTAATGCATTGCCTTGTCAATGAGCAACTTTTGAGTTGTGTTATCACTGTTCTTATATGTTGTGTGGTGAGAGTTTGCTGGAATCTAGTGCCCCGAGGCTTTTTCTTCTTTTTTTTTTTTACTTGGCACGAGAGTTCTTCCTTTTCTGTATGATTGTCCCTCGTACGTTTGTAGATATTTTAGCGAGTTTTGTCTTGGTTATGCAAGTGGGAAGACGAAATTCCGGTGGTTACTACTTACTAGTTGACTTGTTGGCCAACATGTTTTTGCATTGGTTGTTTCATGTTTGGTGGAAATTGGTGATGTGTGGGTAGGAATAAGTTCTCTATGCTCTATACAAATCACGGTTTTAACTTCAATTTATTCTAGATAACTTTAAACTTGGTTAACTAATTCTTGAAAATCTCGTGATAGGGCTATTTGAGAGTATGGTGTTATTGAAGTGTTAGTTATTGTTACAATTTAAGAATTTAAGAAAAAAGGTAAGAAGAATGGGTTGGGTAGATGGACGAGGGGCCGAGGAGATGGAAGAACATCTTCCTAGCACTCATTTGCGGATTTGCGGGCTCCTCATTACATGTGCCTCTTGTAGTTTGTAAGCCAACAGTTTGAAACAAAATGTGGATAAGATCGAATATGACCATACCCCAATACCCCATAGTTGATAGATGTCTTTGTCTGGAAGAACAGTAAGGAGTACAAGAAAAAAGCGAGGATGTTGATAGGTAGACGGTACGAAATTGGTAGGGGGATTTAGTTGGCCGCAATGTGTGATGTCCAAGCGTCGGTGTTATGGAGAAGGTGAAACCAAGTGGCGTGTCTAATTAGAGGTTGGTGGGTTATCGTTTTCGCGAGTAACTACTTCTTTATTGTTGGGGGAAACGGGACTTTCCTTGAAATGAACTCGTTCTATGAAATCGTACGTGTCCTATATTAAGCCCCGTCCTCTCCCATCTAAAAGAAACACATCCAATGTTAACCGGGACATTAACTTCTTGACATATAGAGTCGATTCTTTGACCTTATAGTTGCATTAGCAGTTTGTTTACCAACTGTCTTAAAACGGTTGGTTTATTAACTGTCGTTTTTCTTCAGGGTCATGTGAGCTGAGCCCCGGGAGCATACAATCGATACAAGAGGGCGGGAACCAAGAAACCGGCTCATCTCGAGCTAAGACAACGCAGGATCATCCCAGCAGGACGGCGTCGGGAATCGAGACGGACCCGCCACCCAACAAACCCGAGAGCACAAGCCGGCAGGCAACGAGAGAGGCCGGGACCGGGACGGGGTCCCTGGAGGACATGCCGTGCGTGTTCACGAAAGGCGACGGCCCCAACGGCAAAAGGATCGACGGCATACTATACAAATACGGCAAGGGAGAGGAGGTGAGGATCATGTGCGTGTGCCACGGCAGCTTCCTCTCGCCGGCGGAGTTTGTGAAGCACGCCGGCGGGAGTGACGTCGCCCATCCGCTCAAGCACATCGTCATCAACCGCAACTCTTCTCCCTTTCAGTAAAACCGCAAATTGCATGAAAAATATCATGCAAATGCGCCAATAGAACAGTTTGTTTGTTTGTTCGTTTGTTTTTCTTCTTTCTATTCTTCTTTGCAAGAGCATATACATGTATCAACTAACGTTGTTGAATTATATGTTAAAATTTTTAAAAAATAGTTTTGTATGCATTGCGTACTAAGAAAATTTTTGTAGGCATAGTTCTCATTTTGAATAACTAAGTAGAATAAAATATTTACTCTCAAATTCTCATAAAAAATAGTTAAGAGCTCTACCAAATTCGAACTAGTGACCTCTTGATCTGCAGTCAAATGCTCCACCACTGAGCTAAGAACCCTGTTTATAAATTTGTCCATTTTTGTTAACCCCATTACCTTACTCAATATCATTCTAAAATTTCCCTTTCGGGTAAGTTTATACATTATTTTTCAAAATTTTATAGTTATATTGAGTTCTGACTAGGGGTGGAAATAGGTCGGGCTGAGCCGAGCCTAGAAAATTATAATTTTTTAATTATAATAATTATTTCAGGACGAAATAGGACGGGGAGCGTATCTTCGTCCTCGACGAGAAATTACATACATTCTTCATTTTCGTTTCCAGAAACTTTTTTCCACCCCGTCCTGTTTGGACAGGGATTGAGATTCCCATCGAGAATGGAGCAAATTGTCATTTTTATCCATAATGAGTTAGGAGAAATAAAATTCCCTTTTAACTAGCTTCGAAAATAGTATTTTGATTAGATCAAAAAGAAAATTCTTTGAAAAGAAAAAAGAATGAGTATTTTGCTATGAGTATATGAGTAAAAAATGTTACACCCCAAAATTCATGCATTTATCACTATTACTTGCCGCCATGGCTGTTCCCCCATCCTCTTCTACCCCTCCATCCTCCATTGTTCCACTGGTAATCATCTCTGTCTTGTCCTTCTGAGCTTCTGTTTCTGTATTCATACCGGTAATAATTATAATCTCCACCACCATTCTCTCTTCTAATATGATAGCCATTATTGTAAGATCCTCCTTTACCGGGTGGCGAACCTTGCCGGAATCCACCTCTAGCCGGCGGAGACCTCCCCCTGCCACCATTGCCACCTGAAGTAGAAAACCATATGAACAGATTAAACAAGCTGATATATAACATTGTAACATATTGTGAGAGCTAAAAGCTAGAATCTTGACATGTGATATTGTAACATTTTTTTTTTTTTTTGAGGGTGTAGGGTGTGTATTGGCTGCATTGTGACTCTAGCCGGTAAAGGTCCACAAAAGAGAAAAACCAATCAAGTTGTGACTGGTTCAAACCAGACCAAGTCAATAGCTTGACCAACTTGACTGGGTCGTCTCGATAATACTTTTATTTGTTTTGGTTGAAGTTTGTTACCACTTGTGCTTGATTTCTTGTATGTTATGTAGGCTTCTTTCCCCCGGACAATGAAATTATGAGCCTGAGAAAACACCGATAACGGGATGAGGATAATTGAAGAATGTGTTCCAATTTCAACTAAAGACACTAATGGTTAGAAATATGTTCTGTCTTAGTTAAAAACATAAATTGATAGTTGAACTGCATGGCATACCTCGACTGCTTTTCGTGCAGATTCTTCAGACTCGAAATGCACAAATCCATAAGTGAATCCATCCTGCATGGCAGTTTCAAGCTGGAGTGTTCAATCAAAAACTTTTGACAGATAACATATCTGTGCACATGAAAGATATATACACACACACATATATGTATATACCTCGTTCTTGTAATCCTGTATGACTTGAACACCATCATTCTTCTTAACTCTACCAAAAATCTTGACAGCCTCAGCCAGCTCATGTTTCGTTGTGTTGGGTGGCAACCCCCCGACATAGATTCCCTTACTACCCGGAAACAACATTGCTGTTTCATCACCTGCCGGAGTAGCAATCTTACCCACACTGTTGATTCCATCTAATTGTGGTTTGGGTGCCACCAAGCTACCATCGATTGCAGAAACCCTCACAATCTGGACAGCAAGGGCAGGGGGACAGGATCTCTCTTTTGACAACTTCACCAAAGAATGATAGAAAGAAAGAATGTTTAGTAGCTGTAGACATTGTAGATTCTTACAAGGGAAAACGCAACCACTATTCTAGAGTGTGCACTGTTAGGTAAATTTCGCCTTGTGATCCTGATCATTAAAGGACCATAAGGAGGTTAACCAGCATAGGTTGAGCAGACCGACTCAAACCAAGAAGGTTAATAGACATTGCTGATTTAGTATCATAGCAATGTTGTAACACGTACAGGTAGCTCAATTGGTTATTGAGTGACAGATTATGGGTAAAGTCGTAGGATTGAGCCCCGACAACTGTAGTGTGAGAGTTTCACCTTCTGTCTTGATTTTAGATAGATGTGGGGCCTTTGGGACGAAGAATTTCGCATTTTTGTGGGCAAAATATTAGAGCAATGTAAGAGAACTAACAGTTTCTAAATAGGTTGTCTTGTGGACTACAGCAGCTGGTTGTTTAGGATGAATCAAATCTGGCGAAGGTTTTGAAATGGTTTCAGCTGTAATCTCAGCATATGATGGGTTGAGTGCAGACCCTTTTGATGAACATACATTCTCAAGAACTTCATCAAGCTCTGAAATGACTGTACATATAAGAAATTTACAGAGATCAATGGAGTGACTAACAAGAAGCATATCCATGGAAGGGTGGAAGAAATTAAACACAACCTACCTGAATCTGAAGGAGGAGAATCTGGTGGTTTATGGATGGAGATAGTTGCAGATTCTTGAGGAGTTGATGGTGGGTGTGTATCAACAAAGCGTAAGATATCATTCAAGACAAAAAAGCCTCTCTCTTGGCTGGCAAGAAGGAAAGTGTGGCTGAAATTTCTGGTCACTTCTTCATCTTTTCCGATCAAGTTCCCGGTGACCACCAAAAGAATGCTTCCCTGTAAAGAATCCTGGGCATGAATGCTCTTCACTTGCACCTCGGAATCCTTGTAGTCTGAAGACATGATCATATCGTTTATTCCCTGCAACAATAGTAGTTCAGTTCAGAAGATTTTGCTCAAAATCAAAACCAGTAAATACCATTTAATTACTCACTTTCATTGTTGTCACTGAATGGACAACGCCGTCGTTTCCTTCCCAGCCAGCCACGCTTGAATCCTTGTAGAATTTGTGAGTGTCCTCCGGCCGGAGATCGAGGACTTGGTAATACTGCGAGATAAAGGCGCATCCCACTTTCTCAGCGCTGTGACGAATCGCCATTTCTGATCTGCATTCAAACATGAGCTGATTAGAAACATCTAGCAAATACTAATGGCAAGAATTAAGAACCCTACCCCAACAGAGTTTTTTTTTGAATAGTTAATTTGATAATCACAATATTTTAACTCTCACTTCTTGTGATAGTGCTTTACTTATCTTTTTAGGTTGAATCGAGTTGATCAACTTGGAAACTATTATGGTTTACCAGATTTTAAGTCCGTTAGAAATACAAAACCCTACTCCAACCGAGTTGATCGACGATTAACTTAGTAACTATAAGTTCAACTTCGCTGGGAGTGCTCAATTGGCCTTTTTGGTTTAAGTCTATCAATAATTTAGTTTATGGCCCTGTTTGGTAAATAGCTGCTGATAGTTGTTAGCTGTTAATTAGAGGGTATAACTAGTTGATAACATTAACTGTTGTAAAAAAGCGTTTGGTAATCAAGTTGATAACATTAGCTGTTACCGGATTTCAAGTCGGTTAGAAATACAAAACCCTACTCCAACCAAGTTGGTTGACAGTTACCTTAGTAACAAGTCTAACGTAACTCCACTGGATCTGCTCAATCGGCCTTCTTGGTTTAAGTCTGTTAATAGATAACTTTGACTAATTTATACTTTTGTGGTCTTTTGACGAGTAGGATTCTTTAGTTTTAATCGGCCAATTAGGAATAACTTAATTAATTTACCTTCTTATAGTTTTTTGCCAAATAAGATAATAAGACTGTTCCACCTAAAATATTCTTGTCGTATATTGGGTGAACTTTTCAATAAATTAAACAATCCCACACAAAAATACAAAATTGCCATCACACACTATAACTAACTTATAAAGCTGGCATCTTTAAGGCGATCATAGAGGAAAAAAAAACAATAAAAAACACAACAAATTAAGGTGAATAAACACAAATTAAAGGAAACACCAATTCAGGCACAACAAATTCATATAAATGGAAATGACAAATTTTATATATGAGCTGTTACTCCATTGGCAGTAGACACCACCAAAATATTCTGTCTATATGTGAATTTTATATCTTTACACGTGAAATTTAAATATAATGCATTTAGACCATTAAACATTATTCATTTCACCTACAGATTTATTTATTTTTTTTAATTCGCAATTATTAATCTCCTAAATGAGAATGAAAAATATATACACAGTACAAATACACAATATTAAAAAATAGGTTGATTTGGCCAACTTTTGCATATGGGCATATTTATATTGGGGGTGTTTGGTAATTCGCTGTTAGTCGATTGTGTTAGTGGACTAGTTGATATCATTAGCTGATTGTATAAAAGTGTTTAGTAAATTAGTTGTTAGCTGATTACATGTAAAATTACTTTCTCAAAAAACTTATCACAAAGTTGTTTTGAGCAAATTTTTGAATTTTAGCATTTTTAAAGCAATAAGCTATTATAAAAAGCTAATTAATTAAACACTCAGATTGTTTAGCCAAGTCAAACAGCTAAAAGTGGTCAAATAAGTCAAAATTAACTAATAAACTAACTATGTTACCAAACAAGGCCATTATACTGGTGAGCAAATATATGTACATGGTAAAGATATATACTTTTTACAACAAAAAACAAAGCAACAACAACAGCAGAACATCAACTTAATTAAAGGGTGTAAAAACAAAAACAAAAATTAAAGCTGGATTTTTGTTCATCATATCTAAAACCTTTAGGGGGCGTTTGGTTCACGGAATCTTGAATTACCCCAGGTAATAGGATTACCTCCAGGAAGGTAATATGAGATGTTGGGAATGTAAGATTACCTTGTGTGTTTGGTTTGGATAGTGTAATATAATATTACCTTGTTTGGTTCAAGGTTATATTTTAGGTTATATGGATCAATTTACAATAATGTCCTCAATAATACACACACACACACACACACACACACACACACACACACACACACACACATATATATATATATATATATATATATATATATATATATATATATATATATATATATATATATAATGTGTGTATTTATTTATATGTATGAATGTATATCGATGCTTAAATATTAAAAAATTAAATATATAAATATACACATATATATTTGATTATATAAACATATATTAATTTCATTATTATTATTATTATATTATTATATTATTATTATTGTTATTATTATTATTATTATTATTATTATAATTATATAAGGATTAGTTAACAAGGGCAAAGTTGGAATAATTCAAGGTAATCTAAGATTACCTAAAAAATTGGGGGTAATCACATTACCTTGAAACATTACCGCCACATCAGCTTTCAGGTAATATAACATTACCAGGTAATCTTATAACTTGAACCAAACAAGGTAATATAACATTACCAGACTCAGATTACCTAGGTAATCTAATATGACCTGAACCAAACGCCCCCTTAAGCATATCTTTTGATCTTTCTTTCTCTCCCAAAACCTTTGTTGATCATAACTTTCACATACAATGACAACAAAAATGAAAAATAAATGACATAATAAAGAACATTAATAGATCACTTGACTCATGTCCTACCATGAAGCCTAAACTCGGTCCCTTGCCTGATCGAAAAAAAAAAAAAAAAAAAAAAAACAAAAGCAATGGCTTAAACCCTAGGAATCATTTGAAAAAATTCAGAGAGACTAACAATTTGATACAGCGCAGCCTACAAGTAAATAGACATGAAAAACACCAAAGTCGTCGTCTAGCTACAAAGGAGAAGAATTAGTATATACCTATGAGTAAAGATGGCAAAAGTTAGGCTTATGATGAAACGTAACTCAAAAACAAACAATGGCGACGGAGAGGCTGGTTTATATGGTGAGATAGTTCAAGAAAAGAGTGAATTATGAAAATCTTATATGAAAAAGTGTATATAAATATGAGAAAGTGTTAGGAGGCGGTTCTAGAGGATGTATTCTTGTCACAAAATAAATGTGGGATCTAGTTTCCTACTTGATGAGTGTGCTTTGCATTGGAGGGAATTTTCCTATGTGGTCCCTTCAAGATTTTGTATTTTTCCAAAATAGAAAATGTTTAATTTTGTATACTCAGATCAGATGTTCAAATATTTTTGGATTTTTTTTTTTTAAATTGTTATTTTAGACACCCTTGTAAAAATTAATCCCTCTATTAATAACTACTAGTAGTTGCACACGTACGTTGCACGCCCATGTAATTATGATGAAATATATAAAAAATTGTTTTATTGAAGATATATTAGCAATAAGGTTATAGACCTAATAAATAGACAGAATATAATTTATTGGGATTTCATAAAGAAAACAATTACAAATTATTAAAGATTTCTTTATAAACTACATTTTGTGTTTTGTTTAAAAATATATTAGCGGTTATAGACGTAATAAATAGAAAAAATATAATTTTTTTTTTTTTTGTGTGTAATTTATTTTCAGAAGTTTTGATTTTCGGTTGGTCAAACAACTGACGTGCAAAGATTCAAGGCGCGCCAACTATGCACCGAAAACTACTGATAACGGTATAGCTTCTTCAGCTCAGGTCGTCCGGCACGGGGAAGATCAACAAATTCGACGATGGATCCTTCTTCAACGTTTAGGCAAGGTCGGAAACCGCCGACGCCGAAGCATCCGGACCTCTATTCCACCTTCGTTATCCACGGCAGCGACAAAGAGAATGATCAGAGGAGCGACGACCTGTACTCCACAGTTGTCTGCAAAGACGACTTCGTTGGTGGTTCGATGGACGATGTTTCGCTTCCTCCGATACTCAAACGCTACTCCAAGGACGTCTGCGGCGGCGGTCCGGTTGATACCGAAGACGAGGATGAGGACGACTCTGTTTCCGGGACAATGATAGTGAAGAGTAGTCGCCGAAGACCTTATTCCGCGGCAATGTCGAGTTTCGATCGGGTTGAGAGGATGCGGAAGAGTAGGGTTGAGGATGATGATGATGGTGATGATGAGGAAGGGGATTTCTCTACGTTTGTTAGGAGAGAGGAAGGGAACTTCTCTACGTTTGTGAGGAGAGAGAGTGAGAGTGTGTCAGGGACAATGGTGAGGAGGACGAGCAGAAATGCGAGTGGTGAAAACGGTGGATTATCGACGATGAGCAGAGCCGTGGCGAGTATGCAGGCCGTCGGGGAGGGTGGGATCGGGAGGCAGAGGAAAACCGGGAGCGGTGCGGCGTCGGAGGAGGAGATGAGGTCGCAGGCGGGTAAGATCTCTTCGAGCTCCTTTCCGGAGGGCGTGATTAGGGAAGACCCTACTACCAAGTACGAAATTTTCAATGAACTCGGTAAAATTTGTTTCTCGCCTTTTGTTTTCCGTATTATTTATTTAGTTTAAAGTCTTGTGGGAAGTCGAATTATGCCATTGCTTGTAAGTTGTAAATACCTTCATAGATTGAGATATGAGTTTCTGCTTTCAGAATTTGGCTCACTGTGTAGCTGAGAGAGCAGTATTCCATTGCCTTAATAGATATTATTAAACTGTTTAGGTTACTGATCAAGTTGATTCCTAATAGACCTACTGTAGCTGATCATCATATCTGAAAAGGATTTTGTTGCATAGAGCAAATTTGAATGCATTGAGGCCGAGTTAGGGTGGCTTGAGATCCATAGATGCTTATCAGATGAATTAGAATCTATGTAGTTTGTAATGGTGCCTTGATTTTTCCTTCTTTTATTATGTGGTTGACATATTTTCAAAATATGGTTGGAGCGTTGTTTAAATTTATTGAAATATTAAGTGATTGAAAGGGGGAGGCATTGACCATGGCAGGGAAGGGTTCATATGGGGCTGTTTACAAAGCTCGAGATCTGAAGACTTCAGAAATGGTTGCCATCAAAGTCATATCATTGTCTGAAGGGGTATGATTTCTTTGTGCCCCATTATTTCTTTTCATATTGTGTCAGTGTGCCTAAGAATAATATTCTTTGAAATTTGAGATGCATTCAGGAGGAAGGCTATGAAGATATACGTGTTGAAATTGAGATGTTGCAGCAATGCAATCATCCAAATGTTATTCGCTACTTTGAGAGCTACCAAGGAGATGAATACCTTTGGGTATGGCCAACTGGATTGATCTGCATGACTTAACTCATAAATGAATTAAGGCTTCAACTCATTTCATTCAAAAAAAAATCTTAGTTACGTATATAGTGAGCAAAATCCAAATAATGAAATTTTGTTTGACTTAAAATTTATGACAAAATTGTATGTTTTCACAGATTGTAATGGAGTATTGTGGATGTGGAAGTGTTGCTGGTTTAATGAATATAACTGAGGAACCACTTGAGGAGCATCAAATAGCATATATTTGCAAAGAAGCGTTGAAGGTAATCTTGGCTTGAACATTAAATCAATGTTTCTGTTGAAATTGAGGGATTGAAAGGCTTGACAGGTGACAAATAGCCATCTCCTGCTAGTAAGACAGAAGCAAAATATGTGAGAAACCAAAGAAAGAGAGAATATGTGATTGTATTAATAATGTGATTGTATTAATAATAATATATTACAATAGATTGTCTCTCTACGTCTTGAACTATGTGACTCCATCTGAACCCCACTTAATTCTTGCTTTCATCTCCAACCACAAGCATGAAAGCTAGCAAATGGAGTTCTTGGCCTTTCTCTTTTCTGACCCCCCATACAAGAACCACATCTAGTATTGGAAGATAAGTGAATAACACGTTGAAAGCAGTTCACTGTTATTCCAAAATTGCTAGTTTTTATTTTAAGATTCCTATAAACTTGTTTGTCTAAGTCATTTGATTGGCTGATTTATTTATTTATTTGTGATACAAAACATTGCCCTCTTTCTTATAACAGTTTTCTGCCTCTTTATTATATCTGAACTATCATTCTTTGATGCAGGGTCTCTCTTATTTGCACTCCATATTTAAGGTTCATAGAGATATTAAAGGTGGCAATATTTTGTTGACCTCTCAAGGAGAGGTTAAGTTAGGTTAGTGCCTTCACCTACAGTACCATGTAAATTCTGACTTTTCTGAAACTGCATTTCTGTTCTATTATTTTCCAGAACTTATATATCATTCCTTAATTTCATTACTATGTCAGTTTGATATCTCATTAATTTCTCTTCCCAAAAATTGTTCATCAAAATAGTTATTGTGATTTCTTATTGAGTCCCAAATTTGTACTTATTTATCAGTATGAGCAGGTGATTTTGGTGTTGCTGCGCAGCTGACTAGAACAATGTCCAAACGTAACACAGTATGTCTATGAGTTACTTATAGTTCTAAAACTTCCTTAGCAGAAAAAATTATCTATACTTTGACATTATATTGTTTTCTCAGCTCTCCATCTCATAGCATTAAAATTATGTGTTCAATTCTTTTCATTTTCTTTCTCATGGTGGTTTCTTTGACTTTCATTTTTTTTTTTGGTTTTTTATTTGTTCTTTAAATTTTGAGTAATAATAATAACACCCAAATTTGTTGCTCTGTAAAATTCTTATATTGGCCCATTAATTTTCAGTTTATTGGCACTCCTCATTGGATGGCTCCAGAAGTTATTCAAGAAAGTCGGTATGATGGAAAGGTATTATTGACATTGTAATGTGATCTCCCTGTGGCTCTTGAATTTTGTCTGCATACTATTTTTATTGTACTATACTTGTTTTCCCTACACTTATCTCCCAATCTTTCCCAGGTAGATGTATGGGCGCTTGGAGTATCCGCAATTGAAATGGCAGAGGTACATTAATTTCCAAGTTCCTTTTATTTGTTTTTGGATTAACTGTTGCTTACGTGAAAAGTTAAAGCAGGTTTTTTTTTTTGGGTAAAAAATATTTCCCCTATTTGGAGCTTCATTTGCAATGGATAGCTTGCTATTAAATTGTACTGTGTTTAAGATCATGAAATGTTAGATGAATTCTAACATTGATGCTGACCAATACACCCACCCCTCCCCCTCTTTTCAGGGGCTTCCTCCAAGAGCAACAGTGCATCCCATGAGGGTTAGTCTGTGAATTTGAAGCTTCAACAGAATATGTCACAATTATTGCTATTCTGCATATGAACTGTAAGCATTATGCTGTCTGTTAGAAATTGTGAGATGGTGTTTTTGTGGGTGGCAAAGAGAGGTAGAAGCAATCTGAGTGAACAACCAAGCATAAGTGATTAACATTATGTGTATTCCAATATAATTGAATGCATTAACTCTATGGGTCCTTCCATCTTTAGAATTCCTGAACTCCTAGGAAAGTAATGAAGTCCTAATACTTCTAAGATTCCTAACTTTAGTTTAGGCAACCTTCCTAATCTCAATTTAGGAAGCTGTCTATTGTTGACATATTATGACATAAAAGTATTAAAGAAAATAGTTGTCAATTTGACATATTATAGTGTAATCTGCACATTATAGTTTCTCATGCCAGCACACTTCACCTCCCTTTAGTTTCATTTTATGATTCCCTCAATGTGTCGAGCAATTTGGACTCAGAGGACTGGGAAAGAAGAGTGGAGAAGAGGACAATAAAGATGGAGATTGAAGTACAAAATAGGGAAGTGTCTATTGTTATTATTGTATGCTTACACATTTCTATGTAATTCAAAGTTTTCTACAATGCTTAAAAGCTGATGGATGGTCAAATACTGAGTTTCCAGTTCATAGGACTAATCAATTACTCCATCCTGTATTGAAGCATGATTTTGCACTTCAGGGTTTCTTAATGACATTTCAGTATAATCTCTTTCTAAATATACCTTTCACTCCTTTCAGAGACTTAATATGTTTGTAATTTTGGATAGGTACTCTTTATGATATCAATAGAACCAGCTCCAATGCTTGAGGACAAAGAGAAATGGTTTGTTTTTTTATTCTTGATTCATTGCACATACACTTTTTGAAAATTTCTTTTCCTAGTTGTTAACGTATTTATATTTCCTATTATTTCTTTGATGGCTAGACACTTTTTCTTTATTTAACAATTTGCACGTAACCAAGAGAAACTTAACATATTATATACTGGACAGTGATAGTAATCAGGGAACTACTCATCCCCGTCCCTAATGTTTTATTAATTCTAGCCTACTTCAGCTTTGTTTCAAAACGGCCTATTTTTGCAATTTGCAACTAGGATGATTTAATATGCGTGTAAGAGAGTTAGGATGTTTTAGTCCTCTTTGTGCTTCTCTTCTTTTTGTTTTGTGTACTTTCTTTAACACCCCCATAGATAGCATTTGTTTTGTTGTTGTCTCACAATTATCACAGTGCACTTTTTCAAAGTGAAGTGATCTTTTTTTAATTGAAAACACCAAGGGGTGCAGTCTAAGTACATAGAAATGTGCTTACAAAACTGAAGTGGCAAACCAAATTGATTCTTGGAATGTTTCACATGTTTGCAACTTTTTGGAATGCAGTATATTATTGCTTCTAAAACTTGAAGTATCATATATGTTGCTATGAGATACTATATGAAGATAGATAGTATGCCACTTTGACATTCATGAAGTCGACTCACATTTTCCATCCACTTATAACTTATGGCTGAGCCTGCTGAATTTCTAATGATACTTGAAACATTCATGAGTTCTTTTGAGGTTAAATGATCTCTTGTACTACTAACATTTGACATCTGGATAAGATCATTCATTTGAGACTCCTGCCCAAATAATTATATAGTCAATAATGCATGTTTTTAAAGGCTAATCTTAGTATGCTGCTGAAGAATATGAATGGACATGTTCTGCACATTATTGATTTCCAAATTTCCAAAGACAAATATGAAACTGAGATTCAATTTCTGGTATGTAATTCATCTTTGTAAGGGAAAGAACAGTAGAAGTTGGTATGTCAAGGAGTCTGACCTTGACTGCATAAGTTCTATGACTTCCAAACATGGTAGGTTTTCTGTCATTTACTTGTATTTATTTCTTAGTTATTACTTATTACTGGATCCTATTAGTGCATAGAAATTGTCCTTGTATGACTTCTTACAATTGAAGTTTTCTAGAATGCTTCCCCTTCAGTATGGAAGGAATATGCATAGGATTCAATTGCCAGGTAGTGGCCTTTCAAAATTGAATGTAAACTCATGTATAGCCCTTAATAAAAATTGAAGTGGAACCATATATTATTTTAGGTCTCTTTTGTTCCATGACTTTGTTGCAATGTGCCTTACAAAGGATCCCCGTCTTCGCCCAACTGCAGCAGAGTTGCTTAAGGTACTCTGCTGTTTATGTTTTACATTTATATATGTTAATGTTGTGTTTCTGTCCATCCCTATGTGATATCTACAGTAGTGGATCTTTCTAAGTATGCCCATATATACTTTTAGTTTTTGGGTCTGAAAGTAGTGGATCTTTCTAAGAAGTTTGGAAGCTACATGTGAAATGTGAACCATACATTGAAGGACATCTATGTTGACTTCTCATATGGCTAGAAGCCTAGAAATAATTGAATATAGGGCAAAAACAGTTGAATGTTAGTTGATTTTTATGCTATGAATCCTTTCTTATTCCTGCTGTTTCTTTTGAAGCACAAATTCATTGAGAAGTGTAAAGGTGGAGCTTGTGCGATGCTACCCAGGATTCAGAAGGCAAAACAAATTAGGTCATCAATGGCGGAAGCACAGAAAATTGCTTCAGTGACCACTCAACAAGATGTATGGCTTTAAATTTCCTTCCATGATAAGCTTTGATTGTTACTTCCCCCCACCCCGACTCACCTGTTTTTTTTTTTTTTTTTTTTTTTTTTTTTTTTTTTTTTGGTATAAAGGAGACTCCCTAAGAAATTGAAATCATCTTTGTGCAAATGCAGTTAGGAGGCGGTCCCAAAGTAAATGAGACATTTGGAGATACAGTTCCTGCTGGTCTTAAAGTTGCCGATATAGTGTCATCCACAAGTGTTGTGGATAAGCATAATTCAGAATATATGGAATCTGCTGAAGAAGGTAACCCACCCTATTAGATTTCCATCACATTTCACATAAATCTGAACATCTCCCTCTAGAGCTTTGCCTTTCACTCTTGAGTTTTGACTGAACTCCTGAATGTGGTTAACTTAGTTAAACATTGTGAATGGATCACCACAGTGAACACTGAATATCATGATTTTATTTGACATTCTTAAACTTACGAGCCTTGAATGTATTGGTTTCATCTTTCAATCTATCCTTTAATCTTCCAACTGACTCAGTTCAAGAAGCCCTTTCTACTTCTGCATAACTTTAAAAATTATGCTAACTGTTCTAAACAAAGGAGGTTGATCAGTGTGGATTTGGCATTTGTGGCTCTATATAAACAGATGACTTTGGGACTCTGATAGTTCGAGATGGAGGTAACATAGATAAAACAGCTACTAAAATTGCAGTCAGAAATGCAGAACCATCTCCTCTTGAGCGTATTGGAAGCGCCCGTATGCTTGATCTTGGTGAAAAACCAATTGAGCCTTGGTAATTTATCTCGTACTTCAATGCTATGCACTTCAGTAAGAGAAAGAAGAATCTAATTACCCAAAATCGATATGCTAACCTATCAACTGCTGATTATGAGTTTCTGGAGGGAAATTTCCTTTTCTTAAAACTTGAATAAGTCTCAAAACAAAGGAAAGCTCTGTCTGATGCGGCTGAGAATGCATATTTCTCATCAGGTTGCACAATGAGACGGGCGTAAGTTCCTCAACTGGGGAATCCCAACCCGGACAAGTGCCAGCCTCTACTCCTGCAATGATTGCTTCTCCTGTTCTAGACGAGAAGGGTAACATCTTCCAAACCCAAGGTTCCTGGAAGAGTGAAACTGCCAGTCGAAGAGCTTTCGACAAGGTACTTTTTGACCTGTTATACAATAGGCCACTTGCACTCTCTTTCTTGATTCTCGTCTTCATTCCTATTTTGTGTGTGCATTTGCAATTCCACAGCGTTCCTTCATTTGATTTCTTGGTTGCTTGAATATGCAACTCTGATAATGGTTTTCTCCATCTATGCTTCTAGCTTCGCTCAATATACTCAGCTGGTAACACAGTACCAATCCCCTTACTGAGAGCAAGCGACGTATCACCAATTGCACTTCTGTCTAGAGACGTGCTTGGGGCCTGGCAACAAGATGATACGCTGCATGAACTTTTCACTCGCGACACTCCATCAAAAAAGGGTCGAGGCAGACAAACCGAGGTCCTTTTCCATCTATCCCTCCCCTGTCCCCACTCCTTCCTTGCAATTTTCCCTGCTTGGTTGCTAATTAATGGGCTACAGGTCCCCCTTCCTCTAAGCATACATCAGCGACTATCTTCTAGTCCTACTCTGATGAATCTAACCCAAGCATTGGCTTATCACAGGATGTAAGTAAGACCATTTCAACTTATATTTTCTTTTCCCATTGTTATTGATAAACTAACTGACTAAGTTCTGAGTTCTATCCCATCTTTATCATATTTTGTCAACATTTTCAGATCAAATCCATCTGTTAATCATTATGTACTCATCTTCTTAAAACTTGTATTTATCAGCATCAAGACTTAAGCTAAAGTTTGGACAATTATCATTTCTTATGTTCTTTTTCCTGTGTGATTAAGTCAAGTGTTGTTTCTGATGCTAATTTGAAATTGTTTTTGTTGTTAACTGACCTGACCATTTGAATCCATGATTCCAGGGCCTTCGAAGAGATGCCTCTACAGGAAATGCAAGCTACACAAGAACATCAGACTGTCCAAGGCCTTTGCGATACACTAAAGACTATCTTGCGATTATAGGTTGAAGATTGTAAATTGCATATTCGAAAATTTATCTTTATTTATTTTTCTAGACTAAATTCATCCCCTCTAGTTTTAATTTCCAAAACAATCAATCTATGACTTACTGATTAACCAATACACATATAATTAGTTGCATAATGATACCCATCTATGACTTTTGTTTTTGTTTTTTGTTTTGTTTTTATATTTTTTTTTGTATTTGAAAGGTCCCCACAAGAAACTAACTAGTCATCCCTGTCTGGAATGCAATGCTGTCAAGAGACACTTATCTTATCATCATTCAAAGTCTTACAAGTTACAAAGAGGGAATGCGGTTCGATAACCCACAAACTCCGGGCACTTTCGAGGGAGACATTCGATAGGAAATCAGCTGTTCTATTATGTTCTCTATACATATGCATCACTCTGACATTCATCTATGACTTTAGGTTAAGATATTAATAGTATCATTGAACAATCATATACTGATAAAAATTTGCAGTGGTTGTAACCACACACTGTTTGAGTCATTTGCCAAGGCCTAAGGTGCTTTTAAAGAGAAGAAAGTAGAATTGATCCCTTCTGATGTTTGTACAGCAGGAAATGTTTACAGGATATTACAGCATTTCATAGATCTCTGTGTATTTCAAAAATTGTTGTACAGATTCTACATCGAAGGAACTGTTTCTAAGAAGAGGAATCAAGGCCTCTGTGGGTGGAAGAACAGACAGACATCTAAAGAAGAAACGTAATCAACTTACAGGCACAACTGTTCTGTACTCCTTTTCTGTTACTGACCTTATGCCATGGGGGTCGGGGACCACATCGTCTTCCATGCCTTCTTTTGGAGGGTAGCCATATCTCCGCGCCAGCAGCCATTGATCAACTACCCCACAGCTAATGGCATACTTGATGGTTTGTTCCAAGTACCCTTTGTCAGTGACAAGGTGAGGCTGGACTGTCAGCATTCGCAGGATACCTGAATTGTGACCGGGATGCAAATATTAACCCTTATGGCCAAACTTCCGAAGGAAACAAATGAAGGCCTGACAAGAAATAGAAATCTGCATTAGTTTACCTGCAATAATGCCATCTCCCGTTGCAGACATATCAGAAGTGTAAGGGGTGAGAGGTGTGTCCTCCATTCCAAGAACAGCACCATTATGCTCCTTTGTATAGTAATGTATCTTTGAAGTGCCATTAGTTACGAACAAAACCTTTAAATTTTCATGCCAAAGTGGAGCAATAACTTCAGGCGTGTAATGAGTGAACTTATCTCTGTCATTGTCTCTCGTGTCAAACCTTTCAACAGGATTGATTCCACATAGAAATTCAAGTTCTTGCTTTGTAACTTCAATGATATCTGCAAGATCCCATGCTTGCTGTACAAAAGCCTTGGCTTCATCCCCAGATTGCCACAGTGGCAACGGAAGATTGAGATCATAAAAAATAACCCCTCCGAGTTTCTTTGAGATCTCGATGGCCCTGAATGTAGTTGATCTCATATTTGGGTCAAGCAGG
Organism: Ipomoea nil; assembly: GCF_001879475.1. Classification (NCBI taxonomy): domain Eukaryota; kingdom Viridiplantae; phylum Streptophyta; class Magnoliopsida; order Solanales; family Convolvulaceae; genus Ipomoea; species Ipomoea nil. The sequence continues at coordinate 7,567,716 of NW_017617116.1, forward strand.
GATAATGTGTTGAAGTAAAACAGTTTTGCCTGTATTGACAGATTACATGATCATAAAATATCTACAAAACATTATTAGTTAATACACAAACAATATGGTCTCGCTTACCTCTTTCAGCACATCAATATTGATCTCAGACTTCGATAAGGAATCCTCTGCACATGGTTTGAGACTGGTCATCTTCAAGGCGCCCCTTTTACTCATTTTCATTTTCGATATAGCTGTTGGTTTTTTATTATCAATACATACTGATCGGGTTTGGACCTCGTTGATATTCAAATAATATAACAATGATTGGCCAAAATCATCATCTCCGAGTTTCCCCATGAAGGCAACTTTACCACCTATGCGTGCAAGAGCAATAGCAACGTTACTTGAACTTCCCCCAGGAGCTCTCATGAATTTTTCAGGAGCCCAAATCGCATCCTTCGTCCTTTCATGTGCTTCATGGTCCACTAGTCTGTTGGCTCGCCTCGCTGAAGGCACAAAAGCGTGTTGTGCTGCACCGAAGCAACAAACGAGGGGTGGCCACCCGTAGGTGAAACTAATATCCTCCCCTCCGTCTTTATCCAACTCTAGTTCATCTTCATTGTTATCGTCCATTTTCACAATAAGCATGTCCCCTTCACGAGAACTAGATTCTAACCGGCTATCCTGATCTTCCAAATCATCAAGCACCTTCTTACTTCCCCTCCGCTTTGTTACCTTCTTCTTGGTTGAAACGTTCTCCGAGCTACTAGAAGCAGTAGCTGCAAGGCCATCAATTTGTCAAGTGTCAATTTAAACGTGCTAAAATGGCGCTGCAATGTGCAAAGTGCAAATTGTAACAGAATAATGATAGTTTTAGTTTCTAAAGATCACACCTTTCTTTTGAGTAGATCTCCTCGACTTCTTGGAATCATCACTCGGCCCTGAAATCGCTATAATCCCCTCATCCTCAACATTTCCATTTTCAGCAGACAAAGAATCATCATCCGAAACATCCGATACTCCCACTTTCTTTCGAGTTTGCTTCCGGGTTTTCTTGGAATCTTCAGTTGGCCCTGAAGCTATTCTCCTTTCTTTATCTGTATCATTTCCATTCTCAGCAGGTAAAGATTCATCATCTGAAGTCCATACTACTGACTTTTTCCTAGTCCTAGAAGAAGTTCGCTTTGATGTTCGACGAACCCTTTTCCCTGTATCCACCTCTTCATCGCCCGCCCCCTTAACTATTGCCTCTGTAACTCTTTCATCAGATACTGCAGTGACAACCCATTTTATCTTAGATCCAAGATTATGAAGCTGCACTGTGTTCATATATGGGTAAAAGCTCCTATTTATATGCTGCCTGCATTTTTAAGAGAAAATTGTTACAATCACTTTCTACACTTTCAGTTCAGTTCCTATCACAAAACAATGACTAATGCAAACTATGATTCTAAGAAGATACCAAAATCATTTAAGAAGCTGCAAAATAGAAAAGGCATGCATTATAGGAATGACAATTACAGATTCCAATTGTGGGATTAGCTCAATTCATGTTCTTATACAGTTGAAAATGACAGAAACACATAATTGAATGAAACATAAGAACAAAAAGAGTGAAGAGAAGAGAACCTGGGAAGTGAAGGAAACAGGTTAATAGAAAGAGAAGCCATTTTTTTTTGAGAGAGAGAGCTTCAAAGTTTCAATCTTTTCAAACCATGAAATCGCACAGTGGGAATTTTGGAGGGTTTAAGGCCTTTCACACTGAGAGAGCTTCAAAGTTTCAATCTTTTCAAACCATGAAACCGCACAATGGGACTTTGGAGGGTTTAAGGCCTTGGCACTGAGAATGAGCAAAGAAAAGAACCAGATGAGAAGGGGTTTGGCATTCTGGGGTTTTTAATATTTTATTTATAAAAACATTAATTTTTCATAATATTATCCTGTTCCGTAGGATAACAATCTTATATGACTGAAATGACCCTGCCCCTAAGTGAATTTAACAAATTGCCACTAGGTTTTATTTTTCATCTGCTTCTCCGTTATCAGTAAAAGATTTGATTTTTTTCCATGGAGCTAATCAGGAATCAGCCAACGGTTAGTATTCTCTCTCTCTCTCTCTCTCTCGTCTTCTCGCTCTCTCTCGTCTTCTCTCTCTCTCAGTCTCTTACACTGAAGTGAAGGTAATATATCCGTAGCTTTATTGGCTCTGTATTCATTGTTTCTGATTTTCTTCTTCATCTAGAACTCCAGATGAATTTCACTGATAAATCCACCGGCTTCAAATTTTGCACAGTTCTTAGGCAATTGATGGGTTTCAGAAATCTATTTTGAGCACCTGTTGGGCCATTCTTGAAGTATGAATATTTTCAAACAGTTGGTGCCCACCAAGTTTTCTTGGAGATGTGTTAAGAAGCCTTCTAATGGTAATTCCATTTCTCTCTGTTTTAGCTGTTTACTAGGCTCAATGCAATATGCATGTTTATATTTGGCAGACTAACTGTATATTAATCCTGGCCTAAATGATCAAATTTGTAAGGTATTACTGCAATGTTTAAATAAACTTATGAATGAAATAAAAATTCTAAACAAGAAAGAAAATGGAAAAGAATAGAAAGAGGAGGAAGGTTTGATTGCTTTTCTTATTACTAGTATTCATCTTGTTTGCAGTGCTGGGTTGTTTTCTTTTCCATTCGTCTTCTAATGGCGTGGTGGAAGTTCACTCTCAAGAGCAAGAAGTAGTTATTGCTTTGGGAAGTAATGTGGGAGATAGGCTTCATAATTTCGATGAAGCCTTGGAGCAAATGCGAAATTCGGGGATTAAAATTACTAGGCATGGTTGCTTGTACGAGACTGCCCCTGCGTATGTTACTGATCAGCCTCGGTTTCTAAATTCTGCTGTGAGAGGCGTTACAAAGCTTGGACCTTTCGAGTTGTTACGGGTGCTCAAGAAGATTGAGAGGGACATGGGACGTAGTGACGGGATTAGGTACGGTCCGAGACCGATTGACTTGGATATCTTGTTCTATGGGAAGTTCAAGATTAATTCCGAGAGTCTTATTGTTCCACACGAGAGAATTTGGGAGAGACCCTTTGTGGTTGGACCGTTGATTGATCTACTCGGGTCAGATATAGACAGCGATACAGTGGCGTGCTGGCATTCGTTCTCGAGGCATTCTGGTGGACTCTTTGGCGTGTGGGATAAACTAGGTGGCGATTCGCTTGTTGGAAAAGACGGTATGAGAAGGGTTTTGCCGGTTGGGAATCGTCTATGGGATTGGTCATCGAAAACGTCTGTTATGGGTATCCTTAATTTGACCCCCGATAGTTTTAGCGATGGCGGGAAGTATCTCTCGGTGGAGGCTGCCGTTACACAAGTTCGTTCCATGCTCACGGAGGGAGCGGATATAATCGACTTCGGTGCACAGTCGACCCGCCCAATGGCTTCGAAAATTTCGGCCGAAGAAGAACTAGGCAGACTGATTCCCGTCGTGGAGGCTGTTACCAAGATGCCCGAGGCCGAGGGGAAGCTCTTATCGGTCGACACTTTCTACTCACAAGTCGCTTCCGAAGCCATCAGTAAGGGGGTTCACATCGTGAACGATGTCTCGAGTGGACGCCTCGATTCCAACATGCACACCGTCGTTGCAGCCCTTAAAGTTCCCTATATCGCTATGCACATGAGAGGCGATCCTTCCACAATGCAAAACCGCGAAAATCTAATATACGACGATGTCTGCAAAGAAGTTGCGTCCGAGGTGTATGCACGCGTTCGGGATGCCGAGTTAGCGGGTATCCCGGCTTGGAGGGTCATCATAGACCCGGGAATCGGATTCTCAAAGAACACTAAACAAAACCTCGATATTCTCATGGGCATCCAAACTATTCACACCGAGATTGCCAAGAAAAGCTTAGCTGTCTCCCACGCTCCCCTACTGGCCGGACCTTCCCGAAAGAGATTCTTAGGCGAAGTTTGTGATCATGCCGCTGCAGCTGAGCGTGATCCCGCAACCGTCGCTTCAGTCACCGCCGCAGTTCTGAATGGCGCCAATATCGTAAGAGTGCATAATGTTAGAGACAATGCAGATGCAGTGAGGCTCTGTGATGCAATGCTGGGCAGAAGGTGATAGCTAACATTGTTTAACAGATCGATATCCCGAGTAAAAAACGAGAACCTAGGCCGGTTTATTTTCTCGTGGCCCTTTGTTAGTTTAGGGTCGTCACAAGGCGGGCCCGGGGGTTTACGCTATGAGCAGCCTGGATAGTAACTGCGGGTTTCCCTTGTCACTCGGAAAAAAAAAAAAAAAAACTTCTTCAGTACAATAGTTGAGGATCTTGTGGTTCATTTGCATTCATTCATAAGTGATGTATACAAAATTTCTTGTAAAATGGCATTTGGGAAATTTTTTATAATGTTTTTGTTTTTTAATACTTTTAGATGGCTACCTTGTATTTTCTATATTTTAGAATTCTTCTAATTTTATTTGAAGCTCGTCATGATTGTCCAAATACAAAATCATTACAATTTTTTCCAAATTAGGATATTATAAAAATATAAAATCATTACATTTTTTTTTTTTCAAATCACTGAATCAGGATATTATAAAATCATTACATTTTTTTCCAAAATTATATTGTAAAATACAAAATCACATATAGTATTATTTTACTAATTAATAATCACAATAAACTTACTAACTAGTATTATTACAATTTTTGTTTTCCAAATTAGGATATTATAAAATTATTACATTTTTTTGCATGGCGATTTACTTACCTTTTCCACCACTATTACTAAGTGGAGAATCACAGAGCATTTATTACTCCTTACATTCTGTTTGTATAAATGCATGAACCAGACACCTGAGTTTCCGCACTTGTGCTCAAACTGGTTTCCTAAGTTCCTAGTACCAATTCCGACGTTGTCATTTGGCGTCGGAGATTGGTCGGAGATTGGCCGGAGCTGCCATGGCCGGAGGATCAGGTGCACTGTTGAAAGATGAGGTAGATATAGTGATACCCACAATCAGGAGTCTTGATTTCTTGGAGATGTGGAGGCCATTCTTTCAGCCCTATCATCTTATCATCATCCAAGATGGTGACCCTTCCAAGATCATCAAGGTGCCGGAAGGTTTTGACTATGAATTCTACAACCGGAATGATATCGACAGGATTCTTGGTCCCAAGGCCTCTTGCATCTCATTCTTGGAGGCTGCTTGTAGGTGCTTTGCCTTCTTGATCTCCAAGAAGAAGTACATCTTCACCATTGATGATGACTGCTTTGTATGTTTTCTAATTCCAATATTTTTTTGGAAAAGTGTCAATTAAGTTTTTATGGTTAGTATATCTAAACTTTGGTAATATAATATATTATTTTCGTGCATCAAAGTCCAAGATCGAATTAATTTTTGACTGTTAACATAAGGTCAGTAGCGTTTCGACGAGACTTCGGCGACTAACGAATGGTCGCCGATCGCCTTCTCCAGTGAAAAAGGCGATCAATTAGTCACCTTATTCGTGTTACATTAAGCTCATTGACAACATGTTATTTTCGTGCATTGGGACCCAAAGAACTTATCATTGATTTGTAATAGTATGACTAGGGTTTCGACGAGACTTTGATAATGCTCTTAAATGTGACCAGTTACTTGCCTTTTCCAGTGGAAAAGCTGACCGGCCAGCTGGTTGTTGTCTTTATCAAAGGCTACCTAGGATCGTTTGTCGGAACTTGCCCTATTGGAAATTCTGAAATTTCCGACCACTTGAAAGTTATTTTAAATCAAGTCGAAAGTCATGTTCCGACCATTTTTAGTATCCGGAAAAACCCTTATTGCTATTTCCGACCATTTTTTGCTTTCGACTTGATTTAAGATCATTTTCAGGTGGTCGGAAATTCAATAATTTCCAATGGTATGGGAATTGCAACTTTTAAAAGTTCAAATATCTAATTTAATTTTTGCAGGTTGCCAAAGATCCGTCTGGCAAAGAAATCAATGTTATTGAGCAGCACCTGAAGAACCTGTTGACCCCTTCCACCCCACATTTCTTCAATACTCTGTATGATCCATACAGAGAAGGTGCGGACTTTGTCCGTGGCTATCCTTTCAGCCTTCGTGAGGGATCTCCTACTGCTGTTTCTCATGGCCTCTGGCTCAACATCCCTGACTATGATGCCCCAACCCAGCTTGTCAAGCCTCGCGAGAGAAACACCAGGTAGTAGGATTCGAACCCATGACCTCTGGCATGACTCTAATACCAAATTAAAGCATCTGAAAGTTGGATTGCACATTAATGGTTATATGCTCAACAAAATTAACAAGGAGTACATGGGGGAAACCCGTGTAATTGAGTTCAATAGTCTAATTGCATTTTTGTGTGTAGTTTGATGGTCTATTTGACCCTTATTTCTTTTTTCTTTTTTTTTCCTTTTTTGAGTGATTAGGGAAACCCGCATTTGTTATATGAAAATAGGGGTGTCAAAGTAGGTCGAAACTCGAGGTAAGCCCACATTCGCTTGCAGTGGGGTGGGTTAAGGTTTCTTAAACCCTAGCCTGTGGGCTGGCCAGTAAAATCTCTTGACTTGTTTTGAAAGTATTATCAGATGGTGTGCACTAAGTAAATCGCGTTATACTGTGTGAAATTAACAATGAGTACTATATGGTTTCAGATATGTAGATGCAGTTGTAACAATTCCGAAGAAGGCATTGTACCCTATGTGTTCCATGAATTTGGCTTTTGACAGGGAGCTCATTGGACCTGCAATGTACTTCGGGATCTTTGGCCATGGCCAGCCAATTGGACGCTATGACGATATGTTCGCTGGCTGGTGTTCCAAGGTACACCACACTACACTACACATCTCCCGAGCCACTTAAGGCTATTCAATTCTTTGTTACATGTTACGACAGACTTTGACCCTGTTTGGTAAAAAATTAGTCTATAGGTCAATTTTAGCTTATTTGACCACTATTAATTGTTTGATTTAGTTAAAATATCAATATAAATGTTTGGTTAATTACCTTTTTGCAACTCTAAAAGGCTGAAATTCAAAAAGCTACTCCAAGCAACTTTTTCAATTAGCTTTTTTGAGAAAAGAAATTATACCAAACAACTATCAGCTAACTGCTAATTTTACCAAACACTTTTCTACAATCAGCCAATGTTATCAACTATTTTTATACTCTAATTAACACAATCAGCTAACAACTAACATCCATTTGTAAATAATCCCTTTTGGAAAACTTGCAGGTTATATGTGACCACTTGGGATTTGGTGTGAAGACTGGTCTGCCATACCTATGGCACAGCAAAGCCAGCAACCCTTTCATCAACCTCAAAAAGGAGTACAATGGTATCTTCTGGCAAGAAGAGGCCATCCCATTCTTCCAATCTGTTATCCTTCCTAAGGACTGCACCACTGCCCAGCTTTGCTATCTCGAGCTCGCCAAACAAGTAAAGGATAAGCTTTCCAAGATTGATCCCTACTTCTCCAAGCTGGCCGACGCCATGGTTACCTGGATTGAAGCTTGGGAGGAGTTCAACCCTGCACCTGCTGGGGAGGAAGATGTTGACTTTGCTAAGCTATCCATTGCCAAGGCTGCTGGGAAATAGATTCCTTAAATAATAAGCTTATAGTTATGTTTTTCTCATGGCTTAATAGGTTTAGTTAGCCATGGAAGGATGGTTACTTTAATTTGTTTAAGTTAATTGTTGGGTTTTGAGTTCTTTTTCATAAAAATCGTTACGTCGTCATATTATATATTAATTATCAATATTTTTAATGAATTAATGAATGAAAGTGCTATTCTACCCATAAACAAAACTCTTATTTGCCTAACATCTACCCACTTCAGTTGACTTTCAAGTAAGCAAAAATGTAGAATCTAATACCGTTTATAGTTGATACTTTGATTGTTTTTTCTTGTTAATTATTTTGGATCAACACAAACGCCAGATTCAAGTAAATTTAACTACCCAAATTGTTTAATAGATAAATAATATTGAATGGAATCTATTTAAAAAGTGGAATCTATTTAAGGTACTTTTTAAAGTAATTTTGCACCGACAACATTGTACCAACTACATTTGTCTGATTCATGAAGACAACAGTCAAGTACGGTTTTCATAATTGCCGTCAAAGTATTCTTGACCACAATACGAAATCTCAATAAAATTGTATGTATATATATTAAGAGGATTCTCCTATTAAAAAATTATGAGTTCAATTTTTATTTATATTTTTTTGATTGAATTCGTTACATAAAGTTTGTTTAGTATATATATATTTTTTATATGTCATTTACGTACTATTACGTAAGAATAAGATTTATTATGAATACAATCTCTTCCATATCTACAACAAATCTCAATAAAATTTTGTTGTTTCTATTTTCCCGAAAGGAATAACCCGTGAAGCTGGGCTTGTTGTCTTCTTTTTTAGTTCAAACAAAATAAAATGTCACATTAATATCACTATTTATTTGACTTTTTTTAAAAAAAATAAAAAGACATACCTTTCCTTATGGGCCAGATTGAATTCTATTCCAAAACTCAAAAGCCTAGTTACCCTAGTACATGCAACCGGCAAATTATGCCCTGGACCCATGTCCACAATGAATTGTGGACACGGGCCCAAAACGACATCGTTTTAAAAAAAAAAAACGCGTCATTTAGTTAAAAAAAAAATTGCGCGCGTTTTGCCGTTAACGGTGTTATTTTTTTTTTTTGATTATGAATGTACAGTTATGCCGTTATGAATGTACAGTTATGCCGTTATGAATGTATGAACACAGAGCTCTAACATTATGAACTTACAATTATGAACATATATAGTGATAAAATTATGACCATGGAGCTTTAAAATTGTGAATATAGAGCTTCGAAGATTATGAATGTACAGTTATAGAGTTATGAATCTACAGTTATGGAGTTATGAATCTACAGTTATGAGATTATGAATCTACAGTTATGGAATTATGAATGTACAGTTATTGATCGAATTATGAACAAAGAGCTCTAACATTATGAACTTACAATTATGAACATATAGTGATAAAATTATGAACATAGAGCTCTAAAATTGTGAACATAGAGCTTCGAAAATTATGAATGTACAATTATGGAGTTATGAATGTACAGTTATGACGTTATGAATGTACAGTTATAGAGTTATGAATGTACAGTTATAGAGTTATGAACGTACAATTATGGAGTTATGAATGTATAGTTATTAACATATAGTAATAAAATTATGAACATATACTTCTATAACAAAGTGATCTGAAATTTAAAAAAAAAAAAAAAAAAAAAAAAAAAAAAAGGAGATAACAGTGCCTAACGGCACTGTTACCCGTGTCCAGCAAGCATGCTGGACACGGGTCCAAGGCATAACGATTGCATACAACCAATAGATATAAAGTGATGGAATATACTCTGCATGGTTGGCCTAGTTAGGCCCAACCCACTACTAAAGAGCTGAGGAAGCGGCCAACACCCAAGCATCTCGTTATGCTGTGCAACTGTGTGCACCATGCATGGCGTACACGATTGCGAACGATACCGTTTCAATCGACGGGGTTTTCATCATTTTCGGTGTGGATATATAGTTCACTAATTCTGGATACATAGTTCACTAATTCTAGATATATAGTTCATTAATTCTAGATATATAGTTCACTAATTTTGAATTTATAGTTCATTAATTCTGAATATATAGTTCACTAATTTTGAATTTATAGTTCATTAATTCTGAATATATAGTTCATTAATTCTGAATACACAGACGCAGAAAACTGCCATAAGCCAAAACAGAGTACTAGTAACCGGTGTGGATATATAGTTCACTAATTCTGGATATATAGTTCACTAATTCTGGATATATAGTTCATTAATTCTGGATATATAGTTCAAATTATGCACAGCATAACGCCGTTAACGGCAATTGAAAATAATTTTTTTTTAAAAAAAGTCGGACGTAAAAACGACGCCGTTTTTGCAACCCTGTGCACCATGCATGGTGCACACGGTTGCACGACATAATTTGCCCAAGCATCAGTCAACAGTGTGCATGTCAGCAAATTTTACTGTGGACCATGGTCCATGTAACAGGATGGACCATGTAGAAAAACGATGTTGTTTGTAGTTTTTTTCTGTTAACAATGATAGATTATAAATTTTGTTATGGTTCATGTAGCAACATCTCTCATCATTCAGTTTCATTTTATACACACCATAGTTTCATTACAACGTAACAACACTAAAATATTATTTTAATTCAAATATATTTTCATTTGACAATGTATACTAATGTATGAGTCCTCCTATCCTATTCAGTTTCATTAATAACAACAATAAAGTATAATTTTAATTCAACAATAATTTCATTTGATAATATACATTCAATGTATGACAATGTGTTCACTACAGTACACTATAGCAACACTCAATATCATTTTTTGGTGAAACCACAGATGATATTGTTAGTTCATGTATGGTAGTGGCCACAATTGTGCAAGAGGTACATGGATAAGGTGTTGTCACTATGAGAAAAGAGCGACAACATAGCCACACCTCTCACTAGTCCAACTTTGATTTGAGAAAGAAGGAGTTGAAAGGAGACATGAACACCCTGGGTTTGATGAATTGCTTAAATTGGAGCTTAAGTCACCACGAGAGCGGGGTTGAATTCCAATTGAGAGTTCAATGTCCACAAGAGTGGTATTGGCATTTAGTAGCGTCTCTTTAGTTCAATTCCCTTGTCCAATCCCTTAGTTTTACGTACTATTGCTTGTTAATTGTCTTAGTTAATCATTATACTTTACACTTAGTTGTTTCTTGACATATATCTCTCAACTCACTCTTGAGCTAACTTCCAAATACTCTACACTCTTATGCTTAACCGCTTACTATTCAACCCATTTCCAGTCCACTCCTTGAGATAACATTCTATCCCCATACGTGTATAACGATTGGTGCGTGCATGTCCAACAAGGATTACCCCCATCCTCTGACTATATACTTCAAACTGGTATGAGAATTGAAAAGTTTGTAGTCGGTAATTACATTTTAAATGATAAGTATCTAAAGTAACTCTTTGTAACTTGTAATAATAATAGTATAGATATTTGGATTAAGCTGGCTTTTTCTTAACAAGAGAAAAAAGTCGGTAGGGATTCAGACCCCGGACGACAAAAGGTACTCTACTTGTGACACGTGAATGGCAATGACTCATAGTTTGACTAGTTGAGGAGATAAATAATAATATTTACAAGTTATTGCACATCAATTTATTGTCCTTCCCCTCTCATAAATATTAACATACTTCAATTCGTACCACTTATATTACAAATATTAATTAATCTAGTACCTTATGAGTTGACAAAATCCTTCATAACAAAACTAGAAAAGTGTCATTTGAACCAAAATTTTGTCAAGTACGCCACACTATATAACTATATTACTTTATATTTATTAGTTATAAATTGACTGACGCCATTATGAATTAATTAGATAAAGCTATGTTAGGATATTAATAATGTTGAAGTATAGTCTTGGACACGGAGGACGACATTGAAAGTCAAGGAACAGACATATATGAAACCCCAAAAAAGACATGTCCAATCAAAGCCTCCCAGAATAGAAACCAAAGAGGGTGTTCGTAGATCAAATGATTATGTCCAAATCCATATATAATCAACCCCCAATGCCCAACTCAATAAAATAAAAAGTTAGCTAGGGTTTTCTGTTCGAGGATTTTTTTTTTTTTTTTTTTTAAATTTTGGGATAGAGAATCTCGTGGCCATGAAGATAAAAGCTGAAGTGGCTTGAGGAGAAAGTCTTTTATACGAACACAGAATGTATGTAGAGATCAAGTGCAGGGATAGGTAGTTTCCATGTTTAGCAAACTAGGAATAGTCCCATCAATCAAAAGACAGACGAAAGTGCCAATGAAAAAATCATAACAAAATATATATAATGAAGGAGTTAATTCTATAAATGATCTATTGATTTTTGATATTTATTATGGAGTAATTTTTATCATCAAATTTTAATTGGATCATAAATAGCCCATTGACTATTGACGTTTATCAATTTTTATCATTGTATTGATTTTCAATTTGACTATAAATATTTCTTTGACTATTGATTTTGTTTCAAATTAAATTTGGTGCTTAAGTTAAATATCAATTTAGTAAACATTAAATTTAAGGGTAATAATGTAAAAATTGGCTTATTATTAAGATGGGTAAATTGGGTTCATCATCCGTGGGAATGTGAAGAATCAAAATTTTGCATTATTACCTTTTATTTAATATTTACTAAATGAATATTTAGGTGGAGCATCAAATTTGAGACAAAATCAATAGTCAATGAATCATTTGTGGTTAAATTAAAAGTTGAAGATAAAAATTAGTAATGGTCATAGTCAAGTGACCATTTGTGGTCCAATTGAAAGTCGATGATAAAAATCAGTAAATGTCAATATATAGTCAAAGGAGTCATTCTTGAAATTATAATGAAATAAAATCACACACACAAAAAAAAAAAAAAAAAAAAAAAAAAAAAAAAGAGAGAGAGAGAGTTAAAAGTATGTTAATATCAGTTGTCTATCACCAAAAGTTAGAGGTGCATAAGACTTTTTTCATGTTACTATATATGTTTCAGGTAAAGTTTATGGTGTTAATCAGTATCAATATTTCTTGAATTAAGTGCAACAAAAAAAAATGCATGGATGATTATATTGAATATTATAGAGATAAATGTACCTATAATACTTGGTACAATTGCAAAAGTTATTTGATTTGTATTTGGTGCAAGATATACCAGTGTCGGTCAACACTTTAAAATTCACCCTGCGCTTCTTTATATTTTACTGACATTAAGTACAGTGGAGATGTGACGTGACTTTAAATAGAAAAACTGAGACATGTATATATAATTATACATTAATTTTGCCCGACATAAAATATCAAATTACTACTTGGTTGTGATAGTTTTGTAACAGTAATATTTTTTTCCTTTAATTATGTTGTAAGGATTTAAGTGCCCAATAATAATGGGATTCAGTCAAGCACTTATTAACAAGCGACTACGCACACCAAAAACTATAACTAATAACAAATATGTAACATTATTCAGTTAACGCCATGTTACAATGACAGAATGTTAGACTCGACTTTTCAAAATCTCTATCTGACATTAATATATGATGAAAAGTAGTTATCTATGTTTTTTTTTTTTTTTTTTTTTAACCACAGTAAACTAAGTTTGCTGAGGATAGTGACTAGTGATACAATCATGAGTCACTTTCATATTTCTTTCTTTAGATTTGCACCCACAAAAGGGAGCCTATTGCAGAGGGCGGGGAAACCATAACCCTCTCTACTTTCTTTGTTTTATTGTTCTTTTTTTTTTTTTTTTTTTTGAAAACATTTATGTCATTCATGAATGCATCTCATCCACTTCTCTTTTTATCTTTTTTTTTTTTTTTTTTAATTGTTTGTTGTTTTGTGGTTTTGTTTATGTATACACACATCTGGACTTGACATTCATTCAGCTCCTCTTTATAGTTTTGGACTGGTTTTTGAATTGACAGTTGAGGTATCTACTTACCAATATCTTATGCAATGACGAGACATATACATTTATAGATAGATGTGTAGTAAAAAAGACGAGATGTGATATCTCGAAGTTTTTCTTCAGTTTGATTTTATCTTATTCTAATATTCTTATATTAATAGAAGTACATGTAAAAGATATAACATTCTTTGTTTGATACAGTAAATAAAACATTTCTGATCTGTTATGCGTTTGCATATTATCAATCACTTTTTAAATATGATATGGTGTATTTATTATTCAACTAATTAATGAATGATGTCTTTGTACGTGTGGAAAGAGATTTTAGTACCTAAATGTAATTCTTGCCTAAGATTTTTATATTTATTTTCAATATTCTTCTCCCAAAAGGTTGAATACCCAACCCAAGGGACCCATACCCCAGCCTGATAGAGCATTTGGGAGAATGTAAATTACGGTGATTCAATGGCTTAGCAGACAAAGCCAAATACATACCTTGTCTTTGGTAGGATTCAAATTAAACACTACATCTAGTGGCTGCTAGCAATGAAAAGTTTATTTTGGATTGGTTGGGGGTTGAGTTGTGCTCGGGACACTATTATTCTTCCAAAAGGCTGAATCTCAATTCTAAGGGCCTCCACACCCCGACTCGACGGGACACTATTATTATAATTATATCATGATGTATAATACTATACTATAAAAGTATTCTCTATTCTGATTCTACTTTTTACCATAATCCTCGATATTCTAGTCATATTGAGTTTCAATTTATTAGGAGTTCAATATATTATTGGTGGGATTGAAATTGATTGAAATAATTTTCACGGCTGTCCACTACTTCATTCATGAGACTTAAACTCGAAATATTGCTTGAGGCAAATAAAACTCAAAATACTAAAAGGCTCTAATAATAAGCACATGCGGCCATTGTCTTAAAGTCTTGATAAACGAGTAAATTAACTACGAGAACTGCTTAACTTAATTATATTGTACGTACATTAGTATCTATAATAGGAAAATTTCATATTGTTTTTTTCAGTAAGATTCGATTTAAACATGCACAATGCAACTACTAGCAAAAGAACTTATAAACGTTAATTTGAATTGATTAACCAATTAAATTATGCTGAGAAATTAAATTTCAACACCACCATATTTCCTAGCTGGAAGAAAATGTCATGTGTACTCCCATTTTCTACTTCCAACTTTTACTCTTATACACAAAACCTTGATGTTGACACTTGTATTGGGACCTAGAAGTCCGCCACATTTGAGGGTACATGTAGTAGAACTTTTCCTACCATCCCATCACGGTACCCTAGATTCTCATATGATCTACTATATATAAGTCTATCTTTTACTTTTGAACCAACCCTCACCATCCTAGTATTTATGCCATTACCCTCCATCCCCATCTTCTTCCTCTAGACCTCCATCCCCATTCTTCCATACTGGATCTACAAACCAAAGAGATCAAAACCTCCATGGATTTGGCTCAACCATCTTCTGAGCATCTTTGCTATGTCCGCTGCAGTTTCTGCAACACTGTTCTCGCGGTACGTCTACCTCCATGCATGCAATAAGCTTCACTTCTACACCCCCCCCCCCCCCCCCCTCTCCCTCTCTCTCTATATATATATATATCTATCTATCTCTCTATATATATATGTTATGTGTCGATATCAGTCAAAATCGGACGACAGGAGTCACTCATATATGTTTTTATTAGGTTGGAATCCCATGCAAGAGGGTGCTGGAAACAGTGACAGTGAAATGTGGGCATTGCAGCAATCTTTCCTTTCTCAGCACTAGGCCTCCACTCCAACCCCAGTGCCATGATCACCATGCCAATAATTTTCCGGTAAAATCGAGCGTTTTTGCATTTCAAAAATGTTTTTTTTTTCTTCAGAATTGAAACTCTATAAAATGTTTCAAGTTCAATTATTTACAAGAACGATTTATTGACATTTTTAATGTGAATCGATGAGTTATGGACAATCTAAACTGGTATATATAATTCTTTACCAATTAAAATCACAAGACGAACTTAACTCAGACCACACCTTCTTAGGTATCATGCAATGGTTTCAAGAGGGGTCAATCATCATCATCCTCACCAACATCTAGCGAACCATCATCCCCAAAGGCTCCTTTCGTGGTTAAACGTACATATAATAATATTATTTAATCTTTCTTTTTTACCAATATTTTTTTTTTACTAGTTAAAGTTTATCATTGTATATTCACTTTTCCTTTTGCATTATTTAATTAATTTCAGCTCCTGAGAAGAAGCATAGACTTCCTTCTGCCTACAATCGATTCATGAAGTAAGCTATTATATTATTATTATTATTATTATTATTATTATTATTATTTAAAAATGTGATTGTGAAAGGGAGGAGATTCAACGCATCAAAGCAGCGAATCCAGAGATACCACATCGTGAAGCTTTCAGTGCTGCAGCAAAAAATGTATTGTTAATTAATTAATTAATTAATTAATATTTATATTCCTTAAACAATAATTCTTTTATTTAGTTACGTTAATTATTGGCTTAATTACAACATCTTTTGGTATTTAATAGTGGGCTAGATACATTCCAAACACTCCAAGCAGGTCCACTTCAGAGAGCAACAGCAATGTAAGAATCCTTTCTTCCACTGCACCTTTTTGGTTTTTTTTTTTTTTTTTTTTTTTTTTTTTTTTTTTTTGCAATATCAGAATCGTACCAATAATACCTGATATAATTATGAATGATTGTATAATATATTGTCACACTTTATACGCTAGACATATTATACATGACTGTAACATGTATTATATTATTGCTACCCGCAACACTATATAATTGAAGTTTCTTACATATATATAGATATTGCATGACTAATTTTTATTTTTATTTTTCTAAGGCCTAGAGAATGGAGGATGAAGCAACTCAAGCAAGTTTGGGATTAAGGAATTGAAGGCATAATTAGTGGGGACTTAATCAGTTTTAATTGTGAGGATAAATTTGAGGATTTGATCCAATTTGTTTTCTGTTTTATTTATGTTGTTGTATCTCAACTTTTATTTATATTTATGAACTTATGAGTTTGGGAAACTTGTATGATGGGCTATTATTATTCTATCTTTGTTTATTTTGGGTGACGAAAGAAACATGCTGCTACTATCTGATTATCATGACATGCAAACCTTAATGAATATTGAGTTTGGATGAAATATTATTTAACTTTTATTTTTTACTATTAGTTTAAAAAATGGTCATATATAATGTCTAAAAATCTACAAAATAATTATAAATAGGGTTGTCAAAGTGAGCCGAAGCCCGTGGGCTGGCCCGCACCCGTCTCGCGGTGGGACGGATTAGAGCCACAAAAAGATAGTTTGCGTGTTAGTACTGTCAAAGCGGGCTGACCCGTCCCACCGCAAGCCCAATTGTTGGCGGGTTTTGCGGGTCGGCTTGCCGAGCCCGCAGTGTTAGGGTTCATGCAACTCTAGCCCGTCTTACGCGGGTTGACGGGCTCTGCGGGTTTTTTTATAATGCAATATTATAGGCTCATAATTTCCATTTTTCTTTTTTATATATAATGCAATGTTATAGTGCATGATATTGTAAAAACTTCGTATACAACATACAAACGAAAGATTAACTTTGAGAAATCTTGAAGTAGTGTAATGTTTAGCTAAAATGTCACTTAGAACATCAATAATGTTTTAACTAACATTGCATGGAAAATATTTTGGTATACCCAACTTAATTAATAGGGAGTATTCCATAATGCAAAGTTTCTACGTTTTAGATAGAGTTTGGCAAATATTATTAAATGTGTGGAAAGAAAAAATCTCTCCCCATTGTTGGTAAATGGTAATAATGAGATACAAGAAATTCTTGTATGAACATCTAGATATAGTGTGTATAAAAGTATTATGACCCAACCGAACTGATCAGGTAACTAACTTGGTAACCATAAAACTTCAAATTTCATTTTTTGTGGAAGCTGCCTATTGCGTTTCCTGATCAGTTATGGACAACTTATACTGATTTATCCCTTAATCTTTTACTGACTAAGTTCATAAAGCAGGTTTTAGCACGTGAGCCTGCACCATTGAGTAGGGGTTACGGATTTCAAAATTAAAAATATTGATAGCTACATAACCACTAAAATGGTGTCACAAAGAAAACAACATTAAAATGCTACAAAGGCTTGCAGCAAACATTTCAAATCAAATTGAATCCCCAAACTCATATCCATACTACATTCTAACTTCTCAAAGATCATAAATGGTAACTTTCTTTGGTTTAAGAAAGTTTTCGAGACTATATAAATGCCTATACTGTTGCACTTTCGACAATCATTACTCCTTTCAGATCCTCTAAACCAGAGAGCGAGGCACTTCAAGTTCCAGATCATTTGTATGTACAAACAGAAAAGCAGCGAGCTAAACGAATTGAATGTGTGTTCGATCGATCCTCACGTGGTAGTGAAACAGAAGTTATCGGTGTCGTGATTCACCTGAGCATAGCTTCTCTGCTGCTCGACTCTCAGCAGATGCGTGGAAAGCTGCTGCAAATCGATGGTTGGCCCGCTTTCTGGAGAAATATAGCAAGTTAAGTCCTCGAAATCTGATGTTTGCAAGCCCCCATCGATTTGAGTTTCATAATGAGCGCCCAAATTGCCATCATGAACCTCGAGAACTCCATCCCGATCAACTACCCCAAACGCATCCAGCTCGCTTAGTGTGAAGTTTCCTGAAGTGTTGTTCATGCCCAAATTAGGCATGCCCAGATTCTGATCCACTTTGAGGTAACCGGGATGGTTCGATGGAATCATTGTCGGATGAACGGTTGAATTGCTAAGAATCTTTTCCTTGTGGGCTGACAGAAGAGAGTGAGATCGAGTGGAGTTTTCGCCTTCTTGAACTGGGAATCGCCTTTCTTGTAGATGCCCTCTTGATTGTAGCAAGCTGCTAATCGGCTTTCCTTCCTCCTCGTAACTTTCTTGGCAGAAGAAGCTGCCATTAAGGATTTCGGGGAATAGGAACGAGATAGTCCTATCCGACGCCAAATCCAAGAACCTCGACCCTGGAATATCTGTGTATATATATAAACACATAGGAATAAAAACCATTAAACGAATGTAGTGGTTAATTAGAATTAGGAGAAACTATTTTTACCCCAGTGAGTATCGCGTTGAGGCTTTCGTCTTCGCTCGTTGTGGCCAGCAAGGCGCTTCCGACAACTTCTTTTATCATCATCAAATTCTGCTAACAAATGAAACCTGCATAGTTGAAACTTATTTCAATTGCAGCCAAGAATGTCTCTGTATTTTCTTTTTAGTACTACTGACTCTGTTACAATGCAGTATTTGTTCATCAAGAATGTCTGTATAATTGTCATTAACTCATAATTAACACCGAAATATGTACCAACTACACCAAGTGCTTGAATCAAGATTCTAGGGAGCGACAACTTATCAAATCGTTAAGACCATCTTTCTACTTAACATAGTAGTTTATCGAAAGTAACATCAATGTAGAAGTAGAAAGATTGATCGTACCTACTACATTGCTGGCAGAACCGCTGTTCAATGCCATTAACGATGACTTTAGCGGTCTTAGAGTGCTCGTCACATACTTTATGCCTCTTGTGATAGTCTTTGGAGGAGCTTAGGTCCCGGTTACAGCCATGAACTTGGCATACGAGGACCTGGGAACTAAAACTCGTGATCCTAGCCCGTTTTGCTGTCACAGAAGGCTCTGCTGATGAAAAATCCGAATTTTTTGGCTCTGCTGATGACGAATCTGAATTTTTTTTGGAAGATTGGCCACTCCTCGCTTCGTTTGAATCGTTTAATGCTGCCTTGTTGATATCATGGACTTGGAAGGCATGAATATCGGACTGCAAACTTGTGTCCCGGATTCTTTTTGCTGGCAACAAAGGCTCAATTGGAGACAAAACCGAACTCGATTTTGAAGACTGGTCACTCTTGACATTGCCATGATGCATTAACTCCTCGGATTTCTGGTTGTTATACCCAGTAGCCTCAACTTCCATCTCCCTCGGGACCGAATCCAGATTAGCCATACAAGAAGAAAGTGTCATCTTCGCAAAATCATTATCAGACTCAGTACTCGAAAGCCTCAAGCCCGGACTACTCACGGGCGATTTCTGCAGCATTTCAGCCAAACCAGACTCCATGAACTCTGCTCCTTCATTAAGTTCATGATTAGTGCTAATCATACCTCTATCAACCTCAGAGAAGGGGTTTAAGTTCCAGTCTTTTAGAAGATTTCTACTTCTTGTAAAGGAGTCCACTGGCAATTCATCAGAAAACAGAAAACCTCTTCCTTCAAAAGCATAGTTCAAAGACTCCATTACTGGAACAGAGATACAGTGTCACAGTAAAAAAAATTCCAATAATTTACACCTAATCCAAACTCAATTTTCTGAAAAAAAAAAAAGACAAAAATGTGTCAATGTCAATACAATTTCACATCTTAAATCAAGAATTGATGACTAAAAAGTAAAAATCTAACAATTAAAGCCATCTTTCCCCATGAACACAACCCAAAAGAGAAACTGTGCAGCTCAAAATTCTGGGAAAGACAAAATCTTTCTTCTCAGCTCCCCAAAAGGAGAATTGAATCACAGATGGCTATTAGAAAGGATGGAAAGTGGAACTAAGCTACACACAGACTAAGAAAAGATAAGCTTTCACCACCCAAACTTCTCAAAATCAAGAAACACTAGAAATTGAAACAATACCACAATCACATCAAGAAAGCTCAGAAATTTATAAAAAGAACACACTTAGAAATTCAAGGACAGAATAAGTTACGCGCCCACGTAGACATATGCAAGCTAGCAAACAAGCTAAGGAACAAAAGATGGACGAATTTTGAGCTTACCCAGAGAAAAACTGGAAGAAAGAAGTGCAGAAAGATTGCGAGAATCAAATGATTTCGGCCACCCCAGGTGCCCAAAGCGTCTTTCTTGTTGCTTTTTTTGCAGTTTTGAATTCACACTACTTGCTCCCTAGTGAGAGAGAGGGAGAGAGTTGTTTGTTTCCATTTCTGTTTCTATTTTTGGGTTTGTGAAAATATATAACGAGGTTGTTAAAAGGGACCTAACAAGGAAAGAGAGTGACAGAGTGAAGTATAAAGAAATAGAAAATGCAGGTAATTTGGTGTGTCTAATCACTAGCCTGTAACTGCGTAATATAAAAATATATAATATAGGACCACACTTGCTTCTTTTAGTTCAATGTTTTTTTTTAAAAAAAAGAATTTACAATGACTACTTAAAGAATATCGATTGATTATAGAGCAATGTTACAAAAGGCACTAGGCGCTAATCGAGCTTAGGGAAGGCCTAGTGTTTAAGCGGTCAAGTAATTCGAGTATATCGTCTTCACTTTTTTCACTCAGCGCTAGAGTTGTTAACTGTTATAATCTTTCAAACTAGTCAATTGCATATGTTAAATGGTTAGTTGAGTACATAGCTCGAGAAATGTAAAAGAGGAGTAACCCAGCAGACAAAAAAATCTACATAGCCGAGTTGAACGCCAATTCGATCGAGTTGGGCACCGACTCGATCAAGTTAGGCGCCCGACTCGGTCGAGCAAAGCACTCAACTCGACCAAGTCGGCACCTAGTCGTCCAGTTAGTCGGTCACCCGGCTAAAAGTCGCATAAGGCTGAAATTGCCTCGACCTAGGAGCACATAAAGCCTGGTCGGCTACCTAGGCCGATTTTTACAACATTGTTATAGAGTAAATTTTTGTCAAAAAATAATAATAATAATAATAATAATAATAATAATAATAATAATAATAATAATAATAATAATAATAAAAACTAGAGGTGACCATAATTTGGTTTGGATTATAACAATAGAATAGAATTGTTATTGTTACAGTTACAAGTAGAAACGGATCAAAAAGTTTTTAGAATTGATTAGAGCCTTAGTTTGGTGTGCTTAGTCTTTAGACTCGACATTGATACTATATTTTTTATTTTTTATTTTTTGAAGGTATGTTAGTCAACAACGTCTTCACTAAGGCTCAATCTCATGACCTTCCACATAAAAGAAGTCACTACATACCATCTGAACACAAGGTGTTTGGCATACTATAGAATTTTTAGTTTACTTGGTAATTATAATGTTTTAAGTTCGATTTCTTTTAGAGTTGTGTATTGACATTCTTGGTTTGAACATGTTAACTATGAGCAGTCAAGTCTGATTTAACTCCTTGTGGTGATTTGACAATAAGGTTTGACAAATTATACCATGAACCTGAGTTCACCTTGCATTGTGGGCTTTGGTCCAAAATAACATTCAAATTATGTGTCTGCAATTAATATATTATGTGCATGCAGTTAACAAATTATGTGCATATAAATAAATTAAAAGCACATAACATGTTATTATGTTAACTGCATGGCAGTTAATATATTATGTGCATGTAGTTCTACTATACATACTCTCAAATTCTACTCCATTATATTACTTCTACTCCCTGATGTGACAAACTAGGATTAGTTATTTTTATCATGTTGGTTCACAGAAAAGCGTCTACATCAATAACATAACTTGTGAGAGATAGTAAAAGTTGGGAGTATAAAATGAAAATTCATCAAATATTTTCCGTTAACATATTATATGTCTTCAATTTATTTACTGGCACATAATTTATTGACTGAAAGCACATGATATATTAATTGTAGACACATAATTTTTATAAATCAAAGTTAATTCTTTTATATATTATGGTTCAATTTTTATTTTAACCAATAAAAAGTATCAAATGCGAGTTGTGTAGCAACAAGGGTTGATATATACAACCTCAATCAAACCATTAATTACTTCGGATGCACGCTATGTAGTAAAAGTAATTTGTATGTTACCCAACAACAGAAAATATATTCTTGTAACCTCTCTTATAGAGGTTTGGTTTTAGTTTATTTTTTTGGACAATCAAACTATGACCACTCATACAGTCTTATAGTTATATCTCAACTTTTTTTTAAGGTGAAAGGTAAATAGACTTTATTAAGAAACATAGCAGGGAGTAGCAGGGGTTTCTCACAAATTCAAAAGAAAAAGAATTAAAAGAATAAAAACTTATGTGAGACGTTACTTCTTGTTCATGTGTGACAATATAATCAGCTGCCGAGTTATAATTGATAACTAATTACATGCAAAATGACTTTCTTAAAAAGTTGGTTAAAAAAACTGCTTTGAACAATTTTAATTTAGTATTTGAAGCAATAAGCTGTTACAAAAAGTTAATTAATCAAACACTTAGGCCTTGTTTGGTAACATAGTTAGGAGGGTGTATTCAATCATGACTTTTGTAGAGTTTTAAAGACTTTTAAAATGATAGATTTTAATAAACTTTGATTCACTTTCATAGAGTCGTTCAAAACTTTTTAAAACTTTATAAGACTCTATAAAAGTCATTAAAAAAATATTCATGGACTTTTATCAACTTTTTATTTTAAAAAGTCTACAAAAGTCATTGAAATTCTAAATTGAATACATCCTTACAAACTTTCAATGATTTTGATTCTTATCATTTATAATTTTCTTACAAAACATTTATAATATATCATAAAATTTTCTTAAATTATTATGTAGTTCTTCACCCATATCAACATTCTCAACATTATTATTTTTATCTATAGTATGTTGAGACTTATATGCTAATTACTTATATATATTATTAATAAACATAAAAAAATTATTTCATTAGGCATCAGGCAAAGAACTATTATTTCATTACAAGTTGTATAAAGTAAAAAAAATAAAAATCTAATATATATATATATATATATATATATATATATATATATATATATATATATATATATATAATTATACTTGATATATTGCTAGGCATCACGCAAAGAACTATTATTTGCAATAGCAATTTGAGACTGTGAACAACTACATGGTGTTACTGTTTGCAACCCCAAATTGTTGTTGCGAACAATAGTTCGCTATTCGTAGTAACTTGTTAAAAAAAGGGAAAATATATATTACGAATATAAACATAAAAAGAATAAAAATAAAAATATATAAGTATTTATATGAATATTATGAAACATATACTAAAATTTGATGATGAAAAATTTGCTTTGTTCATGTATTTAGGGAGAATTAGAGAAAGTTAGGGATAAAAAATTTATAGAAAAAATAAAAATCAATATAAAGTAAAAATAATATTATTTTGAATTTTTAGAGGAAGATTGTAAAATTTAGGAGAGAGAGAGAGAGAGAGAAATTGGTAGAGTTAGGTATGAGGAAAATATAGGATAATGAAGAAAAAAATAATTTTATTAAATTTAGATAGGTTTATAAAGTTTAAATTGGGAGAAAAAAATAGAGTTTAAATAGAGAGAGAAAACATTCAAAGTTATTAGAAAGAAAATTTTGAAATCTGGGGGTTGATGGCTGGATTTCAACTATTTATATTTGAGAAGAAAAAGTCTACAAAAGTCATAAAATTAAAAAGTCTACAAAAGTTCATAACTTTTTGAATACCACGTGATTTTTAAAGACCCTCTAAAAGTCTGAATTGAATACCACACGACTTTTAAAGACTCTTTAAAAATCTTGATTGAATACCGCCTGACTTTTAAAGACTCTCTAAAAGTTTGAATTGAATACCCCCAAACTTTTAAAGTTCATAAAAGTTTAAAACTCTATGAAAGTCATGATTGAATACACCCCCCTTAGTTTATCAGTCAATTTTGACTTATTTGACCACTAGTAGTTGTTTGACTTGGTTAAACAATCAATATGAGTGTTTGATTGATTAGCTTTTTGTAACAACTTATTATTCTAAAATGCTAAAATTCAAAATTCAGTTAGGTTTTTGAGAAAGTCATTTTACATGTAATCAGTTATCAGCTAACAATTAATTTACCAAACTTTTCTACAATCAGCAAATGTTATAACTAATCAAATCCACTAACCCAATCAGCTAATAACTATCAGCTATTTACCAAACAGTCTTTATATTGGTTGTTTATCAAAATCATTATTTTCTCTATTTGTTTAAAAAGAAACCATTAAGTATGGTGATTAAATCTGAGTTACATGATTAGTAGCTATCCTATGAATCGAAGTGGATTGTCTCTATTCTACAACCTAGACTATAATAATTGTTGTTGTTTCTTAGTAATAATAATATTGTCGTTGTTGACATCCGTTGAAAACTTGTTGCAGGAGATCTGAGGAGGAAGAAGCCAAGAGGGGACCAACCTAGAGTGTTGGTTGAGTGCAAATGTGAGATTAGACAAGAAGTTGTTACCCTATTTGGGATGTAAAAAGACAGAAGATGGAGTTGGTAAGAAGGAAACCAAGATGGGAAAATCTAAAACTATACAATGTGATACATACATATTCATTAAAAAAAAATAATGGAGAAAGGTAATATTTCAAACTCAGCTCTCGAGAAGTCCGAACTGCATGTATAATCGAAACATTGTATATATAGTCGATCAATACTCGTGTGGTTGAGTTATAATTGAACTTTTTATTTGAATAAGGTGTTGGAAAATTATACGTACTTCTGGTCTCTCAATTATATGGTTGTGTTATGAAAAACTAGATTACAATATCTCGAATAATTGAAGAAAAAGAGACACTACAACATATAACCGGTAACAATTGAAAGATCAAAATTGTAATGTTTTTAGTGTTGTAAAAGTCGGTCTAGGCGCCCCTAGGCCGAGGCAATTTCAGATTTTCAATCATATGCGGCTTTTAGTTGGCTTGCTGGCTGACTAGGCGCCAATTTTGGTGCCTAGCTCCGCCTAGTTGGTGCCCAACTAGGCTGAATCGGCGCCCAACTCAGCCGAGTAGCATTTTGCCCTCGGTTGCTCATCTTCTATATTTCTCCAGCCATGTACTCAACTAATCATTTAACTTATGTATTTTACTTGTTTGTAGAATTATAATAGTTTAACATTTCTCCAGCCATGTACTCAACTAATCATTTAACATATGTAGTTTAATTTACTTGTTTGTAGAATTATAATAGTTTAACAATTCACAGCCCTAAGTATGAAAAGTGGAGACGATATACTCGAATTACTCGACCGTCTATGAGGCGTCTAGCTAAGAGCCGCCTAAACACTCCAAGACTCCGGACACCTAACTATCGTCTAGCGCCTTCTGCAATATTGAATTTTTCCAATTAATAAAATAATCAATCGTGTAACGCATTGAAATTAATTTCTTTACACGTTTGTTTCTTCTTCTTTTCACCCTCTCCCTCCTCATTCCATTACTTTTCTAAAGGTAGTTCTCCTTTCACATTTGGACTGTTTTCACGTTTTAATTTGTTCGAGTAGTTTTAACCAATGTTGAGAGTTTGAAAGAAGTTTGAATTTTTAATATATTTACTCACCTCGCAATTCACTTTGAGACGTGAATGAAAATAAAGTTCCTAATATGGAAGAAGAATTGTATTTGTATAAATATTTCTTGCAAGAAATATTCACGTGTATATAAAAATTTCACAATGTCATATGATACAACATTATAATCTAAAAATGATAAAAGTAATCCATCTATTCATTAATGATGGAAATATTGGACGAACATGTCTAAGAACACAAGCCTATAAAATATAGGGTCAAACCTCAAACTCTAGGTGAGGCCAGGTTGGCTGAGGAGATCATTGGTTAATCGCGTTTACACATATTTAATTTGTGTTCGCACATACTTAATCTAATCTAGATCACTAGAAAATATTAAATGGATGCACACAATTTGTTCTTTTATATATATATATATATATATATATATATATATATATATATATATATATATACCACACAAATGTTAGGTTGTTGCCTGCAGATTAAGAATTCTGTTCGATCAATGTGTTGAAAATCGAGGCAACAAAGAAATTAAAATTTTTTGGCGTTATTCAAGCCGGCGATTTTGTCCCTTGAAAATTTACATGTGGGGTCAAAAAATTAGAAATTTGTTTTGGAATATTCTTAGAGAAATTTTCAATCTAATTTTAATGTTTTTTAATAGAAAACTTAAGAACCAAAAAATTGCTATAATATCTTGCTAAGACCCTCTTAGTCAAACTTATCACACAAATTTCTATTCCTAAACTAATCCTTGTAAGCACCAATGCCGATAGTTTTTAATACAACCATGTATATTATATTTAGTTATACATATATTATTGACTCCAATTTTAATTGTATTGTATCTAATACTATCAACATAATTGAACCGTATTAAATTTATAACAGTTTGTGAGTAGAATAGTATGATCCACACAGCTGTATGCACCACGGTCCACACAATAATGATTGTAGAATATAAACATAACTCTAACAAATTTGAACATTGAGGAAAAACAAAGATTTGTTTAAAAAAACATATCAAAATCATGAATACATCTAAGATTCTTAGTAAAAACCCCAAAGCCATAACAGAGCATCCATCAAGAGAAGTTGAGCCTCTTTCGCGATAACCCAAGATCAAACTGATGCTTCTGCAGGACTTATTTAGTTACACCGATATAGTCTAACAAGTCGGTCTTTACCAAGCCAATAAGCAATGTAATCGAGTTAGAATGTTGAAATAAACGAAAACTTGTTCCCTCACGTGAGGGTGAAATGATCTAAATCTGGGAACCGAGGATGAGTAACATACTTTCTCTTTCCGTTTTGGAGGGTGGGTGTTCAGCCTTCGTGATCCTGTGGGTGATCATCGTGCTCCGTACCATAATCTACCCAGGGCAACATAGACTCGAAAAGAACTGCAAGTGCGTTTCGATTTGACAGATCTCTCACGGGGCGGTTAGCCGGTTGTTCGCCATTGTTCACCGCCAATCTTGGGTCGACCATGAAATTTTGCAAGTTATCAGGTGGCAAAGTCGGAACAGAATCCGAAAATTCAGATACCAATAGATGAGAATACCTAGCAAAGATTAAGAAGCAACTCAGTAACTAAAAAACACATGGTAAATATGAATCAATTCACGGTGTGTTAAGTTCAATGTTGAAAAAATCGCTAGGCACCTGAGGACCGCCCAGAACGCCTAGGCGGGCGCCTAGAGCGCCTAGGAGGCCGGGCACCTAGGCCGCCAAGGAGGCCGGGCGCCTAGGCCGCCAAGGAGGCCGGGCGCCTAGGCCGCCTAGGAGGTCGAGCGCCTAGGCCGCCTAGGCGCGATTTTTGCAACACAGGTTAAGTTAGAGCTATACTCATTTTTGTCAGAAGGAAACGCCTCTTTTCTCACGCAAGTCCAATCTCTTGAATCGGCTTCTTTTTTCTCGAGCATCTCGATCACTGTAAGTGCGGAGTCCTTGAGAAACTTCTGGATATCGGGCAGCCTCCATATAAGGTAGCTCCTTTCGACATATATATTAACCAAGTGATCCAAAGATAAGCTCCCAGATTTCTCAGAGGCAAAGAGGCTATGCCCAACTACACGGCTAAAAGTTTGATCTTTAAG
This sequence comes from Ipomoea nil, assembly GCF_001879475.1. Classification (NCBI taxonomy): domain Eukaryota; kingdom Viridiplantae; phylum Streptophyta; class Magnoliopsida; order Solanales; family Convolvulaceae; genus Ipomoea; species Ipomoea nil. The sequence goes on from NW_017617116.1 coordinate 7,595,755, forward strand.
TGGCACCTTTGCCACCAACTTCTTCAAAACAGTGGGATGTAGCATCAACGCCTGCTTCATCAGATCAGTCGAAGAAGCTTTCAAAGATTCCGTCTTTTTATCATCTTCCCGACTCTCAAGGTTGAAACGGCATATGGCAAGAGAATAAGAAAAATTCGGGAATAACCACAAAGAACTATCGCTTTTGTATTCCTCAGAGAATCGTTCTAGCCACGAATACTCTTCCGCTCTCAACGAGTAATAGTCAACGCAGAATAAGGCACCCATCGGGTCATCTGAATCTAGAGAGAGAAGCAATTTGCAAATCTCGAGGGCAGAGCGGTGGCAGCCCCGCCTATCCATGTTCTTCATGTGCGAGAAAAGTACAGAGAAGAAGGGCTTGTTCGTATCATGGCTATACTGCAGCTGACATTTACCCAGAAACGGGGTGAACATTGCGTGCCACGCACATTCCATAGCATACAAACATCTTGCAGTAGCATCAGACGACATTTGAAGCTCGCCCGAAAATTTATAATACTCAGCTAATGTAATGAGTGAATCTATGTGATATGGATGATGCACGAGAATGTTCACGATACCATTAAGGTCGTGAATTGCCTTTGCAGCTTCGAACGCTCTCTGAGCTTGGGTATAGGAAGCCGAATGTACATACCTATATAACAAGAATGTAAGAACTCGAGAAGAGAACATAAATTTTTCCTGCCCGACTATTTAAGTAAAAATGATATAACCTGAAATGATTGATTTCATCTCTGGTTTCCAGAAGTTCCATGGAAAGAGAGCCATCCCATCGTGGCCAATGCTCTGAAGGATGAACGAGGATAGTCTTCCTATGATTCTGGCTTCCACGTCTGATCCCACGAGCCTGCCTAGAGCTTCCACTTTGTTGATTCCGCTCGAAAGAGCTCACTACTTTGGACCCAAATATCCTCCGAAGCTCATTTTCTGCACTTAGGAATTTCGGGTCAATTTGAAGGATGGAACTTGAAGATTTCTTGACACTCTTATTGTTATTAGTATTTAGAAGTTTTGCTTCTGTTGAATGAGAAGCAATATCTTTACGGCAAGATGAATCTCCTTCTAGAGACAAGTTTTCCAACATCACATCCAAGGACTTTTGAGGATTTCTATTGCTTTTCTTTTTCTTTTTCTTTGATCTCTGGTTTGATGATGTAGATGTGTTAATCGTGTCGGTTTTCTTGGAGGATTGCTTAGTATCAACCTTCCCTGTCGAGGATCTATCGTTGATTTCTGACTTATCTACCTGCAGGCAAGATTAAACAATCGAACTTTCCTCAAACACAGTTCTATCACAGCGTGAAAATTAATTGAACCAAACAGAAGGCAATGGGGAATTAGAATCTCACCTGATCAACATCATCACAATCATTGTGCTGCTCTTTCTCTTCATCCTCATCCTCGTCGAGAATATCAAAGGGGTTTCTTCGAGAAGCAGAGGAAGATTCGGGGGATTCAGAATCATCTTCACTGTCTTGTTGGTGCAGAGCAGCTTCTTGCTCTTTCAAGATTTTCTTCATTAATCGAGCCGACATTCTCTCTCGCTTTCTTTGCACCTTCTCCTTCCTCCACTACAAATTCCTAAACTCAAAGAACTGTTTAAAGAAAATAAAATCAAATTGTGACAAAATTCAAAATGGCTAAACATTTGAACCAATGTTATCTGAAAAGAACCTTACATAGTTACATCAAACAACATTTAAAATTATGGTTCTCTGTAACAAGAACTCATGGTTGTGGATAATTGGTTCAATTGACAGTTTCTTTAATAGCTACAAAAATCCCCAAAACGCAAAATCCCTAGCTCATCAACTCGCAAACGAAGTCGAGAATCAAATTACTATTCAGTAGCTGCTATGACTTAAAAAAGATACATTTGCAGCGTGAATAAATACAAATTCTTCCAGAGATTATATACAGATTAAATAAAAAAGAACAAAGAATTTAAAAGAAAAAACACTTACGATATTGGTTCAAAAGATGTTTGAAGCTTTGGGTGGCAGAGGAGTCCGGTTAAGCGTCGACGGCGGCGATGAGACGAGACGGAGCGGTGACTAACCGGCGAGCTTGAGGGCTTGAGATCGAGAGGATAGCTTCTAGGAGCTTGGTTTTGTACGGCACATGAGGAAAACAAAATCCTAGGTAAGACATGGTATTTTGGGCGTGTTTGGTTCGAAATAGGAATCCAAATTAGAATGGGAATTAAATATTTGATAATAATAATAGATTTTGGTTAGAGTATTTTGATAATAATAATATAGTAAAATTAAAATAATTACTGATATTTAGTTGCATATAATTTTATAATGAAAATAAATATTTTAAAAATATAAAAATAAAAAATACGATATTGATCTTAATATAATGACATTTAAAGCATGAATATGAAAAAAATCAAAATAAAAATTTAAAAATATTAATTCAAATTTAAAAATTAAATTATCAACGAGATGTAATAATAAACTTTTTTAATGGAAAATGAATCAAACACTAACTATGATTTTGATTCTCATTTCTATTGTATAAACCCATTAACCAAACTCACTCTTTATTTTCTATGAAAGCTAGGAAGAAAAAATGAAATGACATAATTAGTTTATCCTTGTTCTTTTTTCTCTTTCTTTTTTTTTTTTTTAAGGGTATCCTTGTTCTTTCTTAATTATTAGTACTTTTATTATTAATAATATTTTTTAATGGTATATAGATTTTTATACTCATTATTCTTCATATTTCAAATTCAACTAAACAATAAAATTAATATTCTTAGTAATTTGTTTCCAACAAACCAAACAATGAACTCTATTTTTCTAGTAATTTTTTAAAATTTCAATTTCATTTCCTTTAAATATTTTTTGGGAACCAAAGTGACTCTAATTGTCCCTCTATTTTTTTCTTTTTGGTAGATTTGACTATATGAAAGTAAAATGAAATTTGGTTCTTGATTTCACTTTTAACCTCATTACTTTTTTATATTTTGGGCAACCAGAAAAGTTTACAACTATCATTTAAATGTATATATTGACTAAATATCTTCTTTTTTTATATATAATAAATGATATTATCATTTTTTTATAATATGCGTTAGACTGACTCACGCTAATTGTTATGCCATGGACTTGTGTTCACCTAACAAGGTGGACACGGATCCAATACGACGACGTTCTGCAATTCGGGAGTAACGGTGCCGTTAGTGACACCGTTTTTCCTCTACTAATCAGATATATATATATATATATATATATATATATATATATATATATATATATATATATATATATATATATATATATAAAAGTTTACAACTATCATTTAAATGTATATATTGACTAAATATCTTTTTTTTTATATATATATATAATAAATGATATACATTGAGTAAATATCATTTTTTTATAATATGCATTAGACTGACTCACGCTAATTGTTATGCCATGGACTTGTGTTCACCTAATAAGGTGGACACGGATCCAATACGACGACGTTCTGCAATTCGGGAGTAACGGTGCCGTTAGTGACACCGTTTTTCCTCTACTAATCAGATATATATATATATATATATATATATATATATATATATATATATATATATATATATATATATATATAATTTGTCACAATAATTCAGCGACATCTGCATTTGTGAATATAGAGTTCAAAAATTATGAGCATAGAGTTCTGTAATTTTGAATATAGAGTTCAATAATTGTGAATATCGAGTTCAAAAATTATGAACATAGAGTTCTATAATTATGAACATACAGTTCAGTAACTATGAACATAGACTTCTAGAGTTCAAAAATTATGAACATAAAGTTCTATAATTATGAACATAGAATTCTGTAATTGTGAATATAGAGTTCAATAATTATGAATATGAAGTTTAAAAATTATTAATATAGAGTTCAGTAATTGTGAACATAGACTTTTATAATTGTGAACATAGAATTCTGGAAGGAAATTGCCGAATCTGAAGACAAACGCCTTTAATGGCGAAAGAAAGCAAATTCTTTTTTAATCGACGCGGCATCGTTAAAACGACGCCGTTTTGAAATAATTTGCCGACTCATGCGGTCTAGGCCTAAAATAACTCATGTAGGCCTATTTCAAATGGTATGCATATACATACATACATAATCCAAGGTTCAACTCATGGATCCAATATGTTTGGGCCGTAGAATGATATTAGATTTAACCCATTGGGCACCTAGGACCATGCCACTATATTGATATATATATATTGGGGTTTTGCTATTTTTTTCCTTTTCAAAATTATTTATTATATAATTTATAATTTCAAACTAATGAAGCACATGCTTGATCTCATGACCTCCCACATGAGAGAAGTCACTACATGTCATCTGAGCACGAGGTGCTTGGCTAATTTACTGCATTTAATATTTTTGTAAATGTTTAACTCATATTGTCATGTGAACAAATGCATAAACAATCATTTTTTTAGTATATAGATTAAACTCTGTTAAAGTGTGTTTGGTTCATGGATTTACACATTAGGAATGAGAATCAAAATCATAGTTAGTGTTTGGTTGACAATTTTTATAAAACACTTCAATTAAAAATTAGATTTCCTAATTAAAAAAAGGTTATCATCCCATTTTATTGGTAATCTAATTTTTAAGTTTGAGTTAGTACTTTTAGATTTTTGTTTTGATTTTTTTTTTGTTTATATTAATGCTTTGGATGTCATTATATATATTAGAATCAATTGCCTTTGATTTTTTATTTTTGTAAAAATATTTATTTCCATTATAGGGTCATACATAACCAAACATTAATATTGGTAATCATTTCAATTCCACTCTATTAACAAACATGCAAAATACTATCACCAAAACTCATTATTATTACCAAGTATTTGATTATCATTCTGATTCTGATTTCTATGTGCGAATCAAACATACCCTTAATGTTTGCTCTGATTGATGCTTCCAAACTTAAGCCTTCAATGTTTAAGTAGATTATGCAATTGATATTTTAAGATCAATAATATTGTAAAATGTTTATCAAACTTTTGATTGATGTGTTTAAGAAAATGATTGTTTGTAAATTTTAATAAACCTAGGTTTCTTCCTAAAAGTCCAAAAGAGTCTCACGAGTCACGCCTACTAATTTAGCTTTAAAACCTTCTTTCTTCCCTTTTAAAGTTCTAATTATTACGGTTGGCTTTAATTAGGGTCTGTTATATTATAGTTTTAAAGATTCTTAGCCTTTTTAATGATTTTCTCTTCTTTTTCTTTTCTTGCATCGTTTGCAGTGATTATCCTTTTCCGTACTAACTATATTACTATAATAATTTCATTGATTAGCGGTGGCCAGACCACTACTATTTAACAACATTTTAGAATACCATATAATAAGACAAGTGAAATGTGGAATCACTATTTAGTATTTAAAGGTGTGTATGTATAAAGTACGTGACACTGATTGTTATGTAAATCTGATCTTATGGGTTGCTTCGACTGATGGGCTAATTAGAAACTACAATGGGTCTTGGGGTTAAGGGATTCATCATAAAAATTGGAAAAGCAGATAGCTACATTGCGGAGTTGTGAGGCCTAAGGGAAGGTCTACGACTTCTGACGGATTTATACTATACGAGGGTGAAAGTGGAGCTGGACGCGGAGATTGTGGTTAAAATCATGAATGATAAAGACAATAGGGGGAGTTGAGATCCAACTTAATCATGGATTGCATTTATTTTTCCAGGGGCTTTAATTTCAGGATATTGTGTTCCGACATGTTTTTAGAGATGGAAACCGCTGCGCTGACTAGCTGACTAATATGGGGCAGTTAGGTAATTGGGGCATGAATATACTTGAAGAAATCCCGAGTGGGCTTGAAGACTTGATCAAGGCGGATGCGGGAGGCAACTACTCTCGCAAGATTAGATAACACTGTACTGTGCCTATTTAGGTCTTCTATTTCTCACCAAAAAAAAAAAAAAAGATTGTTATGTAAGTATAAAAATAAAAAATAAAGTTACATGTTCTCTACTATACCTTTTAGCAATATTGGTAATTAAACACCTGATCAGATAATTGGTCAAATTGTGGTATTGACACATATATAAATACTAGTCTTTTCTATGCGCGATGCGCAAAAACATATGCCCAATATTTATATTTTTAAAAATAACTAACAAATTTTTACTAATTAAAATTGTTTACAAATATTGTTATCATTAAAGAATAGAAGAAAATATATGGTAGATGCATGTGCATGGTAAAAGTAATGGAAAAGATAACTGAAGTTATAACTGTAAGGGTATTTTTGTTCAAAAAATTGTATAGTACAACTCTAAAAGCAAAATATACAAAATGGTTAGCATTAAAAACATGGACAAAAATGAGGGATATAACTTTGATTGAGACTTATTATGTTTTTAGATATAAGGAAATTAAATAAAGTTTTGTGATAAAATGATGAGTGATGTTCAGATCAGATAGATGAGTTTCTCCATCTGGGGTGTGAGAAATTTCTGATTAATAATGCACAACAATCATTCCCAACTGCTAAAGTGGGTAAAATTATCATTTTCTTGAACACCATATATATCTATCATCATATAAATGTGGTGCCAAAACCCAAAAGCAAAGAAGAAAACAACAAAAGTCAGACAAACAAACATTCTGGGCTGTGCATGTACAGTGAAAATCTGTGATTAACCACCCAAGACAGACGACATCAGAAAAAGGAAAACAAAACAGAATCTAAGACCATATCTAGGCAAGAAAAAATTAACATTTTTGCTTTACGTGGATCCCCATCACCAAAAGGAAAAGAATGAAGAGAAAGAAAAATACTACGTGCAGGGTGCTTAGTCTGCTGTGTAAGGAACAGACATTTTGTACATCTTATCATTATTTCTTTTTGAACAAATTTATTCGAATCAAATTTTTTGTTACCATGCTTAAATGCATTGTCTAAGAAGTTTGAACCGTTGCATGCAACAATATTTTTGAAAAAGTTTTTTCGAATGGGGTCCAACTAATACTCTACACCATAACGCTGGCTGATCGCTTAGACCAAATTCTTGATCTATTGAGTGATATTTTAAACTTGATGAGATATTGATTTGATATAAAGATGTAATTTAAGATACAATTTCTCGAATTAATTAATATATTACGCACTCAACTTATTGTGTTTGTAGGTTTTTGAGCATATGTTCATTGTTTATTTGTTTATGCATATTTTGAAAGAGTTTTTAGTTTTTAAAGTATAAAATTAGAGGTATGATGCCATTTAAAAAAAAAAATAAAAAATTAATGTGTGATTTTGATAGGCACCTTTGTTAATTAGCGGTTTAATTTAGTCAAAAAGTTGTTTTAAAATATATGGTTAATTGGATGAACTTTCTATCAATATACATTTTGTAATTTTAATATCAAATGACAACTGCCTCGGGAGAGCCCCTTCCATTGGGGCATGATTGAGTCTACACTGAATAAATCTCATTTTCGTATGTAGATATCCAGTAGTTTTACTTATTTGTTTATTTAATTTAATATTCTAAAAAATAATACCGAGTAATATATATTTAAATGTCTCTTTTAAAAATTGAAAAATGCTTAAATAATGGAGCACACTTATATATACTCTCATTATGTCATCTTAATTGCAAATTTAAACAACTTATATCCTAATAATATGTAATAAATAACTGCAAATCACGCAAATGATTATTTATGCTTCAATATGTTGAAAAACTAGATATGAACATATATTACATTAAAAATAAACATTGTCACGCAATAAATATAATCTACCATTACATTAAAAAAAAAAAAAAAAGTTCAGAAACAAACCTTACAACACATTAGCTAAGTCAGGAAGCATGGTTTAAGTTGGCCCAATATTCCACACCTATGTTCATTAATAAAGACATCAACTTGAAAAACAAAAATGAATATTTTCATCATGGTAAAATTACAATGAACATATGTTCATAAACTAACCTTGTTGGAACATAACCCAAATTGCAAGATACAATTTTTCCAATTAAACTAAAACCTTAATGCATGAAATTCTTGTCAGATTAAGATCAAACGCTTACCCCTATGTCTGCCACGTTTCGATGATAGATGCTGGACTGACTCTTCAGTCGCACCTAACAATCCCCTCCCAACACCTACCAGTCTCAACCGAATTGAACCCCAGTTTGATGACAGGACATTGGACTCGCTCTCCAAGCCGCGACCTAACAATCCTAGTATCAAATTGCGGCAGTGGAAATTGGTGCACTTCTCTTGATGCTATCCATTTTGGTGGTTTCATAAACAGGCAAACCACTTGAGGAGTAGAAGTCCATAAGCAGTTCACTGTTGGGTAAATCAAACAGATCAGAGCTGGTGTCACTGTCTGCATCATCGTCTTCTCCATTGAACTTTCTCTTCTGATCAGTTTCTTCTGGTGGGTATCTGGGATCTCCATTACTGTTATTCTTTGTGGTCATGAGCTTGTATTTCTGTGAGACCCCATTGGGCTTTTCTCCATGGGGTTCATGATCTTTGCTCTGCAAAGATGCTGCAATCACCTTGTGATTCTTGAGCCCATTGATGACTTGTTGATGATAGTCTTTGTAGGATTTGGTGGGGGTGTATGCGCAGGGGGGAGGGGTTCTAAACCCAGAAGCTGAAGAAGAGAAGAGCTTACTATTTGGAGCCATGGTGGGATGATTTGCAGTGGCAGTAGTGTTGGTGGTGGAGCTTCTGATGCTATAAAAATGGCTGATGCTACTTCTCCTTCTTCTCCTCACCCCTCCAAGGCTTTCATCTTCATCATCCTTGCCTGATTTCGATTTCGATTTCTTCTTTGTTTGGTTGAAGAGGGAGTTGAGGAAGCTGGCAAGTCTGCCTCCAGGTGAGCTGGGCTGCTTGTGCTTCTTGTTTTCCTTGATGATATTCGAGGAGGCCCGTGGTTTTTCCATTTCGGGTGGGAGAATTAGGGACGATTTTCGGAACGATAGGGCCATGTCTAGGCTCTTTCTCCCACCTCTCCAGGGCTCATAACGAGTCCTGTGTGCAAAAGATGAGATTTCATTGGCATCTGCAAAGTACTTTGCAGCCTCAAACACATCAAGCTCCCCAGAGTCATTTCTCCAGTGCAACGATGATTTCTTGGACATTTTTTTGAGGTTTTGGAATTATGTATGCATGCAGCAAGAAATGTATGTATGTCTAGGAAGCTTGATAGTTAAGGATTTGAGAAATATAATAGAGAGAGAGAGAGAGAGAGGAGTTTGAGTGATGATAGCTAGCCAGATAGTGGATAGGATCAATATAATTAATTAGGTATTGCATGCATTCTATGATATGGAAGGTGTATATATATGTATACTTGTGTTGGGCTGGGGCTTAGAGGGCCAAGTTCGGCCAGCATCCTGTCCATCGAATCCTGGCACTGATGACTACACAAATATAAGGAAATAAAATCGTGTTTTCGCTATTACTAGCTATAGCTTTTGACATAGTGGTAAGAGTTTGATCTGAAAATTGATATCAAAGCAGGTCATGGGCTGGTAGGTGCAGGGAGGGAATTGTGTTGGGTTGCGGCTTGGAGGGTCAAGTCCAACATTCTGACTTTGGACCGTGGCGCTGATTAAATTGATACACAAGTATAAAAAAATAAAGTTACACATTTGCTACTAACTGTAACTTTTGTCATGATTTTTTTATTATACATGTGTTAATTTGGAAGTAATGCCAAGATTTTTCTATTTAATTTTAAAATTGTTACATGAAAGTAGAGCCACTCAAAATTAAATTTCAATATTGTTAGCTTTTTGTTAATAGAATATAATAGAGTGGAGGAGGTGGGGTAGAATGATGAGACTAACTTTTAATTTGTTTTGTTTGGTTCTCATGTTAAGAGGGGTGATATTGATGTTGTGCATTGTGGGGGGCAAAGAGTAGAGCTGTATTTCCTTGCATTGGATTCTCATTTCATTTTACTTTTTGCAGTGGGATTTTGCTTTCAATTAGTGCTAGCATGGGGTTATAGTAGTTTATGGTTTTCAATTTGCATGTATTTGTTAGATTTTCAATGTATTTATTAATATTAATCAATCGATCTATATATATAGAAAAATAAGAATCCCTAAACACAATTCAATTAATAAATTATCATATTTTATATAATCAATACGCATTCAAAAAAAATATAATCAATACTATATAATATTTTACTTTTTCGAGAAAGTTACACTTCATTACGTTTAATTAGACTTTTAGTGCTACCTAGAGAAGTATTTCTGATCACATAAAAAGTAGACAAAAGTTTATAAATTTTTCAATAAATTTGACCAATTTTTATGTAGTCGAAAAATGGTCAAAAATTCTTATTATCTCTGTCGAGTAGTTAGAAAATTTTGATCATTAGATGTCCTTCTTTTATAGGTGGTTAACAATTCTTTTTATGTCAATTCAAAGTTTGAAAATTTTGAAAATTCGTAACGATCTTTCTAAGTAGTTCGTATTATTACCGACCACTTTCAACTGATCCTCGATATTGAGAAATGGTGTATTTGATCCTTAATGTTAGGATTTTGTTAAAACCCTATAAACTAAACTCATGCTTTATTATTTAACTAAAAACTGAACTTTTAATATCACAAACAATTGAAAAATTAAATTTATACCACAATCAAACTTGAGGGCAGAAATTACCATTTTCTCCATTTTTTTCAATCATGGATCTAGGGTTTTGGGCCTTGATTAGTTGCAACTCATCAAAAAAGTAAGATGGATGAAATGAATAGTAATAATAAGGGGATAATATTCAAATTTAGACTTCATTGCATATTTGAAACTAGTTCAGTCTACTATACAAAAGAGTATTGATAGAACTAAATAGCACATGTTTAGCATTATTGTGCAATCTATTGCTATACTAGCCTAGGGTTCTAAAAGGCTACTAAACTATTGTGGCATGAGGCACTGACCATAAAAATTTTGCACCACAAAAGCCTATGTATCAAGTAAACCTTGATATATACATGTTGATAATGATTATATATATTGTGGGGAATTAAATAAGATGATGAATGAGAATGAAGCTGTAAATGAACTTTGGATTCTTGCTAACAATAATTTCTCTTTTTTTTTTTTTTTTTCTTTCTAATATAAGGAGAAAATTTTCACGATTTAGTTGCATAAACTGTAGCCAAGCCACTCTCACACAATCAGCAGACAGTAAAGGTTGAGTTCCACCAAGCAGGGACGGAGCCAGAAATTCGGTTAAGGGGGGCGAAACAGTACAACGGATTTAGAAAATTTTTTCAGAAAAGGCAAAACATTAAAACAAAAGAGATAATTTAAAAATAAATAAATAAACTACCTAAGAAATATAATTGTAAATATTGTTGGATATGGACGAAAAATAAAACACATCGAAACTTTATAAAAATATTCATAACAAAATATGAAACATAATTAATAAAATAATTTGAATAGAAAACACATTATAAATTACACATCTTATTATAGAGTGTGTGTGTGTAATATTAAAAAAGCTATTAAAAAAGAATTCTCAAACTATGTTGATGATAAGATTGGAACCCTTAACCTCATTATTACCAAAAATGTGCTCTACCACCTACTCTACCTCACTTCTTGTTAAGATTTTATAGTGTTTTTATACTAATACTAAAACATGTACTATATACATATATACATACAAATACTATATATGGAGTGGGGGTGGGATTGGGGGGGGGGGGGGGGCAGCCGCCCCCTGCCCCCCTTCTTCCTCCGTCCCTGCCACCAAGTAAAATATAAAAGACATGACATCCAGTCCTGAAAGTAGTGTCGAATGGATGGAACATGATTCTCATATTAGAAAGTCGATCGAGTATGATTTCTCTCGTCATAAAAATAAAAAAAATAATAAAAAAAAAAAAGTCCAACACTAATTGTGGGTGTTCAAGATTGGTTGCCATCCAGGTGATGAATTATTTTTGAAACTTATGATATATGCTTTATCCCTAAATTGGAGTAAGCTTTTTAGGATGAGTGCTTGCAAAAAGCAAAAAGTAAAGAAGATAGAAAAAAGTTAATTACGACATAGAGTATATTCCAAACCTTAAAAAAAAAAAAAAGTTTTAAAAACAACTATTTTTTTCGATATATACTATATGATATTTATTGAAAATATAATTAGAAATATTTTGTTTGCCATCCAAAAAAATTTGTAGACACACAATTAAAGAGGACAAAATTGGAATGGTCCCTCAAATCCGGCATTTGGAAAAACGTACACATGCAGGTCAAAAGAAATCCAATGTCCAAAGCTCTTTATTATCTTATCTTATAATTACTCGTACAAATTAAAGTTTGATTTTTATGGATTACATTGTAATGAACATAAATTTTTGGGGTTTGATGTGTACTAAACATAAAACATTAAATTTTGAATTATTGTGGCACACCCCTTGTTGGTCCATCAAAAGTAGTGAAAATCATTGTTTCTATTGATGATCTTTCTAAGAAGAAACTTAAATAACAACCATATATATTTTTAAATAAATCAATATTTTTGTGTGGATTCAATAATATATGCTTTGTAGATTTTTTTTTTTTTTAAAGTTTATGTAAATTATTATGAGAAATGATTGATGGGCATTGACTTGGAAGGTCAAGTTCAATATTTTACTATCGAACATGGTTTTAACTGTTATATAAGTATAAGGATCGGAGTACGTAAAATTGCTCATTCACTATTAGTTATAACTTTTGGCATGGTGATAAATATATGATCCTAACAATGACTAATTAATGGATCTGACAAATAATGAAGTAATTTTTCAAACTCGTTTGACTACAACACCAAAGAAACATTAAGTTCTTTAGGTCCAACATCACCATTGAACTTAATTGTATGGAAAAACTCAATGACTTTTTTACTCATAAAATATATTATAACAACATGAACCACATACATTAACATTGACAAATAAAATCAGAGATGAAAATCAAACAAAAAATGAGTGGAAAGGAAACATTAAGGTTGGGGATTAGGTAGTAAACTCCTACGTTGTCTTGCTCTGTTGTCATTCCTAATTCCTAATAAAATAAATAACAATTAAATTGAAGATTTAAATGTTGCATTTGAGACCACACGTGCAATGGCATTGCGTGCACACTATGAATAGTGAACCCACCCCCCATATGATCATGACATTGCTCATTTTTGGGATCTCATACATATTGACTTGTCAAATTAGATCATAACTAGTAGCTCTGTAATAACGAGTGGATTAATCTCATTCTTTTAGCTAGAGTGGTCAGGGTTAATTGAAACTTAAAGGAAAAATGTGACGTGGTGTCATTTCTATAATAATGACAACGCATTTGAATACACTTAATAGTCCATATGTAAATAACTAATATTGTACTCAAAATCTATAAGATTGCACTCATGTGTATGTGCTATTAATTATTCGTGAATGCAATACTAATAAACGTTTTCAAATTCATCATCGTAATTATAAATATACCAAACATTTTTTCTATTTTTTTTTTTATTTCCAGCCATTGATCATTGAGATTAATCTACACATTTTTAGGAGAGTATATTAATTCTTATGAAAGTGAGACCTTATATTTATATACGTCTACGTCTATTTTGTGACAATCATTTTCAACACCCAAACTTTTGTGACGACTTTGGAAATATTAGCATTGGAGCTTTAATAATTTTGACAATTACATTTGGTGCATGGTCCCAAAACTCCATCTATCAATTCTAGAGTTTATTGGATGCACATGTTTCATTCATATATATATATATATACGGTCTCTATAAACTTTGGCACCTAATGGCTAAAATGCTGACTACTTATTGGTGTAGAAATATGCACCCACCCTAAATATAGATGTACAACATAAATAATGTGGAAAACTTGCTATAAAGTACTTATTTTATTGAAATATTGGAAGGAGGACAAGCCCAGGGAATATGTGATAGTATAATAAATTAATAATACATACTAAGTGTACTGATACAATACTCAAGTCAAAGTCTTAATTAACTTCATAAAAGTTAGCTTAAGAGTAAAAGTTTGACCCTAATTTATGTATCACTCTACAATCTTTTAACGTTGGAGTCAATGTGAAATCATATATGGTGTTGTAGTTCAAAAATAGTGAGTGTTCAAATCGATAGTGGTTTAATTTTGACAAAATATAAATACTTTATTCGATATTATTTAGCTATTTATTCTATCCACTTATTTCATTTTTTTTTTAAAATACGGTATCATGTTATATGATTTGTATTATTGTTAGAAATACATTCATCATTTTTGGATGATTAGTAGGGAGTTCCTTTCTTCTTCTTCTTCTTCTTCTTCTTCAAAAAAAAAAAAAAAAAAAAAAAAAAAAGTAGGGAGTTCCTCTCTCTAGGCAAATTAAATTTTGTATTGTAGTTTTCTTGTGGGGTTTCTCCGTCGTCCTTTTGTCCTAAAATAAATAAGTACATTTTCTATCGTATATTCCCGTTAAGTTTTAACTAATTTAAAAATTAAAATTGAACTGCCATTAAATCATCTCACTTTTTATACAACAAAACAAAAATAAATTAAAATTACAAAAAAGGTGGCCAATTCTCACACTCTCACACACAATAGGCCGTTGGTTGAATCATTTTGGCCTTTGGTAATATAGTTAGCTTATCAGTTAATTTTAGCTTGTTTGACGACTATTAGCAATTTGGTTTGATTAAACAACCAATATGAATGATTAATTAATTTTTTGTAACAGCTTATTGCACCAAAAAGTTAAAATTCAAAACGCTACTCAAAGCAGCTTTTTGAGAAAGTCATTTTGCATGTAATCAGCTATCAGCTAACAACTAATTTACCAAACATTTTTCTACAATAAGCTAATGACTAATGTTATCAACTAATCAAACCTACTAACCCAATCAGCTAACAGTTATTTACCATACATTCCTTTTATTTGGATGAAACTCTTTTAGCATTTGTCACTCCACCCATGAGATCACAAAATCTTTTTAATGGGAAACAAATACTTTCCATTCCCACCATATATGGTTGGTATTATTATCAATAGAATGGCATACCCTACCATAAGCCAGTTTACATGAACTCAAGCTGTCGCAGTAGTGGCATTTTATTTTTCCTTTATCCTTAATGGGCCACATTTTTTAGTTGATGTATCAAATAGCTAGCCAGAGATTTGGCTGAGTGGGTGGAAAATAAATCTCATATCAGACATTCATGTTTGAATTTTGTTAACATTCTCACAGTCAAATTTATCACACAAGGTGATTCTAATATTGATTACTTTTTATGTGTGTTATGCAAGTTATTACATAAAAGTACACATATACTTACGAGTAATGAATACGGATAACCCAAAAAAAGGGGTCGGCTACTCGGATCGTACCATTACATTTTATGAAGCTAGCAAGCATTAAGGAAAATTGTCTGTTTTCTAGTATTGTCTTTTTCACTCTCATCCAAGAAAAAGAAGAACCTTTTCTTTACCTTTAAAAAGATGATGAACCAATATATTAACTTATTTGGATTATATTAAACCTCCACTAAAAAATAATACCACATGTAAAAATATAGTTATTTCGAGTAATGGGTAAATTTTGAATAAGAATAATTATAGATTGATAGTCTTGTAGGTTTTTTATTTTATATTTATCTCCAACATGATAAAATTTGCTGATAATACATTATTATTAGAATATGATATTTTATAGAAAAAAGTGGTGGTATTCTAATCGTTAAAAAAATAGTCAATTTAATCTTTTAATTATACCAGTAACCACACATTTGGTCTTTGAGTTGTCAATATTGTGGCGGGATTATTTCTTAAGGTGACAAAAATTTTAATTTTGACGACTAAATGCTTTTAAAACTCAAAATTATCAAAGTTTTTTTTGGGTGTAAATTTGAAGCGTCATCACTAATAAAATCATATTTGCATCTTAGAGTGCACAAATTACTGATACTTATTAAAAAAAAAAAATGTTGCAATACTTACAAAAATATATTTTAAAAGTTAACATTTTGAATATATAACAACTAATTCTGTCACAATCTTAAACAATTCGGAGCCAAATGTGACGACACATAATTAAAAGACTGAATTAACTATTCGCTCATAACTAAAAGACGAAAACTATCATTTTCCTTTTTGACATATCAAGAACACATCCAACAATCATCTATCATGTTATAAATTGAAGATAGAGAAAGGGCAAACAAGGGGGATAGAGATAAACAAGTGCTGTGAGATCTTGAGCCTCATAGCTGTGGACCATGAAAGCCCACAAGGGAGAGAAGTCTAAAACGTTTTCTTGTTTTAATTTTGGCCACAAAACATTGGGCCAATTGGTCCTAACTATAATCGACGACATTTGTTGTCTGTCGGCTGCCCCATCGAACTTTCACCCACTACCTTAGCTTCTCCAACCCCATGCATGCTTTCCTGTTGTCTTCATCATATCTTGGTTAGATTAATTAGAGTAGGGATCCAAAGACACTCTAACTTATGATCACTTGCTTAATTAATAAGAGTCTAAAGTTGTATTGAGTTTTATTTGGTTACAAATTAAAGAATGTGTACCTTGTTGTCGAGGCCGGGAAGATAGAGGCAACTGTTCCCCAAACTAGCTTTTAAGAGACTTATTTACTGCTATTTAGGACAATCCTCAGCCGAGTTGGTCAGACAGTTAATTTAGTAACAACCACAAGGTTTTAAGTTAGGGAGTTGGTTGTATGTCTTTGGTTTGAGTCGGTTAGTTGTGGATAACTTAAAATGATTTACCACTGTGCGGTCCTTTACCGGCTTTACAAAGCAGGTTTCACCGAAAGCGGACATAACGGCTGTGTATTTTTCCGTAAATTAAGAGATTTAGTGATGGTTAAATAAATCTTCAAACCTTTTAGAAAAAATGTAATTGCGTCCAAAATGTACTCTTAATATGGAGTAATGGTGTACTATGTTAAAGAGTTAATTAACTCTGTAAGTGTGACTCGAATTGAATTCATATTAGTGTCATAGTGGTCAAAATACCCGATTCCATATGCAGAACTCTTAATTTAGAATTGTATTGCATTCAAAAGAGTAATAATAAACAAAAAAAAAAAAAAGTTATTTAACTCCATAGGAGAGGTAAACCGCATCAAGAAGACCATGTGCGAAGAGTTCAATTGAGAGATGTTAGTAAGAGTTAAACATGTGACTTTTTGATACGAAAATTATGTTCCACCTATTCAGTTGTCCCTTTCATGGCATAATTAAATGTATTTGATTAGTGAGATACTAGTTAGTAATATTGTACTCAACATAGTAAGGAAAAAAAACACAGCCATATATATATATATATATATATATATATATATATATATATATATATATATATATATATCTTATATTTCTAGCTATGAGCTAGGGACAAGATCCAAGTAATAACATGTTGTGTCTGTTTCTTTTACTATACACCACCCATCTAAAGTCATATCTCTTGGACATGGTTTTCTCACACGTACACATTTTCTACCCATTTTTACTTAAGATTTTGAGCTCTTTCCACATTAATGGGACTATCTCCCTTAATTAACTTGCAGATAATTTGGTTATATATGTGACACTACTACTCATATATACATGCATGATCATGTTTGAATTGGGAAACCTAAGAGAAATTCCATTTCAAGGTTTTGTTTTTAAAAAGCTAACATATATTCTTTAATATAATGCTTGTATTAACGAGAAATATAGATTCTATAGGATAAGTCAATGTGTGACCCCTTATTTTAATCATTGTAGCCATTACAGAGTTGGTGCAGAGAGATTTACGACGGTGTCAACTGGTTCATATCAATCGGGAAGTTAATTTTTGCGCCAATTGGATGACTTCATTTGTCAAGATCTAGAATTTGATTTTAATGAATTTTAAAATGTTAGTTTACCTTTGAGATGTTTTTAAAAACATATAGAGTATTTAATTGGCCAATACATTGTTGGATGGTCATGCAGTCTCACTTTTTATGTAATCCGTAAATGTTAGTTTACCTCTGAGATGTTTTTAAAAACTGACACTTCCCACAGAGTTCTAGGGTACTTGGTTGTCATATCTTACTCAAAACCAATTAGTGATAAGTAGATGGACATTAACCATACCACATCTCTCCATGGTAAGCCACAGCGTCACGTCTCGAATCGAGTTGGGGCTGAACTCGGCCAACCCAGCCGACACCCCACTTATAAGTCATGTCACAACAAACTCATAATAATATGGGAAGTGTCATAGACCTAGCTAATTAAGATAGAATCTACTAACTTTAAGTGAGATTTAAGAAGACATGATTTTACTTTTGAAGATAAGATTTATATGTGATACCCATTAGAAGGACATTGCTAATAGACTAAAAAGTCCAAACGTGGCAACACAACCAACACACAAAGTGCTTCTTCACCATCTCAACTCTACAAATAGGTATCTTTGAAAGTGGATTATTACTTCAATTCTTTTATATGTAGCATTGTCTTAATGCAAAGGCCTAAGGTACAGCTCACAAAGGCAACATGGTCTCCAAATTACTCAATGCTTCAATCACTTGATAGCAATGAATTGAAATTGAGAAACCCTATCCTTATCTTTTCACAAAATAAAGTGCATTTTGTTTGTAGCTTGTCTGTTTCTTCCATGGGCATTGCACTTGGAGAGGATGAACAAGAGATAGACAAATGCATTTGTGTTGTGTATGTATATATTCTGGTCTTGTTCTTTAGATTAACAACAGAAGAGACACTACTGGAAATTCTGAAATTTCCGACCACCTGAAAGTTATCTTAAATCAAGTCAAAAATCTTGTTCCGACCACTTTTGGTATCCGGAAAAACCCTTGTTGCTATTTCCGACCACTTTTTGCTTTCAACTTGATTTAAAATTACTTTCAAGTGGTCGGAAATTCAATAATTTTCAGTAGTGAGACATCATGAAATGAACTACCACCTTTTTAATTTCTCCCGCATGCAACCACTACTCGAGGGCGGGTGTGTAATGAGGTTCCTCTATAATATAATGGTCTGCAAATCACACAGGAGAAGTAGTAAACAACACTAAGAAGACTCCTGCGATGCGCTTGATTACTAAGAGCTAGGCTGTTGGCAAGAGTCGAACTTGTGATGTTTAGGTACGAGAATATGCTCTACCTACTTGGCCACCCCTTGTGAATATATATATATATATATATATATATATATATATATATATATATAGTACATGTACTCTTTTGAACTTATCTAAATGGGGTGACTCATCATTAATTCATGATCAATGTCCTAAATTTTTGAGTTTCAATTATATTTTATAAAGCTTGGTTTAAATGGACTTAGGATTCACATACAATTAACTAAATATTTACTTGATAAGTACTTGGTGTATGCCAAGTAGTCTATGATATGATAGCATCATTATTACTCTCTATAAAAGAGGTTTGAATCTCATCACAATCAAAACTGACATAATGTCACATTATTTAAGTGCAGTTCGATAGTATGTGATATCTTTAAAAAGTTTCAAATTTTTTGTATATCATATAGGGAAAAAGGGTCAAATAGGCTATCGAACTTTAGCTTAAAAGTCAATTAGGCCCCTAAACTTTTTAAAGGTGCAATTACATCCATCAACAATTAATTTAAGTGCAATGAAGCCCAAAAACAAATTAATGACCTGCTATCACATGTCATTAGGGTTCAGGCCACCTTCCGGCGAATTTTCCGTCAAAAAAAAAAAGTGACCGGCGAAATTTTCGAGAAAAGAAGTGACCAGCGAAATTTTCGCCAAATATGGGTCGGTTGCTGGTCACATTTTTTTTTGTCAAAAAATTCGCCGGAAGGTGGCCTGAACCCTAATGACCTGTGATAGCAGGTCATTAACTTGTTTTTGGGCTTCATTGCACCTAAATGAATTGTTGATAGGTGTAATTGCACATTTAAAAAAGTTTAAGGGCCTAATTAACTTTTAAGCTAAAGTTCGAGGGCCTATTTGACCCTTTTCCCTATCATATATAATTTTTAACTAAACGATCGTGATCTAAATTATCTAGCTTTTTAAAATCAGAATATTCGGACAAAATAATATTTAATTGTCATGCTCCTATCCCTAGTCATTTCTAGCTGCTCAAGACAACTCATGTTTCGTGCTACATACATGAATGCATTTAAAGTGGAATGGAAAACAAAAAACACACACACACACACAAAAATGAAAATGTTGAGTGTGTTACAAGGATTGGATTAAGATTCCATTCAAAAGGCAATCTCCATCACCTGAATGGATTAATATTCTTGCTAATATAATGTAGGTTATTAAAAACAAATTCTAGAATTTGGAAAAGAGAATTTTAAGTTTTAAGGAAGATGTTCAGTCATCAGTCTAGCACATAGCCATGAACATCTTTTTGTGTCCCCTAAAGACAGCACAAATCAAAGTTTAAGATTAAATAATAAAGTCTTATCACTGGTCTGATTCCACAGGTCAATTCGTGCAACCATATGAAAAATTAGGAAGTGAAGCACACACTTTACAACTATGCATTTATTATGAAGAAATTATTAATAGTAAATAGCGACAGTATTAGCATCTTTTTTTAATGGACACGTTGAGATATACACTAAAAGTGGATTCTTGCCCCGTGGCCAATGGGGTAAAACATGATTCTTGTATTTGATGTCACAGATTTGATTCTTGCCAACAATTTTTTGATCAATCTCATTGCACGAGATAGTTCAGTTTGCCTCTCATGTGTGATTTGTAGAATTACAAGTTATTACACAAGAATGTGATTTACCTAGTGCACACCAAGATATAGTGGTTATGATTTCTTGATGTAACGAAAATGTATAGTCTTTCTTTTTAATAAACCACATTGTAATGAAAAAAAATATTCAAATTTTTTAAATATATTTTACATATCAAGATCAAACGCTTACCATTACTAAAAGTTATAACAAGTTGTGATTTGAGAGAACAATTTTATTTCGTTATACTTGTATAACAGTGAGTCCCATGCTACCTATGAATTTTCGTGTTTTGTCTATGAAAATCCATTGATAAATTAAATATCTACTTAATTTTTCTATTGATAAATTTTATTTTGTGTAGTGGGCCCTCTAGACACTCGCCCAAAAAGTGTGGACACATCTATCCCAGTAAAAAGTGTAGACAGGTCCACACCCTTTATCTTGAGAAATCAAATGTTAGGATCTAATTACCATTACTAAATTTTAAAGTTTGCAATAACTATAAAATGAACTCTGCTCTTAAAAGTTTTAATAATTATAAAATTGACCCGTGTTTTTTTTATTAAAACCATTAACCATTAATGAACCCTGATGGCCGGTTGAGATCAATCTTCACTTTTTTGTGGAAGAACCATGTTCTCATTTGATCTAGTCCTTATCTGTTCCTTGGCTTTGGAAATATAATGGAGCAATCTTAAATCTCTATGCCAACTGTCTCACCCAAAAGAGGTACCTACAATCCAGCGAGTGGATTAGTCACTATGTCCGATGGTGAAAACCTTGAGTATACCAAAAAAAAAAAAAAAAAACTACAAATGAAAAATTGATTACTTGCCTATTAGTGGGTCGTGTATATCTTTCTACATTTTATGTTCATATCGTGATCATCTCAACTTGTTAATGAACATGTTTGCATAAATGGTTAAGTCTACTAGAGAGAGAAGTCAGCACACGGCAGCCCAACAGCACTAAAAGACTTGTTCTGTCATTCTCACGTACAAGTCCTATTTTGGGCTTCCACTATAGTAGAATGAGCTTATTGGGCACCTATGACAAGTACTGCTGTTTTGCAGGGTTGTTGACCCTTCATCTTCAAAGGATGACAAGTAATATATAGTTGGGTATTTATATTATTCTTACCCACAAAAGGCATTATTTTCTCACCCCTAAGACCCCAACATTTCAACTCGGCAGAATAGTAGAATGATAAATTATAGTGATTCAATAACCACATAGGTAGAGGACTAATGTTTGGTGCCTACAATGAGCCACTATATTGGATAAACTTCTACACTATGATTGTTCGGGTTCGTTCTTAAGTTTTTGCCTACAATCTACTACCCAAGAATCACCAAGGCCACCTCCTATGTTTTTTTTTCTATTATTCTCTTCATACAAGGTATGAAATTAAAATTCTACAATTACCTAATCATACAAATGAAAATTAAAAGAAGATATGTCGTGACATTTTTAAATCATAAATAACTATAATTCTATTTATAAAAATGACGCCGCTCCTTATTTATTTATAGTAGTACATATCGTGCTTTTTATTGTAATAGCAAAATTTTTCAAAAATCATACAATAAATTGATAGGGAATATAATAACCTCGTTGTACGTATTTTTGCTCGGTTATCGTCTCAATCGACCTTATTAATTTATCATTAATTTTTTAACACATTTAGGAGTAAGCCCGTGAGTTCCTGACCACGTATAGTATGTGGTCGAGAACCTCATTGATTAATCATAAAGCTTGATTGTAGGTCGACATGCTATTCCCGAGCCAAATTGGTTGATGTGATTAACATAATGAATCAATAACGCCTAACCTAACCATCCAGAAATAAGTTATATCAAATACCCATGACTTGTAAGCTTTATTTAGACAAGTGTTAAGTATAGAGCCACCTCTTGCTGAGGAACTTCCCGATCATAACTTAACTTATCATATATATCATATCAAAATGATAGATTTATTAAGAGATGAGGGTAATGAATGTAACTATGATATATAATAGATAGATACGCAAGTAAGTGACGATGAGATTAAAAGATGATTAATTGTATAGCATCCAAAGTTTTTAGCATGGAGGAGTGTTGTCATATATATATTGATTCTAGCTAACATCATTCTCACACTCACTAATTCCTATTATCTTCTTAGATAAGGAGAATTTGGATATTGGATAACACGTCTTGGATAAGAGCTTTGCGGAAAGCTCCTACATATACAAAGAAAAAAGGATTTAGATCCTCATATTCTTGCTAGTCTTTGATTAAGATAAAAGGATTATCTCTTAGAGAATGACTCAAATTTGATAAATGAAATGATTGGTGTAGTTAATTCTTTTCTAAAAAAATTGCCCATCAAGTGGGCAAATTATGTTGTGCATCCGTATGCACCATGCATGGTGCATACGGATGCAAAAACGACGTCGTTTTATTAAAAACGCGCGTCTCCCCTTAAAAAAAAAAATTCAGGTTCGACTCCCAGCAACAACATATGAACTAAAATTCCAGAATTGATGAACTATAATTCCAGAATCGATGAACTATAATTCCAAAATCTATGAACTAAAATTCCAGAATCTAATCTATGAACTAAAAATTCCAGAATGAATGAACTAAAATTCCATAATCTATGAACTAAAATTTCAAAATCGATGAACTACAATTCCATAATCGATGAACTATAATTCCATAATCTATAAACTAAAATTCCATAATCTATGAACTAAAATTCCATAATGAATGAACAACATAATGTTGTTGCTGAGAATCGAACCTGAATTTTTTTTTAAGGGGAGACGCACGTTTTTAATAAAACGACGTCGTTTTTGCATATGTATGCACCATGCATGGTGCATACGGATGCACAACAAATACTCCATCAAGTGGGAGGAGATACTTCAAAATAAAAAGTTTAGCCTCTAACCAACCCTAGCCTTAGATAAATACCCCACAAACATATAGTTCATCACTTTATCTTCATTAAACTTACTTTCTCAAACTATACGTTTTGAAAGATTCAACTTGTTCCCTTTTTACGCATCAGCTTTACTTGCTTCTTACTTATGACGCCCATCCACATTAACCTAAACAAGGATTGAATTCGTAACTTGCAATACATCTTTAACGAGGATTGAATTCGTAACTTGCACGTATGAGAATCATGTTTCACCTATTTCAAAGCTATAATTTTTATATAATGTAGAAAATTTACAGTCACTATCCAAAAGTATACACTAGGTAATTATTCTTGCCTTGTGACTCTAACATACAAAAGATCATAAGAAAATAAACTAATCTAAATTTTCAATAATTGACTCTAAACTTTGTGATTATTAAACCAATCCAGTTATTTTACCCACTTATTATTGTTATTTATAAAACTACTCCGTAGTAGACATTAGAGAATTAATATTTAAAGGGAAAAAAAAAAAAAAAACTACATTTTACCTAATAATTAATGAATGTTAACAAGGGAAGCATTGATACTGCACCCAAGACATGAGATGCTGTCGTTATCGATTCCAGACTTCAAGTACGCTAACGTGTCGACATATGGTTGGATATTTCTTCGTATTTATACAACCAATTTATTATTATTACTGTTTCGTTGTTGCAGTGTCAATATAATTGTGGTAGTGCTACATACCTATATACTCTTTGATTTCGAAAGAAAATATTATTTATATCAAATTCATATTAAATATTTATAGTTTTGTTAAAGCATTTTTATAGTTTTTTTTTTTTCATTAGAGAGGTATTATAAATTAATCGATTTTATTATTACTTTTTAAAAAAAGTAAATTACATTATTAAATAATAAAAGACTTAATAAGAAAAATGGAGTGTAAATTATTGTCTATTCAAAAGTACAAATACATGCAAAAGAAATAAAGGTTTTCGATTTCGTAGCCACTAAGAATACGTAATTAGATATTTGTATCAAATTTAAATAATAAGTTAGAGTGTTAGACCCCAAGAAAATATAATAGCATGACACTAGATGATGATGATGGTTGTTGTAGTTAATATTAATATTAATAATATTATTTATATTTTTATTAGGAGTTAACCAAAATTAACTTGGTTAATTATAATTCAATCGGTGATCAAATTACATCAGTTCAAATTAAAAATTAAATTTTCTTTAAAAAAAAATAGGTATGATTAATCATTAACTATTTGGGAGATTCACAGTCATAGCGCTTGACCACAAGATTTTTTGGTTAATCATTATCATTATAAAATAAAATTGAGAATATAACTTTATAATGTTCACTATGCATGGTGTCACATACTTACATTGTATCAATCATTATCTCATACAATATAATCAATTGTTTTTTGGTACCATAACACTTAATATCTGATATCATACTAAATTTGGATTGCTTTGGAGCGAAGTCACTGCTGTGTTGAATATAATCCATTATTTGATCGACACAAACTTTTCACCCGATATATGAGCTCACTTTATATAGATATATTATAATTCAAAGAAAAAATGTTAATGACCTGAAAGAGGTGATCATAATTGTGGAACATATTTATCATATTACAAAGTCACGAATTTGATTCTTTCTAATATTTTATTGGTCAAACCTGTCACATACAACCTTTTTAATGTACTTTACCTTACTTATATGATTACAAATTAATTAAACTCGTGACCTTTTCAATAAGATTTACATAATAAAGATAACTAATCATCAATTATCACATCAGCGAATAAAAGAGAAAATATAAATAAGAAATACATGTCGTATAACTTTTTTTTTTTTTGAATGCACATGTCGTATAACTTAATTTAAAATATCTACATCGGTAGTTAACCCAAATAATTATTTTTCCACAATTTTGAGGTCCTTCGGAACTGTCGCTGACAGACCCTCTGATGATGTTTCTCACGGTTTCCATATATTGGGAATTCGAATATTGATTGATTGGACAGCTGGTTTCTAAAAGTTTGTAATTTCTCAATGTACATAAGGGCTTAATGGTCTCAATGTCCAACATAAATTGTTCCATGGACATAGTGGCATGCCTTGCCCCTTCTTTGCTCGACACGTCATTTCACCAAGTTTAATGTAGGGTTTGACTTGACACCATGGTCAAGCACTCAAGCAACATGTAATTGTGAGTTACACTATAGTGCACAATAAATTGTAATTAGGTCATCAAATTGAAAAAAATATATATAATTGAGTCCCTGAACAATACAAACTCATATATTTTAGAGACCTAATTGTAATTTTTTTTTTTTTAGTTTAATAACCTAATTGCAGTTTGGTGTTCAGTTGAGTGACCTATTTGACCCTTATTCTAATAACTTATAGGTAATATAAGTTTTTATCGCACTGATCGGTATTGTTTGTATAACGAGTTCAATCAAGAAAGTTAATAAGAATAAACGGAGCATATACGTTTGCTCTCAATTGTACATACTCGTTTGACGAGACCTGGAACTCGACCTTGTTGAAACAAGTGAGTAAAGCATCTCTTCAGTCATCCTATCAATTCAAGTCACCTCAGATAAGGTAGAAGGCGTGACCGACTTGACTGATCAGTAGATGAGCACCACGTATTCTTATTGGCGGAATTTTAGCATGTGCTTCTAGTTCAATGCTATAAAAGCCAGGAGACTACAAGAATGCATCTCATCTGCATGTCATGCTCGACCCGCTCAAATCTTATTAACATTAGTAATAACAATATGCGATGTTAGCTAGTATAGTAGTACACAATACATGGTTATATCTGATACTATTAACACCATAAGAAAATTTATAAGTAATAATCTTAGGATTTATTAAAAATTAAAATTTTAAGTAACTACTACGAAAGAAACTGCTATGTAATCACATATATAGTTTCTTCTTTGCTTTCATTGAGTAAATGCATGCATTTCTCATCTAATGCAACATTATATTTTTTTTATAGTTTATAAATGTACTTCAAACTAGAAGACCCAGATCGAGTTGGCTCACTTGGCTGATAGAGTGATAGTTATATTTGTTAATTAAATAACACATAAGTTATAATATTCAGACCGTATTAATAGCACCAATGAGTCAGTTTTGTACTCTCCCATATATAACTAATGATTATATTTGGTTGCAAGCTTAGTTTTCTATTTTAATTGTTTAGGTAGGATTTGTCAAAAATAAAGTAAATATTCCATTAAAATGGATGGAAATAAAGTTATACAGAAGACTAACAAAAATGGAATGTTGATTTCAGCTGCACTTCAAATGTATATTATTTGTGTTTGCCTTCATGATTTCATTTTGAAATAACCGTTTGACTTAATAGTAAAAAGAATACCCTAAACTCCTAAAGTGTGAGTGTGTGACCTAGCCGGCAAAAACCCACAATGAGATAAACCAGTTTAGGTTACTCATAGTTGATCAGTTCAAATTGGGATGACCATATACAAATTTTATTGGAAGTCAAATTTGAAACGTTATTGTGATTACTGAGAAAATTATCTGACCAATTTTGCTGTAGTTTTATCGAATTCGACTACTCTTATAAAAATGTTTTAATCATTTAATTCGTATTAAAGGTTGCTACAATTGTTTTGTATTAGTTTGGTGGTGATACATGAACGTAAGTGTCTTAATTAATGTATACAGTATATATATTTACTTCATCAACTATACACAAATAAATAAATTAATTAATAATATAGGGGTATTTTACTTGTAAACATACACATGAATATGGTTACAACAATATATAATTTGTTGGCTTACAATATTTTTGGTGAAGCTTGAACTATACCTAGTTTAAAAATAAACCCTAAATCCTACACAATTCAAAGATTACACTAGTTAAAATCGAAATTCATTCCACTTTTTTTTTTTTTTTTTTGAAAATGTAAACTAAATCAAGGTTAAGAACTAATTAAAAGTAAAAATAATATCATATGAGAAAAAAATCGAATAAACTCTAGTTGACTAGCTTAAAAGTGGAAAGGGGAGAATTACCCAAAAAATAGGGAATATTTTCAGAAAAATCATGAAAATATTTTCTCAAGAAAACAGAAACCATAAGTAGAAAAGACTAAATATCAAAAAAAAAAAATTTTAAAAAAAATCCTTTTTTTTTTTTAAAAAAAATTTGAAAGATATTTTTGGCATCTGGCTATCTTCTTAGCCAGGAAAAGCATTTTTATACAAACCAAGACATACTTACAAAAAGCACCCTCACGGGGTTGCCATATATACACCCTCTCCACTTAGCTACAATATTTACCATTCTATACATACATATCTGTCCACAAGAAATTATATTAAAAATGCACATATATACTATATAGTGCATATATTACATATATATATATATATATATATATATATATATATATATATATATATATATATATATATATATATATATATATATATATATATATATATATACACCTGGAAACCTAAGAGCCTAAGAACAGCTGCCATCCTTGAAGAACAAAAAAAGAGATGAAATAGAGGGAGAGAGAAGAGGCTAAATATATAACAAAATACTTTCCTCCAATAGGCTTTTAAGGCAAAAAAGATCCAATCTTGGTAAGAGTTTGTTGATGGGTAGATACTATTTTTTAAGTAATCTTATCATTTCCTGAAAATAAATTTTTTCTTTTTCATTTCTTTTCATTCATATACATGTACTGCTATACATATACATATATATAGAGAAAAAAAAATGGGGAGAGGAAAGGTGGAATTGAAGAGGATAGAGAACAAGATAAACAGGCAGGTGACCTTTGCAAAGAGAAGAAATGGATTGCTCAAAAAGGCTTATGAGCTTTCTATCCTTTGTGATGCTGAGGTTGCTCTTATCATCTTCTCCAATAGAGGAAAGCTCTATGAATTCTGCAGTAGCTCAAGGTACTTAATTTTATATTTAGATCTTGAATTTTCCCTTTTTTTGGTGTTTTTTTATTATTTATTTTTGTGGTTTCATATTAGATTAGATTAATTAATTAATTATGTATAAAGTAAAGATTTTGATCCCCCCAAAAAAAATTAAAAAATTGAAGTTATAGGTAGCTTTCTACACATCACTATTTTGGTGAAAAATAGATATAAAAATCACATTTTTAACTATGCTGAAATTTGATGCATAGATCTTGAAAGAGATATCTGACTTTTATTTTTGTTTTATTTTTCGTTTGAATAAGTTGGGTATATAATAAAGTGTTTGTGATCAAAAGGTTTAGAAGGAATTGACAATTGATGGGATTAAAAGGGATTAGTGCCCTCTAAATTCTTATTTGTTAATTCTAATTTTCCAATAAGATGGATGGATCGGAAAATTAAATGTGTTTTTTAATCATTTTGATTTGGGAAAAAGAGTGAATCTTTTTTTTTTTTCTTTTCTGGAAATACCATTCAATTCCCTCTGATGGTAATGGAGTATTTGCTACTTGAATTCTAGTTCTTGTTCAAATTTTGATTTGTCTAATAGATATAAATATAATATAAAATGAACTGACCCGAAATCTAATCTCGTCGTAGCAGCAGAGTAAACAGTGTATGCTATATCTCATCAATAGAAATATTATATAAGCATAGTATATGATAAGCCAACCGCCGTCATTCGATTTGACCAAAACTCAAGCCTAATTAATTAAACTTGCTCCATATAATTAACGTCTTAATATATATAGAGAAAAAATCTTACATGGTGATCTGTTTCTTTTGCTCAATTCATGTATATATTGACATTTTTTGAGCTTGACAGCATGCTAAAAAAGAAGAGCCTTGAATTGCTTTCTTGGTCTTGAATTCTTGATAGATAAAGCTTAACAAAATAAATAAATAAATAAATAATTGGGGTGTTGTCTGTCTTAGAATAATGCAATTGAGGTTTGATGGTCATAGGATCATAATTCTTGGATGTTTCACTTTATGTCAAGTGATAATTTGTTTCTTTGTTTGTTGGTCAAATATTCAGATATTCATATGTGTTCATATACAGCAACCAATCAAGGATTTGTTGACTAATATCAAGACATATATGATTCTAATGATTATGTATGGGTGATTAAGAAAAAAAAAATTCAAGAAAATGAAGTCATAATG
Organism: Ipomoea nil; assembly: GCF_001879475.1. Lineage (NCBI taxonomy): Eukaryota > Viridiplantae > Streptophyta > Magnoliopsida > Solanales > Convolvulaceae > Ipomoea > Ipomoea nil. The sequence continues at coordinate 7,625,680 of NW_017617116.1, forward strand.
TGCGGCACATGCAAATCTTTGAACACTACTGTATGTTGACTGAGGCTGAAAAGTGTGAGTGTTGTGGAATTGTCTTTTGTTGCAGTATCTCTAAGACCCTAGAGAGGTACCATAAATGCAGTTATGGTGCACTTGAAGCCAACCAAACATCCAAGGATTCACAGGTAATATAATTGAGGAAATATAATAAACTACTTTCCCAATTCCCAATGATCAAGTGGTTTTTAATTTCTTGTTCTTCCCAAACTTCACACCTGTGTGTTGTGGCCAACTGAGCTGTTCATGCGAGCTGATCTTTAATTTCTTTCTTTCTTGGGTTAATGTGGAGTTCGAGCGTCAGCGCAACATAATCGGTTGGGGCTTGTACTCATATTAGATTCCGAGCTGAGCATGGGCTCTCAGCACTGAGAGTGCCCGGCTTGTAGGATCGAGTTCAGTATCTTGTCGTTGAAACATTATGCTGACAGCTATACAAGTATAAGGAAATAGATTTCACTATGTTCTAGCTAGCTATAGCTTTTAGTGTAGTGGTAAGCGATTGATCCTAACAATTTGTATCAGAGCATGTCACAAGATCATTAGGTGTCACTGAGCCTCTGAGTGCAGGCCCCTTTTGGTGATGGACTAGCGCATTTATCATACTAAGTAGTTTATAACTAGGAGGAAATGGTTCTTGGAGAGCCAAGTCGAATATCCTGTCATTGAATGACGTGGGGGCTCATACCGATGATGGGCTGTCGCATTCATCATACTAAGTAGTTTTATTTATAATTATACAATTATAAAAATACACGGTAAATCTTTTGTTTTTTTTATTAATGCACCAAAAAAAAAAAGATGCATTTCTAATTAGTTACGTTGTTGTTTGTTGATCAGAGCAATTACCAGGAGTATTTGAAGCTAAAAGCTGGAGTTGAAGTCCTACAACAATCCCAAAGGTTTATTATATTAGAGACCAAGAAGATATATATCTGACTGTCCAAATCCAATGTGTTTCATTTTCTGCACTAAAATTAAATTTTTAGTTTTCCAGACACTATTATGACAGTAGAAATTAAGGTAAATACTTTTTTTTTTCCTGTAAATATATTAATATAATTTACTTAGCTTTCCAGGCATCTGCTTGGAGAAGATTTGGTGCAACTGGGCATTAAGGATTTGGAGCAACTAGAAAACCAGGTGGATACATCATTGAAAAGTATAAGGTCAACAAGGGTGAGTATGTAGTCCCATGAATTATGTCCCATAATTACTAAAATAAACAAATGTTGAATAATACACGCTCCAAAAGGGTGGTCGAGTGGCTGAACCATGATTCTGGTAACTGAAAATTACGAACTTGATTTTTGTCAATACCTTTTAGTTGATTCTATATACTATCACGGTTTTGAGAATTTCTTGATCCTGTTTTGCAGACAAAACACATGATTGATCAATTATCAGAACTTCACCAAAAGGTAAGCATAAGAAACCGACATAACTAATAACCAATATAATTAATATAAAAATTTGTAACAGTGCAACCAGTTTTGTTGGTGTGAGTGACTGTGCACTCTCATCCCTTCAAAGAGGTCCGGAGTTCAAAACCCTCCCACCTTCCCTTGTATGACAAAATCAATCTGGCCAGCAGGGGCAACTGCATATATAAATTCTTGTGTACAAATAGATTTTTCCACTTAAAATGTAAAAGTGGGTTTTGAATGAACTTTGTGCTTTGTGCACTTTTACAGGAACAAAATCTTCTTGAAGTCAACAAAGCTTTAAGGATCAAGGTACTAAATCCTTACATAAAGCTACTTGCATCCTTTAAAAACAACATCACTGTCCATACTCCATATTGCTCAGCTTTTTTCTATATTATTTTGGCACTCCCACTTTTATGTAATTAAGAAAAAAAATACTAAATACAAAGAATTTATTCTAAGAATTATTAAGGTGTTGATCGACATGAGTATTGAATTATAATTGGTACAAATATATATAGACCTAACAAATTATACCTCGTATTGTTGGTATCAATAATAATTCATATTTGCCCTAACATTGTTATGGTTTCTATATCAATTTATCCAATTTTGGATCAAATAGGGTTAAAACAATTGCTACAATATAATCGACTAATTGACTAAGGAGTGCTTGTGTAGTAAATTACAAAACATAACCACATTGTCCCAAAGGGGGATGGCTGCGTGGGCAGATTGAAACATGATTTTTGTGTCTAAATATCTAAGAGCTTGAATTGATTCTTGCTAACGACACACTTTTCGTGCTAGAGTCTTCCTAGTGTGGTATAAAGTGGTCGATAATTTTTCCTGTATTCTTTAACATTATTATATCTTTTTGGTGGTGAATTATCAATTATGCCCTGTGGCAGCTGGGAGAAAGCAGTAATAATGATGCATTTCTAACACCATGGGAACCCCAAGGGCAAAACATGCAATATGGACAACATTCTTCTTCTCAGCAATGCCAAAACACAGCTCAAATTGGGTGTGTTTTAATTTGAAGTGTCCCTCTTTTTCTATGTTTTTTTTTTTTTTTTGGATAATTATTTCTCATTTGTTTTAAACCATTTTATGGTAGGTACAACCCAACATCGATGCAGGCAAATAATAATGTCGGAACCTCAACAATGAATGGAGCCGGAGTTCTTCCCGGATGGATGCTTTAATTTAACTCAAGGAGTATATACTGTTCTGATTCTACAACGTTGATTTCGATCTTATTGTCGAAAATAAAAATGAGTACAATAAATGAATAATATCGAATAATGATATTGATTCCTAAGACCATACTAAACTAAAATTCTAAACCCTTATTGTTTTTTGGAAGAAGTTATGTCTTTATCTAAGTGTATATATAGTGTGATTTCGAGGGAGACAATATATGTTAGGATCAAACATTTAGTAGCGAATACATAATCTTATATTTGTGTAAACATTAATTTAATGCATGTTTCAATAGTAGAATGTTGGGCTCGCCTTTCCAAGCCCTCACCAATGACATACTCCGATACTAATTGTCAGAATCAAGCAGTTACGGAGTTACCATTATGCATGTCAAATGCTATGACTAGTAGCGAATATACAACTTTATTTATTTATACTTGCGTCACAATTAGTGTCACGTTTCGATGCAAGATGTTGGACTCGGTTTTCTTTGCCTTTGCACAATAGTCACATATTGTAATTGTAATAATAGCAATAAATACTATTTTGTCCCACTTTATGTATATGATTTGAATATTAAAACTTGAGTCAAGCTATTTATAATTTTTAAAAATAATATTAAGTTTATTACTAGTGTATAAAATATATATATATATATATATATATATATATATATATATATATATATATATATATATATATATATATAATCTTATTTTAAAAATACTGTTAAACAGAAATTGATAAATTTAAAAATTATTTTTTATATAAAAAAAAATTGAAGGAAGAAAAGTTAGTTTAATTAATGAATAATAAATATTATATATGTAAAATGGGATACTTTAAACAATAAAGCATGTGGACAAAATTTATTACCACAAAGAGACAATACGAGGAAGTGTATTTGTATCGTCCATTTTTTGTTTCAACTTCTAGTTTGCAAACTATGCCATATTTGCTTCTTTTCCTATTTACACATGAATAAATGTTATTAAAAATAAAAAAAAAACTCCCCACCACCCAAAAAGAAGTGTACGCCATGGATAATGTTTGCTTATAAAGAGACACACATTATATTGCATGCCAATCCTCTTAGGGCAGGACGTTTGATTGGAATGAGGAAATTATGAGAGAAATGAATTGTAATTTCGTATAAAAATAATAAAGTAATAATTCAAATTTTATTATTGGGTAGGTAGGAATATAATTACTGACAATTGAAAAACAATAAGTGATATAAAGACTAAAATACCCTTTGTGTAATGATATAATAATAATAATAATAATAATCTACATCTACAAATCTAATAAGAGCGAATAATGTTAGGCCCTTAACTGGAACAAAAAAAATGTCGGTACTAATTGTTTCTTAAAATGAATGGTTCATATTATTTTGATTTTAGTATCTTTTAATGATTTGCCTTTTTTACCCTCTATTATATTATTTTCTTCCCTTAAATAACCCTAAATTCCGTTAGTTTAAACTTTAGTAACGGAATATTCCGTTAACTATTTATTATTATTAACATACTCTTAATTTATATAAGGTCTTAGGTTCGAACCTCATCCCAAGTATAGTTGGCATAATTGTTAAACATATATTATGAATATGTTAAAATGTATTAAAAAAATATAATATAAAATTTAAAATAAACTTTGATAAAATAATTAGCTCGACTAAATACATAACATTCAAAGTTGAGCATCAAAGATTATAAATCAGGAACTACTTTAAAATTATTATTTGATTTTCATGAATTTTTTATTTTAAAAAAAAAAATCAAATTTAGGTTAAGTTTTTTTTTTTTTTTTTTTTGGTTTAACTAATTTTCATCTGATTATTTAGAACAAAACATAATATTTAAATTATGCTTTTGCATTATTGAAATGATTTAGGCCATTATGGTATTAATATTTTTTACTATATCATTATATCAATATCTATTGTAACCATATATTTTGAATTATTTATTAGCATCCTCTATTGACAATATTTATTTACCTATGCATAAACATCTCCTATATAATATTACATTGATATACTTTGAAATACTTATTTAAAAATAATTATTGGGCATTATCCCATTCGCGCAAAGCGCGTAAAAAAAAACTAGTAATAATAATAAGGGTAAATTTGTTAGTACAATCTTTTTTTTTTCTTACATTTGCTGCTGAATTTCAATTCCGAGGTGGAGAGAGAGAGAGAGAGAAAAGTTTCAATTCCATGGTTGGAAGGATTTGTAATTCCCTCAAACCAAACAATAGAATTGTACATGCTAAAGAATTACAAGAGAAAAGAATTTCAATTTCTGTGTACCAAATAGGCCAATAGAGAAGAATGCGCTAAAGGGTTAAAGGAAGTGTTAGGATTAATTTCTTATTACAACAATACACCATCAAAAGTTATTGTTAGTAGCAAAAACATAACTTTATTTGTTTTACTTGGGTAGAAACTAGCCCTACTTATCATCGACAATGATGTTAGACTTAGCCCTATGTGCTTTTACCCAATAAGATGATCCACCAATTGCAACCCCGGTCATATTAATTTATATGAAGGTAAAAACTTAATTGTGAGAAAGTGTTCGCGAGAGCCGAGACAGGTTATATCAATATGAAAATGTAATATTTATAGGTGAAAAATATAATACAAATTAAGAAATTAAGAATAAAATGTTTATTACTTGTATGAAAAAGTGTAATACTTTTGAATAAAAATGTAATACTTACATTTTGATTTAAATGTATTATATTTTTCCTTAAACACTTGTCAAATGTAATAATATTACATTTTCATCAAAAGTATTACATTTCTCCTGATTAGTATTACATTTTTCAGTATAAGTATTACATTTTCATTATGACATGACTCAATCCGTCGATCTGTGAAATGGTTTCACACAAGTGTGACCCCTATATGAATCCATGTTTGAAATAGAACACTTTTTGTCCCATGTATCTACGCATCATACTAACATTCAGCTCCTACTAGGGATGACAATTTCAATCCGCCCCGTGAATGTCCACCCCGCATGGATCGGGTTTTTTTTGGATTGTAGTGGGTGGTGGGTCGGGTTGGATTCGGGTTCTATGTACAAAATTCGCCTAGAACCCCACCCGATCTACCATGTAGTTATTTATAAAAAATTTTATAACTTGATGTAAATTTTTACTATTTTTATATCTAAACTACTAAGTTTATCTTTAAAAATTAACAATTTAGTTATTATATTTAAATATTTCTATTATTTTATGTTTTATATAACTAATGAATTTTATTATTTTATTATGTGTAGTTAATTTAAATATTATTTTTTGGAAAAAAAATAATACGATTACAAGTGGTGGGTACCGTGGTGGGCACCCGCACCCGATGGGGGTGGGGTAGGTTTTGAAAAAGTCCACCCGATGTGCGTTGGGAGTAGGGGTGAGTGAAGAAAATATAATGTGGGTCGGGTGATGGATGTAGCCCTCCCCAACCTACACTCGACCCATTGTCATCCCTAACTCCTACCGAGAGTTAAATTTGAAAGTCCAACTTGATACCTTAACTTGGTTTGATTATCCCTTTTTATTTATAATATAATTGATACTCCGTATTAAATATTATTGTAAAGCTTTTCTTGGGATCACGAGACACCGTTAAACCCAAACATAGACGACCGTTAGTTTTTGCCTGGTGCACAAAACGCTAAACCAATAAGCAATTGACAGCACATACTTTAAACTCAACGTCGGCCTGTGTCCCAACAACATCTCTCCATTATCGATGTACGGATAATTGCGTACTGATCTATTGAAATAAATAATAATAATCGGACCAGTTTAGCTCACATGTTCGATATATGTATTTAGAAAAAAAATTAATGTTTGAAATTCAACAATAATAGTGTAAGAATTATATCTAAAATGAACAGATCCCTAATGCACACTGAGTTATCTTGATTTGAGAATAGAATTTAAACTTTAAATGGAGTAGTATTATAAATAAATTTGAGCTACTCAAGCTTTGTTTGAATATGGTTAATCTACTTTTTACACAGAATTATAAAAATAAGTATTATAAATAGCATGCTGGTGGCTTTGGCGTTGGAGGAATGCTAAATGTAAAAAAATTTCAAATCTCATGTGGTATCTAATAACACAATGCAATGCTTTATAGTATACGCTAATAGTATATGTTGTATTGTTCAATATAACAACCAATTTAATATTGCAAAAGAAAAATACATTTTAGAATGAATTTTCATGATTTATGTTTCATTTTATTGTTTTTTAAAAAACATTATCTATAATAAAGTTACTTAAATTTTATGCCGTGCATCGCACGGGACAAATACTAGTAATCATTAAAAACATAATATTACATATTGATTATGGTCAATTTATAATATATATATATATATATATAAAATCCTAATGTATCAATTGTTCTTGATGCCTATTGACTATTGCACTCTATACAAGTAAAAAATAAATAAGAAAGACATTAGGTTTGTATCAAATACTTTTGTGACATTGTTCCCATAATATCCAATATAAACACAAAGTCACCTAAAGTTTTTGGCTTATATATGCCATGTACAAGTGGTGCTAGTGTCAATACGCACGGTAGACTTTGACATATAAATATAAAAATATGAATATATTAGCTATTTCGTTATACTGCAACACATTTTGAGATTCTGGGTGCTGAATTTAGCTTTTTAAGCACACAATTTCTCCCTTCCCGCACTAACCAGTCTTAAATATAATGTTAGTGTTAGGGACTAGGTCTGGGTGCTAGACATGACAAGCCTTTTACCGACTTCCGCCCAACAATTTCCTCCTCCTAACAGGCTATCCCCAATCAATCTTAAATGTTATTTGTTGGCCTTTTAAGCGTTAAGCGCTTATCACTACGTTAAAAGTAAGCTATAGTTAGTTAATCACTAGAGAATAGGCAACTTTATTCCTTATATCGTTACACATTTTCAAAACGTTAAATGCCGAACTCAGCCTTTTAAACCTTTTACCGTCCCGGACCGAACAGTAAGAAAAAAAAAAAAAAAAATTGTTGATCCAAACATGGTGGGTATGGGAGCTGTGAATTAAATTGTTGTGTGAAACACCCGGCGGCGACAGTTGTAAGACATGACAGATCCAACCACATATATTCGAATCAGTTCCAATTAAAACCTGTGAGCTCCACACCCTCGGACTGATGCTAAGTTTCCCTCACCCAATCACCACTCGACAGCACATCCTTGTATATCATCTTCCTCTTCCATGTTGTCTCTGTGGTGTCACATCCTCTGTCGTCTCCCCCACTTCTGTTGCTAATCTATTCACTGCTTTTACAGACAACCCCTTTTCTTTCTTATCTTCAGCTATGATCATTTATCACTGTGAAAAAACCAGGTCAGAAATAGGGCAACCAACATACACCAGATTATATAATAGGGTGGTTCATTTCTTGGTTTGTATATATATGTTTTTTTGCGTAAAAATGAACAATGGCTATACTACTCTCATCTTTTATTTACGGACTACTACTGTCTATTTTTATAGGCTTGCTTTAAACGCATGATGCTACTATCCTGCATATATACTTAGCATAGCTTACTAATAGTCTTGTTTTTATGGTGATATTTTTACTTTTATTCATTAACTATTAATGGGTAAACTGTAATTTATGTCACTTCATAATATGTCAATTATCGATGTCACTCTTAAATTATTTGTACTGATGTAAATGTTGTTATTTAATTTTCAAAATGGTACATTCACGGCTGGAAATTATGGAATTTTCGACCACCTGAAAGTGATCTTAAATCAAGTTGAAAGCGAAAAGTAGTCGGAAATAGCAAAAAAGGTTTTTTCGGATACTAAAAGTGGTCGGAACAAGGCTTTCGACTTGATGTTTACTTTCAGGTGGTCGGAAATTTCATAATTTCCAGCAGTCATATATTGCCCTCCCGTAGTGTAAATGTTGCTACTCAATTTTTCTCCCATATGGTGCGGGAGAGACAATATATGTACCGTTTTAAAAATTGAAGGGCAACATTTACACTATTAACAATTCAGAAGTGACATTTATAATTGACATATTATGGAGGGACATAAATATTACAATTTTCCCACTATAAATTCAGTCTCTTTTGATTTGTATATTTGTTTAAATTGATTTACTTTTTTTTTTTTTTTTTGTGCATAATATATGTCATTCTTATCGTTGTGAGACAAATTCAGAATCATCTTACTGGCCCATGCCTGTGAAATTTTGTTTTTGGATCATCAATAGGGGGGGGGGGGGGGGGGGAGTGTCCGACACCAGTCTCACGGGTGTCTCTCAATTAGTCTCGTAGTAGGGATGTCCAAGTGATCATTGTGAAGGATCTCTATAACAGGTAGGGGATGACTTCATTAATATGGGACATACATGCACACAATAGTTGAATTAACCGTGACGTTTCAAATTATTATTTTTTAAATATGAGGATGTTTTTTTTAGAGAACAAATATGAGTATATTTTAGTTATTTTGAATTGAATTTAGTTGATTTTGGAAAGTCTATACACCAAAATATTTATGAATAGAGATTTTGGGGCCTAAAATGGAAATGCAACGTACTATAGTCCATGGATGATGGATGAACAGTATTTTTCTTTTTAATACCATGACATTACCTTGTACAATGTTATTATAAAGTATTGTTTTATTTACTTTTTTGAATACTTGTTTATATATAGCTAGGTAAAAAAATGAATAAACAAGTAGTTCTATTGCTACTATACTTTTCGAAATGATACAAATATAGATCCACCCATACTTCTTTTATTTGGAATTTTTTTCTCGATTTGACATTACTGACTGATACACCAAATTAATTACTTGATGTTTGAATATATCATAACAAATCTTAGATAATTTAAAATATTGGCTAATTGTTTGACTAAAATTGATGTTTGTATCCTTTGACCATGGCAGGGCCAGTTTAAACTTTAAAGCCTTTCAATTTTTACTTGTAATTATTTTATTACATACTTATTTTTATGATATTCCATTATTTGATTGATTAGTCAATTAGCAAAAACATTTACATGTAATCAATAAATATGAATAAATTTTATATTGTTTTCTTTTTCTCCTAAACGGTTGAATCTCTAACTCCTAGCGCTCATCATACTCCAGTCCGACAGAGTATTTGAGAGTATGTAAATCATGACTCAATGACTCAACAGACAGTGCCAATTTTCTATTGTTTTCAGCAAAAATAATGATATATCAGGATTAAATCATGTAAAATTATGAGAAAAATAACATTTTTTCTATTGAATCATCTAAAATGGAATTAAAACCCCATGTTGGCTCAAATTTGGTGGCTCAACTGCTCAAGTTTAACATTTTATCATCGAAATGTGCAATGACCACAAGTACTAGGAGAGGATTGTTGGACAAAAGAGAGTATTATACATTTTAATATTTAGTCAAATTGAATACCCAAAAAAAATAAATTAAAAATTCCCAAGTTCCGTACACTTCAATTGAATATAAAATTTGTTTGATGGATTTGTATTGTTTTAATTAAAATAATGAGTTTATAAATGTTGGACAGAGGCTCGAAGGGTTGATAAGTCTAGCAACATGGAGATAATTGCTACAAAAAATTTTCTTATTCGCTACTAATCATAATTTTTGTGTAATGACCTTGATATGACAATAAAGTAATAAACACACAAATTCTTCAAAACGAATACTATCATCAAATATAGTAATGAAGTCTAAAAATGCCAAGCAAATACATCTGCATAAACAATCTCTCATAGTATTTATCGTACAGCCTTTTCCGACAACCTAGCTACCTCTCTTCTTTTCTTAAATCAACTCAATCTTGATCACCTCAGGTACTCATCAGAAAATGGGAAACCAAGAAATGGGTTTTTTGTTAATTCCATGTAAATAAAAAAAAAAAGTAAAAATAAAAAAGTAAAACTTGTCTTTTCTTTTCTTTGTTTTTTAATTTATTAATTTGAATATTTTAATCCAACTTTACACCATGATTAGTACTAATAAATCCCAGGGTTTCTATTTTTAGGTTGTCTGGCTGAGGATTGTGGGCAGCTGCTGGGCTTGAGATAAGAGAGGAAAAGAAAAAAAATCCCATAAGGTAGAGAGAGAAAGAAGAGAGAGAGAGAGAGAGAGAGATGGGGAGAGGAAAGGTGGAACTGAAGAGGATAGAGAATAAGATAAACAGACAAGTTACGTTCTCAAAGAGGAGAGGTGGATTGGTGAAGAAAGCTCATGAAATCTCTGTGCTCTGTGATGCAGAAGTGGGCTTGATTGTCTTCTCCCATAAGGGAAAGCTTTTTGAATACTCAACTGATTCCTGGTAACCCATTACAACCTTAACTTGTATGTATATGTGCATAGATATATATCCATGATTTTTTTTTTTTTTAAATAGATTTTTAGGACTTTCCTTTCTTTCCCACAGCTAGGGTTTCCACTTTCATGACACATCTATCTGGGAAAACCTCTCTTTTCTCATTCCATGGCTTTCTTGTTTAATTGTCATTCATCATCATTTCCCTCTTTCTTTTATGTTTTCTTTCTTTCACAGCTGATTTCATATCTATGGTAGCTTAGGTTTAGGTTTAATTTGCTTGTAGAATTAAGTTTTTATATGTTTGAGGAGTATATATATATAGTGTTTGATTATATTGAGAAATATTCAGATTTTGATGAAGGATAAGGGTAAAGATTTCTGTGTTTCTTTAGCAACAATTAATGTTTTGTATTTCTTTACTACAATTAGTTAAGCTAATTAAGGTGGATCTAAAAGTTACTGTAACTTTACCCCTTTTGAAGAAAGTTTTTTTTTTTTTTTTTTTTTTTTTTTTTTGGAAACCATTGAAGAAAGTTTTCTTAGGTTCTTGTAATTTATCATAGTTAATTCATATATACATACATACATATATATACACACACACACATACATACATGCATTGTCTGTATGTATCTATGTATGTATTCCAAGCATATATGAAATGGTATATTTGGTTAGTGTTGGCCTGGTTAAATTTTTATTATTTTATTTGTGTTTAATTTATTTTGTGGAAAAGTAAAGCTATGATGATGGTGGTGGTGGTGGTGGTGACCGGACAGGTTGAGTAAATAAAAGCTTCATATATTGATGATTCAAAGGTTAATTAAAAGTTTGATGTATTGATGAAGAAGAGGTTAATGACCAAAGGGTATTATCTTGAAGTTGTTTGAATGTATTGATTAACATCTTGCTAAAGAATACTATTAGGTTTTGCAATGCAACTAGTTTCTAACATGTTATTAAGAGTAGCTTTTCGGGTTTTAGCTTGTGAAATAAAGAGTTAAATAATTGATCACTTATTCGGTGAATTGTTATACATTCATAGTGTTTTTAGCCTTGTGTCACTCTTGGTTATCATTAATTAGTAATCCATTTTCTTAACTTATGTCATTGAGATACTTAATTAGATAGCCAATATGAAACATTATTTGGTGATAATAAACCAAGTAGAACCTAGTAAGTGTTCTCCTAGGTTTTCAATTATGTTTAATATAATGTTCCATAGATTTCTAATCAGGTGAGAATCAACCTTAACTTGCGAATTGCGAACTTGTGAAGTATTGCACCGCAACGGTTATATGATTGCACTTCCACGGCTCCCAGACTTGCCTAAAAGACCTTGCAGTGCAATCGTATCCGATTGTGGTGCAATCACGTAGTAAGTGCGGTCCAATCCTTCACAAGTTCGCAGGTTAAGGTTGGTTCTCACCTGATTATGGAACTTGTTCCATATATATATGTATAAAGGGCAAAATACTTGGTTAATATATACAAGTATAGGCTTAATTATATGATGAATATTTGAAGTTGTTGGTTTAGATAACGATGTAGTCAATAATGGACAGTACACTTCTAAAGTTCAAAAATAAAGAGTATATACAAGCAATGTAGTAAAAGTAAATATTTTCTTGTATACAAACTGCCATTGATGCTGATTATAAGCTCCCTGTAATGGCAGCATGGAGAAGATTCTGGAGCGATATGAACGATATTCATACGCAGAGAGACGCTTGCTTGCTAATAACTCTGAATCATCGGTATGCAAGTAATATATATATATATATATATATATATATATATATATATATATATATATATATATATATATATATATATATATATATATATATATGATTTAACCAAACTTATTATTGCTGAAACATAAATGTTTCTTAGATTTCTTTGATGGGTTATTTGTGTGTGTACTAAACCCATTTTGCAGGAAAATTGGACGTTGGAATACGCTAAGCTGAAGGCCAAGGTTGAGCTTCTGAAAAGGAATCACAAGTAAGAACATGCTCCGAGGTTCTTGGAATTTGTTTAGTACTGTCCGAAATGACACCACTTTGGATAATGTCTTGCCCACATAAAGGCAAAATTTCTTCAATCCTAGGGCCCACATCACGGCCTGATAAGATAGTCGAAGAGTAAATCAAGATGAATCAGTGTTTTATTAAGCGGAAAGGATCAGTGTCTGGTGCTTACAAGGAGCGCCTTACATTGGGTGTAGCTCCAACATTGCGACTATTAAGGCTCGATCCTGTGTTTTTGCCAACATGCTTTGGATCGTGTCTGGTTGCTATTAATGTTTGATTCTTATGAACCCTGATTCTGCAGGCACTACATGGGAGAAGATCTTGACACATTGAGCTTGAAAGATCTGCAGAATTTGGAGCAGCAACTTGATTCTTCTCTTAAACTAATTCGATCCAGAAGAGTATGATATATATATATATGTTTTTTTACACTTCAATTCATGTTCTTTTTCTGCCATATACATTGCATGCCCTTACTCAATTCAAATGCACTGCAGAACCAATTGCTGTACGAATCGCTTTCTGAGCTTCAAAAAAAGGTACTTATGCCCATTACTTGAGTAAACATATTCTCAGTTTTCCTTTCTCCAGAACCTAGAATATAATAGTTAACCATCCACATTATAATGTGTGTTTTGTAACCGGAGAAAATGGTGATTGGGTTGATAGTTATGTCGTTTTCTTTGACAGGAAAGGGCGATTCGCGAGGAAAATAACATGCTAGCAAAGAAGGTGAGGTTGATATATATATGTTATTGTTATATGTCTTGTTTCTTGTTTGGTTTCAAAGGGAAATTGTTTAAGATTTTGATGATTTTTGCAACTTAATTTGTGTGTGGTTAGATCAAGGAGAAGGAGAAGAGTGCTGCAGCAGCAGCGGCAGCACAACCACAGGCACCATGGGAGCAGCAAAATCATCAAGTCCCTCCTGGCTCATCATCCTTCCTCTTTCAACAGCCATCTCTTCCAGGCTTAAACATTGGGTAAGCAACATATATACATACATTTCTTGTTTTGTCTCTCTAAATTCACAACATATATATGGAGCATGATTATATTAACCCTGAGCAAAAGTGTAGCCTCTGTGGTTCATGTTCAGTTGAGTTACCATGATTTACATCCTCCTAAATGCTCTGTCGGGTCGGAGTGTGGGGGGCCCTTGGGGGTTGGGGTTCAACGGGGTTCAACCTTTTGGAAGAATGATTATATTAACCCCTACTTTTGCCATTGTGGGATTTGTAACCGTGTTGTAAAGTCGTTGTCTTTGTCTCGTAAACTGTTGGGCGACGGCTCAGAGAGCTGAGTCCAACATTCTGCCATTCAAACGTCTGACTGCAAAATAAAATTGTGTTTTTGCTAATAGCTATAGTTTTTTGTGTAGTAGTAAGCGTTTGATTTTGACATATACCAATGAATTGCAACCAATGCGCTTGGTTTTACTATTTCACCTAAAAGACAATAATATTCTACCCTTGTGGTCTTTAGGCAAGTTTGTTGTAATGGGAAATTATCCTTAATTGGTAAAATATTGGTTAGGTTTTGCCCTTAGCTTGTGCATTTTTACAATATTGACCGGCTCACATTGTACAAAGTGGGTTTGTACCCAACTAACTCAACCTAATTGTGGTCCCCAACTTATCCTAGCTAACTGTGTGGTCCAGATAAGTTTGAACTTTAAATTACTATTCTTTAATTTTACTGACATTAATTACATTCTACCATTTTTCTCTCCCATGTAACTTTTGTATGACATTATTAACGCAAAAGTTTCACTTGATTTTAAAAGGGTATCAGTAATTAACACGATTATACGGTGACGGGTGTAGGGGGAGCTACCAAGGAGGAGAAGCAGCAGATGAAGCAAGGAGGAACAACAATGACCTAGACCTTAATCTTGATTCACTCTATCCTCCATGCCATCTTGGATGCTTTGCTTCATGAACCAATGAATCTATATATAAAATATATTATATATAGTACTAATTAAGTATGTTATTATTAATGATTTCATCTGCCCTCCGTGTTCTGGGTAACTACCCTATATATTCAAGTACTGTGCTGTAAGTGAAACTAAATAATTAAGACACAACAACTCTTCGGAGTTCCTGATGATGTTTGTGACATTTGAACCTTATGGTGTATATTATTAGTTTTGCCTTCTTAATTGATTGTTTAATGATATGTCGTGACTATTATTGATGTACTGTTATGCACTTATGCTATGGACTCCAATACGATGCCGTTTTGCTGTTAGTGGCACTGTTTTTCCTTCACCAATCAGATTTTTTTTTTTTTTTTGTCAAAAGAATTCAGCGACATTAAAAATTGTAAATATACGTACTATTACATAAATGTGTATATAGAGTTCTGCAGTTGTGAATATAAAGTTCAAGAATTATGAATATAGAGTTCAAAAATTATGAACATAGAATTTATACAATTATGAAGATATAGTTATGTAATTGTGAATATAGAGTTCAATAATTCTGAATATGAAGTTCAAAAATTATGAACATAGAGTTCAGTGATTATGAACATAGACTTCTAGAGTTCAAAAATTATGAACATATAGTTCTATAATTGTGAACATAGAGTTCAGTAATTATGAACATACACTTCTATATTTGTGAACAGAGAGTTTGGGAAGGAAACTGCCGAATCTGAAGAAAAACGCCGTTAACAGCGAAAGAAAGCAATTATTTTTTAATTGACACGGTGCTGTTTTCCACCAAAACGATGCTGTTTTGGAATCGTGTCCATTTTGCGGTTCCAGAGCATAATTTGCCATTATTGATGGAGCGTTATGTTGTGCAACCGTGTGCACCATGTAAGATGCACACGGAATTGATCCATAATTTTTATACTATAGATTCATAATTTCTATACTATAAATTTATAATTTCTATACTGTATAGTTATCAAATTATGAACATATAGTTCAATGATTTGTGAATACAGAGTTCAACAATTGGGAATATGAACAATGAAAATTATGAACATAGAGTTTTGTAATTGTGAATATAAAGTTCAATAATTATGAATCTATAGTATAAAAATTATGGATCTATAGTATATAAATTATAGATTCAATTTCGTATGCATCATACATGGTGCACACGGTTGCACAACATAATTTGCCATTATTGATTCTCTAGCTTAAGGATTCCGTTTTTTGGGCAACAAGGATTATTGGACCATGCTGTTTATTGGGCTTGACTCATTGGATTGAGTGATTGACCCCATGCCAGTATTATACCTTAAACAAGGGTCTACATTGTATTGTAGACTTTGATTTAAAAATTATGTATTTGCAGTCAGCGTGTTGTGTATATTTAGTTAATAAATTATGTATATGTAAATAAATTAATTTACGCGCACATAATCTTTTAACTGTATACACATAATCTGAGTGTTATTTCAAACATTATTGGCTCAAGTATAAACTTTCAAGTCCATTGTTTGGGTTTTGTAAGACTCTTGGGAGAGCGGTGGGATTGGAACTAGTAAATTCGATCTTATGATCTCAGAATTAAATTCAAAAGGTCGTTCTCCAACCTATTAAGTTAATTTTTTGGGTGGATTTTACTCTTAAACACAAATAATATTATTATGATAGCCTTCCATATTTAGTAATTAGAATGTTTAATTTATACAATCTTAACATAAACATAATATGATATAACTTTATCAATTTTACATATACCTATATATTTTATTCCTTGTCAACTCAACTAATAAAGTTTTCATCCTTTTTTTCTTTTAATTTGAGTCTTGAAAACAAAAGATTCCATGGCCGCTGATGATGCTAAAGTCTCCAAATCCAACAGCTGTTACCTTTATAATCTTAAGAATCAAGAATGGCCCAATGATGCCCCTTCATAAACATTCATGACACCCACGTTCAGCTACAGACCCACTCTCAACTAAAATTAACTAATTAGTGGCAAAGCCAACAAATCATTAATAAAAAATAAAAATAAAAATGTTACAATTAAGTTCTACTTCAAAGGGACTGATTTATTGGTCTTTTTTATTTGAACCAATAAGCTATGAATAACTTATACTGATTTACTGCCTTGTGGCCATTTGACTGCTAGAGTCACAAGGCGATAATACATCATTGATAGTTATGAGTTATGTCCTACTCACATTAAAAATTAGTAGGCCCCTCTATAATTGGTCATATATATACCATCATACTAGAAGCTCTTTTGCTTTGTTACCTTAATCATTTCTTCTTCTTATTTTTTTTCCTTCTCATAAACCATCATGATTATCCCCACTTTTTCCTCCCTATAAGAACACATTTTCTAAAGTTCCATTCACAATTCTAAGCTTTTGTGGTGCATTATTCTTGGATCCTTAGAAGTGTCATGGGTAGAATTGGTGCCACCATTGCAATTCCAAGCTTTTGCTTGAATAGAATTAGGCCTCATGTACAAATCCGGTTTTCACCAATCAAGAATCATGCAAAACATCATGGTACCACCAAGAATGAAGATGATGATGAAGAAGAGAGAAGGGTAGTTAAAGGGTGGGGTGGTGGTGGTGTTGATGAGGAGGAGGAAGAGAAGAAGAAGAATTCTGGAGACGCCACCGTCAAGTTTCCGGGCCGAAAAATCATGATTTTGGTTGATTCAAGCCTTGAAGCTAAGAATGCATTGCAATGGGCACTCACCCACACTGTTCAGAGCCAAGATGTTGTGGTCCTTCTTTATGTAACCAAACGGTCCAAACCTTCTTCCAAACAAGGTTTGATTTGCATATTCTTCCTTCAATTAATTTGCTTATATTTTATTTTTGAGGTATGATTTATTCCCTCAGATATTTAATTACGGTATAGATTTAGTCATTGGTGTCTTAACAAAGTTGCAAATTTGGTCCTTAGTTTTCGGGACATCATTTAAAATCTTAAAGATGTACCAAATACCCGATACTCAGTATCATAAGTTTCTAAGTTTGACTTTCAGTAAAAGTGACCTATTCATCACATTCTTAGTTTGAGCCAGTGATTTATCTGTTCTTTTGTTGACTAGAGTCATAAGGTGGGGTTTACCTAATGTACAAGCTCGAGTGATCCTTTGCTGATCAGGGTCACAAGACAGGGTTTACCTAATATATAGTGGTTGCGACTGCGAGTTTCCTTCTTCACCAAAAAAAAAAATACTAATTTTAATGGACTAAAAACACTAATTTTAATTTCACTTTTGGCATGCAGGTCAAGAGCATAGCAATGAAATAAGTCCAAGAATCTCTGAATTTCTTTCATCCATGAAAAATACTTGCAAACTAAAGAGACCAGAGGTGCGAAAATTTCATATATAAACATGTATTTCTTTGAATTCGATCAATTATATATTAAAAAAAAATTAATCTAGTTTGTGGGTGGTTTAATTTGATTGATAGGTAGAAGTTGAGGTAGCAATAGCAGAAGGAAAGGAAAAAGGTCCGGCGATAGTGGAGGAGGCAAGGAGGCAAGGGGTGGCGCTGCTGGTTTTGGGACAGAAGAAACGTTCCACGACGTGGCGGCTGGTGATGATGTGGGCGGGGAATCGGGTGGCGGCCGGCGTTGGCGGCGGCGGCGTGGTGGAGTATTGCATACAGAATGCTACATGCATGGCCATAGCGGTGAGGAGGAAAAGCAAGAAGCTTGGGGGTTACTTGATCACCACTAAAAGGCAAAAAGATTTCTGGCTTTTGGCATGAACTCTATATATTATTATATTATTGGATTAATTAGTTGCTAGTTTCATTTAATTGAGTGGGATAATATATATTTGCTCTATTACATATAGTTTCTTCTTGTTGTAAACAAAAAAACATAGCACATATATGATTGGTATTAAAATGAGAAGGGGTTGAATTGATACTAAAATGTTTGCTCCAAAAGGATGCTCAAATTAAAGCAGTTTTTTTATAAAAGTTATTTTGCATGTAATCAGTTATAAGTTAACAGCTAATTTATCAAACATCTTCCTACAATTAGTTAATGCTAACAACTAGTCAAACCACTAACCCAATCAGCTGCCCGCATGGGTAGCTCAACTGGTCATAGAGGTGAAATTTTGGAAAAATGACCAAGGATCAAGTCTCACCAGCGGCAGTGTGGGAGCAACCTCTCAAAGTGAGGGGGACTCCTTGTGCGCAGTAAGCACCGGTCTAGCCTCTATGGTTCATGTGCAGTAAGCACCGGTCTAGCCTCTATGGTTCATGTTCAGTTGAGTCCTCCCAAATGCTCTGTCGGGCCGGGGTGTGGGGCCCTTAGAGTTGGGGTTCAGCATTTTAAAAGAACTAACCCAATCAGCTAACAACTATTTACCAAACATCCCTTTTCTTTAACTATCCCCTAAACTCAAAGCAATAAACAAATAAGTAAAAGAATATATATATAATGGAAGAATGTAAAACATTATTATTATCCATCGAGCATATATCATGGCAAAGATGTTCCTTGAAGACCATAGGCTCCCTGTGAATGGAACAGTGGTCTAATGGGTGCACATGCTCCATCAACTTTCTGGGGACAAAGTCTGAAAAAGTGAAGACACATGCATGTTGTAAAGTGTATGTATAATCTGGATTCTGGAATGGGATGATGAGGATCAGTAGTTAGTTTAATTTCTTCTGATATACTATTTAACTTATGTGATGCTTTTATTTTATATATGCTTTTGGTAAAAAATTTCATGACATTTCTTTTGTCTATCAAGCTATATATATTTAATGTAGAATTAGGTGGAAGAATTGGCAAACAGAGGGTCTTTGATCTTAGGTTAGGGTTCAATTGAATCAATCTGAGGATATATATATACATATATTATTCGTAAATTATTATGTTTTTTTTAGTACACATATATAGACATTAATATTCACAAAGCTAAGCAGTAGAAATACCAACAAACACATACAATTAGGTTGTAATTTAATGCAACAAAGTCTGTTCCTAGCTATGATTTTCAAACTTAAAAGATGTTTAATGCTTTCCGGTGGACAATCAAGCCTATTATACCTTTTTCTAAGAACGTACCAATTCTTTAATTTACTTTTGCTAAGTGATCTATACATTTATTACCCTCTCGTCATGTATGAGAGAAACCAAACAACCCAACATTACACCACCAATCTTCTACAATCAACCAAAAATTCTAGTCTCCCTCCTCACCGTCGATTATGAATTAAATTCCACCCAAAAAACACTATATATAAGCTTTTCTTTTGCCAAACACAACCCACTAACCTCACAACTTAATTAAGAAATTATCAAATATCCTTATCCTAAAAACAAATAAAAACTCACCACGCAATTCTTTCTATGTACAATCCCTAATAATAGCCCCTTCCCCATCCCCACCCCACTAGCATTATATATTTGATATTTAATGTGATTACTTATTATAATTAAAAATAATAATAATTTGATCGATCACTCTTTCTTAAACGCTTTAATTTATTCAAATATATACACAAAATATTTTGCTTTTGAATTTTCCACTTCCTAGTTGCTTCTCTTATACTACAAATCAAAAGCTTACCTCAAAGTATTGGGTTTTTAATTTTTATAAAGTAGAAATCAACATTTTATATACACACATAAATTATATATATATATATATATATATATATATATATATATATATATATATATATATATATATTAATTTTTATAAAGTAGAAATCAACATTTTATATACACACATAAATTATATATATATATATATATATATATATATATAACAAAGCCAAGATGGGACCCCTGTTTGGTAAGGATTGGGGAAACTCATTTTTCTAAATGTGCAAAAGTCATAGTGCCTAACTTTATATTGCCAATAATTTGCTTCTCTAACTTTATATTGCCCTTTTTTGCATGATTTTCTATTTTAACTAAACTAACATGATCACCTTTATTTGGACACCATACTTTAAATCACTATTATTATTCCCATGAGTCAAAATAGCAACCACTTTCCTTTATATGTATATAGCATAATTTCATCTTTTGAAGGACTTTAACCTAACCGATGATGAGACCAACAAACTCTTAAAATTAAATTTTACTTCGTACAAAATATGATTTTTTGAGTGTCTAATTAATTTATTTATACGAAAAAGATAAAAAGAAACAACATCAAAGTACAATAAGTTAAGAAATACTATAAAAATTTGAATCTCGTGACAGTCACAAGATCATCCATCAACAACATATGAAGTTTTCAAAAGGATCATCCAAAATATGCAAGTCCAATATGAGATTGTTATAACTTGAGGTAAGTCAATATGTATAACAATTTGTTTTTCTATGAATATGATAATAATTAATTTATTTAGTCATTAAGTGCTATTATTTGTTCTTTTTATTTGCATATTGAATTGATCGTTGGAGTTGTAAATTATTATTATAATAATAATTATAATAATAATTACAATAAGAAATAATGATTAAAATAGTATTGTATTGCCAACCAAACAATGCATTTTGTATTGTAGTTAGTTGTAAATGGTTTTAGGTATACTTATTCTAACGGGGAAAAAATGATGGATATGAACAATATATTGAGTTCTCAAAAAAAAAAAAAAAAAACAAAAAAAACAATGTATTGAGCATTTTTAATCACTGAATTAAATTCCAGTTGCGGGTAAATGTCTCCCGTGCGGTTGTGTGGCAGATTAATGTGCGTGAGTTTTGTACTTAATGTGCATGAGTCTTGTGCTAAAGTGCGTGAGATTTGTGTTTAATGTGCGTGAGTGTGTAATGCTTAATGTGCGTGAGTTTTGTACTTAAGGTGCATGAGTCTTGTGCCGAAGGTGCGTGAGTTTTGTGATTAATGTGCATGAGTATGTACTTAATGTGAGTTGTTGTTGAAACTTTAAAGTGCATGAGTTTTGTGCTTAATGTGCGTGATTTTTGTGCTTAATGTGAGTGAATTTTGTGCTTAAGGTGCGTGAGTCTTGTGCTTAAGGTGCGTGAGTTTTGTACTTAATGTGCGTGAGTGTGTATTTAATGTGAGTTGTTGTTAAAACTTAAGGTGCGTGTTTTTTTGTGCTTAAGGTGCGTGAGTTTTGTGCTTAAGGTGCATGATGGTTGTGCTTAAGATGTGTGACTTTTGTGCTTAAGGTGCGTGAGTTTGTGTTCTGAATGTATTTTGTTTGTGTGTTTAATGTCCGTGTGTTGTGTACTTAAAGTGCGCTAGTGTAATGCTTAATGTGAGTCCACCCACACAACAGCACGAAAAGCACCACCTGCACTTGATTCCTTCCCGTTAATCACTAGCTAGCTTTTAGGTCTCTACTCTCAATAATGTTGGGGATTGGGATACAAATGGGTTAAACTATTACAACACGTTTGGTTCACATAATGAATTTTGAGGTAACAGGAATGCTATTCCATATGGAATGGAATAGGCAAGGAATAAAATATGAATTATATTCTATTGTTTGGTTCGCGGAAGGAATAGACTTTAGGAATTATATTACAGTGTTTGGTTGGTTTAAGGAATAGAATGAAATATGTTTCAAAAGACATAAATACCCTCATAAAAATATGTGGTGGTGGTGGTGGCGGTGGTAGTTGTGGTGGCGGTGGTGGCAGTGGAGGTGGTGGTGGCGGTGGCGATGGTGGTGGTGGTGGCGGTGGTGGGGTGGTGGTGGAGACGACGGCAGTGGTGGCGATGGTAGGGTATTTTTGGTATTATAGTACTAAAGTTATTCCCAAATACTTGGGAATAGCTAATACCAGGGGTCCCCTAGGAATGACTATTCCACCTGCAAAGGGAATAGCTCATTCCCGCGAACGCTATTACCTTGAATAAAATGACAAAACAAACAATGAAATAGGTCGATTCTCGGAAACGGTATTCTATTCCCGACCTATTTCATGAACCAAACACACCATTAGTGAGCTATTCGAAATTGATTCGGCGAATGCTTGAATTCGATTAAGGTACTATCTAGTTGAGTTTGAGCTCAAACTTGAATAGTTAAAAACTCCAAATAATTAATGAATTGAACCGAATTTGAGCTTATTAAAACTTAGTTTGATAGCTCGTGAGTCTAATTTATTTTTAAACTTTAACTATTTGGATTTGATTCGATCACACATCCAAACATCTTAGTTGGGAACACATTAGTTATACCATGGATCGGGTCCACTTTGCAATGTGGACCCAGGTTCAAAATACACAATTTACATGCTGAATGTTTATAATTTAAATTGTGAACTTTTAGTACGTAAATTGTGAACATTCAGTAGGTAGATTGTAAATATTCAATATGTAAATTGTGTATTTTTGAATCTGAGTCCACCTTATAAGGTGGGCAAATTATATCGTGCACCGCGGTGCATAATCGATTATGCACCGAGCTTCAAAACGATGTCGTTTTGTTTAATAAAAAGAAATGGCACCCCGTTTCGCGCCGTTCCGCGAAAAAGTAACTCTGTTATTTAGTTTCATTTTGTATACACTACAATTTCAGTTCAACACAACTACAGTTTCATTTCGATATAACTATAGTTTCATTCGATATTTATACACTCAAATATGTGAAAATGTTATTTAATTTTATTTTAAATACACAATAGTTTCATTAACACACAACTACATGATCATTTTGATATAATTACAGCTTCATTGCACAATATACACTCAAATATGTGAAATGTTACTCAATTTCATTTTATATACACTACAGTTTCATTTCACCACAATTACAATATCATTTTGATATAACTACAGTTTCATTTGATAATATATAAAATAATACATGAGGCAGTGTCGATTTATATACACTATTGTCAGTTTAGATACACTATAGTTTCAGTTGGTAATTAACACACTAAAAAAAGCGCGCTTCGTTTTGACCGCGGTCCACGATATAACGACTATATAACGTGGACCGGGGGTCCACAAAATAATTTGCCTTGGGAACAATAATGGGCTTTTGAAATTTTAAAGGCCAAATTGGGCTTATCCTAATTAATTTTGTGAAACCCCAATTTCCATCATCGTCCCAAAAATCCTAAAACCCTAACCCCTGTTCTCCCAAACTCCCAGAGAGGGATAGTCACCAAGACAGCTCCCTTTCCTCCAGTTTCCAGCGAATTTCAACCATGGGGAAGAAATCAAATCCTACAAAGAACGACAATGCGAAGAAGCGGAAGAAGAAGAACAAGTCCGGGCCAAAGGCCATAGGCATGAAACTCAAAGCTCCCGCTCCCAATCCTTTCGAAGCCATCTGGTCTCGCCGGAAATTTGACATCCTCGGCAAGAAACGCAAAGGAGAAGAACGCCGTATCGGCCTCGCCCGCTCTCTCGCCATAGAAAAGGTCTTTTTTTGGTTGGCACACACCCTCCCTGGGATACTCTAAGAAGCTGGGAATTACTAACAAATGCATTGGTGTGGATGTTGATTTTTTATTATGCTAATTTTGTCCTTTATTTTTTGGTAACAGAGGAAGAATACGCTGCTGAAGGAGTATGAGCAAAGTGCGAAGTCTTCAGTGTTTGTTGACAAGAGAATTGGGGAGCAGAATGAAGAGCTTGGGGAGTTCGATAAAGCTATTCTCAGGTCTCAGCGCGAACGAAGGGTAAATGCTTTTGGTGTTCTAGTCTTGCAAAACATGAACTTTAGTCACATCTTCTGTTTAATACTTATTTAGTTCATGAGTGCTGAAAGTTGATTGATTTTATGTTTTATTTTTTTGGAAATATAGTTGTAGCTCAATAAGGTTTTACTTCTCTGGTAGTCTACTACTCCAAGTTGTGCTCAGAGGAGAAGTTGATTATTTATTTAAGAATCAGTGGATTTTGTGTTTTGCAATTTATTTCTGTTATTTGTATCTTATTTACAAAACAGAAGGAAATCATTACTGTGGTATTAATCCCAGGTTTTCATTTCTAATTGTAGTTGAAATTGAAGAAAAAAAGCAAGTATAACTTGTCGGATGGGGAAGAAGAGGAATTAGATGTTGGATTCTCAGGAGGAAGGGATGATTTCGAGGATGAAGTACCATTCGATGAGGATGAAGATGATGGACTCAATGATGGTGACAGTAAGTCCCCAATATTGGTTTTCTTTATAATGAAGTACCATTTGAAAAGCGCTGACAAAACTATCTTATATATTACATGCAAATTCAAGTAACCTTAAATTTGTTTCCTTTTCCCTATTGACTGCGTAGAGAGGTCAGCTATCTTGGAACAACTTGATTCTCATGGATCACAGGTTATGCAACGTGGTCTGGTGGAAGGACAGGAAGATGTGAGATGCATTCAAATCTAGCCAATTTGATGGATGGACTTTACTTGTTCTTGTTCACTCAGCTAATAATTTTGTCTGACATCTTTTTGCAGAGGCAAAAATCCAAGAAAGAAGTGATGGAAGAAATCATTTTGAAGAGTAAATTCTTCAAGGTTGGGATGGTTGATCACTTTATTATATTTGCATAGGGGATAGTTTGACTATTTCAGTTTAAAATTTGGTTTCAATTTTTTCCTACTAGGCTCAAAAAGCGAAGGATAAAGAAGAAAATGAGGAGTTTGTTGAACAATTGGACAAAGATTTCACATCCATGGTGCATTCCAAAGCATTGGTGTCACTTACACAACCAGACAAGATTAGTGCTCTAAAAGCTCTTGTTAACAAGAGCATTCCAAATGACAATGAAAAGAAAAGTAAAGCGGCTGAATCTTGGAGAAAAGATTCTTTGCAAAAGGTATAGTTGTCCTCTATGCACTTCACTTCTTTTATTATCGCCATGCCAATTCTCCATCTAATTTGGAATATAGTTTATCTTATTTTAACTCCTTTATTAATGCTGTTGCCATTTTGAATTGAATGTCTATATTGATTGCTGTACTGAATTGATTGTGGTAGGAAACACCTGATAGTTATGACAAGCTTCTTAGTGAGATGGCACTGGATGTTCGTGCTCGAGCATCAGAATTAGCAAAGACACCTGAAGAAATTGCGCAAGAAGAGAAAGAGCGCCTGGAAAGATTGGAGGTATATTACTAAAAGAATCATGGTTTTCTACTTGCATTGTACCTTCTCTTTATCATGTTTCAAATATATAATTGACGTGAGATCTGAGAAAATGCAAATTTTGTAAAAGATTGATCTTATCTTAACATTTAAGTCCCTCAGTCTGAAAATTCTTTAGGCATATTTACATACCTAAAATTATTTAGAGAACTTTAGTTAATCAATGAAAATAAAAAACCTGAAAAATTTTAGAATGCTGGAAATGAGGAAATGGGAAACCTTTTTGCTTGTAACTAAATAGGCCCTTAGTATTTCCCTCAAATTTGCCACTCTCTTGATAAAAAAAATGTTTCTGTTATTGGTACGATCCAAATATTTAAGTGGATATCTTCAGGAGGAACGAAAGAAGAGGATGATTGCCGCTGATGACTCCAGTGATGAAGATGACAATGCACATGATGATAATGATGCATCTGCTAAAAAACCCATATCTGGGGATGATCTTGGTGACTCCTTCAATGATGAAAAGCCCAAAACTAAATTGGGGTGGATTGATGAAATCTTGAGAAGGGAAAATGAGGATAATTCTGAAAATGAAGACGAATCTTCTGATAATGATTCAGAGAGTGATGAAGATGATCCTGAGGAAGAAGGAATTGATGATGATGATGATGATGATGAACATGGAAAATCTCAGACTGTAAAAGACTGGGAACAGAGTGATGATGAGAATGTTGGCACCGATTTAGAGGACAGTGAAGATGATTTTGGTGAGGGTGTAATCAAAGAGTCAAAGGTTGAAAAAAATTCTAACTTGATAGAAGCAGAGAGGAAGGAAAAAGATAAAATAGATACTGAAAAATCTCAATCGCCTTCGAAGCAGCATTCAGCTCAACAATTTGAACTTCCTTATACTATTGAAGCACCAAAGAGCTTTGAAGAATTTACTTCATTGTTAGAGAAATGTTCCGATGAGCAAATAATTGAAGCAATTAGTAGAATTCGTGCATTCAATGCTATCAAGGTTGCTGCTGAAAATCGAAAGAAAATGCAAGTATGAAACTGTCTTACTCTTTTATTTGCTTTACAAGTCAAGTCTTATATTGTGAATCTTTTGTTTCCATACAAGATCTATGTGTGTGTGTGTGTACATGAAATGCTGGTTTAATTAAAGAGAAGAGTAAGTGGTGGTTTCTCCTGTTCTTTTAAACTATTACTTTTTCTACTATCCATCTTTGTGGTAAATTCAATTTCTTTCCTCAGGTATTCTATGGGATATTATTACAATATTTTGCGGTGTTGGCAAATAAAGTTCCATTAAATTTGAAGTTTTTGAATTCGCTTGTAAGGCCATTGATGGAGATGAGTGCGGAGATCCCCTATTTTGCAGCCATATGTGCTCGCCAACGTTTACATAGAACTAGGGTGCTGCTCTGCGAAGATCTTAAAAATGAAGGTTGGTGTTAATGGATATCTTTGGATTGTGTTGTTCTGTTAATAGTAGGATGCAAAAAGTAATAATAATATGTTAGTTTCCCTACTCATACACATTCTTCTGACCTTGATTTGCTCCATGATAGGGAAAAACTGTTGGCCTTCTATGAAAACACTCTTTCTTTTGAGGCTTTGGTCTCTGATGTTTCCATGCTCTGATTTCCGCCATGTTGTTATGACTCCGGCTATACTATTAATGTCGGAGTATTTAACGCGGTGTCCTATCACACGTGCCCGAGACGTTGCAGTTGGATCTTTCTTATGTTCTATGATGCTGTCTGTAAGTGCACATATATCATATCAGGACTACTTTCTATCATAGAATAAATTTTCTTTAAATTTTCCCCTTCCAATCTGAGTTTTCAATTACCAACTGCCTAAATCCTCTTGCAGGTTGTTAAACATTCTCTCAAGTATTGTCCTGAGGCTATAATATTCATTCAAACATTGCTGCTAGCAGCATTAGACAAGAAACAAAGGCATTCTAATACCTCTCAGGTTTGCCTCACTGAGACTTACTTTAAATTGTTTATTGATGGAAAATGTTTCGTTTTCTTATTCATGAACTGAAGATAATTGAAGTACTAATGTCACATGTTTATTTCCTACAGTTGAATAGTCTTTTAGAGATTAAAGGAGTAAGGCCTCTTCTTCATATACGAAGTAGGCATACAGAGACTAAGGCTTTGAATTTTGTTATGCTGATGGAGTTAACGGCTGATTCCCCTTACTATAACTCTGATGAATTCAGGTGACCTCTGTCATGTCATTCTTGAAATTTTATTTATTCTTAGTGTTCATGCAAGAAGTTGCATGTTTTTGATGGTGTACATTACTAAACCAGAAATTTAGAATTTTATATCTGACCGGATATGATTTGTGTGCATTGAAGCTATGCTGTGGTTCATCGTTTCTCTACGTATATGATTTCTTCTGTTGTCACCTTGGAGTCTTGGACTGCCAGACTTTAATGATATCTGATGGAAGGTCTTGTATGCAGGGCTAGCATCCTTTTAGCAATCATGGAGACCATTCAAGGATTCATTAATATTTATGAAGGATTTAATTCCTTTCCTGAAATATTCATGCCAATCTTAAAGCTTTTGAATGAACTGGCAGCACAGAATCATATGCCAGACATATTACAGGAGAAAATCAAGAATGTTATCCAACTAATTGAAAACAAAGTTGAGGAAAATCACAGGCTGCGTCAACCTCTAAGAATGAGGAAGCAAAAGCCTGTGCCTATCAAGATGGTTAATCCCAAATTTGAAGACAAGTAATAATCCTTAGTACTTATTACATTATGTTGGCCGGGTAGTATTTATGGACATGATTGTTGTCTAATGATGAATTGAATTGTGCAGCTTTATTAAGGGTAGAGATTATGACCCAGATCGTGAACGGGCTGAGATAAGGAAGTTAAAGAAACGCGTAAAACAGGAAGCGAAAGGAGCTGCTCGTGAAATTCGTAAAGATAATCATTTCTTGTTTGGGGTGAAGGAGAAGGAGAAAGCAGCTCTAGCAGAAGAAAGGTCTGAAAAGTATGGGAAAGCGCTTGCTTTTCTTCAAGAACAAGAGCACGCATTTAAATCTGGGCAATTGGGAGGAAACAGGAAGAGAAGAAGATGAAGAAATTCAACTCACAGTTTCATTCTGGCCTGGATTACTTGAAAATTCTGGTGAGTATATCTGCACTTTATTATACTCCTTGCTGATACCATACGGAGAAGATAACACTGATTCCATGCTTTAATTTGCCCTTTCACAATCCATTCATGTGAGAGGTATGAAGTTCAACTAGCTTAACTGTACTAGTGCAGCTGAATCTGTATGTGTTGCACTTTTTATTTGTAGTAGTAGTGTATTAGTTATCAAGAAATCAAGAATCAAGAACACCATATATACAAGAGTGGAGTTGAGGGAAAGTATAAAAATTCATGTAAAGTGTTTGAATGTTTGGGCCACAAAATCAATATTACAATCCTTTACTTCATCACTGAGTTTTTCTTTAGATATATAAAGCTATATGTACCTCCATCTTTAATTCTTTTACCATTGTTCTTTTCTGCTTCTAATTTTGTTTGTTGTTCAAGCCTCCAAAAAGCTTAGCTATTAAATTGGTATGTAGACCAGACAAAATAAAATTTGTATTATATATATATATGATGATCATGAGGAGTTTCATTTTTATTTCTCAAGAATAAGTAATAAAAGTAAGGGAAGGAAAGAGACTGGAGAATTTTCAAAACAAAAAATAATACTATCCTTAACTTCCTTAATTATTCTATTTTGCTTTTGTGTTTTGTAAGCAAGAAAACAAGCTTCATATAATAATCCAATAATGAAATAAATGATTATATTCTTCTTGGGTTCTTTTCCTTACAGTGAAGCAAATTCAATTAATTCTTCCACAAGATTTTTAATCTCTATATTATATAAGAGCTATGTTGTCATGACCAGAACCAATTCAAGTAAACCTTAATTTTTGTTTTTTCATTGAGCCAATTCTCCTCTTCTTATCTTACCTACAAGACATAGCAACTCAGCCTCTCTCTCCATCAAGAACAACAATTTCACAACTACAAATGACTCATGTTGAAGAGAAGATCATCATAGAACAAGTTAAGGATACACATCATCCTAATGGTGACATAGATGTGGATGCAAATTGTCTTCTCAAGTTTGTAGAAGACATTTTCAATTTCAATACGGTTTGTCCATATACTTTAAAGTTTTGTTCTTCACAAATATACATATTTTATTAGCATTGTATATATATGCACCTATATTGAATAAATTTTTATAATACAATCAGCTAAATACAAAATATATATATATATAAATCCATACTATTATTATCAACGTCATCTAGTAATTTTATGTTGAATAATCATAGTTGAAAGAGAGATTTTAATTTGTAAATGGTAGAATTTATCTTAGAAATAGTTTCATTCTTGATTCATCAGTACACTAGCTTTGTGTTAATGGAGTATGAGTTTAGGATTCAAAAAGTGATGAAGATAATTCGGAAAAAGAAGATGAGTCTTCTAATGAGAATTTGGAGAGACGGGGGAGTGATGAAGATAATTCTGTAAAAGAAGATGAATCTTCTAATGAGGATTCAGAGAGTGATGAAGATAATTCTGAAAATGAAGATGAACATTCTAATGAAGATTCAGAGAGTGATGAAGATGATCCTGAGGAAGAAGGAAGTGATGAACATGGAAAATCTGAGACGGTAAACTACATACTACCTTTTTCTACTGTCCAACTTTGTTGGTAAAAATTCTATTTCGATCAATTCTTTCCTCAGATCTGGTATTCTATGGGATATTTTACTAAATAGTCCTTGCCAGAAAGTGCTCAAACATTTTATTTTGTGTTTTTGAAGCAAGAAGATAGGCTTCTCACATAATAAAAAAATAATATAATGGACAAACAATCAAAGATTTTCTAAAATGTTCTTACTATTCTTGCTTAGAAATAGTTCCATTATTGTTTTCATCACACTAACTTTGTGTTAATGGAGTATGAGTTTAGGTTTCTCGAGAAGCAATGCAAGACGGACCGAGGTTACAGTTACAAGAACACATCCAGAAAGAAATTTCATCTATTGTTTTACAACTCTCTTTCGTGGTATATAGTATATATAAATCCTCCATTCATCACACAATTTTATATGAGTGCAAATGAAATGATGACTTTTTTTTTTTTTTTTTTTAAATTTCATTCTCATTTTTAGGTAACCTTCACCCGTGTAAACTATGATGATAGTCACTCAACTGCAATTTATCTGCTAAGTTTGTTGTCAAAGTATATGTGGCATGTTAAGGGAGTAATGTTACTCGCATGTTTTGCGATTATCCGAGGGAAATCTAAAGTTGTCTCACAATCATGTCATCGGAAAGGACTATCGTCCTACACTATGGATGTTCTAAAAACTAGTCTAATCTCAATGCTATCTCCTGACAATGAAATTTTTTTTAATGAGTCAATAAGATCCATGTTTAAACTCACCAAGCTTATGATTGAGCTTCGACATTCATCTTCAATGTTTTTGGCGAATTATTGGATCGCAAGAAGTGTTGTTGCCTATGCCCACCTCCTTATTTTGAGCCTCGAGTAAGACCATTTGATTTAACATTTGCATAAATTACATATATTCGATCTTTTTGCCTTAATCTAATTTTTCAATAATCTTTAAAAATGATTAGTTGTGATATTTCGTATAAATATCTATAAATCATTTTTTGAAACACTCATGATTCTTTACAGAGTAGTACCTGTTTTATTATACTTTCTCAATCTTGCAACCACCTATTTAAAGTGATTACTGAAGTCTTATCACACTGATAGTTAGCAATACCTATAAATCATTAATACAATATTAATTTAAGCTGAAAATTAATATATATTTCAAAGCATTAATTTATACATTGCACAACAGCACGTGTAAATTGGGTTTAATTAACTATTCATAAATAAGTATAGTGACGATTGATTTATTGATGTTTGTTTTTAATTAATTAATTAGCCATATATGCTCTTATTCTTCAGGCCACAAAATCAGATAATGACGGAACTGTCCAATGTATCCACCAAAATCAAAGAAATTCTTACTTCCAGCCTCCCACTACTAGGTTGGCTTAATATTTTATTTTAATATTTAGTTACGAAATGTTTATGATTATAATTCATGTATAATTATGAATATCATATAATTTCTGGTTCATGTTATAAATTGACTGTAAAAGTTAAACTTTGTTATGCAAACAAATAATCCTTAATTTTTCTAATTAAAATGATTACTTAAATCCAAAATTACAGTACTTTGAGTAAATATATTTTACCAAAAATAATCATAATTTAGCAATGAGATTACTTATAGTTTTGTGTATGCAGAGGCAAAAAGGGCAGAAGAAAATTATCAAACATTGTTACATGCGTTTGATAATTCTTCAAATATCTTAGACGTTCTTAAATTGATATTCAATGTCAAAAATAATAAAGAGAATCCAATTTTGCACCCGTGACAAGTACGTATAAGCATTTGTTCTTACTTACCTTATCATATATGTGGAATACTGCACTTGATTTGATGACCTCCAATCCAAATATCTTGTTTACTTATAGGGTTCAATGGGATTAGATGAGTTTGAAGGGGAGGGAGTGCTATTGCTAATATCATCCGGCAAACACTTCCCCTATTATGCATATCATGCGGCGAGCACGGGAGGAGTAAAGATGATTTGGGTTCCAATTATAAATGATGATCTGGATGATCATATACAAATGCGTGACTTTTACGCCTATTGTGTATTGGTTCCACAAAAATGGATTGCAGTAGAATTTGTAAGATTTTTAAAAGAGAAGTGCTTCCCAACGTTTCAAGTTGGGGGTGACCCTATTGTCATCTCACTGGACAAACGGGGAAGGTTGGTTCATTCTAATGCACTACACATGATACTCATATGGGGAGATAAAATTTGTGAAAGGAGAACAATGAGATCAGATGATATAATCCCTTCATTAGAAAATGAATTGAGAGAAAGGACTTCTGGTGCTGACCGTGTGATTGATGATATTGACCAACAAATACATAATTTGGCTAGAGAGGTCCGCAAAAAGATCAATGATTGGATGAACGACATCGAGACAAAGATGAAAAGTTCAGTATGTCTATCTAATAATTAAACTCTTACTCGCTTATTATATGTACATGTCTATCTTTATTTATTTAGAAAATTTTTTACTAAAAAGTTTATAATTATGGAATTCAACCATTTTATACAAATACAACAATATTTTATATATTCATCAGTTTCGTTCATACAATTACACTTGTGAGATGGAACAAGAGCTTTGGATTAAAGAATCTTGGAATCTTAAGCTTGTAGTAGGAACGAGTAACCACTGGCCATTCGAAGACATGATAAACTCGTGGGTAAGTAATGTGTCCTCATTTTCAATTCTGATTAATTAGTGGCTAAGCTAAGCTAAACTGCATGCCTGCCTACCTACAATTATATTCAATTATCTTAGCTTGTACGTCCCCTCATGCTTTAAACAAAATTACTACTCCCTATTCAATATTTTTTTTTTAATTTTTATTTTAAATGAACGATTCATTTAAACATTAATAAAACATTATATTGTTCGATGTATTTTTCTTTTGAACAGATTGATGATGATGAAAAGTACATTTTCTTCTGCGGAGGCAATAACATTAAACGAGTTCTAGAATTTGTACTTAAGGTACAAGAAGTTAGCTCCAAATTTCAAATGAATATGATAATTGTATACGTTGGAAGAAGAAGAAGAAAAATGATTGAAGAGGTGCATACAGCAGGTGGAAATGCGCTTTATTATGTTCTTTTTAATCTCTTTTGGGCTCGACTTTATAGTGTGGCCTCATCTAGGATTCAATATTTGAGTAAGGCTGGACTTGATGAAGGGAGTGATGAAATTTTGCAAGGAGTCAGAAAATTATTATCTTATGGAGAAGAATGTACAACAATTGGATCATGGGCTTTGTTGGGCAAAGGGAAAAGAATAATTGCATGTGATATGGGAGACAAAATGTTAAGAGTGTTGAATGAGTATGAGAAATGGGAGAATGCCAATGATTTTGAACAAGCATTCAAGGATTACTATGGGATGCTTAATACTTCTTCTTCTTCTTCCCATCAACACCCTTGTTGTGCTCTCAATCACTCATCTAATTTGGATATGTCCTGCCCTCAATGTAACCAGAACATGCATAAATTTGTCACTTTCTCTTGTTGTCATGGTCCAACCAATTTCTTACATTATAAACAGGATGAAGACTAGGAATACTACAATTGCATGTATTATGTTTGTACTTGTATGTTCATGGTTGTAATATTATTCATTGAATATACATGCAAATTAAACCTTTAATTTGTTCACGTTTTCAATGTCCCAATTACTAGAATAATAGCAATAACAGTGTATTAAAACTGTATCATCAGCCTGAGATGAGAATTGAAGGAGAATCAGAGCTGCACCCCAATCCTAGATAGATAGGCAATATTTTCGTTTTGTGAACAGTTCATCAAACCCATGCCCTCTTGCATTTAAGAACATTGTGGACTAAAAAATAGAACTTTTTTTTTTAAATCGAAAACTAAAAATAAAATAAATCAAAATGGATAGATAACTTAAAGACTGTTAAAGTCATAATATTGCCTGTGCATAAAGGCAATAAATATCCATCTTGTATCATCTGAAAGAATGGTGGGTTACCCTCTAGCATTTCGTCCAATTTTTGTATGTTAGAAGCTATTTTCGACAAAAGATTAGTTCTGCACGGAAATTTTGACGAGTGTTTTTTCTATTTGGTCGGTATGTTGGTCGGAAATTTCTTTTTCCGACCAAAATATGTCGTTTTCTTTGGTTGGGCAGAAAGAATGAGATTTCCAACCGTGCATGTTGAAATGATAAGTGGCAGCCCACGTCATCATCTACTAAGATTTGACCATACAGAGATAATAATAGCACCAATAAAGAGGACTATATATATTAAGAAAAGATTAAAGAGGATTCATTTTCTCATTCCACAATTCTTGTTAGTTGTGTACATTAGGTTCTCAACTACAACCATATCCTCCCCCTTTTCAATTATTTGGTCAAAAGGAAATTGATGAAACCACATTCCCCTTGGATTAAACCCTCCTCTCGTCTTTCCCCCTTTATTCAGAAAGGGTGGCTAAATAAAACATAATTCTTGTATCGTCAAAAAATGACGAGTTCGACTCTTGTTAACACTTTCTCAATCAAATCACTCCATTGCGAGTTATTATACTGGAGTACTCTCATTCCTTAAAGAAAGGTTGAGAGTTCGAACAGAATTAAAAATAATATTGTCTTGAACCAAATTAAAATATTAATTTTGATCAAACTATTAGTATTCATATACGTTGCTGATTTCTATTTATTGTCAATTGTTTACGTTACATTGAAGTGTCCAATTCGAGTATATTGTTGTTTTGGAGTTTCCTGTGCAAAGTGAAAATGTACGTACGAAGACTCTATAGTTATAAACATTATAATTGAAAAGATTATTGCCCTTCCAGGGCAATTTCAAGATTTTTTTTGAAATATTCATGATTCTTTACAAGATAATATCCGTTTTATATTTTCTCAATCTTGTTGAGTCTAAAAAATTAATACCTCACTATTGGTCGGAGTTTGATCTTGTGACTACTAATTTTAAATTTTTTTCTTTTAAAAAACGCAATTAAAGGAAAAAAAGTTAAAACTATGTAGGTTAGAGGTGGCCGATAACTGTAGTTCCAAACTTCTATGCGAGCCTTTTCCAAGAAAAGTCTTGGTCTACGCCCGTGGTCCCAAGATCTTTTATTTTCGATAAAATTTAGTCATTATTAATAAATGGTAAAACAAGATAATACGCGACATATTTGAATGTTTTGGCCATAAATTATTCATACCATGTTCAAATTAATGAGATTATTCAAGTGTTGAAAGCTAAGGAAGTTCCATACAACTTTTGTGTTGGACACTTTTGGAGATTCCAAATGCACTAATATTCATACTAGACAATAAGAACATTCAGATGCAGGAATCTGTCCTGCAACATGCTGATAGTGTTTTGATAATATCTCTTACATACGATGTCTAAATGAGGTTATTCAAGTGGCTATGGAAAGCTAAGGGAATTCCCTACAATTTCCATCTTCAATTCTGCTCTTTTCTTCTTTTAATTTTGTTTGTTGTTCAAGCCTCCAAAGAGCTTAGCTATTAAATTGGTATGTAGACCAGATAAAATAAAATTTGTATGATATATATATGATGATCATGAGGAGTTTGTTTTTTTTTTTTTTTTTTTTTTTTTTTTTATTTCTCAAGAATAAGTAATAAAAGTAAAGTAACGAAAGAGACTGGATGGGAAATTTTTCAAAACAAAAAAATAATACTATCCCTAACTTCCTTAGTTAGTTATTCTATTTTACTTTTGTGTTTTTGTAAGCAAGAAGACAAACTTCTCATATAATAATCCAACAATGAAATAAAAGATTATATTCCTCTTTGGTTCTTTTCCTTACAGTGAAGCAAACTCAATTAATTCTTCCACTAGCTAGATTTTTTATTTTAATATTATATAAGAGCTACATTGTCATGACCGGAACCAATCTAACTAAACTTTGATTATTCTTTTTTCAAAAAGCCAATTCTCCTCTTCTTAATTATCTTACCTACAAGACATGGCAACCCAACCTCTCTCTCGGTCAAGAACAACAATTTCACAACTACAAATGACTTATGTTGAAGAGAAGATCATCATAGAACAAGTTAAGGATACGCATAATCCGAATGGTGGCATAGATGTTGATGCAAATTGTCTTCTTAAATTTGTGGAGGACATTTTCAATTTCAATGCGGTTTGTCAATATTACTTACATTAAACAATTTTTAAAATTATTTTATTGACAATTATATAGATTTAGTTACCATTGTATATATATGCACCTATAGTGAATGATTTTTATCATACAATTATATATATCTGAATAATCATAGACCAATGAGAGATTTCTTAAATGTTCTTACTATTCCTGCTTAGAAATAGTTCCATTTTTGTTTTCATCACACTAGCTTTGTGTTAATGGAGTATGGGTTTAGGTTCCTCGAGAAGCAATGCAAGACAAGATACAGTTACAAGAGCACATCGAGAAGAAGATTTCATTTGTTGTTTTGCAACTCTCTTTCGTGGTATGGTATATATAAATCATCCATTCATCACACAATTTTATATGAGTTCAAATGATGACTTTTTTCTTTTAAATTTCATTATCATTTTTAGATACCCTTCACTTGTGTAAGCTATGATGATAGTCACTCAATTGCCATTTATCTACTAAGTTTGTTGTCAAAGTATATGTGGCATGCTAAGGGAGTAATGTTACTCGCATGTTTTGCGATCATCCGAGGAAAATTTAAAGTTGCCTCACAATCAAGCCATCAGAAAGGATTATCCTATAACATGACTGCTCTACGAAAAAGTGTAAACTCAATCCTATCTATTGAGAATGAAATTTTTTTGAATGACTCAATAAAGTCCATGTTTGATCTCACCAAGCTCATGGTTGAGCTTCGACATTCATCATCAATGTTTTTGGCGAACTACTGGATCGCAAGAAGTATTGTTGCCTACGCTCACCTCCTTATTTTGGGCCTCAAGTAAGACCACTTGATTTAACTTTGTATAAATTAAATTAAATATATTCTGCCTTAATCTATTTTTTCAATAATCATTATAAATAATTAGTTGTAATATCTCATATAAATAATATTTACAAATCCTTAATACAATTTAACGTGTAAATTGGGTTAATTAACTATTTGTAAATAAGTATAGTGAAGATTGATTTATTGATGTTTGCTTTTAATTAATTAATTAGCCTTGCTCTTATTCTTCAGGCCACAAAATCAGATCATGAGGGAAGTGTCCAATGTATCCACCAAAATCAAAGAGATTCTGGATTCCAGCCTCCCACTACTAGGTTGGCTTAATATTTCATTTTAATATTTAGTTACGAAATGAAATGTTTATGATTATAATTCATGTATAATTATGAATATCATATAATTTCTAGTGCATATGAAGTTATTATAAATTGACAGTAAAAGTTAGACTTTGTTATGCAAACAAATAATCCTTAATTTGTTTAATTAAAATGATTAATTAAATCCAAAATTACAGTACTTTGATTAAATAGATTTTACCAAAAATCATAATTTAGCAATGAGATTAATTATAGTTTTGTGTATGCAGAGGCAAAAAGGACTGAACAAAATTATCAAGCATTGTTACATGCGTTTGATAATTCTTCAAATATCTTGGACGTTCTTAAATTGATATTCAATGTCAAAAATAGTAATGAAAAGCCAATTTTGAACAAAAGTATTATCACGGTATGTGTAAGCATTTGTTCTTACTTTTTTTTTTTTTTTGGTCATATATGTGTATGTGTGGTGAAATACTATATTTATCTAATTTGATGACCTCCAAATATCTTTTATATTAGAGATGGTCATATTCAACGGGATTAGATGAGTTTGAAGGGGAGGGAGTGCTACTACTAATATCATCCGGCAAACAGTTCCCCTATTATGCATATAATGAGCCCAGAGGAGTAAAGATAATTTGGGTTCCAATTATAAATGATCTGAATGAGCAAGTACAAAGGCATCATGTTTTGTGCCACTATTTTTGTGTATTGAATACACAAAAATGGATTGCACCAGAATTTATAAGATTTCTTAAAGCAAGTGCTCCTCAACTTTTCAAGTTGGGGGAGACCCTATTGTCATTTCACTCGATAAACGGGGAAGATTGGTTCATTCTAATGCACTACACATGAGATTCACATGGGGAGATCAACTTTCTGAATGGAGAACAATGAGATCAGGTGGTACAATCCTTTCATTAGAAAATGAGTTGAGGGAAAGGACTTCTGGTGCTGACCGTGTGATTGGTGACATTGACAACCAAATTCATAATTTTGCGAGAGAGGTCCGCAAAATGATCAAAGATTGGATTGACGACATCGAGATCAAGATGAAAAGTTCGGTATGTCTATCTTATAATTAAACTCTTACTTATTATATGCATATGTCTATCTTTATTTATTTAGAAAAAAATCAATAAAAAATTTATAATTTTAGAATTTAAACATTTTATACAAATACAATAATATTTTATATATTCATCAGTTTCGTTCATTCAACTACACGCGTGAGAGGGAACAAGAGCTTTGGCTTAAAGAATCTTGGAATCTTAAGCTTGTAGTAGGAGCGACTCACAAATGGGATTTCCAAAAGAGGCTAAACTCGTGGGTAAGTAATAAGTCCTCATTTTCAATTCTAATTAATTAGTGGCAATTAACTACAAGCTAATTAAGCTAAACTAAACTATACACTACAATTCAATTATCTTAGCTTGTACGTCCCCTCATGCTTAAAACAAAATTACTACTCAGTATTCAATATTTATTTTTTCTTAATTTTAAATAAACGATTCAATTAAGCATTAATAAAACATTATATTATCCTATATATGTATTTTTCTTTTGAACAGATTGATGATGATGAAAAGTACATTTTCTTGTGCGGAGGCAATAACATTAAACGAGTTCTAGAATTTGTACTTAAGGTACAAGAAGTTCGTTCCAAATTCCAAATAAATATGAAAATTGCATACGTTGGAAGAAGAGGAAGAAAAATGGTTAAAGAGGTGAGTAAAGCATGTGATTATGAATTTGAACCTTATGATATTAAGTGGTTTTGGACACGACTTCATAGTGTGACCTCATCTAGGATCCAATATTTGAGTAAGGCTGGAATTGATGAAAGAAGTGACGAAATTTTGCAAAGACTTAGAAAATTATTATCTTATGGAGATGAATGTACAACAATTGGATCATGGGCCTTGTTGGGCAAAGGGAAAAGAATAATTGGATGTGATATGGGAGACAAAATGTTACAAGTCTTGAATGAGTATGAGAAATGGGAGAACAATGCACATGCCGATGATTTTGAACAAGCATTCAAGGATTGCTATGAGATGCTTAATACTTCTTCTTCTTCTTCCAATCAACACTCTTGTTGTGCTCTCAATCACCCATCTAATTTGGATAAAATTCCAGAGGCTGTGCCCTGCCCTTAATGTAACCACAACATGCATAAATTTGTCACTTTCTCTTGCTGTCATGGGCCGACCAATTATTTTTATTATCTACAGAATGAAGACTACAAGAAATAATACTAGAGTTTATGTTCCACTTGCACTGGCTGTTGGAGTTGTTGTGGTGCATGGTCTTCATGCATGTATTATGTTTGTACTTGTACTTTCTTAGTTGAATATACATACAAATTAAACCTTTAATAATTTGTTTACGTTCTCAATACCCCCCCCCCCCCCCCTCTCCCCCTATTCAGAAAGTGATGACCATGTAAGTAAAACATGATTCTTGTATCAGAAGATTCTAAATAAAATCTGTTGCATTGCGAGTTATTATACAGGAACACAATCCTTCATTAATTATAACTTCATGTGTAGATTTGGTGCATGTATGAACTCTTTTGTTTTTTTGTTTTTTATTTTTTTTTTTAATATAGCATTCAATATACAGTTATAAATAAATATAGCATGATTAGATTTATTTTAATTAGTTTTGATTTTCTTAATGAAATACTTTTCTTTATCAGTTTTTGATGTGAGACTAAGGGAGTGTTTCGGTTGCTGGAAAATATTTTAAAAATAAAAATAATTTTAATATATTTTTTAACTCCTAAACATGTGAAAATCTATATTTTTAAAAAGATACAATTTGATAAATATCATAAATTAATTATTGCAATATCATTTATGTTTACAATGAGAATAATTAAAGAAAAAATAAGTAATTCAAATATGTGAAATAATAAATAAAATCTCTAAAGTTAGAGCACCGCATGTGTACATCTATATATCGATCTAACTATTAATTTTAACAATTATTTGCTCAAATTCAAACAATGATAACATCAAAACACATAAACGATCCTAAGCATATATATCTTTAATTGCACTATATAATATTTGATGTTCTAATTTAAATAATTATATATCGATTCAAATATTCTTAATATATTACAACAAATCAATTTCGAACATCGCACGGCGAAAATACTAGTAATCAATAATAAAAAGATATATCATGTGGCCTTCATACCATTAAACCACAACAATAACAAAAATAAAAGCTTTCAAAAAAAATAAATAACAAAAAAAAATTTAAAAAGGAAAACACTATCCGACCACCTTTACTTGGTGGTCGGTATGTCCTACCACTCTTCAAAGGTGGTCGGAAATTTCGACCACTCTAACCCTTCGTCGAAAAATGGAAAAAAGTCACTTTTGCGACCAATTTTGGGTGGTCGGAAATGAGGTCGGAAAAACGCTAATTTCCAGCGGTGGCCATGAAACTAGTAAATCGGATTTTCATTTTTTATTAGGGAAAATATTCGACTCAAAGCTCTTTAACATGACTCACCCCTACAATAATCAGTCCTCTAACCTTGCAACTAAATTAACATTTTTCTTATCAATTATTCTTAACTGCTAAGTCTTATCTATATCTTTTTAATTATTTGATCCAAAGGAAATTGATGAGATTATCACATTCCCATTGGACTAGCTAGCCTTCCTTTATAGTGGTACTTTTAGAATTGGGCTTTTACAATTGTGTAAAGGGCCAAAATTTCAACCAAAACTTATTTAAAATAGACAAAACTTATCAATTTGTCCCTCTTTCCTTGTTTTCCTTTATGATGCACATAGACGGAGCCAGAGGGGGGCAGGGGGGTCAGCTGCCCCCCATCACCCCACTCCACCCCTACCTTATATTGTATATAATATGTATATATAGTACATTATTCATATAAGTAGTATAAAACAGATTATGTAAACAAAAGCTGTGATAGACAAGGTGGTAACTAATGTGTATGAGTTTTGGAATGGCTAGGGTTCGAGTCTTTGATTATAACTTTCTTTATATTAATAATGGAATGTACAATTAAATTTTGACATGATATATATAACTTCCATTATAACTTTCTTTATATTAGTAATGGAATGCGTAATTTATAATGTGTTTTATATTCGAATTGTTTTATCAAATTAATTATGTTTCATATATTTTGTTATAAATATTTTTATAAAGTTTTAATATGTTTTATTTTTCGCTATATCCAACAATATTTGTTGTTATACTTTTTAAGTATTTCATTTTTTTAAAACTTTCTCTTTTATTTTAATTTTTTCCCTCACTAAAAAAATTTTCTGAATCCGCCATTGAATCCTTCCTTACTTCTTTGCCCCACCTCAACATATTTTCTGGCTCCGTCCCTGATGATGCAAGAATTAAATGAAAGAAACTTCAAAGTAGAGAGGTGCTATATGATAGAGGCATATTATACCCTGGTAGGATAATTTTTATTTTTATTTTTAATATTAATTTAATTAATTGTAATCTTCCAATTCAATTATGTTTTCAAAAAGGTTTTCCTTTTTTCTTGTTTAAAATTTTCCATTATTCGTTTGCTGTGGAAGTCAGCAAATGGTTGGTACCTTTAGTTCATGCAGTTTGTCTTGTTTTACTTTATTTATAGAATACAATATGATTGAACAACTTTAATTTTTAAACTTTATATTCATAATTATTGAATTGTATATTCACAATTACAGTAGTCTATGTTTATAATTACTACTGAACTATATGTTCATAATTATAAAGCTATATATTCATAATTTTTGAACTTCATATTCACAATTATTGAATCTCTATATTCATAATTACAAAACTATATGTTCATAATTATGTTCACAAGTCTATGTTCATAATTATAGAACTATATATTCATAATTTTTGAACTATATATTCATAATTATGAATAGTTTTGGAACCGTGTCCACCTTGCACTCCATAATTTGCCGTGATAAAGTGGTTCCTCCGATCGTGTTGATACCAGAAGGAGAATTGAAGATATCGCTCATTCCATCTTCTTTTTCCTTTCACAATCTATGTATGAAGTTCAACTAGCTAGCTAGCTTAACTAGTATGTGTTGCACTTTAAATTTTATTCGTAGTACGTACTAGTGTATTAGTTATCAAGAAATCAAGAATCAAGAACACACCATATATACAAGAGTGGAGTTGAGGGAAAGTATAAAAATTCTTGTAAAGTGTTTGCATGTTTGGGCCACAAAATCAATATTATAATGCTTTACTTCATCACTGAGTTCTCCTTTAGATAGATAAATCTATATCTACCTCAGTCAGCTTCATCTTCAATTCTGCTCTTTTCTTTTAATTTTGTTTGATATATATGATGATCATGAGGAGTTTGTTTTTTATTTCTCAAGAATAAGTAATAAAAGTAAAGTAACGAAAGAGACTGGCATGGGAAATTTTTCAAAACAAAAAAATAATACTATCCCTAACTTCCTTAGTTAGTTATTCTATTTTACTTTTGTGTTTTTGTAAGCAAGAAGACAAGCTAGCTTCTCATATAATAATCCAATAATGAAATAAAAGATTATATTCCTCTTTGGTTCTTTTCCTTACAGTGAAGCAAATTCAATTAATTCTTTCACAAGATATTTAATCTCTATATATTATATATAAGATCTACAAACGTTGTCATGTCTAGAACCAATCCAAGTAAACCTTAATTTTTCTCTCTTCATTGAGCCAATTCTCTTCTCATCTTACCTACAAGACATGGAAACTCAACCTCTCTCTCTATCAAGAACAACGATTTCACAATTACAAATGACTCATGTTGAAGAGAATATTATCATAGAACAAGTTAAGAATACACATAATCCGAATGGTGACATAGATGTCGACGCAGATTGTCTTCTCAAATTTGTGGAAGACATTTTCAATTTCAATGCGGTTTGTCAATATACTTGCATTAAACTATTTTTAAAATTATTTTATTGCCAAATATATAGATTTTGTTACCATTGTATATATACGCACTTATAGTGAATGAATTTTTATCATACAATCACCTAAATGCAGAGCATATATAATACAAATCCATACTGTTATTATTAATGTTACCAAGTAAATTTTCATTGAATAATCATAGACCAAAGAGAGATTTCTTAAATGTTCTTACTATTCCTGCATAGAAATAGTTCCATTTTTGTTTCATCACACTAGCTTTGTGTTAATGGAGTTTAGGTTCCTCGAGAAGCAATGCAAGACAGGTTACAGTTACAAGAACACATCCAGAAGGAAATTTCATTTGTTGTTTTACAACTCTCTTTCGTGGTATGGTATATATAAATCCTCCATTAACACAATTTTATATGACTACAAATAAATGATGACTTTTTCCTTTTAAATTTCATTCTCATTTTTAGGTAACCTCCACTTGTGTAAGTAATGATGATAGTCACTCAACTGCAATTTATCTGCTAAGTTTGTTGTCAAAGTATATGTGGCATGTTAAGGGAGTAATGTTACTTGCATGTTTTGCAATCATCCGAGGAAAATTTAAAGTTACCTCACAATCATGCCATCACAGAACTGCCCTACAACATGATTGCTCTACGAAAAAGTGTAAACTCAATGCTATCCAATGAGAATGAATTTTTTTTGAATGACTCAATAAAATCCATGTTTGATCTTACCAAGATTATGATTGAGCTTCGATATTCATCATCAATGTCTTTGGCAAATTACTGGATTGCAAAAAGTATTGTTGCCTATGCTCACCTCCTTATTTTGAACATCGAGTAAGTCCGTTTAATTTAACATTTGCATAAATTACATATATTCTATCTTTGCCTTAAT
This sequence comes from Ipomoea nil, assembly GCF_001879475.1. NCBI lineage: Eukaryota > Viridiplantae > Streptophyta > Magnoliopsida > Solanales > Convolvulaceae > Ipomoea > Ipomoea nil. Next base: position 7,670,621 of record NW_017617116.1, read on the forward strand.
CTAATTTTTCTATCTTTGACAATGCTTATAAATTATAATTTATACAATATAAAGTTGAGTATTTCAAAGTATTACTTTACATTGCACAACAACACGTGTAAATTGGGTTTAATTAAGTATTCGTAAATAAGTATAGTGAAGATTGATTTGTTGATGTTTGTTTTTAATTAATTAATTAATTAGCCATATATGCTCTTATCCTTCAGGCCACAAAATCAGATCATGACTGAACTGTCTAATGTATCCACAAAAATCAAAGAGATTCTGGCTTCCAGCCTCCCACTACTAGGTTGGCTTAATATTTTATTTTAATATTTAGTTACGAAACGTTTATGATTATAATTCATGTATAATTATGAATATCATATAATTTCTAGTGCATATGAAGTTATTATAAATTGACTGTAAAACTTAAACTTTTTTATGCAATCAAATAATCCTTAATTTTTCTAATTAAAATGATTAATTAAATAAAAAATTACAATACTTTGATTAAATATATTTTACAAAAATAATCATAATTTCGCAATGAGATTAATTATTGCTTTGTGTATGCAGAGGCAAAAAGGGCAGAAGATAAATATCAAGTGTTGTTACATGCGTTTGATAATTCTTCAAATATCTTGGACGTTCTAAAATTGATATTCAATGTCAAAAATAATAAAGATAAGCCAATTTTGGACCCCTGGCAGGTACGTATAAGCATTGGTTCTTACTTACCTTATCATATACGTGGAATACTGCACTTGATTTGATGACCTCCAAATATCTATATTTTATATTTACAGCGTTCAATGGGATTAGATGAGTTTGAAGGGGAGGGAGTGCTATTGCTAATATCATCCGGCGAACACTTCCCCTATTATGCATATAATGCGGCGTACACGGGAGGAGTAAAGATTTGGGTTCCAATTATAAATGATCTGGATGGGCATATACAAATGCCTAATTCTGACTATTATTGTGTATTGGATCCACAAAAATGGATTGCACCAGAATTTGACAGATTTCTTAAAGACAAGTGCTTCTCAACTTTTCAAGTTGGGGGTGACCCTATTGTCATTTCACTGGACAAACGGGGAAGGTTGGTTCATTCTAATGCACTTCACATGATATTTGCATGGGGAGATCAAATTTCTAAAAGGATAATATTGAGATCGGATTATATAATCCCTTCATTAGAAAATGAATTGAGAGAAAGGACTTCTGGTGCTGACCGTGTGATTGATGATATTGACCAACAAATACATAATTTTGCGAGAAAGGTCTACAAAAAGATCAATGATTGGATGAATGACATCCAGACAAAGATGAAAAGTTCGGTATGTCTATCTTATAATTAAATTCTTACTTATTATATGTACATGTCTGTCTTTATTTATTTAGAAAAAAATTTCACTAAAAAGTTTATAATTATGAAATTCAACCATTTTATACAAATACAATAATATTTTATATATTCATCAGTTTCGTTCATACAAATACACTCGTGAGAGGGAACAAGAGCTTTGGCTTAAAGAATCATAGAATCTTAAGCTTGTAGTAGAAACGAGAATGAGTACAAACTGGTGGGTAAGTAATGAGTCCTCATTTTCAATTCTAATTAATTAACTACAAGCTATGCTAAGCTAAACTGCATGCCTGCCTACCTACAATTATATTCAATTATCTTAGCTTCTACGTCCCCTCATGCTTAAAACAAAATTATTACTCCCTATTCAATATTTATTTTTTAAATTTTTATTTTAAATAAACGATTCAATTAAACAATAATTAAAACATTATATTGTTTTATGTATTTTTCTTGTGAACAGATTGATGATGATGAAATGTACATTTTCTTGTGCGGAGGCAATAACATTAAACGAGTTCTAGAATTTGTACTTAAGGTACAAGAAGTTCGTTCCAAATTTCAAATGAATATGAATATTGCATACGTTGGAAGAAGAAGAAAAATGATTGCAGAGATGAGGAGAGCATGTGATTATGTGTTTGGACGTTATGCGTTTAAGTTTTTTTGGGCACGACTTCATAGTGTGACATTATCTAGGATCCAATATTTGAGTAAGGTTGGACTTGATGAAAGGAATGATGAAATTCTGCAAGGACTCATAAAATTATTATCTTATGGAGATGAATGTACAACAATTGGATCATGGGCTTTGTTGGGCAAAGGGAAAAGAATAATTGGATGTGATATGGGAGACAAAATATTAGGAGTGTTGAATGAGTATGAGAAATGGGAGAATGCCAATGATTTTGAACAAGCATTCAAGGATTACTATGAGATGCTTAATACTTCTTCTTCTTCTTCCAATCAACATTCTTGTTGTGCTCTCAATCACTCATCTAATTTGGATGAAATTTCAGAGACTGTGTCCTGCCCTCAATGTAACCACAACATGCATAAATTTGTCACTTTCTCTTGTTGTCATGGTCCGACCAATTTCTTATATTATAAAGAGGATGAAGATTAGGAATGCACGGGGTGTAAGAGTTGTTGTAGTAGTCTACATGCAATGCATGTATAATATGTTTGTACTTGTACGTTCATGCCTTCATGGTTGTAATATTATTCATTGAATATACATACAAATTAAACCTTTAATTTGTTCACGTTTTCAATGTCCCAATTACAAGAATAGTAGAATTAAGGGTGTGTTTGGTTGGTGGGTTTTGCCCATAGGAATGGGTATGAAAGTGATTGTTGTTGTTTGGTTGATAGGTTTTTAGAACACTACTATGGGTTTCGAATACCCCATCAATTGAAAAACCCATACTCAAATAAAATAAGTGTTTCATTCCCTTATTCATTCTCAAGCACTACTATTAGTAACCATTCTCATTCCACCCTACTACCAAACATGTTAAATACTTTCACCAAAACCCATTTCCATTACCAAGTATTTGATACCCATTCCGATTCCGATTCCTATGTGCGAACCAAACACACCCTAAAAGTGTATTAAATCTGTATCATCAGCCTGAGATCGCTGAGAAGGAGAATCAGAGCTTGGTCCATGTAGGTTCAAGGTGGCCGATAACTATAGTTCCAAACTTCTATGCGACCCTTCTCTAAGAAAAGGCTTGGTCTACACCCCTGGTTCCAAGATCTTTGATTTTCAGAAATATTTACACCCATAAAGGTGTTAATAGAATAAAGTTTGCCTTGTGATTCTAACAGATAAAATACTACAAGTAAACCAATCTATGTTACCTAACTGACCAACTCAAATCAAGAAAGTCAATCAACAACTCTTAAGATGAGTTAAATTTGAAATCTTGTGATTACTTAAGTTCCGAGACATAATTCAATTTTTCAAGATGGTTTTAGTATAAATTGGTTCATTGGTCACCATATGTAAGTATATACAAATAAATTAAAACTAAAAAGTCTCAGACGGTAAAAGACTGGGAAGAGAGTGATGATGAGAATGTTAGTTGGCACCGATTTAGAGGACAGTGAAGATGATTTTGATGAGGGTGTAATCAAAGAGTCAAAGGTTGAAAAAAAAATCTAACTTGAGAGGAAGGAAAAAGATAAAATAGATACTGAAAAATGTCAATCACCTTTGAAGCAGCATTCAGCTCAACAATTTGAACTTCCTTATACTATTGAAGCACCAAAGAGCTTTGAAGAATTTACTTCATTGTTAGAGAAATGTTGTGATGAGCAAATAATTGAAGCAATTAGTAGAATTCGTGCATTGAAGCTATGCTTTGGTTCATCATATCATTTCTCTACGGTATATAATTCTGGATTACATGAAAATTCTGGTGAGCACATTAATATACTTTGCAGTTATTTTGTTTCTGTTTTTGATTTACATATACAATCAATTCTGTTGATACCATACTATTCTGTTGATTCCATGCTTTAATTTTCCCTTTCACAATCCATTCATGTGAGAGCTAGGTATGAAGTTCAACTAGTGCAGCTGAATCTGTATGTATTGCACTTTAATTTTTATTTGTAGTACTAGTGTATTAATTAGTTATCAAGAAATCAAGAATCAAGAACATGATATATAGAAGAGTGGAGTTGAGGGAGAGTATAAAAATTCATGTAAAGTGTTTGGGCCACAAAATTAATATTACAATGCTTTACTTCATCACTGAGTTCTCCTTTAGATACATAAATCTATATCTACCTCAGCTCCATCTTCAATTCTGCTCTTTTCTTCTTTTAATTTTGTTTATTGTTCAAGCCTCCAAAGAGCTTAGCTGTTAATTGGTATGTAGACCAGACAAAATAAAATTGAGTAAATACCAGCGGAGGTCCTCTGACTTTGGTGGCACTGCCACTTTTAGTCCTCAACTTTTAAATCAACCGCTTTTAGTCCTCTTACTTTTTGTTTCTAGCCATCTACGGTCCTTCTGTTAAACTTGACCATCTAATTCCGTTTTCTCAAGGATAATTCAGTCCTTTCATAATTAATTTATTAATTATTATGTTTGCCGAGTCATACCGAGATATCCTGACGTCGTTTTGGCACAACCTTCGTACCAGCTTTTGTACGCCATTTTGATCTACGAGCTGGTTTTGTACACGTTCATAGCTGGGGAAACCATTGTTTGACTATTCTGTTGAGGAAATTAAACATAATAATTAATAAATTAATTATGAAAGGACTGAATTATCTTTTAGAAAACGGCATTAGATGGTCAAGTTTAACGAAAGGACCATAGATGGCTAGAAACAAAAACTACGAGAACTAAAAGTGGTTGATTTAAAAGTTGAGGACTAAAAGTGACAGTGCCACCAAAGTCGGAAGACCTCCGCCGGTATTTAATCAAATAAAATTTGTATGATATATATATGATGATCATGAGGAGTTTGTTTTTTATTTCTCAAGAATAAGTAATAAAAGTAAGGGAAGGAAAGAGACGGGAAAAATTTCAAAACAAAAAGTAATACTATTCTTAACTACCTTAGTTATTCTATTTTACTTTTGTGTTTTGTAAGCAAGAAGACAAACTTCTCATATAATAATTCAATAATGAAATAAAAGATTACATTCCTCTTTGGTTCTTTTCCTTACAGTGAAGCAAGCTCAATTAATTCTTCCACAAGATTTTTAATTTTTATATTATATAAGAGCTACATTGTTATGACCGGAACCAATCTAACTAAACATTGATTATTCTTTTTTTAAAGAGCCAATTCTTCTCTTCTTATCTTACCTACAAGACATGACAACTCATCCTCTCTCTCCGTCAAGAACAACAATTTCACAACTACAAATGACTCATGTTGAAAAGAAGATCATCATAGAACAAGTTAAGGATACGCATAATCCGAATGGTGGCATAGATGTTGATGCAAATTGTCTTCTCAAATTTGTGGAGGACATTTTCAATTTCAATACGGTTTGACAATATTACTTACATTAAACAATTTTTAAAATTATTTTATTGACAATTATATAGATTTAGTTACCATTGTATATATATGCACCTATAGTGAATGATTTTTATCATACAATTATATATATCTAAATAATCATAGACCAATGAGAGATTTCTTAAATGTTCTTACTATTCCTGCTTAGAAATAGTTCCATTTTTGTTTTCATCACACTAGCTTTGTGTTAATGGAGTATGAGTTTAGGTTCACCGAGAAGCAATGCAAGACAAGTTACAATTACAAGAGCACATCCAGAAGGAGATTTCATTTGTTGTTTTGCAACTCTCTTTCGTGATATGATATATATAAATCCTCCATTCATCACACAATTTTATATGAGTTCAAATGATGACTTCTTTTTGTTAAATTTCATTATCATTTTTTAGATAGCCTTCACTTGTGTAAGCTATGATGATAGTCACTCAATTGCCATTTATCTACTAAGTTTGTTGTCAAAGTATATGTGGCATGCTAAGGGAGTAATGTTGCTCGCATCTTTTGCGATCATCCGAGGAAAATTTAAAGTTGCCTCACAATCATGCCATCAGAAAGGATTTTCCTATAACATGACTACTCTACGAAAAAGTGTAAACTCAATGCTATCCATTGAGAATGAAATTTTTTTGAATGACTCAATAAAGTCCATGTTTGATCTCACCAAGCTCATGGTTGAGCTTCGACATTCATCATCAATGTTTTTGGCGAACTACTGGATCGCAAGAAGTATTGTTGCCTACGCTCACCTCCTTATTTTGGGCCTCAAGTAAGACCACTTGATTTAACTTTGTATAAATTAAATTAAATATTAAATTGACTTTGTAGGGTATCACCTTCCTTCTAATAAAAAAAATTAAATTAACTTTGTAGGGTATCCCCTTCCTTCTAATAAAAAAAATTAAATTAAATTAAATATATTCTGCCTTAATCTATTTTTCAATAATCATTATAAATAATTAGTTGTAATATCTCATTAAATAATATTTACAAATCATTAATACAATTTAACGTGTAAATTGGGTTTAATTAACTATTTGTAAATAAGTATAGTGAAGATTGATTTATTGATGTTTGCTTTTAATTAATTAATTAGCCTTGCTCTTATTCTTCAGGCCACAAAATCAGATCATGAGGGAATTGTCCAATGTATCCACCAAAATCAAAGAGATTCTGGATTCCAGCCTCCCACTACTAGGTTGGCTTAATATTTCATTTTAATATTTAGTTACGAAATGAAATGTTTATGATTATAATTCATGTATAATTATGAATATCATATAATTTCTAGTGCATATGAAGTTATTATAAATTGACTGTAAAAGTTAAACTTTGTTATGCAAACAAATAATCCTTAATTTTTCTAATTAAAATGATTAATTAAATCCAAAATTACAGTACTTTGATTAAATAGATTTTACCAAAAATCATAATTTAGCAATGAGATTAATTATAGTTTTGTGTATGCAGAGGCAAAAAGGACTGAACAAAATTATCAAGCATTGTTACATGCGTTTGATAATTCTTCAAATATCTTGGACGTTCTTAAATTGATATTCAATGTCAAAAATAGTAATGAAAAGCCAATTTTGAACAAAAGTATTATCACGGTATGTGTAAGCATTTGTTCTTACTTTTTTTTTTTTTTTTTTTTTTGTCATATATGTGTATGTGTGGTGAAATACTATATTTATCTAATTTGATGACCTCCAAATATCTTTTATATTAGAGATGGTCATATTCAACGGGATTAGAAGAGTTTGAAGGGGAGGGAGTGCTACTACTAATATCATCCGGCAAACAGTTCCCCTATTATGCATATAATGAGCCCAGAGGAGTAAAGATAATTTGGGTTCCAATTATAAATGATCTGAATGAGCAAGTACAAAGGCACCATGTTTTGTGCCACTATTTTTGTGTATTGAATACACAAAAATGGATTGCACCAGAATTTGTAAGATTTCTTAAAGACAAGTGCTCCTCAACTTTTCAAGTTGGGGGTGACCCTATTGTCATTTCACTGGATAAACGGGGAAGATTGGTTCATTCTAATGCACTTCACATGAGATTCACATGGGGAGATCAACTTTCTGAAGGGAGAACAATGAGATCAGGTGGTACAATCCTTTCATTAGAAAATGAGTTGAGGGAAAGGACTTCTGGTGCTGACCGTGTGATTGGTGACATTGACAACCAAATTCATAATTTTGCGAGAGAGGTCCGCAAAATGATCAAAGATTGGATTGACAACATCGAGATCAAGATGAAAAGTTCGGTATGTCTATCTTATAATTAAACTCTTAATTATTATATGTATATGTCTATCTTTATTTATTTATAAAAAAAAATCAATAAAAAATTTATAATTTTAGAATTTAACCATTTTATACAAATACAATAATATTTTATATATTCATCAGTTTCGTTCATTCAACTACACGCGTGAGAGGGAACAAGAGCTTTGGCTTAAAGAATCTTGGAATCTTAAGCTTGTAGTAGGAACGACTCGCAAATGGGATTTCCAAAAGAGGCTAAACTCGTGGGTAAGTAATAAGTCCTCATTTTCAATTCTAATTAATTAGTGGCAATTAACTACAAGCTAAGCTAAGCTAAACTATACACTTCAATTCAATTATCTTAGCCTGTACGTCCCCTCATGCTTAAAACAAAATTACTACCTACTCAGTATTCAATATTTTATTTTTTCTTAATTTTAAATAAGCGATTCAATTAAGCATTAATAAAACATTATATATGTATTTTTCTTTTAAACAGATTGATGATGATGATGAAAAGTACATTTTCTTGTGCGGAGGCAATAACATTAAACGAGTTCTAGAATTTGTACTTAAGGTACAAGAAGTTCGTTCCAAATTCCAAATAAATATGAAAATTGCATACGTTGGAAGAAGAGGAAGAAAAATGGTTAAAGAGGTGAGTAGAGCATGTGATTATGAATTTGAACCTTATGATATTAAGTGGTTTTGGACACGACTTCATAGTGTGACCACATCTAGGATCTAATATTTGAGTAAGGCTGGAATTGATGAAAGAAGTGACGAAATTTTGCAAAGACTTAGAAAATTATTATCTTATGGAGATGAATGTACAACAATTGGATCATGGGCCTTGTTGGGCAAAGGGAAAAGAATAATTGGATGTGATATGGGAGACAAAATGTTACAAGTCTTGAATGAGTATGAGAAATGGGAGAACAATGCACATGCCGATGATTTTGAACAAGCATTCAAGGATTGCTATGAGATGCTTAATACTTCTTCTTCTTCTTCCAATCAACACTCTTGTTGTGCTCTCAATCACCCATCTAATTTGGATAAAATTCCAGAGGCTGTGCCCTGCCCTCAATGTAACCACAACATGCATAAATTTGTCACTTTCTCTTGCTGTCATGGGCCGACCAATTATTTTTATTATCTACAGAATGAAGACTACAAGAAATAATACTAGAGTTTATGTTCCACTTACACTGGCTGTTAGAATTGTTGTGGTGCATGGTCTTCATGTGCAGATTTGGTGCATGTATGAACTCTTTTTTTAATATAGCATTCAATACCCCCCCCCCCCCCCACCCCCCCACTGCGAAACTAATAAATTGGATTTTTATTTTTTATTAGGGAAAATATTCGACTCAAAACTCTTTAACATGACACACCCCTACAATAATCAATCCTCTAACCTTGCAACTAAATTAACATTTTTCTTATCAATTATTCTTAACTGCTAAGTCCCTATCTATATCTTTTTAATTATTTGATCCAGAGGAAATTGATGAGATTATCACATTCCTATTGGACTATCCTTCCTTTATATTGGTACATTTAGAATTGGGCTTTTACAATTGTCTAAAGGGCCAAAATTTCAACCAAAACTTATTTAAAATAATATTTAAAATAGACAAAACTTATCAATTTGTCCCTCTTTTCTTGTTTTCCTTTATGATGCAAGAATTAAATGAAAGAAACTTCAAAGTAGAGAGGTGCTATATGATATTATAGAGGCATATTATACACTAGTAGGATAATTTTTATTTTTATTTTTTAATATTAATTTAATTAATTGTAATCTTCCAATTCAATTATGTTTTCAAAAAGGTTTTCCTTTTTTCTTGTTTAAAATTTTCCATTATTCGTTTGCTGTGGAAGTCAGCAAATAGTTGGTACCTTTAGTTCATGCAGTTTGTCTTGTTTTACTTTATTTATAGAATACAATATGATTCAACAACTTTAATTTCCATGCACGTTTCCTCTTTTAAACTTTTATTATATTTGATTTTCATAAATGTAATAGTATTGTCTTTTGAAGCGAATTAAAATGTTAATGTACTTTTAATATATATAAAATGTATATTGTATTCATAGATTGAAAATACATTATTTGAATACTGAAAGTATATTATTTTATGTACTATTGAAAGTACAGGGTGTATGGCCCCATCTGTGTGAACTATTGAAGAATTTTGGGTCAAACCTTGTAAAAATTGTCATTTTACAAACTAAACATGATGTTAATCTATAAAGTGGTTCCTCCGATCGTGTTGATACCAGACGGAGAATTGAAGATATCAGTCATTCCATATTCTTTTTCCTTTCACAATCTATGTATGAAGTTCAACTAGCTAGCTAGCTTAACTAGTATGTGTTGCACTTTAATTTTTATTCGTAGTATGTACTTAGTGTATTAGTTATCAAGAATCAAGAACACCATATATATATAGAAGATTGGAGTTGAGAGAAAGTATAAAAATTTTTGTAAAATGTTCGTATGTTTAATTTGAGTCACAATACAAAATCAATATTACAGTGCTTTACTTCATCACTGAGTTCTCCTTTATAAATGGATAAAGCCCGCTATATGTACCTCAATCTTTAATTATTTTACCATTGCTCTTTTCTTCTTTTAATTTTGTTTGTTGTTCACGCCTCCAAAAAGCTTTGCTAATAAATTGGTATGTGGACCAAACAAAATAAAATTTGTATTATATATATGATGATCATGAGAAGTTTGTTTATTGTTTCTCAAGAATAAGTAATAAAAGTAAAGTAACGAAAGAGACTGGATGGGAAATTTTTCAAAACAAAAAAATAATACTATTCATACTTCCTTAGTTAGTTATTCTAATTTACTTTTGTGTTTTTGTAAGCAAGAAGACAAGCTTCTCATATAATAATCCAAAAATGAAATAAATGATTTTATTCTTCTTTAATTTGGTTCTTTTCCTTACAGTGAAGCAAATTCAATTAATTCTTCCACAAGATTTTATTCTCCATATTATATAAGAGCTACATTGTCATGATCAGAACCAAACCAATCCAAGTAAATTTTAATTATTCTCTTTTCAAAGAGCCAATTCTTCTCTTCTTATCTTACCTACAAGACATGGCAACTCAACCCCTCTCTCAATCAAGAACAACGATTTCACAATTACAAATAAATGATGTTGAAGAGAAGATCATCATAGAACAAGTTAAGGATACACATAATCCGAATGGTGGCATAGATGTCGATGCAAATTGTCTTCTCAAGTTTGTGGAAGACATTTTCAATATCAATACGGTTTGTCAATATACTTGCATTAAACTACTTTTAAATTTTGTTCTTCACAAATATACATATTTTATTAGCATTGTATATATATGCACCTATAGTGAATAAATTTTTATAATACAATCACCTAAATACAATGTGTATATATACATAATATAAATGCATACTATTATTATCAATGTCACCAAGTAATTTTATGTTAAATAATCATAGTTGAAAGAGAGATCAGATTTCGTAAATGGTCTTACAATTTTTCTTAGAAATAGTTTCATTCTTGATTTCATCAGTACACTTGCATGCTTTGTGTTAATGGAGTATGAGTTTAGGATTCAAAGAGTGATGAAGATAATTCTGAAAAAGAAGATGAGTCTTCTGAAGAGGATTCGGAGAGTGATGAAGATAATTCTGAAAAAGAAGATGAGTCTTCTGAAGAGGATTCAGAGAGTGATGAAGATAATTCTGAAAAAGAAGATGAGTCTTCTGAAGAGGATTCAGAGAGTGATGAAGATAATTCTGAAAAAGAAGATGAGTCTTCTAATGAGGATTCAGAGAATGATGAAGATGATCCTGAGGAAGAAGGAAGTGATGAACATGGAAAATCTGAGACGGTAAACTACATACTACTTCCTTTTTCTACTGTCCAACTTTGTTGGTAAATTATATTTCAATTCTTTCCTCAGATCAGGTATTCTATGGGATATTTTACTAAATAGGCCTTGCCAGAAAGTGCTCAAACATTTTATTTTGTGTTTTGGAAGCATAAAAAATAATGGACAAATTATTTTCTTGACAAATATATAGATTTAGTTACTATTGTATATATATGCACCTATAGTGAATGAATTTTTATCATACAATCACCTAAATGCAGAGCATATATAATACAAATTCAATTCATACTGTTATTATTAATGTCACAAAGTAAATTTTCATTGAATAATCATAGACCAATGAGAGATTTCATAAATGTTCTTACTATTCTTGCTCAGAAATAGTTCCAAATTTGTTTTCATCACACTAGCTTTGTGTTAATGGAGTATGAGTTTAGGTTCCTCGAGAAGCAATGCAAGACAGATTACAGTTACAAGAACACATCCAGAAGGAAATTTCACTTGTTGTTTTACAACTCTCTTTCGTGGTATGGTATATATAAATCCTCCATTCATCACACAATTTTATATGAGTACAAATGATGACTTTTTTCTTTTAAATTTCATTCTCATTTTTAGATAACCTTCACTTGTGTAAGCTATGAGGATAGTCACTCAACTGCCATTTATCTACTAAGTTTGTTGTCAAAGTATATGTGGCATGTTAAGGGAGTAATGTTACTCGCATGTTTTGCGATCATTCGAGGAAAATTGAAAGTTGTCTCACAATCATGCCATCAGAAAGGATTGCCCTACAACATGACTACTCTACGTAAAAGTGTAAACTCAATGCTATCCACTGAGAATGAAATTTTTTTGAATGACTCAATAAAATCCATGTTTGATCTTACCAAGATTATGATTGAGCTTCGATATTCATCATCAATGTCTTTGGCAAATTACTGGATTGCAAAAAGTATTGTTGCCTATGCTCACCTCCTTATTTTGAACATCGAGTAAGTCCGTTTAATTTAACATTTGCATAAATTACATATATTCTATCTTTGCCTTAATCTAATTTTTCTATCTTTGACAATACCTATAAATTATTATTTATACAATATAATCTATCTTTGCCTTAATCTAATTTTTCTATCTTTCACAATACCTATAAATTATTATTTATACAATATAAAGTTTTTTTGAATGCTACTGGCTCTATTATAATGTAGTATCTGTTCATATACTTTAATTTCTCAGTCTACTGAGGCTCGAACTTACAACCTTCCAAATAGAAGTCCAACCCGGGTACCTTTACATTGCACAACAACACGTGTAAATTGGGTTTAATTAAGTATTCGTAAATAAGTATAGTGAAGATTGATACGTTGATGTTTGTTTTTAATTAATTAATTAGCCATATATGCCCTTATCCTTCAGGACACAAAATCAGATCATGACTGAACTGTCCAATGCATCCACAAAAATCAAAGAGATTCTGGCTTCCAGCCTCCCACTACTAGGTTGGCTTAATATTTTATTTTAATATTTAGTTACGAAATGTTTATGATTATAATTCATGTATAATTATGAATATCATATATAATTTCTGGTGCATATGAAGTTATTATAAATTGACTGTAAAACTTAAAACTTTTTTATGCAATCAAATAATCCTTAATTTTTCTAATTAAAATGATTAATTAAATAAAAAATTACAACTTTGATTAAATATATTTTATCAAAAATAATCATAATTTCGCAATGAGATTAATTATTGCTTTGTGTATGCAGAGGCAAAAAGGGCAGAAGATAAATATCAAGCGTTGTTACATGCGTTTGATAATTCTTCAAATATCTTGGACGTTTTAAAATTGATATTCAATGTCAAAAATAATAAAGAGAAGCCAATTTTAAAGCTAAAAAGTTGGCGAGAACATGTATGTATAAGAATTTGTTCTTACTTATTTTTTCATATATGTGAAATACTACACTTGATTTGATGACCTCCAAATATCTTTAATATTTACAGCGTTCAATGGGATTAGATGAGTTTGAAGGGGAGGGAGTGCTATTGCTAATATCATCCGGCAAACACTTCCCCTATTATGCATATCATGCGGCGAGCACGGGAGGAGTAAAGAAGATTTGGGTTCCAATTATAAATGATCTGGATGAGCATATACAAATGAGTGATGATTTGTACCACAATAACTTATATCGAGTATTGGATTCACAAAAATGGATTGCACCAGAATTTGTAAGATTTCTTAAAAACAAGTGCTTCTCAACTTTTCAAGTTGGGGAAGACCCTATTGTCATTTCACTGGACAAACGGGGAAGATTGGTTCATTCTAATGCACTTCACATGATATTCACATGGGGATATCAACTTTCTGAAAGGAGAACAATGAGATCAGATGATATAATCCCTTCATTAGAAAATGAGTTGAGGGAAAAGACTTCTGGTGCTGAGCATGTGATAGATGACATTGACGAACAAATATATAATTTTGCGAGAAATGTCCGCAAAAAGATCAATGATTGGATGAAGGACATCGAGAAAAAGATGAAAAATTCGGTATGTCTATCTTATAATTAAATTTTTACTGGCTTATTATATGTACATATCTATTTTTATTTATTTAGAATAAAATTTCACTAGAAAGTTTATAATTTTAGAATTCAACATTTTATAAATAATATTTTATATATTCATCAATACAGTTTCGTTCATACAATTACACGCGTGAGAGAGAACAAGAACTTTGGCTTAAAGAATCTTGGAATCTTAAGCTTGTAGTAGGAACGACTCGCAAATGGAAATTCCAAGACACGCTAAACTGGTGGGTAAGTAATGAGTCCTCATTTTCAATTCTAATTAATTAGTGCCAATTAAGTACAACCTAAGCTAAGCTTAACTGCATGCCTGCCTACCTACAATTATATTCAATTATCTTAGCTTGTATGTCCCCTCATGCTTAAAACAAAATTACTACTCCCTATTCAATATTTATTTTACTTTATTTTTTATTTTAAATGAACGATTCAATTAACATTAATAGATCATTATATTGTTCTATGTATTATATTCTTTTGAACAGATTGATGGTGATGGTGGTGGTGGTGGTGGTGGTGGTGATGATGATGATGATGATGATGATGATGATGATGATGATGATGATGAAAATTATATTTTTTTATGCGGAGGCAATAATATTAAACGAGTTCAAGAATTCATACTTAAGGTGCAAGAAGTTCGCTCCAAATTCCAAATGGATATGAAAATTACATATGTTGGAAGAAGAAGAAGAAAAATGATTGAAGATGTGAATAGGGCATGGGTTTATGCATTTAAGAACTTTTGTGAGTTCAAGTACTTTTGGGCACGAATTTATAGCATGGTCTTATCTAGGATCCAATATTTGAGTAATGTTGGAATTGATGAAAGAAGTGATGAAATTCTACAAGGGCTCATAAAATTATTATTTTATGAAGATGAATTCACAACAGTTGGATCATGGGCTTTGTTGAGCAAAGGGAAAAAAATAATTGCATGTGATATGGGAGACAAAATGTTAGGAGTGTTGAATGAGTGTGAGAAATGGGAGAATGCCAAAGATTTTGAACAAGCATTCAAGGATAGCTATGAGATGATTAATAGTTCTTCTTCTTCTCATCAACAACCTTGTTGTGCTCTCAATTACTCATCTAATTTGGATAAAATTTCAGAGGTTGGGTCTTGCCTTCAATGTAACCGGAACATGCATAAATTTGTCACTTTCTCCTGTTGTCATTGTCCGACCAAGGATTTATATTATGACCATGATGATGACTTCATGGAATAACAATACTAGAGTTTGTGTTACACATGCATGTATTATGTTTGTACTTGTATGTTCTTAGTTGAATTTACATACAAATTAAACCTTTAATTTATTAATTTGTTCACGTTCTCATTGTCCTGTAACATTAGCCTACAAATGAAGCTCTGCAGACATGACTATGAAGAAGCAGATGAGGAGAATCAGAGTTGCACCCATGCGTGCCCTCTTGCGTTTAAGAACATTGTGGACAAAAAATAGAACATTTACTTTTCAAATTTATGCTTTTTGTTTGTTAAACAGTCCGCGAATAGGGTTGTCCATGTGTTAGTTCGGAAAGCCTTTTCCATATCTGACCGTATGGACGGTTCTTCTGTCCCTTTTCCCTCTATTGTTCCTGCTTTGAGCTTTGACTCTACTTAATGCATTCTCGTTTTTGTTCTAAAAAAAAAAATCAAAATCTGAAATTTATAATGTTGGTCTGGATAGGGTCGAAAGAGAGTCTAGAGGGGAGGGGGGGGGGGGGGGGGGGAGGGGGGTGAATAGACTCTACTCGAATTTTTAAAAACAACTCTCGAGAAATTATGCACAACGCAAAAATATGAATTTGTTTTAATATGTTCCTTGCACGATTTTTGTTATGGAATTGAAAAACTTAGGGTTTGATTTGTATGAATGCAATATATGCCAGATAGATAGATAGACGAAAGTAAAGAGAAAGTGAGAGAGATATTTTTATAGTGGTTCGGCTATTAACGAAGCCTACTGATTGCTGTAATTTGGGGCAAACAAATAATACCCGGAGTATTCGGGTTGTCGAACCACAGAGAGGTGGTGTACTAATCACTAGCTACTAGGTTACTCATATGAAACTAATCCGAACAAAACTTGAAGGTTGATTGATTGCATAAAATAATAAGCAGAATAAAATAAGTAACAAGGTTTTGTAGACAATAGAGCAAGATAGGATTCTTGGGATCACAATGTTTAATCACCTAGTGCCAATTAACGTTTGTAATATTTGGTTTGGAATTAAGATTTGTATGGGAATGCAAAGTGGAATCGAATTACTCCCGTAATCTCTATTCCTAGTGAATTTCCACTCCCATGGCTTAAACACCCAATAAGATCAAAGATCAGCATTCAATTATTCCTAATTACTACCATCTCCCGATGAGCAATAATCTAGAATAAACTTCCCCTAATAAGTTCCCCTTTCCCAAGGACCAACCATTAGGTGCAATCGTGTGTGCCCTAATTTATGCCCCAACTCCCATTGGTGACACAAACATGACTGTGAAGCTAGTAATTTAGGCCTTTAACCACCAACAACAACAGATTAAAACAAGATTGCAACACAAATCATAAAACCAAACATAAATATATTAAGAAATTAACGAACTAGGCACATAGGTTCATAAACAAATTCACCCAAAAATCCCTAAGGAATTTAGCCGAGCATGGCTAAATTATACATAGCAAATATGAATAAATGATTACAAATCATCAGAAGAGTACAAGAATTAACCAAGCGATTCTCCCAAATCTCCCTGGCTTCCTCCTTGCTTCCAAAGACGACTTGAGCCTCTTGATCTCTCTCTCTCTTGTCTACAAAGAACTCTAAAAATCTCTCCCCGGTCTGTTTTTTAGGGTTGAGGAAGGAGGGATTTTATAGTAGGTATAAAGTTGAGACGAAATAGGAATCTGGTACAAAATTGGACTCAAATTGGACTCAAATATCTCGCGACTTCGTGCTGCGCCCGACGCGTCGAGCCAATTCTCCACGCGTCGAGACCTGCTGCGCCCGACGCGTCGAGCCAATTCTCCACGCGTCGAGACCTGCTGGTCTCGACTTCTGATGCTACTGGAAATTTTCGACGCGTCAAGCCTTTGGCTCAACGCGTCGAGTCCTCTGGGCCCCGAACTTGTCCAAAATTGCTCAAAACTCATCCTTGAACTTCCCTTGCTCATATCTTTGACCTAAAATGGTTCAAAAACACTAACAAACACCGTAAAACATTCAAAACCAGTGTGAACCATAATTAAATGATAATAGCAAGGAAAATGTGTATTAAATAATCAAAATTAAAGAACTTAAATACGGAGATGATTCAAAATAACTATAAAAACAAGCAAAGATGTGATAACATCACCTACTCCACTCTTCTTTCACAACTTGTGAAAGGGTTTGCACTATCACTCCTAGTACAAACTAAACAAGCTAGCTTCCTTGATCACTAAGCCGGACAGTTACTTGTGTAGGTTTTTCAACTCCTAGAGTTTACTCCGCCTCTATCAACGTCTTCTTCAGAGTTGAGAATTGGAAAGAATTGATTATGTTCTCCAACTTATGAAATCTTGACTTGATGAAGCTTGAATCTTCAAATAAAAGTTGTAAGATTTCCTTGTGTTGTGAAAGCTTGAAGTCTAGATGATTTCTTTGAAAAACTTCACAACAACACACTGGTTTTGAAAGCTTTTGGATGATACTTGTTAACAAAGCTTTTGTAGATAGAGATTGAGTGAAAAATCAGCTCTTCTTCAATGGTGAAGAGGGGTATTTAGAGGTGAGGAAAATCCATCCGTTGGAGGGAGATGAAAATTTCAAACCTATTAACCAGTGTGTAATATCCACTGGGCTTAGAGCATTTAATGCGGCTATACTGTGTAGCCTTTGGCACAAAAAGTGGCTTGTCTTTTTGTCCTTTTTGCACTGACAAAGGTACAAATCATTTAATGCTCTTGGTATTTAAAAATTTCATTCCTAAGACTCCTTTTGTCTAGGATGATTGCCCAGCTGTGAGACATATACAAATATTCTTCTATGTTTAATGTGGAAGTTGTCTATTCAAGTTTGACTTAGACTTTTAGTCTCAAGATCACTTATCGAAAGATTGTCCTTATCTTTCGTTTTTCTCTTCAAGTCAAATGATTTCCTTATCATTTGTTGTTTACACGAGAGTTAGACCCTTCCATCTTTTGGTCTTAGTTGTTCTCTCGGCCTTCTCTTGAACTTCTCTTCTTCAAGTTGACCTAATTTACTACATACAACTCTAATTCGTGTAAATGTGCTACTAATTAAGCACGAATCACATGGTGAGTTGTGACTATTTTCGTCTAACACGAAAGATGCAAAATAACGAGAGTAAAAGTGAGAGGGGCTACATTCCTAGTTAGTTTGGTATCATCAAAATCTAAATACACTTATTCCTAACATATAATGTTTCCTATACACAAAGGGAATAGATATCCACCTTGCATTTGATTTCATGTGGTGGCAATATAATGCCAAGTGGCAACCCACGTCATCATCTACTAAGATTTGACCATACAGAGATAATAATAGCACCAATCATGCATGGGATAAGCATTGAAGAGAGTGTGGAGTGTTCACCCAAAAAAAAAAAAAAAAAAAAAAAAAAAAAAAAAAAAAACCAGTGATTATATTGGAAGACCATATATATATTAAAAAAAGACTAAAGAGGGTTCCTTTTCTCATTCCACAATTCTTGTTAGTTGTGTACATTTTTTCATATACCACCATATCCTTCCCCTTTTCAATTATTTGGTCAAAAGGAAATTGATGAAACCACATTTCCCTTGGATTAAACCTTGGATTATTCAAAAAGGGTGGCCAAGTAGATAAAGCATGATTCTTATATCAGAAGATGGTGAGTTCGATTTTACCAACACTTTGGTGAGTTCGATTTTACCAACACTTTCTCCATCAAATTTGTTGTATTGCGGGTTATTATATATATAGATATAGAAGCATGCACAGTCCTTCACTAATTGTAACTTCTTGTGCAGATTTGGTGTACGTATGCACTCTTTTGTTTTGTTTTTTTTTTTTTTTATTTTAAACATAGCATCCAATAATCCCACAACTGTGAAACTAATCAGGTTTTTTTTTTTTATTAGGAAAAATATCCGATTCAAGACTCTTTAACATGACACACCTACAAAAATCAACCCTCCAATGTTACAGCTAAATTAACATTTCGCTTATCTAAGTCCCTATCTATATCTTTTTAATTATTTGATCAAAAGAAAATTGATGAGAGTATCACATTCCCATTGGACTAGCCTTCCTTTACACTGTTTATAGTGGTACTTTTAGAATTGGGTTTTTACGATTGGCTTAAGGGCCAAGATTTCAACCAAAACTTATTTAAAATAATATTTGAAATGGGCAAAACTTATCAATTTGTCCCTCTTTTCTTGCTGTCTTTTATGATGCAAGAAATCAAAGAAACTTCAAAGTAGAGAGGTGCTATATGATAGCATATTATACACGAGTAGGATAGAAGTTTTATTTTTATTTTTATTTTTATTTTGAATATTAATTTAATTAATTGTAATCTTCCAATTCAATTATCTTTTCAAAAAGGTTTTATTTTTTTCTTGTTTAAAATTTTCCATTATTATTCGTTTGCTGTGGAAGTCAGCAAATGGTTGATACCTTTTGTTCATGCAATTTGTCTTGTTTTACTTTATTTATAGAATACAATATGATTCAACAACTAACTTTAATTTGCATGCACGTTTCCTCTTTTAACTTCTATATTTTTTTTCATAAATGTATAAGTAGTATTTTCTTGAAACGAATTAAAATATTAATTTTGATCACGCTATTAGTATTCATGTATGTTGTTGAATTCTATTTATTGTCAATTCTCTAATTTATTTTACAGGGGAGCCATCCTTTATTTTTAGATGTGGACTCTTAACAGATCAGACAAAATAATCATTTTGCACATGAACATCATATCATTTGCTCTTCTTTTGAGTATAATATGAAATCTTCACTAGACTCAGGTATTCGATCTTTTGGTTATGTAGTATAGTATTGTATTAGTTATCAAGAAATCAAGAACACGATATGTAGAAGAGTGGAGTTGAGGGAAAGTAGAAAAATTCATGTAAAGTGTTTGAATGATTGAGCCACAAATCAATATCAATATTACAATGCTTTACTTCATCACTGAGTTTTCCTTTAGATATATAAAAGCTATATGTACCTCCATCTTTAATTCTTTTACCATTGTTCTTTTCTTCTTTTAATTTTGTTTGTTGTTCAAGCCTCCAAAAAGCTTAGCTATTAAATTGGTACGTACACCAGACAAAATAAAATTTGTATTATATATATGATGATCATGAAGAGTTTAGTTATTCTATTTTACTTTTGTGTTTTGTAAGCAAGAAGACAAGCTCTTTGGTTCTTTTCCTTACAGTGAAGCATACTTAATTAATTCTTCCACAAGATTTTTAATCTCTATATTATATAAGAGCTACGTTATAATGACTAGAACCAATCTAACTAAACCTTAATTTTTCTCTTTTCATTAAGCCAATTCTCCTCTTCTTATGACAATCCAGCCTCTCTTTCCATCAAGAACAACAATTTCACAACTACAAATGGCTCATAATGTTGAAGAAAATATCATCATAGAACAAGTTAAGGATACACATAATCCAAATGGTGACATAGATGTTGATGCAAGTTGTCTTCTCAAGTTTGTGGAGGACATTTTCAATTTCAATGCGGTTTGTCAATATTCTTGCATTAAACTATCTTTAAAATTATTTTCTTGACAAATATATAGATTTAGTTACCATTGTATATATATGCACCTATAGTGAATGAATTTTTATCATACAATCACCTAAATGCTGAGCATATATATATATATATATATATATATATATATATATATATATATATATAATACAAATCCATACTGTTATATATTATTAATGTCACCAAGTAAATTTTCATTGAATAATCATAGACGAAAGAGAGATTTCTTAAATGTTTATACTATTCCTGCTTAGAAATAGTTCCATTCTTGTTTTCATCACACTAGCTTTGTGTTAATGGAGTATGAGTTTAGGTGCTTCAAGAAGGAATGCAAGACAGGTTACAGTTACAAGAACACATCCAGAAAGAGATCTCATTTATTGTTTTACAACTTTCTTTTGTGGTATGGTATATATATAAATCCTCCATTCATCACACAATTTTATATGAGTACAAATTAAATGATGACTTTTTTTCTTTTTAATTTTATTCTTATTTTTAGATATCCTTCACTTGCGTAAGCTATGATGATAGTCACTCAACTGCCATTTATCTACTAAGTTTGTTGTCAAAGTATATGTGGCATGCTAAGGGAGTAATGCTACTCGCATGTTTTGCGATCATCCGTGGAAAATCTAAAGTTGCCTCACAATCATGTCATCGGAAAGGATTATCCTACAACAACATGGCTACTCTAAGAAATAGTCTAAACTCAATGCTATCCCTTGACAATGAATTTTTTTTTAATGACTCAATAAGATCCATGTTTAATCTCACCGAGCTTATGGTTGAGCTTCGACATTCATCATCAATGTTTCTGGCGAACTATTGGATCGCAAGAAGTGTTGTTGCCTACGCTCACCTCCTTATCTTGGGCCTCGAGTAAGACCACTTGATTTAACTTTGTATAAATTAAATTACATATATTCTGCCTTAATCAAATTTTTCAATAATCATTATAAATAATTAGTTGTAATATCTCATATAAATATCTATAAATCATTAATACAATATAAAGTTGAAAATTAATATTTCAAAGCATTACTTTACATTGCACAACAACACGTGTAAATTGGGTTTAATTAAATATTCGTAAATAAGTATAGTGAAGATTGATTTATTGATGTTTCTTTTTTACTTAATTATTAGCCATGCTCTTGTTCTTCAGGCCACAAAATCAGATCATGAGAGAACTGTCCAATGTATCCACCAAAATCAAAGAGATTCTGGCTTCAAGCCTTCCACTACTAGGTTGGCTTAATATTTTATTTTAATATTTAGTTACGAAATGTTTATGATTATAATTCATGTATAATTATGAATATCATATAATTTCTAGTGCACATGAAGTTATTAAAAATGACTGTGAAAGTTAAACTTTGTTATGCAAACAAATAATCCTTAATTTTTCTAATTAAAATGATTAATTAAATCCAAAATTAGACAACTTTGATTAAATAGATTTTACCAAAAATCATAATTTAGCAATGAGATTAATTATAGTTTTGTGTATGCAGAGGCAAAAAGGGCAGAAGAAAATTATCATGCGTTGTTACATGCGTTTGATAATTCTTCAAATATCTTAGAAGTTCTTAAATTGATATTCAATGTCAAAAATTATAAAGAGAAGTCAATTTTGAGAAGTTGGCGGTATGTGTGGGTACGTATAAGTATTTGTTCTTACTTATCTTATCATATATGTGGAATACTACATCTAATTTTATGACCTCCAAATATCTTTTATATATTTACAGCGTTCAATGGGATTAGATGAGTTTGAAGGGGAGGGAGTGCTATTGCTAATATCATCCGGCAAACACTTCCCCTACTATGCATATCTAGCAGCGACCAAAGGAGTAAAGGTGATTTGGGTTCCAATTATAAATGATCTGGATGAGCATATACAAATGCCTGATCATTTATACTCTTATTATCGTGTGTTGGATCCACAAAAATGGATTGCACCAGAATTTGTAAGATTTCTTAAAGATAAGTGCTTCTCAACTTTTCAAGTTGGGGGTGACCCTATTATCATTTCACTGGACAAACGGGGAAGATTGGTTCATTCTAATGCACTTTACATGATATTCACATGGGGATATCAACTTTCTGAAAGGAGAACAATGAGATCAGGTGATATAATCCCTTCATTAGAAAATGAGTTGATAGAAAGGACTTCTGGTGCTGATCGTGTAATTGATGACATCAACGAACAAATACATAATTTTGCGACAGAAGTCCGCATAAAGATCAATGATTGGATGAGCGACATCGAGACAAAGATGAAAAGTTCAGTAAGTCTCTCATATAATTAAACTCTTACTCACTTATTATATTCACTGAAAGGTTTATAATTTTAGAACTCAACTATTTTATACAAATACAATAATATTTTATATATTCATCACTTTCATCAGTTTCGTTCATACAATTACACGCGTGAGAGGGAACAAGATCTTTGGCTTAAAGAATCTTGGAATCTTAAGCTTCTAGTAGGATTGATTTACCGCACTATATTCAATGAGCGGTTAAACGAGTGGGTAAGTAATGAATCCTCATTTTCGATTCTAATTAATTAGTGGAATTGTACTACATGTATTCTCAAATTTTATTCTCTCAATTTTACTTCTTAATGTAGTAGGTTCTGATTAATTATTTCTTTCATGTGGATTCCAATATAAATGTCTAAATTTGTATGTGGAGTAAAAATTGGAAGTATATAGTATTTTCCTTAATTAGGGGCAATTAACTACATGCCTAGCGATTTTAAATGTATATGAAATAAACATTTTTATATTGTTCTATGTATTTTTCTTTTGAACAGATTAATGATGATGAAAACTACATTTTCTTATGTGGAGGCAATAATATTACACGGGTTTTAGAATTTGTACAAAAAGTTCGTTCCAAATCTCAAATGTATATGAAAATTGCATATGTTGGAAGAAGAAGAAAAATGATTGAAGAGGTGAGTAGAGTATGTGATTACGCATTTAAACATTATGAGTTTAAGATCTTTTGGGCACGACTTCATAGTGTGGCCTCATCTAGGATTCAATATTTGAGTAAGGTTGGACTTGATGAAAGGAGTGATGAAATTTTGCAAGGACTCGTGAAATTATTATCTTATGAAGATGAATGTACAGCAATTGGATCATGGGCTTTGTTGGGCAAAGGGAAAAGAATAATTGGATGTGATATGGGAGACAAAATGTTAGGAGTGTTGAATGAGTATGAGAAATGGAAGAACAATGCACATGCCAATGATTTTGAACAAGCATTCAAGGATTACTATGAGATGCTTAATACTTCTTCTTCTTCTTCTTCCAATCAACACTCTTGTTGTGCTCTCAATTACCCATCTAATTTGGATAAAATTCCAGACACTGTGTCCTGCCCTCAATGTAACCACAACATGCATAAATTTGTCACTTTCTCTTGTTGTCATGGTCCGACCAATTTCTTATATTATGAACAGGATGAAGACTACAAGAAATAACACTAGAGTTTATGTTCCACTTGCACGGGCTGTTAGAGTTGTTGTGGTACATGGTCTACATGCATGTATTATGTTTGTACTTGTGCGTTCTTAGTTGAATATACATATAAATTAAACCTTTAATAATTTGTTCACGTTCTCATTGTCTTGTAACATTAACCTGCAAATGAAGCTCTTCAGACATGATGACTATGAAGAAGTAGATGAGAAGGAGAATCAGAGCTGCACCCCTGCCCTCTTGCATTTAAGAACATTGTGGACAAAAAATAGAATATTTGTTTTTATATCGAAAACTAAAAATAAAATAAATCAAAATCTGAAATTTATAGTATTTTCAGGTGTACACAAAGTACATAGATATCCATCTTGCATCAAGTTGTGGTGGCAATATAATGCCAAGTGGCAACCCACGTCATCATCTACTAAGATTTGACCATATAGAGATAATAATAGCATCAATCATGCATGCATGTGATAAGCATTGAAGAGGGTGTGGAGTGTTCATCAAAAAAAAAAAAAAAAAACGGTGATTATATTGGAGGACCATATTAAGAAAAGACTAATAAAGAGGATTCCTTTTCTCAGTCCACAATTCTTGTTAGTTGTGTACATTAGGTTTTCAAATACCACCATATCCTTCCCCTTTTCAATTATTTGGTCAAAAAGGAAATATTAGAAGAGGACGAGTTCGATTCTTGTCAACACTTTCTCAATCAAATCTATTACACTGTGAGTTATTATATAGGTGCACAATCTTTTATTAATTGTAACTTCTTGTGCAGATTTGGTGCAGTGTATGTATGCACTCTTTTATTATTATTATTATTATTATTATTATTTATTTATTTTTTTATTTATTTTTTTTTAAATATAGCATTCAATAACCTCGCAATTGTTAAACTATTCGGGTTTTCTTTTTTTATTTCTTTATTAGGAAGAATATCCGACTCAAAGCTCTGATCTTTAACATGACACACACCTACAAAAATCAATCCTCCAACCTTACAACTAAATTAACATTTCACTTATCAACTATTCTTAACTATTAAGTCCCTATCTATATCTTTTTAATTATTTGAACAAAAGGAAATAGATGAGATTATCACATTCCCATTGTACTAGCCTTCCTACTTTTAGAATTGGGCTTTTACGATTGACTAAAGGGCTAAAATTTCAACCAAAACTTATATATTTAAAATAATAAGGAATAAGGTTCAAATTGGCCACTGAACGTAACCTGAAAATGCAATTAGGTCATTGAACGAAAAAAAAGTGCAATTAGGCCATTGAACACTCAAAAAATGTGCAATTAGGCCACTGAACTCTCCAAACGTATGCAATTTTACCGGATAGCATGTTACCATCAATTTTAGCAGGTTATCTGCTTATGTGGCAGCTTAGTTGGCATTTTTAATAATTTTTAAATAATTTTTAATAATTAATTTTAATAATAAATTTTATAAAAAAATTGGAAAAAATTAAATAAAAAATAAAATAAATTCGTTTTTATTTTTTAAAAATTTTTTTAATAAAAATTTATTATTAAAATTTATTAAAAATTAATTAAAATTTATTAAAAATGCCAACTCAGCTGCCACGTAAGCAGATAACCTGCTAAAATTGATGGTAACCTACTATCAGGCGAAATTGCACATTTTTGGAGTGTTCAGTGGTCTAATTGCACTTTTTTTTTGTTCAGTGGCCTAATTGCATTTTCAGCTTACGTTCAGTGGCCAATTTGAACCTTATTCCAAATAATAATTGAAATGGAAAACTTATCAATTTGTCCCTCTTTTCTTGCTTTCCTTTATGATGCAAGAAATGAAAGACACTTCAAAGTAGAGAGGTGCTATATGATAGAGGCATATTATAGACGAGTGGATAGAATTTTTATTTTTTTAATATTAATTTAATTAATTGTAATCTTCCAATTCAATTATCTTTTCAAAAAGGTTTTCCTTTTTTCTTGTTTAAAATTTTCCATTATTCGTTTGCTGTGGAAGTCAGCAAATGGTTGGTACCTTTAATTTGCATGCACGTTTCCTCTATTAAATTTTATATTTGATTTTCATAAATGTAAAAGTAGTATTGTTTTGAATCAAATTAAAATATTAATGTAATTTTAATATATTAAAAATGTACGTTGTATTCATAGAAAGTCAATCATTATTGCATGGACCATGGTCCACACAATTGTATGGACTATAAATAAAAAGTACATTTTTAATATATTAAGGGTACATTATTTATGTACGTAAGATACATTTTTTTAAAGTACTTTTTTAATATACTAAGGGTACATTATTTTATATAATATACCTTCAGTACAAAAGTAATGTACTTTTAATATATTAAAAATGTACCTGATATTCATGGTCCACACAATTGTGTGGACTATAGTCCATACAATAATTTGTCATAAAAAGTACATTATTTGAATACTGGAAGTATATAATTTTATATACTATTGAAAGTACATTGTGGATGGCCCTATCTGTGTTAACAATTGAAGAATTTTGGGTTAAACCTTCCAAAAATTGTCATTTTACAAACTAAACATGATGTCAATTTATAAATAATTCAGTGTGTTCATTCATATGCTACCACCCTATATTTAGGACCATAACAGATAAAAAAAAAAAAAAAAAAAAAAAAAAACATTTTGAATAGATTTCTTACTCCTAATTAACCAAATTTGAGCGTATTAGAGCTCCAAAAAAAACATTGACATGACCGCATCATGGCTTTCAACCTGGATTGAAATGCAATATCCCAATACAAAGATTTCTAATGCTTCATTGGATCAACAAAGTGAAACCAATTGACTATAAAAGGCTAAAAAGCAAGAAATCATGCATATTTACAATCAGTAGCTTAGCTGTGTGTTTGGGTTCTCTTTTTTGAGCTCAGGAAAATGATCTTTCAAGGGGTAAAATGGCGGATAAAGAGCAACAGAACCTAAAGTGAGGGGTTGAATATACAAGAGATGGAAGATTATGTTTCAAGAATAGGATCTAACTAGGCCGAAATTGCAGAAAGATCTGGACTTGAATATGCCACCAAAGAGGGACCTGGTTGGAGATTCTTGAGTAGGATTTTGCTCTTCCGGGTTACCCTTCACTTGCAGGATAGTCTGTCCAATTGTTTGTCTCACGGATTCTATGATCCTCGCATCCACCGGGTACCCTGAGGCATCGCCCACATAAAAAGTGTTGACAGCTTTGCCCCCTCTCGTTGCAACCTCAGCTCTAGTGACAGTAAGGCTGTTCTCCCGAAATATTCGTGTCACATTTGATAGCAGCCCAACTCTGTCTGTAGTGCAAAGTTCTAGCTTCAATCCCTGCAATATTATATTAAACCCAGAAAAAATTCAGTCAAAGTTGTCTAGAAAGCCTCCTATCCCCCTCGGAAAATCTCGGTCGTGTGTGTTATAGGCCTGTCTGCATCATTATAAAGAAACAATAAAAAAGCCAAGACTACATTATCTGTCAAAGAGGTGTCATATGATTATTTGTCACTGTTATGTTAAGTGATTATAATTGTAAAGAACATTATATTCCTGTAAAGCCAAGCCCCTAATTTCATGTTACTTTTCCCTGTTTTCTCCATATTTTGGCTTTTCATTAACCTTTAACTGTTCTGGAAAGTTAGGTGAATCATAATAGCATAAACATAAAAGTGAAATTATGCATTCTGACCTCGGATACCCTTCTTTCGATAGCTGCTTCGAGACAATGGATTACTCTTTGTCGTTCTGCATCTGATTTTACAGGGGAGCCATCGATATGTCTTATGCAGTATTCCTTCAAATCAAAGCACGGAATTTATTTATTTTAGTACAAAAGTATATAAGAGAGCAATATAATATTCATTTTTAGTTCGAGATTTTTGAAGGTACCTGGTAAGCTTCGGGTCCCTCAGCATCTACGTTGCCATGAAAAACGACATATTCCATGTCTGTTAAAGTGCAGATAACGTCAAAGAGAAGCTTTGGTCTATCCTTGCAACGAATTGTCACTACCGAGTAGTCTCTATCGTGCCAATTAGTAACGCTCACATTAGGCCTATCGGGATGATTTAACGCTTCGTCACTTGCACGTTCATAATCTCGGTCAGCAAACATCAGCTGGTGGAGTCTTCTATCGGTGTGAGTAGCCCCGTGAGTGATCTGCGTCTTAGCATGCCGAGATTTGTTGCTCCCCTTGAGTACATTGCATAAGAGCTTCTTAATCATAGACAACGTCTCGGGATCAGTAACTGCACCCCCGGTTTCCTCATCAGTTACTTGCATTATGGCTGCAGCTCGGGTGTTATGTGTCCAAACCTCAGCGTTCACCACGTTGCATTTTAGGTTGGTGAGGACCGCACTCACCTCAGATAGTAATCCGGGTCTGTCACTCCCGATCAACTCGATTGAGGTGTGGTCCGTTCCCGAAGTAACCCCAACCGATCTTCTCATAGACGACGCAAAGCAAGAATCCGGGCCAAGAGACTGAAAACAAAACCGTAAACTCAGTAGATTCATAACACAAATCCAAAGGCAATTTTTTCAACAATCATATTGCAACCAGCTTGGTTGGCGTGAGTGGCTGGCCATGCACTCTTGTCCCTTAAGAGAGATCAGGAGTTCGAATACTTTCTTGTATGGAAAAACCAATCTGGCCCTTAATTGGGGTGGCCCGGTGCAAACAGGGATTAGTCTGGGTATGGTACGGGCTTAAAGGTGCCTTCTACAGTTAGGGCCTGTTCAGGACACCTTATGGTCTAACCCAAAATAATAAAAATATTGCAGAGGCAACAAACCTTCATAATATAATCCAAAACTGCTTCATCCATTATTTTGCTCCCCTCTTGATTAGTAACATTGAAGACTGCCAAAAACACAGTTAAACAGAAACAATCAACTCAAACTTCACTCCAAGAATCTACCCAATTTCTTTGCTTTTTTTATCACCCTTTTCCATATCGTAAATTAAAGAAAAACATTACCATCCATGAACCATCCTCCATCAGAGCATATATACGCCTTGGTAATAATAAGGTTAAGATCAGTAAGAACTTGTACCACCTCCAGAAGTGTACCGTGTTTGTTAGCACTATCCACCTAAAATCGTACCCGAAAAAAAAAATCATAAAAGAATATTCAGAATAGTCAAAAAATGTTTCAGACTATAAACCAGATAAGAACCAAGAGAAAGGCATACCTGTATAACAGTGGCATTTTTGCAGGATTCATTGTCAATGACCACTCTGGCAAGAAGACAAAGAAAAAATGGAGTTAATGTCAGGGGGCAAAATTGGTATGGCATTTAATAATAAGTGATGAGAATAATTGTTACCTTGGAGGATTCATTCTTCTGATGAATTTCTCATACTCATCATCCATGTTCTTTGAGTAACTCACTGTAGCCTCTGAAGAAACAATTTAATATAAAAAAGTTCAGAGACCATTAATGCTCAGAAAAAAGGGAAAAAGTGAGAGAGAAAAAAAAAAAATCACAGAATCATCAGCACCAATCACATACAAGATACCAGAACCAAGAGTGAAAAGAAAGTAATTGAGAGTATGATGAACACAAGAGAAAAAGAAAGAATAAATAAATAAAGCTACCCAATAATGAAGATTTAGAAGACTAGAATAATCCAGATAACATAGCAGTCCAATTAAAGAGTCCAAGGTTACCAATACCAGAGAATCTCAATGGTTAATCTAGCAAAGTCTACAATTTTCTTCCAAGGCTATACTCCTAAGAAAGGTGTGAGGTGGGGTTAAGTGGGGGTGGTGGGGCTCTGTCTCTGTCTCTTTGTGGGAACCATTAGCCATTAAAACAGTCAAGAATAAACAGCACAAAACACACAAGTTCTGCAGAGTTTTGTGCCTGAAAGACAGCACAAAAACCCAACAAGCCAGTGGTTAGACACAACAAACATTCAATAATTACACAAACAGAAAACAAACACCACCAAATCATATAAACCATTAAGATAGAAAAAAAAAGTACTAACCAACCAACCACAAGTAAGAAATTACCACCAGAAGCTTAACAATGCCCATAAATAACACTTGCAGTTTAACATTACAACCAACAAGCTCAAATTGAATCACATAATAACAGCAATCAACTAAACCAATTGAGAACAACACTAAACCACCATTTTTTAAAAACTGTCAACTCAAGAGGCAAGCGCAGAACCAGAGAAAAGGGGAAAACAAAGAGAAGAAATGGCACGTACCCATTGCAATTCTTGAGGAATAGTGATCTGTGACACAAAGATCTCCTTGATTCTCCCGCCCCAAACAAAGACACTGTGTTGGAAATGAAGAAAAACAAAAAGCAAATCTTGACCAGGCCCCTTCTACAACCCCCCTCCCTCTAGGTATAAAAATTATTCAATTGCCTTGTATGCAACAGAGTTGCAGGGCACCATATAAAACACGCGCAGAAAACCTGCAACTTTCTAAGCACATACAGACCTTTCCTCTCCCTCCTTCCCTGTTCACTTCCCCAGCTTTCTGAAACTCTATGCACAATACATATGCATACATGTATAGATATAAATAGTGTGTATGTATAGGTAGGTATGTGTGGAAACTCTTCACTCTAGCTTTCTAATTTCAGTTTCTCTTCTAAAATCAGAGCTCTGCGCTTAAAAAGAAAGTTCCCAAAAACGAGCAAGGGTTGTGGGGCTGGGGTTTCAAGTTATTCCGCGTATTTTAGCTCTTGGCCAGGGTAGTTATGCCAGTCAGAAAGATGGGGCATGCTAAGTTGCGCCGTGGGTACTTTATATATATATATATATATATATATATATATATATATATATATATATATATATATATATATATATATATATATATATATATATATATATATATATATATATATATATATATATATATATATATAACCAGGGTGGTAGATCAAACGGTAAATGAGCTCTCTTTGTAGGGGTAAACGAGTTCAATTCACACAAGCAATGATTCTCCCTCGACCAGCTCTCAGCCTCTAGGAGCGAACGGGTGATTAAGGTGCGTGAGTGTGTACTTAATGTGAGTTGTTGAAACTTTAAAGTGCATTAGTTTTGTGCTTAAGGTGCGTGAGTGCGTACTTAATGTGATTTTATTGTTAAAACTTAAGGTGACTGTGTGTTTTGTGCTTAAAGTGCGTGAGGGTTGTGCTTAAGATGTCTGACTTTTGTGTTTAATGTGCGTGAGTTTGTTTTATGAATGTATTTTGCAATGTTGCAAAACACGCTAGGCGCCCCCTAGGCGCCAAGGGGGTGCCTAGCGCCTAGGGCGCCTAGGCGCCGATTTTTTATTTTTTTTTTATTTTTTTTAATTAAAAATAAAATTTAAAATTTAAAATTTTTAAAATTTAGTAATAAAACATAAGGTTTCTATAGTTATTTCTTAGAAATTATTTACAAAAGTGGTTATAAAAGTGTTCAAAAGATTTTTTAAACCATCTAAATACATAAAAAACTAAAATTAAGAGCTAAAGAAGTATTTTTTTGAGAAATTAGTGGACCAAATCGCCTTCGGCCGTTTGCGGTGGATAGATCTCGAAAAAATACGCGATTTGAAAAAAAAAATTGTTCAAATCGGACAACCGAGTCAAAAGTTATGCCTTCCGAAACTTTTCCGACATTTTCAAAAAAAAAAGAAAAAAAAAATAAACCGGAGGAGGCCGC
Organism: Ipomoea nil; assembly: GCF_001879475.1. Lineage (NCBI taxonomy): Eukaryota > Viridiplantae > Streptophyta > Magnoliopsida > Solanales > Convolvulaceae > Ipomoea > Ipomoea nil. The sequence goes on from NW_017617116.1 coordinate 7,702,773, forward strand.
GGAGGCCGTTCCTCGCGGCGGCGCAATGGCGCCTAGGCACGATTTTTGCAACATTGGTATTTTGTTTGTGTGTTTAATGTGCGTGTGTTGTGTACTTAAAGTGCGTCAGTGTAATGCTTAATGTGCATCCAACCGCACAGGAAGCCTCAAATGCACCTGATCTCTTCCATATATATATATATATATATATAGTTGGGTTCTAATGAGAACGATATCCTCATTTAAAAAAATACGAAATTAATTTTATAATTATTAAAACTTTCAAGTTTATTATTATAATATTTTGGCATTTTCCCTTTTTTCTCTTATTTTTATCAATCTTGTGCGCACATAAAGACTAGATTCTAATTATTGGGTTATGTTGACTGTGAGACTCGCAATTTACTTATTCAGTGCTTCTAAGGGGGCGTTTGGTTCACGGAATCTTGGATTATCCCAAGTAATAAGATTATCTCCAGGAAGGTAATGTGAGATTATCGGAATGTAAGATTACCATATGTGTTTGGTTTGTATTGTGGAATATAATATTACTTTGTTTGGTTAAGGGTTATATTTTAAGTTATATGGATTAATTTATAATAATGTCCTCAATAATATATATATATATATATATATATATATATATATATATATATATATATATATATATATATTATTTATGTGTGTGTATTTATTTTATTTATTTATATGTATGAATGTATATCAATGTTTAAATATTAAAAAACTAAATATATAAATATACACATGTGTATTTTATTGTATAAATATATTATTATTATTATTATTTTTATTAGTATTATTGTTATAAAATACTAAGGTAATATTAGACTTAGTTAACAATGACAAAGTTGGAATAATTCAAGGTAATCTAAGATTACCTAAGAAAATGAAGGTAATCAGATTACCTTGAAACATTACCGCCACATCAGCTTTCAGGTAATATAACATTACCAGGTAATCTCATAACTTGAACCAAACAAGGTAATATAACATTACCAGACTCAGATTACATAGGTAATCAAAGATGACATGAACCAAACGCCTCCTAAGAGTAGGATTCTATGAGTTTAAAATGAATCCAGAGAAGCAAGAATTACCGAAGTATAAAATAAAATATATTTCAAAAATTGAGGAGACAGAAGGAATTAATTAAATGGTGGAATTTTAACAGTTTTTCAGATTAATATTTATAACATTTATTTCTGGTTGATTTATCATGGAGATATTCAATTTTTGGGTAATAAGGAAAACTTAAAATTACCAATTGATGGTGTACATTAAATAAACATACTTCACTTTTATGTAATATTTTAAAAATTATATTGGGGAGGTAAATTGTAATAAAAAGACAATGTGAAATTACATCCTCGACCGAGGGGTTGGCAATATCTATTGACATGAAATATATATTATTTAATATGGAATTATTAAATATTATAATTCTTGTGGGTCTCCTAATTAGAAAGTGGAAATATTCATGACAAATTAAACTATTGAATATTTAGGCACGCAGGTTTAATAAATATGAAATATATATTATAATTGTAAATTATTAATTTAATCCATGATGCATGCCTCTATGTGAATCTAATTAGAAGATGGTAGTATTCACTGCATTAAAATGATATTTATTTTTAGATTGCATTTGTCTCTATATCTCATGATATGTGACTAATACAATCTTATAATGAGTCTCAGTCAGACCCATTTAATGACAACTCTTTAGTCTTAAAGATGTTTTAATTATTTGGGGTAAAAAAAATTAGTGATTAATTAATTGGGGTAAAAACTACTTGTAAAAAAATCTTGTATAGGCTCATTTATTAAGTAAACACTGTACCAAAGTTTGGGGATTAATGGGGTCTAGATGCCATCAATCACTTTGATTTTATACTCCATCTTTTCTTCAACCACACGTGACTTTTTGCATTATGAGGGAAATTATAGTTCTCTCTTTTTTTCTTTTTTTTTGAAAATGACATTTTTGGGCAAGACCTATTTTGTGATCTTAGTTGAGTAAAGGACGAACTAAAATCAAGAAGGTCAAAAGATAGGTAATTTCAATAAAGAGTTAAATTTAGAATTTTATAAGTACCAAATCAATTATCCGACCAATTCGACTAGCTAGGATTACTCCCAAACAGTTTTTGTTCTCTTAGTTATAACTATACTGTGATGTAAATTTAGTCTTTCAATTACTTATGATATAAACCAACATGGTTGGCGTGATGGTTTAGCACCTCGTCCCTTAAACATGAGGTTCCCACCCATGTGAATGGAGCAAATCATTTGGCCACTGTCTTCTGGCTATCGGCCGGAGAGATACCTTTAGGCAACAAAAAAAAAAAAAAAAAAATACTTATGATATAGATTTAATTATTCAATTGTTATCAAAATGTCATATTTGATTCCTTATTAGAGATTGAATTAGCTACTTTGTTAAGTGAGTAATTGATATAGATTCAATTATTATCAAAATGTCATATTTAATTCCTAAGAGATTGAATTTTTCTAATTTGTTAAGTCAGAGACTAAATTTACACTTCAAATTATTAAAACTAAAGGTACCTTATGTAGGGAGAATTTATGTAACATATTTTTCAATAGACAAATCCTACCATTATCTAAAATGGGGAAGAATAATTTAATATTTGGCAAGGTTCTATTGTCCTTTTAAAAAAAAAAAAACTAATAATGTTCGGTACATATAATAGTGAAATATAAAAGTAATATGATTTGAGTTCATATTCAATTTAATTAATACTTGAAAAAGGATAATTTATATATAACTAAACTACACTGTAACAGAGTCGGTAGTACTCAAAAAAAAAAAAAAAAAAAAAAGTCAGATCAAATAAAAGAGGTAAATTGCGAGATGTACCTCAGCAAGCTTATATACATCCTAATACTTGTGTAAAGTAATGCCCACACGAACCTTACACCTTGCAGCTACTAACAAAGTAAAACTTCTCAACTTATTTTGAATTAATTGATCAGTTGACACTTGTTATTTCTCTAGTTAGCAAAGAAGTCTCCCAGGGGAATCATTGAAGTCACACCCAAACGAATAAATTATTTCTATACAAAAGAAAAGGTTGAGAGAAATTATTGAGCTGAAAGAATTCAGATTTTTGCATAGATAATGAAAAGAAAGAATTCTAATTGCACTTATTGCTTAAAAAAAATAATTCATTTCATGCAAGCAAGAAGCTCAGCCTAACATCTTTTCTATACTTGCCAATATATAAGTTTTTTTTTTTTTTTTTTTTTTTTAACCTTATGCAACGGGCTAGACCTAGAGAGTACTGACAATATAATGATCGAACTCGTTTTGACATGAGAATCATACTCCACCCAATAGAATTTAATAAAGAGTTCACACAATAATAAAATGATCAAACCTTTTTGTAGGAAAATTCACTATATTTTTTTTGTACATGGTAGAGCTGAACATTTTTATTTATATTTAGGGCACATTTGGTTTGCAGGAAAATGTTTTCATTGAATTTGAGGAAAACTGACTTTTCCTTTGTTTGGTTAATAGAAAACATATTCTATAGCCACCCCCGCCCCCCACCCCACCCCACCCCACCCCACCTTTGGTATTTTGTTTTGTTTTTGTTTTGTTTTGTTTTTTTTTTTAATGGAAAACAAATAGGATAATTATACCATTACCAACTTTTTTAGATTACTACTATTATTGTTGTTGTTATTATTGTGTAGGGGTATAGTTGTCTTTATACTCGTTATTACTTAGAATTTCAAACCCAACTAAACAATGAAACCAATATTCCCATTAATTTATTTTCCACCGACCAAACAATGTAATCAGTCTTTTCAATAATTTCTTTTTCATGAAATTTCAATTCCATTTCCCCTCAAATATTTTTCACGAATCAACAAACTATTAGAGAGGGCATGTAAAAATGGTTGCTTTGATAGGTCGAATTAAAAAAAAAAAAAAACTTCTTGAAATAAATTGTTAATATTGGTAACAAATTATCAAACCATTCTAAATATTAAAAAAAGGCACATAAAATGCCTTAGAAGGGTAACATGATTTTCTTTAGTACAACCTACCTCTCATGTGTAATTTATAAATTTTTACACAAAAACAAATTTACATGTACATACCATAGAATATATATATATATATATATATATATATATATATATATAGTACGTGACTTAGATTTCCCTCATCATCGAACCCAAAAAAAAAAAAAAAAAAAAAAAAAAAAAACCACACAAACTAAAATTGACGCAAAAAATGAACCACATGATGACAATAGAAACTAGTTTAATTATTTTTCAAAATCAAGTACTTAATTTTTAGAGTGAATAATTTCTCCTGTTATTTTTTTTTTTCTTAAAAGGAAAAAAATTCTTATTAAGTATGGAGTATGGAAACGTAAAGGTACTGATATTTCTTAGGAAAAGTTTCCAAAGCCGGGAATTGATATTTCTTATTCTGATATACTAATTAGTTTATTCCTTTAATTAATTATACTAATTTTTTCAAAAAGCTAAGGTATCTACTACTCCGTATAACCTAATATTAAACCCTACAAATACTTCTCATAATTAACTATAAAATAATTGTATAAAACCAAAAAAAAAAAAAAAAAAAAAAAAAGTCTCTACTTATAAACCAGAAACCCTAACAAAAATAATGTATTGATTATTGTTTGATTATGTAAAGCAGTAAATTATACATTGTTTGATTTATTATTTTAAATAAAAAGATGCTATTAAATTTATGAATATTTATATTATATTTTCAAGTACAGAAAAAAAAGAGGGAATTTTTATAAGTTAAAGAAAGAAATAACGAACATTGCAACTGTACTGTACAACATATTAAATGACGACAGTGTCTATGTAATGGGTTTTAGTGCCTGCACATGGTTTTGCAGTCTGATTCTTAACTTTTTGGCTTAAAAACTCACCGCATGCAATGGGCACTATTAATTTTTTATTTTTTATTTTAGTGAAATAAGGCACTATTTTTTTTAATTACCCGTCAAATCTTAGTTTTCATGTGCATATAAGATATTTAATTTAGAATTTTTAACATTTTTACCATTTTTAATTATGATATTTTAAGTCAAGTGCAGAACTAATTACGCTAAATTCTGGAGGCAACCTATAACAATTCTTTGATTACGTATTTGAGGTTTTAATTATAGAAAATTTCAATTTTGGTCATATGACTATAGAGGTCTTGTTAATTTCAGTCCTTGACTTTTAAAAATGTCAATTTAGTATCTTAACTATGCAATTTTTGTCAATTTTAGTCATTCCGGTCAAATTTCCGGTCAAATTTCGCTGGAAAATTTTAATAGTTAAAATAATGAGGGTATTTTGGTCGTTTTACGCCTCTTTTCTTCTTCTCCGACGAGTCCATCTCTTTCTCTTCCGTTTCCGGCGTTCTTTCTCCCTCTAAACCCTAGCTTTAATATCATAAGCCTCCTTTCCCCATCATCTTAGTTCATTGCATTCACTGGAAACGGGAGAGGAAGGGATGGACTCGCATGGGAAGAAGAAAAGAGACGTGAAATGATCAAAATACCCTCATTATTTTAACAATTAAAATTTTCTGACGAAATTTGGCCGGCAATTTGGCCGGAGTGACCAAAATTGACAAAAATTACATAGTTAAGGTACTAAATTGACACTTTTAAAAGTCAAGGACTGAAATTAACAAGACCCCTATAGTCATATGACCAAAATTAAAATTTACTCTTTTAATTATTAATATGAGCATATAGCCATTAACGTGCAATCCAACTACCAGCTTAGACTTTTAGTTGAGATGTAGCACATGCTTCAATTTGGTATCAGAGCCAACCCAAAGGTCATGAGTTTGAATCTCAACGTCACTTGTAGGTGACTACGGTTTACCGGTTCACGTGTTGCTTGGAACCCACCGCACACGTAAGGGGGCGTGGCTAACGTACAACCCAACTACCAGCTTAGGCTTTTAGTTGAGATGGAGCACATGCTTCAATTATTAACATCCCGCACTACATGTTTCTTCAACCAGTTGATGATTAGTATTTATAAATTGAGACTAATCTTGTTCGTGCCAAGTAAAACTGAATTTTAAAATTGCTGCATTCTTAGAATATACTTGTGGTTAAGTTAAAAAAGACTCGTGTCATCTCATTTTCATTTATAGGTACGAGTTAGAATTATTAATTTTTCTAAATAAACAGTGAGCATTGGAATTGTGAAAGGCATGGAACAGTAAATATTGGGTGATCTATGGAGCAGGGTAGGGTGGTACGTAGAGTTGCACACCAACAAAGACGCACACAAAAATGTGACTGGTTGGGGTCATGTCTCCCCTACCACATGCTGCTTCTGCCTCCTCCATGTTTCCACTTTTTTTTTTTTTTTTTTTTTAAATAAATAAAAGAGAAGAAAAACGTTGAAGAAAAAATTAAATTACTTTAAAATCGGTAATTCTAACGATGTTTGTAATCAAATAAAGACATGGTCCTTTCAGGGGGAATTTCAAAAATCTGAAGACTATCATAAGTACGATTACCACAATTTGTCGACCGATAAGTATAAGTATTGACTTCTCAATGAATATGCTTAACTGAACAATGTTGGTATTTATTCACCAATTAACTCTTTGATTGTCTCTATAATAAACTCATGGGAATACCATCTCCGTATATCCTAGTTAATCTTGGTGACACCAAACGGTCCCAGCTAGCCTAGACGGGCTTCTCGCATTACCTTCAATTTATTTTTTTTTTAAATTTTTTTTATATAACCAAAATAAGTTGCTTCAAGTAGAAGTAGGTTGGGAATGTATGGAGAAGTCTTAGGGGTAAGATATGAGTACATATACTTTCAAAACAAAATAATAATAATCAAAATAAGAGGGAAAACTTCAAACAAAATAAAATTTTTAAAAAAAAAATAAATTATGATTTCATGCTTGACTACTTTTCTCTATAAATATGACAAAAAAGCATTCAATTTTAATTAATTAATTTATTTATTATACTCTTGATCACGGTCCTTTTCTTAATCCATATATTTCTTAATGAGTATGCAATCTAATTTAAATAATGGACAGGATCGAGAAATACACAAAGTCTAAGCGTGTAAGGTGTCATCATCTCTCATCTTTACACCAAATAAAATATTAATTTTGTTTTCAAAGATAAAATATTTATTTTGGGAAGTGTGATTGACAAGAAAATGAGATGAAATAGTCATAAAGAGACTCAGGGTTGGTACTACAATATAATAATATATATTTTAGATCATTAAGATCCATGCATGACCATGTGTTATCATGTGTGTTTGACAATTATTCAGACTTACATATATTAATGAACATATAATAATAGTTTCATTTTTTAAAGAAATGTTTTTAGTGATTGTTTACCCCATTTGGGAATTACAATGTTACACATGGTCATTGGTATTTCAATTAATAACCTTGAATATTTTCTAGATTAGGGGTAGGGCTTTCCATATTTGTTACATTAATACATTGGAGAATGTATTAAATAAGCAAAAACTTGTCTAATTAAGGATTCATGAGTTGCGTCATGTTAAGATGAAAATGTAATACTAATCGAAAATAAATTACAGCATTTGTTATTTATAAAGAAAAATGTAATACTTCATTGGTACCAAAAAAAAAAACAAAAAAAAAAAAACAAAAAAAAACATATCCATTATACCTATAAAAGAGTTTTCGCTACACCTATACAGGTGTAGCGGATTTCGGTGTCTGTGAAAGTGTCTGGCTTTCAAGACATACTCTTACATTATCTTTTCTTTAATTACTTTCTCTCTTCCATTCCTTAAAAGTACACCAAAAAAACCACTGCTGTAAATTATAAAATTTCCGACCACCTGAAAATGATCTTAAATCAAGTCGAAAGCCTTGTTCCGACCACTTTTGGTATCCGGAAAAACCTTTGTTGCTATTTCTGATCACTTTTTGCTTTCGACTTGATATAAGATCACTTTCAGGTGGTCGGAAATTCAATAATTTCCAGCAGTGAACTTATCAAGAACCACTATTGTAGTTGCCCTAAGTGTCCATGATGATTCTTGAAATTTGGAGGGGGAATAGAGGTGCAAAGTCTAATGGATTGGCATTTCTTGGTAGCTAGCTAATGGCCGGGTGAGTTGAAGAAACACAGATGCTAAACTCCTGGAACTTGTCTGCTGCTGTGGATCACAGCTTAGCTTTCAAGTGATGTCCTAATCAGCCCTCTCATTTAGGATTGAATGACATGCATTATATTAAATGGAAAAATAAAACCAAGGATGTATAGACACACACATGATATTTCTTCCATTCATTTTTATTTTTTTCTATATGAAACATATCATGATCAATCAAGAATATGATTTGATTGATTTCCCATGTTCACACATATACATGCAGCCAAAAAGTAATATATATACTTAAATAAAGTATTAAATGTTAAGGAAGCATTAATTTGGGGTCCTTAGAGTTCATTAGTTCTATTATTGAAGGTTTTTTGTTAACCCCGACCTTAAAATTTGTGAAAAAGATAAATTATGAGATGTATAATGTAGGGTTAGGAATTTAATTTCATTTAGCAAACTTAGCTTTGACTCTATTAATTGAAATTAAAGAAGGTGATCATCAGTCTGGTCGATCGAACGTCAATTTTTTGTGAGCAATGACAATCAATAACAATTAGCACACGATCGACAAAAGTGCACTTATTAGTGACCAACAAATTACAGATAAATTAAACTTATTTAATCAATTTAATAAATTAAATATTTAATTACAACTTTTAAAAGTTTCCCATAAGAAATTTTCTCTTTGCAATTCAACCTAGCCTTCATGAAATGGCTCCAAACATGTCTCTTTTAGTAATCTCCGTACTAAAGAGGGATTTAAATCAAACTCCACTGTCTACCTAAGCTAGGTCAAAGCCTATAAATAAAAGCACCAATTGGACTTTCACGACTTGCATAGTAACAGTAATTTGTCTAATACCTTTTTGTCCTTTTCTTTAATTTTTATCTTAGAAATCATCATTTTCAAGGGGTTTTTATATAGTTATTATTAATTTGTATATTTTTGCACTGCCATATTCAATCACGTAGGTTTTCAAGGTCGTTAATTTTAATTAATTTGTTGACTATAATCAGTAGTAGTTCGTTAGAACATGGTTGCATTCTAGCCTCATATAAAGCTAGGATTAGGGATGAGTGGATATCATATTTAATTTAAACCGGGCCCTAAGACAACCAATTAAGTAGGTATATATATATATATATATATTTTGATGTTCTAATGAGACCAGGCTATTTTCTCTTTGAGACCGTACGAACCAACATGAATGCACACAAACTACTACAAAGTAGATTGTGTGCATTTGTGTGACTGAAATTTTAGATTGTGTGCATTAATGTATAAGTCCGTAACATCTCACGGTGGAAGTATTAATTTTTCTTTTTAAAACTGCGATAGTATCAACTCCACAAGTTAATAAAAATCTAGCTGACTTTTGGTTGGAGTCAAAAATCATATAAATATTTATGTATAAAAGCGCATAAAAATTAGATATCGAGCATTATAGTATCGATTTATTTAGGTACAACCACTCATATTATGACTAGTTACATAAGATATATTGCAAAGACAATCTAATACCTTCTTAAAATATGTATAAACTTGTACTCAATACAAATTGGTACAATACAAATCCACATCTTAAAGTTTTTTTAAAAAGTAAAGAGGTTGTTCGATCCCATGACTTAATGTAGTAGTTCATTATTTGACTTGATATCATGATTGAAGGCACTACGGTCTTATATATGGGCTGATTGCGCTACTCGTTGATTTACCGGCCTCTTTGGTGATTCTATGAATGAAATTTTGTAAGTTTAGAATTAATCTAAGAAAGTTGGAATCATCTCAGTATAAAAAAAAAAAAGTTAAAATAAATTTAAAGAGGTTGTCTTTGAGAAATCGCAGTTGGCACGTGACATGCGGCAGTGAGTTGAGGGGACCTTTTCATGAATTTCACATTTTCACGTTATGGACGAATCATGGGGTTCGATACTTGTGGGCCATATTTCACTTTGATTTCCTTTTTCATTTTCGGTTTTTTTTTTTTTTTTGTTTTGTTTTGTTTTTTTTTTTTTTTGTTTTGTTTTTTTGTTTTGTTTTTTTTTTGGTTTTTTTTTTTTTTGGTTTTCACAAAACCATTGGGAGTTGTCAAGAGCCATATTGTCGTACATGTGGCAGCTCACATTCCACGTCATAAAAGCGCAAAAGATGCCATGTCGGACTGCGAAATTTCTGACATCATTATTCACCTTTTCTTCCCACTTGGTACCATGTTTTTTCCCTTGCTTTTAAGAAAAGCAAAGCATTTTGTCAAAAGACTTTTGGACTTGTGGCAATCAGCGGTTAGTGATTAGTGGTAGCGGATTGTATTAGCGGTTAACGAATAGCGGATTGTGTTAGCAGGCTAGACCAGCGGATTGTATCAGCAGCTTGTAAAAAATATTTGGTAAAATTAGCGGTTTAGATTGGCGATTAACATGTAAAATGACCAAAAGAGTATACATATAATAATAATAATAATAATAATAATAATAACAAAAAAAAAATGTGTGAATGTCCCACATCGAAAGTCAAATTAAAAAAGGTGTTGGCTCCCTTATAAAAGGGAGCTTAACGCCCCTTCAATTTTAATGTTAACTTCTTGCACATCCGATGCCCCTCCCACATCGGATGGGCAAGAATTTAAAGAAGCCTCAGGCTTTGTAAATAACAGTTTAATTTTTTTTTTTTTTTATATATATAAGTAAGATGGAGGGTGTTTTGGGAAAGAAAAGTTCCTTTCCCAAAACGCCAACCCAACACGCTGCTATATGTAGCGTGTTGAATTTCAGCAGTTTGGAGCAATACGCTGCTCCAAACCGCTGTTAACCAATCAATGACTTTGGCGTTTTGACCATGGTCAGCGGATCTGTTAAAATTTGACGTATCCACTACTAACCAAAAAATAGCCTTTGTTGTTAAGTGATATAGTTATGACTCTTCAAATAAGAAGTCACAGACTTATAAGTTTGAAACTATATTCTAACAGGGTCAGTAGTACTTAAAAGAAAAAGAAAATCAAAGTATAATTAATATTCATTAATCACTTTATAAAATAGTAACGGTTGACAATGATCTATCCGTTAGGTGGATTTCATTATTGAAAAGAAAATGATATGTACACTAATTACAAAAGTATATATGAATGGTAACAAAAGAGATTACGTTTGGAACACCACCTTAGGGATATACTATATATATTAACGTGATATTTGTAGCTTATATATAATAGTCATTCTAAATCAAATCAATTTTTTGGTTGTAGGAAAAGTTCATGCAACAAAGTAAAAAAGGGAAAGAAGAAGTCGAAAACGAAAACGATTAATAATTTCGTATGTCATTTAATCATTTTTGGTACGAGACTACGAGGAAAAGATGTTTGGTTGGAAAATTACGTGCAAGCAAGGAAATGAATAATAGAGTTTTTTTTTTTTTTTTTTTTTTTTTTTTTTTTTTTTTTTTTTTTTTTTTTTTAAGGTTTTACGGTGGAAACTTGTAGTCATTATTCGATGATAGACACTATTATGCAAGAGAGGTTAGTCGCATTAAGAAGACTTAGTGTGATAGCCCACGAACCATATAGGAGAGATAAAATTAACTATGAAAACCATATGCAACGGGTTCGACCAAAAGGATCTTGACAAGAATTGTGAATTTAATTTTAAGAAATATGCTCCACCCACATGGCCACTCATTTCGAGGCATTATCTGATGGTGTACACTGGGAAAACTTCACAAAGCATACATGAGAGGTACCGTACAAGGAAACCTTATGTGATGGATTCGGCCTAGAGGAGTTAGCAAAAATTGAATTCAGGACCTGTACGAAAAATTAATTATATATATATATATATATTTTTTTTGTGATGACGAGGGAAACTCGTAGTCTCTACTTGAGACTCGAGAATATGTACTAGATAAATCTCATTCATGTATAATAGCCTACAAATTACTTAATTATATAGAGTTTTAACTCTATGGGTCAAATGTCATTATTTATTTATTTTTGCTTGTTATTTTACTAATAATAGATTACTCTCGTATTCATCCACTAATTCGATCTTCAAAGTCAAAATTAATACGTCCAAAAAATTTGTTGAAGTTCACTATCATCACCAACTAGCCAAGTCAAACAATACTCACATACACTTGTGTAAACATCGGTGTTTGAGTGATATATGATCTAAGGCTTCTCATCTATACAATTAACGCAAATGATATATGTGAATTTAGCCCCATATAGAGTATTAGACTCTTAGTAAAAACGAGTAAATAAATGTTTAGCTAAGTTGAAAAGTGTTGAATGTTAGGTGAATTCTTTTTTATTTTTTCATTACAGGAAGTCGTAGATTAATTCAGTTGAGTCTCAATCAGATCCTATTCGATGATAGTTTTTTCAAGTGCACCACTACATGCATATGAGTTATGTTTAACATTTTGACCATTCACCTCGATCAGGTGAATTCAAAAATTTTTTTATTTATTTTAATGTTGTATTAGTATTTACATATCAGGAGATCTGAGGGGATTAATTCAAGCCAATCATAATAATATGTCGAATTCTATTCTAATATAGTTCTTCTAAATGTATTACTACATGCACATAAGTTCAAACTTTTGATCGCTCGATCACATCAGGTGAATTCATTTTTATGAATGGAAATGAGTTTGAGTAGAAGTAGTATACCAAATGGAGAGACATTTGGTGTCCTTTCTTTGTCCCTAAAATGTACTATACCACAAAACAGTAAAATGAAATAGAATTTTATTTGACACCCAAATTACAAGAGACAAGATTTGATTGATCAAGCCATTGTGAGTAACAACCCAAACACGGTTTAGACCCCTCTCCACCCACCCACCCCTCATTATTGCCATGTTGGACGAGGTTGTGCTAAAACAACTGTCATGACTTACCAAAGTACACCTCATGTATTTTATTTTAATTTTTTTTTTTTTGGCAAACAGAAAAATAAAGTTTCATTAATATGAATCCAACTGGAGAACATTACAACGAAAATCAGGAGGGTACACACATTCACTCCATACAATCTGTCAAGGAAACAGACTTCCGAACAAAAATATGGATAGTTTAATTCACAGATCATCTAACAAATTTGATGATAATATGGTTAAAATCTTTATCAACTTCTTAATATCTTGTAACATCAAGTAAAATGTATATTATTTATAGCTGGTTGTATTTACATCAATAAACACTAGTTTAGTTAGTTCATAATCTTACAAGCGAGTGATAGAGCATGACTCTCATACCGAAAGATTATGGGTTCAATTGATGACAATAACATTTTGGTTGAACACGTCACACAAGGTTTTCTTAGTATAATTTACTCCTCCTATATGTGATATAATCATAAAAAAGAATAATAAAAAGTGTGTCAAATAAACATTATATTTTATAATGTTGTGAAATTACATTTAAAATGTTATGAATCCATATTAATTATTACGTAGTACTTGCTACTTTTATTATTTTTAATGTATGCACCGTACCGTACAATAGTTTAACAATTGTGAACATTTATATTCTCTTCTTTTCATAATATAACATTAATAAGATTGTCAGTTGTTTGTTGTAAGGTACAAACTAAACAAGTCTACAACATACATCTATAACTGCTATGTAAAATAATAAAGTCCAAAGTGGGAGTGATGTACCGACCTTCTTGATTTGAACTTGTCAATTATGGAAAATATAAATTGGTTTATCACATTATATATAGTCTTTACTGGTTAGAATCACAAGGGGAGTTTATCCAGTGCACACCCTTGAGTAGTGGTTGCGGGTTTCCTTTGTCACCTAAAATAGTAAAGTCCATCAATGCATATATTGAGTGAGTCGATCACTATTTTCATACATAAAGATCACGAGTTTAACTGCTAATAATAACCTTCCCAGTCGAACTCATCGTATAAGGTCTTGGTGATTTTCATAATGTGGTTTACTTCTCTTATCTGATATGATCTGCAGACTAACACACGAATAAGCTAACTAACTAAAAGTAACCAAGTTACCAACTCTTGAATTCTCAAAAGCATATAAAAAGGTGTAATAATTAATAATATAGTTGTATTTGCTTGGTTCACAAGCATAATAATTAATTAACAATGTTGGGTGGTAGCTCATAACTTTTAAGTTTTGAGCAAATCTTTGAATGCATGGGCTACTTAGATTTTGTAGTTGAGAAGTCGGTTTGGGTGCATCTACCATCTTTAAAAGACCAATTTTCAAGTACTAGAACAATGTCTTTTATATACTATTGTCCAAATTTATGTATATCTTCACATGTCATGCCTTAACGTTGGCCTCTTTGAGTTCCACCATGTGTATCATTTGGATACTTAAAATTAAATAAATAAATCATGCAAACTTACTTCAAACCTAATCAACATTTTTATTACATATTTCCACGTGTTATGATACAATGCCATATAATATAATCTAGACTGATTTACATCTTCGTAATTCTTTAATGACTAGAGTCACAAATCGAAATTTACCCATATAAACCCTTATGTAATAGTTGCACTCCTTCACTCTAGTTAATAACCGTCCATCTAACATCAATCCCTTAAATTAACGTGAACCCAATCATTCACCAAACTCTTAACTAGCTAACATGTTCGTTTTTTTAATGAATGTGTCAGAGTTTACTTTTGTAATTTATGTACAAATTATTGCATATAAAAATTAAAAGCACCTAAACAGTGTGTGGAAATGCCTCTAAAAGTTGTTGATTGGTTTTTAATGGACTTTATATTTTACAGTACTAAGATAGCTAATTCCAGACATAATGCTGCTTGTAATCTTAAATTTCCTAGGTGTAACTGGAATAGGACTAAATGTAGGTCCACCAAGTTGGTACTATCACTTTATATATATATATATATATATATATATATATATATATATATATATATATATATATATATATATATATATATGTGTGTGTGTGTGTGTGGTTATGTGGAATAGACTCATCCATCCTGAATCAAAAGTCAAGGATTCGATTATTGGCTTTGGATATGGAGTAGTTATCTCTAGGTCAGCTGTCACATTCAAAAGAGGTGTCTACTATTTACAGAAGGAATTAGTTACTGTGACCGATGGTGAAAATTCTGGGTACACTGAAAAAATGTGTGTTTGGATATGGTGTAAAAAGTAAAAAGAAAAAAAAAAAAACACAATGGAAGGATAGAGAGAACTAAAAGAGGGAGGGGCATTGCCTGAGAAGATCACTCAATAGATGGACCACTTTGGGTTGGGTGATGAAGGAAAAAGTTTGGGACAAATTAAATATGCTGATTTTCACCTCATCTTAACAAGATTTTGTGCAATCTGCTGTCACTTTCTCTTGAAAAGAGATGACAAAAGGGAAAGAAAAAAACTTTTTTTCTTTTTTCCCTTCTTACATCCAATGTGTTATTGTGTGATTTCATCATGAAACAGAGACACACTGTGAAAAAAGTATCTTTTTTTTGCCTTAAAAAGGAAGATTTGTAAAAAGTGCTTTGTTCCCTCTCTCTTTTTTTTTTTTTGGAAAAATATAAATCATAAAAAATTTACAAGCCCACTATAGGGAAGAAGTTGTCAAGTTGGGCTGGATGGTCTTCTTGTGTATTGTATGATCCTTTACTTGCTCATTAGCCCAAGGTGCAACAAATTAAATTAAAAGCAAGAGAAATTGCTATAATATTGTGTAGAGATTTATTATATTTAACTTTGTGGTAGTGGCCCGGTTTTTTCTTGTGAAATTTCTATATTTCTTGATTAGTTTATTTTCTATGGTGTTATGTTACTTCGTATTGCTTATTCGTGACTCATTAATACAAGAATAATGAGAGACTTAATCAATCATATGCAGATAGACTTGCAATGTTTCTTCAATCATATGAATAGGATGACCAATATATATAAGTGCAGACTAGATAGCTTCATTTTTTTTCCTCAAAAAAAGATAGCTTCATTTTTTATTTTTTTTTAAACCTTGGATCAATTTGCGTTTTAAGGTTTTTCTTTCCATGAATGTGCGTGGTTAATGCTGTCTTTTATAAAATTTATATAGTTTGTTTTTATATCTTAATTCAAGTAATCCTTTTTTTTTTTTTTTTGGCCATATTATGCTTCACTGTCAAAATTGCTGGAAATTTTATTCAAAAATATATTTTCGATCTCAAATGAATCTTACATTAATGTTGAGACTGGAAGTGTTGAGATAGAGATGATGGTGAGTTTGAGATATTAGTTTCAGATGGTTATGAATGTTATTCTAACACTTCATAATTAACGAATCAAAATTACAATTTTACTGGCACCATATAGTTTAAGATACAAAATCAAAATTTAATTATCTTTACCCACAAAATGTAAAATCTATTGTCTTAAAAGACCCACACTTCAACCAGACAAGATTGGGTGCTACTTGTGTGCAACAAATAAAGGTCTAATTTTTGTGTTCTATTGAGTTATCATGATTTACTTCCTCTGATCTCATTAAATATACCAATACATGATCATACTAACCTCCAGCTATTAGTTCTTGTATTGAGCGATCCGGAGTGCTTCAGAGTTTTGTCTCTCACTTATACTCAGCTCTCTCTAGATGGTGTATGAGGTATGTAATATGAGCAGTGAGATGACTAGTGACCTTATATAACTACTGGCCATTATTGTGGTTGTATGTCTTTAGGTCTCTTAAACCCTAACCAGACTCCTAATCATAATGGTAGTCTAGCTATTAGGTTATTAGAGTTGCACCACACATCAAATACTTAACATTATCATAACTTATTCCAATGTTATAATAATAATGATTAGGGAAAACGTTACATTCTCACACTTGGTGCAAACACCACACCTTAATAACAGAGAAACACCAACCATAATGATATGTTCTCATTAGTGCTAGTAGTATCCATTATGATCAAATGCAAGCTGCCCTTGAGTACTTAATTAGGAAACAAAACCTAATGAAACAAACCCTATGTTTATTCCAAGTCCAAATGGAAGTACATTTTCTCAGTAATATAAAGCAAATAAAGGTGTACACACTTAATTGAGAAAAATACCTGGATATAGCAAAAGAATTGAAATTGCACCGTGAATCTTGAATGCAAGATGTACCTTAGAATTCTACTTGATTTTATATTATACAATAATCACTTTCATTAATTAGGTTACTTAATTAAATGTAAATAACTGAAATTGAAAGCATAAAATAAAACAAAAACACAAGAGAATTGTTACGCAGTTCGGAACGCTTCTCCTACGCCTGCGGGGCAACCCACGTCTGCCCAATCCACTATAGATGTTCACCAAGGAGTTATACAATAGGTAAGTACAAATGGCTATCAGCTGTTACTACCACTACCCTTCCTAACACCTCCTCAGGACTGAACCGTGCATGCCAGAACAATCTTCACGCGAAGCTTCAGCTGTTCCAGGTACTGACTGTGCAGCTCAGATTTTAATCCCACACGAATTAATATTCAAGAATAAACTTTAATAAGATAGCTTTGTAATGCAGATTCCTTTCTCTCAATATAGAATTCTCAACATCAGTAACTTTCCAAAAGAAGATGTCTTCCTTTTATAGTAAAGCTCACCCATCACATGATCCACATAAATAGCATTCCAAAGTCTTCAATTAACCTCAACCACATGTTTTGTTTGAAAGCTCCATTCCATGCCTGACTTCCATTCTCAACCAACCAATAAATTGTAGCCATTCAAATTAACATTAGTTGATAGGAAGTGGTCCAAAAAAGGATTTTAGTCTAGCTTAAATCTAATTAAAATAAAATAAATAAATAAATTAACCAAGCAAGGTTTAATGTGTACTAAATTAAATTTGTACACTTACAAGAATTTTATTAAAACTGAATGTGTATACAAATTACAAAGTGGGCGAAAGTCTCATTTTCTGAACCAAATCCTTGAATTTAAATGGAGGCATGCCTTTAGTCAAGGGATATGCTAACATCAACTCAGTATTAATGTGTTCAATGAATACAACTTTATTTTTGACACGCTCCCTAATAGCTAAGAACTTGATGTCGATGTAGAGGCCCTTTTGGATTGGGGATTCAACCTTTAGGAACAAGAAGATCATTGGAGGGATAAATCAGAGTGACTTAACGACTCATTAAGTGAGAAGATTAAATTAGTATCTGGTGCTCACGTGAACAAAGATCTATCTAATTATATTGCATGTGAATGAAGCACCTCCCGATCGTGTGACCCAGAAGTAAATATATCATCCGATTACTTGCGAGAATCAACTTTTGGACCTAATTGAGAAGTAAGTTACTTCTTGATTGCCTTTATTTAAATTATTGTTAGTTTTCCTTATTTGAGTGCGCACTTCTCGAACGTAAATAAGAAGTGTCAGAATCACCTCTTGTGGTGTGATCGAGAAGTAGGTAAACATACCTTCCGGTCACTGGTGAGAGTCTACTTTTTTGCTTAGCCGAGAAGTAAAGGGGACTCAAATAAAATAAGAGCTGACTCAGTGACGGTATAGTGCGAAAGATATTTAATAGACTAAATTAACTTGAATGACCAACCCCCTAAAAATTTTTATTAAGACAGGAATACCAATACTTTGATTTATATATACGGAGACATGTACACACTTGATCACATGAGAACTATTCAAACAACAACAACAACAAGGAAAAACAATATAACTTTTCTTCTGGCATATAACATACACTAAGTATTTCACCATTATCAGAACTTGAACCCTGTCCCTTTGAACTTTTGTTCAACAATTTGATCAAGTCTGGTGGCCATTTCATCTGTTAGATGGTTCCTCCAATCTCCAACCTTACCATTCCTGAAAAACAAATTATTGGAATTACCAAAATATGAGCCTTTACCAGTCTTGTTAACCTCCAAGTTGCTCAAGCTTTCAAAGCTGCAAAGTCTCAAGATTCCACCTACTACACCACACTCTTCTTCTTCCTCAGAAAATGGACACTCCAAGAACGCCGCCATTCGCCTCAAATGAACTTCAGGCTCTTCCTTAATCTCCTCGTACTTCAAGAACAACACCTTCCTAGGATTCTCCAAGCTCTCCTTCCAGTATCCCAACAAATGATCCCAGAAAGGCCCATACGGACTTGCTCCCCTGCAATATTTCTCGAATGCCTCTGGAAACGGCATTTCACCCAGGCCTCGAAGCTCGGCCCTCATCTTATTGACGAAGTGCCAAAACGACACCACCGTGTCCTTTTGGTTTCTGCACAGATAAATGAGCTTGCATTTCGATTCCCCTACCGATTTTGGCAACAACGATAGTGGCAAATGCGTAGACATTAGCCTCATAAGCCCATTATTCACAGCAAGGAAATCAGGCGGGCTGTTTTGTCTTGCATAAGAAAATTCCAAGTTGGGAATCAAGTCCTGAGGATTTGTTGTGAGTAATGGGTGGTGGGTTTCTTGTAATTGTGATGGGAAGTAGTGTTTTCGAGTGATCAAGGAAAAGATGAGAGCTTTCAACCATGTGGTGCCGCATTTAGGGGGGGTACATAGTATAACATCAGAATGTTGAGCCTGGAAGTGTTGCTGGGATCTGAGAGCACCATGCAAGTGAACAGGAGCAAGCCAAAAGCCTTTGTAGTTATATATATGAGGAGTGAGCCAACCTTCCTCTCTGGGTAGTGATGATGAAATGATGGATTCTCTTAGCTCTTTCGGCCATGAATTTTCTTGGAAGAATTTATGATACGGCAATGAGTTTGAGGTGTTAGGATCAGATGGCGCAGCCATGGAATTGAAGTGTATAGTATTTATTTGGAGATATTCTGTGAACGAGGTCTATCATACTTTTCCTTCTTAATTGCATTCAAGTATCTATTTATAGATCAAATGAGTTGAGATTCATTGATCTTGTAAATATCAACGTCCATAATTAACAAGGATTTAAAAAAACACGGTGATAATTTAGTCATTTTGCATCTAGATCAAATTTAATTAAGGTGCAGGGTTTTCCTTCTTAAGATGCCGGTGCACGGTTTTTGTATATTTGGTTTCTGTGTTGTGTGCTTAAGGTGCGTCAGTTGTTGAAACTTAAGTACGTCAGTCTAAAGCTTTAGGTGTGTGGTTTGTGTGTTTAAGGTGTGTTAGTTGTTGAAACTTAAGGTTTGTCGGCCTAAAACTTTAGATGCATGATTTTCTTTCTTAAGGTATGTTGTTTTCCTTCTTTTAAGCTGCGTCATTTTTACAGTTTGTTTCTTTAATATAATTGAGGAGATAGACACCTTTTTTTTTTTTTTTTTTTTTTTTTTTTTTTGCAGGCACTAAACACAACCACTATCCTTTTCCAATCATGTTTCAACAATCAGAATAGAGATCAAAGGAAGTATAATTGCTTATGAGTGGTAATAAGAGATCTTGAACAATATTTTTTTCATTGATTTGAGCCGTTGATCTAGATTTGATCAACAGCTCAGATCTAACCTCATTTTTCATCTTGAAAGCATCTTTATACCAGAACCACTTCCTTATAACATATATAATAATTAATTAACAATGTTAGGTGCAAGGTCATAACTTTTAAAATTTGAGCAGATCTTTTGGCTGGATGGGCTACATAGATTTTGTACGTAGTAGAAAATTAAGATGTAATATATATTGGTCACGTCTACTCAAAATCGACACAATGGCCAAACACAATGAATTAGTTATTTATTATATATGGGCAATATTTAAACTATGAATAAAAGGTATATTTTTAATATATTAAAGATAAACTATTTATGTATTGAATGTACATTATTTGATAGTATATAAAATAATGTATTTTTAGTACTCAAATAATATACTTTTAATAAATAATCACTACTGAAAATTCTGAAATTTCCGACCACCTGAAAATGATTTTAAATTAAGTTGATACCAAAAAGTCCAAAAAGTGGTCAGAAATAGCAACAAAGATTTTTCGGATACCAAAAGTGGTCGGAACAAGACTTTCAACTTGATTTAAGATCACTTTCAGGTGGTTGGAAATTTCAGAATTTCCAGTAGTGAATGTACCTTCAGTACACAAATAATGTACAATAAGTATATTAAAAATGTACATTTTATTCATAGTCTATGGAATAATGATTGTTCATTATGTTGGGCAGTGTCCAATATCCTGCCATCGAAACGTGACGCTGACTGCCTTGTGCTTTTGGCATAGTGGTAAATGCTTGATCCTACAAGCAATTGAAGAAATCTAGCCTAACTTGGCAACTTCTATTCCCAACCTTTAGTACGCTAAAAGCTATAGCCAGTAGCGAAGACGTAGCTTTATTTCTTTATACTTGCATAGCAATCAACACCATAATCTGATGGGAGGCTGCTAAACTCGGTTCTCCGAGTCGCAGTCCAACACTTGCCTATTGGGTGAAGCTTTAAGATAGCTCATAAGAGCGAGGATTCATGGTTGGACATTGTTGAGTTTTTATGACCATGATATCAATATTAAACAAAGTTTCAACTGAATTAATTAATTATAGGACTGATTTGGAAGGAAAAATCTATTAATACTAGTTCATTCAAAAAGACGTATAAACTCGATATAAAACTGTTTCCATTTGAAACACATCATATGTAATTCGACTATAGATCGATTTAATATGAGGTTCAAACCGCTACTTTCTCCACACCTATCATGGGTTAAACATGTTTTGTTCACGAAATGAATTTTAAGGGAATAAAAATAGTATTCTATAAGGAGTGGAATAAGCAAGGAATAGAATATGAATTGTATTCTTTTGTTTGATTCATTGATGGAATAGAGTTTAGGAATATTATTTTCAGTCTTTGGTTGGTTGGAATATGTGTTTAAAAGACATAAATACCCTATACGAAAGTACCTTACCTTATATCCTGTATCGCTAATTTTACTTAGTATACAAGCGCATATATATATATATATATATATATATATATATATATATATATATATATATATATATATATATATATATATATATATATATATATATATATGGTAGGGTTCCAGTGAGAACATGTGCTTAGGTGAGAACACATCATGTCCATCCATCTAATATTTTTTAATGGTCTAGATTATATTAAGTTCGTGCGAACGCGCATTAAATGTGTGCAAACACACAAAATCACGTTTGCACACATTTAATGCGCGTTTGCACACACTTAATCTAATCTAGACCATTAAAAAAATATTAAATGGATGCACATGATGTGTTCTCACGTTCTCACCTAAGAACATGTTCTCATATGATTTTAAATATATATATATATATATATATATATATATATATATATATATATATATTAACAATAATGTTAGGTGCAAGGTCATAACTTTTATATTTTGAGCAGATCTTTGGCTTCATGGGCTACTTAGATTTTATAGTAGAGATTAGAGAAGATGTAATATATCAAAATAGTTAATGATATTGATCACATCTAGTCAAATCGACACAATGGACAATCATAGTGAATTAATTATTAAATATGGGCAAATTTTCGTGTAATATGAATTATGAATAAATGGTACATTTTTAATATATGTACTAAAAATATATTATTTATGTACTAAACGTATATTATTTGATAGTTACTACTGGAAATTCTGAAATTTCCGACCACCTGAAAGTGATCTTAAATCAAGTTGAAAGCCTTGTTTTCGACCACTTTTGGTATCCGGAAAAACCTTTGCTGCTATTTCCGACCACTTTTTACTTTCAACTTGATTTAAGATCACTTTCAGGTGGTTGAAAATTTCATAATTTCCAGTAGTATGATATAGTATACAAAATGATATTCTTTCCGTACTCAAATGATATACTTTTAAATAGTGTAAGAATTTTCATATTTTTTTAATATAAAAGATAAAAAATAAATCTATCAACAAATATAAACGGCATTATGTCACTAATATATGAATTCAATTTTACCATAGGACATGTCTATCGGGAAGCCAACCAGGTAGCAGATGCTTTAGCGACAGCGGGTTTGAGTTTTTCATCTTCTAGAATTTTTTATGACGCTAGCTCTTTGCCCGAAAAGGCCAGGTTAGCAGTTTTGTAGGATCAAAGGGGCTTTGCCTCTCATCGGGCTGTTCGCCGGCAATAAAGTCTGTTCTCGTTTAAAAAAAAAAAAAGAATTCAATTTTACCAATAATACTAAATACATACATACAAGAGTAAATATTTTGATCTACATAATACCATATGAACACATCACACACCACTGCTGGAAATTATGGAATTTCCGACCACTTGAAAGTGATCTTAAATCAAGTCGAAAGCCTTGTTTCGACCACTTTTGGTATCCAGAAAAACCTTTGTTGCTATTTTCGACCACTTTTTGTTTTCGACTTGATTTAAGATCACTTTCAGGTGGTCAGAAATTCCATAATTTCCAGCACTGCACATATGCAAGAGTTAATCTTCTAACTTTACAAGTGTATTAACAATCTGTTTACCGGGCCAATTGTTTAAAACAGCTAATAAGATAGAAATTTAGCACAATGATCTTAGAAGATCTGAGAGACGACTTAATTGTGTTGTGATCACAACTCGAGCCCTGTCCCTTTGAACTTTCGTTCAAGAATTTGATCAAGTCTGGTGGCCATTTCATCTGTTAGATGGTTCCGCCAATCTCCAACCTTACCTTTCCTGAAATACACATTATTTGGCCTATGATGAGAGTTCTTACCAGTCTTGTTAACCTCCAAGTTGCTCAAGCTTTCAAAATATCAGAATCTTGAGCCTGGAAGTGTTGCTGGGATCTGAGAGCACCGTACAAGAACTGAGAATCTAAACCAAAACCCTTTGTAGTTATACATATGAGGATAGAGCCAACCTTCCTCTCTGGGTAGTGAAATGATGGATTCTCTTAGCTCTTTAGGATAAGAACTTTCTTCAAAAAATTGCTGCACAAATGAGTTTGTGGGGTTGGGATCAGATGGCGCAGCCATGGCAATGTAATTGAAGCTATGAATGTTATTCTGATCTGTGATGTCTTACAATCCTATCTATCTAGAGTTGGCTCGCGACCTAGATCGTATGTTGGAATTGTTGTCCATGAGTGTCAGGTGATTATGGCACAGTTTCTTACTTGTCAGCTTCGTTTTATTCCTAGACGTCTAAATATTATTGCTCATACTCTAACTTCAATGGTCTCTGACCAGGATATTACTATGTTTTGGGACGATGTCCCTCCTGATGTTATTCTTTCACGTTTACAGTAATGAAATTTCGCAGCTTTGCTTTCAAAAAAAAAAAAAAAAAAAACAAAGTCGAAAATGTTAACCATTCCAATCCCCTTCTTCAATTTGAAAAATGATTTTATCTTCAAAGGCTTTGTAAAATGTATGCTATTTGACAATGGCTCGGATAATACTTAATGTTGATTTTTATTTTTTTGACAACCAACTCTATGATTTTATGATACTTGTTATCAATGTTTTTGCTGCGACCATGAAAGGCGAAATTCTTGGACAACAAAATTGCCAACTTGTTATTAAAGAAAACTGTCGTAGGTGCATCATTCTTGTATGTGTTGTAAAAACTGCAAAATTCTCCTCATTCAAGTAGCTTGAATAACACAGTTTGCTACTGCAATTTATTCTACTTTTACGGTTGAAAGTGATACAATATGCTACTTCTTTGAAGACAAAGAAAATATAGTAGATCCAAAATAGAAAGCATATCATAATGTGCTTTTTCTAGTCTTAACATCATAGGGTGTGCATTAGGTAAATCCTTCTTTGTGACTATAAAAAAAAATAAACTAGCTTAATTTATTTATAGTTGATCAACTTTGCAACTCAAATCAAGAAATCGAATAAGCTAATAGTTTTTTTTTTCTCCTTTTGTCATCTTTGAAAGAAAAAGTGACAGCAGATTGCACAAAATCTTGTTAAGATGGGGTGAGAATCAGCATGTTTGATTTGTCCCAATTTTTTTTATTCATGACCCATCCCACGTGATTCATCTATTGAGTGTAGTTTTCAGATAATGCCCCTCCCTTTTTAGTTGCGTTATTTAATTTCCTTATTTTGATTGACTATAGTTTATGAATGCACAACATTAAAGTAAATTTTTAGGGTTTTGTGCATGTCTATGTGGTACCATGAAGTGAAGTATATCCTCATAAAAGCTATAAAAAAAAAATGAATGTACCATACCTATTTAATTTTGCCGAAAAGTCATGCATCACGAATGCAAATTCTTGTTCTAACCTTATAGAATCATCGTCACTCCTATCATTTGACATGATAGGACCTATTCCATTAGTGTAATTGAAACTAATCGATCGTCTATATTTTTACATTTTTATCGCTAAGTTGTATAATTGGAGTGCTATTTAAAATGGAAATAAGTAAAATAGGATGTAAAGTATTGTTGGGCACAATGGACAATCATAATTGACTAATTATTATTAATAAATATAATAGCGAACGTGTAACTTTTTTTTTTTTTTTCTTATACTTGCGTAACAGTCAAGTTATTCTGCTCTTTGAGCTACTATCTAACAACAACACATAACTGTTAAAAATTTATTAATATAGGAATAACAATACTTTGATTTATACGTGACATTAAACTAAATTTGAACCTCACTTCTACTTAAGCACAACAAAAATGATTCTCAAATCAAATTAAAGCACTGATCATTATCAAAAATCATTATCAAATCAAATTAAAGCACGCACAATCACAAAATGATTCTCTAGGCACTGATCATCACATTATTACAATTCAAACCACAAGAAGAAAGCAGATTTTTTTTTATTGGCATATAACATTAGGTATTTCACGATTGTGTCACAAATATGGATTTGACTTTATCAACCGTTCTCAACACATACATACATATATATAAGAGTTGATCTTTTGAACTACATAATATGATATGAACACGAGTTAATACTTCCAATGGTCCTCCGAGTATTAAGGGTTTACCAGCTGTGGTCCTCCGAGTTTTAAATAACCTCCAATGGTCCTCCATGTTTTAAAAAATAACCACCCACAGTCCTTTTAGGACGTCTCGTAGTTATATTAAACTCGGGTTATTTTAAGAATTAGGACCACATGTGGTTATTTTTTAAAACAAAGAGGTCCATTGGAGGTCATTTAAAACTCGAAAGACCACAGCTGGTAAACTCCAAATACTCGGAGGACCATTAGAGGTATTAACTCATATGAATACATTACACACATACAATAGTGGATCTTATGAGCTTATAGTAATTAGGGAAATTTGAGCACAATGATCTTAGAAGATGAGAGAGACTTAATTGTGATGTGATCACATCTATCACAACTTAAGCCCTGTCCCATTGAACTTTTCTTCAACAATTTGATCAAGTCTACTGGCCATTTCATCTGTTAGATGGTTCCTCCAATCTCCAACCTTACCTTTCCTGAAATACACATTATTTGGCCTTTCATGAGAGTTCTTACCAGTCTTGTTAACCTCCAAGTTGCTCAAGCTTTCAAAGCTGCAAAGCCTCGAGATTCCACTTACTACACCACCCTCTTCTTCCTCCTCAGAAAATGGACACCCCAAGAAACCTGCAATTCGCCTCAGCTCAACCTCAGGCTCTTCCTTAATCTCCTCGTACTTCAAGAACAACACATTCCCAGGATTCTCCAAGCTCTCCTTCCAGTATCCCAACAAATGATCCCAGAAAGGCCCAAAGCTACTTGCCCCCCTGCAATATCTATCAAATGCCTCTGGAAACGGCATAGCTTCCATGCCTCGAAGCTCAACCCTCAGCTTATTCATGAAGTGCCAATACGACACGACGGTGTCCTTTTGGTTTCTGGACACACAAATGAGCTTGCATTTTGATTCCCATACCGATTTTGGCAACAACTCTAGTGGTAAATGCGTGGACAATACCCTAAACCCATTACCATTCATAGGGAAATCAGGGCTGTTTTCTCTTGAATAAGAAAACTCCATGTTTCGAATTAACTCCTGAGGACTTGCTGTGAGTAAAGGGTGGGTTTGATGTGATACTGGGAATTGTTTTCGAGTGCTCAAAGCAAATACCAGAGCTTTCAACCAAGTTGTGCCGCATTTAGGGAGGGTGCATAGTATAATATCAGAATGTTGAGCCTGGAAGTGTTGTTGGCATCTAAGAACACCGTGCAAGGAGTGAGCATCAAACCAAAACCCTTTGTAGTTATAGATATGAGGATATTGCCAACCTTCCTCTCTGGGTAGTGAAATGATGGATTCTCTTAGCTCTTTAGGATAAGAACTTTCTTCAAAAAATTGCTGCACAAATGAGTTTGAGGGGTTGGGATCAGATGGCGCAGCCATGGCAATGTAATTGAAGCTATGAATGTTATTCTGTGAGGTCTGTGAAACTTTTTTTTTTTCCTTGGGATATATATAGATCATATGAGTTGATTGAGTTAGGTCAGGATAATTAAATTAAATATGAAATATTGAATATATATCTTAAATTATAAGGTTCTAGTAAAATTGTATCTTTGATTCATGAATTATAATGTATTAAGATGTCATCATTACCCCAAACCAATACAATGGGCAATCATAATTAAGTAATTATATTAACAATGCTATTATAACATTGCCTCTCTTAAACAAAGTCGAAAATGTTAACCACTCCAATCGCCTTCTTCAATTTGAAAAATGATTTTATCTTCAAAGGCTTTGTAAAATGTATGCTATTTGACAATCGCTCGGATAATACTTAATGTTGATTTTTATTTTTTGGTAATCAACTCTATGATTTTATGATAATGTTATCAATGTTTTTGCTGCGACCATGAAAGCTGAAATTCTTGGACAACAAAATTGACAACTTGTTATTATAGAAAACTGCCGTAGGTGCATTTTTCTTGTGTTGTAAAATTAAAACTCCAAAATTCTCCTCATTCAAGTAGCTTGAATAACACAGTTTACTACTGCAATGTATTCGACTTCTACGGTTGAAAGTGCTACAATATGCTACTTCTTTGAAGACGAAGAAAATATAGTAGATCCAAAATAGAAAGCATATTCTAATATGCTTTTTCTAGTCTCAACATCATCCGTCAAGGGTGTGCACTAGGTAAATCTTTCTTTGTGACTATAAAAAAATAAACTAGCCTAATTTATTTATAATTGATCAACTCTGTAACTCAAATCAAGAAATCGAATAAGCTAATAGTTTTCTTTTTCTCCTTTTGTCATCTTTGAAAGAAAAAGTGACAGCAGATTGCACAAAATCTTGTTAAGATGGGTGAGAATCAGCATATTTGATTTGTCCCAATTTTTTTTATTCATGACCCATCCCACGTGGTTCATCTATTGAGTGTAGTTTTCAGATAATGCCCCTCCCTTTTTAGTTGCGTTATTTAATTTCCTTATTTTGATTGACTATAGTTTATGAATGCACAACATTAAAGTAAATTTTTAGGGTTTTGTGCATGTCTATGAGGTACCATGAAGTGAAGTATCCTCATAAAAGCTATAAAAAATGAATGTACCATTCCTATTTAATTTTGCCGAAAAGTCATGCATCACGAATGCAAATTCTTGTTCTAACCTTATAGAATCATCCTCACTCCTATCATTTCACATGATAAAACCTATTCCATTAGTGTAATTGAAACTAATTGTCTATATTTTTACATTTTTATCGCTAAGTTGTATAATTCGAGTGCTATTTAAAATGAAAAAAGTAAAATAGGATGTGAAGTATTATTAGGAGAAGATGAGTCCAATATTGCAAGTATAAAAAAATAAAGTTGTACATCCATTATTAAATATAACTTTTGATGTATTAATTAATAAGCATTGATTCTCACAAATATCATTAATTATTTCCTAGATGCTTAAAATTTCATAATTAGAATTTAACACCATACGTCATAAACATATTATCACTTTATGTTGGTCTTGAACAAGCTAAAAGTCTAGAAAATGGGGTGGGGTTGGAGGGGGAAGGATTGAATAGAATTTTAACACTTTTTCAAAATTGCTCTAAGCTTGAAATTAGAAAATCAAAGCTAGAAAACAAGTTTCCTTGCAACGGATGTCTTCAAGCTTGCCAAAAAATGATGTAGATAAGTTTGATATTTTAATATGTTAGTGTGCGTACAGTATGTGGTTAGTTACACTAAATAAATAAAAGCGAAAATGTAAAGAGATTTAGAGATTTTTATAATTATTCCTAAAATTTTCTTACTCCACTCTTTTCCTTAAACTTTAAGGAGGATTCCACGCACTTAGTATTTATTTACAAAAATACAAAGTGATTCGAAGTCTTCAACTTCTATCAAATGGCAATTCTTGAGACGATCAGGGGCCTTTATCGACTTGTCTTTCACTACTTGATCAAAGCTAGTCAAGGGTCAATCATGGAGTCGCTTTGCAAGGTTGATCTCTCAAGTTCCTTCAGCTTGAAATATGATTTTGGTTAAGCATTGGACTTCAAAGAATAAAACTGATTCTTTTTTAAGCTTAGAAGACTAGATTCAGCAAAGTTGCATTTTCACAAAAGCTTTGAGTACTAGATCACAAGAATTCATTTTTAACTAGCATCTTCTTCTAAGCTTGGAGTTCTCCTTTTATAGATGAAAAAGGGTGTGCACCAACTTTGAAATTTGAATTTGTCCGTCGTAACTCAGCAAGTGGTAACCGTCCAAAAGCTATCACAATTCCCTAAAATCTGTTCTCATATCTATGAACTTGTGTAGCTTGATATCCATAGGTTAATGATCATTTCCCTATCAGTGTAAAAGCACACTTTAGTCCAAAAAAACTTCCCTTACTTATCACCAATTTATCTTCCAATGACTTTTTTTTTTCTTCCTCATATGAGCTTCTTCCGAGGTTCCTTAATTAAAAAGGTCTCCATTAAAGTTCCAATGAAATTGGTTGCTCCCAATTAAAGGTATTAATCTAGACTACTCTTCCCGAAGCACAAAGAGTCAATGTCGCCTCCACAAAGGCTTGAACCCAAAATCTGCAACCTTGGTGTTGTTAGACCACAAGGTCTTGACAGATGAAGCCTATCTTAATTTACGAGAAATGAGGGGTTTCTAAAGTTTATACAATAAGATTACATCATCAAAGTTTTATTAAAAATTATTCCTAACACTTTATAATTAACGAATCAAAATTACAATTTTACTAACACCTAATAATTTAAGATACAAAATCAAAATTTAATTATCTTTATTCTTTACCTACAAAAGGTAAAATTTCTTGTCCTAATGACCCACACTTCAACACGACAAGATTATGGAGGGATATTATATTAACTTAATGGCTCAATAGATGAGAATGAAGATTAATGTCTGGTGCTCTCGTTGAGCCACTGCACGAGAGGATGAAAATTTAACTATACTCACTTAACCCAACTCATCAGATATTGATGGGGAAAATGTCTGTATGGGCCTTTCAGGGATCATGTGTTGGGATACTGGAAGGAGATCAGAGCTTGGAGAATATATCCTAGTAAGGTGTGGTTCTTGAAGTACGAGGAGATTAAGGAAGAGGGTGATGAATGTTCAGTTGAGGCAAATTGCAGCGTTCTTGGATGGTGTGTCCATTTTGGGAGGAAGAAGAAGAGTGTGGCGTAGTGGGTGGAATCTTGAGACTTTGCAGCATTGAAAGCTTGTGCAACTTGGTGGTTAACAAGACATATGTTGAATAAGGATAAAAGATCTATCTAATTATATTGCATGTCAATGAAGTATTTTTCGTGTGACCGAGAAGTAAATATATATACCTTCTAGTTATATATGAGAATCAACTTTTAATTTCGACCTAGTCCAGAAGTAAGTTTACTTTTAAATTACTTTTATTTTAAATTGTTAATTTTCCTTAGCACTTTTCGAACATAAACGAGAAGTGTCAGAAGTACTTCTCACCATGTGATCGAAAAGTAAACATACCTTCCGATTATAACTGAGAGTCTACTTTTCTACCTAGTTGGAGACTCAAATAATAAAATAAGGACAACTACCGATTAAGTGACGGTTGCAAATTAATTGAAGGACCAAAACAGTGATTTCCCTTAGAACAATTTATTATGACATGAATACCAATACTTTGATTTATATATACAAGACAAGTACACACTTGATCACATGGGAACCATTCAAACAACAACAAGAAGAATGAAAAAACAATATAATTTTTCCACTGGCATATAACATACACTAAGTATCAGAACTTGAGCCCTGTCCCTTTGAACTTTTCTTCAACAATTTGATCAAGTTTTCCGGCCATTTCATCTGTTAGATGGTTCCTCCAATCTCCAACCTTACCTTTCCTGAAATACACATTATTTGGCCTACCAAAAAATAAGCATTTACCAGTCTTGTTAACCTCCAAGTTGCTCAAGCTTTCAAAGCTGCAAAGTCTCAAGATTCCACCTACTACACCACACTCTTCTTCTTCCTCAGAAAATGGACACTCCAAGAACGCCGCCATTCGCCTCAATTGAACATCCGCCTCTTTCTTCATCTCCTCGTACTTCAACAACAACACCTTCCTAGGATTCTCCAAGCTCTCCTTCCAGTACCCCAACAAATGATCCCAGAAAGGCCCATACAGACTTTCTCCCCTGCAATATTTCTCAAACGCCTCTGGAAACGCCATTGCTCCCAGGCCTCGAACTTCACCCCTCAGCTCATTCATGAAGTGCCAAAACGACACAACAGTGTCCTTTTGGTTTCTGCACAGATAAATAAGCTTACATTTCGATTCCCCTACCGATTCTGGTAACAACGATAGTGGCAAATGCGTAGACATGCAATACCCTAAACCCATTATTCATAGGGAAATCTGGGCGGTTTTCTCTTGCATAAGAAAATTCCATGTTTCGAAATAAGTCCTGGGGACTTGTTGTGAGTAAAGGGTGGGTTTCTTGTGATACTGGGAACTGTTTTCGAGTGATCAAAGCAAATACGAGAGCTTTCAACCATGTCCCACACTTTATCCATTTTGTACATTTTATGGGGTGCTAAATTGAAAAATTAGAGTAACTAATGTGTCTTTGCTTATAGTTTTATTCATTTGCTCAATAAAGGAAAAATGAAGCATTTTGGAGCAAAATTGACCAAATTAGGAGCTAAGAAGTGCATGGGAAGAAAGCAAATAGCCATTCAGAAATAAAATAGCATTATCAAGAATAGTCCGACTATATTATTCAGCTATCATCTATAAATTTGCTTTGTACACAATCTAAGCATATATATAGTAAATAATTAACAATATTGGGTGAAAGGTCATAACTTATGTTTTGAGCAAATCTTTGGCTGATGGGTTACTTAGATTATATTTTGTTGTTGAGAAGATGTAACATATCAAATTTGGGCACTGTACAACATCCTGTCATCGAAACGTGACGTTGACTGCTCTGTGCTTTTGGCATAGCTAGTGGTAAACAATGCTTGATCCTACAACAAGCTTTTGGCATAGTGGTAAGTGCTTGGTCCTACCAGCAATGGAAGAAGATCTAGCCTAATTTGGCACGCAACTTCTATTCCCGACCTCCAATACGCTAAAAGCTATAGCTAGTAGTGAAAACGTAACTTTATTTCTTTATACTTGTGTAGCAATCAACACCACGATCTGATGTCTGGATGCTAAACTCGATTCTCCGAGTCACAGTCTAACACTTGCCTATTGGGTGAAGCTTTAAGATAGCTCATAAGAGCGAGGATTCATGGTTAATTGGACATTGTTGAGTTTTTATAACCATAATATAAATATTACACAAAGTTTCAACTGAATTAATTAATTATAGGACTGATTTGAAGGAAAAATCTATTATTACTAGTTCATTAAAAAAGACATATAAACTCGATATAAAACTGTTTCCATTTGAAACACATCATATGTAATCCGACTATAGATTTAATTTGAGGTTCAAATTAAACCACTACTTTCTCCACACCTATCATGGGTTAAATGATAACACTTGTTTTTCTACTATATTTTGTCCCATACTTTAATCCATTTTGTACATTTTATGGTGTGCTTAATTAAAAAATTAGACTAAGTAATGTGTCTTTGCTTATAGTTTTATTCATTTGCAAATAAAGGAAAAATGAAGCATTTTGGAGCAAAACTGACCAATTTAAGAGCTAGGAAGTGTATGGAAAGAAAGTAAATGACCATTCAAAAATAAAGTAACATTATCAAGAATAGACCAACTCCATTGTTCTGCTATCATCTATAATTTTGCTTAGTACACAAGCTAAGCATATATATAGTAAATAATTAACAATGTTGGGTGAAAGGTCCTAACTTATGTTATGAGCAAATCATTGGCTAATGGGCTACTTAGATTATATTTTGTAGTTGAGATAACATATCAAAATAGTTAATGATATATTGGTTACATCTACCCAAAAGCGACACACACTACTAGAAATTATGGAATTTCCGACCACCTGAAAATGATCCTAAATCAAGTCGAAAGCCTTGTTCCGACCACTTTTGGTATTCGGAAAAACCTTTGTTGCTATTTCTGACTACTTTTTGCTTTCGAATTGATTTAAAATTAATTTCAGGTGGTCAGAAATTTCATAATTTCCAGTAGTGATAATTGACTAATTATGCCCGCATGGGTAGCTCAAGGTTTGTTATATCATGCACCATGGTGCATGATCAATCATGCACCGCGCATCAGACACTATAGTGTGTCTAAACCGACACTGTCTCACGTATTATTTTTATATTATCAAATGAAACTACAGTTATATCAAAATGATACTGTAGTTGTGGTGAAATGAAACTACAGTATATATAAAATGAAACTGAATAACATTTCACATATTTGAGTGTATATTGTACAATGAAGCTGTAATTATATTGAAATGATCATGTAGTTGTGTTTTAATGAAATTATAGTGTATATAAAATAAAATTAAATTACATTTTCACATATTTGAGTGTATAAATATTGAATGAAACTGTAGTTGTGTTGAATTGAAACTGCAGTGTATACAAAATGAAACTGAAGAACAAAGTTATTTTTTGAGAAGATTCTGTTTCTTTGCATTAAATAAAACGACGTCATTTTGACAGTGTCAGTTTAGACACACTGTAGTGTCTGACGCACGGTGCATGATTGATCATGCACCATGGTGTATGATATAATTTGTCGCAGCTCAACTGGTCATAGAGGTGAAAGTTGGAAAGAATGACCAGAGATCAAGTCTTACCAGCCGAAGTGAGGGGGCTCCTTGTGCCCAGTAAGCAAAGGTCTCCGAGCTACCGTCTCACAACAACACATACATGTTACTAATATGGATTTGATTTTACTAACCATTCTCAACACATACATTTTACTAATATGGATTTGATTTTACTAACCATTCTCAACACATACATTTTTTCCCATTGACATATAACACTAGGTATTTCACCATTGTGTTACTAATAGTCAAAATAGATCAAAATAGTCAATGATATTGAATTGGTCACATGCATCTACATGAAATCGACACAATAGTCAATAGGCATCACAAATAATTAATAATAAAGCCAATAATGGATAGACATAACACAATTAATTTAAAGATATTGTGACACTCTGATCTCTACCTAAATCTCACATCAACAATAGGCAATAGCATATATCAATTGTTGGAGTTTTAAATATATACTAGTTTTTTACACGCATTACGCGATTGGGATAATGTCTAATTTTTTTTTTTAAATAAATACTTTAAAGTATATCAATGTAAGATTATATTGGAATTGTTCATGCATAGATAATTGAATATTGAATTTGCGTATTTAAATAGGTAATTCTAAGTTTACAAATGCAAGATAATATAGTCAAGAGCGAAAAGCAAAAAGTGGTCGGAAATAGCAACAAAGGTTTTTCCGGATACAAAAAATTGTCGGAACAAAATTTTCGACTTGATTAAGATCACTTTCAGGTGGTCGGAAATTCCATAATTTCCAGCAATGAACGTTAATTAATTTTTTTATAAATAAATTGGAGGGTGTTTTGGGGAAGGAAAAATCCTTCCCCAAAACGCCATCCCAACGTGCTGTTAGTGGCGTGTGGAACTTCAGCGGTTTGGAGCAAATTATTGAGTTACCAAATATGGTTTTTAGTGTTTTGACTAAAATGATGAATTTATCAAAATTTTAGTAAATCCACTATTAACCAAACCAGACCTAAGTTTATGATTTAGTGGCTAGCCTCCATCAAATTGATTTTTTTAATATATACGTTTTTGCATTATTTAACCATTGTTGTTGGGGTGGAGTGCTATTCAAAATGAAAAAAAAAAATAGAGAAATAGGGTGGGAAATATTATTAATATATTGTATCAAGTACAATCTTTGGTTAGCACCCCAATAATTGTCATGCACCCGCCAGGCCGCCAGCCTCAAATGCTTTTAGATACCAATGCTAGGATCATACGTTTATCATCGATCACTATGTTTAAAGTTAGTAGTACAGTGAAACACAATTTTAAGTTCATATACTTGCATAGCAGCCAGTTCACAATTATTTATTAATTATTAATTTTGTAGATTTTTGAGAGAGGTGGTAGATTAAACTACAATAAACAAGATATTAATCAAGTTAGAGACGTATGGATAAAGTAGAAAAGAGAGAAAAAGGAAAAAAGAAAAAAAAAATAATAATAACATGTTTTTTACACGCCCTAGGCACACTTGCATGGCTGGCTGCTAGGACTGTTAACGAACCGAACATAAACGAACGGAGGTTGTTCGTGTTCGTTTGTTAAGGAATTTGGAGTGTTCGTGTTCGTGTTCGTTTGTTAAGCGTTTGTTAGTGTTCGTTAACGTTCGCGAACACGTTCACGAACGTGTTCGTTAACGTTCGCGAACACGTTCACGAACGTGTTCGTTAACGTTCGCGAACACGTTCACGAACGTGTTCGTTAACGTTAACGAACACGTTCGCGAACGTGTTTGTTAACGTTCGTGAACACGTTCGCAAACGTGTTCGTTAACGTTAACAAACACGTTCACAAACATGTTCATTAACAAGCACGTTCATGAACATATTCATTTACGTTCATGAACACTTAATAAACAAACACCTGCACATGTTCATGATCACAATTCGTTCGTGAACAATAAATAATCTACGTTCACGAACAATAATCAAATAAACAAAACACAACTACAAAACTAATATAATATATAATATAATATAATATAATATAATATAATATAATATATATATGTTTGTGAACATGTTCGCGAACATTATTAAACGAACACAAACGAGCTTGTTCACGAACAATATTAAACAAACATAAACGAACTTGTTCACGAACATTAGTAAACGAACACAAACGAGCTTGTTCACGATCTCTTAGCAAACGAGCTTAAAACTGTTCAAGCTCTGTTCGTTTATTAACCGAGCTCTAAATTTTGTTTGTTAATGTTCGTTTACCTTAACAAACGAACATAAACGAACACTTACCGAACACGAACATGAGTAGTTTGCCGAAAGCTCTGTTCGCTAACACCCCTACTGGCTGCACTGATAAAGCCTTGTTTTTTAACTTACCGTGTGTCCTACAACAAATCAATATTTGGTGTTTGGTTCATGGAATTCAATTTCCATTGAAAAATGAATTCCTCAAATTTGAAGAAAACAAAATCCTTGATTGGACCAAGTATTTTGTTTTCCATGGAAGATGGGAATTAAAAGTGATATGGATTACCTATTTTACCCTTAATTTTTTTAATTGTATTACTTTTATTAATTTGTAAGGACATATAGGTCTTTATACTCGTTATTTCTTACAATTCCAAATCTAACCAAACAATAAAATTAGTATTCTCAGTAATTCTTTTTTCCACCAACCAAACAATGAAATTCATCTTCCTAGTAATTATTTTTCCATTAAATTTTTCCACTTCCCTTCAAATATTTTCCGCGAATCAAACGTGCCCTTATATCCCATCGCTCACCTCTCTCCCTTCACATAAAAAAATCTTTCATATCATGTGATCCTAAATCTATGGTACACTGACTATAATATATTCATGCACCCTACCTAATCAACATTTCACATCACCCATAAGTATCATGTGATCCCAAATCGATGGTACACTGATTTTTTTTTTATAATTATGGATAATTTGAACTGTTGATTAGACACATAAATTTATGTGGTGTTTGGTTGGAAAGAATTTAAATTTCATTCTCACATAATTCTCACGATACAGTGAATGTTTTCCTTAAAAATAAATGTGATCAATTGGGCAGGATGCGCTGGGTCTGTTGGTTACTGCCAGATCAAGGTTGGATAAAAATCAATACGGATGGCGCCTTTAAGAGAAATACGAAGCTTGAAAGTGCCGGGGGCCTTGCCTGGAACCATAAAGGAGAATGGCTTTTGGGGTTTTATACTAATATATTGGATTTTCAAATAGCTTTGCCGCGGAGTTGTGAGGCCTAAGGGGGAGTCTACGGCTGACAAAGGACATGGGTTATAAAAAATTCATTCTCGAGTTGGACTTAGAATCCGTTGTGGCTGCTATGAGTGGGGAGAAGACTGCTCTTCTTCCATTTATAAAGACTGTAAACATCTGGTAAATAATCTTGATCAGGTGATTTTACCGCCATACTTTGCGAGAGGGAACAAATGCGCGGATCATCTAGCCAACCTGGGGCAAAATGCAGCTTGGGGGACAGCATGGCCGCTTGACACCCCGCCAACAAGTTTAAATCCTCTCCGGGAACGCAAATTATGCTGTGCAACCATGTGCACCATGTATGGTACATGGTGCACACGGTTGCAAAAACGACGTCGTTTTGACTAAAAATGCGCGTCCCACTTAAAAAAAAAAAAAAAAAAAAAAAAAAAAAAAAAAAAAAACAGGTTCGATTCCCGGCAATAGCATTTTTTTGTGCATAATTTGAATTATATATCCACAATGAATGAACTAAATATCCACAATGAATGAACTAAATATCCACAGTGAATGAATAATTAAAAATCCAGAATGAATGAACTAAATATCCACAATGAATGAACTAAAAATCCAAAATGAATGAACAACATAATGTTGTTAAGGGGAATCGAAACTGATTTTTTTTTTTTAAATGGAACACGTTTTTAGTCAAAATGACGTTTTGCAACCGTGTGCACCATACACGGTTGCACAGCATAACTATTGCTCCTGGAAGCTGACGCCTTTGGGGCATCAGGGCATGCGCTATGAGAGTTTAGTAGCTGTCCTTTTTCGCCCGTAGGATACGGGTTTTTTTCAATAAAAAAAAAAAATGCACCCTACCTAATCAACATTTCAAATCACCTATAAATATCATGTGATCGCAAATCTATGGTACACTTGATTTTTTTTTTTTTTTTAATTATGGGTAATTTGAATTGTCAATTAGACACATGAATTTACAGAACGTATGGTTGGAGGGAATTTAAATTCCATTCTAACATAATTCTCACGTAATTCTAAAGACCACTAAATTTCTTAGTTTGGTTCAAAGGAATTGCAATTTCGCATGATGGTTTATCTGTGTAGAAACCAAAAAGACACGCTGGTGTCGTTTTAGCACTTCATGAATAAGTTGAGGGGTGAGCTTGGAGGCCTGGGAGCTATACCGTTTCCAGAGGCATTTGACAGATATTGCAGGGGAGAAAGTCAGTTTGGGCCTTAAGAAAGGAAGATTAGGCAAATACTTATTTTGTGTATGTTGAAGTGGATTTGAGTATAAAGATTTGCATTTCTGCGTGGATCTTAATAAAAGGGAGGAAGAAAGAATCATTCCAAACGAGACGAAGGATGAAAAATTACCATTATGACTATTTCTAACAGTCAACTAACAGAATTTTTAACAAAAGACTAAATTGTGTAAAACCATCAAAATCGAGGACTAAATTGAGCACAAAAAGTCATTTAAGATTAAATTGAGTAAAATCACTATAGTCGAGGACTATTTTAAGTATTAACTTCAATTAATATTAAATCATATGGGTTTGATTTCACTTAAAAAAAAAAATAAAAAAATTTAGCGCTTATCACCCTCTAATATAGAGATAACTTTGAAAAAATTATTTAAATAGGAATAATATTACTTTATTTATGACATACACATGCAAATAAAATATAAATTAAATAACAGTTCACACTTAGCTTTACGACAAACAAGAATTACAAATATAAATAGCAGTACGTACAGTCTTTCCAACAAATTAAATTAAACAACTAATAAAATATTAAACATTAAACAAAACATGAATACCACTACCATTATCAATTAATTTAATTAAAGCACACTCGCAATTTAATTAATTGTGATC
The DNA here is from genome assembly GCF_001879475.1 of Ipomoea nil. Taxonomy (NCBI): domain Eukaryota; kingdom Viridiplantae; phylum Streptophyta; class Magnoliopsida; order Solanales; family Convolvulaceae; genus Ipomoea; species Ipomoea nil. The sequence continues at coordinate 7,742,221 of NW_017617116.1, forward strand.
TGATGAATGATGAATGATGATCATAAGTTGAGACCTGTCCCTTTGAACTTTTCATCAACAATTTGATCAAGCCTGGTGGCCATTTCATCTGTTAGATGGTTCCTCCAATCTCCCACCTTACCTTTCCTGAAAAACAAATTATTCCCTGCAGCTAATTGCCTAATAACGGTATTTCCAGTCTTGTTAACCTCCAAGTTGCTCAAGCTTTCGAAGCTACAAAGCCTCAAGATTGCACCAACTACGCCACACTCTTGTTCCTCCTCAGAAAATGGACATCCCAGGAACTCTGCAATTCGCCTCAACTGAACTTCAGGCTCTTCCTTAATCTCCTCGTACTTCAAGAACAACACCTTCCCAGGATTCTCCAAGCTTGCCTTCCAGTATCCCAAAATATGATCCCAAAAAGGCCCATAGTAACTTAATCCCCTGCAATATTTGTCAAATGCCTCTGGGAACGATATAGCTCCCAGGCCTCCAATCTCACCCCTCAACTTATTCATGAAGTGCCAAAACGACACCAGCGTGTCTTTTTGGTTTCTGCACAGATAAACGATCTTGCATTTTGATTCCCACACCGATTTTGGTAACAATTTTTGTGGTAAATGGGTAGATAATAGCCTCCGCCCATTACTCATAGGGAAATCGGGGCTTTCTTCCATAGCATAAGAAAATTCAATGCCTGGAACAAATTCATGTGGATTTTTTGTGAGCAAAGGGTGGATTTGCTGCTGTGATGATACATTATCTGGGAAGTAGTGTTTTCGAGTGATCAACGCAAATAATAGAGCTTTCAGCCAGGTTGTGCCGGATTTTTGGTGGGTACATAGCATAATATCAGAATGTTGAGGCTGGAAGTGTTGTTGGCATCTAAGAGCACCATGCAAGTGAATGGAACCCAGCCAAACGCCTTTGTAGTTGTACATAAGAGGTGTGACCCAGCCTTTCTCTTTGGGCAGCGACACGATTGATTCTTTCAACTCTTGAGGGTATGAATCTTCTTCTATAAATTGATTCATAATTTTGTTTGAATCATCAGATGGCTGTGTGTTATTGTATATATAATGTGAGATCTCATCTACTGCAAATAATTGTAGTATTTATTACGGAGTACGTAATTTATTGCTAGCCACATGGCTGCAGGTCCACATGTAATTTATAATGAATACACTACAATGGATTATTATTATTTTAGTTTTATTATGCATAATCTTTTTGCAATTAATCAAATTGGTTAGGTAATTAAGGACGATTATCAAATTCTGATTCTGTATGTACTTCATGTGTATCTTAAAGATTGATTTGGTATTCATAATTAAATCAATATATAATAAATGTGTGTTGCAAATATATTTATTTATGTAGTGCTCATTATCCTAGTTTTACTCTTCCATGATTAATTAGATATAGTTTTTAGGAATATGGTTGCTCTCTTATGTGGGAGGTGATAGGTCCGAGCCTCAGTGAAGACGATTAGTAGTTTGGGTACACACACCTTCCCTCAATAAAAAAAAAAATCCAAACCCTTGTAGTTGCCAATTTGCAATCTTTGCGTGGTAGGAATTATCCATAATTCATCAACTCAAACTAAGAAGACCAATAAATAGTTTTGACCGGGAGTCAATTTTAAAATTTTGTAATTATTAAGTCAATTGTCCGACAAATTTGCCTCCGGTAATTATAGTTTTCGGTTGAAGATACCACATTTGAGTCCGTATCACGGATCCTTGTCGATGAGATGGACTCGGGTCAAGATAAAAATGTAATTTGTCAACATTAAGTGTAATACTTTTGATGTAAATGTAATACTTTTACATTAAAAAATTGTAACAATATTCTTTTTTTCTACCACACACCTTAAGCACAAAAACAAAGCACCTAACAACACAAATCACTCACCTTAAGTACACAAATACAACAAAGCACCTTAAGAATACAAACCATGCACCTAAGGTTTTAGAATGACTCACCTTAAGTTTCACACAACTGGCGCACCTTAAGCATACAAATCACGCACCTTAAAAAGGAAAGCCACGCACCTTAATTTTCAACAACTACTCACATTAAGCACAAAACTCACGCACCTTAAGCACAAAACTCACGCACCATAAGCACAAAAATCATGCACCTTATATGAAGGAAAACCACGCACCTTAAGTTTTAACAAATACTCACAATAAGCACACAACCCACGCACCTTAAGCACAAAACTCATGCACCTTAAACACAAAAATCATGCACCTTACGAAGGAAAACCACGCACCTTAAATTTGGCCTAGATGCAAAAATTACAAAATTGCCACCGCATTTTTTTTAAATTTTGGTAATCTTGGATGTTGATTAAGCAAGATCAATGGCTCAGATTTCACCACACAACCGCACATGGGCGCGCCAATTGCATTCGAACCTAATTATAGAATCCTCTTTTTAGATTTACTACCTCTTTTTCATGGAATTAGAATCCTATGTCCGATCCGTTGAAGTCTGACATTCCCTTCTAGATGATAGTCGCGTATTATTCTTCGATCAACATAGAGAACGTCGTTCCTGAGCAATAATCATTCTAGGTGAACCTTAATCAAGTATGTTTTCTCAAAACTATCAAGTATTTAAATTTGATGTGTATATAGCGTGTGTGGTGTATTTGTTTATAATAACGAATGAATAATAATAATAATAATAATAATAATAATAATAATAATAATAATAATAATAATAATAATAATAATAATAATAGTTAATTTCACTTTTGGTTTTATGATTATTGGGGTGTTGTCAATTTTAGTCCACAACTTTCAAAACTAACAATTTAGTACCTTAACTATTCAATTTTTATCAATTTTAGTCAGTCTGGCCAAATTGTAGGCTAATTGTTGACCAATTGTCGCCAATTTTATCCACATCTCACCTGCCTCTATATTAATTCAAACAATAGTTCACAAACTAGCTTCCATTTTAACACTGGATTAAAAGATTCTGGCAATAATTGACCAATAATTAGGCCGAACTGATAAAAATTGATAAAAATTGAGTAGTTACAGTACTAAATTGTTAGTTTTGAAAATTGTGGACTCAAATTGACAACACCCCAATAGTCATAGGACCAAAAGTGAAATTAATTCTAATAATAATAATAATAATAATAATAATAATAATAATAATAATAATAATAATAATAATAATAATAATAACAATAATAATAATAATAACAATAATAACAACAACAACAACAACAATAACAACAATAACAACAACAACAACAACAACAACAACAACAACAACAACAACAACAACAACAATAATAATAATAATAATAATAATAATAATAATAATAATAATAATAATAATAATAATAATAATATCCACAACAACAATGGACATTTTAGACTTTATACTATTTATTCCCTCTCAATTCCCATGTATACCAAACATTGAAATTTAAATTCCCAGTAATTTTGAAATGTTGAAAATCAAGCTTCAAATCCGAGATTACAAGCTTCCAAAATGTTATAGCACATAAATCTAAGCCTAATCTAACCTAAAAATATGAAAGAAAGGGAAGGAGAGTAGGTAGGGTTCAACTATGGGTCAAAATCGTGCTTAAATAGTGAACAGAGCACGGGTGGCACGGCCATGCCAAAAAACTGCAATTCTGGGCAGTGGATATCTCTATTTTTGACAGGGGTAACTCCCACCCACCGGTTTCCGATAGAAACCATGCTCTGATTGTTGGCGGAAAATGACTTTCGTCAAATTTTGGCGGAAGTTATTTTCTGCCAAAATGATCACATTTTCCTCAGTCAACGAAAAATATTTTCCGTTAACTCAATTTTCCAATTGTATCCAAACACCAAAAGTCAAAAAATGATTTTCAGAAGTTATTTTTCAGATTTCTAAATGGCCTAAGAAAATAAACCACTATAAAAAAATTCATTTTAATTACTAATGGATAAAATTCGAGTTAGTTCACTTAGTTGTAGTGCTAATAAATTTGTTTTCTAAAGATGGTTGAAGCATTAAATAATATACCCCCCTCCATCCCCAAAATAAAAAAATAATAATAATTTTTTTTTGAATACTGCACAACGGTTTCTATTACAAATTTTACAATGTAATATCTGTTCATAACTGTCATTAGACTAATAATAATAATAATAATAATAATAATAATAATAATAATAATAATAATAATAATAAACATCTGTACGTGGAACTCAGGCATTCAATGATTATTTGTTCCAAGTGGGAAAAAAATATCAATAATTGAGTGGTTAAGATTGAATTGTCAAAAAAAGATTGAATTGTCATGATTTTTATTTACACATGCTTTTTTGAATGAATTATAAGAATAACTGGCTTTTTTCTTTCTTTTTTTACTTAAGTAATCTAGCTTCACCAATGCAAGTTAATCTTAAATAGATACCCAAGAAGGAATATTAGTTGCATATGTTGGAAAAAATAGCTTAAATGACATAAAATGACATATTAAGTGGCTAATTTGTGGTAAAATTATCAGTGGGGTTCACTTTCGATTTGGGTCGGGTCAAAGTGGATTCAGATTCTTTGTAGTAAGACGAAGAGATTGATACATTGTACGCTCAAAACGGATAATGGGTGAATGAGATATTGATTTTCAAAGTATACCCATTTGAATTGGAAAATGAAGGGAAAAACCCGCATTGGTGTGGGAGGAAGATTTGCCCCACTATTTATACAAGAGCTCTTTTTAAACTTATTGAATTGTATAGCATAGAGGCTTTCTCTCGCGCGCAAGGGGTGCAAATCAAATCTCTTCAACCCTATAAAAAGAGAGGTTCGCAGGATTCATTGTTTGGGTGCTAAAACAGTGAATGGTAGCACATTTTATCCTGGAAAACCTAGACTACAACGCTTCTACTTGTGGGAGATATCAAATTAATAAGGTTTTAAGGAAAAGAACGATTTGTTCAAACTCGTGCTAACCACTATCCGAATCTTCCATCTTTTCCTTCTCAATTTTTTACTTCTTCCCATATAATAATAATCTTTGCGTAAGATTATTATTTTTGGATTTTCCACTATATTACCCAAAAAGACCTCAAAGAATAACATTTAATTAGCTCTAAATACAATACTTGGCATGGCTGCTGCACATTTTTAGAAGTTTATTAATACAGGAATAACAATACTTTGATTTATAAAGGACATTAAACTAAATTTGAACCACACTTCTACTTAAACACAATAAAAAAAAAATATCATTATCAAATTAAAGCACAGTCACAAAATGATTCTCTACGCACTTGATCATCACATCACACCTTGAGCCCTGTCCCTTTGAACTTTTGTTCAACAATTTGATCAAGTCTGGTGGCCATTTCATTTGTTAGATGGTTCCTCCAATCTCCAACCTTACCTTTCCTAAAATACACATTATTTGGCCTCTCATGATAGGTCTTACCAGTCTTGTTAACCTCCAAGTTGCTCAAGCTTTCAAAGCTGCAAAGCCTCGAGATTCCACCTACCACACCTCCCTCTTCTTCCTCCTCAGAAAATGGACACCCCAAGAAACCTGCAATTCGCCTCAACTCAACTTCAGGCTCTTCCTTAATCTCCTCGTACTTCAAGAACAACACCTTCCCAGGATTCTCCAAGCTCTCCTTCCAGTATCCCAACACATGATCCCAGAAAGGCCCAAACATACTTGCTCCCCGGCAATATCTATCAAATGTCTCTGGAAACGGTATAGCTTCAAGGCCAAGAAGCTCAGCCCTCAGCTTATTCATGAAGTGCCAATACGACACGACGGTGTCCTTTTGGTTTCTGCACACACAAATGAGCTTGCATTTTGATTCCCATACCGATTTTGGCAACAACTCTAGTGGTAAATGCGTGGACAACACCCTAAACCCATTACCATTCATAGGGAAATCAGGGCTGATTTCTCTTGAATACGAAAACTCCATGTTTCGAATTAACTCCTGAGGACTTGTTGTGAGTAAAGGGTGGGTTTGTTGTGATACTGGGAATTGTTTTCGAGTGGTCAAAGCAAAAACCAGAGCTTTCAACCAAGTGGTGCCGCATTTAGGGAGGGTACAGACTATAATATCAGAATGTTGAGCCTGGAAGTGTTTTTGGCATCTAAGAGCTCCATGCAAGAACTCAGAATCAAGCCAAAACCCTTTGTAGTTATACATATGAGGATAGAGCCAACCTTCCTCTCTGGGTAGTGAAATGATGGATTGTTTTAGCTCTTCAGGGTAAGAACTTTCTTGGAGGAATTGATGCATAAATGAGTTTGAGGTGTTAAGATCAGATGGCGAAGCCATGGCAAGTATTTGGAGCTATATATGAGTTGAATCTTATTTTGTGAGCTCTATGCAACTAATATTCCTTCTTGGGGTATCTATTTATAGATCATATAAGTTGGGTTAAGTCGGGATTATTAAATTTGCCCCTCTATCTACTATCTATCTACTATCTACTATACTAATAAGAGCCCAAGAGAGTTAGGCCTATAATGGGTAGAAAAATCTACTATATATATACTAATAAGAGCCCAAGAGAGTTAGGCCTATAATGGGTAGAAAAAATGGCGGTCAAGTTTTTTAATCAAATTAATGGCTCAGATTGATTTCAGATTTAATTTTTTTTCCTTTAAATTTCCTAATTTATCCTTAATGAATATGATTATCCGTTAACTTTTCCGTTAAATATTATTTTTTCCGTTAATTTTTGTTAGTTCACCGTTAACTTACTCATTGATTTCAATAAGAAAGGTCTTAGGTTCGAACCTCATCCCAATTAAAATTGGCATAATTAGTACTTTATTTTACTCTTATTAAATTAAATAATAATTTAGTAGCTACAACAAAAAATAATACATATGCATTTCTTTAATTTAGAATAGAATTATGTGTCTACAATGTCTTTATTTTTTAAAAAAAAATCTATTATAAATAAATTAAATAAGAGAAATAATTCCATTAGTTATATTGTATTTATTTTTCTCCAATATAAAAATTCTTTACATTCAAATTCATCAATTGATTATATTCGCTACATTGTCCCTACAATGTCTTTATTAAAAAAAAATTATTCATTATCAATAAATTAATTAAAAGAAATAATTTTATTAGTTATATTGTCTTTATATTTCTCCAATGTAAAAAATTCTATACATTCAAATTCATCAATTGATTATATTCACTACATTGTCTATTATCTTTTTTGTGCACTATTTTTTAATTAAATATCAAAGTTATAATACAAAATAATCCTATATATTTATTTACCAAGTATTTTATTAATACCATGAAAAAATATAAAAAATATAATTAATAAAGGCAATCATATTAACTACTTGAGTGATTTGTTGACAAAGAGAATATTCAAATCACACAACAAATTGAAATGAGAACTACCTCAGCTCGCAATGTCCTTGTTTGACAATCAGCAGTTAGCGGTTAGCGTTAGCGGATTATATTAGTGAATTTGACCAGCGAATTATATCAACGGTTGGTAAAAAGATATTTGAAAAAATTAACTGTTTAGATTAACATGTAAAATGACATAAGGGTATACATATATTTAATAATAATAATAATAATAATAATAATAATAATAATAATAATAATAATAATAATTGTTTAAAATATATATATATATATATATATATATATATATATATATATATATATATATATATATATATGATTAAGTCAATCATATTAATTACTTGGGGACTTTATTGACAAAAAAAAGTATTCAAATCACACAACAAATTGAAGTGAAAAACTACCTCGCAATGTCCTTGTTTGGCAATCAGCAGTTAGCTCTTCAATATTAGTATATATTTAATATTTTATGTCCTAATTTTTATTTGTACTCCATTATTTCCGTATTTTGTTTCAACCATACCTATACAATTATTTTATTGACAATTATAATCAATCTTGACTATATTATCTTGCATTTGTAAACTTAGAATTACCTATTTAAATACGCAAATTCAACATTCAATTATCTATGCATGAACAATTCCAATATAATATTGTCTTGATATACTTTAAAGTACTTATTTAAAAAAAATATTGGGTATTATCCCAATCGCACAATGCGCATAAAAAACTAGTATTAAATTATAAGGTGCTAGTAAATTTGGACTAATTATTTAGACTATCGATTTCACAAAGTTCCAAACATTTATTTTACTGACCATTATAATGAATTTTCTAAATTATTTTGCATTTGTATACGTTAAATTACATATTTAAATAAACAAATTCGGCATTCAATTACTTATGTATGAAGTCCTCGTATATAATTTTGCATTGATATATTTTGAAACACTTATTTAAATATAAACATTAGGCATTAACACATTCGTGCAATTCGCTCCAATGTCACTTTCGATCTGAGTAAATAATAAGTTTGTCTCCAATCTAAGTAACCTTGGGCTCCATTAATGATTGTACTGCATGCATTAGTTAGAACCATTACCAACATCACATGCAACATATGTATAATTTCTTCATCTCTTGGTACTCATCATAGACTTGCACAAACCCCTAAAATTTACTTTTATGTTGTGCATCGATATAATAAAATATAATCAGTTAAAATAAGAAAATTAAATAATGCATGTTTGCGAATTATCTTGTCATCTAGTGACACCAAATTGCTTTCTCATATGAGAAATTGTGAATTCGAACCTTGGTGAAGTCGGTATTGACACTTTGTACTTCAGTAGGTTGAGAAAGACATAATTCTCATACTTGAATTTACCCGATACACCCTTCGAAAAGTGATTATGAATTTGTCATGCCAAAAAAAAAAAATGTTATCAATTCTTTTAATTTGGTTAATTATTTCCAAACATTTCAAATTAGAACCTATAACAGTTGTGTAATCTATCTTATATGTCAAAATAAAAGTGATTGTTATGTACATGTTAAATTACCAAATGAGAAGTCAACAGTGCAACCTATCATGCATCAAAAATCATCTTAAATAAGGTTACCAAGAGGAGTGGTTGAATAGGCAGAGTACCATTCTTGTACTAGAAGATTATGAGTTCTATTCTTATCAATATCATTTTGATCGAATAAAGTATTGTCTTTCTAGTGTGGTTTACCTATTTACTGATTATTACACAAGAGCATAGTTTATCAGTGTACACCGTCGAGTAATGACTACACGTATTCCTTGCCACCCACAAAATATATATAAACACACACACACACACACACACTATTATTAAAAAAAAGTATTTTAATATAATTAAGATTTTAACATTGAGTATTAATATTGGGCATGTATTTTAAGATTTGTTCGGGAGGGTACGTATTCTCATGTGAAATCTAAATTTACAATTCGCACGTTTGCACAGGAGCAATGATTATCATTTGATCGGTAGGGTTTCGGGGGGCTAATTTCATTGCTTCTGTGGATGGTCACATAGGTCCCCTCGGATAAAAATGCAAAGCTCTGTACCGCGGGGGATCGACCTGACGCTTGAGGATGAAACTAGTCCTTCTTTGGCTTTGGAGCACCGTTCCCACCCTTGGAGTAGGGCATGACGCCCAGGAATTGTCCAGCTTTGCATGTGGTACAGGTGGTTTGTAGAATGGGTGTTGGGCCCACTTGGTGGTTTAGAGTTTATTTCCTTTATTAGTTAGCCTTAGGCCTCTTTGCTTTATTCTTTTATCTCTTTGTAACCTTGGTCACTTTTTAGGCCTTGGCAAGACGTTGTTTTAGTTTTTAATAAAAGTTTATTCTTTAAAAAAAAAAATACCCCTATATATACATAGTGAACAATGTTACAGCCTGCATGGGCTACTAGAGGTTTTTTTTTTTTTTTTTTTTTTTTTAATTGAGAAGATGTATTAGATCATATCAAAATAGTCAATGATATTGGTCACATCTACCTAAAATCGACACAATAGGCATCACAATCAATTAATAATAAAGCCAATGATGGATAGACATAACACAATTAATTAAAAGATATTGTGACACTCTCTACCTAAATCTCACATCAACAATAGCATATAGCAGTTGTTGGAGTTTTAAATTTGGAGTACCTCTTCCCTAGTAATAACTCATAAGTCTCACATCAACACAATAGCATATAGTAGTTGTTGGAGTTCTCATAAATATGGAGTACCTCTTCTCTGGTAATAACTCATTACTTTTGAGCAAATATTTAGTATTACTATAATAAAACTAGTATGTGTGAAAAATGAAACTAAAATCTAGAGTCATAAAATAATATATATTGTAAAATGATTTAAAGTAGAATTAAAATAATATTTCAACATTCCTATATTATCAAATGAAACTATACTAAAAAAAAAATTAGCGTGTGTGAAAAATGAAACAAAAAAATAAAACTCAAGTAATAATGTATATTATCAAATGAAATTATATTAGGATTAAAATGATACTTTAAATTGACTATAATGAAATTAGTGTAGAAAAAATAAAATTAAAAAATATAATAATATTATTAAATGAAACTGAAGTGTAATTAAAATTAGATATACGTTACTAAATAGACAATGTTCTACCCAAAAATTGCCGACAAGTTTATTCAGTTGATGTTACAGTCTACCTACCAAGTACCAAGTACCAAGTACCATATTTAAAATGTAATTTTTTTTTTGAAATTATTTAAAATGTAATATTTATTTACGATGGATTTGAAGAATGGATGGCCTACTCAGTACTCAGACAAAGTTATCAATTGATGTTACAGTTCACTTACCAATACTTTTATAAGGAAAATATTATCGGGAATTGTACAAACTCACGTCCCTCTCCAATATAGACAATGCCTACTTACAAGTCTTCTCACCTCAATTTTCAATTTCAAATGGATCTAATTGATAGTCAATTTCTTATTGAATCATTAACCGTTTTAAGTGTATAATATATCAATTTTTTATTCTCACTATAAAGAATCTAAATGAACTTTGACCTGAACTAAATTAAAAGTGAACCCACATATACTTATATTACAAAATAGTCACTTAAAATCGTCATTTTAGCCAAAAAAATTCAACATTTAGAACCCGAATTTTCTTGATTTTTCAGTGTTTGAGTACTCAAGGAAAATGAATTCAAACGAAAATATTCATTATGATCAAAGTCAACAAAATCGGAAGACATTTTTTCGAATTCTTTATCTTCACATCTCTCTCTTTAAAAAAAAAAAAAAAAAAAAAAAGAAGAAGTTAATTTACAGATTTTTAAATTACTTTATAGTTATTAAAGTAACCAAACAGTAGGGGACTAGCCAAATCGTTTGCTCCATTCATATGGGTGGGTCAAATCCCCAACCTTATGCTTAAGAGACAAGGTGCTGAACCACCACGCCAACCATGTTGTTTATCCATTATCATTGATGTGTTGTCTTTAAGTGAACTTTGAATACACAACACTTTAAAATTCCATTGTCTTTGTGCATTTTTTTTAATAAAGACAATGGTTTTATTATCCATTGTCGTTAATCTGTTGTCTTTAAATTAAATTCACGTTGAATATACAATACTTCAAAGATAATGGTTATTAAAACGATTTTCTTTGTATCTTTTTTTATATATAAATATTTTCTAACAAAACAATGATTTTATTTATCTATTGTCGTTAATTAGTATGTTATCTTTAAGAAGAACAGTTATTTTAAAATGAGGCTTTGATAATTATATTTTTCAACACACATAACCCTCTCGTCTCTGTCGTCCTCGTCACGGCGACTGTTTCAGATTCTACACCAACTTTAGAGTTTAGATCCTAGCGTGAGGGGCAACAACAACTTCAGATTCAACAAGGGCCCCCACTTCATTTACGGGTTGTTTGGTTGGAAGTAGTTTAGGTGTAATTGAATTACAATTCCGCGGAAACCACAATTACGCCGTTTGGTTGAAGAGAATTGCAATTTCACCAAATTACAATTCCCTCCAATTGCTAAATTACAATTCCGGACTCCCCCCTAGGAATTGTAATTTAGTGTTGAATTGGAGATTGTAATTCTACTTTATTTTTTTCCCATCGAATTACAATTCTTTTTCACCATAATTCATTTCTTCCAACCAAACGACCTGTTAGTATTTGCTAATAAAAAAGGATCCACTTCATTAAAAATTAGGTTAATTCTGACATGCAAACATTAAAAAAAACAAAAACAAAAACAAAAAAAAACAAAAAAACAAAAAAAAAAAACAAAAAAAAAAAAACAAAAACAAACAAACAAACAAACAAACAAACAAAACAAAAACAAAAACAAAAACAAAAAACAAAAAAAAAAAAAAAACAAAAACAAAAAAAAAACAAAAGAACAAACATACAAGTACTCGCAGGAAACTATAGGCTTCGGAGAAAATGAATTAAATAAGACTTCAACTTTTTTATAAGATGGTCCAAGAATTTGATGTGCAACGACTATCTAGTATTTAACTTCTTTTTTAAAAGAATTATGTTACATGTATTTCTAAATTTTATTTCTTGATAAGTTATTTTTTTCATGTGAATTCTTATAAAAGTATCTACATTAATATTTTAAGTATGAAAATAAAAGTTGAAAGTAAATAATAAGATTGCTAGTGGTATTTTCATTTTTTTTTTTATTTTAAACGCATGTTGTCATTGATGTCTCACTGGTATTGATTTATCTAGGACTTGAGGCCTGACTGACCATGTGATTCATTGATTAATGATAGCTCTGATGGAACTCATGGAAGGTGATGTGTCACGTGCACCACGAAGAGAGCGTTTGATTCAAGTTATATAACATAACTAAGGAATGTGACATTTCAAAACTCACATTATAATGTTGGTTCATATTATCTTAAGGAATTTAAAATTTCCAAATAATGTCACATTCTCTCCACATAGAATTTTGAAGGGAATGTGATTCCCTTCAATTTCTTAGGTTATATAAGATAACCTTGGTTTGTCATTGATAACTCATAACCCTAAACCAAACATGATTATATTATATACCTCAATTTTAATTAAACACAGGAATCTAACATTCCGAGCTAGCAATCTAACATTCCGTGAACCAAAGGTATAAATATATCACAAAGGTTTCAAAAATGCACCATTAAGTGTGTTATGATTTGGTGTATTTTATAGTGTGTGGTACATTTTCGAACATTGTACGTGGTATATTTTTGCACTCAATAATAAATTTGCATCGGCCACATGAGAAACATTGTCCGTGTTTGAACCAATATATATATATATATATATATATATATATATATATATATATATATATATATATATATATATATATATATATAGAATTGCACTCTGGTGCAAATGGAGCGCCCAGGTGCGAATATGCGAATGCCTGATATCCGTCCACGTGTCCAAGTGGATGAGAAACACTGATTTTTTTTTTTTTTTAAATGCGGTGGTATTTTCGTAAATAATTGAACATCGAAGTGCAAGTAAAATGTATTACAAGTGCATGTAAAATGTATTATAGATGCAAATAAAATTTACACCGAGCATCAATACTAAGTGCATCTATAGTTATAAGTAGTTGCACCTAGGTGCATGAATGTTTGTGGGTGGCTTTCACGGGTACTACTACCTGTTGAACTCCCCGCAAGAACAAAAACGATGCCAAACAGAACGAACTCATATCAATGAATGTTAACAAGGCAAAATTTCATACACTTGCAGGCGAAAGTAGGTGCACTTGTAGGTGAAAGTAGGTGCATCCGATCAATGAATGCAGGCAAAAACTACATGCACTTGCAGGCGAAAGTAGGTGCACTTGTAAGTGAAAGTAGGTGCACCCGATCAATGAATGCTGACACGTGACGCGCGCTGATTGGTTCGCTTTTTTCTCCTGGACACTTATTCGCACCTGAACGCGACTATATATATATATATATATATATATATATATATATATATATATATATATATATATATATATATATATATATATATATATATTTCTATTAATAGTGTGATGTATAATTTATAGTGTGTTTTGTATTTGAATCATCATTTTATCAAACTAATTATGTTTTATATTTTGGTATAAATAATTTTTTTTTAAAGTTTTGATTGTCTTGATTTTTCGCCCATATCCAACAATTTTTATATTTTAGAAATATTAATAGTGATATTTTTATTTTTTAAATATAATATACGCAATTTTTTTTATATATTAATAATGAGATTTATAATTTATAATGTGTTTTCTATTTGAATCATTTTAAGAAACTAATTATGTTTCATATTTTGGTATAATGAAAGCTAGGGCATGCACCTCCCGCTGTCATCTCTCTATGAGTGTTGCGATGAGGATGTGGTCAATATTAATACGACGATCTAAATGTGCAACACCGTAAAATCTTGCAGCCATTAAATGTGCAATCTTTCGAGGCTCTCGAGGTTCATCAGTATGAATTGAATCATATTCTATGAGGTCTATGCAACTAATATTCCTTTTTAGGATATCTGTTTATAGATGAGTTGGGTTAAATCAGGATAATTAAATTTGGTCCTGTATCTTAAATTATAAGGTGCTAGTAAATTTGTATTTTAGATTAGTGAGGTGACTTTTTAAACTCCTTTGTAATATACTATTGTTCTTTAGAAATTATAATTGAGTTAATACCCAAAATCGTCCTCGACTATAGTGGTTTTTCTCAATTTCGTCCTAAACGACTTTGGTGACCTAATATCGTCCCAGACTTTTGTGTTTCGCTCAATTTAGTCCTAGCCTTTTGTGTTTTTGCTCAATTTAGTCCCTCATTTGTTATTCTGTCCATTTGGTGTTAAATAAATAGACAATTCAGTAATTTTGATATTGGCATCTCTTTACTCATAGACATGTGATCTGCGAAATCCCTTTTTTTTTTATGAATTACTCCCAGAATTACTCCTAAAACTGCGAATATAAAATTTGATTTGCAAGGTCCGGGAGTAATTCTGGGTGTAATTCGTACAAGAAAAAGGAATTTCGCACTTCACAAGTTGAAAGTAAAGAGAGATCAATATTGACATTACTGAATTGTCCCTATATTTAACACCAATTTGACGCAATAACAAATGGGGGACTAAATTGAGCGAAACACAAAAGTCTGGGACGATATTAGGTCACCAAAGTCGTTTAGGACGAAATTGAGAAAAACCACTATAGTCGAGGACGATTTTGGGTATTAACTCAATTATAATTAATCTAGGCAATTAATGATATTTCACATCTTATTTTGCTTTTTCCGTTTTAAATAGCACTCGGACTATGGATTTATTTATTTATTTATTGTTTTAAATTGCTCTCCAAACCATACCATATTACCATTAGCTTCAATTGTACTGATGGGATAGGTCTAACTATGGAGTATAATTCCCGTTACGTGTTCTAATAAATTATAAATTAAAATGAATGAATAAAAATAGTAGCCTACTTTGTTATTAAATCAATCAAAGGATGACACCTCAACAGGGAGTAAATAATGGGTGTATATATAGTATTAGTGAAGTGATATTACCTATATCCCATAAGTCCATGGCTGGTTTATTTTGTTTTTACATTTTTGTAACTAAAAGAATCTCCAGGAGTAGTTTGGCTTTCTCATAACAAAGTAGGAAAGAGAGATTTAAAAAAAAAATGAAAAGAAAAAAAAAGTGTAGATCTCAATAAATTGGATAGAATTATAAAATTTATAAAATATCATTATCTGACATAATAAATAAATATATAGAATAAGTATAATAATAAAAAGAAAGTAGACCGAATGCCTCCGTAGCATAGTGGTAGTGCGTTCGCTTCGTAAGCGAAAGGTCGCGAGTTCGATCCTCGCCGGGGGCTTTTTGGACATTCCAGTTCTGTAATCGTCTTAATTTGTTGGATCAGATCATTATTGGGCTGGGCCATTAAAAAGTATTTTTGTACTTCTCCATATGCCCGGCCCATAGAGAATTATTACCACTACGACTAACTCTTTTTTATTATTTTCCGGTTATTTTAAAAATATTTTATAATTATTATCAACATTATTTTTATTTAAACAAATGCTATAGTCCTAATAACCTAGGAATTCAGAGTAAGAGCTATCTGGAGTGAAGTCATTTACTCGTTCAATATCGATCTAGTGGAGGGACAACTTTGGATAGAAATACTTGATATTTTGATAAGGTCGAACAAAAAGATTTTCAAAGAGAGGGAGAAAGAAAAAAAAAAAAAAAAGTTACCTAGTAATTCTTTTAGGGATAAGCAATGATATGGTCCCACATCGATTTCTAATGTTTGATAAGTTTTGGAGTGAAGCCATTGATAGAGTAAATTGTTTCGGGTTGGGTAAATATGTCAAGGAACTCTATTATAGATGAAATAATATGATTGTGAAGTTAAATAAAGGTCCGACCACATGAGGTTGGGAAGATTAATAAATTAAAGGTGGTTGGTATGACCAAGAAATTAATTGAAACCTGACCACTTGAGGTCGGGAGGCTCCGAGTAGCGTGGTGCAAGTTAGAACCGTAACAAAAGTCCCCCTCCATGTGAAATAATTGTCCTTTATATAGGGATGAGAGAGGGAATACATGACGAGTGCTCAGCATGTTCTCCACGTGCCCTAAGGAGGTCGGACGATGAAGCTATTCTTGTCAAGTGTCCTTAGAAGTAAACTATTTTAAGTTACCCATAGCTAACCAGCTCAAAACAAAAATGTTAATCATATTGAAAGTCAAACTTGTAAAGTTGTGGTTATAAAGCCAACAATCTCTGATCGACCAACTTGTCTAGATTGCCCCTTAATAATGCATACTCCTGATGGGTTTTCATCGGATTAATATTCAACACGGTACATTGATTATGCCATAAGTTTCAAATTACTCATACACTATCAATTCATAAAATTAGTTCTTCGATACTGCAAAATTTTACTATTTTTGCAATTAATAAAACTGGTTAGGTAAGGATAATCAAATTAACGATCAAATTGTGATTCTGTATCTTAGAGATTGCTTTGGTATTCATAATTAAATCAATATATTATAAATTTTGTCATTTTAATCGTTTCTTAGCGTCTTTACTCTATCATTGCCATAAACCATTCAAAACTCATATCTTCTGTCATTGCCTAACCAAACCACTCTCTCTCTCTATATATATATATAGAATAACTTTCATAGCTGCAAAAACATATAACCATGGCTACGCCATCTGAAAATAATATCTCAAACTCACCATCATCTTTGTCTCAATTTTTACAAGAAAACTCTTACACTGAAGAGTTTAGAGAATTTCTCAATTCACTACCCAAAGAAACAGGTTGGCTCACTCCTGATTTGTACAACTACAAAGGGTTTTGGTTGGAACCCTTTTTCTTGCAAGGTGCTCTTACAATCCACCAACATTTCCAGCCTCAAGACTCTGATATTATACTAAGCACCTTCCCTAAATCCGGCACTGTTTGGTTGAAAGCTCTGGCATTTGCATTGATCACTCGAAAACAGTTCCTTGCGGAGCAAGAAACCCACCCTTTACACACAAACAACCCTCATGACCTCATTCCCTTCTTGGAATTGTCTTATGCAGCAAAAGAGAGACCAGATTTTGCCTTGACTAACGGGTCGAGGCTATTGGCTACGCATTTGCCGGTCTCTTTGTTGCCAAAATCTGTGTGGGAATCAAAGGGCAAGGTGGTTTATCTGTGCAGGAACCCGAAAGACACCGTGGTGTCGTTCTGGCACTTCATGAATAAGCTGAGGAGTGAGCTTCGAGGCCTCGAAGCTATGCCTTTCCCGGAGGCGTTTGATAGTTATTGCAGGGGAGTGTGTAACACCGGGCCTTTCTGGGATCATGTATCGGAGTACTGGAAAGAGAGCCTGGAGAATCCTGGGAAAGTGTTGTTCTTGAAGTATGAGGAGATGAAGAAAGAGCCGGAGGTTCATCTGAGGCGAATGGCGGCGTTCTTGGGGTGTCCATTTTCTGAGGAGGAAGAAGAGTGTGGTGTGGTAAGTGGAATCTTGAGACTTTGTAGCTTTGAAAGCTTGAGCAATTTGGAGGTTAACAAGACTAGTGTTAATGGCGATCTTGGGGTTGAGAATGGTGTGTTATTCAGGAAAGGTAAGGTTGGGGATTGGAGTAACCATATGACAGAAGAAATGGCGAGGAGACTTGATCAAATTGTCCAGGAAAAGTTCACAGGGACAGGACTCATGTTATGATCAGATCCTATATTTAATGTTTGTCTGTTTGCGAGTATGTAGTGTGTACTGTTATTTAATTTATATTTACATGTGTATGTTGTTTTTTGTATATAAATAAGTTATGTATTGTTATTTATATTGAAGTGCATGTTTATTATTGGATCTACAATGGGAGACACCAAATTTATATATATATTTCTTATATGTTACCCAAATACCCATTTAGGATTAAGCACTTACATAACTTTATGTTTGTATACTTACATAACCAATCGTTATGCCATGGAACCGTGTTCACCGTTCATGGTGAACACGGTTCCAACGGTGTTAGTACACCGTTATTTTTTTTTTTTAATTAATTGCGTGACTTTTCTTCTTCATTTTTACATTTCGCGGTTTCACTTTAATTTGAGGTGAGCAATGATTTCGAACATTCATAAATTATGAATTCATGCCTGCACATTCACTTTGGAACCATGCCTACACATTCCTGTCCGAAATCACGAACATTCATAAATTATGAATCCATGCCTGCACATTCACTTTGGAACCATGCCTACACATTCACTTTGGAACCATGAGATTATGAATTTTCTGTTATAAGATTATGAATTTTCTGTTATAAGATTATGAATTTTCAGTTATGAGATTATGAATTTTCTGTTATGAGATTATGAATCTACATTACATTCATAATCTCATAACAGAAAATTTATAATTTAATAAATATTTTACTTTTATGCGATTATGAATTTTCTGTTATGAGATTATGAATTTTCATTACATTCATAATCTCATAACAGAAAATTCATAATTTGATCAAACGCGCGCCGTTAACTCCACATCCGCGATTTTTTTTTTTTTTTGCCTAAAAACGACATCGTTTGGACTTGTGTTCACCATTCACGGTGAACACGTTTCCAGGGCATAATTTGCGCTTACATAACAGTCAGTTTTACAGTCGGATGGCAAGATGTTGAACTGTACGTATCTCCAAGTCTCAACCTAATATATAGATAGTTTAATTTGTGCTTCTCTAGTTTTCTTGATATCTCCTATCTCGTCAGGATTGCAATAAACCTTATATTGTTTTCATATTTAATTACTTTTTTGGCACTTATTATATAAAAAATATAATAAAAAAATATCAATTTACCAATAAAAAGTACAATGCAAGAGTTGCTTAAGTTCCCACCTTCAAAAAGTTTTCGGCAAGAGATCTAGTGTTGGTTTGCAAAGGTGGTTTAATTATATTTTTGTTTGTTATAACTGACACTAGGGTGCTTGTTATTTTCTTTTAATTTTATTTTAAGATTTTAAGATAACACTTTAACATCAATTACACAATGATCAAAGGGTATGCAGGTTTAGAAACCTGAAAAATGATTTATAGAAAATGACTCATTTCTAGAAAAATATTTTAATTTTCTTGTGTTTGGCTGAATGTCTTAAAATTATCTTTTTGTGTTCGACTGAAAGTTAAGAAATTACATTTTTTTCTGTTTGGTTTATTTTCTTGAAAATAAATATTTTATTTGTTATAATAATAATAATAATAATAATAATAATAATAATAATAATAATAATATGGTGGTGGCCACGGTGTGGTGATGGTTGTGGTAGTTGTTGGTATTGATGATGGTGTTTTCCTGCAGAATATTAAGAAGCATTTTGGAATTTGGATGGATGGAAGTGGGCAGATATAGGTGTACCAAATGGACTGACTTTTGTTGTGCTTTCATTGTCAACAAAGCACATGGTTTTGGAGCTTTAATTTGGGGATGTTATATATTGAGTGAGGTATATTTCTAGGCCATGGCAGTGGCCCGGGGCAGCATATATATATTTGGCGATGGTCTCGTCACAAGTGGGGAATCATGTTCTCTGTTAATTTAAGGAGCATTTTAGTAGAAGAATAATGTTTTATCTCCTTGTTGGTTCAGTCCATTCAACCTTTTGGATAGTATATCCACTTTATCATAACTATGAATTATTAAAAATTCATTCCATATTTTTGTTCACAATACAAAAATCACATGGATTAAGGAATCGCACGAATTAAGGAAAAAAATCTCTAAAATATTTGAAAATATAAGGTTAGGGATAAACTATTCTTATTAGAATTGTACATTCCTATACAGAATGTCGTGCATTCCTATATCGAATGTCATCCATCGATAACTCTCTGGTTGTACATTCAAACACCATCAACATCATAACGTCTTACGATGCATTTCACTAAGTGCACTAATGCACAGTTCACTAGCCTACAATATGATATGACCCGTGGTTTCGTTCCAGTGGAGAATTGTGTTCTCTGCTGATTTAGGAAACTTAATTTCTAATACGAGAATCATGTTGTGTTGGTTCTGTTCATTCATCCTTTTGGAACAATATCTCCAGTTTATCATAGCTATAAATCATTAAAAATTCATCACATATTTTTTGTCACAATCATAATATTGAAACTAACACATGTAATTTGCAACAAAAGATCGAAATACATTGACAATAAAGAAAAGTAGCAGTTTTAGTGATGATCATTAGGGCTTGAGCCCTGATCCATTGAACTTTTCTTCAACAATCTGATCAACTCTGCTGGCCATTTCATCTGTCAAGTGGTTCCTCCAATCTCCAACCTCACCTTTCCTGAACATCACACTGTTCGTGGTCCCAAACACGCCCTTACCGCTCCGGTTAACCTCCAACCCGCTCAGGTTATCAAAGCTGCAAAGCCTCAAGATTTCTCCGACCACCCCGCCCTCTTCTTCCTCCTCGGAGAACGGACACCCCAAGAACGCCGCCAATCTCCTCAGATGAACCTCGGGCTTCTCCTTCATTTCCTCGTACTTCACGAACAACACCTTCCTAGGATTCTCCGAACTCTCTTTCCAGTACCCCAACGTGTGATCCCAGAACGGCCCTCCCAGGCTCACTCCCCGGCAATAATTCTCCACCGCCTCTTCAAGCGATATCTCTTTCATTTCATTATTCTCTCCCCTCATCCTATTCGCGAAGTGCCAGTACGACACCACCGTGTCCTTGGGGCTCCGGCAAAGATAAATCAGCTTGCAGTCCGTTTTCCGGACAGATTCCGGCAAAAACGCGTACGGGAAGTGCGTAGAAACCACCCTCACCTTCACGCCATTGCTGATGGGAGGGAAATCTGGGGTGGGCTCTCTTGCATAAGAAACATCCACGAAGGGAATGAGCTCGTGAGGGTTGTTTGTGAGCAAAGGGTGGGGGGTTTCTTGCGACGCAAGGAATTGTTCTCGAGTGATCAACGCAAATACGAGAGCTTTCAACCAGATGGTGCCGGATTTAGGGAGGGTGATGAGCATAATATCGGAATCTTGAGCCTGGAAATGTTGTTGGAACCTCAGAGCACCTTGAAGATGGAAAGCGCCTAGCCAGAAGCCTTTGTAGTTGTAGATATTTGGAGTGAGCCATCCTCTCTCTCTGGGTAGTGAACTGATCAGTTCTCTAAAAGCTTGGGTGCCAAAGTCTTCTTGTAAATAGTGAGGTAACAAAGAGTTTGAGGCATTACGGTCGTCAGATGGTGCAGGCATGGCTATGGACTTGGATGGAGCTTTTGGTGTTTCAATTCTTTGTGATGTCTAGGCAACCACTATGCTGCTATATATATACATATACATATACATATACATATGTCAGCTCAAATGCGGTCATGTCTTAATGTGCGATCAGTACGACACTACTGGAAATTTCTGATCACCTGAAAGTGATCTTAAAAACCTTTGGTATCCGAAAAAACCTTTGTTACTATTTCCGACCACTTTTTTGCTTTCGACTTGATTTAAGATCACTTTCGGTGATTGAAAATTCCATAATTTTCAGCAGTGCGTCTACACCATTAGGTATATAAAACGCACTAATAGTGTTTAAAACGTGCAACAATGAAATGCACCACACATCCAAAAAAAAATGCACCTAATTGTGTGTATACGAACACTGTCTGGTGCGTTTATGAATACATAATGGTACTTTTTTTTTGTGTGCGTTTCTTAACACTATTGATGTGTGTTTGCATACCTAATGGTGCACATTAAGGTCGGGCCTGACCACTGAAACTTATATATAATAAGCATCTACGTAAATGCACACAAACTATTTCAGGGGAGTATTTTACATATATAGACGCTTTTGTGCATTTATGTACAAATTCGCAAGTTCTCACGAAAAAGAAGGGTTCTCATTCGAACATCACAATGAGGTTTGATTTGGTGTTAGATAAAATGGTGATTTAATATCTTATTGTTTGATTTAGTGGATATTTTTTGAGTATGGTGATGAGAGAACCTACAACTACTATATGAAAATGTGCACCTGATAAATTTTGTTTTTGTGATTACTAAACCAAGTTAAAAACATAATTTTTATTAAATTAATATAAAATTTGGTAAGTCCCATCTTCTCGTAATGTGTTTACTTTATCATTATCATAGACATGCATGAAGCATTAAACATTCATATATGTCTAATGGAAATCACAATAATGATCAAATTTTGCAGAAAAAAAAGTCATAAGATCGAATCATGTGCGCACTTGATATGACTTTAGATTCTGATTGATTTGTGGGTTATTGGATGGGCATATTAATCATTGAAAGTTTTAATCTTTTCAGATCAGATGCTTTTTCATGTGATATGATGTGGGCAGACCGACGATATGATGATAAAACATCAAAAGATCGGACAGTCCAGTGCGTACTCGCATCATTTGACTCCCATAGTACAATGTCGTCCAAATTATGGGAGAGCTAGCTTATTGTACCTTTTGTTTGGCCAAATTAAAGATTCTTGTATATATTAAACACACTTTAATGACAAAAACCCCAACCATGCAAGTAGGTGATTGTGCATACTAAAAGGTACTATGAATAATAGATTAATTAACCTTAAACGTTAAACTAGGAATAGTAATGTTTAATTTGCATTGTTATTTCTCAGTTCTCACAACCAGATGGAAAAAAAAAAATTGTTATTTAAGATGAAGTATTCAGATTGAAAACATACTATTTTTCAGCCAACATTGTATTTAAGGTTTACTTGTTAGCATATTTCGGTAATGATACATTTATGTTCTCAAGATCTTAATGAATGTTTTATAAATTCGTGTAATAATTACTTTCCTCATAATGGACCTTAGCCTGCTTGCCCTAATGTTGTTACACTTACACACACCACAAGGTCCACAATATAATGTTGCAGAGGTTATTTATGGTGCCCTGGTGGGTAGTTGTGCTACTGCACACAAGCTTTTTTTTTTTTTTTTTTTTTTTTTTTTTTTTTATTTAGGAAATACAGGTTAATTAATTATGTTATATTGCTGACATAAGTTGAATCATCACATGACTTTCTGTGTTGTGGCCTCTTGATGGATGGTCCGTGCAATGATGCATATGTTGAAGATAGCATGTCACACTTTCATAGTGTTTTAATTTGAAAGAAATGGAATGAATATATTGGTTCTAATTAATTATAGTGTTGTTTTCCATAGCATCATGATTGAGGGGGTTTTGTGAGATTTTGGAATTAAGCTTGTTATTGCCTAGGTTAAATGTGTTATATGCTCATCTCAAATCTCAATAGTAGTATCTTACACTATAATGGTTAACGGCTTTGTTAAGAGGCCAAAATTAATAATACATAAAGTCTTATAAATTTTTGAATAAACCACACCACATATATAATGAATAGATTATCTATGAATATGCCCAATAGAGCAAGTCGAATCCGACCTATATAATCAACTTTGAGGAAATGATAATGAGGATCCTTCGCATAATCGCACTGAACATAAACATCACATTTTTGTTTGCCAACATCCTATTTATACTTGTCTTTTTGGCGGTGTGTTGGGTTCGTACATGGGAATCGGAATCGGAATGGGTATCAAATACTTGGTAATGGTAATGGGTTTTGGTGAAAGTATTTAATATGTTTGATAGTAGGGTGGAATGAGAATGGTTACTAATAGTAGTGCTTGAGAATGAATGATGGAATGAAACCCTTATTTTATTTGGGTATGGATTTTTCAATTGATAGGGTATTCGAAATTCATAATAGTGTTCTAAAAACCTATGAACCAAACAATAACAATCACTTTCATACCTATTCCTAGGGCTGTCAAAGTGGGCCGAAGCCCGCGGGTTAGCCCGCATCCGCCCCGCAATGGGGCGGGTTAGGGCTGCAAGAAATTAGGCTCACGAAAATGCGGGCCTAACGGGCATGGTCCGCGGAGGGCCAGAGCCCGCGCGGGTTGCGGGCCGGCCCGCAGGCCATGCCATATTTAAAAAATAAATAAATAAATTATATATATAATATCTTTTTTTTAAATCATATATATAATATCTTAATTCTTAGGCAATGTGTAGATCTAACTATCTAAGAGTACGCAGAAGGGGAGAAATCCAATAATTCAATAATCCTTCGCCAATTCGTAATTCAATAATTCCTAGAGTACGTAGTTCTTCGGTTCTCCCGTCTCCATCCTTCCTCCAACTCCAATCAAATAATTACTAAAACTAAATCATCAATTCATACATATTTATGAATTTCTGAATCGCCTCCAAGTCTAGCAAACATACATATTTATATATGTATTATACACAGACGGGAATTGTAGAGGGAAAATTTGAAGCCGAGAGAGAAATAGAGTGTGCTGTTGAACCCTAGCTTTATCACCCTTCTACAGTTCTGCTGAACGCGCGGTATCGATCCGGGAGATTTGGGTGAGGTTTATGGATTTTATGGAAGTTTCCGGTGCCATATTTCAAGCGGTTTTAACATGTTTATATACTATTTAATATATATTTTTTAAATTTAAGTGATGGCTCGTG
Organism: Ipomoea nil; assembly: GCF_001879475.1. Lineage (NCBI taxonomy): Eukaryota > Viridiplantae > Streptophyta > Magnoliopsida > Solanales > Convolvulaceae > Ipomoea > Ipomoea nil. The sequence goes on from NW_017617116.1 coordinate 7,767,249, forward strand.
AGACTCGCAAGCCCGCATGGGGCGGGCTCGAGTTCTATAGTTCCAAGCCCGCGGGCCGGCCCGCCAAATAAAAAACCCGTAGTGGGGCGGGCCTAATGAGGCGGACCGGCCCGTATTGACACCCCTACCTATTACTATGAGCAAAACCCATCAACCAAAGACTTAGTGATGAATATATATGTTTCGTTTTGTTTCCCATTGAGTTGGTGTGGTGTAGTGGTTATCACGTCAGTCTTACACACTGAAGGTCCC